>NC_142066.1:81598498-82914748 GCF_059756535.1 Pantherophis guttatus
TGTAACCTCCCGGGAGGCCAGCACCAACCAGGAGGGACACGGGTCCAATAAACGTGGCAGCGCTAAGCCTGCTCAGAATCCTGTCCACGTCCTTGGGAGCCACTGGATCAAACTCCTCCCAGATAACATTCTCAAGGCCCGCCTCAGTCACCCCGCCTGAAACTACCTAGTCAGAGTCCAATCCTTCCCGAATCTGAGCGAGTTTGTCATGCAGATATTGCACAAAGTCCTCACCTCTACCTGTAAGGAGTCTTCCCTCACTCCCAGATGAAGCAGGGAACGGGTCACCCTAAACAAGGTGGCTGGGCGGTTATCTGCTGACACAAAAAGAGCGGAAAAATAAATTTTGCCGCTTTTATCGCCACTAGGTTGGTCTTAATATGAGTCTCGGCTCGTCACCCAGCCAGCCCGGATTGCAACAAAAGAACCAGATGAAAAAGTGATTCGCAATGCTTTTTACTTTTGGTCGTTTCAGCCACACAGCCAGCAGAAAAGAACAAGCCGGATCATAAGTGTAAAGTCAGCGCTACACGCAGCCACTGTGTGGCACTATTTATACATATTTCCCCACTCTAACCACCATCCGGCAGTTAAAGGCAAAACCCCTCCCAACAGCAGTTCGGTGGTGAAAAAGCCGGCACTTCCCTGATGTCATAGGAGAGCGCTGCGCCCTCGGTCTCTGCTCCGCGCCGTCCTCTGTGCTGTGCTGCAACGCCCCGAGACCATGTGACAGGCCGCCTCTCATGTGGACCTTTTGAACAGCTGGTAACCTCCTCCCCTCCAGTCCCATGAGTGGCAAGACCCGGCTGGGGCTCAACAGGCAGCTCCCTCTCTACCAGGAGTCCACCTGAGGAAGACAAAGCAGACGGGTTAGTCACAGCGGATACCGTTCCTGGTGGTCCTGGCTTATCTGGATACTTGCGGTGAAATAGTTTAATTAAACGGGTGGCATGAACATCAGGTGCTGCCACCCAGGAGGCCTGTGCTAAAGGATAACCTTTCCAGCGCACTAGGTAGTGTAGTCGGCCCCTAAGGAGTTTGGAATCTAAGACCTTATCTATTTCATACTGATCTGTATGGATCGGTCCTGGTGGTCCGGCTGAACCAGTATTCCTATCCACAGTAACGGGTTTTAATAAGCTACTATGGAAGACCGGGTGTATCTTACCTAGTAGCGAGGGTAATTTAAGTACCACAGTAACAGGGTTGATAACGCGCGTTATAGGAAATGGGCTGAAATATTTCGGACCTTGTTTCCTGCTTGGGATTTGTAACTTTAAATATTTGGTCGATAGATAGACTTGGTCCCCCACTGTAAATGGTTTTGGGTCTGCTCTTTTCTTATCAACATACACCTTATATTCCTCTGCCGCTTTTTGTAAAGCGGATTTAACGCCTGGCCAGATTCGGTGGATCTTGTCTGCCCATCCAGATGGCGTATCTATGTTCGTCGAGGGAGGTTCTACTTCTGGTATGGCTGGGAACTCTCTACCATAGACTATCTGGAAGGGGGAAAGCCCTGTACTACGATGGGTGATGTTGTACGCAACCTCTGCGAAAGGGATAAGATTGGACCAATCGGTTTGTTGGTATGACACATAGCAACGGAGATAGCGTTCTACAGTGGCATTAGCACGTTCCGCAGCTCTGTTGGTGCTAGGGTGAAATGCTGAACTCAACCCCTGGGTGGATCCTATCCTGTGTATGAAAGACTTCCAAAACTTTGCAGTGAACTAAACACCCTGATCCGATATAATTCATTTGGGGACCCCATGCAACCGATATATGTGATGAATGAACAGCTCTGTCAACCGTCGGGCAGAGGGCAAACCACGACAAGGTACAAAATGGGCTTGCTTTGAAAATAAGTCCACTACTGTCCATATGACAGTGTAACCGTTGCTGGTAGGGAGGTCTACTATGAAATCCATAGTGACCTCTTCCCATGGTCGGCTGGGGTCAGCCACTGGTTGTAATAACCCAATCGGTTTTCCGGACCATGGTTTGGCTGCTGCACATATGGGACATCCTTTTACATATTGTTCGATGTCACCTCACATCCGTGGCCACCAAAATTGCCGTCTGATTAAGTGAAGCATTTTTAAAAACCCGAAATGTCCTGGTTTGGAATCGTGACATCGACGAAGAACAGTCGCCCGAAGACTTTCCGGAACGTATAACCGGTCTCCATTCCACCCTAAGCCATCCCGCATGATTATCAAGGCCTGATTCTATGCTAACCATGGATCTTGTTGGACGGCTGTTTTCAGCTCAATTAGAAAAGACGGTTCTGATCGAATTGCTGCTGATAGAGTCTGAACAGATTGACCAGGCGGTATAAGAGCCTCTACTACATCTTCTCGCCTGCTATTGTATTGTGGCATACGGGACAGAGCGTCTGCCAGGAAGTTCCTTCCTGCCGGGACGTATTTCAGTTGGAACGAAAACCGACGGAAGTATAGCGCCCATCTTAGCTGTTTTGAGGATAACTGTCTTGGTGTTTGCAAGGCCTCTAGATTTTTATGATCCATCCACACCTCGAATGGGAGAGTTGCCCCTTCAAGGAAATGATGCCATGTCATCAGCGCCCATGGGACAGCGAATGCCTCTTTCTCCCAAATTGCCCACCTCCTCTCCGTGGGACTCAATTTGCGGGAGGTATAGGCACATGGTTGTACACAGCCCTGTTCATCCTTTTGCAGTAGCACTGCCCCCACAGCAACATCGCTAGCGTCCACCTGAACGATGTACTCCTGCGCAGGGTCGGGATGCTTAAGAATCGGTTCCCTTGTAAACAGGTGTTTCAATTGGTCGAAAGCGACTTTTCACTCCGTGGTCCAGTTCAACACTTGACCCGGCCTTGGTTTTGCCGTGGCTGGTTTAGTCCGTAAAAGGTCTGTCAATGGTAAAGCAGTACTGGCGAAGGCGGGGATAAACTGACGATAAAAATTTGCAAACCTGAGGAAGCTTTGGAGTTGTTTTCTTGTTTTAGGGCTTTGCCAATCCACTATCGCTTGTATTTTTCGCGAATCCATTTCTACTCCGTTGCCTGATATCCTATATCCTAAGTAGTCGATTTTTGTTTTGTGAAACTCACATTTAGAGAGTTTTACGAACAATTTAGCAGCCAGTAATTTTTTCAAGACCTCGTGTACCGAAGCAGTATGTTCTTCCATGTCGCAGGTATAGATTAGGATATCATCCAGGTACACCAAAACCCCACTGTATAAATGCAGCACCTCATTAATCAGCTGCAGCACCTCATTAATCAGCTGCATGAACACAGCTGGTGCGCCCTGGAGGCCGAACGGCATAACCCGGAACTGATAACTACCCAGAGGACAGTTGAAAATGGTCTTCCATTCATCCCCCAGTATAATGTGAACACAATAATAGGCTTCTCGTAAATCGAGCTTTGTAAAGACGTGACCAGTTGATAATGTGGATAGGAGATCTTTCATCAAAGGGAGAGGATACAAATGTTCTACACACACTCTGTTCAAACCCCGGAAGTCAACGCAGAGATGCAACCCGCCGCCCTTCTTCTCCCGGAAGAGAACAGGGGCTGCCATATGGGACCTATTGGGGGTGATGAAATCTCTGGCCAAGTTCTTATCTATGTACTGTTTCAACTCAGCTAATTCTGGTTGTGTCATGGCATACATTAGTGGTTTTGGCAATTTGGCTCCAGGTACAAGCTCGATCGCACAGTCGGTGGACCAATGGGGAGGTAATACCTCGCACTCCTCCTCACTAAACACGGCTGCCAGGTCCTCGTACACACTAGGAAATCCTTTAGTGTTTGGAGACTCTGTTGAGACACTGTCACTGTTCTTGTTCCCTGCTACCAGGGGCATAGATGGGATAGGGCTTGGGGTGGTCGATTCCAAATCGAGTGGTATTCTGAGCTTCCGAAAAAACCCCTCCCACCAAATGTTAGGCTGCCATTTATCTAACCATGTCAGTCTCAATATGAGCGGTTCAATCATCGTCTCAATCACAATAAAACGAATGGTTTCTTGGTGACCTCCTATCTCCAATGATGTCATCTCTGTCACATGGGTGGCGGGCGCCCCCCCCAACAATGTGTTGTCCATTTGTTCAAATTTGACTGGGACTCTTAGTCTTCTCACTCTCAGACCTAGAGCATCCACTACAGCAGCGGTTCTCAACCTGGGGGTCGCGACCCCTTTGGGGGTTGAACGGCCATTTCACAGGGGTCACCAAAGCCCTCTCTCACCCCCCCATGCCTTCACTCACCCTCACTCTCTGCTCTGTTGGATCACTGGCCGTTCGCTTACCCCACCCACTCCCAATCTATTGCTGCCTCCTGAGTCCCAGCTGATGGCTAGAGGAAAAAAAACTGTTTAAATTCTTGCCACGGGGCTTCAAAGGGCCGCCCTATAGCCAGTGGTGGGATTCTGCCAGTTCTAGGGGGTTCGGCCCAACCGTTCGTTAAATTGCTGGCTTGCCCCGCCCCTTCGCACCACTATTTATTGGCAATAAATAGTGGTGGGCGAGGGGCGGGCGAGCCAGCAATTTAACAAATGGTTCGGTGGTTTTTTTTGTAGTTTTATTGGCCCGCGGAGCTTCAGCATAGGCTAATTAGCCCTTGATTAGATCGGCTCCCGACTCTCAGCTGATTCGCTCTCAACTGTTTTGCTCAGGGCTCTGCTGCTTCCTGGAGCAGATTTTTGTCCCCCTAGCTATGCTGAAAAACGAAACTGAAAGTAAAGCAGGCTGTTGGCTTTGCTGTTGCTGCAACGTTGGAAAATTAGGCAGGCAGATTTCTTTTCTTTTTCCTCACCAAAAAAAGTAGGTGCAAACAATGGGAAATTTAGGGGAAAAGAGGAGAGTTCAAGATTTTAAAACACAAAAGAAAAAAAGCTCTATTTAACTAGGGAATTGTAATAATTGAGATACTATTAATTGTATATTGTGTTGAAAGCAGAAATGGTTAAGTTGTGGTTTGGAGGAATATATTGGGGAAATTATTTGGTTTATTATTATTGGTAAATATAATTAATTGATTTGTAAGAAATTGGATTGCATGGAAATAATTGGAATATTCATGTTCATATTGATTAATATACAAAAAAGATAGTTATATAACTAATTGATTTATATTAAAATGTTGAATTTATATTAAACAACTGTAATATTACATAATTAACCAATGTGAGAATGGATATAAAAATAGATGACAATGGGAAGGGGTATAATATAGAATAGAAGGGAAAAATTGAATTTGATTAAGATTAGAGATGAAGATGAAGGGTAATATTGTTTTTTTACAAAAATAGATGAGAAATAAATATGGCAAAAAGGAAATATAGAAATTGTAAATTTAATTGAAATGACTAAACACTGTTTAAATTTATGAACCGGCCAAATACTCTGTTCAAAGAAAATACATTGTATGTTTGTATGTGTTTCTAATTATTGTTATTTATTCATATTTGTTCTCTTTTATTCTTTAAAGTTTAACAATTCATTCTGTATCTTAATATCTTTATATTTGTTTGGGGTTGGCTTTCTTCCCTTTTTTATTGTACAGCAATCTTTCTCCTCAAACCTACCACCTCTCTCTTTTCTTTCCTTCTTACTTTCTCTTCCTCCCCCTCTTCTTCTCCTCCCTACTTCCTCTTCCTTTCTCCTTCTCCTCCTCTCTTCCTCCCTCTCTTACCCTCACTCCTACTCTAATTTCCCTTCCCTTCCTTCATCCCTCTCTATTGCTGTATCCTTTTATGCATATGGACTATTCAGAGGGCTGAAAAAGTTATTTCTGACTGGTCCTCACACTTTTGACCAATCCTCGAACTTACGACTGTCCTCACATTTTACGTTTTTGCCCTATCTTGTCGCCATGGTGAAAAGAAGCAGTTGTGAAATGAGTGACATGGTTGTTAAGAATGCTGCACAGGCATAAATATGAGGATGGTCATAAGTGTGAGGACCAGTCAAAAGTGCGAGGACCTGTCAGAAATGACTTTTTTCAGCCCTCTGAGTAGTCTCTATACACATAGCCATGGCCACCTGGTCACATGACCAGCTAGCCACGCCCACCCAGTCACCTGACCTCAAAGCCACACCCACAAAATAAGCCACGCCCACAGAACTGGTAGTAAAAAACTTTACAACCCACTCCTGGTTGGGTGTCACCACAACATGAGGAACTGTATTAAAGGGTCGCGGCATTAGGAAGGTTGAGAACCACTGCACTACAGCCTTACGGATAAGGCACTGGGTACACCCAGTATCGATCAAAGCCCCATACTGGAGACCAGTAGGACAACATGGGTTTCTCAATACCACCGGAATAACAAAGGGATAAACAGGGTCGCTCACCATTGGGTCCTCTGGCTCCTCGTCGTCACTGTCTCCCGACACCACTGGAAACCTCTCCACCGCTGATGTTGAGTTGACGTCTCGAGTCTGGGTATTTACAGTCACTTTCGGGCCTTGGAGCGCCTGTGTTCGCTCTGTTGGTTGTCTCGGACGTCCTCTCATGGGGGCTCCAGCAGTTTGTTTTTGGGACTGTGGTCGTGGTGGTGGCATGGGGCAATCGGCCACTCTGTGACCCACCTGATTACACCTATAACAATGAAAGATCAGCCTCTGGGCTCTGTCCTGGGACCGACCAGGTGGCACAAAACCCCCAGGAGGGTCTTATACTGTTGGGGGTTTTTCCAGCGGCCTCTCTACCGTGGACCGCCGTTGTCCAAGGGTGGCTTCTGGTTTGGCATGAAATTCTCGGAGGCCCACATCCAACTCTATCGCTGCCTTGAACCAAACAGCCAACCGCGGAGCCAGACCCTGGTACACACAGGCCTGTCTCAGCTCCCAGTCCAACCCCATACAGAATTGCTGCACTAACATTCGTTCTGGCCAGTCCACCAAACGACTGGCAAGCTTCCGGAAGTTTCGTACATAGTCCTTTGCAGGGCTACCCCTTTGTTTGAGTGCAACTAGATCACCTTCCGCCACTTGCACACTGGACTCATCCTCGAAAGTGGAGCAAAGGGCCTCCAAAAGCTGTCCTACGTCCACCAGTTCTCTAGCGTGGTTCCGATGCAAGCTGGCCACCCAATCAGCAGCATCGCCAGTTAGTACCGCTGTAATGGCCACAACCATGGCCCATTGGGAGGGGTACCAATGCCCATATTGGTCTAGATAGCTTATCACCTGGCTTAAGAACAACGGCACTCAGTCTGGGCTTCCGTCAAACGTGGCTTGCAATGCAGGAGGACCCCAGGTGGGCTGAGGACCCCACATCCCTGGCACAGGGCCCCACACCAGTACCGGACCTCACCAGTGTCTGGTCGGATTCGGATTGGCTGGCCCTCCAACCGCTCTCTAGGCGTCTTTTCCGGCGCTTCATTTCCCTCAGTTCCTTGGAGAACCATGGAGCTACATGGGATCGGCACTGGGTCAGAGGCCACAAAGGCACAATGCGATCCAAGGCTCCGGCAGTTGCCCTATCCCAGGTGGCCACCAGGTCTTCAGTCGAGTCGTGAGCCACAACCTCAGGGAATGGCCCAAGCTCCCTCTGGAATCCATCTGGATCCATCAGGCGCCTGGGCGAACCACCTAACTGTTTCCGCCCCCCTGCGGCAGGGGGCAGCGGTACAGAAGTCCAGTCGGAGGAGCGAATGATCAGACCATGACAAGGGTTCGATGACTAAATCCCCTATATCTAGATCATTCAGCCTGAGACAAAAATCAAGTCCAGAGTGTGTCCCCCCCATGTGAGTAGGGCCATGAACTACCTGGGTCATGTCCATAGCCATCATGGAAGCCATGAACTCCCGAGCCACTTCCGACGTCTCGCCGACAGATGGCAGGTTAAAATCCCCCATGACCATAAGTCTGGGGGTATCCACCGCCACCCCGGCTATCACATCGAGCAGCTTGGGCAGGGCCGCTACTATGTGGCAGGGAGCCAGGTATGCAGTCAGCAGGCCCATCTGAACCCCACGGCCCCACTTCATAAGGAGGGACTCACATTCAGCTATCTGAGGAACAGTGGCCTCCCTTGGACCAAGATCATCTTTAATGATAACTGCAACCCCACCGCCCCTTCCCTGAGCCCTCAGCTGATGGAATGCGCAGAAACCTGGTGGGCACAGTTCAACGAGGGGGACCCCCCTCCTGCCCCAGTCAGGTCTCTGTAACACCCGCCAGGTCTGCACCCCCCTCCTGTATAAGATCACAAATGAGGGGGGCTTTATTTACCATGGACCTGGCATTGCACAACATCAGCCGAAAACCCGGGCCCTGAGGGTCTGAGCTACCCAGGGAACAAGAAGAGCCTTGGGGGCTGGAGCGCGCAATCGCTTGGAGACAGCGAGTGCGCACTCCCCTAACTTGATGTGGCCCCCTGCTCCCGCCATATCTGCCCCTCCCACCCACAGTACCAATGGAACAACCCTCCACAGTATGAAAACTAGCCCCTTCCTTAGCCCCGGACCCTGCGCCCCCAGTAACGTCGCCCCTTGCCAGGCTAGTCCCTACCCCCCATGGTTTATCCCTCTCAGAACCCCTTAAAATACTGTCTAAAACCTTAATCAAAAAGCCCCTCAACCCCCTTCTCGCAACATGCCAAACTTTGTTGGTGCTGGGAGCACCTTTGATGCTTGGGGAGATATACTAAATTTCACCATGCTGGGCAAGGCACGAGAACAGTGGGCAGGCCATGTGGCGGAGACTGAGGCCATGAGGTGCTCTCACAGCACCTTGTGCAGCACAGCAAAATTTGGTGTGCTTCATAATGGGGGAAACTGGTCCCCTTCTAGGACCCATTACGATACAGAGCCACAATGCGACCCTGCCACACTCGCCCCTAACAACAAGACGAGCGCAGAGGACCCGGAGCGAGTCTCTTCTCAGGTCAGACGAGTAGTGACTGGGAGGGGAGGGGCGATAGGCAGGGCCAGCCAGTGGTGAGATCAACCGGAACTGCTGAAAAACATAACTACCGGCGTGTGACGGAGCCGCAGGAGAGGGGCGAAAGCCACATGTGGCTCGGAAGCCGCGGGTTGCCGACATCCGACCTATACAAAAAAGTAATTTATTATAAAGGCCCCAATTGAATTATTTTGATGTGCCATCAAGTAATCAGTTCTTAGCAACTACAAATTTATGCAAACATTTTTGAAGTAGGACAATTTAAGCCTGGTGGTTTACATCTTAAATAAAATTCATTTAGATTTTTTTTTTAAATTGCTAATATTCCTTAAAATGCTAATTCTAGAAGGCATTTTAATCCATTAGGTTATAGCTACAAATATCAAGACTCATTAAGTTGGCCCTGGAGCTGCAGATGCCTTAGATTCTTGAATTTTTAAAAATTTTAACTGCCTGCTGATGATGAATTTGAGCACCTACTAATTTTAAGTCATGAGCCAATGCAATCCTTTCCTGGCATATATTTTGAGTTATCTGGGAAAAAAAATAGTTAATGGGCATAATGATCACTGTTCTGACCTTGCACAGAAGAGGAGGCTTCTTCCTCCCCATAGAATTATGACACTGTTATTGATTTGGTACCAGGGACTAAATTTCCAGCTAAGAGGCAATATCCAATGCTAGGAAAGGAATTGGTAATGTTAAAGCAACATCTGGATTCCAATTTGGAAAAAGGATTTATTAGACTTTCAAAGTCACCAGCTATAGCACCTACCCTTTTTGTTCCTAAGAAACAGATGGGTTTTCTGAACCCAAAAAGTGAAGTCCCCATGTGCACAGTCCTCAATTACAGAGACAATTCAATTCAAATCTTGATTGTCAATACACAACATGTATACAATGAGATTGGATGAGCCTCCCTTAGTGCAGCCCCCCCTGATACAAAATACATCTTAATGATTCATAAGTGAAAGAAGAAGAAAAAAACCCTAACCCAATAGATCATACTAACAGACACACAATCTTATATTCATATATGTGCATAACATAACATTATATTATATTACACCAGTGTAGACATATTGCACGTTGTGCTGGCCCTGCAAGTCTATCATACTAAGTAGTTATGGTGTTATTTAGCATTCAGAAGTCTGACAGCCCACGGATAGAAGCTATTTTTCAGCCTGTTTGTTCTGTCTATGCTTCTATATCTCCTGCCCGATGGTAGGAGAGTAAAGAAGTGCTGACCAGGTTGTGAATCATCCCTAAGGATTTTCCTCACCCTGCTAAGATATCGAGTCCTAGCAATTTCATCTAGTGAGGTCAGGGGAAGGCCCATGATATTTTGTGCTGTTCTCATCACCGATTGTAATGTCTTTGCATCCACGGCTGTCAAGCCAGCCTACCATACCATAATGCAATATGTGCGGACGCTTTCTATCATAGACTGGTAGAAGGAGGTCATCAGTCGTTCCACCTTGTTTTTCCGCAAAATCCTGAGAAAATGGAGTCTCTGTTGAGCTTTCTGAACCACCTGGATCATATTATTTTTCCAGGTGAGATCTTCACTAAGATGGACTCCCAGGAATTTGAAAGAGGAGACCCTCTCCAGACAGCCCCCCTTTGATGTAAAGTGGGGCAGGTTCCTCTCTCCTGGAAGTCTAGCACCATCTCCTTGGTCTTGCTGATCTTTAGGTGCAAGTTGTTTCCTGAGCACCATGTGGTTAACTTCTGGACTTCTTCCCTGTATGCAATACAATAACAAGGTCACAGTGAGGGACATTACCTACTAGTCACCATATAAGATATGGTGGGCAGATTGAAAAATCTGAGTGTATTTATTAATCTGGACCTCAGAAAATATGCAAATATGCAAATTACTTGACCTTTCATTTGCAGTTGTCCACATCTATGAAGATCCATTCAGTTTTCCATTGTTGCAGGTCAGAGAGGCTGCACCAAGACTTTTACAATTGCAACAGCCATTGGTCCCTCAAATGATTGTTCAAGGTGAAGAAGAATTCAAAGTCGAAGAAATATTGGACTGGAGAAAATGGGGTAAAGACATAAAACATTTGAATCTACAGAAAAAACTGACCTGAGTTGGAAGAATCATTTGAATTTTGGGATTCAGGAATTGCAGTGGGAATATTCTAATAAACATAGGCCACTGGGAGGTAGATGTTGCAAGGCTACATTCCTTTTGTCTAGAACTATTCCATTTATGTCAACAATGATTTTCCCCACAATTGGAAAGAATAAAGGAATTAGAGAATTTCAGAAATCACAGTGAGGTTAACCTTGATTCTGATTGAGAACATTATTAACGTTTATTAAGCCTATAGAAGAATAACTTCTATTGATTATTAATATGATTTTGCACATCATCAAAGCTGACTCAGAACAAAGAAAAACTCAAAGAATTAGAGTAAAATCTGAAGATGTGGAGAGACCTGGCCTGTAGAATTCCCAAGAATCAAACACGACTGAATGGATAACATCATCATGATTTTGCAAATATAAATGAGTCTTAATTTTTTCAGAATGAAACACAACATGAGGAAAATGTTGGGAAAAGTATCTACATTGGATGCTACCAACTAATGTGTAGAACTCCAAGAGAAATAACTTAAAACTTAATTTATAACCTGCCTTTATTATTTTTTTTATAAATAACTCAATCTAATACTTTTCCTTCTATTTTCTTGAAAATGTTTCCTCCTCCTTATTAATGATGATAGAGCAATGGGAAGCAAATACTGAATTTATTTGAATTTCTGAACTAACAGTATCTTTGAGGATATATATTTGAATAGTGACAGTGGAAATGGAAAGTAGTGTCAGAGTTTGTTGCAGAAATCAAATCCAGAAAGCACACACAGGCAGATTGATGCAGCAGGATTCATTAATTTCTTAATATACATAATAACATATGAAGATAATTGTACAATACCAATAGCAGATTCTTTCAATGTAGCACTTACAAGTAAACCACAAGCAGGGTATCGCAGACTACTTTGCAGCTTCAGAGCTCAGAGCTTAACACACATTAGTTTCAGTTTCCTTTTTGCACAGACTCAGAGCTGTGCCATGTCCAGCCTCCAAAATAGTTTCAGCTCCCATTGGCTGATCTATTGCCATGCCTATTCATTGGCTGATCTTGTTACCATGTCTTCCCAGTCATAAATATTCTGACAAGTACCTGTTCTATTGTAAGCAATGTGATTTCCACTTCTTCTGACCTATCTTTAATTTCTTAACATATTTATATTTTCTTCATATCCCACTAGATGGTGCAATAGTCACATAGATTACTTACTGCACAACCTACACAAGAACTCTATTTGGAAGATACCTTTTGTGGATAATCGTTATAAAAATTGGGAAAATTGTCATGGAATTATTGAAGCATTAGGACAGACATGTTGTCAATGTCTACATTTCCATCTTAGATTTTAAATTGCTGATTTTTTGTTTCATTTTCTGGGCTTTCTTAAACAAGTCAGCAGAAATATATTTTTGCTTGTTAAATGAGAAAATGATTAAATATTGGGAAATGGAGCTTTGTTTCATTTACTTAAGTTGTGTTAATGAGATGAATGTGTATTAGAAAACAAAGAATTCTCCTTCTTTCATTCATCATAGCAAGAATCTATGAGTTAGTCCTGTCCAATGTGGGTTGAATCATCTACGAAATATTTTTGGGTAGCTGTTTGATTTCTTTGAATTCCTGAAATCATAGATTTTTCTATTATTAATACTATAATATTTATATCAATTGATTGCTATATATTGATAATAACTGATATCAGAAATCAGTGTAATCTTTTTAAAGATTTGTATGAAAAATTAGTGGAAAAATATAGAGGAGACTATAATATAAGCATGATTGAAAACCAAAAATATCTGCAAATTTCCAGTGTAGAGAAATATAGTTGTATAGAAGAATAAAACACAAAACTGATATAACGGCTTCAAGTAGCTTGGATAGAGATTTAAAAAAACACAGATCTCTATCAGAATGACATATAACTATTTTTTAACTTTGTTTTAGCTTAACACAAAGACTAAATTATAAAATACTTGTAATATGACTTGTAATAAATTCCAGAGAGACTGACACCAGCAAAGGTTGTTGAAGTCACAGAAATCCAGATGTTTGAAGATCTCTGCTTCTATATGGCTAATTGTGTGTGATGATCAATGAGGGATATTATTAACTTTTTAAATAAAATTGGATTGTACCAAATATAAGTTTTCTTTCATGCTTAGGTTGTTCAATGATCTGATCATTCCTGCTTATGTGAGGACATTCTGTTAAATAAAACTGTGATTCCATTCTTCACTTTCTTTTTTGAGCAGTGTCTCTTTCTATCCCCAAATATTGGTGTTCTTTCTAGGGATAAGGAATTTATATATCCCTTCTCATTCAGTTCAATGAGAATGTAAACAGTATGAAAGTTAAACATGTTACTATTACAGTATAGTATTGCAGCTTTGAAAAAATAAATGCAAAAGAGCATTTTGTTCTGAATACTATATGTGTTTGGTGTTCTGCAGGAGAGTATCAAAAGTTCATATAATCTTTAGAAGCATCAGTGCAAAAAAAATCTGTAGGTGCTAATCTGACTCCAAACCATATTTGGTCACTTTAATTGTAATATAGGCAAAGTGAGGGCTGATTTTCCATTGCAAACATTCCTTTTGCATTTTCCACTATTTTAAATTGTTCAGTCTTCTATTAGGAAGAATAAATGGGTACTTCAGCTTTTACTTGATCAATTTCTGTCTTGTTTTAGCTATTTTAATAAGTTCTGAAATGTTAAAATATTCATTAGAAAACCTAACTTGCTGGAACATTTATTACAATTTGTATTTTGAATAGTGTTCAATAATACTCCATCACTGAATTTTTCTTTACTGAGTAGTTTATATAAAAACATAAGCATTTACAAAATGTTCAATTTCCTTTCACGATGACAAGAGTCATCATTACTATTTTATTGCATCCAAAGTGCGGTAACAATGATCAACATTCTCTTATTTTGTAATTTTCCTTTTGATTTTTTTTTTTTAATGTTCATACATTATTACTGAAGAAACTAAAAATTTCAAGTTTGTTTCAAGTTTGCCCAAAAAATACAAAGCAAATTTGTAGGGTCTTTTTGAGTACACAAGATCTCTCAGCAATTTCCAGGAGTGTTACCAATTTAGTCTTTGTTTAGAAGCAGCCTATCTTCTTTTACCTGAAGGAATCAGTCATTCTCCTGATACTTGATTTACAAGCATTTGGTTATTTACAGCTATATTTCCAAGCCAGAGTGTTATTGTGTCTGGCATATTTGCAATAAATGATACCAAATATATAGTGGTATTATTTTTTTGCTTTAAATAATGATGGTATATGTTCATGTTTATACTGATTGGCGGTTGTGGAATCTTTAGTTTTAAAAAGTGCAGCTATTTTTGGCAGGGGAGGATTGCATTTTAATTAAACATCAATTACTATAGACGTCCAAGGTAGGCAGTGCAAATGACTTAGGGTAATTGAGAAATGATGGAAATCTTAATTATGGACATGAGAAAGAATAGATAAAGAAATGTAAGAGAAAAGATAGATACAGAAATGCCATCACAAACTCCTGAGTCTTGAGAGAACCTCTAATCTAATGAAAATAGATTTTGCTTGAGAGATCATGCAAATACAATTAATTATTCATGGCAGCAACATCATTAGGATTTCATTTTGTTTAAAGGCCTCTAAATTACTTAGAAAATTGGGTTAAATTGAAGAAGAATTTCAGGGGAAAGGATGGACAAGCTTTTCAGTATATTGACTTGGTGTAGCACTTTCTAATATAGGAAAATGTACATTATTCCTAAAATCCCTTTCAATTAAGATGTAAAATTGATCAAAAGAGTCATGCAAACTGAACTAAATGGTGGACAGATTGGGAATAATTAAAATTAAATGACTGTAAAATTGGTGATGGGTATTTTTCTTATTTAATAAAAGTAGATGTTTATGATTATACTCTGTTGAAATAGAAAATATTTGGGTCATATCTCAAAGGTTACATAGCCCAAAAATTCTAACATGTCAGCCTTAAAACAGAATCTTCCCTAGTACTTGTATCACTTAGGTTTTCTGATTCATTTGGAAGTGGACACTTGAAGAAGTAGTCAGAGATAACAAACATTGTAAATTTGACATGCAAAATTTCTCTATTTTATTTACCTTGGCCCTGATTTTCCTAACTTATTAAAGCTTACTGGAAAGAAACAAGGTAGTAATAAATATTCACAAGGTAGTAATAAAACCTGATTAGCTCTTTTGCCTTTTATGCAACATGCAACAGATCGTGGCTTTGCAACCATATGGGCTGAGAATTCTGGGAACTGCAATCCTATCTACCTGAAGATAACTTGTTCAGGATTTCTTGACAAGTGTTTATTTTTAATAAGACACTTGTTCTAAGTATTGGAAGATATCCTGCACCTATCCAGCATATAAAAGGAACAGAATCAGTAATTTTATACATGTGGCCCAAGGAAGGAAAATTAATTCTACTAGAGCAGTATTTTTCAAACTTGGCAACTTTTAACATGTGGACTTCAACACTCAGAATCCTCTGCACTCAGCATCTTTGGTTTGAAATTTGGAAATGCTATAATAGAGAAATACATTAAGAAGAAATGGTAAAGAATATTTAAGGGCATAATTCAAAAATCTTTTTTTGAGAGAGAGAGTAGGAGAAGGGGGAATTAGAAAAAAAATAACATCCCTGAAATGGTTTTAGAAAATACACATTCTTTACCATTTCTCTAAAAAATTTGTGGTGTCTAATATATATACCTGTAGTAATTGACTTTATTTCAAGCTATTATGGCACTGCAAAATTTAGGCTGTGTTTTTGGTTTAGGGCAGGCAGTCTTTGATTTAGAACAGTTCATTTAATGAGTGTCTGAAGTTACAACTTCACTGAAGAAAATGACTTATTACCAATTTTCACATTTATGATTGTTACAGCATCCCTATGGTCATGTGATCAAAATTCAGGTGTTTGGCAACTGATTCATATTTATGATTGCAGTGCCTGAGGTCATGTGATCATCTTTTGCAACCTTCTGACAAACAAAGTCAATGGGAAAGTCAGATTCACTCTACAACTGCAGTGATTCACTTAATAACTGTAGCAAGGTGATAAAATGGGGGCAAACTTCACTTAATAAATGTCTCACTTAACAGAAATTTGGGACTCAATTGTGGGTGTAGGTTGAGGACCATCTATATTTGCTTTCCCTTTTTTCAAGTGGTATAATTATTCAATCTGGAAAAGTTGAGCAGATTAGCGTTAGCTACTATCTCAGGAGTGTCAAACTCGTGTCATCACAGCGGTGTCACGTGACATATCAGGACCTTCCCCACCCCACCCCCTTCACTAAACCAGGTATGGCCAGCATGTGATGCATCCAGCCCATGGGCTGGGAGTTTGACAGCCCTGTACTATCTGAATAGACTTGACTGTTACATTAAAGTCTTCAATCTTTCTTAAATGAAATTTACTGGCCCTGTCATTAACTTCTACTAAGATCATTTTTATTTTGACTTCCTGCCAACTAATGCTGCCCAGTGATGGAATTCAATTTTTTTTACTACTGGTTCTGTGGGTGTGGCTTGGTGGTTATGGTGTGGCTTGGTGGGCATGGGTTGGTGGGCATGGCAGGGGAAGGATACTGCAAAATCTCCATTCCCACCCCACTCCAGGGGAAGGATACTGCAAAATCCCCATTCCCTTCCCACTCCTGGGGGAAGGATATTGCAAAATCTCCATTCCCACCCCACTCTGAGACCAACCAGAGGTGGTATTTGCCGGTTCTCTGAACTACTCAAAATTTCCTCTACCAGTTCTCCAGAACCTGTCAGAACCTGCTGAATAGCACCTCTAATGTATACTCCTTTATCTTCTTTACTTTCAGGGATAATTTTTCAATCACTTTCTGCAGAATTTAATTTTCATCTTTTGTATTCTATATTTGTCAGTGAGGTAGGGATGATCCTATCTCTCTCAGACATTAATGATTAAGATGGAAGATGCTAATAAGGACATCCACCCAAGATGGTAATATTGGCAGCAATAACTACCAAATGGCTACACCAAGACAGGAAGATGGGATGGGGGAAAGTTGGTAGTGTAATATGGTTGCAAAAAACAATAATGCAATGTCAGTAGGGTTTTTTTTTTTATTCTTTATTGTAAAACCAACGGGGTAAGCCAGCTGGCTGGTGAGTGCTAAGTCTCAAAAATGAGCAAAAGTCAAATTGGCATCAATTCTCTGAACCGCTGATGTCTCCTTTCTCTTCCTTGGCTTCCATTAAACTGCTCTCGTTGATGTTCTCCAGTGAGAAGGCATGTTGGAGGGACAGTTCGGACAGGGGCATTGTGGGAAGAAGGCTCTGCTCTGGATGCAACCATGGTTTTTTTGCCTGCATTGTGTTGCTGATTCCAGGAAGGATACTTCAGACAAGCTTTGTACATTTTCTTCATAAGCTTTGGTGCCAGGTACTGAGAAGCTTTATTTAAAACCCACTTAGGCAGAGATCCTTTTGGGTCTACCTGAGCCAAATAAGTCAAGCAGCAGCTACTAGGTCCCGTTTGTTGCACCAGGTGTCCAGTTTAGAGTGACACAGCTCTGACGAGGTCCTTGCGGGGAGGGTATTTCTGGTGCTTGACAGAGAAATTGAGGATTACATATGACTTATCCACAACTTGCCAGGACCTCAGGGTGACCACATCTTGGTTCTTTAAAGGTTCTTTAAACCCCAAGCAATGTCAGTAGTTTACCACTGCAATCATAGTTTCCATATCATGGAAATTAATAATGTTATTATTCTCTTTGACTGACATTTGCCAAAGGTGGCTATAGAGTAAATCAGACATGACAGCCATAAGGGTCAAGGGTCTCTGCCTGTTTCTTATGTGTTACCATTTTGACTTTTTTAAACCATATCTTGCAGATACCCCTGCCTCTAGCATAATTGTTCTGACTACTTTGGAGCATCATACTTGAAGAAGGGTTCAGAAATTTGGAATAAATGCAAAGACTATCAATGAAGATAAGTAAGCAGATTAAATTAGGCTGCAGAGTTCATTGGAGTTGGACAACTAATATATTCAAATAATGTACTCCCATCACCATTGTCCTAATTGGATCACCCCAGCTTGCCACCATTACCATCTCCTGTGCCTATTATTATTTGCAACATGGCCCCTTTCTGGTTTTCTGGCCGGCGCTAGGCCCTGGTATTTCCCCATGTTCGGTGATGTGTCGAGAAGTTCTTGATGCTCGACAGGCGCCCTCCCCAACCAGGTATCCTCCTAGGAAGGACAAGAAGGAAAAAGTTAACATGTTTATATTAGCCGTCCATATGGTTTGTGTGGATATAACTTATGAAATCACCTTAATAGTTTTGGGGCATTTAGATCATCATCCCTTGCCCACGAAGCGTCTGTATCAGGGTATCCTTTCCAGCGTACTAGGTACCTAATCTGCCCATGGTACAATTTTGAATCGAGTATCTTTTCGATTTCGTAGAATTCACTTGATATAGGTCCCGGACGCTTATCGGAATCCCTCAAGGTGGTCACCGGTTTTAATAGGCTGCAATGAAACACTGGGTGTACTGTTTTGCCCCAGCTACGGACCCCAAAGAACGCAGCACACACAAAGTCCATACAAACCTTAGTTTACTAATTTAAATCAGTCTTTTCTGAACAAAGGCTGTTAATTTAACTTCATTAACAGCCGACAAGAATCCAAAGAATAATAACTCAATTCTGAGGCACAATATTTCAGATAACTGTAATCTTACTGTGGTTGGCAGAATGCCCAGAAGCAATTTGCAGAAAAACTGATAAGAGAGAAACAAGAGCCAAATCAAACATTTTCTGGAATCAAGATGCGAAGGAATGTGAACGAAGTTGTTTCCTGCAAATTGCATCAGTCGTCGTCCTTCCTTAAATTATTATTAATATTATTATTTATTTAATTTTTATACCGCCCTTCTCCTGAAAGTCTCAGGGCAGTAAACAGTAGAAATAAAAACAATTTAAAATAATTAAACCAATTTGGCTCATCAGTTAAGATCCTCAGCATAGAATTTAGACAATTTGAAAATTTATGCCAGCCCGGCTTGGTAAAACAGAAAGGTCTTCAGGGCATGACGGAAAGTACAGAGATCTGGGATCATTTGTATCCCTGGGGGTATCCTGTTCCAAAGGGCAGGGGAGGCTAGGGAGTGGCCAATTAGTCCCAAGCCTTACTTTCGGGGAGACCTCCTCCTGAGGAGCCACTCCTGCCTTTTCACAGCTCTGCGCGCTTATGCATCGAGAAAAGGCTCCTCCTCTTCTTCCTCTTCACTTATGGGAGCTTCTGGAGGTTCTGAAGGCCCTGGCTGAATCCCCACCTCTGGCACCACATCTTCTCCAGCCTCCTCATTGTCTGACTCGAGTGCCAACTGCAGAGGCTGCTGGTGCAGCACCACACCAGCGTCCTCGCTGTAGGAATCAGCTACTAACTGCACAGGCCACTGATGGGCCACAATAAGGGAGGTAGTTTCAATGCTACTGTTACAGGGTTTATTAGTTTCTCTATAGAAGCGGTTCTCGACCTGGGGGTCGTGACCCCTTTCGGGGTCGAACGGCCATTTCACAGGGGTCGCCAAAGCCCTCTCTCACCCCCTCATGTCTTCACTCACCCTCACCCTCTGCCTCTGTTGGATCGCCGGTCGCCAGTCGCTTACCCTGCCCACTCCCAATCTATTGCTGCCTCCTGAGTCCCAGCTGATGGCTAGAGGGAAACAAACCGTTTAAATTCTTGCCACGGGGCTTCAAAGGGCCGCCCTACAGCTGATCAGTGTTAAAAGAAAACAAATGAGAAGACCGGTGCCTGCAAAAATAGAAAAAAACAGCCCATTTCAGCTTTAGCAAAGGTTAATTACCATAGGTTGATTTGATCAGTCTCCGGACTCTCAGCTGATTTGCTCTCAGCTGTTTTGCGGAGGGCTCTGTTGCTAGCTGCAAAGAGAGGAGCAGATTTCCCCCCCCAGCTATGCCGAAAAACAAAACTGAAAGTAAAGCAGGGTCTTTGCTGCAACGTGACAAAATGAGGCAGAGAGAGATTTCTTTTTCTTTTTCCTCACCAAAAAAGGTAGGTGCAAAACTGCAATGGGAAATTTAGGGCAAACGAGGAGGTTCAAGATTTTAAAACACAAAAGAAAAAAAGCTCTATTTAACTAGGGAATTGTAATAATTGAGATACTATTAATTGTATGTTGTGTTGAAAGCAGAAATGGTTAAGTTGTGGTTTGGAGGAATATATGGGGGAAATTATTTGGTTTATTATTATTGGTAAATATAATTAATTGATTTGTAAGAAATTGGATTGCATGGAAATAATTGGAATATTCATGTTCATATTGATTGATATACAAAAAAGATAGTTATATAATTAATTGATTTATATTAAAATGTTGAATTTATATTAAACAACTGTATTACATAATTACATAATTAACCAATGTGAGGATGGATATAAAAATAGATGACAATGGGAAGGGGTATAATATAGAAGGGAAAAATTGAATTTGATTAAGATTAGAGATGAGGTTAAAGGGTAATATTGGTTTTTTTAAAAAATAGATGAGGAATAAATATGGCAAAAAGAAAATATAGAAATTGTAAATTTAATTGAAATGACTAAACACTGGTTAAATTTGTGAACCAGCCAAATACTTTGTTCAAAGAAAATACATTGTATGTTTGTATGTGTGTTTCTAATTATTGCTGTTTATTCATATTTGTTCTCTTTTATTCTTTAAAGTTTAACAATTCATTCTTTATCTTAATATCTTTATATTTCTTTGGGGTTGGTTTTCTTCGCTTTCATCTTTTTTATTGTACAGCAATCTTTTTCCTCAAACCTACCACCTCTCTCTTTTCTTTCCTTTTTACTTTCTCTTCCCCCCTTCTTCTTCTCCTTCCTCCTTCCTCTTCCTTTCTCCTCCTCCTTCTCTTACCCTCCCTCCTACTCTAATTTCCCTTCCCTTCCTTCATCCCTCTCTATTGCTGTATCCTTTTATGCATATGGACTACTCAGAGGGTTGAAAAAGTTATTTTTGACTGGTCCTCGCACTTTTGACCAGTCCTCGAACTTACGACTGTCCTCACATTTTACGTTTTTGCCCTATCTTGTCACCATGGTGAAGAGAAGCAGTTGTGAAATGAGTGACACGGTTGTTAAGAATGCTACAATGGGCATGATGACCAGTCATAAGTGCGAAGACTGGTCAAAAGTGCGAGGATCTGTCAGAAATCACTTTTTTCAGCCCTCTGGGTAGTCCTTTTGTGCACATGGACTACTCAGAGGGCTGAAAAAATTATTTTTGACTGGTCCTCGCACTTTTGACCAGTCCTCAAATTTACGACTGTCCTCACATTTTACGTTTTTTGTCCTATCTTATCATCCTGGTGAAGAGAAGCAGTTGTGAAATGAGTGACATGGTTGTTAAGAATGCTGCATGGGCATAAGTGTGAAGATGGTCATAAATGTGAGGACCAGTCAAAAGTGCGAGGATCTGTCAGAAATGACTTTTTTCAGCCCTCTAAGTAGTCCCTATACACATAGCCATGGCCACCCAGTCACATGACCAGCTAGCCATGCCCACCCAGTCATATGACCTCCAAGCCACGCCCACAAAATAAGCCATGCCCACAGAACAGATAGTAAAAGATGTATTTATCCGCTGATCTCTTCGCACTGCGAGACTCCCCCCTCTCGCGGGCCTGGCCCTCCATGTTATCGACGGCCTATCTTGATGATGGGTCTTGGAACCCCGAGAGATGGCATGCAGCGAAGAGGGGGTTGAGGGGTTTTCTACGTAAATTTTTAATGAAATTTTTAAGGGGTAGGAATAATGATTTTTTAAGGGGAACTGGGAGGAAGACCAAGGGGTTTGGGGGGACGAACCCACTAGGGTCAGAACTGAGCCCGGCACAGGGGGACGGTTTGGAGGGTGCCGGTCGAGGGATTGGGGAGGGGCTGGAGGACCATCCGGAGGAGGAATTTTCCATCAGCAAGGTGAATGGGAGGGGCAGATATGGCGGGAGCAGGGGACCATATCATGTGTTGGGGGCTCGCACTTGCTGTCTGAGAGCAATTGCTTGCCCCGGTCCCCAAGGCTCCGCTCGGATACTAGGTGGCTTAGATACTCAGGATCTGGGCCTTCGACTGATGCTGTGCAATGCCAGATCTGTGGTAAATAAGGCCCCCCTCATTCACGATCTTATACAAGAGGGAGGAGCGGACCTGGCGGGTATTACGGAGACCTGGCGGGGCCCTGAGGGCGGCGTCCCTCTGGTCGAAATG
This sequence comes from Pantherophis guttatus, assembly GCF_059756535.1. Classification (NCBI taxonomy): domain Eukaryota; kingdom Metazoa; phylum Chordata; class Lepidosauria; order Squamata; family Colubridae; genus Pantherophis; species Pantherophis guttatus. The sequence continues at coordinate 81,620,834 of NC_142066.1, forward strand.
TGCCCACCAGGCTTCAGAGCATTCCATCAGCCGAGGGCCCAGGGGAGGGGCGGGGGGGTGGCGGTTATTATTAACGAGGATCTGGGTCCGAGGGAGACCACTGTGCCTCAGATAGCTGGATGTGAGTCCCTCCTTGTGAGGTGGGGTCATGGGGTTTAGATGGGCTTGTTGCTTACTTACCTGGCTCCCTGCCGCGTGGCAACAGCCCTATCTGAGCTACTAGACGTGATAGCCACGGTGGCAGTAGATACACCCAGGCTTTTAGTCATGGGTGATTTCAACTTGCCATCGGTTGGTGAAACGTCTGAGGTGGCTCGGGAGTTCATGGGTTCCATGATGACCATTGACCTGACCCAGTTAGTTCATGGCCCTACTCACAGGGGAGGTCACACTCTGGACCTGATTTTTGTCTCTGGCCAGTGGTTGAGTGGTCTTGTTATTGGGGATATAGACATGGAACCCTTGTCATGGACAGACCACTCACTCCTTTGCCTGGATCTTTGAACCGATGCCCCCCGCCGCAGGGAGGCGGATCCAATTAGATGGATCCGCCCCAGGCACCTGATGGATCCTGAGAGGTTCCAGATAGAGCTTGGGCCATTTCCTGAGGATCTAGCACATGACTCGGCCGAGGACCTGGTCGCCGCCTGGGATTGGGCGGCTGGTGGGGCCTTGGACTGAGTCGTGCCTTTGCGGCCTCTGACCCGGTGCCGATCCCGAGCAGCTCCTTGGTTTACTGAGGAGCTGAGGGAAATGAAGCGCCGGAAAAGATGCCTGGAGAGCGGTTGGAGGGCCAGTCTCGCTGAATCTGATCGAACACTGGTAAGGTCGCATATTAAGGCCTACCTAGTGGCGATAAAGACGGCAAAGTTTAATTACTTTTCTGCCTCTATTGCGTCAACAGGGAATCATGTGGCCGCCCTGTTTAGGGTGACCCGCTCCCTGCTCCATCCGGGAGTGTGGGAGGATCCCTTGGAAGGCAGGGCGGAGGATTTTGGACAATACCTGTATGACAAAATTGCTCAGATCCGGGGGGATTTGGACTCTGACTGGGTAGATCAAAGCAGGGTGACAAGGAATAGTCTTGAGAATGTTATCTGGGAGGAGTTTGACTCTGTGACTCCCGATGATGTGGACAGGATTTTGGGGAGACTTAGTGCGGCCACATGTGTACTGGACCCTTGTCCCTCCTGGTTGGTACTGGCTTCCCGGGAGGTTACACGAGGCTGGCTCCAGGGTGTTATCAATGCTTCGCTGAGTGAGGGCCACTTCCCCACTGCCTTGAAAGAGGTGGTGGTGAGGCCTCTCCTCAAGAAGCCATCCCTGGATCCGGCAATATTGGCCAACTACCGTCCTGTCTCCAACCTTCGCTTCATGGTGAAGGTTGTTGAGAGTGTGGTCGTGCAACAGTTCCCACAATTTCTGGAGGAAACATCTTATCTAGATCCATTCCAGTCGGGTTTCAGGTCTGGGCACAGCATGGAAATGGCATTAGTTGCGTTGGTTGATGATCTCTGGAGGGCTCGGGACAGGGGTTGCTCCTCTGTTCTGATCCTGTTAGATCTCTCAGCGGCTTTTGATACCATCAACCATGGTATCATGCTGCACCGGTTGGAAGAGTTGGGGGTGGGAGGCACCATGTTGTGGTGGTTCTCCTCCTTTCTCTCTGACTGCAGTCTGGTTGCAGTTTGTGTTGGCAGGGGGGCAGAGGTCGACCTCGAAGCCTCTCATTTGTGGAGTGCCGCAGGGATCGGTCCTCTCGCCCCTTCTGTTCAACATTTATGTGAAGCCGCTGGGCGAGATCATCCGTAGCTTCGGGGTGAGATACCACCAGTACGCTGATGACACCCAGCTGTACATCTCCACCCCAAGCCACCCCAATGATGCCCTTGAAGTGATGTCCCAGTGCCTGGAGGCTGTGCGGATCTGGATGGGGAGGAACAGGCTCAAGCTCAACCCTTCCAAGACTGAGTGGCTGTGGCTCCCGGCATCCCGATATAGTCAGTTGACTCCATCACTGAGTATTGGGGGCGAGTCTTTGGCCCCCACAGAAAGGGCTCGCAATCTGGGAGTCCTCCTGGATATACAGCTGTCCTTGGAGGAACATCTGACAGCTGTAACCAGGGGAACCTTTTGTCAGGTTCGCCTGATTTGCCAGTTGCGGCCCTTTCTTGATCGGGATTCCCTGTGCACAGTCACTCACACCCTCGTCACCTCTCGCCTTGACTACTGCAATGCTCTCTACATGGGGCTCCCCTTGAAGAGCACCCGGAGGCTCCAACTGGTCCATAATGCAGCAGCGCGAGTAGTGACAGGAGCAGCATGGCGCTCCCATGTAACACTGCTCCTGCGCGAGCTGTACTGGCTCCCAGTGGTCTTCCGGGTGCGCTTCAAGGTGTTGGTTATCACCTTTAAAGCGCTCCATGGCATAGGGCCTAGCTATCTTCGAGACCGCCTGCTGCCACTGACGACTTCCCATTGACCCTTGCGCTCCCACAGAGAGGGCCTCCTCGGGGTGCCATCAGCCAAACAGTGCAGGCTGGTGACCCCCAGGGGGAGGGCCTTCTCTGTGGGGGCACCTACCCTCTGGAATCAGTTGCCCCCAGAGATAAGGAGAATCCAAGACCTCAGTGCCTTCCGCCGTGCCCTTAAAACCTTCCTTTTCCAGCAAGCCGGGCTGGCCTAATTTTTTAAGTGTTTTTAATTGTTTTGTTTATCATTTTTAATCAATGGGGCTAAATTTATATATATCTTTTAATTGTATTTTAATATTTGTATTTGATGTTTTTACTTGGCTGTTCACCGCCCTGAGTCCTCAGGGAGAAGGGCGGTATACAAGGGAGAAGGGCGGTATACCTCAGTGCCTTCCGCTGTGCCCTTAAAACCCACTTTTTCCAGCAAGCCGGGCTGGCTTAAGAAGAAATTTTTAAATGTTTTAATTGGTTTGTATTTTTTAATTTTGGGCCAAATTTATATATATTTTAATTGTTTTTTTAATATTTGTATTTCATGTTTTTTAATTCTGGCTGTACACCGCCCTGAGTCCTCAGGGAGAAGGGTGGTATATAAATTGAAAAATAAAAAAAAAATAAAAAATTTTAGAACCCACCCCTGGTTGGGGGTCACCACAACATGAGGAACTGTATTAATGGGTCTTGGCATTAGGAAGGTTGAGAACCACTGCTCTATAGTGAAAGGGCCAATATATTTTGGACCCAGTTTCTTACTGGGTATGCGTAATTTCAAATATTTTGTGGAGAGATATACTCTGTCCCCTAGTCGAAACGGTGGGTGATCAGTCTGTCTTTTGTTTGCTTGTTGTTTGTATTCAACGGATGCCTTATTTAATGCTTCTTTGACATGTGACCAGACTTTATTTATTTTCTCTGTCCATTCACTTGGTGTTTTTGGTTCTCGGGCTTGTATATCCAATTCTGGGATTGCGGGAAACTCTTTTCCTGATACCAACCTGAAAGGTGTATAGCCCATACTGCAGTGTATAGCATTATTGTAGACCGTTTCTGCGAACGGTAATAGTTCGTATCAATCGTTTTGTTGATAGGAAACATAGGAACGTAAATACCGTTCTACCATAGCGTTGGTCCATTCAGCTGTCCTATTGGTACTTGGATGGAAGGCAGAGCTGAGACTCTGTTAGGATCCAATACAATGTATAAAATCTCTCCAAAACTGGGCAGTGAATTGTACCCCCCTATCTGATATGATTCTTTTAAGTACTCCATGTAGATGGTATATATGCTGTACAAACTATTTGGCTAGATGTCGTGCTGATGGCAATCCTTTACATGGGAAGAAATGTGCCTGCTTCAAAAATAAATCAATTACAGTCCATATTACCGTATGTCCCTTGCAATTTGGTAGTTCGACTATAAAGTCCATGGCAATTTCATCCCATGGTCTACTCGGTTCAGCTACTGATTGTAATAGGCCAAGTGGTTTGCCAGGACGTGGTTTGGATGTTGCACAGACCGGACATCCTTTTATATATTCTTCAATATCAGTCCACATTTTAGGCCACCAGAACTGCCTCCTGACCAAGTGTAATGTTTTACACCAAAGTGTCCTGCTGTCTTTACGTCATAACACTGCCTTAACACTATATTCCTAAGGGTTGCAGGGATATAGCTTGTCACCTTTCCAGGCTAGGTTACCCCGGTGTGTGACTAACAATTTATGGGTTGCTAATCATGGATCATCTTTCAATGCCTTCGGTAAGTTATGTACCCAGTTAGGATCCACTGGGTTCCTATCCATTACTTGAGTTCCGGTTTGTTGGGGGGTATTAATGCTTGCAATGTTTCATCCCTTTTACTATATTTTACTTATATTGGGGCATACGTGATAAAGCATCGGCCAAAATGTTTTTTTCCCCTGGCACATATTTCAGGCTAAATGTGAATCAATGATAATACAGTGCCCACCTGACCTGTTTTGGGGACAACTTATGAGGTGTCTGGAGGGTTTCCAGGTTTTTATGGTCAGTCCATACCTCAAAGTTTATTTTAGTGCCCTCCAATAGATGCCACCAGGTCTGGAGAGCCCATTTGACTGTGTAGGCCTCCTTCTCCCATACAGTCCAGTTCCTTTTTGTGGGAGTGAATTTCCGTGACGTATATGCACACGGTTGAAGCCTACCTTGGGCATTCTTCTGTAAAAGTACTGCTCCTACTGCGACATCACTTACATCGGCCTGAACTATGAAAGGTTTCGAAGTATCGGGATGTTTGAGTATTGGTTCTTTAGTGAACAATGATTTCAGGTGTTCAAATGCTTGTTGACAGGATTGTGTCCAGTCTAACACCTGTCTTGGTCTATATGTGACTATATGCCTAGTTCGCAACAAATCTGTGATAGGTAAAGCTGCTTGGGCGAAGGATGGTATAAACTGCCTGTAAAAGTTAGTAAACCCTAGAAAGCTCTGTAGGTGCTTTCAGATTTTCGGGGCTTGCCATTCTAGCACCGCTTGTACTTTCTTGTGGTCCATTTCTATCCCCTCCCCTGTTATTTGAAATCCTAGGTAATTGATCTCCAAGCGGTGGAACTCACACTTTGACAATTTTACAAACAGTTTGGCGTCCAGAAGTTTAGCTAACACCTGCCTTACTAACTGGATATGTTCCTCCATGGTGGTTGAATAAATCAAAATGTCGTCCAAGTACATCAGGACTCCCCAATACAGATATTCATGTAGGACCACATTTATGAGTTCCATAAAAATGGCAGGCATTCGCTGCAACCCAAATGGCATTACCTGGAATTTGTAGCTTCCTAGGGGACAATTGAAAGTCATCTTCCATTCATCCCCCAGATGGATTCGTACTCTATAATAAGCCTCATGTAAATCAAGTTTTGTGAAGATTTCCCGTTAACAAGTGGGTCATAAGTGGCAACGGGTATAACGGCTCCACACAGACAGCGTTAAGACCCCTGAAATCGACACAGAGATGCAACCCGCCGTCCTTCTTCTCTCTAAAGCATAGGCAAATTAGCCCTTGATTAGATCGGCTCCCGACCCTCAGCTAATTTGCTCTGTGCTGTTTTGCTCAGGGCTTGCTGCTTGCTGGAGCAGATTTTTTTTCTCCTAGCTATGCTGAAAAACGAAACTGAAACTGCTTTGCTGTTGCTGCAACGTTGGAAAATTAGGCAGGCAGATTTTTTTTCTTTTTCCTCACCAAAAAAGGTAGGTGCAAACAATGGGAAATTTAGGGAAAAAGAGGAGAGTTCAAGATTTTAAAACACAAAAGAAAAAAAGCTCTATTTAACTAGGGAATTGTAATAATTGAGATACTATTAATTGTATATTGTGTTGAAAGCAGAAATGGTTAAGTTGTGATTTGGAGGAATATATGGGGGAAATTATTTGGTTTATTATTATTGGTAAATATAATTAATTGATTTGTAAGAAATTGGATTGCATGGAAATAATTGGAATATTCATGTTCATATTAATTAATATACAAAAAGGTAGTTATATAACTAATTGATTTATATTAAAATGTTGAATTTATATTGAACAACTGTAATATTACATAATTAACCAATGTGAGGATGGATATAAAAATAGATGACAATGGGAAGGGGTATAATATAGAATAGAAGGGAAAAATTGAATTTGATTAAGATTAGAGATGAGGATGAAGGGTAAGATTGGTTTTTTACAAAAATAGATGAGGAATAAATATGGCAAAAAGGAAATATAGAAATTGTAAATTTAATTGAAATGACTAAACACTGTTTAAATTTGTGAACCGGCCAAATACTCTGTTCAAAGAAAATACATTGTATGTTTGTATGTGTGTTTCTAATTATTGTTATTTATACATATTTGTTCTCTTTTATTCTTTAAAGTTTAACAATTCATTCTTTATCTTAATATCTTTATATTTGTTTCGGTTGGCTTTCTTCCCTTTCATCTTTTTTATTGTACAGCAATCTTTCTCCTCAAACCTACCACCTCTCTCTTTTCTTTCCTTCTTACTTTCTCTTCCTCCCCCTCTTCTTCTCCTCCCTACTTCCTCTTCCTTTCTCCTTCTCCTCCTCTCTTCCTCCCTCTCTTACCCTCACTCCTACTCTAATTTCCCTTCCCTTCCTTCATCCCTCTCTATTGCTGTATCCTTTTATGCATATGGACTACTCAGAGGGCTGAACAATTATTTCTGACTGGTCCTCGCACTTTTGACCAGTCCACGAACTTACGACTGTCCTCACATTTTACGTTTTTGCCCTATCTTGTCACCATGGTGAAGAGAAGCAGTTGTGAAATGAGTGACATGGTTGTTAAGAATGCTGCACAGGCATAAATGTGAGGATGTTCATAAGAGGACCAGTCAAAAGTGCGAGGACCTGTCAGAAATGACTTTTTTCAGCCCTCTGAGTAGTCCCTATACACATGGCCATGGCCACCCAGTCACATGACCAGCTAGTCATGCCCACCCAATCACATGACCTCCAAGCCACGCCCACAAAATAAGCCACGCCCACAGAACCAGTAGTAAAAAAATTTAGAACCCACCCCTGGTTGGGGGTCACCACAACATGAGGAACTGTATTAAAGGGTCGTGGCATTAGGAAGGTTGAGAACCACTGCTCTAAAGAGTACTGGTGTTGCCAAATGTGATCGACTGAGTCGAATGAACCCTCTTGCTAGGTTTTTATCAATATAACACCTAGTTCTCGGGGAGTCATCGAATACATATGAGGTTTTGGTAACTTGGCCTCGGGTATTAGTTCTATAGCATAATTGGTGCTACGGTGGGGAGATAGGGGCTCACATTCATCCTCACTAACCACCTGCATAAAGTCTCTGTATGCATCCAGGACTCCTCCCTGGGGTTATTGTTGTGGTTCCTTCCTTGTAACTCCTTTACTGTGGTCACTCTTTAGGGGTTTGGGACCCAATGCCACCCTTAATTTATGAAACTCCCCTCCCACCAAATGGTGGGTTCCCATTTATCATACGGTTGGGATAAGTCATATGGACTTATCCCAACTGTATAAGTCCATATGACTAAGGACTTGACTCAAAAATAGAGCCATACATTCTGGGTTTCCGTCGAATGCCACATGTAATGAAGGTGGCCCCCATGGTATCTGTTGTGGCCATATACCTGGGCCCCAAATGGGTAGTTGGTCCCTGGCCTGAGGAGGGGCCTTCACCATCCCGATCCCCCCTATGGGTTCCAGGTTGTCGTCTAGTCGATGGACGTTCTCTTGGTACTCTTATATGGGTTTGGGCCGCTCCACGCATCGCTTCTCCCAATGATGAGGATGCTTCAGGAATATTGTGTTCCTCCACCCTGAGCCTAGGCTGAGCCTGTTCTGTCCTCAATTTGGGGCTGGCTAATCTAAACCTACTTTCAGAAGTTCCTCCTGAGGTTGACCCCACCCCACCTTACCAATTGCCTGAGGGATCCAGTCCATGGCTACCAAGAGGGAGCATCTCTGAAACTTGCTTCCCCAAATCACTCCCTCAATATATCCAACGTGATCACTCCAGGGCCAGTGGAGTAATTCCATTCACCCTCCTCATCTTCAGCCCATTGCCTTTCTCTCCAACCTTGAAACTGAGTTCCTGAAGGGGGAGGCGTCGGCATCCTGGGTCCCAGTTTCCCTAACCAGGCTGAAATGTGCCACCAATGTCCAGAGGAGGTTTGTGTACTCCCAATTCCCTGGGCCTCCTAGCTGTCCGGTTTCTCCTCTGCCCATGTTTCCCATTGCTTAGGGCAGACCACCGGCTGTTCACATTCCACCTTTGCCTCATCTTTCACCACATCCCCGTCAGTCTCTGCAGGCTCTGGCAATAATGACCCATCCACTGTACCCTCCGCCATCCTCTGCGTTCCTCCACTCACCATTGACTGCAATGAAATTGCGAAACAAGGAGCTCCTACTTTCTCTTGGCACTTCTTGACTGCCTGTGCTGGCTCTGGGCGAATTAGACACACACATACAAGAATCATGCATCAAACTCAGTTTAATTAAGGCTACACGACAGATCTCAATAAATGCCGGATCTGGAACAAAATAAAGTCAGAGCAGGCTGCTTTTTTAAGGAAACTTTTGGGTCTCCCTCCCTGTGTTGGCTTTGCTCCGATGTATCTGGAACTGGGCATTCGATCAGTCGAATGCATGGCATGGATCAACACCTTTAAATGGTGGTTTCGGGCACTCTTTTTGGCAGCCCCTGGCAGCTACCTCTCCCTGGTGTTAGCTGACCCCTATACGTCTCGGTGGGAGAGAGATCTGACGAAGAAACTCCACCTGTTAGGTTTTTCGGGGGATGCCATGGGAGACTATGGCCTTAAAGATGCCCAATGTAGGGTAGTCCAACGGCTTGTGGACATAGACTTACAATATCTGAGAGCTAGAGCCAATAAAACCTGCTCCCCTCTGGTCTTCAGCCAACTTAATAATTTTGGACTGAGGATGGCCTCATATTTCTATACTCTAACCATCCCTAAGTATAGAAGAGTCTTCTCCCTTGCTCGTTTTAACGTCTTGCCTTCAGCATTGCTGGACGGTCGATTCAAGAGGCTTCCGAGGGGCGAGCGGCTATGTCCCTGTGGTAGAGCGGAGGTTGAGACTGTGGAGCATGTCCTTTTACACTGCCCCATGTACAACGTAGCCAGGACTAATTTGATGTCTCTCTTAGAGACAGATTTCTGTGGGCCCAATGATAGTGATTTGGCCTTGTATTGTCTAGGGGATGGCTCCTCATACACTACCTCTCAGGTCTCAAAATTTTTTCTAAGAGCCGTAACCATTAGAGGAGAGCGCTGTGGTCCCTCTCAGCCGGGGCTTCCGGTGGCCGGCTGTTCGTGATGTTCTTTTCCCTATGTTTTTCTGTAGCTATGCTTGCATTTTGGTCTGTGACCGTAAATAAATTTATTATTATTATTAAGTCAGAGCTGGGCTATCGCCTGCTCCTTTCTGCTTTATAGATCGTCTGATTCTTATTGTGCTCAGATGCTGTGAGGTTAGTTTGAATTAGCCGCCTGCTGATCCGGCGAACGCGGTCCCATGATCTCATTGGTGTGCGCAGCTTGATTCAGAGGTGTTCCTGATGCCGCTGAGGTTTTGGCTGTGTGTTGTTCCATCCGCCCACTTGTCGCTCACTGAGCCCCGCTACTCCCATCATCACCACCGTGTATCATTGTCCTAATCGGATCACCCCAGCTTGCCACCATCACCATCTCCCATGCCTATTATTATCATTAGCAATGTGGCCCCTTTCTGGTTTTCTGGCCAGCACTATCCCCTGGTATTTCCCATGTTCAGTGATGTGTCGTGAAGTTCTTGATGCTCGACATAAATACTGTACATAAACAAAATGCACTCCTCCCCATCACCATAGTTTCTTTGGAGCTTCCACAGATACTCTCTTCAACCTACCACCTTATCTTTCCAATGTCTTCCTGCTACCACTGCCAGGTTTTTCAGCTGGCCCATGCATCTTCAACAGTATGTTTTGCTTAACAGAGTACATATAATATAATATAGTATGTTTTACTTAATTTGTTGTGGAATGACAAAAGATGAGATGTCCTTTGGAAAAAAAATTAAGAACATGTTCATGTAACCAGGGCTGAACCAGCTAGATAACAATCCCTATAAAAAAGAGGAAGTTTAAACCATCTAGAGGGCACCAAGTTGGAGAAGACTGTTTATACTTTTTACTGCTAAACATTTGGCACTCAGAAATAATCCTCTCCTTCTAAGCTAAATGCTTCACTTTCATCACCATTTCCTTCATACCAGGAGGAGAGTGAGATTCCCAGTCTCAGCCTGATTTCACAGCTCTCAACTGAAATGAAATACAATGTCCAGGGACAAAGCCCATCCTCTGTAAACACCCTGAGGAAATGTTTTCTATGTTAGCTCTGTTTGTAGCCACACTGGGATAATTTGTTTTTACATCAAGCAGATGAATGATTTCTCAGTTTGGGGGAGGGAAATCTGTGACAGATTGTTAAGATAGAAAACTCTGCCTTGGTGAATGTTCCAATCAAGGATACTGATGTTGAAATAAATATTTGTGTCTCTGCTTTGGCCATAGTGATTGGTGGATTTCCTTTAGTCTCCTTTAGTTTCTTCAGCCAGAAAAATAAGTGTCAGTCAGGTTCTCTTCTATGGACATTTATTTTGAGAACTGGTAAAAATTTTCACTTGTGAGCTGGGCTTGAAGGGAAACTTGACCGAACTATTATTAATGACATCTAGGTAAAAGATGATAATAATAATAATAATAATAATAATAATAATAATAATAATAATAATAATAATAATAATAATAATAATTTTATTTCTATACCGCCCTTCTCCCGAAGGACTCATGGCGGTGTACAGCCTATTTAAAAACACAAGACAAACATCAATTTAAAATTTAAAATTATTAAATAAATTTGGCTCCATTTAAAGCCCCAGAAATTTAAAATACCCCAATTTAAAATTATCATGTCGATAGCCCGGCCTGGCGGAACAACAGGGTCTTCAGTGCACAGTGAAGTACCCGGAGGTCAGGGATCTTACATATTTCTGGGGGCAGTTCATTCCACAGGGCTGGGGCTCCCACAGAGAAGGCCCTCCCCCTGGGTGTCGCCAGCCGACATAACTTGGCCGATGGCACCCTGAGGAGACCCTCTCTGTGGGAGCGAACTATCTGGTGGGAGGCTATTGGTGGCAGAAGTCGGTCTCGAAGGTACCCGGGTCCTATGCCATAGAGCGCTTTAAAGGTGGTAACCAGCACCTTGAATCACACCCAGAAGACCACTGGGAGCCAGTGCAGCAAGCGCAGGAGGGGTGTCACATGGGCACAACGAGTTGTGCCCATAACCACCCGCACGGCCGCATTCTGGACCAGTTGGAGCCTCAGAGTGCTCTTCAAGGGGAGCCCCATGTAGAGAGCATTATAATAGTCCAGCCGGGAGGTGACAAGGGTGTTAGTGACCGTGCGCAAGGCGTCCCGGTCGAGAAAGGGCTGCAACTGGCGAATCAGGCGAACCTGATAAAAGGCCCCCCTGGCCACGGCCATCATATGCTCTTCTAAAGACAGCCGTGCGTCCAGGAGGACACCCAGATTGCGAGCCCTCTCTGTGGGGGGCAAAGATTCACCCCCAATAGTCAGCGATGGCACCTGCTGACTATATCGGGACGCCGGAAGCCACAGCCACTCAGTCTTGGAGGGGTTGAGTCTGAGCCTGTTCCTCCCCATCCTGACCCGCACGGCCTCCAGGCAGCGAGACATCACATCAAGGGCATCGTTGGGGTGGTCTGGGGTGGAGATGTACAGCTGAGTATCATCAGCGTACAGATGACACTTCACCCCAAAACCACGGATGATCTCACCCAGCGGCTTCACATAAATGTTGAACAGAAGGGGTGAGAGGACCGACCCTTGCGGCACTCCCCATGCGAAGTGCCTCGAGGTCAACCTCTGCCCCCCTGCCAACACAAACTGTGAGCGGTCAGAGAGGAAGGAGGAGAACCACCGCAAAATGGTGCCCCCTATTCCTAACCCCCTCAACCTCTGCAGCATGATACCATGGTCGATGGTATCAAAAGCCGCTGAGAGATCTAATAGGACTAGGACAGAGGAGCAACCCCTGTCCCGAGCCCTCCAGAGATCATCCACCAATGCGACCAATGCCATTTCTGTGCTGTACCCCTGCCTAAAGCCCGACTGGCACGGGTCCAGATAGATAGCTTCATTCAGGTGTCGGGGAAGCTGTCGTGCCACCATGCTCTCAACAACCTTCGCCACAAAACGAAGGTTGGAGACCGGACGGTAGTTGGCTAATGATCAACATTTTGCTACCTACAAAACATAACAAAAGCTACACTAAAGGAGCAAACTTTCATAGCAAGATGCCCAGCACAAAAAAGTAATCAAAGGCAAAGGGTGGAATCTGTGAGAAGGGACTTCAAGAGCAAATCCCAGAAGGTTTTGTTTGAAATACAAGTAGTTCTTGACTTACAACCACAACTGAGCCCAGAATTTTGGTTGTAAGTCATGCTACCCATATGATCACCTCCTTCAATGACCACAATACTTATTTCCAGTGGTGGAATTCAACTAATTTAACAACTGGTTCTCTGCCCTAACGATTTCTTCCAACAACCAATTCACCAAACTGCTCAGAAATTTAACAACCAGTTCTCCTAAAGTGGTGCGAACTGGCTGAATCCCACCACTGCTTATTTCTCTGTTGCAGTTATTAAGCAACCATGCAGGCTGTTAAGGGGTGCCTCAGAGGGTGGAGAGGCCGTGGGAAGTTCAGCACCCACTGGGATGCAGAAATTTGCCATGAGTTGGGAAGTTTCAGCCAACTAGGCATGCCAGCTGTAAGGTCTTGCCTCTCCAAATCTTCACAAGAAAGTAGGAATCTTGAAACTGAAGTTGTTCCAAAGGAGTTTTTATTGTAAGGCTTGTGATAGCAAGAGGTCTAGGCAGGAACTAAATGTTCCCACTTAAAAACCAGCAATTTAAAGCAGTGCAAACAAAACCCCTCCCACATTACAGCAATGCAGGAAACAGAAACTCACAGCACAGCAACGCAGGAAATAGAAACTCACAGCACAGCAATGCAGGAAACAGAAACTTCATATAGCGATCTCTCTAAGCAGGAAATAGAAACAGAAACTTCATATAGAGATTTCTCTAAGAAGGAAATAAAAACAGAAACTTCATATAAAGATCCCTCCAATCCTCCCCTCTCCCACCAGAATGCCAGTGTTCCAATAGCAATATATGGGACCTGACATGCTGCCCCCCTAGAAAAATGGGAAGTCCACCTGAAAGAAAACAAAAAGAGGGAAGGGGAGTCGGTCCAGTTGTCCTGCTGATAGATAATAAAACAATGCAGATACTGTTCCAGAACTGAGTTAATTTGTTCCGTAGCCCCGTTTGTTTGCGGATGATGACTAGAACTAAGTCCCTGTTCGGTTCCAAGTAGGTCCAAATAGGCTTTCCAGTACTTGGATGTGAATTGGACCCCTCTGTCTGAAATAATACATTGTGGGGCCCATGCAAGTGGTATATGTGGACCAAAAACAGCTTAGCCAAGGCTTTGGCCGTAGGGATCTTTTGGCATGGGTTGAAGTAAACCTGCGTTGAGAAAAGGTCTATACAGCTTATTTCCCATCCAAGCTAACCCATCTTTTATTATACAAGTATGTCTAGGGCAGTGATGGCTAACCTTTTCCAGACCAAGTGCCCACAATGCCTGAACTCCCAAAATGTAATGTGCATGTGCCCCCTACATGCCACACCCCTGCGCATGCACGCACTGCTGCATGCATCCTGTTCCCCACACATACACACACGCCCCCTGCACACGCATGCCCCCCTGTGTATTTGCACTCCCCACATGCACCTCGCCCTCCTGCACATTCACACACAGCCCCTGCACACACATACACCCATGCATGCATGCGCAGCTCCCTGAAAGCTCCCCACCCCCGTGCATGCACAGTAGAGACCCGACAACCAGCTGGCTGGCGAGAGGCACATGCGCATGCATGACAGAATTGAACTGGGGTGATGGCTCGCGTGTCTACAGAGAGGGCATTGTGTGCCACCTGTGGCATGCGTGCCACAGGTTCGCCATCATGAGTCTAGGGGCACTAAACCACTCATCTGTTTCCAAAGCCTTTTTGAATTCTGTGGTGGTGGCATTGTCTAAGGTGGAGGGGTCGTTCTTTGTCTAAGAGCATGTGACAACTTTAGCTGCTAACTGAGAGGCTGGGAGCATGCGCTTAATTACTTCTGCCTTGACACTGTTGTATTGCGGTAGTCTGGACAAGACATCTGCCAAAAAGTTTTTTCCTCCCGGTAAATACTTCAAAGTGAAATTAAATGTTGGAAGTACTGTGCCCATCGGACCTGTTTTGGGGACATTTTCCATGGAGTTTTGAGTGCTTCCAAGTTCTTGTGGTAGATCCATACATGGAAAAGTATTTTGCTTCCTTCTAAGAAATGTCTCCAAGTTAGGAGTGCCCACCTGACTGCAAAAGCCTCTTTTCCCCATATTGCCCATCTCAGTTCAGTTTCAGTTAATTTCCTAGAGGTGTATGCGCATGGTTGTAATTTGCCTTCTTCATTCTCTTGGATTAAAACCGCACTGACTGCCACATCACTGGCATCGGACTGAATTACAAATGGTTTCTCTGGGTCTGGGTATTTTAACACAGGTTTGGCCAAAAAGAGTCTTTTCAGTTTCTAAAATGCTGCTTGGCAGTCCATAGTCCACTTCAGTGGTTGGCTAGGTTTTGGTTTATTTATCCCTTTGGTTTTTAACAGATTTGTAATCAGCAATGCTATTTGGGCAAAAGAGGGGATAAACTACCAATAAAAGTTAGCGAACCCCAAGAAGCTCTGCAATTGCTTGTGAGTGTGGGAGGTTTCCCACTCAAGGACTGCTCTGACTTTTGCAGGGTCCATTTCCGCCCCTTGGTGAGAGATTCAATACTCTAGGTAATCTATTTTATCTTGGTGAAATTCACATTTGGAGAGTTTGGCAAACAGCTGCCCTTAGTTTCTTCAAGACCTCCCATACCAATTTAACATATTGAGTCTTAGTTTCAGTATAAATCAATATATCAAGATAAACCAAAACTCCCTTATATAAGTGCTCATGCAATACCTCATTAATTAGCTGCATGAAAACTGCAGGAGCCCCTTGAAGCCCAAATGACAAAACCTTGAACTGAAAACATCCCAATGGACAATTAAATGCTATTTTCCATTCATCTCTCTCCCAGATCCAGATCCAATAATAAGCCTCCCTTAAGTATAGTTTGGAAAAAAATCTTCCCTTCATCAGAGGGGCCAGCATGTACTTCATTAGGGGTAAGGGATAGAGATTTTCCTTGCAAATTGTCACAAGTAAATGCCTTATTCTCCATTATGTAAATAGTACATGAACAGGGTATCAGGGGTTAACTTATTCTTTACCTCTTAATGTATTCATATTTCACCACTCCCATATCTAGCTCCACCCATTGTATATATAAGGAGCTGCATACGTCCATTCTGAGCTTCTATCTGTGAATATTCAGTGAATATAGAATGCCTTATGTAAATAAACAGTGATTTATTTGAGTTTATAATTCTCAACTTATTTATTGAGTCTGATCCTGAAAATATCGTAACAATCTGGTAGCAGAGGATGGTTGAATTTTTTTTATTTTTTTTTTATTTTTTTATTTTATTTTTTTTAATTTGATTTATATGCCGCCCTTTTCCGGAGACTCAGGGCGGCTTACAGTGCGTTAAGCAATAGCCTTCATACTTTTGTATATTTATACAAAGTCAGCTTATTGCCCCCACAAACTGGGTCCTCATTTAACCTACCTTAGAAAGGATGGAAGGCTGAGTCAACCTTGAGCCTTGGAGAGATTCGAACCAGCAGTAAATTGCAGGCAGCTGTGTTAATAACAGGGTGCTTTAAACCACTGTAGTACCAAGGCTCTTGAATTGACTCAATAAAAACTTAAACATGTCTAGAAGAGATAGGCCCAACACCAGGGCATACAGCAAAGAAATGGAAGCGGATCAAGAAATAATTGATGAGTCCACGAATGCAATTTCGAGAGAATCTGAAGAATACACCACAGACGACGAAGAAATAATAAATGAAGATGATGACCAAGAAGAAAACGAAATAGAAAACAACGAACTCAGGTCAGAGATACTAAAACTTTTAAAAAGCCAAAAGAGCGATGAAAGTCTCGTCGCGAACCTCCAAGATATACTAAAAAACAACGGAGCAGCGAGCGAGAAGCACATCGCTACTGAAAAATCAAAAGACTCAAAAATAGTGAGTAATATGCTTGCAGATAAAAACACAACGAAGAAGAAAACCAACAATCCCGCGCAAAATTTCGAATGGCAGCCATCTTGGTTTCAACAGACCCCTAAGATGAGCGAAGCAGAGCCAATCAAAAAGCAGGATTCAAAATATCTGGCGCGAAAAGCCTTACTCGATGCAAAAATGAAAGAAAAAAAAATATATACCTCAGAAGAATCAGACACAGAGAACGAAGAAGATTCAATAGACATGCAAGTAAAGTCAGCAATGAAAACGCTTTTTGCAGCATTTGGACCGAAACTGAAGATCACAAAAAAATCAACAAAAAAACAAGCAAGCGAGCCAACGCCTCAAAATCTACCCGCTCCTATCCAGACAGCGAGAGCACCGACGCCTGAGCCCAGAGAGCCCTGCAGATACCGCCCCACGCCGCAGACTAATCCAAGGACCAGCGCCTTCAGCGAAAGAAAACGAGCGCCCGCCATCACCAGGACTCCAAAGATCGAGCCGGAGACTGATTCATCGGAAGAAGAACAAAGCGAAGGAGCTGCAGCAGCGAGAACCTCTCACGATGACTCCAGGAAAGAAATGAGCAACGCGCATGCGCAAGACTACGCAGACAACTTCGGAAGACATGAGATGCGGAGAGAATCATGCAAACTCGTTGCGAGCATCCCCACGCCATTTTGCAACTTTCATCATTTGCAAGACCACGGACTACCTCCGGTTGTAAGTAATGGACCCAACAATGTTGGGAATTTACCCAATGACTTCCCAAAGCTGAGAATAGATGGCATTAATTTGCAAGAATGGTATCAGCAGCTCCAGGTTGTTTTTATGAAAGAAAATTTACTCTTTTTTTATTACTAACCCCCCAAAAAGACCTTGGACTCTAAAGTTAGATTGCCTACACCATAGAGCATTCTTCTTATTAATTTCCAGTGTATCTCCTGCCATGTACCACAGTATTAAGCAAAATCTGACTGTCTCAGAAATTATTCAATGCATGTTTAATTTATTTCACAGTGAAAGTGTAGCCACTACCACAAGAATGTCTAAAGATTTCTTCTCTTCTAGGATAAAGCCAGGGGATACCATAAGTGAACATTTAATATCTTTAAACAAAATTAGAGCAGAACTGCACTTAAGGGGGGAAGTAATTTCAGATCAAACGATGAAAAGTGTTATCATCAACTCACTTGACCCATCATGGGATAATTATATGTCACATTTAGACACAATCAATCTAGGATACTTATCCATAGAAAGTCTATCTAACAAGTTAATAGCTGAAGACAATTCAAGGAGGAGTCGTTATAACAACCACATAGAACACAAACAATATAAAAAGGTAGCATTTCAAGAAAGATATCATGAACCATTTGGATGCCACAATTGTGGGTCCAGAGAACATAATAGGAGGGATTGTCCTAAAATTCTAAGAGAAAGACATAGGTCAGAATATAGAAATAGGTACAACAACAGACAACCTTCCATTGATAGACATAGGTATAGAAGTCCACCCAACTATAGAGAACATAGAGGGAGCAGAGATAATTCAAAGGATAGAAAGTCTGGCTCACTGAATGGGCTAAACAAACATGACAACATTAACATACAACAACCAGAGAACAACAATTGGCTTATTGATTCTGGAGCAACCAATCACACTACAAATAATAAAAATATATTATCTTCTTTTGTAGAAGATAAATTTGTAATCAAAGTAGCTAATCAAGAAAAGGTTCAAGTAATAGGTAGAGGAAATGTAATCTTACCTGGCCTAGGAAAAGTAGAGGGGGTATTACTAATACCTGAAATACCTCATAACATACTTAGTGCAATAAAACTAAGCAGAGATTCTGACATTAACATTGTGTTCTCAAAGGGAAAGGCAACATTAGAGAAAAACAGAACAAACATAGGCACAGTAATAATCAAAGGAGGTCTACCTTATTTAATGACAAAGGAGAAATGGTTAAACAACATTGATTCAAATATGGAAGATGACAATGAAATAGATAATGGAGACAATAGTAACAGTGACAATGAGGAACATGAAGTAACTCATAATCACAAAGATACACACAATGAAAAAAAACCTAAAATAGGTAAACCAATTCACGATGAGTGTGCTCATGTCTTACATAGGAAATTAGGACATGCCAGTTTTCCTGTAGTGCAAAAGATGACTGAACATGCAGAAGGTGTTAAAATAAAAAATTGTGAAAACTATTTGGAATGCTCAGTATGTAAATCTACAAAACTCAAAACTAGTCCCAGACCTAGAAAGTCAACGAGATCAACTAACAAAATTTTTGATTTGGTACACATGGATCTAGTTGGTCCATTAACACCATCAATTACTTATAAAAAACGTTACTTTCTAACCATTGTGGATGATTATAGTCGTTATGGATTTGTTTACACATTAAAACATAAAGATGAAACCTTTCAGAAATTTAAGGAGTTTTACAAACGTATAGAAACACAACACAATATTAAAATAAAACAAATCATGACAGATAGGGGATGTGAATTCATGTCTAAGGAATCCTCCCAATGGCTAAAAGACAAAGGAATGTTACATTACACATCTAGCCCATTTTCTGCATTCCAGAATGGAGTGGTAGAGAGAAAGAACTCAACATTACAAACCATGATTAGATGCACATTAGAGGATGCTGGCTTAGGTAAACAATTCTGGTCAGAAGCCCTACAATATTCTAATTACACACAAAACAGAACTTGGTCCAGTATTGTAAATAAGACACCGTATGAAGCAATGTATAACAGGAAACCAAAACTAGCACACATGCACATATTTGGAGTCACTGCAGACGTACACATACCTAAACAATTAAGACGGAAAGGTGAGAACGTATCCAGAAGACTTAGATTCATGGGATACGAGACAGGTACAAAAGGATACAGATTTATCGATAGTAATAACAAATTTATAGTTTCCAGAACAGCTGTGTTCCATGAACAGGCCAACTGGTCTAGAATACATCTTAATGAAATATTCCCAAACACCAACCCAGGCACTAAACTCCAAGAAAAAAGGAATAGAGAAGAACATAGTAACAACACGCATAAAAATAAAATCAAAACATGGACAAACAGTCAACACAAAATAAGAACAGATTCATTAACTAAAAAGGAAGCAAGGTATTTACATGACAATGATACTAAACCAGAAAGAGCAATCAGAAGTAGCAGAAACCAAGTGCCAAACAAATACAAAGATTATGTAATGTATATGGATGGAGAGTCACCAACACCTAACACATATGAGGAAGTGTTAAAACTTCCTCCTGAAGAAAAGAAAAAATGGGAATCAGCCATGACTAAAGAGATGGATAGTTTACGAGGGCTAAATGTATTCACACCTACAATTGCACCAAAGGACAAAACCATCATTGGCACTAGGTGGATATATAAAATTAAAAATTTAGAGGGAGGCAATACTCTATACAAAGCTAGATTAGTTGCACAAGGTTATGCACAGAAATATCCCGAGGATTATACAGATACATACTCCCCCACAGTAAGAACAGAGAGTGTCAAGACAGCTCTGATTATAGCATCAGCACTCAACCTCAATGTGTTCCAATACGACATACAGACTGCGTATTTACATGCAAAATTAGATAAAGAAATATATGTAAGGGCACCCCACAGTCAATACACAAACAAAAATGAAATTTGGTTACTAAATAAAAGTTTATACGGGTTGAAACAATCTGGTAAACAATGGTATGATTGTTTAGTAAAAGTACTCAAAACTATGAATTTCAATGCCACTACTGCTGATAATTGTTTCTTTGTCAAAAAAGAGGATGATTCCCTAGAATTTGTATTGATCTATGTGGATGATATTTTGTACATAGGTAAACATAATGAGAGGAGAGAAGCATTTGTAACAAAACTGAATGAACATTTTTCATTGAAATCTTTGGGTAAAGTAAATAAGTATCTTGGTGTTCAAATCAGTAAAACCAGAAGGGGATTTAAGCTTTCTCAAAAGGACAAAATCATAGAGCTCTTGAACAAATGTAATTTGAGTAATGCTAAACCCTGTGATACTCCAATGCAAACTGATTTTTTGAAGAATACAGACGAATCATCCCCTGAATTCAAAGACAATACATTTTACAGGTCAGTCATAGGTTCACTTCTTTATATCTCCAATTGGACAAGACCTGATATTGCTTTGCC
This sequence comes from Pantherophis guttatus, assembly GCF_059756535.1. Lineage (NCBI taxonomy): Eukaryota > Metazoa > Chordata > Lepidosauria > Squamata > Colubridae > Pantherophis > Pantherophis guttatus. The sequence continues at coordinate 81,641,383 of NC_142066.1, forward strand.
TCTCAACTTATTGTCCAGACACGTTAGCAAACCATCACTATACCATTGGGAAGCTGTCAAAAGGATATTAAGGTACTTGAAAAATAGTTTAGACTTCTGTTTGTTATTGGAACCTAATACTGTCAAAGAGCCCATCCTCACATGTTATGCCGATGCGGATTGGGCTGGTGATACCTCATGTAGAAAAAGCACATCTGGTTATTTATTCTTCCTTAACGGTTGTCCAGTTTACTGGTATACTGGCAAACAAGATCTAGTAGCCACTTCAACAACAGAGGCAGAATATGTTTGTCTCTCTAAGGCAGCAAATAACCTTGTATGGTTTAACGATTTACTTTCTGATATTTGGAAGAAACCCATTTTGCCTTTTATTATGCATGAAGACAATAAAGCTGCTATCGAAATATCTAGGTCTGATGCTATTGGACAAAGGTCCAGACATATAGATATAAAGTTTAAACATGTGAGACAATTATCTCAAGATGGATTTATCAAAGCAGTTCATTGCGAAACATCAGAGCAAATAGCTGACATATTAACAAAGCCTTTGCCGTCTAAGCAACATAAATACTTGACTTCTAAATTACATGTCTTATATTGTTCTGAATCTGATTGTAATTGTTGTAATATATCGAATTGGCATTTAGAGGGGGATTTGTCACAAGTAAATGCCTTATTCTCCATTATGTAAATAGTACATGAACAGGGTATCAGGGGTTAACTTATTCTTCACCTCTTAATGTATTCATATTTCACCACTCCCATATCTAGCTCCACCCATTGTATATATAAGGAGCTGCATACGTCCATTCTGAGCTTCTATCTGTGAATATTCAGTGAATATAGAATGCCTTATGTAAATAAATAGTGATTTATTTGAGTTTATAATTCTCAACTTATTTATTGAGTCTGATCCTGAAAATATCGTAACACAAATAGTATTTAAATTTCTATAGTTCACACATAAGCATAACAAGCCATCCTTCTTCTCCCAGAACAGGACTGGGGCAGCCACCTTGTGTCTCGCTGGTTCAATAAACCCACACTCAAGGTTTTTGTCTATAAATTGCTGTAGTTCATCCAGTTCCTGGGAGTCATGGTGTAAAGTTTTGGCTTAGATAGTTTGGCCCCTGTTAAAATCTCAATGGCACAGTCTGTAGAGCACAGTCTGTTCGCTGAAAACATCTATCAAATCTCGGTATTCCCTGGGGATGCCCAGTAGGGGCATTCGCTGCAGTCGCAGCTACCTCCTCAGTCTGCAGTATTCTAGTCTGGTGGGGTTCCTCACTCTGGATCAATTCATTAGAAAATTGGAGGGTCCCCTCCATCCAGTCCACCCTTGGGTTCCACTTCTTTAACCAGGTCAGTCCCAGAACTAGGGGCCAGTCCATCCCTGATGTCACAATGAAGGCAATGGTTTCAGAAAGATTTGCCATCATTAGTTCAAGTGGTTCAGGGGCAAACATGCCTGGAGCATCCTCCACAATGGACCCATCAAGTTGGCAGAACAAGACTGGAGTTTTTAGTGGCCTTAGTTGAATGCTCAGTTCCCTGACCAGAGTCAGGCTTATTAGGCTTCTCGTGCAACCCGAATTCAGCAATGCTTTAAATCTCACTTTCCCCCCTATTAACGGAATTAACAGTTCTATAGGACTAAGAGGTTCAACAACCCCACTTACCAAAGGGTCTTCATAGTTGTTCTCTGACTGATCAAATTCCTCCACCGGGGGTGTGGGAGTTCCTCACACCATAATTAATTCCGACAGGAACTCAATGACTGCATTTAGGGTGGTGTCTCTGGAATGTGGTGGTGGCTTTGAGGGTTTCCCTCTGACCTGCTTCTCTTCTTTCTGGGTGGGCATCCTTGCACAGCACTCAGCTGCATGATGGCTTTCCTTCCCGCAATTAAAGCAGGCGGCTGAGCACGGTGGGGCAGAGTGAGATTTGGTTCCCTCCCTTCTCCCTTCCAGTGAGGATCTCTTCCAGGAGCAGCTTGAGTGGTACTGGTTTTGAGTTTGGTCGATTTCAGCTTCCTCAGCCAAGACACACCAGCTGTGCAGGCGGACTGGGATTCCATAGGCAATGCAGGTGTTGTACAGGTCATCGTTTAAGCCATCTTTGAACCAACTCACAAGTATTTCCTCTGGCCAATCTACATGGCAAGTCAGATCATGAAACTCTCTCTCTTTTTTTAAACAAATTTTATTGGTTTTTTTCTTTTCTCCTCTCCCACCTTCACCCACATCTTTCTTTCTTTTTTTTTGAACAGAGTGTTGGTTGTTTCTTATCTTATACAATTAGTCAAATTCAAATATATTTTACTCAATTACAATTTTTGTCAATATCGTCTTCTGCCCTTTCCTTTTTTCTTTGAACATACCTCAGTATTTCTATACTTGCATACCTAAACACCTTCTTCATTTATCCCTAAATTCTAACTTTACTATTTGTGCATATTTATCCTCTTTTATTCTTAAACAATTCATTCTTTTTCTTAATATATTTATATTTGTTTGTTCAGAGCAGCCTTCCTCCCACTTCATCTTTTTTTTTATTATACAGCAATCTTTCTCCTCAAACTTAACCTCTCCCTCTTCTCCTTCCAACTTTCTTTCCCCACCTTCTCCTTCTCTTCTCTACTTCCCCTTCCCTTCTCCTTCTCCTCCTCTCTTTCCCCCATCTTATCTTCTCTCCTACTCTGCTTTCCCTTCCCTTCCTTCCTCCCTATTCTTCCATCCCTCTCTCTCCTTCCTCCTCCCTTCCAGTTCCTTCATCTCTCTCTATTGCTGTATTCATTTTCAATTTAATGTTTTCCATTGTGGAATTCAGGCACATTATTATATATTATATACAGGCATATTCTTAATTTGTCTTCTTTTCTCTTTTTGATTGTGTTTCAAATATATAGTTTGAAATATTCCAAATATTACCTTTCCTCCAACTAATTTATTCATGTTTGTTAAAACTTTTCATTCTATAAACCTCCAATATTATTGAGCATGTGACATTTATTAGTTTTCCCTTTGTTTTTACTTTTCTTTTCCTTTTTCGTATCGTTTCATTATTAATATTTTGTATCTTAAAATTGTGAAATCTTTGCCTTTTATTTCCAATTATTTTCCATCCCTTTTCCTTCTTTCTTATATTTCCACTGTAAATCCCAGTGTAATCATTTGTATTTTTAATATTTTTTCTTCTTCTCCTCCACCCTCTTTTTCTTCTTTGCCCTTTGTTTTCCCTTCTTCTTCCTTTCTTTTGTATTTTAAAATTCTGCACTCTCCTATTCTGCCCTATATTTCTCATTGTTTCTCCTTTCTCTTTCCTTTTTTGTGTCTTTTCATTGTTAATCTCAGTATGCTTATTTTGTATTTTAAAATCATAAAATCTTTTATTTTGTCCTTTATTTCTTATTATTTTCCATCTCTTTTCCCTCTTTCTTATCTTTCCACTGTTAATCTCAGTGTAAACATTTAAGTTTTTTTATATTTTCCCTGTTCCACCCTCTTTTCCTTCTTTGTTTCTTTTCTTTTTGTCCACACTTAATATTAGAATTGTCTTTGTCTTCTTCATTATCCATCTCTCTTTCTTGTTTCTCATTAGTCATTTCCTTTTCATCTTCAGTGCATTCTAGCTCTGTCTTTGCCTCCTCAGATTTCGATTTTCCATGCAAATTTATAATCGTTTCCTTTATTTCCAAACACAGAGTCTTTATCAGTTCATTGAGTTCCTGTTCCATTTTATTCTTTCTGGGTTGAATTATTCCAGTTTTAAGTCACATTAAGGTCCTTTTATAATCATCAAAGTCTATCCTCTTGTAGGCAAAATGTATCCTCCTTAGTTCTCACCAGTTATCTTTTTAAAAGTTCAAGGTTTTATTTTCCCCCCTCATTTCTTCAAAGGTTTTCTTAAAGTAAACAATTCCATGTCATGCTCTTCCTTCTTTCCTTCCTGCAAATGTCTCTCTATAATCCACAGTTCCACTCGACTAATTAACAAATCGCCATTTTACTTGTAATCCATATCCGTTTTTACCGAGTCATAAAAGAGAAAAAAGCCAGTTTTCACATCTTCTTTCACCTTTATATATCACCAATTAATTTATAGTCCAATCCAAATTGAATCCAAGTTCCAGATTTACATTTACATTTATCAATCACTTTTAATTCTTTATTCTTTATTCAGGTTCTTCTATGGCACGCTTGTCATTCTCACTTTCTCTTTCCATCTGACCATCTCCCCTGTCACTATTTAGCCACAATTTCCACACCGGGGTAATTTTAGTAATAGCTTAATAGTTAAAAATATTTAGAATTTTCTTTTTATTGTCTGTGGGTTGGCTAATCATTCACCCAACACCAGCACTCTGTCCAAATCTTCCCTCCTGCACATTGCTTGCTCTAGAGGCACGAGCTTCATGGCGATTCACTCTGATTGCCACCCCCCATCACCGGCTTGGAGAAAGTCTCTCGGGCTATCCAAGGGACACGCCTGTCCCTCTTTAGACACCGAGCTGCCTCTCTTTCTTCACTGTCCCTACAGGACAGCTTTGGTCTGAAGACCCCACCCCCCGGTGTCGGTTCATCTGGCTGGTTTTTGCTGAGCTCATCCCAGCCATTTACACTGCGCTGCTTCCGGATTCCAGATCATGAAACTCTTCAATGTACTTGGTGACTGGACGGCATCCCTGTGTGACGTGCTTTATGCAGTCTCTAGCCTTGCAGTCAGCTAGGGGGTCCTCAAACCTCCATCTCAGGGCTGTCATGAAGCAGTTAAAGTTGCTGAGCTCCGGTGCATCTGCATTATGGAGGCTCACCATCCAACTTGCAGCTAATCCTTCTAGAGCCAGTGTGACAACCCTGACTTTGGCCCCCTCTGTAGGGAGGTCTCTCCCATACCCCTGCATGTAGGGCAGTACATGTGCAAGGAAAAATCCCAGTTGCTCGGGATTCCTGTCAAATTTGACAGCAAGAGGGGCCTCTAGGGTGCTGAAGAGTCTGCAACAGGCTGTAGTAGACCAGGCGTCTTCCCTTGCCTGCATTTAGCCACAGCACAAATGGGACAACTTGCTACATAGCTTTCCACATCCTTTTTTAACTAAGGCCACCAGAATTGCCATTTCAGCAAGTGTAGAGTTTTCACAAAACCAAAATGACCGGCTAAACTAAAGTCTTGATAGGCTTGCATAGTTTTCAATCTTTGTTCACCATCTGTTGGTGAAACATCAGAGGCAACCCGGGAGTTCATGGCTTCCATGACGGCCATGGATCTGACCCAGTTAGTTCAAGGCCCTACTCACATTGGGGGACAGATTCTGGACCTGATTTTTGTCTCTGGTCAGTGGTTGAATGATCTAGAAATAGGGGACATAGACATCAAGCCCTTGTCATGGTCAGATCATTCACTCCTTCGACTAGACTTTTGAGATGCTACCCTCTGCCACAGGGAGACAGAACCGACTAGGTTACATCAGGCGTGCCAGGCGCCTGATGTATCCGGATAGGTTCCTGATGGAGCTTGGGCCATTCCCTGAGGCTCTGGCTTACGACTCGACTGAAGAACTGGTGGCCACCTTGACTTCCGGTTTCCTCGTCTTCGGCAGCGGTGGTGCCTTTTGAAGCTCCGCCAGCCCCGCCGCTTGTAGAGCCGCTTCGCAACTGAGAAGCGGCTCGAAAACTTCAAAATCTTTAGGAACTTTGAAGAGAGATCGCAGGGCACAGGTTGAGCCCCTGCAACCCCCCCAGGGAATAGGGGAGGGAACAGGAGCGGCTCCCGTTCAACCTGCTGGACTCCGGGCGGCGTGGGACAAGTCTGCTTTTGCAGAACAAGCCGGCTACAGGAAACTTCAAATTTAAAGGAAAGGAATTAGCCTTAACAAGCAGCATATCTCTACTTGAACCCTGAAACTCAGAATCGCAAGTATTAGAGTTTTCTTGGCTTTCTAATCTGAGCGAAAAAATGCGGATGAGTGAAAGTGAACTGTAAAAACATGGCGCTTAGCCTTAGAGTTAACGAGCTGGCGAGTGTGGATTGCTGAACTCATCTTGCTTTGTCACAAAGTTTCTAAACTGTTACGAAGTTGCTTCGTTTGTAACAAGAGAATAAGAGGAAATTTCTCCCTTTTCAATACTGGACTTTGCTTTACTTTAGTTTTTATTTGAATAAATCTGGGGGACTTTTTCAGAAGTCTTTGTGGAGGTGGGAGAAGAGGAAGAAGAACTTCCCTTTTTAGTAAAACTAGCTTACGTGGCAGGATGGCCTCAAAGAAGCAGGAAGCGAAGGCAACAGGAGGTGGATCTCCCACACATAAAACACAGCCTCCCCCTGAACAACAGATACAGACTCAGAAAAAAGATTTTGACGTGGGAGATTTAAAAGAATTTATTTCTAAAATTCTGGATGATAAATTTCAAAAATCTCAACAGGAGATAGATGACAAACTTCAAAAGTCACACCAGGAATTTATGCAGGAAATTAATGAAGTTAAAGATATGGTGAAACAGAATCAAAATAAGGTGACCAAAAAAATATCAGAAGTGGCGTCTGGCCTGGCAGAATTTATTATTAAAGTTAATTCTAAAGTTGAAGAATTTAAATCAGAAGTTAATGTTAAGATGAAAGACAATGATTATAAAATTGCTGATGTTGACAATAAAATGCAGAGAGTTGAAAATGAAATTGTGATGGTACAATTCAGGGCAATGGAGTTTGCAATACGGCTTCGAGGAATTCGAGAAGAGGATAGACAGGATTTGAGACAGGTCTGTTCTGAGGCTTTGGCCAAGATTTTACAAGTTAATCCCGATGTGGTTTTTCACAAAATAGATAAAATTTATAGAGTGAATTCTTGGGTGGCCAGACAAAGACAATTGCCCAGAGATGTGGTCATATATTTTACAGACAGAGAAATAAGAAATGACATCCTGCAAAAATCCTTTTACACCTCTGTGCAAGTGGGGGGCTCACGAATTGGAATTTATAAAGAACTACCTCATAAAATGTTGAAAACCAGAAAAGAATTCGGCTTTCTTGTTAAAGAATTGCAAAATCAACAGATACCATTTCGGTGGGACGCCCCAGTTGGTATAATTTTCAGATACAAGGGAGAAAGATATCGTTTGAACACCGTGGAGAAGGCAGAGCACTTCTACACTACTATTCTTAAGGAAAGAACACCATCCCCACGTACATCTACAGTTTTGGAGATTAAGGAGAGTGATGAGAAGCAACCTCAACGAGAATTGCAAGAACAGTCTAAGCAGGAACCAGAGGAAATGCAAGGCGCAGAAGGAGGTTTTTTGGATGAGCCTTTGCTGGAATCTTCTCCAATCTTGGACCCGGTTCGGATGATCGAAGTTAAGGATCAACGTATAACTCGAGCTCAATCTAAATTACTTAAACAAAAGCAACAACAACAACAGGAAAGACAAGACAAGAAGGGAGCTAAGACTACTACACAAGAGACTGGAGCCATGGGGGGAGCGACTCCGAAGATCGTGGATGATATTCGGTTATTCTGCTCTTTGCTCCAGAAAGATGAAGATGATGCTTAAGTGTTTATCTTGGAATGTTAATGGGTTGAATTCAGCACAGAAAAGGAAGAAATTATTTACATATTTGAAACAATTTAATAATGATATAATTTGTCTACAAGAAACGCATATTACAGTTCAAGATCAAAAATACTTGATAAACTCCAAATTAGGAATACATTTTATATCTTCAACGTTGCAAAAAAAGAATGGTGTGGTTATCTATGTAAATAAGAAATTTACGGCTAAAGTTATAGAAACAGATGAAGATGGTAGGTTTGTAGCAATTGAATTACTTACAACATATGGCCAAATTCTTTTGATAGGAATTTATGCTCCCAACCAACAACAGGATTATTTTTATAAAATGTTACATACTAAAATACTACAATGGGACTATAGATCTATTTTAATTATGGGAGACTGGAATGGAGTAATAGACTCTAAATTAGACAAAAGAAGTTCAGCGAAATCTAGGATTAGGTTACCTCAGACCTTTTTTGATATGAAAGAAGATTTGGAACTAAAAGATATTTGGAGAATACATAATCCAAAAGAACTGGATTATACTTTTTATTCAGATAGACATAGATCCTTCTCTAGGATTGATTTTATTTTGTTGTCAGATAGTTTACTTGTCAAGACAAAAAGAACAAAGATTTTTCCAAGAATTTTGACTGACCATAGCCCAGTATGGATAGAAATTGAGATGGATAAGGTTGAGACACGTTCTTGGAGATTAAATGAGAACTTGTTTAGATATGAAAAAAACACAACAGAACTTAAAAAGCATTTGAAAGAATTTTTTGAAATAAATTTGAATAAAGGTACCCCAATAGAAATTGTGTGGGACGCAAGTAAAGCTTATATGAGAGGGGTACTTATCTACATGAATTCTAAACATAGACTGTTTCGACAAAAGAAAAGATCTGAATTGGAAATAGAAATAAAGAATAAAGAACAGTTACTTATTAAAAATCCAACAGATGAAAGAATATGCGGTGCTATAAAACTTTTGAAAGACCAATTCCAAATGCTTATGGCGGAACAAGTTGCAACAAACTTACAATATGCGAAGCACAATACATTTTGTAACGCTAATAAACCGGGCAGATGGTTGGCTTACACATTGAGGAAAAAACAAAGTATACGGACTATTGATAGTATGATTAAGTGGGCACAAAATTTTGAAGAACCAGTGATGTTGGAAACATGGGAAAAAATTTGGGTTCAGAATGTTAAATTTACACAGTCGCAGAACCTGAGGGAAAATTTCTATAAAATGTTTTATAGATGGCATTTAGATCCCAAAAAGTTGTCATGTATGTACCCTAATGTTCAGCCAAAATGTTGGAGATGTGAATGTTTGGATGCTACGTATTATCATGTTTGGTGGACCTGTAGGAAAGTTAAGGCTTTTTGGATAAAAATTTGGTGGGTCATGCAAAATGTTTTGAAGAAAAAAATTCAATTCTCTCCACAATTGTTTTTATTGGGTATAGTTAAGGGTTTTACATCGGGTGAAACAAAACTGATATTGTATATGATAACAGCAGCAAGATTGTTGATAGGTAAATATTGGAAAAATGAAGCTTTGCCCACTATTGAGGAATGGACTTTGAAGATGGCCAGTTTTGCAGAGATGGCGAAGATTTCAGCATACTTAAAAGATTGTTCACAAGAGACTTATGAATGGGAATGGAAAAGATGGATAGAATATGTTCAGAACAAATATCAAACTAGAAAGTATCAAATAGCTTTTATTTGAAAATAATGTATTAGAAATATTTTAATGTAATGAGGGTAAAAAGAAAAACTATAAAGGGGAGGGAGGGGTTCAAGTTTTTACATAAGTGTTATATTAAGGGTTTTTTTTTGTGTGTTTTTTTTAATCTTTCTTTACCAGTTATGAGTATATTATAAGGAAGTCTGGGGGGAGGGGAGGGTTAGGGAGAGTTAGGGAGGTTGGGAAGTTTGGGGGGGGTGGGGGGAAAAAGGGGTGAAAATGTAATTGTAAAACTTTTGCAATAAAAAAAAAAAGAACTGGTGGCCACCTGGGATAGGGTGGCCGCTGGAGCTTTGGACAGTGTCGTGCCTTTGTGGCCTCTGACCCGGTGCCGATCTCAATTGGCTCCTTGGTTTTCTGAGGAGCTGAGAGAGATGAGGCACTGGAAAAGATGCCTAGAGAGCGATTGGAGGGCCAGCCGCTCCGAATCTGACCGAACACTGGTGAGGTCTTATATTAAGATCTACCTAGTGGCAATAAGAAGGGCAAAATCTAATTATTTTTCCACTCTTGTTGCATCTGCAGAGAACCGCCCAGCCACCCTGTTTAGAGTGACCTGCTCCCTACTTCATCTGGGAGTGCGGGAAGGCCCCTTGCAGGGTAGGGCTGAAGATTTTGTGCAATACCTGCATGACAAAATCGCTCAGATTCGGGAAGGCTTGGACTCCGTCTGGGTAGGTTCCGATGGGGTGATGGAGGTGGGTCTTGAGAGTGTTATCTGGGAGGAGTTTGACCTTGTGACTCCCGAGGACGTGGTCAGCATTCTGGGTAGGCTTAGCGCGGCCACATGTTTATTGGATCCGTGTCCCTCCTGGTTGGTGCTGGCCTCCCGGGCGGTCACACGAGGCTGGCTCCAGGTGATTATTAACGCTTCTCTGAGTGAGGGTTTCTTCCCTTCTGCCCTGAAAGAGGCGGTGGTGAGGCTCCTCCTCAAGAAGCCTTCCCTGGACCCGGCGAAGGTTGTGGGTGACAACTTTTCCAGTACCTGGATGAAGCTGTCTATCTAGATCCGTACCAGTCAGGCTTCAGGCCGGGTACAGCACGGAAACGGCATTGGTCGCATTGATGATCTCTGGAGGGCTCGGGACATGGGTTGTTCCTCTATCCTGGACTTCTCAGCGGTTTTTGATACCATCGACCATGATATCATGCTGCGCCGGTTGGAGGGGTTAGGAATGGGGGGCGGGTTAGGAATGCGGTGGTTCTCCTCCTTCCTCTCTGACTGTATGCAGTCTGTGTTGGCAGGGGGACAGAGGTCGACCTTGAGGTGCCTTGTTTGTGGGATGCTGCAAGAGTCAGTCCTCTCGCCCTTCCTGCTCAACATTTATGTGAAGCCAATGGGTGAGATCATCCATGGTTTTGCGGTGAAGTTCCACCAGTATGCTGATGATACTCAGCTGTACATTTCCACCCCGGACCACCCCAATGATGCCCTTGACCTGATGTCCTGGTGCCTGGAGGCCATGTGGATCTGGATGGGGAGAAACAAGCTCAGACTCAACCCCTCCAAGACTGAGTAGCTGTGGTTCCCGGCATCCCGGTATAGCCAGCTGGCTCCATCGCTAACTATTGGGGGTGAGATCTTGGCACCCTCAGAGAGGGCTCGCAACTTGGGTATCCTCCTGGATGCACTGCTGTCTTTAGAAGATCGTATGACGGCAGTGGCCAGGGGGGCTTTTTATCAGGTTCGCCTGATTTACCAGTTGCATCCCTTTCAGGATTGGGACACCTTGCGCACGGTCACTCATGCCCTCGTCACTTCCCGTCTGGACTACTCTAATGCTCTCTACATGGGGCTTCCCTTGAAAAGCAGTCGGAGGCTCCAGCTGGTCCAGAATGTGGCTGCGCAGGTGATTATGGGAGTGACATGGCACACTCATGTAACACCTCTCCTGTGCGAGCTGCACTGGCTCCTGGTGGTCTTCTGGGTGATGGTTACCATCTTTAAAGCGCTCCATGGCTTAGGACCTGGGTACTTATGAGATCGCCTTCTGCCATTGATAGCCTCCCACCAGCCAATATGCTCCCACAGAGAGGGACTCTTCAGGGTGCCGTCAGCCAAACAATGTTGACTTGCGACCCCCAGGGGGAGAGCTTTCTCTGTGGGAGCACCTGCCCTCTGGAATGAATTGTCCCCAGAGATACGTATGATCCCTGACCTACGTACTTTTCACCGTGCCCTTAAGACTTTACTGTTCCAGCCAGGTGGGCTGGCTTAAATAATGAATTTTAATGGGTGTTTTAGTTTTTTAGTTTTTAATATAAGGGCCAAATTATTTAATATGTTTTAAACTGTTTTTAAATTTTATGGAGATATGTTGTTTTATTGTGGCTGTGCACCGCCCCCAGTCCCTCGGGAGAAGGGCGGTATAAACATTTAAATAATAAATAAATAATAAATAAATCTTTCTCTGGCTGGGACATACAGTTTGTCTCCCACTCAAGCTAGCCCATCCTTTATTGTGTAGGTGTGTTTGTGAGCACAGAACCACCCATCTGTTTCCCATGCTTTTTTGAACGCCATGATGGTGGTGTTGTCTAAGGTGGAGGGGTCCTCCCTGAGAGCATGTGACAACTTTGGCTGCTAGCTGGGAAGCCAGGAGCATAGGCTTAACCACTTCTGCCTTAGCACTATTGTATTGGGGTAGCCTGGACAGGGTATCTGCCAGAAAGTTTTTCCCCCCTATTAAATACCTCAAAGTAAAATTATACCATTGGAAATACTGTGCCCACTGACCTGTTTTGGGGACATTTTCCTCAGGGTTCTGAGAGCTTCTAATTTCTTGTGATTGGTCCAGACTTGGAAGGGTATTTTGCTCCCTTCCAGGAAATGCCTCCAAATCAGGAGTGCCCACCTGACTGCAAAAGCCTCTTTCTCCAATTCTGCCCACCTTTGTTCAGTTTCACTTAACTTTTTAGAGGTGTAATGCATGGTTGCAATTTGCCTTCTTTAATTTTTTGGAGTAGAGCCACTCCGACTGCCAAATCACTGGCATCAGCTTGAATTACAAATGGTTTCTTTGTATCCAGGTGTTTTAACAAAAAAAATATATTTTCAGTTTCTTTTTTTTTAATTGAAAAGTTTTATAAGAAATACAAACAATTTTCTCCCCCCACCCTTTCCCCCTCCCCACATAATAGAAAATGTACATTTTCTTATACATGATAAATCCTACATATACATGTTTCCCTTAAAGAAAGCATTAAAATAAGACATTTTAATTACATTCAGAGTTGCTCTTCTTCTCTTTCTTCCCTCATTCCACAACAAACCTTCTTCTTCTCCTTTCTTTCCCTTCCCTCCCTCCTCTTCTCTCCTACTTTCTCCTTCCTCCTCTCCTACCTCATCCTACTTCTTTTTCCTTTCCCCCACTTCTCTCTTCTTCCCCCCTTCTCACCTTCATTCCTACTCCTGTCCCCTTCCTTTCCTCCTCTCCTTTCTTCCATTCCTCTCCCTCCATCTCCTCTTCCTACCCTCTCCTCCTCTCTCCTTTCTAACTTCTTTGCTGTGAAATATTCTCCTCCTTTAGTATCTGAGCAACTCCTGTATTCTAATCGTAGATACTTTCTTCTGTTAAAACATTTCTCTATTCACCACTTTTTTCCCACCCCAACCCTTATCCCACCCTCCCCCATCGACTTCCCAGAGCAAAAACAGGGTATTGAGCTAGGCTAAGATACGATATTGGGATAAAACTCAAATATTATAATTCCAAATCTTTGGTCAAGACAGGAGTGCCTCTTCCATGCCAAGGTGCTAAGATGGCAAAAGGTATTTGACGTAGGCACAGAATTGTAAAAGGGCAAACTGACCCTAAACAGATACATCCTGTTGTTTACTGTTTATTGCACCCCAAATGTCATGTATATCCCTAGATAAGAAGTGCGGCATCCTTTACTGCTCTTGAGGCATCTTCAAGCCTCTTATCTCCCCTTTTATTATGTCTTGAGCTCCAGAGCTGAGAACCTGAGCCCGTGAGAATCGAATTGTTATTTCCTTTCCTTTAGATAGATGAAAGGGCAGCTTCTACGTGTGAAATATATCACCCTCTGTAATAACTCTGCCTTTAAACTGTATAAATACATGGCCAAAAGAAGCCATCAATGTTCAGACTTTTTGCTTGTCTTTGGACTGTTTGAACCGTGCACAATAAACTCTTTCCTGCATTGAAGAGCTTGGCCTGGTTCCGTTTCTTTTCCTGCAACAGTATAGCATCTAACAAACATATGCTAAAATAAACTAACTAATTATAAAGTTCAAAACTCCCACACGTTCTTTAACTCCCCTTGCTCCAATTCATCAACCTCCCTTTTATAAATTCTCAAGACCAATTAAATTAATTCATTCTTCCTAGTTATAAAAAAAACTTTTTCTTGATGTATAATCCAATACTTTAGCAGTATTACAAGCAGTAAAAATCATGAATAAATTTCATTTCCTTACCCTCGAACATCATTCTTTTTGAACATTACTCCCTAATAAAATTCAGAATTTAATATTAATCCTCTTTCCTTCAAAAAATTGGGCATCTTGAAATCTTACACGTTTTATCTCATATATCTTTTAAAATAATATAATCTTATGTTAAACATTTTAAAAATCTCTTAATACCATTAAAACACTTATTTACCAAATATAAATTTCAAAATCTGCAGGAGGATATCTTTCAAATTTTCAATTAACCATTTTAATACCTCTAACTTTTTAGAAAGCAGCCCTTTTACTATCCAAAACTAATTATCATTTTGTAATAGAATTCTAAATTTAACATTAATCTTCTTTGCTTCAAAAAGTTGGGCATCTTGAAAACTTACACAATTTATCTCATATATCTTTAAAATAATATAATCTTATGTTAAACATTTTAAAAATCTCTTAATACCATTAAAACACATATTTGCCAAATGCAAATTTCAAAATCTACAAGATGATATCTTTCTTACTCTTCTGTTCTTCTGTTCTTTCTATATTTTTTCCAATCCTTTGTCAGGGCATTTATTAATCCCATGTTTGGCTCTGGGACTAATTACCCTGGTTTAGAGGAGGAGATGAATCGAGGCTTATTCCAAGTTGCAATAATCTGAAAAGAAACGCGAGGAAGGTTTCTAATAAAACTCATTTATTTGTTATAAAGAAAATAAAACACCTCACTAACTAAGAAAAGTTAATTGCTACATTTTTGAAAATAATTCTTGCCGGCTATGTGAGCCGGACCTCTGGCAAGAGAACAAAGGAAAGAGTGTGAGAAGGAATGTGGGTGGATGCGGAAACACGTAGCTTACTGATAAGAAGTTGGCAAAGCTACGGAGAGTCTGTCAGTCCAGAAATAATGAGCTCAGCTGGTAAATAAAATAACGCAGTGACATTCCCCTTCTTTGCCAGTTGAGCGAATATCAGTACATCATCAAATAAGGCACATCTTCTTGTGCAGATACTCATGTTGAGCTGCTGGAAGTGGTTTGTTGAGCATATCAGCAATTTGATCATGTGTGGATACATATTGCATTTTGACAAAACCTTTTTTCACTAAATGTTTTATGTTTTGATAACGGATGTCAATGTGTCTGGACCTAGAACCTGTGAAATGAGATTCAGAAATATAAACCACCGATTCATTGTCTTCCATCACGGTGATCGGTCGGATCGGGTGTGTCCAGATATCTGTGACTAAAGTATCAAACCAAGTTAGAGAATTACATGCATCTGAAACACAAGCATATTCAGCTTCAGTAGATGAACAAGAAACAAAATTCTGTTTACGTACTTGCCAATAAACAGGACATCCATTTAAGAACATCATATAACCTGAAGTACTTTTACGTGATTTCTTATCACTTGCCCAATCAGAATCTGCATAACAACATAATTCTGCATAATCAGTATGTGTTGGTTCTAACAATAATTTCAAATGTTTGGTGTATTTTAGGTATCTCAATAATTTCTTAATACATGTCCAGTGAAACTGTTTTGCCTTACCTACGTGTCGAGATAAGAGATTAACACTAAGTGCAATGTCGGGTCTGGTCCAACTACTAATGTATAACAGTGACCCAATGACTGAACGATAAAGTGTTTGATCTTTGAACTCAGGACTTTCTTCTTGTGTCAAGTTGTGAAAATCTGTTTGCATGGGTGTCTTTGTTGTGTTAGCATCCTTCATGTTGCAATGATGCAAAACTTGTTCAATTTTATCTTCTTGTGAAAGACTAAACCCCTTCTGTGTTTTTTCAATCTGAACACCTAAATAAGTGCTAATGTGATCCAATGATTTCAATGTGAAGTATCTCTGCAAAGCTTTGGCAAAAATTTCACTCATTTGCTTATTTGGACCAATATAAACAATATCATCAACATAAACAAGAACTATCTCATATGCATTGTTAGATCTTTTTGTGAACACGCACTCATCAGTTTCGGACTTAATAAAGCCCATTGAATTTAGTTTGTCAGTAAGACATAAATACCACATTAAACCAGATTGTTTCAGACCATAAAGACTTTTGTTTAGGAACCAGGTATCCCCTTCTTGCTGTCGGAATCCTGGAGGACTTCTCACGTAGATCTCTTCGTCTAGGTCTGCATGTAGATAAGCCGTGTCAACATCAAACTGGAAAACTTCTAAACCAAGGATAGTTGCAGTTGCTAAAGCAATTTTTACACTCTCAGTTCTGACTGTCGGTGAGTAAGTATTTGTGTAGTCCTCAGGATAACGTTGAGCGAAACCCTGAGCTACAAGTCTGGCCTTGTACAGTGACTCACCATTTGGTTTCTTTTTGATTCTGTAGACCCATCGAGTGCCAATGACCTTTTTGTTTGCTGGAGGTTTTGCAGGTGTAAATACTTTAAGTTTCTTTAGACTGTCCATTTCAACCTGCATTGCATCATACCATTTGTCTTGCTCTGAATCAGAGAGCTGCTTGATTTGCGTGAAATTATCAGGTGGAAGTGTGACATTGCAAATCAAAGGCAAGGGTGCTTTTGTCAGTTGCCAAGAATATCGTTGTGGAGGGATCCCTTTTGTGGCCCTCTTGGAACGTCTCGGGACAACTGTCCAGTCTTCTTCTTCTTTGTCCTCGTCTTCACTTTCGTCGCTAGCGTCAGCATCCGCGGCTTGCGAAGACGGAACATCGGGTTGAGAAGAATAAGTAGAATCTTGATCATCAATCTGCGTAGCATCAGCAGTATCATCTCTGGGAAAATAAACTCCAGGATCATTGGAATGAATCCTGGACCAGTCAATATCTTCTTCAAAATTAGCAGATTGGGAAATCACAATTGCATGTTTAGAGTCAATAAATTTGCTCCATTTTGAGTTATCATCAATACCCATAAATCTCAGTCTCTTTGCTGTTGGACCTCCTTTTCTTCTTTGAGCTAAGGGAATGTTCACCATAGCGTATGAACCAAAAATATGGATGTTTTTAAGATCAGGCTTGTAGCCATACAACATGAAGAAAGGAGTCTGATTTATTACACTGCTCCAAGTACGGTTTACAATGTAATTTGCATACTTGATAGCTTCACCCCAGTATATCATATCAAGGTTGGCGTCTTCTAGGAGACAACGCATCATGGTTTGCAGTACCTCTCCGTTGTGAGCCGGTGTGTCAGGGGGCGAAGTCTGATGAAGAATTCCATTCTTACGCATCCAGTCCTGGAAACGCTGAGACATGAACTCGGCACCATGATCACTCTGGATTCTGGCGATGCGAACTTGGTGTTGGGTAGAAACAAGGGTTGCAAAGTCTTTAAAGATCTGAAAGGTCTCTGATTTTTCTTTCATAGGATATACATATCCATATCTAGAGTAATTATCAACAATTGTTAGAAAATATTTTCTACCACCAAATGATGGCGGGAAAGGACCAACTATGTCAATGTGAACCAAATCAAAAATGCGTGTTGACAGGCGTGTAGCGCGTTTGGGAATGGCTGCTGCTTTGGATTTGGCCTTTTTGCATACAGCACAATCCAAAAACACCTTACACCCCTTTAGATCCAAACCTTTTGCGAACTCCGGCATCTTCCTAAGAACATGGAAACTGGCATGCCCCAATCTTCTATGCCATTTGTGGATACACCTGGAATGCAAAGGTTTACCTGTTAGTGAATTCTCAACATTAACATTTTTATGCGGAACCTCAGGCTTGCTCTGAGCAACCTGTTTACCAATTCTATTTTTGTTGGCTTTAGGAGCCTTAGGGGTAGCAACAGGATCTCTCTCTGGAGCATCTCTCTCTGGGCCTGTGCGTTCCCTTTTTGGAGTTTGCATACTTGCCTGTGTTTGTTTTTTAGGCTTTGGCTTTAAGTAATAAACACCACCAATTAATATGGTTTCAGCAACAATATCTCCATCTTTAACTATGTAACTTGCTTTTTCAAGGTGGTGAACTTGGAACTTTAACTTTCTAGACAAGTGACACTGACTAAGCAAATTACTGGTTGCTGTTGGTATGTAATAAACATCAGGAATGAATGCATCGAGCTCTTCAACATAAACAGTTCCTTTTCCTTTGACCTGACAAGGATGATTTGAAAAAGAATAAAGTTCACATAGTTCTGGTTCAGGCTCGTGCATTTCTGTGAAAAGTTCCTTTCTGTAGGTAACATGCAATGCTGCACCACTGTCCAAAGTCCACAGGAGTCGTCTGTCGTACTCTGGTTGAGGTTGTGGATCATTGGTTAAAGCCAATGTGGCGAGTGGAGTTTGTGGATCACGCCGGAGACCACGACGACCTTGTCTTCCGCCTCTGCCTCTGCCTCTGGAATCTGTTCCTCTGGGCTGGTACGTGACGGGAGCTGGAACTCGTTGGGAACAATCCCGGGTGGCATGTCCCACACGATTGCAGGTGTAGCATCTTGGCGTCCTTGGAGCGTAGGTCCTTCCTCGGAAGGGGCGACTAGCTGGAGCCTTTGATGCGGGTGGTCCTCTCAAGTGTGGAGTAGCTAACATGAATGCCTCTTCCTCAATTAAAAGTCTACAGACATTGTCCACTGTGCGTTGAGCAATTGGGACTTGGTTAATTTTTGTGACAGCATCTTTCCATTCATAATTCAAAGAGTTAATAATGATGCTGATCATTTGAATATCTTCAATGTTATGGCCTCTTTCTCTCAATTCTGTTCTCAGACCTTTCAGTTTGGTCAAATGTCCTCCAATTTGTTCACCAGGTTTCAATCTCGAACCGTGGAGTTCAGACATGAGTAAACATGAAGATTCAATTGAGACAGGCCTGTAGCAATTTTCCAATTCAGCCCAAATTTGACGGGCTGTTGTGTTTGGTGGAAAAGTGACCTGCAGTTCAGTATCCATGGACATCAATAATGTTGTGCGAGCCCTTATCTCTAAATCTCTTATTGCAAAGTCCCATGGTTGAGCAGGTGGGTTAAATACCATACAGTGACTGCCTTCTCTAAGAAGCAATAGTGTAATCTCACTGACCCAGGCTTTGTAATTGTGTCCTGACATTTTTAGTTTTGACTCACCAGTTAGTGGAGAGACAGAAAATGCCTGGTGAGGAGCCTGCACTTGGTACGCTGGCTGTGCTGGCAGAAATGCCTGTGGTATTTGCTGTGCCTGTTGTGGACCTAAAAATGGTCTTGGTTGTGCCATTGGAGGTGGGCCAGGAGGTGGCCCTATTTGCACTTGTGGCTGGGGCACATATGCAGGCATTTGTAGCTGCTGTGGCTGATGCACTGGAATCTGCTGTATTCCAGTTGCCATTTGTGCTTGATCTGCAATATTGGCATGACCTGCTGGAGATGCAATCATTTGCCTTTGCTGTGTTCCATCTAAAAGGACACCAACACCGCCAGGGGGTGTTTGAGTTTGGGCCTGTGGAAACACTTGTGGCATTTCAGCTTCCTGTAGTAAATTACTTTTGCCAGCAGATGGTGCTGCACCTTTAGCTTCGGGCAGCTTTGCATTTGGGGCATTGTATGCTTTAGAGTAGGAGTGGTTATGTAAGACATGTGTAACTTGATCAGGGAGACTTTCATGTGACGTATGCAGTGCTCTTTGCCTTAATTGGCCTGACACAGAATCCACCAGGGGGAGTGTCTTTGGCTCTGAGCAAGAAGACAATATGGCGCTTTTTGAAAAATTTAAGTTATCTCCCTTATCTTGCTCAAGCATAGATATAGCCATTTTTGCCTGGGATAGCTGCTGTTCATAGAGTTTTATACGGTCACGATAGGCTTTCATAGCCATCTCACGCTGGGTGAGCTCAGGGCTTTGAGAAGAGTAATGAATTGTTTCTCTCTCTGTGTGGGAGGAATTTTGCTCAGCAGTGTGCTTTGGCCTTGCATCGAGCGTTACAAATTCAGAAGGTTCTGGGAAGACTTTTTCAGAGCTTGGAAGATCAGAAGAAAATGTTACTGACCTCAGTCGTAAATCATCATCTTCAAAAACAGCTTCTGTCTTATCTGTCTCCATTTCTGTTCCCACGGCTTTTTCTTGTTCTAGGCGTGTGGCTGTAGTAAGGGGCTGGAAATCTGGAAACCTCCTTTCTGCCACCTTCTCAGCAAAATACATTGTGTATTTGTTTTACTTCTGTTTCGGCATCTCAGCAAAGATAATTAGCGTACCTCAGTAGCTAAAAACTAATTGCCTATGCGCTCTTATCAGAAATAACAAAACAAGGAAAAAAGCCATAAATCAAACCGTCCGAGCTACCAGATGTCAGGGCATTTATTAATCCCATGTTTGGCTCTGGGACTAATTACCCTGGTTTAGAGGAGGAGATGAATCGAGGCTTATTCCAAGTTGCAATAATCTGAAAAGAAACGCGAGGAAGGTTTCTAATAAAACTCATTTATTTGTTATAAAGAAAATAAAACACCTCACTAACTAAGAAAAGTTAATTGCTACATTTTTGAAAATAATTCTTGCCGGCTATGTGAGCTGGACCTCTGGCAAGAGAACAAAGGAAAGAGTGTGAGAAGGAATGTGGGTGGATGCGGAAACACGTAGCTTACTGATAAGAAGTTGGCAAAGCTACGGAGAGTCTGACAGTCCAGAAATAATGAGCTCAGCTGGTAAATAAAATAACGCAGTGACATCCTTTTTTTTTATAAATTCTTTCAAGATTCCCCCCAATTTTATTTTTGAAAATTTTAAAATGTTGATTTGAGGTTGATGTTTCTGAAATACTCGCTCTCTTCTTGAGGTCACGTTTTCTAATTTGAAATCCCCATTTCGACTCTTCTTGCTTGTATAATCATTCAATCCATTCCTTTGTCCATATAGCCAAAATTTGTTGCCATAAAGATTGTCAGCTTGCAATAAAGAGTCTATTTGTTGCTTTTCTATCAATTGAATGGAAACGCCCGCCAAAACCTTTATTTCAACTTTGCCAGCCTGCCTTTCAATCCTGACATCCTTTTGATCTTCCAAAAGCAAACTCCTCTGAGTAATTTCCTGCTGCCCTTCCAACAACTGCTTATGTTTTTCCGAGCTGTTTTTTTTGAAAAAGCTCTTTCAATTGTATCCAAAAGAGCAGAATTAAAAGAGTCTAAAAGTTCTTGAAAAACCTGAACAGTCACAGCTTGAGAAATTGCTGATTCACCCTGCTGCCCCTCCAACAACTGCTTATGATTTTCCAAGCTGTTTTTTGAAAAAGCTCTTTCAATTGTATCCAAAAGAGCAGAATTAAAAGAGTCTAAAAGTTCTTGAAAAACCTGAACAGTCACCGCTTGAGAATTTGCTGATTCACCAGCCCTGATGTCAGACATATTTCAGCCACTTTGTATTCATCCAGCTATCAGGACGACAATTCCAACTATTTTCCACACAGTGTAGAAGCAAAATTTTAATTAAAATCAGTACCAAATTCTTTTCCTCGGTACCAAATTCTTTTCCTGGACGCTTCCACTTTAAAACTTTCTCTTAAGGTGTAATCCAGTAGCTTTATCACTGTTGCAAACGTTAACAAGCGTTAACAAGCACTTTCCCTAGTAGCTTCCTCCTCCCGCTCTCAGGAGCCATTTTCTGCATTTTAAAACGGAGTTAAAGTGTTACTTGCGATTTTTCTTTTTTTTCTCCTGATTTGCTCTGTCTGCAATCAAAGTAAAGATGTTAAAAGTCCCCCCAGTTGTTTTCAGCAGATTTTGGTTGCAGCCTCTAGCTCCGCTTTAGCGGAGTCGTCCCTGATCCGGAGCAGCTTGACAGGCTTCAATAGGGAGCCCACACCCTTCGCGCCCCAGGATTTCTCCTGGCGCACTTGGGGGGCTTTACCCCTGCCTGTCGGCTCTTCTCTCTCCCCTTTGCCTGGGGAGAGGGTTTTTCGCCGCCAGACAGCTGTTTTTCGGCTGTTCTGGCGGCATTTATGGTGCCGGGGATCGGGCGCTCATGAAAGAGCGTCAGCGAAGCTCGCGGAGCCAAACCGGAAGTCAATATTTTCAGTTTCTTGAATGCTGCTTGGAATTTCCATAGACTATTTTAGCGGTTGGCTGGGTTTCAGCTTATCTATCTCTTTGGTTTTCAACAAATTAGTAATTGGAAGCACTATCTGGGCAAAAGAGGGGATGAATTGCTGATAGAACTTAGAGAAACCCAGAAAGCTCTGCAATTGCTTGTGGGTGCAAGGGGTTTCCCACTCCAGCACCGTCATGATGAAGTGTTCAGAATTCACACTAGCTATGCTAAAAAGAACAAACTCCCAAGGGAGGTACCTGTAAGGTTCATGAAAAAACTAAAAAGAACAAACTCCCAAGGGAGGTACATGTAAGATTCATGAAAAACAACAACAACAACAACAACAACAACAACAAAAACAATAAGAGCAGAAATCCTTAAAAAAAATAAAAGAGGAAATACTGAAACATAAAGGAAGAGGGATTGTGGTCCTAAAACAAGTATCCAAATAAGTTAGAGACCTGTGGAAGCAGTATCAATTTCTGACAGGACAGTTGACCAAACACCAAGTAAACTTTAGATGGCGGATACCAGAGGGAATTTTGGTTATCTGGAATGATAGAAAACACAGACTGGACTCTCTAGATAGTGCATATGAATTCTATAACTATTACTTTAAGCCACAGGAGAACAAATAAGAAGAGAGGAAGTAGGAAATAGAGGACAAGAGGAATTAATGACAGATGAAATTACGACTAAGCAGCAAGAAGGAAGTGAAGTTGAACAAAAGAGATGAGCAGAACGAGAAGGAACAAGAACAAAAGGGTAGAGAGAAACAAGTCAGCTAGAATGACAAAACACACTTATAAGTGAACAATGAAAAGAAATAAACCTACTATCAATTAACATTAATAGATTAAATTCTTCCATGAAGAAAAGATTCTTTACAAAACTGCAAAAAATGGACTTAGACATAATTTGCTTACAAGAAGTACATATCAAAAGACAATATAATAAAATTGGGAAACTATGTTTCTCGCTGGTACAACAAAAGGAAAGGGGGTGGTTTAATTGTTCAAAAAAACAATAAAAGCAAAGTCTATATACACAGATGAAGAAGGGAGAATATTAATGGTGGAAGTAACAATAATTTAATTTAATTTAATTTAATTTAATTTAATAATTTAATTTAATTTAATTTAATTTAATTTAATTTAATTTAATTTAATTTAATTTAATTTAATTTAATTTAATTTAATTATTTAATTTAATTTAATTTAATTTAATTTAATTTAATTTAATTTAATTTAATTTAATTTAATTTAATTTAATTTATTGCATTTCTATGCCACCCAACTCCCAAGGGACTCTGGGTGGCTTACAGCAAAAATAATGTGAACAATGAACATAGAAAAATTATTAAAAACATTATAAAAACATTTTAAAAACATTAAAAGCCCATGCACACCATTCATGGCCAGATCTCGCAAGATTGCAACAGCGAGATCAACGGCCCCAGGCCTGCTGGAAAAGCCAGGTCTTCACCGCTTTCCGGAAGGCCAATAGGATTGGGGTAGTTTGGATCTCAGAAGGTAACTGGTTCCAGAGAGCTGGGGCAGCCACAAGGCCCTCCCCCGCGGACCTGCCAGCTGGCATTGTTTAGCTGACGGGACCCGGAGGAGACCAACTCTGTGGGATCTTACCGGTCCCCGGGAGCTATGCAGTAGAAAGAGGTCTCGAAGATAGCCTGGCCCTGAGCCATGTAGGGCTTTAAAGGTAATAACCAACACCTTGAATTGTGCCCAGAGACCAATAGGGAGCCAGTGCAGCTTGTGGAGAATTGGTGTAATGTGGGTGTATCTAGGTGCACCCATAACAGCTCGCGCAGCTGCATTCTGGACCAACTGTAGTCTCCAACTGTAGCCCCATGTAGAGCGCATTGCAATAATCTAACCGTGAGGTGACAAGGGCATGAGTGACTGTGAGGAGAGCCTCCTGATCCAAGTAGGGTCGCAATTGGTGCACCAGGTGAACCTGTGCAAAGGTCCCCCTAGCTACAGCTGCCAGATGTTGCTCTAATCTTAGCTATGAGTCTAGGAGGACACCCAAATTGCGAACCCATTCTGAGGGGGACAATTTCTCCCCCCCCCCGAACCAAGGATGGACAGTCGACATAGTCTTTAGGAGGCAATACCCACAGCCACTCGGTCTTGTCTGGGTTAAGTCTGAGCCTGTTGACTCCCATCCATACCCTTACAGCCTCCAGGCACTGGCACATCACATCCACTGCTTCACTGAACTGATGTGGGGTGGAGATATAAGCTGGGTATCATCAGCATATTGCTGATACCCTACCCCGTATCGTTGGATGATCTCACCCAGCGGTTTCATGTAGATGTTAAATAGGAGGGGAGAGAGGACCGAGCCCTGAGGCACCCTGCAAACGAGGGGCCTAGGGGTCGACCTCTGTCCTGCCAATACTGACTGTGACTGACCAGAGAGATAGGAGGAGAACCACCGTAACACAGTGCCTCCCACTCCCAACTCCCTTAGTTGTCCCAGAAGGATACCATGGTCAATGGTATCGAAAGCTGCTGAGAGGTCAAGTAGCACTAAGATAGAGGAATGACCCCCATCTCAGGCTCACCAGAGATCATCCATCAGTGACCAAAGCAGTTTCCATGCTGTAGCCAGGCCTGAAGCCAGACTGAAAAGGGTCTAGATAATCCGTTTCATCCAATGACCATAGGAGCTGAAGTGCCACCACTATCTCCTGTGCGCTGCTTGGAGAGTCCAAGCAATGGGTTCAAGTTTAGCCTGGTTGGCCAGAGACTGAGTTGAATTTGCCTAGCCACGCCTCTTTCTCCCATGAGCCTTCAGTGTTTCAACTCAGTCAGCCTAAAGAGACTTGCTTTAAATTTCTCTGTCTTAGAAAAATTATTTAAAATACTCTGCCAGCCACAGAAAGAAGCCTCTTTCTCCCTTTTCTCTTTAAAATTACCACCAACAGCCTGAGATGTTTTCCAGCTGCAGCCGGGAGCTCCGTGGAGCTAATTAGCTCCGGAGCTAATCTCTTGCCTCAGGGGCCTCTCCTAATTGCCGCCATTAACAGCACAGCGGAGGCAATCCTTTTAAAGGCAAATTTGACTCCTAGCAGCTTTTAAAGGCAAATTTGGCTTCTAGCAGCTCAGAAACGGAGCAACAGCCTCAAACTTTTCAGAAACCTTCAAGGGATCTTAATTAGCAGTCCTTGTTTATCGGAAACACAGCAAGGAGCCATGTGAGTTTTGGCGATTGGGCCTAGCATTGCTGGCTGATTTACTTATATTGCCTTTATGGTTTGGGGATTGTTGTGTCTCTCCCGCACCATTGATTACTGCTGCCTTTCTCTTATAGCGTTATTAGAGCTGGTCATTGATCAGTCTCACACTTAATACCTAACAGCAGTGGAAAATTGGCACCATATTGTCTCCTCAGGGTGCCGTCAACCAGGCAATGTCGGCTGGCGACCCCCAGGGGGAGGGCCTTCTCTGTGGCAGCTCCTGCCCTCTGGAACGATTTGCTCCCGGAGATATGAAGGATATCGGATCTCCGGGTCTTTCGCCGTGCCCTGAAAACTTTTCTTTTCCATCAAGCAGGGCTGGCGTGAACCCCCTCCCCCTTTTTTAGTCTTTTTAGTTTTTTAGTTTTAAATTGTCATGGGGTTTTAAATTGAACTGTTTTAAATTGGGCCAGTTATATAATTTATTTATTTATTTATTTTTATTTGTTTAAATTTCTATACCGCCCTTCTCCAATGTAGGACTCAGGGCGGTGAACAGCCAAAGTAAAAACAAGACATACATACAAAACATACAAAATCTAAAACCTGTTTAAAATAATTAAATAATTTTGGCCGTAATTAAAACATTCCAATTTAAAATCCGTTTAAAATTTGACTCAAGCCAATTCTTTTAACAATTTTAAATTTTGTATCTGCATGTGTTTTAGCTCTGGCTGTTCACCGCCCTGAGTGCACTAGGAGAAGGGCGGTATACAAATTGAAATAAATAAATAAAAAAATATTTACAACTACTGGAGTGAGGAATAATATCATTATTATAATCATTGTCCTAGTAAGTTCTTCTGATTGAATTGCCTTTTTTTTCTTGTCATTCCAAGATTGCGGATCGCAGCTCCTCTCACTCCAAAAGTACTGCATCCCATTCCTCTGCTTCTAAGAGAGCTAAGTCTTCAGATCACAGTAAGGCAATTGTGCCTCAGCCTGGGCCTTCCACCAGATCCAAGGCCCCTTCTTCCACAGCTGTTGATAAGGATGCAGAAAGAAGGCAAAAAGCCTTAGAGAAACAATTTGCAAAGGCAAAAAAGCAGGCAGAAGCCTCCTCAGGCCTAGGCCTTGTCATTGTTCACCCAGAGCCTAATATCCCTCCAATTCAGGATACACCTCCTTCTGTTTCAAACGAAGATAGATTGAATTGGTCTCCAGATATTACCACAGATCCTCCAACTGAATTAATTGAGAGTGCTGTGGAGGTTATTCCCATATCAGAACAGGACTCATCTGATCAGGGAGACATTCCAGTACCTAGGAGGTCAGCTCCCTCAGCTACTTTCACCCCTACAGCAGCGGGGCTTCACCCTGAGGTAAGCCAGGCCCCTGTTCTTTCTTAGGAACTCTGCCAGATGTTAGCTCAGACCATTGCCAAGGGCATTGACTCTGCCCTGCTTAGAAGGGGCTTTCCTGCTCCTGACTCAGCTGGTACCACTCCCAATGTACACCAGGCCCACCAGAATAGGGTTTATTCCCGGCCCCTCACTCGCCTCATGATTCTCAAGGCAGTGAATGGTCTTATGCTGGGGAGGAGGAAGAATTTGCAGATCATGATCTTTCTGAAGATGAAGGCGGATCTCCAGACAAACCAGCCTTCACTGGCCTTTTCAACCCTAGCATGTTCAAGACCTTGTTATACAAGGCCAAAACCACGGCCAATCTAAGGGTTGTGGCTGGGGCATCTGACTGCTCGGCTGAGCAGGATCCCCATGCTTGATTATTTACAGAACCGGTCATTACCCAGGACGCTGTTGCTTCTCCCAGATTATTCATAGACATTATCAAGAAGCAATGGCTTCAACCTGGATCCTTGTCTAATCCCAGCGGATTAGACAAAAAGATGTACACTGTAGAACAGGAGGTAGAGGACATGCTTAAGTTGCCTACAATAGATACTCCCTTTGCCAATCGAGCATCTTCCAATATTCTCCCCTTAGACTCTGCAGAAGGGCTGAAGACCGAGGATAGGAAAGCTGAGATGTCAGTTTGTAAGACACATCAAGCAGCTGCCTGGGCGATCAGATCAGCCATGGCAGCTTCCTTCTTTAATAGAACCTCCCTCCTGTGGCTGCGCCAAATGCAGGCAAGAGCTCCCCAGGGAGATGTCAGGTTACACCAGGACATCAACAAGTTAATTGCTGCAGCAGAATACTCTGCTGATGCAACCCTTAATGCAGCTAAGTTCGCTTCCAGGGCCCTGGCCTCTAATGTGACTTCCAGATGATTATTATGGCTTCGCCATTGGCAAGCCGATACGAAATCCAAATGGAAATTGGCATCTGCTCCTTTTCAGGGCAATAATCTTTTTGGTGAGATTTTAGATCCCATTTTGGTAGAGACCAAGGATAAAAGGAAGGTACTTCCCATGTCTCACAGGAGGACAGACAGGAGATACTCTCCATATTATTGCAGGCAATCCTTTCGTGGGGCAGAGGGCGGTTACTCCGCCCCAACCTATCAGAGGACTTACCCCCCAACTTCAGACCGATCCCAGGATAGGGCTCAGTTCAGGGACAGGTCTAGACCACCCCAGTCTAGGAGACCCTTTCGAGGGGCCGGCAGTAGACCTTACCGCAAGTCCAAATGACTCCCAGTCACACGTTCCCATTGGAGGCCGCCTCTTGAGGTTCTCAGCCCAATGGCAGCTCATCACAACCGACGCCTGGGCTCTGCAAACCATCCGGCTCGGTCTCACATTGGAGTTTTCATCCCTTCCTCCAAGGAGATTCATCTCTTGCACTCTTTCCAGGGATGCCACCAGGAGGTCTCTGATGGAAGCCAAGATCCTTCATCTACTCTCCATCCAGGCAATAAAACCGGTGCCTGTCTCGCAGAAGGGTCTCAGTTTCTACTTGATCCTCTTTCTGGTCCCCAAGAAATTGGGGGGTTGCAGGGGAATACTAGATCTAAAAAGACTCAACAAACACATCAAATACAAGAGATTCAAGATGCAACCCTTAACCTCTATTCTAAATTGCATCAGACAGGGGGATCTGCTTACATCCATAGATTAAAGGAAGCCTACCTGCACATACCAATTCGGATTTCACACAGGAAATATCTCAGATTCTGTTACGCAGGGCAACACTTCCAATACAGGGCCCTTCCATTCAGCCTGTCCTCTGCCCCCAGGACGTTCACAAGCTCCTGGACATGGTGGCAGCCCATCTGCGGGCTCGCCCAATCAGGCTTCAATGTTACCTAGACGACATTTGATTCAATCTTCATCCATCAGGCAGGCGAGACAGGATTTGTCAGAGACTATTCAGGCTCTGCAACTTCACGGGTTTTCAATACATCTAGAAAAGAGCCAGTTAATTCCATCCCATTCTATCCATCATTTAGGTGCCCGGATAGACACAGTCAGTTGCCAGGTTTTTCTGTCACCAGAACATCTAGTCAGCATACGGGCCTTGATACTTCGGGTCAGGTCAGCCAGATCTGTCTCCCTCGCAGTATCGTCCCAGTTACTAGGGAAAATGATTTCATGTCTGGCCATCGTTCCTTGGGTGAGGTTACATTCCCGAACCTTACAATGATTCCTCCTACCGAGCCAACGAGCAGGCATCAGTCACTCCACAACAAGAGTCAGAATGCCTCCAAAAGTTCTCCACTTCCTGAACTGGTGGACGTCACCTTCTCTAGAGAAAGGCTGTCTCTTCAAGGAACCGCCACGTCTAACACTAACTTCAGATGCTAGTCTATTCGGCTGGGGGGCTCACCTGGGTTCCCAGATGGCACAGGGCAGATGGTCCCCACAGGATCTGTTACACGACATAAATTGGTTGGAACTCACAGCTGCCCACCTAGCTCTCCGTCATTTCCACCTCTCGCTAACCAACCGTCATGTGTTGCTGTTAACCGACAATGTGACCGCCAAGGCACACGTGAACAGGCAGGGAGGCACCCAGTCCAAGGACCTGATGTCCGAAGCAGCGAGCCTCAGCCTCTGGGTGGAATCACACCACACTTGTTTCACCAACTGACGACCAGGTTCGGCCAACCATGCGTGGATCTGTTGGCAACACCAAAGAACACTCACCTACCACGGTTCTTTTCCAGATTTCCGACGCCGGGGGCAGAAGCGACAGACGCCCTTCGGGCGCCCTGGCCTCGAGGCCTTCTATATGCATTTCCTCTGACACCTCTACTACCAAGGATCATCCGGAAGCTTCTGGACGAGCAGGCAGAAATTCTGTTGGTGGCTCCGCACTGGCCCAGAAGGGTTTGGTTTGCGGACCTGGTGTCACTGTCAGTGTCCCGCCCGTGGAGGATTCCGCCAGACAGGATTGTCCTAAGCCAGGGAGCAGTTCAACATCCCGAGCCCCAGTGGCTCCAACTGGCCATCTGGCGATTGAGCGGGAAATCCTGAGGGACTCCAGATTCTCAAGCGAGGTCGTTTCCGTCATCCAGGCATCTCGTCGTCTGTCTACCACCAGGATTTACGACGCCACTTGGTCAACCTTCTCTAGCTGGTGCCGAAAATCACACATTCCTCCCAGGGCAGCTTCTCTTCTGGACGTCTTGAATTTCCTACACTCAGGATTCAAATGGGGACTTACTGCCAACATGTTCCGCAGACAGGTGGCTGCCTTAGCGACTATTCTACAGGGAGAGGGTCCTATCTCTCTCTCTCAACCCTAAGGTGAGGAGTTTTCTTCAGGGAGTTGCTAACTTACGGCCTCCTCCAGTCCATAGGTATCCTTCCTGAGACTTGCCTCTTGTTCTGCAAGCACTTACATCTGCTCCGTTCGAGCCCTTAGGATCCGCCAGCCTCAGAATACTTACCTTCAAGGTCGCCTTCTTGATAGCAATCACATTTGCGAGAAGGATCTCCACTGGTGGCACGTGGAGATCTATGCATCTTTTACTCCGACAGGGTGGTCCTCAGGTTGGACCCGACTTTCGTACCAAAAGTCAACTCTTGGTTTCACAGGGCACAGGAGGTGGTTTTACCTAACTTTTGCCCTGACCCAGCACATCCTAGAGAACGACGTTGGCACACGCTCGACATTCGTAGGGCACTCTGCAAATATATTGACAGGACCACATCATTCAGGCAGTCTGATTCACTATTTGTATCATTCCAGCCTACTGCCATGGGGAAGAAAGTTACCCCATCTACAATTGCGAGATGGTTCAAAGCTTGCATTGCAATGGCTTACGAACACCAAGCTACTCCAGTGCCTAGAAACATCACTGCGCATTCAACTTGTAGTGCTGCCACCACGGCAGCCTGGGCTACTCAGGCTTCCATATTGGAGATCTGCAGGGCTGCAACTTGGGCTTCTCCCACTACCTTTATCAGAAATTACAAGTTGGATGTTTTTGCCTCAGCTGAGGCTTCGTTTGGCAGAAGAGTCCTGCAGCAGGTTCTACCAGGAGAACGACACCTGGACTGCTTGGACTCCTGCCCTAGGGATACTTAGCTTGGGTATATCCCATTGCTTGGACTCTCCAAGCAGCGCACAAGAGATTGAACATTGGAGCTTACCTGAATGTTCGATCTATGTGCGCTGCAGGAGAGTCCAACCCTGCCCTACTGTAGCGGTCCAGCATCCAACACTTACTTATAGTGGACATTCTTCTATCATCTTGCTACGTCTTCTACAGACCTCTTCGTTGAAACACTGAAGGCTCATGGGAGAAAGAGGTATGGCTAGGCAAATTCAACTCAGTCTCTGGCCAACCAGGCTAAATTTGAACCCATTGCTTGGACTTTCCTGCAGCGCACATAGATCGAACATTCAGGTAAGCTCCAATGTTCATTCTCTACAACCTTTCCCATAAAGGGTAGGCTGGAGACTGGACAAAAGTTATTTAATTCTGCTAGATCCAGGGAAGGCTTCTTGAGGAGGGGCCTTACAACCACTTCCTTTAATGGTTGCAGGAAGGACTCCTCCCTCAAGGACGCATTAACTAAAGCCTGGAGCCAGCCTCGTGTCACCTCCCTGCTGGCCAAAACCAGCCAGGAGGGGCATGGGTCCAACAAATAAGTGGAGGAACTCATTGCTCCTACAGCCTTGTCCACTTCCTCAGGAGTCACAGGCTCAAATTCATCCCACACAATAGGACTAAGACCTGTCCCCGTCATCTCGGTCGGAATTGCCTAATGAGAGACCAGGTCCATCCGAATCTGAGCGACTTTATTCGACAGAAACTGCACAAATTCCTCAGCTCTACCCTGCAAGGGCTCCTCCACTCCCCCTACATTAAGGAGGGAACGAGTCACCCTAAATAAACCAAACAGGTACTCTTGACAGTAATATATGCATCAAACAACAAGCAAGAAGATTTTTATGGGAAACTCCAAGAGAAAATTGCAGAACTGGACTATGAAAACATTTGTTTAATAGAAGCAATCACAGATGTAAAGCAGTGGTGGGTTCAAAATTCTTTACTACCCCAGTTCTGTGGGTGTGGCTTGCTTGGTGGGTGTGGCTTGGTGGTCATGTGACTGGTTGATCATGTGTCTGGGTGGGCATGGCTGGTTGATTATGTGACTGGGTGGGCGCGGCCAACTTGACATCACTGATATTAAGGGGTGCCTTGCCTGGCCTCTCCTCAAAGGCCTCAATGAGATACAATTTCCTGTCTATTTATTTACTACTACTACTGAATATCCAAAATATACTATTTAATCCTAAGTATCTATGCTATATGTGTACATACATATTACATAGTATAGAGTGTGTATAGGCACACAAAAAGATACATTATCTACTATATATAATGTATGTGTATGTACACACACACAAACATATACACACACACAGAGCTCTTCTAAAACTATACACATTCAACCTCGCTTATTGCATTTGGAAAAACACACCCAGAGTCCACTTTCTGCCACACATTTAACTATAACTTCTGTACATTAGAACATTACACATGCCTTCAGATGTTCTTCCCTAGCTTGCACATGGCTGTTAGAGCCAAGAGATGTCATGGATTGAGTAAAATGTGGTGAAACTCACTTAACAACGCTTTTGCTTAGCAACCAAAATTTTGGGTTCAATTGTGGTCATAAATCAAGGATTATCTCTGCCGGGGGCATGACCAGCGTCCACAGCAAAACAACACTTTCTTCAGGGCTCCTAAAAGATCATTGATATCACAGCCATCTGGGGGTCTTGTTTGGCCGAAGCTGTCCTGTAGGAATGGTGAACGAGAGAGGCACAGACTGGCAAGCATAGGGAAGCCACAAATTCCCTGGCTGGTTGGAAGAGCCCTCTCAACTGGACAGCTGAGAAAGCAGCCATTGAGAGCTGCTACAAAGCTGGGGTGGCTACATCTGAAGCAGAGAAGTAAAGGAAGTGAAATCACTACTAGGTGAGAAGCTTGGTTTTTAAATACTTTTAAATATATGTTTCGTTTCATAAAGCCCTGGAAATAGTTTGAAGAGAAGGAAATGGCACAAAGAGAGGAGGGGAGAGTGAGCATGTGCTGGCTCTCTGCCTTCAGCAGCTTAGCGGTGAAGAAAGTGGATTGGCCCAAATGGAAGAAGAAAATTGAATGAATTAGTAAAACTGATTTGGGAAACGGAATTAGAGCAGAAAGCCCGAAGGAGTATTTTTAAACTTTTGAAATGGAAATTGAGTTAAAATGATTGAATGAGCTATCCTTACAAAATTTTTCCTTTTTCCCTTGAGTGAAAGTGAATTGCAGCGACATCTTGAGGCATTAATGAAAAGACATTGTTTCGTACAAACTGAATAAGCTGAATAAGAGGACTGACCTTGAGACTCTTGGTGGAACTGATAAGAAACTAGTGTGCCTGGTGGAGAGCTGCATATTGAGAATGTTATCTTTAACACAAGCTGTTGCACACAAGTTTGTGCAAGAAGAAGCATAAGAAAGATTGTTGACACTTTGCATATAGCCTTGACTGTGAGATTTTTTCTTTTTTTCTTTCTTTCTGGTTTGGGATTTTATTTGTTAACTCTTAACAATTTTTTTTTGTTCTGCTCTAATAGTTGATTTTTCATTACTCCTTTTTTATTCTTTTTTTGGAATCAGAGTTGGGATTGCGTTTTTCTTTTTGGCCTTTTTACATTTGTGGATAATTTTTTTTCTTTCCTCTTTATAATTGTTTTTTCTTTTGGCTGGTTGCTTTTCTGGATGTTCTAAAATTTGGATTAAGGCAAGAAGAACCTGAAGAGTGAGAAGTTTCGGAGTTTTTGGTTTTGATTTTTATTTGGTTTTCTTTTCTTCCACCCATGCATTTTTGGTTTTTGGGTCGATTGAGCTTTTCTTCTTTTATTTTTGTTATTTCTCCCCCCCCTCTTTTTCCTTGTTTGTTTGGTTTTTTTGCTAATCCATCCAACGGGGTGGATTAGATATTTGCATTATAAATCAAAGCTGTATTTGGATTACAAATTTGGTGGATTAAGATGTGACAAGATGAAGAAGACAACAACATAGTTACCTTCCATAGCTATAACTTCAAGCTCTGTGGCTCAAAGAACATTGCACACTATGGCCATGCAATTGGAATTAAAAAACATGATACAGGTCTTATATGAAGACCTCAAAGAAAGAATAAGTAAATTGGATGAGAGAATGGAAAAAGTAGAAGGGGAGATTAAAGATGTCAAGAGGATGATTGGAAAGAATGAAGAAAGAATACAAAAAGTGGAAGAAAAAGCAGAATCAATAGAAAAAAGAGTGGGATATATTACAGGATATAAACCAATTTGGCAAAGTGGCAGGGCTCAAAATAAATAAAGAGAAAACTAAAATAATAACCAAAAATTTAACCAAAAGACAAAATGAAGAACTAGAGGAGAAAATGGGAATTTTAAGAGTTAAAAATATTAAATACCTGGGAAAATGGCTGTCAGCAAAATGTAGTATGATAAAAGAGGATAATTATAATACACTGATAAAACAAATATAAAAAGATTTGGAAAATTGGAACAAATTACAGATATCACTAATTGGCAGAATTTCAACAATTAAAATGAACGTACCACCAAAACTGCTATACCTTTTTCAAACGATACTGGTAAGATTAGAAAAGAATTTTTTTGAACAAATAAACAAAATAATATCCAAATTTATATGGGCAGGTAAAAAACCTCATATTAAATTTAAGCTGTTACAAGATAGTAGGAACCACGGGGGTTTCAGTCTCCCAGACTGGGAGCTCTACTACCAGGCAGCAGTGTTGACATGGTTAAGAGATAGGATTCCATTTAAAAACAAAAGAATATTAGCATTAGAAAGGCACAATCTCCAACTAGGTTGGCACGGGTTTCTATGGGAAGGTAAAAATAAAACACATTCATATTTTCAGAGGCATAAAATAAGGAATTCTCTATACAATGTCTGGGTAAAGATTAAAAAACACCATATATGAAAATCCCAAATTGGCTATCGATAATGGAGGCAATGACACACCCAAATACAATACACCTCAGTAAAATGGTAAGATACTCAGAAATTTTAGATGAGAAAGGAAAATTAAAATCAGTGCAAACATTGAAAACACAAGGAATAAATATAGAATGGTGGCCCTATCTACAAATCAAAACAAGACTAAAAAAAGATCAAGAACAATTCGGCATATATGAAAAACAATTGGAGTTGGATAAAATTTTATTGGGAACAGAAGGAAAAATTATTACAAAATTATATAAATTTCTACTAAGACATAAAATGGAGGAGGAAATTGTAAAAGAAACACTGAGCTGAGGTGGCTCAGTGGTTAGAGTGCAGTACTGCAGCTACTTCAGCAGACTGCTAGTTCAGCAGATTAGCAGATCAAATCTCACCGGCTCAAGGTTGACTCAGCTTTCCATCCTTCTGAGGTGGGTAAAATGAGGACCCAGATTGTTGGGGGCAATATGCTATTTAGTATACTGTCTTTGGTGTAAACTGCCCAGAGTCCTCGGAGAGTGGGTGGCATAGAAATATGACAAATAAATAAATAAATAAATAATAAAATAAAATAAAATAAAATAAAATAAAATAAAATAAAATAAAAATAAATAAATAAATAAATAAATAAATAAATAAATAAATACAATAAAATAAATAAATAAATAAGATTAGTTGGGGAAGGAATTTCGGCCATAGCATAGAATTAGAACAGTGGGACAAACTATGGGAAAGGAACTACAAACTCACAACAGCAGTTACCTACAAAGAAAACCTCTATAAAATGTTTTATAGGTGGCGTTTGCCACCAGCGAGATTGGCCAAGATGTATCCCAATTTATCACCTAATTGTTGGAGTTGTAACTATAAATCCGGAACATTCTACCATATGTGATGGACGTGCCCCATCACAAGGAAGTATTGGTGTCAAATTCAAAAATGGTTGGAAGAAATTACAAAGCAAAAAATAGATATGAAACCTGAATTGTTTTTATTAGGAATACTGGACCTGAAAATGAATAAAAACCTTCAATACATTATATTGCACATACTTACCACACCAAGAATCACATTAGCAAAAAATTGGAAACAAAAAAATATACTGTCAGACGAAACTGTAATAAGGAAAATTCTAGAATGCGCAGAGATGGATAAAATGACTATGGAGTTGAAAGAGAGTGAGGATTTGGAGTATTATGAAATATGGAATAAAATGTATAGTTGGCTCGAAAATAGAAATCAGAACAAGAAATGTTTAACTTAATATTGATGAAACTTAAAATAACTGAACAACATTAAATAAAGAGAGGTAAATATAAATGAATATAAATGGGTAGATAAGAACAAATGAATATTATAATGTGTGTGTATATATATATATATATATATATATATATATATATATATATATATATATATATATGTAAGTCTTTGGTTATTCGGGTCTTCTCCCACATAAAATGGGAAGTGTCTTGGCGACGTTTCGACGAAGTCTCATTCGTCATCTTCAGGCTGGTGTTCTCGGCTTCGTGCTTCCAGGAAGCACGAAGCGAAGAACACCAGCAGGAAGATGACGAATGAGACTTCATTGAAACGTCGCCAAGACACTTCCCATTTTATGTGGGAGAAGACCCGAATAACCAAAGAACTACATACAAACACCCGCGAAAACCTGAGAAAACACACACACACACACACACACACACACACACACACACACACACACACACATATGTGTGTGTTTTTCTTTTAGCCAGGTTTTCCCTACGTAGCCAAGGTTTTTTTTGTAGCTCCAGCTCAGTATATATATATATATGTTGGAGTAATGCGATTATTCTACTATTGAGTAGTAAATAGAAATGATAGAATAGAGAACTACAAAAGCAAAGTACATAAATTGATATGAAATGCTGTAAAATTACCATTAATGTTATGTAATGTTTAATATGTTACGTTTTGACATGTTTGTTTCTATATATGTCTGATTGTTTTTTTGTGTTGTTTTTAAAGACAAACTGTTTAATAAAAATGATTTTATATATAAAAAAAGAAGTTGATTTGGACTATAAGATGACAAAGATTAACAAAAAGCCTAGAAAAACTCTTCCAAAAGCTTTTTTTACAATGGTAGAGGAACTAGGCATTCAAGACACCTGGAGGGAAAGGCATTTGAAGGAAAAACAGTATACATTTTATTCAAATAGACATAGGTCATGGTCAGAATAGATATGATGTGGATGTCAATTGATTTATTAGTTAATGTGCAAAATATAAATATTGAAGCAAGCATTTGGGCAGATCATAATCCAATTACAATCACATGGGAGGGACAAAGAAAGAGGTTAAGATGGACTTTGAATCAAACAATATTAAATGAAAAAGAATTTCAACAATATATGGAGAAAGAATTGGTTTTCTTTTTCAGGGAAAATAAAAAGAAAGATACCTCACTGCAAAATGTGTGGGATACAGTGAAAGCATACATTTGAGGATTGGCAATGACTTATTTGGGAAAAAGAAATAAAAAGAAAAAACAATCTCAGAAAAAATGGAAGAGGAATACAAAAGTTAGAGATGGAATTACAAAAAGACATGCAAAATAAGAGGATTAAAAATCAAATGGATTTGAAAAAACATGAAATGAATTTAATTGAAAAAGTGGACTTGGCAAATAAAATAAAGATGTCCAAAC
Organism: Pantherophis guttatus; assembly: GCF_059756535.1. Lineage (NCBI taxonomy): Eukaryota > Metazoa > Chordata > Lepidosauria > Squamata > Colubridae > Pantherophis > Pantherophis guttatus. The sequence goes on from NC_142066.1 coordinate 81,678,458, forward strand.
AAAACTTTTTTGAAAATGCTAATAAGCCAGGTAGATGGTTGTCTTATAAAATGAAAAAGGAGAGAGAGAGAGAAAAATAATCAATTAATGGATGAGGAAGGAACTTTATGTTATCGAAATGAGGAAAAGAAGAAAATAGTACAGAAATACTGTATGAGAAACTCTCTAAACAAGAGATAATATCTGAAGAGAAGATAAAGCAATACTTAGAAAAGTCTATATTACCTAAAATACCAGAAAAAATATAAGAAAGCTTTGGAAGAAAGAATAACGATGATGGAATTAACAGAGAGGATTAAAAAACAAAAGAATGGAAAAACACCGGGTCCAGATGGTTTGCCAGCAGAGTTGTACAAAATATTACAGGATGTAATAAGCAATACAAAGTATTTAATGAACTTTTAGTAAAGGCAAAAATACCCAACTCTTGGATAGAGGCGTTATATTACTCTTATACCGAAAGAAGACACAGACTTACAAATTAAAAATTATAGACCAATCTCCTTCTTAAATGCAGATTATAAAATAGAATAGAATAGAATAACAAAGTTGGAAGGGGCCTTGGAGGTCTTTTAGTCCAACCCCCTGCCCAGGCAGGAAACCCTACACCACTTCAGACAAATGGTTATCCAACATCTTCTTAAAAATTTCCAGTGTTGGGGCATTCACAACTTCTGGAGGCAAGTTGTTCCACTTATTAATTGTTCTAACTGTCAGGAAATTTCTCCTTAGTTCTAAGTTGCTTCTCTTCTTGATTAGTTTCCACCCATTGCCTCTTGTTCTACCCTCAGGTGCTTTGAAGAATAGTTTTGACTCCCTCTTCTTTGTGGCAACCCCTGAGATATTGGAACCCTGCTATCATGTCTCTCCTAGTCCTTCTCTTCATTAAACTAGACATACCCAGTTCCTGCAACCGTTCTTCATATGTTTTAGCCTCCAGTCCCCTAATCATCTTTGTTGCTCTTCTCTGTACTCTTTCTAGAGTCTCAACATCTTTTTTACATCGTGGCGACCAAAACTGAATGCAATATTCCAAGTGTGGCCTTACCAAGGCATTATAAAGTGGTATTAACACTTCACGTGATATTGATTCTCTTCCTCTGTTTATGCAGCCCAGAACTGTGTTGGCTTTTTTGGCAGCTGCTGCACATTTCTGGCTCATATCTAAATGGTTGTCTAGTAGGACTCCAAGATCCTTCTCACAGTTACTACTATTGAGCAAGGTACCACATATATGGTACCTGTGCATTTTGTTTTTCTTCCCTAAATGTAGAACCTTGCTTTTTTCACTGTTGAATTTCATTTTGTTAGATAGTGCCCAATGTTCAAGTCTGTCAAGATCCTTCTGTATCTTGAGACTATCTTCTGGAGTATTGGCTATTCCTGCCAGCTTGATGTCATCTGCAAATTTGATGAGTTCCCCATCTATCCCCTCGTCCAAGTCATTGATGAAGATGTTGAAGACTACTAGGCCTAAAACAGAGCCCTGGGGTAGTCCACTGCATACTTCTCTCCATGTAGATGCAGTTCCATTGAGGACTACATGTTGAGTGCGGTTGGTCAGCCAGTTACGAATCCATCTGGTGGTGATGCTGTCTAACCCACATTTTTCTACTTTATCTAGTAGTAGGTTATGGTCTACTTTATCAAATGCTTTACTAAAGTCCAAGTAAATTATATTGACAGCATTCCTCTGGTCCACTAATTTTGTCACTTTGTCAAAGAATGCAATAAGATTAGTCTGGCATGATCTGTTTTGACAAATCCATGTTGGCTTTTGGTTATTACTTGGTTTGCTTCTAGGTGTTCGGTGATTTGTTGTTCGATTATCTTTTCCAGAATCTTCCCTGGTATGGAGGTCAGGCTGATAGGTCTGTAGTTTCCTGGAGCTATTTTTTTTCCTTTTTTGAAGATGGGAACTACATCAGCTCTTTCCCAATCTTCTGACAGTTCCCCTGTGATCCAGGATTCAGGAAATATTTGCATCAATAATGGCAAATAGATTGAAGAGACTGTTTTTTTTTTTAATTAAAAAGTTTTATAAGAAATACAATTTTCTCCCCCCCACCCTTCCCCTTCCCCACATAAATTATACATTTTCTTATACATAAGAAATCCTCCATATAGATGTTTCCCTTAAAGAAAGCATTAAAATAAAACATTTTAGTTATATTCGGAGTTGCTCTTCTCCTTCTTCCCTCATTCCACAACAAACCTTCTTCTCCTCCTCCTTTCTTTCCCGTCCCTCCCTCCTCTTCCCTCCTACCTCTTCTCCCACCTCATCCTATTTCCTTTCCCTTTCCCCCACTTCTCTCTTCTTTTCCCCCTTCTCGCCTTCACTCCTACTCCTATCCCCTTCCCTTACCTTCCTCCTCTCCTTTCTTCCATTCCTCTCCCTCCCTCTCCTCTTTCTACCCCCTCCTCCTCTCTCCTTTCTAACTTCTTTGCTGTGAAATATTTTCCTCCTTTAGTGTCTGAGCAACTCCTATATTCTATTCATAGAATACACTTTCTTCTGCTAAAACATTTCTCTATTCATCACTTTCCCCCCTCCCTTATCCCCCCCTCCCCACCCCACCCCTGACTTCCCAGAGCAAAAACAGGGATAGCATCTAACAAACATATGCTAAAATAAACTAACAAATTATAAAGTTCAAAGCTCCCACATGTTCTTTAACTCCCTTTGCTCCAATTCAACAACCTCCCTTTTAAAAATTCTCAATACCAATTAAATTAAATTCATTCTTCCTACTTATATAGAAAAAAAAAAACCTTTTTCTTAATGCATAATCCGATACTTTAGGAGTCTTACAAACAATAAAAATCATGAATAAATTCCATTTCTATACCAGAAAAAAAATTTTCATCTTAAAATCTTGCACATTTTATCTCATATATCTTTTGAAATAATGTAGTCTAATGTTAAGCATTTTAAAAATCTCTTAATACCTTTAAAACACTTATTTACCAAATATAAATTTCAGAATCTATAGGAGGGTATCTTTCAATTTTTCAATTAACCGTCTTAATACCTCTAACTTTTTAAAAGAACAACCCTTAACTATCCAAAACTAATTATCAGTTTACAATAAAATTCTGAGTTTAACATTAATCCTCTTCACTTCAAAGGGTTAGACATCCTAAAAGCTTATACAATTTATCTCATATATCTTGTAGAATAATATAACCTTATGTTAAACATTTTAAAAATCTTTTAATACCATTAAAACACATATTTGCCCGTTGCCAATTTCAAAATCCACAGGAGAATATCTTTCTTAATCTTCTGTTCTTCACTTCTTTTTGTATTTTTTCCAATCCTTTTTTTTAATAAATTCTTTCAACAATCCCCCCAGTTTTACTTTGGAAACTTTTAAAATAGTGATTTGAGGTTGATGTTTCTGAAATACTCGCTCTCTTCTTGAAGTCAGATTTTCTAACTTAAAATCCTCATCTCGTCTCTTCTGGTTTGTATAATCATTCAATCCATTTCTTTGTCCATATAGCCAAAATTTGTTGCCATAAAGATTGTCAGCTTGCAATAAAGAAACCATTTGTTGCTTTTCTGTCATTGGAATGGAAACGTCCACCAAAACCTTTGTTTCAGCTGTACCAGCCAATCTCTTAATCCTGTCCATCTCCTGATCTTCCAAAAACAAATTCTTCTGAATAATTTCCTGCTTATAATTTCCCAAGCTATTTTTTGAAAAAGCCCTTTCGATTGTATTCAGCAGGGCTGAGGTAAAAAAGTCTAAAAGTTCTTGAAAAGCCTGGACAGTCACGGCTTGGGTATTTGCTGATTCACCAGCCCTGTTGTCAGCCATATTTCAGCTACTTTGTATTTATCCAGCTATCAGGACAACAATTCAACTTTTTCCCACACAGTATAAAGACCAGATTTTAGTTAAAATCAGAACCAAATTCTTTTCCTCGATACCAAATTCTTTTCCTGGCCGCTTCCATTTAAAACTTTCTCTTTCTCTTAGGGTGTAATCCAGTAGCTGTAAAGTGTTAACAAGCCTTAACGAGCACTTCCCCTAGTAGTTTCTTCCTCCCGCCCTCAGGCGCCATTTTCTGCATATTAAAGCGGAGTTAAAGTGTTACTTGCAAATTTCCTTTTGTTTTCTCCTGATTTGCTCCGTCTGCGATCGAAGTAAAGATGTTAAAAATCCCCCCTGTTGATTTTCTGCAGATTCTGGTCGCAGCTTCTAGCTCCGCTTCAGTGGAGTCGTTTCTGGTCCGGAGTGGCTTGATAGGCTTCAATAGAGAGCCCACACCCTTTGCGCCCCAGGATTTCTCCTAGCGCACTTGTGGGGGCTCTACCCCTGCCTGTCGACTCTTGTCTCTCCCCTTTGCCTGGGGAGAGGGTTCCAAGCCTCCAGACAGCAGTTTTTCGGCTGTTCTGGGGCTTTTACGGAACCAGAGAACGGGCGCTCAAAAAAGAGCGTCTTCAAAGCTGCGGAGCCAGGCAGGAAGTCCTGATTGAAGAGACTGTTAAATGAATTTATTCACACTGATCAAAATGGTTTCTTACCAAAATGACAGATCAGAGACAATATGAGAATAATTTTAAATACTTTGGAATATTATGAAGTACACCCAGAAAAGCAAATGGCATTGATATTTCTAGACACACAGAAGGCTTTTGATAATGTGAACTGGCAATTTATGATAAAACAATTGCAGACTATAGATTTCGGGGGAATATTTATAAATACGATTGAGGCAATTTATAGTAAGCAATCTGCAAAGGTGATAATAAATGGGATATGACAGAGAAGGTTAATATTATGAAAGGAACAAGGCAGGGATGTCCTCTATCCCCATTGCTATTTGTGTTGACATTAGAGGTGCTAAATAGAAATATAAGACAAAATGAAGATATAAAAGGGATGAAAATTAAAAAAGAAGAATACAAACTACAAGCATTTGCAGATGATCTAGTGTTTATTTTAGAGGAGCCTCAAGAAATAGGACCCAGACTGATAGAACAAATAGAAGAATATGGAGAGGTAGCAGGGTTGAAAATTAATAAAGATAAAAAAAAAATATTGGTGAAAAATATCACAGAGAAACAGAAAAGGGATTTAATGGAGAAACTAGACATTCAAATTACTAAAAAGGTAAGGTATTTAGGAATAACATTAAGAGCAAGGTGTATAACTATTAAAGAAGATAATTACTATAAATTGAAATGACAAATTGTCACGGATTTGGAGAAATGGAAAATTTTGCAATTATCATTAATGGGAAGAATAGCTATAATTAAGATGAATATATTACCTAGATCCATGATGGCAAACCTATGGCACGCGTGCCACAGGTAGCATGCAGAGCCATGTTGCCTGGCACGCACGGCATCGGCCATTCCTCTTCCAGGTTCGCACCCGAAGCTTAGCTCATCAGACTAGCTGGCCAGTGCGCATGCATGCACCAGAAACTGAAAGTATGTTTCCCGGCACGCACATGCCCACTGGGCAGCTCCTTTACAACGTGTGCGAGGCTGAACTGTTGACTGCTGTATTATTGGTCTCCTGCTGCTTGCCCAGACTACCAGCTCAAGCCCAGCTGCTCTGCTCCTCGCCCTCTTGACTACTGTCACCTTCCTAATTTTTGGTAAGTTGCAGGTGGGCTGCTGCGGGGGGGGGGGCGAGGCCTGGGAGGGGCGGCAGCAGTGGTGGGATTCAATTTTTTTAACAACAGGTTCTGTGGGCGTGGCTTAGTTGGGGGTGTGGCTTGGCAATCATGTGACCGGGTGGGGGTGGCTAGCTGGTCACGTGACTGTGTAGGCATGGCTAGCTGGTCATGTGACTGTGTAGGCGTGGCTAGCTGGTCATGTGACCGGGTGGGCGTGGCTATGTGCATAGGGACTACTCAGAGGGCTGAAAAAAAGTCATTTCTGACTGGGCCTTGCACTTTTTTTTTTTTTTTATATTGCAAAAGTTTTACAATTACATTTTCACCCCTTTTTTTCACCCCCCCACCTCCCTCCCCAAACTTCCCGTCCTCCCTAGCCCTCCCTAACCCTCCCCCCCAGACTTCCCTATTATATACTCATAACTAATAATACTGATATATATACCTGAACCCATCCCTCCCCCTATATAATTTTCCCTCTTTATCTCTTTACATTAAAATATTTCTAATACATTGTTTTCAAATAAAAGCTATTTGGTACTTTCTAGTTTGGTATTTGTTCTGAACATATTCTATCCACCTTTTCCATTCCCATTCATAAGTCTCTTGTGAACAATCTTTTAAATATGCTGAAATCTTCGCCATCTCTGCAAAACTGGCCATCTTCAAAGTCCATTCCTCAATAGTGGGCAAAGCTTCACTTGCACTTTTGACTGGTCCTCACACTTATGACCATCCTCACATTTATGCCTGTGCAGCTTTCTTAACAACCATGTCACTCATTTCACAACTGCTTCTCTTCACCATGGTGACAAGATAGGGCAAAAACGTAAAATGTGAGGACAGTCGTAAGTTCGAGGACTGGTCAAAAGTGCGAGGACCAGTCAAAAATAACTTTTTCAGCCCTCTGAGTAGTCCATATGCACAAAAGGACTACCCAGAGGGCTGAAAAAAGTTATTTCTGATAGGTCCTCGCACTTTTGACCGGTCTTTGCACTTATGACTGGTCATCATTTATGCCCATTGTAGCATTCTTAACAACCGTGTCACTCATTTCACAACTGCTTCTCTTCACCATGGTGACAAGATAGGGCAAAAATGTAAAATGTGAGGATAGTCGTAAATTCGAGATCTGGTCAAAAGTGCGAGGACCAATCAAAAATAACTTTTTCAGCCCTCTGAGTAGTCCATGTGCACAAAAGGACTACCCAGAGGGCTGAAAAAAGTAATTTCTGACAGGTTCTCACACTTTTGACCAGTCTTCGCATTTATGACTGGTCATCATTTATGCCCATTGTAGCATTCTTAACAACCATGTCACTCATTTCACAACTGCTTCTCTTCACCATGGTGACAAGATAGGGCAAAAACGTAAAATGTGAGGACAGTCGTAAGTTCGAGGACTGGTCAAAAGTGCGAGGACCAGTCAAAAATAACTTTTTCAGCCCTCTGAGTAGTCCATATGCACAAAAGGACTACCCAGAGGGCTGAAAAAAGTTATTTCTGATAGGTCCTCGCACTTTTGACCGGTCTTTGCACTTATGACTGGTCATCATTTATGCCCATTGTAGCATTCTTAACAATCGTGTCACTCATTTCACAACTGCTTCTCTTCACCATGGTGACAAGATAGGGCAAAAACGTAAAATGTGAGGACAGTCGTAAGTTCGAGGACTGGTCAAAAGTGCGAGGACCAGTCAAAAATAACTTTTTCAGCCCTCTGAGTAGTCCATATGCACAAAAGGACTACCCAGAGGGCTGAAAAAGTGATTTCTGACAGGTCCTCGCACTTTTGACCGGTCCTCGCACTTATGACTGGTCATCATTTATGCCCATTGTAGCATTCTTAACAGCCGTGTCACTCATTTCACAACTGCTTCTCTTCACCATGGTGACAAGATAGGGCAAAAATGTAAAATGTGAAGATAGTCGTAAATTCGAGATCTGGTCAAAAGTGCGAGGACCAATCAAAAATAACTTTTTCAGCCCTCTGAGTAGTCCATGTGCACAAAAGGACTACCCAGAGGGCTGAAAAAAGTAATTTCTGACAGGTTCTCACACTTTTGACTGGTCTTCGCATTTATGACTGGTCATCATTTATGCCCATTGTAGCATTCTTAACAACCATGTCACTCATTTCACAACTGCTTCTCTTCACCATGGTGACAAGATAGGGCAAAAACGTAAAATGTGAGGACAGTCGTAAGTTCGAGGACTGGTCAAAAGTGCGAGGACCAGTCAAAAATAACTTTTTCAGCCCTCTGAGTAGTCCATATGCACAAAAGGACTACCCAGAGGGCTGAAAAAGTGATTTCTGACAGGTCCTCGCACTTTTGACCGGTCCTCGCACTTATGACTGGTCATCATTTATGCCCATTGTAGCATTCTTAACAACCGTGTCACTCATTTCACAACTGCTTCTCTTCACCATGGTGACAAGATAGGGCAAAAACGTAAAATGTGAGGACAGTCGTAAGTTCGAGGACTGGTCAAAAGTGTGAGGACCAGTCAAAAATAACTTTTTCAGCCCTCTGAGTAGTCCATATGCACAAAAGGACTACCCAGAGGGCTGAAAAAAGTTATTTCTGATAGGTCCTCGCACTTTTGACCGGTCTTTGCACTTATGACTGGTCATCATTTATGCCCATTGTAGCATTCTTAACAATCGTGTCACTCATTTCACAACTGCTTCTCTTCACCATGGTGACAAGATAGGGCAAAAACGTAAAATGTGAGGACAGTCGTAAGTTCGAGGATTGGTCAAAAGTGCGAGGACCAGTCAGAAATAACTTTTTCAGCCCTCTGAATAGTCCATATGCATAAAAGGATACAGCAATAGAGAGGGATGAAGGAAGGGAAGGGAAATTAGAGTAGGAGGGAGGGTAAGAGAGGGAGGAAGAGAGGAGGAGAAGGAGAAAGGAAGAGGAAGTAGGGAGGAGAAGAAGAGGGAGAGGAAGAGAAAGTAAGAAGGAAAGAAAAGAGAGAGATGGTAGGTTTGAGGAGATAGATTGATGTACAATAAAAAAGATGAAAGGGAAGAAAGCCAACCCCAAACAAATCTAAAGATATTAAGATAAAAGAATGAATTGTTAAACTTTAAAGAATAAAAGAGAACAAATATGAATAAATAACAATAATTAGAAACACACATACAAACATACAATGTATTTTCTTTGAACATAGTATTTGGCCAGTTCACAAATTTAAACAGTGTTTAGTCATTTCAATTAAATTTACAATTTCTATATTTCCTTTTTGCCTTATTTATTCCTCATCTATTTTTGTAAAAAACCAATATTACCCTTCATCCTCATCTCTAATCTTAATCAAATTCAATTTTTCCCTTCTATTCTATATTATACCCCTTCCCATTGTCATATATTTTTATATCCATCCTCACATCGGTTAATTATGTAATATTAGTTGTTTAATATAAATTCAACATTTTAATATAAATCAATTAGTTATATAACTACCTTTTTTGTATATTAATTAATATGAACATGAATATTCCAATTATTTCCATGCAATCCAATTTCTTACAAATCAATTAATTATATTTACCAATAATAATAAACCAAATAATTTCCCCCATATATTCCTCCAAATCACAACTTAACCATTTCTGCTTTCAACACAATATACAATTAATAGTATCTCAATTATTACAATTCCCTAGTTAAATAGAGCTTTTTTTCTTTTGTGTTTTAAAATCTTGAACTCTCCTCTTTTTCCCTAAATTTCCCATTGTTTGCACCTACCTTTTTTGGTGAGGAAAAAGAAAAGAAATCTGCCTGCCTAATTATCCAACGTTGCAGCAACAGCAAAGCAGTTTCAGTTTCGTTTTTCAGGATAGCTAGGGGAAAAAAAAATTGCTCCAGCAAGCAGCAGAGCCCTGAGCAAAACAGCTGAGACAAATCAGCTGAGACTCGGGAGCCAATCTAAGCAAGGGGTAATTAGCCTATCTGAAGTTCCGCGGGCCAATAAAATTACAAAAAAACACCGAACCATTTGTTAAATTGCTGGCTCACCCGCCCCTCGCCCACCACTATTTATTGGCAATAAATAGTGGTGCAGAGGGGCGGGGCAAGCCAGCAATTTAACAAACGGTTCGGCTCCTAGAACCGGCAGAATCCCACCACTGGCTATAGGGCGGCCCTTTGAAGCCCCGCGGCAAGAATTTGAACAGTTTTTTTTCCTCTAGCTATCAGCTGGGACTCTGGAGGCAGCAATAGATTGGGAGTGGGCGGGGTAAGCGGGGCCGGCAACAGAGCAGAGAGTGAGGGTGAGTGAAGGCGTGGAAGCTGCTTTCTCCATCCTGCTCTCTTGCGTCCGGAGCCGGTGGGGAACCACGTGGCAGCCCACGTGGATCCCAGGCAGTGGAACTCAGGCTAGGGAAGGGGTGGGCAATTGTGGCTCTTTTACAACCTGTGGCCTTCAACTCCCAGAATTCCTGAGACAGCCAAGCTGTCTCAGGAATTCTGGAAGTTGAAGTCCACAGGTTTTAAAAGAGCCACAATTGCCTACCCCTGGCTACGGTAGGCTGGCACCGCGTGGGTGGGAGGCAGGGCGGGGCGAGGGGTGGGCGAGCCAGCAATTTAACAAACGGTTCGGTGTGCTGCAGGGCCAATAAATTACAAAAAAACACCGAACCGTTTGTTAAATTGCTGGCTCGCTCGCCCCATTTATTGGCAATAAATAGTTGTGCAGAGGGGTGGGGCAAGGGGCTGGGTGAGCCAGCAATTTAACAAAGGGTTCGGCCGAACCCCCTAGAACCGGCAGAATCCCACCACTGGGTGGCAGGGTACTGCCAGGATCGAGGTGGGCTGCTTGGCGTGGGGGACAGGCCTACCTGCACCCAGCGGCATCTTGTTAGTCGGGGGGGGGGGTGCAGAGCTGGTGCAGATGAGAAGCAAGAAAGCCTTTCAGCAGGGAGACTACCGTACGGAGACCATTTGGTGTGATCTGGATGGGGGAGTGTCCTGCCTTATTCGACTGCAGTTTTTTCCTTTCCAGACCACTTCAAAGCAAGTGGTACACAAACTTCAGCTGTTCTTGCGCTGCCGCCTGCACCGCTTGCTTGGAGCTGGTCTGGAAAGGAAAAACTGCAGCCAAATTAGGCAGGATACGCCCCACTCAGATCCCTCCAAACAGTCTCCGTATGGTAGTCTCCCTGCTGAAAGGCTTTCCTGCTTCTCATCTGCACTGTATGTTTGGTGTGATCTGGGTGGGGCATGTCCTGCCTTATTCCTGCTTCTCCTCTACCTGCACCCAGCAGGTCTTGTTGGTCTTGGGGGGGGGGGGTGCAGAGCCGGTGCAGGTGAGAAGCAGGAAAGCCTTTCAGCAGGGAGACTACCATATGGAGACCGTTTGGTGCGATCTGGGTGAGGGCGTGTACTGCCTTATTCGGCTGCAGTTTTTTCCTTTCCAGACCACTTCAAAGCAAGCGGTGCACAAACTTCAGCTGTTCTTGCACTGCCGCCTGCACCACTTGCTTGGAGCTGGTCTGGAAAGGAAAAACTGCAGCCAAATTAGGCAGAACATGCCCCACTCAGATCCCTCCAAACGGGTCTCCATATGGTAGCCTCCCTGTTGAACTACGCAACCCGAGTGATCGCCCACCCAAACGGAACCCACTTGCTCTTTCCTCCAGCGAATGAGCTCGGGGCACAAAAAGCGCTTCTGGCTTCTCCTCTACTTGCATGCAGTTACTGGCACTGCACCCAAGTAGCAGCTGGTGGCAAAACTCACTTAACCCTAACAATTTCTAGATATTTTAAGTATAGAAAATTCAATGTTGAGAATGACCCATTATTTTATCTCTTTTTCCGCACTAGGTACCACTATTTGATTTCTTTGTCTTTTATTCAAATAACAACAAAAAACCCAATACAGTTCAGTATGAACTGGCTTTGCAGTCCTTCCTTGGTGCTTTTTTTTTTTTTTTTTACATTGGTCAGCTAGTTTAAATGCCAAAGAAAAATCAATGGTATATTTTTCAGACCTTTGGAGGATCACACTGTCAATCATTCACACTGTTCAAAGCTATTTGTTTAAAGCAAAACTAACAGGTGTGAATTAAGTTTTAGCTAAAAATGGAGCTTTAATTCCAGAAGTCCATTCTTTAAACTTGGATTTCTGGAATTAAAAGGCTTTGGATTAAATGGTACTCCAGATGGAGATGGAGAAGAGTATCTTGCTTTTAGACATGATAATACCTGTTTAGAAAGGTGACTTATGAGCTATTTTTACATCATCAGAAATTTAATTTCTTACTTGGTAAAAATGCAAAGACAATGAGTACAAGGAGCAAATAAAAGACCTTCATGTTAGGGTTGATTCTGGACCAAATCTTACTTGTGGGACAGAAACCAGCTCAGCCCTCCTTGTGGCTCCTTGAAAAGCATCCCCCCACACACGCTCTAATGCCTGAGGAGGCAGGGGAGGACTGCAGGTGTCCTGGTTGATCCCAAGGGGATCTGGGAGTGGGTGAATTCATCCCACAGCCCTCTCCATCCCCTCCTCTGTGAAATTGCTTTCTCCCACTTACTGGTGGTCAGCAAATTCAGAAGGAACCCCAGCTGAGAATCACTGCTGTAGATTGGTTGATTCAGGGGATTTCTTTGGTGTTAACTAAACACTAATACTTTGGTATTAGCTATTTTTGTTACAGGGATAGATTTTTATTGGATGCCTCATTTTTTTAAAATTTTGTGTTTTTGTAGACTCCAAGTCTTGAATACCCAAAAAAATGAGTACAGCAAAAAAACCAAAAGCAGATAGTGGAAGAACATTCCAAGAGGCCTGGATAGAGTCATTTGGAGTGATTGAACGCAGTGGGAAAGCATTATGTACTTTGTGCAATGAAAGTGTTGTGTGTCACATATCAAGTGTCAGACGACACTTTGACACCAACCACAAAAGTGTTGCTGAACTTGGTGCAACTAAAAGAAAAGAGTTTATTGCAGGGAAAGTGAGGAACTATCATTCCCAGTCTCTTAGTTTTTCCAACTACCTGTCCAGAACAAATCATCTGACAACTGCCAGTTTTCAAGTTTCACTATGCCTAGCAAAACATGGCAAGCCCCTCTCTGATGGGGATATTATTAAAACAGCCATTTTGTCTGCGAGTAATTCCCTTTTTCATGATTTCCCAAACAGGGATAAAATTATGCAACGCATCTCTGAGGTGCCACTTAGTAGAAATACTGTTAAAGATCAAGTCCAGTGCATGGCAAGTGATGTTGGTCAGCAGCTCACCACTGACCTACAAAAGGCAGCCTGTTACTCCATGTGCTTGGATGAAAGCATAGATGTAAATAATCATGCAAGGCTAGCGGTAATTTTGTGTTATGCTGCTGGTGACATCATGAGAGAAGAGCTGGTGAAACTGGTGTCTTTGCCTGAAAGAACACAAGGGATAGATATCTAAAATGCTGTGATGGAGGCTTTTTCATCACAAGACATAAGACCAGAAAAAGTGGTTTCAATTACTAGTGATGGGTCACCTTCTATGGTGGGGGCAATGTCTGGTTTCATACAGGTGTTTGTTAAAGAAACAAAGCAAGAAACAAAGCATAAAGTTATTCAGTTCCATTGTATTATACATCAAGAAGCCATGAATAATCAAGCAACAGCAATGAATAATTTAACAGTACTTGTGGAAGGGAAATTAAAGAAATTTGAGGAGGATATAAAGTCAATTAAATAAGTTGTTGAAGTAAAGCATGATGAAATAAGAGATGATATTGTTTTTGCAGTTTTAGGATTGTCAAAACTTGTTATTCAGGTGGATGAGAGAGTGGAAGAAATTAATGAAGCCAATTTGAATTTGGAAAGCAAAATGGGAGATGTCATGACCAAAACAGAGAAAGTTGATGATGAATTAGTAATGTAACCCCCAACTCTGGAACCACTCAAGAAGGGAGAACCGAAAGCACAACGTCTGACCCGATCAACTTATAAACTTCAAGACAACAGTTAAAAATGCAACAATCTCAAGATCTATCTCAAGAAGTTCAGAAAACAGAAGCAGTGGGGTGGGGGCTAGGCCGAAGAGTAAGGTGGAGGAGGATCTTCAGCTGATGCTTATGCGGCTTCGAAAAGCTAAAGATGGCAACTAAATTTCTATCTTGGAATGTTAATGGCTTAAATTCACCACAAAATAGAAAGAAAGTATTTCATTACTTGAAACAATTTAACAATGATGTTATTTGTCTGCAAGAAACACATATTACGTTATTAGACCAAAAATATTTGATAAATTCAAGAATAGGTACACAATTTGTGGCATCAGCGCCAGAGAAGAAAAATGGGTTAGTTATATATGTAAAGAAAGGATTATCAGCTAATTTAATTGAGGCAGATGATCAAGGAAGATATATCGCAATTGAATTATTAACACAGACTGGAAAAATGCTTTTAATTGGAACATATGCCCCTAATCAGCAACAAGACAAATTTTATAAATTTTTACACACTAAAATAATACAATGGGATTATAAATCTTTTATATTAATGGGTGACTGGAATGGAGTAATAGACACACAGGGAGATAAAAAAAGTTTATCCAAGATTTCTACATGTGCAAAATTACCTAAATCTTTTTTTGATATGATGGAAGATATAGAACTGAGAGATATTTGGAGAGAATGCTATATGGAGGAAAGAGACTTCACCTTCTTTTCTGATAGACATCAATCCTTCTCCAGGATTGATTTTATACTAACCACAAATGATTTTATTTCTAGGGTGAAGAAGATATGTCCAAGAATTTTAACTGATCATAGTCCGGTTTGGGTGGAATTTGAACAGGAGAGGGGAGAAAGGAGGTCTTGGAGATTAAATGAAAATTTATTTAGATATGAAGAAAATGTGAAAGAGCTTAAAAAACAAATGAAATAATTTTTTGCTATTAATATGAACAAGGGTACCTCTATGGAAATGGTTTGGGATGCTAGTAAGGCTTATATGAGGGGTACGTTAATACATATGAATAATAAACATAGACTAAAACAACAAAAGAAGTGGAAAGAGATAGAGGAAGAAATAAAAAAGAAAGAACAATTACTTATACTTAATCCAGGAGATAAGAAGGTAAAAGAAACAATAAATATATTACGAGGGCAATTTAATATGTTAATGGCTGATCAGGTGGCAACTAGCTTACAATATGCTAAACATAATACATTTTGTAATGCCAATAAACCAGGTAGGTGGTTGGCCTACATGCTGAGGAAAAAACAGAAATCATGAGTCATTGGTAAGATAGAATATAGAGGTAAGGAAGTTTACCAACAGAATATGATTAAAAAGGCTTTTTTAGAATTTTATACAAAGTTATATGCTAGTGACTCAATACAAGGTATAGATATAGATAGATACTTAAAGGAAGGGAATATTCCGGAATTAACGTTGGAACAGAGGGAAGGATTGAATCAACCAATAACTTCTGAGGAGATCATTGCTGCAATTAAGCAGTTAAAAACAGGGAAAGCTCCAGGAACCGATGGATTAACAGCTGTTTATTATAAGAATTTACAGCTTGAAATGGTAGAACCGCTTAGAGCTTTATTTTGTAAAATTCAATTAGGGGGAGGAGTTCCACCCTCTTGGAGAACAGCTTTTGTTTCATTGATTCCGAAGGAAGATCAAAACTGTACCAAACCTGAAAATTTTAGGCCAATTTCACTTTTGAACATTGATTATAAAATTTTTGCTAAGATATTAGCGAACAGATTAATGCCAGTTATGCAACAAACAATTCATAATGATCAATCAGGTTTTATAAAAGGGAGGCAAATGAAATATAATGTTAGACACATTATTAATTTATTGGAATATTTGGAAAAAAATAACCAGGTCCCTGCAGCGTTCATATTTTTGGATGCAGAGAAAGCATTTGATCGACTGAATTGGCAATTTTTGTTTAAGATAATAGAAAAAATGCATTTTGGGGAGTATTTTATACATTCAATTAGAGCAATATATCAGAAACAAACAGCACAAATAATAGTTAATGGAGGCCAAACAGAAGTCTTTAAAATTGAGAAAGGTACAAGGCAGGGTTGTCCCTTGTCGCCATTGTTGTTTATCTTAACTTTAGAAGTTTTGTTGAATAAGTTACGTGAATCTGATAAAATAAAAGGAATTGTAATTAGACAGCAGGATTATAGATTAAGAGCGTTTGCAGATGACCTGGTTGTTATTTTATCTCAACCTATAGAAGTGGTTCCATATATGTTGGACATAATAGGTCAATACGGTAAGGTATCTGGATTTAAAGTAAATCAACATAAGACAAAGATGATAATTAAAAATATGTCCATATCTCACAGAGAAGATTTAGGGAGAATAACGGGGTTTAAAATAGTTAAAAAGGTTAAGTATTTAGGAGTATATATTGCAGCCTCAAACACGAAACAGTTTAAAAACAATTATGAAGTTCTTTGGCAAAAAGTACAGAAAGAAATGGAAAATTGGAAAAAGCTACAACTATCATTACTGGGAAGGATAGCAGCAATAAAAGTGAATGTTTTACCTAGGTTCTTATTTTTGTTCCAAATGATACCAGTGCTTAAGAAAGACGGAAATTTGTTGCAATGGCAGAAAGGGGTTAATACTTTTATTGGGGTGGGAAGAAACCAAGAGTGAAACTGAAAATTATACAGGATGTACGTGAGAGAGGAGGTCTTAAAATGCCTAATTTAAGATTGTATTATGAAGCGGCTGTTTTATCACAAATTAGCGACTGGTTTAACTTAACTGAAGAAAGAATGTTAAACATAGAAGGTTATGATTTGTTATATGGATGGCATGCTTATCTGTTATATGAAAAAAAAAGTGGATAAAGTGTTTAAGGGTCATATACTTAGAAATGCACTGTTGAGGGTTTGGAAAAAGTATCAGTATAAGTTAAACTCTAAGATATCCATATGGGCAAATCCTAGACATGCAATAGAAAATATAAGTATAGAGCAAAAAACAGAGGTGATTACTTATAAAGAGCTTCTTCTTTTGGAAAGGGGTAATTTGCAACTGAAATCTTTAGATGTACTAAAAGAAGAAGGGATAATTTATACTTGGTTTCAGTATGGTCAGCTTCAAGCTAGATGGAGGGAGGATCAAAAAATTGGTGTTATGCAAAATGAGGAAAATTTGGTGAAACAGATTAGAGATCAAAGTCAGATGCATATTAAAAGGTTGTATAATGCTTTATTGGAAATAGATTCAGAAACGGAATTGGTTAAGGATTGTATGATAAAATGGGCACAAAACTTTCAGGAACCAGTGATGATGGAAACATGGGAAAAGATTTGAGTCAGAAATGTTAAATTTATGCAAGCACAAAATTTGAGAGAGAACTTTTATAAAATGTTTTATAGATGGCACTTAGATCCTAAAAAACTGTCATGTATGTACCCGAATTTGCAAGCTAAATGTTGGAGATGTGAATGTGATGATGCAACCTATTATCATATATGGTGGACCTGCAAGAAAATCAAGGCATTTTGGATAAAAATTTGGTGGGTGATGCAGAACATTCTGAAAAAAAGGTTGAAATTTACTCCTCAATTGTTTTTACTGGATATAACGATGGACTGTACAGTATTAGAGACTAAATTGGTTTTGAACTTAATATCAGCAGCAAGGCTGTTGGTAGTGCAATATTGGGAGAAGGACTTTTTGCCTACTATTGAAGAGTGGAAACTGAAAGTAACGAACTTAGCAGAAATGGCAAAAATTTCTGCGTATTTGAAGGACTATACACAAGAAAGATATGTATCGGAATGGAGAAGATGGATTGATTATATTCAAAATAAGTATCAGACAAGAAAATATCAAATAGCTTATGAATGAACATTAAGTATTAGAAGTATTATGTTATCTATAGTGGAGTTAAGGTTTCAGGGGGGGATTTAGTAGTCTGAGGATAGATAGGTTAATTTAGCTTATGATTGTTAATTGAAATACCCTGTATTTTGCTCTGGGAAGTCTCAGGGGGGGGGGAGGGGAGGGAAAGGGGGGGAATATTGGGGGGGGGAATTCTTTTCTTTTGTAAAACTTTTCAATAAAAAAAAAGAAGCTCTTTGTGCCAAGGAAAGCAGCAAAAAATTTGAAGATGTCCTCAAAGATGTCACAAAAATTGTGAATTTCATCATGGATTGTGCTCTGAATTCTCGACAGTTTCAAACACTTCTTGAAGAGGTTCAGGCACAGTATAATTGTTTACTTATATACAATAATATCCAGTGGCTGAGCAGAGGACAAGTCCTGGAGAGATTTGTAGGCTGCTTGGATGAAATTGGGCTGTTTATGAATGAAAAAGGACAGGAATATCTACAACTCACTGATATGGCCTGGGTTACCAACCTCATGTTTTTTACAGATTTTACAGTACACTTCAATGGTACTGAACAAACAACTACAAGATTTTGGGAAAATAGCAGAAATGATGTTTGATGATATCAAAACATTTGAGAGAAAATGAGATTTTTGAAAGTGACATTGAAAGTCAGCAGCTGAAATATTTTCCAAATCTAAAAATGTCATATATGTAAATGCCTAATATTTATTAATGTATGTATTTATAGTCAACTCCCACTTAGCTATTGTCATTACTATCACCACTCCTACTTACCTCTGACCACTCCCCCTTAGTATATATAGTGAAACTCCCCTGGTTCTTGGTTCTTCTCTGTTTGTCCTGCAAGAGAACAAACATAAATAAAAGTACATTAAAATATTATTAAGGACTCTGAGTAATCATTGGGCTAGATCCTCGAATTCTAACAGATATGGTAACAGAGGATGGTTTATAGCCCAACTACACACAGATATGTCTGAAAACAATGAAGTTAAAAAACCTAGAAGAAAAAGAACCGTTACTCGGGCCTTTGCATAAAAGATGGCAGCCCAACTATCACCTGAAAGCAGCATCCAGAAGGAAACCTCGATGAAAGGAGAAGAAAAAGAAATCCTCATTAATGTCTCTCCAAACAAAGAAGACAACTTCAGAAATAACCTACTGGAAATGATCAAAAATACCCCGGGTGAACAAGACCTAATCGTGAAACTCCAAGATCTAATCAAAGACTGTGGAGCAGCGACTAAGGCTAACGAATCTGATCCAGAACCAGAACCAGAAGACTTCCACCCGGTAAGAGACTCACCCATTTGTCTATCATCCACAGAAAAGGCCGAAACAACTTTCGCGCCTTTTTCCCGGTGGCCATCTTGGACAGTAATCACACCAGAAATGGCCAACCAATCACAGAAAAGCCCCCCAAATTCAAATAATGAGGTGGGAAATGAGGGCTACTCGCAAGAAAACCTATCCAACAGTGATGAACAATGCGAAGAAAATGACTATGACCCTCCCAAAGAATTACCCAGTAAAGAAGACATAGAGAAGGCCATGCAAACCCTAACTGCATCCTTCGGCAAAAATCTAAAGTTTCCCAAAATGCCCCCAAACACTCCAAAAACTAGCCAAATCCAAACAGACACAAGCCTATATAGGGGGGCCTTACAACAACACCGGACTCTCAACATCAGCGTTACTTCCCTGGGGCACCCACGCACAGCAAACGGCAACCACATCAATCCCTAGAGAACAATCAAAATACTTACCGATCCAGCAGACACAGAAGAGATACCTCGATCCAGCAGCAGAGATCTTCAATCCACTCTCGTTAGACGGAGGGAACACAGGACCAGACTTCCCGGCTGTTTCCATTGCGGCTGCAGGCTTCACAGGACAGGTGGCGACCCAGAGGGACATCCAGGCGACCCACGTGACAATCCAGAGCCTCTCTGCCCTTCCAAGAACCCCTAAGCCCGAACCAGGACTTTACCCAGGCGAATCGGGCCCTCAGGTGGAAGCTCCTGCAGAGAGATCCTTCCCTGACGACTGCAGAGCAAAAATGAGAGCTGAGCATGCTCAGAACTGACCACCTATAAAAGAAGAGAGATACATAGAAGCAAGTCAGTACAGACTACCAAACTGCATTCCAATACCATATTGTGAGTTTCCTCACATTCTTAACCATGGACAGCACCTGCCAGTAAGTAATACACCACACAACACTGGAACTTTACCTATTGACTTTCCTAAACTGAAACTAGATGGAACTAATTTGTTAGAGTGGAACCAACAGCTGCAAGTCATTTTCTTAAAAGAGAACATTTTATTTCTAATTACTAACCCACCAGAAAAACCCTGGTCTTTTGAGATAGTCTGTTTACACCACAGAGCTTTCTATTTGTTAATTGCTAGCATATCCCCTTGTATTTACCCCAGTTTAAGCCACCACCTAACTGTACCTGAAATGATACAAAATTATTTAATCTATTTTACAGCAGAAGTAGGGCAACCACTACTAGAATTTCCAGGGAGTTCCATTCAGCAAAGCTCAAAACAGGAATGTCTATGAGCGAACACTTGCTTACACTTAATGCTACCAGAGCAGAGTTGATTCAAAGAGGTGAGAACATAACAGATGAAAACATGAAGAGTATTATTATTAATTCTTTAGATCAAAGCTGGGATACTTTCATATCACAGATAGATAGCCTTAACATAGAATACCTATCCATAGAAAGCCTCTCAAGTAAACTGATTGCTGAAGATAATTTGAGGAAGGATCGCTATATGTCACGCAAGGAACACAAAATAGATAGAAAGTCAAGTTCCTCAGATAGATATA
This sequence comes from Pantherophis guttatus, assembly GCF_059756535.1. Classification (NCBI taxonomy): domain Eukaryota; kingdom Metazoa; phylum Chordata; class Lepidosauria; order Squamata; family Colubridae; genus Pantherophis; species Pantherophis guttatus. Next base: position 81,698,803 of record NC_142066.1, read on the forward strand.
GTCACCTACCTGAGTGCTACATATGTGGATCCAAAAGCCACTACAAAAGAGATTGTCCCAAAGCCATTCGAGGTAGAGAACACTACCAACATAGAGATAAGCCAGAATACATGTACAAACATTCCCCGGAACACAGGTTTAAATGCAGAGACTCCCCTAATCCCAACAATAGAAAAGATCATAGAGACAGATCCAGAGAGAGATATTCAGGCTCACTATATGGACTCACAAAGCAGGGATACACTAGTAAACATCTCAAAGCAGAAAATATTTGGTTAATTGATTCAGGTGCAACCAACCACACCACTTATGATGTCAATTTACTATCATCATTTACAAAAGAAAATTCCGTGGTCAAGGTAGCCAATCAAACAAATGTCAAGGTGACTGGAAAAGGAAATATAACCTTAGCAGAAATTGGAAAAATAGAGGGGGTCCTACTCACACCTGAAATCCCCTATAACATTCTAGCTGCCATAAAGTTAAGTCAAGACTTAGACATAGAAATTAAGATCAAAGCAAGTCAGATATATATGAACAAAAATGGAAGGAGCATTGGGAAGACCATCATCATTGATGGCTTACCATACCTTAGCACAAAAGACATCAATCACCTATCTACCAACTTACCTACAACACCCACAATTGATAACGATGTAGAAACAGACACTCAACTAGAAATACAAGGAAATAAACCCTCAATAGGAAAACTATTGCATGATGACTGTGCACACCTCCTGCATAGGAAATTAGGACATATTAGTTTCCCCACAGTACAAAAGATGAAGGAATACACTGATGATTTAAAATTAAAAAATTGTGACAATTATCTTGAGTGTTCAATTTGTAAATCTGCCAAACTAAAAACCAAACCAAGACCCAAAAAATCAGTACGCACCACTGATTCCATCTTTCATATCTGGGAAGAGTTTGATTCTGTGACGCCCGAAGATGTGGACAGGATACTGGGCAGACTGAGCGCAGCCACATGTTTACTGGACCCGTGTCCCTCCTGGTTGGTGCTGGCCTCTCGGGAGGTTACACGAGGCTGGCTCCAAGGGATTATAAATGCTTCTCTGAGTGAGGGTGTCTTCCCCGCCACCTTGAAAGAGGCGGTGGTGAGGCCTCTCCTCAAGAAGCCTTGCCTGGACCCGGCAGTGTTGGCAAATTACCGTCCAGTCTCCAACTTTCGCTTCATTGCGAAGGTTGTTGAGAGTGTGGTAGCGCGACAGCTCCCTCAGTACCTGGATGAATCGTCATATCTGGATCCATTCCAGTCAGGCTTCAGGCCTGGATACAGCATGGAAACGGCATTGGTTGCATTGGTTGATGATCTCTGGAGGGCTCGGGACAGGGGTTGTTCCTCTGTCCTAGTCCTATTAGACCTCTCAGCGGCTTTTGATACCATCGACCATGATATCATGCTGCACCGGCTAGAGGAGTTAGGGGTGGGGGGCACCGTCCTACGGTGGTTCTCCTCCTTTCTCTCTGACCGGTTGCAGTCCGTGTTGACAGGGGGGCAGAGGTCGACCCCGAGGCCCCTTGTATGTGGGGTGCCACAAGGGTCGGTCCTCTCGCCCCTTCCGTTCAACATTTATGTAAAGCCGCTGGGTGAGATCATCCGTGGTTTCAGGGTGAAGTACCATCAGCATGCTGACGACACTCAGCTGTACATCTCCACCCCGGACCATCCCAATGATGCCCTTGAAGTGATGTCCTGGTGCCTGGAGGCTGTGCAGATCTGGATGGGGAGAAACAGACTCAGGCTCAACCCATCCAAGACCGAGTGGCTGTGGTTTCCGACATCCTGATATAGTCAGTTGGTGCCATCACTGACTATTGGGGGCGAGTCATTGGCCCCCACAGAGAGGGCTCGCAACTTGGGTGTCCTCCTGGACTCAGGGCTGTCTTTGGAAGAGCACTTGATGGCTGTGGCCAGGGGGACTTTTTATCAGGTCCGCCTGATTCGCCAGTTGCATCCCTTTCTGGATCAGGACTCGTTAAATACGGTCACTCATGCTCTTGTTACTTCCCGCCTGGACTACGGCAATGCTCTCTACATGGGGCTCCCCTTGAGGAACAACCGGAGGCTCCAGCTGGTCCAAAATGCGGCCGCATGGGTGGTTATGGGAGCAGCGTGGCGCTCCCATGTAACCCACCTCCTGCGTGAACTGTACTGGCTCCCAGTGGTCTTCCGGGTGCGCTTCAAGGTTTTGGTTAACACCTTTAGAGCGCTCCATGGCATTGGACCGCGGTATTTATGAGACTGCCTTCTGCCACCAGTAGCCTCTCACCGGCCAGTACGCTCCCATAAAGAGGGGCTTTTCAGGGTGCCATTGGCCAAACAGTGTCAACTGGCGGCCCCCAGGGGGAGATCCTTCTCTGTGGGGGCACCTACCATCTGGAACGAGCTCCCCCCAGAGATATGGAGGATCCCGGATCTGCGCACGTTTCGTCGTGCTCTCAAAACATTTTTATTTCAGCAGGCTGACCTGGCCTAACTCTCCCTTTTAAATTTTTAAATCGTTTTAATCTGTTTTATAAATTGGGTGTTTTAAATTTGTTTTCGGCCAAAATATTTAATAATTTTAATGGACTTTTAATGTTTGTATTATCTGTATTTTATCTTGGCTGTTCACCGCCCTGAGTCCTCCCGGAGTAGGGCAGTATAGAAATTTGATAAATAAATAAATAAATAGATAAATAAATAAATAAATAAGACACACCAACATTTCCAACCTCTTTTTTTTGGGAGGGAAATGCATCTTATACGCCGAGAAGTACGGTAAATTGCCATGTTGGCACTCCGAGATAAATATGTGGATATTGGGTTGCAGTTTGGGCACTCGGTCTGAAAAAGGTTCGCCATCACTGACCTAGATTGTTGTTTTTATTTCGAACAATACCAATAAAACTGGAAAAAAAAATATTTTGAAGACCTGAATAGAATGATAATGAAATTTATATGGCAGGGGGGAAAAGTGAGAATCAATATGAAAATGTTACAAGATGGAAGACAAAGGGGAGGATTTGGACTACCAAATTATACTATCAAGCAGCAGCATTATCATGGATGAAGGACTGGATTGTATTAAGAAATGCAAGGTTATTGACTTTGAAGGGGCACGATTTACATGCCAATTTAGGTTGGCATGCTTTTTTATGGAATAGGAAAAATAAGATGCACAGCTATTTTCAAAGACATTATGTAAGGAATGCTTTATTATTAGTATGGGAGAAAGTTAGAGGAAAACATTATTTGAAAATATCAACATGCCTTTCAACATTGGAAGCATTAGTACATCCGAATATTATTAATATGGGGAATATTATCAGATATAAAGATATTTTATCAGAAAAGGGGGAATTGAAAACAAAACAAGAACTAGTAGAACAAGGGAATGGTATGGAATGGTATATACAACTGCATATACAATCGAGATATGAAAAAGATGCAAAGTTATATGGTTTTTACTTTGAGATGGCAGAATTGAATGAGATATTCATAGCAGGGGTGAAATCCAGCAGGTTCTGAGAGGTTCTGGAGAACTGGTAGCAGAAATTTTGAGTAGTTCAGAGAACTGGCTGGCTGGCTCCAGAATGGGGTGGGAATGGAGATTTTGCAATATCCTTCCCCCAGGAGTGGGGAGGGAATGTGGATTTTGCAGCATCCTTCCCCTGCCATGCCCACCAAGCCACGCCCACCAAGCTACACCATGCCCACCAAGCCACGCCCACAGAACCAGTAATAAAAAAATTTGGATTTCACCACTGACTCACAGGAACAGATGAGAAAATGATTAAAAATTTTTATAGTTATTTACTTGGAGTTAAATTAGAAAAAGAACTGTAGAGGTTGAAGGTCATGATATCGAGCTGTGTGCAGCAAACTGCCCCTACTTCTGGTGTCATGTATCTTGTTTCCTGTATGATCTCATTCTGGCTCTGGTTTGTATTATCTCACCTTCCTTCTGAGTGGGGAAACAGGGAGGAGTATCTGCCAATTAGAGCACTGTTGCTGGCTTGCCTTTTTCTGCTTGTAAAAATTGTATAAAAATAAAAGACTCTGCAAAAGCAGAGAGACATCTTCGTACAGAGCAAAGGCCTGAACCCTGATTTCTACATTTGGTGCCCGAACAGGGACTGCCCTCCACAGGAAGCAACAGCCAACATACTCATCATCGTCTGATATAGACCCCTGTACCTTCATCCTACGGGATCCCTAGTGGTGAGTTATGGGTTGCAATCAATCTCAACATCAGCAAGTTCATGTGCCGGAACTTAGATTCCTATTGCACAAGTCTGGCGTGAAGACATCTGAGACTGACATAAGGAAGTTGGTGACAGAGATAGGAAAACATTGTCCCTGGTACTTGGAACGGAGGACACTTCGTTTGCAAGATTGGATAAAGATAGGGCATGCTTTACATCTTGAACCTCGGGCTGTGGTGCAACTATTACATCGATGGTATCAATGCCATCAAGCAATAGAAAAATATGGCTCTGATGCTTTGGCAGGGAATAATTAACTATAAGCCCTCTGCCTGATTATGATCAAGTTAAAATTGTCACCCCAAAACCATCTTCAATTGGACCCTCAGCTCCTTCTGAAGGAGCTAGTTCTATTGCATCTCCATGGCCACTGTACACCCCCATTAGGCAGATTTTAGAGGAACATTTAGACAAAGGGGGGGTGGGTAGAGATATAGAAGAAATTGCTGATATGCTTTCTGTTTGTCCAGTGCATGTTACGGGCCAATTAGATCAGAATGGGGCTCAAATAGTGGAATATCGTCCTTTATCATATGCAATTTTAACAGAATGTTGAACAAACACCCGAGAATTTGTGCGCTGCCATTTTTGCCATTTTAACTGCCAATTCCGTAGCCATAATTTGTTTCTGCTTGACTGCTAATAACTGTACTTTGGCAACAACAGCTGTCATACCACCCAAACATTTGCTTGAACAACGCATGAAACAAAACTTATGGGTGCAGCTTGCAAACATCACAAAAACGGATGCCTTTTGTTTGTCTGAAGTTTATGATATGGAAAATTTGCTTTCTACATGTTTAATCCCTGTATGTACCCCTGCTGTAGTAATTCAAAACTTTACTGATTTGACTTCCGGTTTGCTCTTTGTCGCTGCCAGACGGTCCCTTGGGACCGTCAGCCCCGTCGCCTGTAAAGAGCCGCCTTTACAACTGAAAGGCAGCTCGAAAAACTCCATTTCCATAAGGAAATGTGAGACAGAGCAGGTGAGGGCAGGTAGAGCTCTCTGCAAAGCCCCCAGAGTTTTTTCTTTACTCTTGGGGACGAAGCAGATGAGGCTCCCTATTTCCCCCGCCGCCGCTCCGGGCTTCGGGAGACCTCTGCCTTTTTGCAGAGCCAGGCGATGAGAACAAGCCTTTTAAAGAAAATTAACAGATTGTTTAATCAAAGAGGATGAGATTTGGACCTGGGACCCTAAATCGCAAGTATTTTCATTGATTTTATAAATGATATTGAAGAAAGGAAAAAAGAAATTTAAAATGGCGACTGCTGAGGTTTGAGAAGGGAGAGTTGAAAGAGAAAGTCCTTCCGTCTCAATAGTTTAACAAGCTACAAAGTAGTGGAATAAATACTGCTGGCTACAATTGACAAGAAAAAGTTCTACTTCTATGTTTCTTTTTTCCTGGAGATCTGATACTGATCTTGTTTGGAAAGAAGCTTTCTTTTCTTAAAAAAGAGTTTGTCTGTGTGGAAGGAGGGCGTCTAAATTAACAAAGCCAGACAAACAAGCAGCGGGGGGGGGGGGAATTCTCCCATTTACAAACTACATGAACAAGTTTTAAACCTACAGACTCAGAAAAATGATTTTAATTTAATTGAATTTCTTTTGGAGGAGATGGTAAGAAGGGATGAGATTGTGAACCAGAATCTTGAAAAATTCAAGCAGGAAATTAAAGAACTGATACAATTAAAGTATGACAATTTGCAACGAAAGATTGTAACAGTGACTAACGTTTTTTCAGAAATTGCTATAAAGTTGGATACAAATATCAAGTTATTAGAGTCTAAAATGGAGGAAATTGATGACAAGATTTACAATTTGGACAATAAAATACAAAGAATTGAAAATGATTTGATAAATACTCAAGACAATAGCTTAGAAGAAAAATTAAAAATGGAAGCTGATCATAAGACTTGCAATGTAGAAAATATAAAACAACGGACTGAAAAAGAAGTTTTAATGATGCAACACAGGTTCACAGAATTTGCGATTAGAATGAGAGGATTATAGGAAAATAACAGAGATGATTTAAGGAAAATATCTGCTGAAATTCTGGCTGGGATTTTAAAGGTTCATCCTGAGGAAGTATTTTGCAGGATTGATACAGTCTACAGAGTAAATTCTTGGATTGCAAAGCAAAGGCAATTGCCTAGAGATGTGGTGATCTATTTTACAGACAAAGAAATAAGAAATAATATTGTGCAAAAATCTTTTAATTCTACTTTACAACTGTATGGAAGAAAGATTTGGATATATAAAGAGCTACCGCCCAAGATGTTATTAGATAGAAAGAAATTTGGATTCCTGGTGACTGAGCTTAAAAAACAAAATATTTTATTTAGGTGGGATGTTCCAGTTGGTATAATATTGAGATATCAAGGAAAAAGATATCAACTAAATACTGTTGAAAAAGCGGAAGAATTTTATTATAAGATTTTGAAAATGAGTTCAACATCTTCATGCATAATACAGGATAAGCAGAAGGAGTTGGAAATAATGGAAAAACATCGAGCTACAGAGGTCTTTGTAGATGAATTGCCTTTGGATCCTTTAGATGTCTCAGATGGACTACTTATAAATACGAGAGAAGCGGCGTTGGACTCTAATGTGAAGACTTATCAAGTCACAGACAAGCATGAAAATCAATCAGTTGATACACAACTTATAGAAAAGAAACCTGAATGGCGATCTAAGTTACAAAAGCAAAACCAACAAGATCAAGTTATAGATCAGAACGAAAATCGAACAGTTGATACACAACTCATAGAAAGGAAATTAGGCCGGAGATCAAACCCACAGGAAGTCAAGAAAAAAAAAAGAAATAGGTCTCATAAAAATAAATTTTTTTAAACTAGGCAACAGTGAAGCCAGTTATCTAAAAGATGACTGAATATATGAAAAGACAGTTGAGGCAAAGTATTGGTTAATATTATCGTAAGGAGAGTGACAGACCTCTGCAATGCTGTATTTTTGGGATGTGAAAAGGGCCTTAAACTGTTGGATTGGAATTATCTATTTTGGATTCTTTGATAAATGTATTACGCTTATGCTGAGTTATATGGCAAGAGAGCTACGTTGGGGCATGCAGAAGATCTGGTTGTTACCCCATTATGATGGCTGGAATTAATAATCTTGAAGAAAGCCGCCACTACAGATACTATATGGAATACAATTATAATGTCACTCGGGTGGTTGTTTTCTTTTTTATATATATACATACATGAAGATATTTATTATTGATGGGGGCAGATGACAACTGAGGATTCTGAACATTTTGCTGGAATTAGGATATGATGTTACCCTAATATGGGTGAAGGAGTTAACAATCCAGTTTAAAGACATTACAGAAGACATTATATGGATTACAAGTTTAAAGTTATTGATTTTATCTATATAAGGGATATATATATTTTTTTTAGCAGGGTGGGCAGAAGAATAAAGATATTAAGAATTGTTATTTTGTAGGAAAGTGGGTGGAGACAGGCTAGTTTATTGATGGTTTAGTTTAAGAAAAGAGATGTCTAAGAGATATATTTATGGGAGTGGAGGAAATGGACAGACTATAAGTTGACTAAATGTTAAATTAGGATTTATTATATAGTTTTATAGTGGAAGGCTGCTTTGAATTATATAGTTTTAAAGTGGAAGGTTGTTTTGAGATGTTATATTAATATACATAAAAGGTTTGATTTAAGAGATATATGTATGGGGGAGGAGAAAAAGGGCAGATTATTGCTAAATTGGGAGTTATAATAATATTATTATGTTAAATCAGAAGTCATTACACAATGTTACAGTAGAATGTTATTTTGAAATGTATAGTAAAAGGGGGATATAATAATATTATTAGAAAGAAAGAGTCAGTATTTGGGGGATGGAGCAAGGGAATGGTAAAGTATTATATAATCTGTTATGAATTTGGATTTTACTTTGAAGAAGTCACAGGGGGAGGGGTGGTGAGGGTGGGGTTAGGGAGGAGGGGGGAGAAAAAAGGGGGGAAAATCTGTATTTGAAAAACTTTTTCAATAAAAAAAAACTTTACTGATTTGAGTGAGTATTTGTTCAAAGGGAACTTTGACTATAAGACTATAGCTCATTGGGGGGAAGCTGTATATTATTCACCCCCTAACACAATTGATTTATATATTCCAGTGGTAGTAGTTCTGAAAATGTAACTTTGTTGCTTTAACATTTCAGATGAGTCATGGAACATTCAGCATCAACTTAAAATTTTGCACAATTTTGCCTCTGATTTAAAAATTGATAATTTAAGATCTTGGTGGGAAAGTCGTTGGTCTTGGTTACCTACAGGCTTATTGGGAAATATTCTACATTATTCAGTCATCGTTTGTGCTATTTTGATTGGTGGATGCTGTTTTGTTCAGTGTTTTTCTTCCTTTTGTAATATATGTATAACTGCATTTCGCTCCAAATCCCTTCCTACACTACCTCAGAGTCAGGTTTATGCCTTGTTTAAGCAAGTGCAAGGATGTTTCTCTCCTGATTATGCCCTTTTTCTGGCCCCTCGTATGAGGATGGCCTGACAAACAAAATAAAAAAGAATGAGATGTAGAGGTTGAAGGTCATGATATCGAGCTGTGTGCAGCAAACTGCCTCTGCTTCTGGTATTATGTATCTTGTTTCCTGGCTCTGGTCTATATTATCTCACCTTCCTTCTGAGTGGGGAAACAGGGAGAAGTATCTGCGAATTAGAGCACTATTGCTGGCTTGCCTTTTTCTGCTTGTAAAAACTGTATAAAAATAAAAGACTCTGCGAAAGCAGGGAGAGACATCTTCGCACAGAGCAAAGGCCTGGACCCTGATTTCTACAAAGAACAAGTAAAAGAAACTATGATAACATGGGCAAAAAATTTAGGATATACAATAGAATTAGATAAATGGCAGCAATTATGGGAAAGAAATTACAAATTAACAATGGCTACAGCATATAAAGAGAATTTGTATAAAATGTTTTATAGATGGCACATATCACCAGAAAGATTGGCAAAAATGTTCAAAGATACATCAACTAAATGTTGGAAATGCCACCAGACATCGGGATCATATTATCACATGTGATGGACATGTCCAGAAGCGACAAATTATTGGGCAAAAATTTGAATTTGGTTAGAGAAAATGATTCAGCAACATATTGATCTTAAACCAGAGCTGTTCCTGTTAGGTATCTTACTGGAGAAATTTAGTAAAGAAAATACATATTTGATTATACATGTAATAATGGCAGCAAGAATGTTGTATTTGCACAAAATTGGAAAGCAGAAAAAAATCCTACAAAGGGAGAGCTAATTAAGAAAATATTAGAATGTGCAGAAATGAGTAGATTAACATTAGCAATAAGAGGGAAGGAAGAATCGGAGTATTACAACATATACGGCAATTTTATCAATGGATAGAGATTGAATATAGACAATAGACAATATAAAAATAAGAAACATGGGGAAAATGTGGGAATCAGGTGGCCACAGTATATGGTCTAGCTGGTTGGGCACGTGTACGGAGCTTGGCACTGAAATAATCTGACTATGAAAAGCGAGTTCAGCTGGATGATCACTGAAGGGCCCTATTCATTCTCTCTTTGTTCATAATATTGTAGAACAGAAACTGTGTAGCAATCCCTTTGAACTAACATTCCTGACAACTGAGGTAACCCCTGATAACGGGGAGATGGGCCTCTCGGCTAACAGAAGAATATGCTGGGAGCGAAGCCAAATATGATAACATAGCCAGAGTTAAGTTTTGTTTTTACCTTAGGTATCGCTTTCCTAGAATTCACGTGATTTACTGTAATATTGTAGAATGTGAAACCTATATGGAGAATATATGGATGCTTTTCTTTTTCATGCATGTAATATGAGATGTGTAGCCATAATAACGCCTTTTGATGACGCTGTACTTTGATTACTAATAAAAGAGAGGTCTGGAGTCAGCTCGAGGCTCTCTCATCCCGAGAAACACTTGCCCTGTGTCTTCTCTAATCTGGAACTCTCATGGGAAGCCCTCCAAGATGATCGCAACAGGAAAATATGTTGTAATACATTAAATTTAAATGTAAGAAGAAAGATAAATATGTACTAAGAAAATGATGCTAAATGTTGAATATGATGACACAAAAATTTTTGTACCCAGATGTTACACTGATTGATTAATGATGAATTGTTTGTTTAAAAATAAAAATAAAAAACTTATATATAAAAAAGACTATCTCTGCCTTCCTCTGCATGGCAACCTTGTCCTAGTAAATTCCTTCTCCTTTCTGGCAATTTTCCTCTCTGTTAGAGGCACCAAAATAATCCAGACAATGTAAAGTTTCCTGACGCAGCAGGGGGTTAGACTAGATGACCTCTGAAATCCCTTCCACCCCTAGATTGCTGTGCTATTTCAAAGCATCTTCTGAAGCCATGTCAATACCAGGGTTTGTGGTGCTTCCTTCCTCTTCTGTCTCTCTCTCTCTCCCCCCTCCTTCCTCTTTCTTTCTTTCTTTCTTTCTTTCTTTCTTTCTTTCTTTCTTTCTTTCTTTCTCTTTTTCTTTCTCTTTCTTTGTTGTCTCTCTCTTTCTTTCCTCTCTCTCTCTCCCTTCCTTCCTCTCTCTTCCTCTTCCTCTTTCTTTCTTTCTTGTTTCTCTCTCTCTCTCTTCCTCTTTCTTCCTCTTTCTTTCTCATTCTATCTCTCTTTCTTTCTTTCTTTCTTTCTTTCTTTCTTTCTTTCTTTCTTTCTTTCTTTCTTTCTTTCTTGTCTCTCTCTCTCCCTTCCTCTCCCTTCCTCTCTTTCTCTCTCTTTCTCTTTCTTTCTCTTTCTTTCTCTTTCTTCTCTTTTTTTATAACAGTTTTTTATTTTTATTTTTTATCAACATATTCAAATGTACAGTCTTTTGTCCATCATTAATCATTAATCATTCATGGACTTCTGGTTTGGCATTGCGGCGAGACCATCGGGGAAATAGCGGGCTCTGCGCCGTGAAAACCCCGGCTGCCGAACCGCTGCCGATGGGTCTTTGGACCAGAACCATCCTGCAGGGATGGGGAAGAAAGAGGGCACTTCGGACGACTAAGAGGAACAAGCAAGTTCCTTGGAGGTCAGAGGGAACCCTCTGTGAGTCGGCGGCAGGGGGTGGCAGCCATGGCGGCTGCCACAAAGCTGGGACAACCAGACTAAGAGATGTGCAGGAGGAAAGTGGATTGAAATGGAGCTCTTTGAAGCTGGGTGAGTGACAACTAACTCAGGCTTGTAACAACACTTATTTTTAAGTGTTTTAAGAGCAATATTTTTAACAATAAGACCCCTAGCCATAAAACAGCAGCTGAACAACAAAGGGGCAATGGAAAGTTTAAAAGAGACAAAGACCCGACAAACAACTAATCTTTGAACAGAACCAATTGAAAAACTAAATATTGAGACATGGTGAAAAGACTGGACAGAGTTTTAAAATTTGAATTGGAACTTAAAAAAGAAGAAGATTTGATATTTTTAAAATTAAAAAAAGAAGAGTAATTAAGTTGGACTGTTATATAATTGAAACAAAATGGATACTTGCATGACTAATGGAAATTGTGGATTGTAGAGAGACACCTTCTGGTTTAAAAAGGAACATTGTAACTTGTTTTTTGTTTTGGAAAATTGTGAACTCTACAGATAATAGCCGTGGGATTTTGTGGAGGAGGTTTTTCTTCTTGTCTGCAGGCAGCCTGACTTTGGTGAAAAGAAAGGAAAAACAATAACGGATCTCTTATAATTGGAATAATAACAATTTAAAAAACTGGTGCAGGAATAAGAGAAGGATTTGGCACAGGAACAAGAGAAGGAAGAATTTGATGCATTTTATCCAAAATAGAAGTAAGAAAAAGAACTAAAATGATACATGGAGGACAAAACTTGAAGACATTGAAAATGAAATGAAATATATGCTAGCCGGCGAGAATATGAAGAAATAAGGTAATTACAGCCGGAAAAAGAAAAAAAAAGATTAAAACAATGTGATTAAAAATGAAAAAACAATGTATAGGTGGATAGTAATAATAAAAAGGAGGTTCTTATAGATAAACATGGATGAATAGGAATATGAGAAGAATATGTTATAGATATATAAAATTGAAATACTGATGGAAATTAGAATATAACAGAAATAAATTATATTAAAAGAAATTTATAAATACATACAAAGATGTGTTTGAAGTAAGAACTATGTCTCAATGTTAAATTGTTATAAAAAGATAATGATAATCTGTTTAATTGTGAATAAGTAATGTATAGATGGATAGTAACAACAAAAATACGATTATGCTGGGATTAACAGTAAAATTAAGATGAATATGCTGGGATTAACATTAAAAATAAAAATGATTATGTTGGGTTTAACAGTAAAAACAAAGATGATTATGCTGGGATTAACAGTAAAATTAAATGATTATGCTGGGATTAACAGCAAAATTAAATGATTATGCTGGGATTAACAGCAAAAAACCAAAAATGATTATGCTGGGTATGACAGCAAAAACAAAGATGATTGTTCTGGAATTAACAGTAACAATAAAATGATTATGCTGGGATTAACAGCAAAAACACAAAAATGATTATGCTGGGTATGACAGCAAAAATAAGGAGGATTATGCTGGGATTAACAGTTAAAATGAAATGATTATGCTGGGTTCAATAGAAAAAATAAAGATGATTATGCTGAGATTAATAGTAAAAGATGATTAAGATGAAGATGATTGTTGGGATAAACAGTTAAAATAAAGATGATTGCACTAGGATTAGCGGTAAAAATAAGATGATTATGTTGGGATTAATAATTAAAATTAGGATGATTATGTTGGGATAAACAGCAATGAAGATGATTATATTGGGAGCAACAGTTAAAATATTGTTTAAATGTTTATAATAATTGTAATGATTTATATTTTAAAAATACATTCATCTAAGCAAAAAGAAAAAGAAAAATGAAATGATATTTGGTTAAGATTTAAAGATTTAAGTAACGGGTTTTTGGGATAACGGCATTGTTAAATAGACAGAATTTAGGGAAATAATTGAGTGAAATATTAAGTTGTGTCAATTGAAAATTAAGATTTGTTAGTGATTTGTACCAATTTATGACTGGATCAATGCTTTGTTTTGAAAAGATGTATTTTATGTTTATGTTTTTTTTAAAAAAATAAAAAATAAAAAAAATCATTAATCATTCATCTTATTCTTTAACTTCCATTTGCTAATTAGTTGTTTGAGTCTGCTCTTCTACCATCTCCTTCCTTTATTTTAATATCTTTCCTTTTCTTCTTCCCTTCTCTCTCCTCTTCTGTCTTTCTACTTTCCTCATTCCTTCTCTCCTTCCCTTTTCTACTTCCTCTCCTCTTTTCCCCTCTCCTCTCTTCTTTCTCCCTTTCTTACCCTCTCTCCCCCTCTCTCCCCCTTCTTTATTCCCCTCCTTTTCCCGTTCTTCTTTTCTTCTCTTCTTTTCTCACCTCCCAACTCTTCTCTTTCCCCCACTCTACTCCTCTCCCCCTTTCCACTCCCTTGTTGTTTCCTTTTTCAATTCAATCTGAGATGGTATTCGAGCAGCCCTGATTTCTATTCACATACATCTTCATTTCAAATTTATTTTTTTACTTTATAATTATATCTCTTCTTATATTCCTGTACATTAATAATCAATCCATGTGTCATCTGGGTATAACATTTTTGTGCTCTCATCTTCATAATTTATCATCATTTCTTAATACATACATTTGCCTTTCCTTTTTCATTTAATTTTAATATACAACTTAATCATCCCAAAGTTCTTATCTTTACCATGTTTATTGTTTACACTCATTTTCTATCCATTGATAAAAATTTTCCCCATATGTTATAATACTTCGACTTTTCTTTCCCTTTAATTGCCAAAGTCAACCTATTCATTTCTGCACATTCCAATATTTTCTTAATTATCTCCCCCTTTGTAGGAATTTTTTCTGCTTTCCAATTTTGTGCAAATACAATTCTCGCCGCTGTTATTACATGTATTATCAAATAAGTTTGTTCTTTACTATACTTCTCTGAAAGAATACCCAACAGGAACAATTCTAGTTTTAAGTCAATATGTTGCTGTATCATTTTCTCTAGCTATATTCTAATCTTTGCCCAATAGTTTCTCGCTTCTGGTCATGTCCACCACATATGATAATATGATCCCAGATTCTGATGACATTTCCAACATTTAGCTGATTTATCTTTAAACATTTTTGCCAATCTTTCTGGTGGCATTTGCCATCTATAAAACATTTTATATAGGTTCTCTTTATATGCTGTGTTCATTGTTAATTTATAATTTCTTTCCCATAGTTGCTGCCATTTATCTAACGCAATTGTATATCCAAAATTTTTTGCCCATGCTATCATTGTTTCTTTGGCTTGTTCTTCTTCTAACTTCACTTCAAGTAAATAACTATACAATTTCCTAATCACTTTTTCCTCAGTTCCTGTGAGTATCTCATCCAATACTGTCATTTCCAAGTAAAAACCATATAGCTTTACATTTTTTTCATATCTCGATTGTATTTGCAGCTGAGTATACCATTTCATTTCAATCCCTTGTTCATCTAATTCTTGCTTTGTTTTCGATTCCTCTGTTGCTGATAACATGTCTTTATATCTTATAATATTTCTCATCTTAATAAGATTTGGATGTACAAATGCTTTCATTGTTGAAAGCCATGTTGGTATTTTCAAATAATGTTTCTCTCTAATTCCCCCCCCCATACTAGTAATAATGCATTTCTCACATAGTGCCTTTGAAAATAGCTATGCATCTTGTTCTTCCCATACCATAAAAAAGCGTGCCAACTCAGTTGTAGATCATGCTCCTCTAAAGTTAATAGTCTTGTATTTCTCAACACAATCCATTTTTTTATCCAAGATAATGCTGTTGCTTGATAATAGTTCCCAGTTTGGTAATCCAAATCCTCCTCTTAGTCTTGCATCTTGTAACATTTTCATATTAATTCTTGCTTTCCCCTCGCCATATAAATTTCAATATCATTTTATTCAAGTTTTCGAAATATTTCTTTTCCAATTTCATTGGTATTGTCTGAAATAAGAATAGCAGTCTAGGTAATATATTCATCTTAATTACTGCTATTCTTCCCATTAATGAAAGTTGCAATTTTCCCCATTTTCCCAAATCTGTTTCGATTTGGCCTTTCAATTTATAATAATTATCTTCTTTGATTGTTGCACATTTTGCTGTTAATTGTATTCCCAAATATCTTACTTTTTTAGTAATCTGAATATCTAATTTCTCCATTAATTCTCTTTTCTGTTTCTCTGTGATATTTTTCACCAATATCTTTGTTTATCTTTATTAATTTTCAATCCTGTCACTTCTCCATATTCCTCTATTTGTTTTATCAGTTTGGGTCCTACTTCTAATGGCTCCTCTAGAATAAACACTAAATCATCAGCAAATGCTTGTAATTTATACTCTTCTTTTTTAATTTGTGTCCCTTTTATCTCCTCATTTTGTTTTATATTTCTATTTAACACCTCTAACATCAGCACAAATAACAATGGTGATAGAGGGCATCCTTGCCTTGTTCCTTTCATAATATTTACTTTCTCCATCATATCTCCATTTATTATTATTTTTGCAAATTGCTAGTTATAGATTGTCTCAATCATCTTTATAAATCTCCCCCCCAAATTCCATAATCTATAATTGTTTTGTCATAAATTTCCAATTCAAGTTATCAAAAGCTTTTTGCGCATCTAAAAACATCAATGCCATTTGTTTTTCTGGGTGTGCTTCACAGTATTCTAAAATATTCAGAATCATTCTCATATTATCTCTAATTTGTCTTTTGGTAGAAAGCCATTTTGATCTACATGTTCAAAATCATTTAACAACCTCTTCTGTCTATTCGCCATTATTGATGCAAATATTTTATAATCCGCATTTAGCAAAGAGATCGGTCTATTTTTTTTTATTATTTGATTTATATGCCGCCCTTCTCCGAAGACTCAGGGCGGCCAACAATGTGCTCAGCAATCTAAGGTCTATAGTTTTTAGTGTGTTGCATCCTCCTTCGGTATAAGAGTAATATACGCCTCCATCCATGAGTCAGGTATTTTTGCATTTACTAAAAGATGCTGGAATTAAACACTTCCAGCATCATATTATTAAGCACATCCTGGAAAGTTTTATACAATTCTGCTGGTAATCCATCAGGACCTGGTGTTTTGCCATTCTTCTGTCTTTTGATGCTTTCTATCACTTCCATCATTGTTATTCTTCCCTCTAGAGCCTTTTTATATTCTTCTGGTATTTTTGGTAAATTAGACTTTTCTAAATATTCTATAATCTTCTCTTCTGATACTGTCTCTTGTTCATAAAGTCTCTTATAATATTTCTGTACCACTATTTTCTTTTCCTCATTTTGGTAACATATCTGTCCTCCCTCATCTATTAGTTGATTAATTAGTTTTTTCTCCTTCTCCTTTTTCATTTTCTATGCCAGCCATCTAGCTGGCTTATTAGCATTTTCAAAAAAGTTTTGTTTAGACATCTTTATTTGATAAGCCAAGTCTTCTTTTTTAATTAAGTTCATTTCATGTTTTTTCAAATCCATTTGGCTTTTAATCCTCTTGCTTTGCGTATTTTTTTGTAATTCCATCTCCAGTTCTTTGTATTCTTCTTCCAATTTTTTCTGTGTTTGTCTTTTCTTTTTATTTCTTTTTCCCAAATAGGTCATTGCCAATCCTTGAATATATGCTTTAACTATATCCCACACATTTTGCAATGAAGTGTCTTCCTTTCTGTTTTCCATAAAAAAAAATTCTTTCTCTATAGATTGTTGAAACTCTTTTTCATTTAATATTGTTTGATTCAATGTCCATCTTAATCTCTTTCTTTGTCCCTTCCATATAATTATAATTGGATTATGGTCCGCCCAGATAATTGTTTCAATGCTTATATCTTGTACATTCGCAATAAATCAGTTGACATCCACATCATATCTATTCTGGACCATGACTTGTTCCTATTTGAATAAAAAGTATACTGCTTTTCTTTCAAATGTCTTTCTCTCCAAATATCTTTCTCATCTACCATTGTGAGAAAGGGCTTTGGGAGCATTTTTCTAGGTTTCTTATTAACTTTTGTCATTTTATAGTCCCAATCTACTTCCCTTATCGCGTTAAAATCACCCATTATGCAAATATTGTCAAATTATTATTTTCCTGTGTAATTTTCCATAGAATTCTTCTTGTTTATCATTTGGTGCATATATCGCCACCAACAATATTTGTTTATAGTTCATTGTTACTTCCACCATTAAAATCCTCCCTTCTTCATCAGCATATATTTGTTTAGGTTCTAGTCTCTTTTTAATGTATAATACTATGCCTCTTTTGCTTTGATGTGTCAATGTGGTAAACAAATCACCCAATTTTGGATACTCCAATAATTTTTTGTATTGCTTTATAATATGAACTTCTTGCAGGCATACAATGTCCATTTTTAGTTTTCCCAATTTATTAAAAGTTCTTTTCCTTTTTTATCACTGAATTCAAACCATTAATATTTATTGATATTGCTTTGGTTTTTTCTTTCATATTTTACTTGTTACTAGTTTTTGTTGATCTTGTTGTACTTATGTCTCTTTGATCCTTGGGCTCTTTTGACCTTGCCCCATCTCTTATTGCCTTTTCTTCTTGTTCTTTTGTCGTCTCTTTTTTAAATCTTCTTTTTCTTTCACTGCTTCATCTTGGACTTTAGTTTCTTTTTCCTCTCTCAATCTTTGTTCTTCTTGGGGCCCCAAATATTGGTCATAAAATAATTTCGCTTTCTCTATCGAGTCCAGTCTATGTCTTTGCGCTTGCCAATAAACCAATATTCCTTCTGGTATTAAGCATCTAAAATTACTCATTTTTGGATTAAGAGTTTTGTCAGAAATTGATATTCTCTCCTCAGATCTCGCACTCTTCTGGGTATCTGTTTCAACACCACAATCTCTTTGTCTTTATATTTTATTGGAGTATTTCTTGCTACCTGTAATATTTCTGTTTTTATTGCTTTCCTGGTAAATCTTATGTGCACCTCTCTTGGCAATTTATTTCTCATTGCATATCGAGTATGCACTCTGTATATCTCATCAATTTCATTTAATATCTTTTCCTTGGGTTCCTCCACCACTTCTGCCAATATCTCCGCCATCACTTCTGCCAAGTTCTCTTTCTTCTCTTCTTCTATGTTTTGAAATCTTAAATAGTACTCTGCTCTGTCCATTTTGAGAGAAATAATTTTTTTTCCTGGTTTTTGTTAGCCATTGTGAGTCTGTCATCCATTTCCTCCACTTTTTTTCCCGTTAGATCTGCCTTTTCCTCCACTGTCTGTATTCTTTCTTCATTCTTTCTCATCATCGCCTTAGCTTCTTTAAGTTCTCCTTCTACCTTTTCCATTCTTTCTTTAAAGTCTTCGTGAAAACCCTGTATCATATTTTTTAGTTCCAATTGTATGGCCATGGTATCCAGTGTCCTCTGCACTGCAGAGCTTGAAGGTGGTGTTGTGTAAGGTAACTGCATTGTTGTCTTCTTCATCTTGTTTTGTCTATTATAATCCACTGAATTTATAATCCAAATAAAATTTAAATTTATAATCTAAATACCTAATCCACCCCATTGAATGGATTGGTTAAAAATAGAAATAAAAAAGCTCCATCACACCCAAAAACACATAGCAAAAGCCCCCCCCCCCGAAGAAGAAGAAGAAGAAGAAGAAGAAGAAGAAGAAGAAGAAGAAATGAAAAAGCAAAAACCCCAAATATTTCTGATTCTTCAGGTTCTTCTTACCTTAATCCAACTTTTTATTTATCATCAAAATTCAAACACTCAAAAACTAACCAGCCAAAAAAAAAAAAAAAAAGAGAGAGAGAGAGGAGAAAAAAAAAGCATGGAAAGGAAAAAAGACACAAAACTCAATCCAATCAATGAAAATAGTTCAAGAAAAAAAAAAGAAAAGAAAAAAGAGAAATCACTGTAAATGGTCAAATTCTAAGCCAAAAAAGAGAAGGATAAAAGGAAATAAAATAAAATAAAAAGAATCAAAAGAGCACAGTCACAAGAAAAAGAAAAAAGAAAAAGATTTCCAAACAGGGCTGTTTATAGTGTCTTGGTTGTCTTGTTTTAGTTTCTATTTCAAAAGTTTCACAAGGCACACTATTTCAACTTCTATTAAAACTATCTATCTCAATATGCAGTTCTTGCCAGACACAGTTGTTTCTTATCAGTCCAAGCCTGCAATCTCAAGGCCAGTCCTCTCAGTCAATTTATTTAAAATAAAGTCTTTTTATTTGTGTCTCTAGATGGTGCTGCAAACCACTTTCACTCAGAAAAAAAGTGGAAAAAAATAGGAAAAGTTTTATAACTAGTTCTTTCAATAATTTCCACTCAGTCTCATTTATTTTGCATAAATCCACAAATTCAAAATTTACAAGTATTCAATCAGGCTTCCTGTTCTTATTTTCTTGCTCTCCAAAGTAATTTTGTTACTTCATTCAATTCATTTCTTCCGCTTGGATCAATCCACTTTCTTCACCACTAAACAGCTGAGGGTAGAGAGCTGACACACGCCCCACTCTCCCCTCTTCTCTTTGCCCCCTTCACTTTCCTTCAAGTTTTTTCCCAGGGTTTCTGCAAAGAAAACTTAAAGAGAACAGAAAGGAAAAAGAGAAATTGGCTTCCTCACCCAGATGAATCCACATCCGTTGCCTCTCCGGTCCCACTGTGACCGCCCCAGCTTTGTTGCGGCTCATTCAATGGCCGCTTTCTAGATCATCTGGTTGAAGGTCTACTTCTGACTAACCAGGGAATTGCAATTTCCCTGCATTAGCCAGTTTGTGTCCTTCTTGCTCACCATCCCTCCAAGACAGTTTTCAGTCAATAAAGAGCCCAAACGACTTCAATATCAATGTTTTCTTGGGAGCATCCGAGAAAAGCGTTGTGTCATCGTGACACTAGCCACACCTCTTTCTTCTCTCTCTCTCCTTCTTTTTTCTCTCTGTCTCTCCCTTCCTTCCTCTTATTTATTTATTTATTTATTTATTTATTCAATTTGTATGCCCCCCCTCTCCAAAGACTCAGGGTGGCTCTTTCTTTCTCTTCCTACCTCTCTTTCTTTCTTTTTCTCTCTCTCTCTTTCTTTTTCTCTCTCTCTTTTTCCTTTCCTCTTTCTTTCTTCTTTCTCTTTCTTTCTCTCTTTCTCTTTCTTTCTTTTGGTGGCAAGAGAAGGAAGAAAGTGCTCTGGGAGGGCAGGTGGCTTGGCCTGGAAGTGGCACGTCCCCCGTCATGAGCTGGATGTGGGCAGCAGGACCCGAGGCAGAGGGGAAGGCAAATGGGCATCAGTCAGCCTAAGAGCTTCACCATGTCCCCCCGAGGTGGCTCCTCAGCCAAGCACTGCGGGTCTCCCTCTCCCCCTGCTGCCTGCATTGGGCTTTCCTTCTAAATCTTCCACTGGCGTATTCAGCATGCCCATCATCCCAAAGGAGCCAGTGCATTGATAAGGCTGATGGTGAATGGCCCTTGTGCAACTACAAGTCTGGCAACCTGTTCTTCGCCAAGATAAAGGGCTATCCACATTGGCCTGCCTGGTAAGCATTGCTGTCCAGGCTGAAGGGAAAGTTCTGTGGGTGTCACTGCATTTTTTTTATTTACCAGCTGAGCTCATTATTTCTGGACTGTCAGACTTTCCGTAGCTTGCCAAGAATCCTTATCAGTAACTGATGCTATGCATATCCGCATTCTTTCACTTGCTTTCTTCACACTATCTTTCCTTTGTTCTCTGGCCACGGGTGTCGGCTGCTGAGAAAAGCAGCTGGCCCGAATTATTTCAAAATGTAACAATTACTTTTCTTAGTTAGTGAGATGTTTTATTTTCTTTATAACAAATAAATGAGTTTTCTTAGAATACTTCTTTGGGTTTTATTTTCAGAATGTTGCAACTTGGAGAAAGCCACGATCCATCCTCTAATTAACCAGGGTGATTGTCCCAGAGCCAAAAATGGGATTAATCAATGCCCTGACAGTGGGCTCTATAGTGGTGCGGCCGGGCCTGGCCCTCTCCCCATGCATGGGGGCTGCTGCTTGCCAGCTGGCTGACTCACAGCAGCTTCCATGCCTCTCGCTCCACTTCTTCACCAGTAGGAAGTGGCACCATGGTCAAGCCTCCTTCCCCCAGAGCACCAGACTCCATGGGCTGAGTTCCCAGAGTGGTGCCAGGGGTTGGCCGGCCGATCTACAAAGAGAGCAGGCAGGTGGCCAAGTGAGAAGCCAGTGGGCTGCTTCAGCACCCCAAGTCCCATAAAGCCAGCACGGGAGGCACGTGAGCCCAGGGATTGGGGGGGGCATGCTAGGTCAAAACCTGCAATTCTTACCTCTTTGAGTGAGTAGGCATCAGCGAGGCTTCTAAGTGAGTGGGCATCAGCGAAGCCATGGGCCATGTGACAAAGGGAACTTATATAGGGCAGGGGGAGGTGGGTGGGCTGGAAGTGCCAAACGAGCCAGAAGCATCAAGTGAGCTGGAAGTGCCGAGAGCGAGCCGGAAATGGTGAATGAGCAACTGGGTGACTGGGTGGGGCGGGGCCACCAAGGATGATTGCTACCAGTTCGGTCAAGCAATGCCAATCATCACTACCAATTTGCCTGAACCGGTCCGAACTGGTAGGATTTCACCCCGGCTCTAAAGCCTCCAAATGCAACTCCTGCTCTGGTTTGCATTCAAATACTGCAGAAACAATGTCCCAAGTTTCATTAAGGCTGTTTAACACCTTTTGAGATTCAGGAAACTGCAATCCATGCTGTTCCAACTCCACAAATAAAGTTTGCATTTGTGCAAAATGCTGTTCCACAGATTCTTCTGGTTGCAAACAAGCTCTGTATAACTTTCTTGATAATTGTACAATATTGCATGCAGACCCACTCACATGCACACTTCTTAATTTCAGCCAGACTTCATATGCAGTCTTTAAATCAGCTACATTGAGAAATTGTTCATCTTCTAAATTTAAGATGATATAAGCCATTGCTTTATCATGCTGCCTCTGCCCTGCAACTGCTAAAGGTGCCTTTAGTAGCTTTTATTATTTAACAATAATATCCCAGAGCTCCTTAGCCTTCAGGAAACATTCCATCTTTGCAGCCCAAATTATACAGTTCTGTCCCAAACAAGGCAGAGAACTCTCCTTAAATTCAACAGCAGCCATCCTGCAATCTTTCTCTGCCTTGTTTCTCCTTTTTAAACACAGGCAGTCTCTTCAGCTTAGTTACAATTCTGTCTTTCTGTATGCTCTGGGCCCATAACCTGTCAGAGTTTGTTGCAGAAATTAAATCCAGAAAGCACACACAGGTAAACTGATTCAGCAGGATTCATTAACTTTTTAATATACATAATAATACATGAAGTGAATTTACAATACCAATATGGATTCTTCTTCAAAGCAGTAGCAGTTACAAGCAAAGCACACAGGCAGCAGTACAGCACAGCAGACAAGCCCAGGCTTGTTTCATTTCAGAGCTGAGCACAGAGCTTAATATAAAGAAAGCCTCCTCTATACCGGGCAGTTAAGCTTCTGCACAGATTCAGTTGCCTAAACCATGCCCAGACTTCTAGCTTAAGTTTCTGTTTCTAAACAGCCTTCATTGGCTGAGCCTGTTACCATGCCTATTTATTGGCTGACCTTGTTACCATGTCTCCATTCAGTTCCCATTGGCTGATCTATTCCAGTCCATGGATATTCATACACTGACAAATATGGACAGACCACAACTCAGTCAGGATTAAATGGAAAGGAGAAAAAAGTGAGATGAATGTTGAATCAATTCATATTAAAAGACAAGAAATTCATACAAACAATAGAAAAAGAAATGACATTCTTCTTCAAAGAAAATTGAAAGGAAGAGACCTCATTACAAAACGTATGGGACACAGTGAAGGCATACTTCTGAGGACTAGCTATTTCTTATATAGGAAGGAAAAATACAGAAAAGAAGCAACATCAAAAAACACTGGAGGGAGAGTACAACTGGTGAACTGGAATTGCAGGAAAAAACACAAGAAAAGAAGCTCAAAAATTAAATGGAAATAATAAAACACAAACTGAGCCTACTTGAAAAAGAAGAACTAGCATGTAAAATTAAGAGTATAAAACAAAACTAATAAACCAGGAAAATGGTTGGCATATAAACTAAAAAAAGAAAAAGAAATAACAGATACAAAGCTTGATAGACGAGAAAGGTATACTACAGCATGAAAATGACAGTAAAAAAATAATAATCCAGAACTACTATGAAAATCTGTATGACCAAGAGGAACTATTGGAGGATAAAATAAAATGATACCTAGAAGAGGCCAAGTTGCCTAAAGTTCCTGAAGAAATAAGATCTACACTAAATGAAAGAATATCAATGTTTGAATTAACAGAGGCAATTAAGAGACAGAAGAACAATAAAACTCCAGGACCAGATGGCCTGCTGGCAGAATTCTATAAACAGCTACAAGATTCCCTGGGACTTGAAGTTTACAATGAAGTCTTACTAAAAGCTAAAATACCAAAATCCTGGATGGAAGTGTTGGAAGAAACATCCTTCTGGGTTCTGCTCCAAGTGGGGAAACAGACACTGGAAACATGGAGACTGCTTGGAAAGATGGTTTAATGGTGGACAGGATCACATGGCTTGAGTTCCTGAACAGAAAAGGGGCTGATACAGTAAAATCCTCGGGTTTTTATGCTCTCTCTGGCTCTGCATTCCTTGGGGCCCCAAAAGAGTATCCTGATTGGTTGTCAGACTCCCAGGGGGTGGGGGCCTTGCTGGCTGATGGTCACATGTGCTTCCCAGGTCACATGTGGTGAGTTTCTGCTGCTATTGTGTAGAGGGCTAATCCCATTTTTGGCAATTCCTACTATGGCTCTGCCTGAAGGAGGCAGATCTTTGTTATGTAGAATAGACTGGCTCAAGCCTTAATGGCCCATTGACAAAGGGTGGGGGGCAGGAAGATGGGAGCTGCTTCAAAACATGCTTATCCCAGGGAAATATAATATTCTGCCTTTTTCATATTTCCTAAAATATTTCACTCTTCCAGGAGAGGGGTGGGTGCTAACTTCCTACAGAAGCAAATATCATCCTCATACCAAAACAAGATGCAGATTTATCACAGATTAGAAACTATAAACCCATCTCACTTTTAAATGTGGGCTATAAAATTTATACATCAATAATAGCTGAAAGATTAAAGAGATTCCTGAATGAATTTATACATCCAGACCTATTCAGTTGCCTGCTGAATAGACAAATTAAAAACAATATGAGAATAATTTTGAACACATCAGAATACTATGAAGCACATCCGGAAAAACAAATGGTGCTGATGTTTCTAGATGCACAGAAAACATTTGACAATGTGAACTGGCAATTCATGATACTACAACTAAAATATATGGAATTTGGGGAAAAATTATCAATACGATAAAGACAATATACACCAAACAGACTGCAAAAGTGTTTGTGAATGGGGACATAACAGAGAATATTAATATTAAAAGAGGCACAAGACAAGGATTCCCATTGTCCCCCTTATTATTTAATTTGACTCTGGAAGTATTAAATAGAAACATCTGTCAAGATATAGAAATAAAAGGCATGGAGATTTAAAAAAAATACAAACTACAAGCTTTTGCAGATGATTTGGTTTTTATCATAGAGGAACCGCAAGAAACAGGACCCAAACTAATAAAGAAAATAGAAGACTATGGTGACGTTGCAGGATTGAAAATAAACAAAGAGAAAACTAAAATCCTAGTTAAGAATCTTACAAAGGAATAGAAAAAAGACTTAATGGAAAAGATAGACATTCAGATAGTAAAAAAAGTAAAATATTTGGGAATACATCTATCAGTGAGATGTGTAACTATAAAAGAAGACAATTACTTGAAATTAACACAGCAAATTAAAGTGGAAAAATGGAAAAACATGCAATTATCACTGTTAGGAAGAATACCCACCATCAAAATGAATATCCTACCAAGACTGTTGTATCTGTTCCAAACAATCCCAATAAAGCTAGAAAGGAAATATTTCGAGGAATTAAATAGAATGGTAACCAAATTTATATGGCAAGGCAGAAAGGCAAGAATTAGGCTGAAATTGATGCCAGACTCTACCAATAGAGGAGGCTTTGGGTTGCCAAATTGGGAATTATACTATCAAGCTGCTGCCCTTACCTGGCTGAAAGAATGGATTACCTGAGAAATAGACGATTACTGGTATTAGAGGGACACGATTTACAACTGGGGTGGCATGCCTTTCTATGGTATAAGAAACACAAAGCACATAAATATTTTCAGGGATACTACATTAGAAATGCCTTACTTTCAATATGGGTAAAAATCAAGGAAAAACACTATTTGAAAATACCAGTTTGGGCCCCGGTAGAATTTCAGTGGCACAGTCTGTAGGTCTATGAAGAGGAAGTTCATCTGAAGCTGCTTTGCTAAACATGTCAGCTAAGTCTCAGTATTCCCTGGGGATGCCCGGTAGGGGTCCACTTGTCACAGCAGCAGCTACTTTCTCACTGTGTAGCATACCTGACTTGTAGGGCTCCTCCCTCTGGGCCACTTCACAGTTAGGAAACCGGAGGATCCCCTCCATCCAATCCACTCTTGGATTCCATTTCTTTAGCCAGGTTAGTCCCAAAACTAGAGGCTACTCCATCCCCAGCATCACAACAAAGGGAGTGGTTTGTCATGGTAAGCTCCAGCAGTTCAGTAGCAAACGTGACCAGGTTGCCTCCCACAATGGACCCATTGAGTTGGCAGAAAGAGACTGGGGTTTTTAATGGTCTTAGTTGGATCCCCAGTCCTCCAACTAAAGTTGGGCTTATTAGGCTCTTCATTTACCCAAAGTCCTCTCTGAGTAATCAGGTTCTTCTGCAGAAGGGATCAGAGTTGCTGGCACCGGAGGCAACTCTGGCAGGAATTCCACGCCTGCACTGCTTCTCTCCTTTTTGGGTAGGAATCTTTTCATGACAAACAGCTGCATGGAAGGCCTTCTTTTCCACAGTTGAAGCAGGTGGTTGAGCGTGGTGGGGCAGAGTGAGGTTTGGCCTCCAGGTGTGATTTGCACAGTACTGTTTTTGGGCTTGGTCGATTTCAGCTTCCTCAGCCAAAATATAACAGTTGTGCAGGTGAACAGGGGCTTCGCTGGTGACACAGGCATTGTATAGGTTATTGTTGAGCCCATCTTTGAACCAGCTCACTAGTATTTCCTCTGGCCAATCCATGTGGCAGGCCAGGTCTCAGAATTCTTCGATGTACTCAGCTACTGGCTGGCATCCTTGCCTGAAATGCCTGATGGTTGGCTAGGGGGTCCTCAAATCTCCGTCTCAGGACTGTCATAAAGTGGTTGAAATTGTGGAGCTCTGGGGCATCTGCATTGTGGAGGGTTACCATCCAGCACTCAGCTGCCTCTTCTAGGGCCAGGGTGATGACCCTGACTTGCCTCCCTCTGTGGGGAGGTCCCTCCCATACTCCTGCATGTAGGTCAACACATGCACAAAGAAAAATTCCAGTTGTTGGGGGCCCCATCAAACTTGATGCCCAGGGGGGCCTTTCACTCCAGAGGAGGAAGCCTCCTCCCACTGAGATGCAGCCCATGCTCCTTGCTGGGGTCCCTCTGGGGTGGATTTACTCTGCTCATTTAGACCATCACATGGCCCAGTCAGGTCACAGTCCAAAATTCATCTGGCCTTGCATCCCACCTCTTCACACCTGGTGGGAATGTCCTTGATTCTCAGATGAAAGAATTGTTTTGGTTACAAAACCCTCACTGTCTCTACCTCCCCCTCCCATTCCCATACCTCTCCCAGCCATTACTGTGGTAGCCCTGAAGACGCCAAGAAAACAGCGCCAGGCCTGACAGGGTGCCCCCCCCAGCAGAAGTTTAGTTTAGTTTAGTTTAGTTTATTTGATTTGTATACCGCCCTACTCCCAAAGGACTCAGGGCGGTGAACAGCCAACAATAAAATACATAAATACACAAAATTTAAAAACCTGATAAAATCAAATTAAATTATTTGGCCCAGACAAATTAAAATACCCCAATAATTTAAAAACAGATTAAAATTTACGTATTTAAAAAGGGAAGAGATCAGGCCAAGCCCGCTTGATGGAATAAAAAGGTCTTCACAGCACGGCGGAAGGAGCGCAGATCCGGGATCCTCCGTATCTCCGGGGGGAGCTCATTCCAGATGGTAGGTGCCCCCACAGAGAAGGCTCTCCCCCTAGGGGCCGCCAGTCGACACTGTTTGGCTGACTGCACCCGGAGGAGTCCCTCTCTATGAGAGCGTACTGGCCGGTGGGAGGCTATTGGTGGTAGTAGGCGGTCCCGTAAATAACCAGGCCCTAAGCCATGGAGCGCTTTAAAGGTGGTAACCAAAACCTTGAAGCGCACCCGGAAGATCACCGGGAGCCAGTGCAGCTCGCGCAGGAGAGGTGTTTCATGGGAGCGCCATGTCGCTCCCATTACCACCCGCGCGGCCGCACTCTGCGCCAGTTGGAGCCTCCAGGTGCTCCTCAAGGGGAGCCCCATGTAGAGAGCATTACAATAGTCCAGGCGGGAGCTGACGAGGGCATAAGTGACCGTGCGTAACGAGTCCCGATCCAGAAAGGGACGCAACTGGCGAATCAGGCGGACCTGATAAAAAATCCTCCCGGTCACGGCCGTCAAGTGCTCTTCTAAAGACAGCTGTGAATCCAGGAGGACGCCCAAGTTGCGAGCCCTCTCCGTGGGGGCCAATGATTCGCCCCCAATAGTCAGTGATGGCGTCAACTGGCTATATCGGGACATCGGAAACCACAGCCACTCGGTCTTGAATGGGTTGAGCCTGAGCCTGTTCCTCCCCATCCAGAGAACATCCTGAAATGAGAGAAGCGAGAGGGGGTTAGTAACATCACCCTTAACCACCTCTCCCCCTGCAGGGGGCCCTTTTGGCTTACTAGGGTATTTCTCATAGAACTGCTTCACTAATCTGTCAGCTTTTACATCCCAACTCTTAACCCAGGTGGCCTCAGACAAAGGATACCTCTTCCAATGGACCAGGTATTGCAGGTGCCCACGGTGCAACCTGGAATCCAGTATTTTCTTAACTTCATAGTTTGTCTTGCCTTGCACTATGACAGGTTTTGGGGCTGCCCTATCTCTTAGTCTCAATTGTGAGCTGGCCGCTGGCTTTAACAGTCTGCTATGAAAGACCGGGTGTATTTTCCCTAGCAATCATGGGAGTCTAAGCTGTACCGTCAATGGGTTAATTACTTTAACTATTGGGAATGGCCCTAAGAACTTAGGTCCAAGCTTTTTGCATGGCAATCTTAGCTTGAGGTACTTTGTTGATAGTTGTACACAATCTCCCACCCGGAAGGGAGGCTGGGGGAAGTGGCACTTATCTGCTTGCTTTTTGTACAATTCTGCTAGAGTTTGGTTGGTATTTTTCCAGCCCACCTTCAGCTACTCCATCCATTCTCTCAGGGTCATGGATGAGGGTAGCTCTCGGGGCAGCTCAAGCATCAGGGCAAATTCCACACCCCTGGTGATTTGGAAAGGAGTCAACCCAGAACTACTGTGCACTACATTGTTGTAAGCCACCTCAGCAAAGGGCAACAAGTCCACTCAGTTGGACTGCTGATAGTCCACGTAGCATCTCAGGTATTGCTCCACCATGGTGTTCATATGTTCGGCTGCCCCATTCATGCTCAGATGGAAAGTTGAGCCCCTGGGTTAATCCTATCGACCTCAAGATTTCTCTCCAGATTTTTTCTGTGAATTGGACACCCCAGTCAGAGATGACTCTGCAGGGCATCCTGTGCAGTCAGAACACCTGCTTTATGAACATCTTGGCTAGCTTTCTGGCTGAGGGTAATCCTGAGCAGGCAGTGAAGAGAGCTTGCTTTGAGAATAGGTCACTCACAGTCCAAATTACTGTGTTTCCTCCACTCTCCAGGAGCTCGACTATAAAGTCCATGGCAATTTTGTCCCACAGCCAGCAGGGATCCGCCACTGGTTGGAGGAGTCCAGGGGACTTCCCCGGTCACATCTTCATGGTGGCACATGAGGCACAACTCTTAATGTAATCCTTTATGTTTGCCTTCATCTTGGGCCATCAGAACTGTTTCCTGGTCAGATGAAGGTCTTTAGGAACCCGAAGTGGCCGGACAGCCAGCCTGGAGTTGTGGCTGCATTACAGGACTTGGAACCTCAGGCTGGCAGGAACATATAATTTAGACCCCTTCCAGGCTAGTCCATCCCTTAATATCAGGGCATCCTTGTTGTTGGAAGCCACTGGTCAGCTGGGAGGGCAGACTTCAATGCCGATGTCATTTGATCCCCTCTGGGGTCGTCCCAGCATTTAGCTTGGCCTCTGGTGGTGACCTGGGCTAATGGTTGAGAGGGGGGAATGATGGTGTGAACGACCTCCTCTTGACAACTATTGAACTGTGGCTTTCTCGACAAGGCATCCGCAAGCAGGTTCTCCCCCCAGCCCCGGGATGTATTTCAGCTTGAAGTTAAAATGTTTAAAGTAATGCGCCCAGTGGACTTGCTTGGGAGAGAGTTTTCAGGGGATCTTTAGAGCCTCGGGGTTTTTGTGATCAGTCCAAACCTCAAATGGCATTTTGTTCCCCTCTAGGAAGTGCTGCAAGGAGAGACGTGCCCATCTAACTGCATAGCCTCCTTCTTCCACACTGCCCATCATCTCTCAGTATCTGTGAGTTTTTTGGTATAGTATAGCCTTTATTGTCATTGTACATCATGTAAACAACGAAATTGGTTTTAGCCTCACTGGTGCAATCCATGACAAAAAATACAAACATAAATAGTATAAAGAATAATCTCTATGCAAATAATTAGGGTTAAAAAAGAAAAAGAAAGATAAAGAAAAACTAGTTATACATTTCCGTGTGTGTGTGGAGTGATTGTGGTTGTGTTTAAGAGTCTGAAAGCCCAAGGATAGAAACTATTTTTAAACCTATTTGTTCAGCTGGCTATGCTTTGATGTCTTCTGCCTGATGGTAGAAGTGCAAAAAGACTCTGACCAGGATATGAATCATCTCTGAGTATCTTTCTTAGTCTGCTAAAGAAGCGAGACCTGGTGATGTCACCCAGTGGTGTTAGAAGGTAACCAATGGTTTCTTGTGTCAAATTGATCACTCTCTGTAGTGCCTTCCTGTCTGTCTGGTTTTTTTGCAGGACCCTAAGGAAATAAAGTCTCTGTTGGGCCTTGCCAATCACCAGGGACATGTTGTTTTTCTAGGTGAGATCTTGACTAATAAGCACTCCCAAGAATTTAAAAGAGGAAACCCTCTCCATACAGCCCCCCTCGATATACAGGGCAGGTTCCTCTCTATGCTTCCAGAAATTTAGATGTAAGTTGTTTTTTGAGCACCATGTGGATATCTTCTGGACTTCTTCCCTGTATGCTGATTCATCCCCTCCAGTTATGAAGCCCAGCACTGTTGTGTCATCTGCAAACTTTATTATGATGTTGGATGGATCAGAGGGTATGCAGTCATGCGTATACAGCGAGTACAGGTAGGGGCTGAGCACACAGCGCTGAGGGGAGCCTGTGCTAAGCTTCAGGGTGGAAGATTTAAAGGAACCAACCCTTACTGTTTGTGGACAATCTGTCAGGAAGTCTTTCTTCCAGGCACAAGTGAGGGAAGGGAAATTCAAATCAGTCAGTTTTTCAATGAGAATACATATGCGCAGGCCCTGGGGGTTTTGTTGCAAGAGTGCTGCTGCTATGGCCATGTTACTAGCATCAGCTTGGATGAGAAATGGCCATTTGGGGTTGGGGTGCTGAAGGATGGGCTCTTCTGTGAAGAGACTCTTCAGTTTTTCAAATGCTCACTCGTAGTCCAAGGACCAAGCCAGTGGTTGGCTCGGCCACAGTTTTGGGGCACCCCCCCCCCATTTTCAGCAGCTCTGTCAGTGCAAGGCTACCTCAGCAAAGGCAGGGATGAACTGCTTGTAAAAGTTGCAAACCCAAGGAAGCTCTGGAGTTGCTTGCAGGTGCATGGGGGTTGCCTGTCCAGCACTACTTTTACCTTTCCAGGTTACACCTCAATTTCCTCGTTTGACACTCGGTAGCCCAGGTAATCTAGGGAAGTCTAGTAAAACTCAGATTTTGACAGCTTCGCATACAGCTTCACTGCTATGAGTTTCTTCAGTACTTGGCATACTAACTTGATGTGTTCCTCCACTGTCTCATTGAATATGAGAATGTCCCCTCTTGTACAGGTGCTCATGCAGCATCTTGTTGAACAGCTGCATGAAGATGGCGAGGGCTCCCTGTGGTCTGAACGGCATGACTTTAAACTGGAAGCTGCCTAACGGGCAATTGAAGGCAGTCTTTTACTCATCCCCCTCCTTAATCTGTACCCAATACTATGCCTCTCTCAGGTCTAGTTTAGAGATAAACCTTGCCCTTTGCCAGGTGGCTTAGCATGTCTTTCATTAGAAGAAGAGGACAGGTGTTTCCCATGCATATGGTGTTAATTTCACGGAAATCCACATAGAGTCTCAGCAGCCCATCTTTTTTCTCTTTAAAAAGTACTGGGACTGCCACCCTAGTTTTTGGCGGGTGTCAAAAATCTCTCACCAGGTTGGCGTCAATGTATTTTTTCAGTTCATCCATTTCTCTGGGGGTCATGGAGTACATCTTCAGTTTGGGCAGCTTAGCCCCTGGCACAACTTCTATTGCACAGTCAGTGGGACGGTGAGCAAGGCATTGCACTCTTGCTCGCTGAATGCTTCTTCCAGGTCCCTATACTCCTTGGGCACAGCCCAATGGCATGTCTCCTGTGGTGGCTACCATCTCACCCAGGTTGGGGTCCCTTGATGGCTAAGCCTTGTCCCGGGGGAGCAATGGCAACAGGCCCACTCCTATTCTTAGCTTTCAGTAGCCATCTTCCCACATGATGGTAAGGCCCCATTTATCCAGCCAGGCAAGACTTAGAATGAGTGATTCTATCATCTTTGGGGCCACTATGAAGCATATGAGCTCCCACTGGTGACCCATTTCCAGCCTCATAAGTTCGGTGACGAGAGTGACTGGGACTCCATCTATTAATGTCCTATTGACTTGCTCAAAGCATATGGGGCATGCCAGGGGTTTTGTGCCTATTCCTAGCTTCTGGACAGTGGGCAGACTTATTAGGCACCAGGTGCATCTGGTGTCTATGATGGCCTCTATGTCCCCTTGAGCTCCTGTTCTGGGCACAACTATTTGGGACTTTATGGCAAAAGGGTGGATGGCCTCACTTACCATTGGATCATCTTTGCTGGCCTCATTGTCTTCACTGGTGGTGCCTGGCGGGGTTTCTGTAGCCACAGTTTCTCCCCTTTTGAAAGCGGGGGGAGGAACCTCAATGGCTTGCCAGGCGAGTTTCCCTTTGTTCATTGGTTTGCAAGGAGTCCTCTTCCCTTGGGACCGGTTGGGATCCACACTTGGGGAACAGATGCTGGTGCCAGGCACTCTGATGCCTGGTGACCCTGCTAACTGCATCTGAAGCAATTAATGGCAAATGTGAAAGTCAGTCTCAACTTGCCAACCTGCTTCACACTGGTTTGTCCCAGGGGCCGCTTTTGTTTTTTCTCTGGTGTGGGTTTCCGGTGTGGATGGATCTTGTGGTCCATGGCCACTGATCGAAGGTCCTGATCCAGAGCCTCTTTGAAATGGTGGATGAAAAGGCGTTCCAGCCAATCTCTTAATTTTCCTGCCACTCTACAGAATTACCAGACTGGTTCCTTTGTTGGCCTGCCTCCCTGCTTTAAATCCTTGATTTCAGCTTCTGCCTCTTGCCCCTGGGCAATGTCTTTTAATCGGGTCCTCAGCAGCTGCAGGAATTTGTCAGCGTCGTCCAGCTCAGGGGCTCCTTCATCATGTAACTGGTCTATCCATTCTGCTGCCTCCCCATCTATGTTATCCGCAATGGCCGAGATCATCTCCTGGTCAGATTGGTACTGAGCACCATAACTGTTGAGGTGGGACCAGATCCAGTCCAGAAAATATGCCAGCTTTCCAGGAGTTCCATTGAAAATGGTTCAGAAGCACGGGGGAGTGGCAGTGCTGGGACTGGCTGGGGAGCTGGCACTGGCGCTGGCACCCATTGGTATTGAATCCATCCCTGGCTGGGATAGAATGCCCATCCAGGGGGGATCTGGTCTGCAGGGGGCAACTGAATGGGTGGTTGGTGTGAAGGGCTATCTTGCCTCTGCATCCCAGGACTGGACTCCCCAGAGGCCCTAGCTGCTGGCTGGCTGTGGCTCCTGGTTGAGCTGTCATCCCAGTAGATCGGGCTCAGTGGGGAAGTTCTAGTTGTGATCCACTCTGCACTGAGTGGAAAGAGGTGGAAGCCCCAATCTGGGTTGTCACGTTCTCTTAGTCGGGGAAGTTGAAAGTCAGTTGAGACAAGACCCAGCTGGGCTGGCTGCTAGGAGGGAGCTGGGCCATGCTGCCAATGCTAAGTTGGCCAAATCTCTTGGGGAGACCAACTAGAGATTGGCTCCTTGAAGGTGGCAGGAAGCCCCACTCCCTGGATTTGCTGAGCTTGAGGGGCCTTGTGGCTCTCCACTCAAAGACGTGGTGTGCTCAGCCCAGGCTGATGCAATATGGGGCTCTTGGAACACCTGGCCATTTGTCACATCCATCTCAGCTCGATATGGCTTCTGATGTGTGAAGCCCCTCACCAACTCTTGGGATGCCGGTAACCCTGTGGCATTACCCCACTGGGAGGGACCTGCCTGTGCAAGTGGCCAGGGTGCATGCTTCTTGGGTTGGGTGCCCTGCCAGAGCTTGGCCACAGCCGCCACCATCTCAGCCACCACGGCCACTGAGGGATAGCAGATACTCCTGCAAATGCTCCCCAAGCTGCTTCCCATTGCTCCTCCGGTGGTCATGGTCCTGCTAACATCAGATAACTTTTCCTCCAGTCTCTTCTCCATCTTCCCTGAATCTTCATGCTGCCTGGTAACCTGGGATTGTGGCTGGAGCTCAGGATCCTGGACAGCAGCCCCACAAGTGTGGGGAGGTGCTTGATTGTTTTAAAGGGAGATTCAGGTTAATGTCAGGGTTCCAAGTAACAACCACAATAGAACCAAAACTCCGAGGCAGGCATATTCCTCAAATTACAGATTTATTAGGCATGTCATATTGGCACATCTGGGGAAACTCAAATCTAAAATCCCCCGGGTTTTTCCCTTAGTAAAAATCACACTTTTTCCCTCCTCCTGTCCCTTCAGACCATCACATGGCCCAATCAGGTCACAGTCCAGACTTGCGTCCTGCCTCTTCAGACCTGGTAAGAACGTCCTTGGTTTTCAGAAGAAAGAATTTTGTTTTGGTTACAAAACCCTTGCTA
Organism: Pantherophis guttatus; assembly: GCF_059756535.1. Taxonomy (NCBI): domain Eukaryota; kingdom Metazoa; phylum Chordata; class Lepidosauria; order Squamata; family Colubridae; genus Pantherophis; species Pantherophis guttatus. Next base: position 81,733,528 of record NC_142066.1, read on the forward strand.
TCTCTACCTCTCCATCCCATTCCCACAGCTCTCCCAGCCATCGCTGTGGTAGCCCTGAAGATGACAAGAAAACAGCTCCAGGGCTGACATCTATGGTCATTAAGGTGAGTGTACTACCAAGCACTTGAATTTTAATCCTGTGACTGTAGAGGGACTCTAAAATGATTGGAACTTTGCACAGGAGTCATAATTCCCTTCCTTCTGCACTACTGTAATTTCAAACAGTAACTGAACAAACAGTTGTAATTTGAGGACTACCTGTAGATTGAATGTAGATTGAAAGTCTTGCTTATTCCATAGATGGGAAAAATACTTTTGGCAGAGAACAAGAAAACATAGATGAAAGCTATCTTCCCAGCAGGTTATGGGTGATCTGAGTACAATGCCATTCACTTTTGTCCTTTCAAATAGTGGGTGGTTTGTCCTCATGCTGAAGTGCAGATCAAGTGGTTTAGGCATCAGGAGACAATGAGTTCAAGTCCTGCTTTAGGAGGAGAAAAGTGTTTTGGATATGTTTGCTGCCTTGAATTTTTTGTGAAAAAAAAGGCAGGAGATACATAAGTAAATAAGTAAACTGGAGCATTTTGCATTTTTCTCTTTCTTTCATCATAATTATATACTCAGGAGAACAGAAAATGAAAGAAAAATAAAAAAAACTAACTGCAAACTCCAAGACTCCTCAGTGGATTTTTGCTGGACTGTGGACCTTTTGTAGGTATCCAATAATAGACACTTTCAGATGTTTTGGAAATGCTGGACATACTTTGCCATAAAAGAACTGAGCTTAAAAATCTGAATTTCAAGTGAAAATACTGCAGTCTGAGATCCATTTAAGGCAAAGATTCAAAAGACATTTCATCCCTTGTATTGGTAAAAAAATACTTCTGGTAATTGGAAATGGGGGTGTTGATTTTTCTTTTCTGACTGGATCAAGGCATGATGTGATGCAAAGGCTGTCAAAGGGTAGAGGAAAAGGCTGAAAAATGAAACCATGTGGTTCTTCAGTTGGATGCCTAAATGTGTGGTGAGTGCTTAGTTTGAAGAGCACTAGTGTGTATTAAACACATCTAGGACAATATTATGAATGTAAGACAATATTTGAATTTGTAAACTGGAAAAGTGCCAATCAATTTATCCAATACCTTTTCAACCCTTGCACGGAGAGTCTTAATCATTGTGTGTATCTAGCTTTCAAATGAGTTTTCAAGCTGAAAACCAACCTCAGCTGAAACAATGTTTTGTTCTTTTTGGAAAAATATGCAAGATCATCGATTTCAGACAGTTCTGATGGGATGCATAAATTATTCAGGGTTTGCTTAGTATCTTGGTGAGATTCATTTTGGAAGGAAAAACAGCAAAAGCTCAATCATCAAAGTACTTGAACTGTTTCAGGAAACAAGAATAATTTATGATAATTTTTCAAAGAACATTTGAACCTAAAGTGACTATGTTCTGTGATTTTGCAAGAACATTTTGAAAAACAAATGGAAGGCCATATTGAATAGTTTATAAATACAACAAAAGAAAGGAAAATAGGAATGAAAAATGAATTCCCCATCTAATGGATCCTTTGTGACTGTAGGGATACCACTACTTGTAGAAAGCTCTTCTTTCCATGAACTTTCTTAATTAATTTGTTGCAAGTGAAAGTTTCCTTCACATATTGCTGTGTTCATATAAACTGTCATCCCCTGGAAGCAAATCGAAGTCACAGTTTATGTAAGAACTGTGGGTGTACATTGGAACTGATATGAGGTTATTCAGATTGAACAAATCAATAACCAACACTATGTTGTAAACAATAGCTACACTTACTTTGCTGCATTACACATTTTAGTAGCATATATGCAGGATATTTGTTAACAGAATATCTAACAGAGCTAGTGAAAGATGAGATTATGTTCAAAAGCATGAAGTTTTTGAGCTTTGCAACTTTTTAATTTTTTTCTCCAAAATTAAGTTTCAGAATGACTTCCCCCACTCCCCAAGTTGAGAGGAGAGAAAGGGCATTTAGTCTTACAGGATCTTGGGATACAAAGTTAACAGAAACACTAATTACAATTCCATACATATTATTTTATGTATTCCATACATAGATTTTATTTTCAGTTAAGGGTGTTTACGATTACAGTACTAATTTATCTATATATTTAAGAATTTAGATGTGAGCTTGCATTTTATCAACTATGATGTAAATGTGTAACTTTGTACTGCAAATTCTTTTAAGAGATTTCTAGTTCAACTTTAATTTATAAACTAGGATATCATTTGAAATATGGGAACAAAACTGATGATCCAAGGGTGTTATTATAAGCATATAGTTTACACTATAATTGCCCCCACAAAAAACAAAATAGCAACCAATCATATTATGTTATTTTACACATGGATCTCAACAGCATCAGTCCCAAACTAGATCTTTGACTCATATAAACACAATTGTAAATTGTTGCATTATGCCCAGGATATTTCTCAATTATTCCCTTGAGGATGATTATCCCCAGTTTAAGAACCATTGTTCTAAATATATTCAAATACTAGTTATTACTTAGTGCTAATATTACTATAGAAACATTTTTTCTCCTCCTCCTGCTTCTCCATCATCAATAGCTACACCATCATCAAAACCTAAAAACTATTTCCTATTTTAGATAATAGTTTTTTAGCACACTGTTGGCTCATATTTAATTGGTTGTCTACTAAGACTCCAAGATCCCTCTCACAGTTACTGCTATTAAGCCTGGTTTCACCTAGTCTATATGTGTACTTTTGGGTTTTTTTGCCTAAGTGCAAGACTTAGACTTCTCTACATTGAGTTTCATTTTGTTAGATAAGGCTCAAATCTGTCAAGATCTATCTGGATCTTGAGCCTATCATCTAGGGTGTCAGCTATTCCTGCCAGTTTAGTATCATCTGTAAATCTGATGAGTTCCTGTTCTATTCCATCATCTAATTGTTTATGGCAGTTCCCTACTGTGATACTGCCATTTCTGTGGGGAGTGGGGGTCTGGATTCCTTTCACAGGCGAAATTCAGCCGGTTCTCACCGGTTCGCTCAAGCCATTAGTAAATTGCTTAGGCAGTTCGGAGAACCAGTTAAAAATAAAGTGCAAGAGAGGGTTTTTTTTCTCTCTCTCCTTCTCTCCCTTCAGTTAATAGCTCCACTTAACAGATGCAGCTGGAATGCAGCCAATACATGCTGAATTAATTCAATAAACAACAGAAACTGACAGGATTAGGGCAGGGAAACCCATCAATCATCCATCTAGGGATGGGATTAACCTCTTCCCTTCAGGAAGAAGGACAAGATTACAAACATTTGCATTATAAAGAGAATTAAGTAATACTTCTGTGATCAGCTGATGCTCCCTAGAGTTTCCCAAGACCATTTATAGCTGCTGCAGTGTTGGCTACTTTTTGTTTCTTCCTGGCAAAAAAGATATAGGAGGGGAAAATGATGCAGCTTGATCATACAGGCTGTGAATTTAATGCATGTGTGATCCAGCCAGCTGTATTGCTTCTGCTGTGAAGCACTCAATTTAGAACATAGAGAACATAATAGAGTTGGAAGGGTTAATGGCTTTTGGCAGTACAGCCAGGCTTTCAATTATTCTGAGCAGCTGCTCTTAGTTTCCCTCTCAGCTGCTGCGTTTGCTTTGGGGTTGACTTTTTTTAAAAAAAGGGAATGGTTGTTTTAAGTTTTCTGTATTGTTTTAATGGTTCCTGGCACTGTCCTTTTGAGGTGTACTTCCCTCACTCTTTTTGAAAGCCTCTAGTGATGGAGCACCCACAACTTCTGAAGGCAAGCTATTCCATTGGTTGATTGTCTCATCCTTAGGAAATTTCTCCTTAGTCCTAGGTTGCTTCTCTCTTTGGTTAATTTCCATCCATTGTTTCTTATTGTGCCTTTTGGTGTTTTGGAAAATAGATTGAGTCCCTCATTTTTGTAGGAGCCCCTCAAATTTCCTGACCGAACAATTATTCAGTGGAACAACTTGCCTCCAGTAGTTGTAAATGCTCGAACACTGGAAGTTTTAAAGAAGAGATTGGATAATCATTTGTCTGAAGTGACGTAAGGTTTCCAGCCTAAGCTGGGGATTGGACTAGAAGACTTCCAAGGTCCTTTCCAACTCTGTTATCTATTCTATTCTAAATATTGGAATAGTGTTATTTTATTGTGCTATTTTATTGTGAGTTAGACTACGGAGAACTTTCCTAAGAGTGAGACCAATCAAATTGGCCACACCCACCCAATCACATGTCCCATTTCCCACAGAAAATACTGGCCAGGTGTGGCTGCCGGAGTGTCATGTGACTGGGTGGGAATAACATTGAGTTGACCATGCCCACCCATCCTGTCACATGACCACCAAATCACACCCACCCAATCAGATGACCACCAAGCCATGTCCACAGAACTGGTAGGGAAATGTTTTGGATTTCACCCCTGCTTTATTTGCTTATTGCCCTCTTCCTGTTTCCTGTAATCCCTTAGTTATATCCTTTAATCCCTTAGTTTATAATGCTAGTTCTGACACCTATTTGCCCTATGCTTTGATTTACCTTTGGGGGAATGTGTAAGGAGGGAGGGCCATCTGTTTTGCCTCAGCTCTTAGGCTTAGGACCTAGATACTTATGAGACCGCCTTCTGCCACCAGTAGCCTCTCACCGGCCAGTAGCATAAAGAGGGGCTTCTCAGGGTGCCGTCGGTCAAACAGTGTCAACTGGCGGCCCCCAGGGGGAGAGCCTTCTCTGTGGGGGCACCTGTCATTTGGAACGAGCTCCCCCCAGAGATATGGAGGATCCCGGATTTATGCACTTTCCGCCGTGCCCTCAAGACCTTTTTATTTCAACAGGCTGGCCTGGCCTAACTTCCTTTTAATTGTTAATTTTAAATTTGTTTTAAACAATAGGGGTGTTTGAATCTGTATGGGCCAAATTATTTAATGTGCTTTTACATTGTTTTTAAAATTTTGTATTATGTGTGTTTTATCTTTTGGCTGTTCACCACCCTGCATCCTTCGGGAGTAGGGCGGTATATAAATCCAAAATAAAGTAAAAAGTAAAGTAAAAGCTCTGAAGCCTCCTGAAAGAAGCATCTGGGAACCATCCCTTATCTCTTTCCCAGGATGGCCGTTTCTACAACATCTTTGCACCTGGTGATTGGCTCATTCAACATCGGACTGAGGGGAGGGGTTTCTAACTCCTTTATCCTAATGGAATTGCCAAAGGAGAATTTAGAGCCTGCTTTGCTTTTGTCTTGCAATCGCCTTCCTTTCAATAAAAGTTTCCTTTGGACTTCCGGTTTGGTTTCCGTCGTCACCAGACGGTCTTTCTTTGGATCGCCAGCCCCGTCGCCTGTAAAGAGCCGCTTCGAAAAAGGAGAAGCGGCTTGGAAAACTCCAAATCCTGAGGGAATTGCGAGGAGAGCTGGCGAGAACAGGTTGAGCCCCTGTGAAGCCCCCAGAGTGCTTTTTTTGGCTTCTGGGGGAGGAAACAGGAGAGGCTCCCTATCCAGCTCGCCGAAGCTCCGGACCTCGGGGACGATTCTACACCTCGTAGAACTAGACTGCGTGACTAGCCTTACCAGCGAAAATAAAGAGAATTTCCTAATTGAACAGGGTGAAACCGGGACTTGAACCTCAAAATCGCAAGTATTTGTGCTAGCCCTGTGATTAAATTTAAGTGAAAGACTGAAAGCCTCTTGAAAATGGTGCCCGGCTTCAGCGCTAGGGAAAGCTGAAAGCGAAAGTGGATTTGTATAGTTATCTTAATACGCTACAAAGTAACACTGCTTGTAATAAGTGAAGAGAAAGGAAATTTTTTTTTAAAGTAAGCCTGATTCTGACTTAACTTCATTCTTAATTCGACTAAACCTGGGGGAATTTTTTAGAGGATTCTGTGGAGGAAGAAAGGGAAAAAAGACCTCCTTCTTTGAAAAAGTTAGACTACATGGCAGAATGGCCTCTAAACAGTCTAAGCAAGAAACAAAGGCGGCAGGGGGGGGATCCCCCACGCACAAGCCACAACAGCAGCCTCCTAGCCAGCAGAGCCAGAGAAAGGAGATTGATCTTGAAAGCTTGAAAGAGTTTATTGCTCAGGCTTTGATGAGGCAAGATGAAAATATGGATGAGAAGTTTAAAAAATCTCAACAGGAAATTAAGCAGGAGATTAAAGAAATCAAAGAGGTGGTTCAGGAAAAATATGAGAAGGTGACCAAAAAGTTAATGACAGTGGTGACTGGTTTGTCAGCTGCAGTTGTGCAAACGGATAAAAAAGTGGAGGAATACAGATCTGAAGTAGATGCTAAAATGAAGGAGGCTGACCATAAAATCTCTAATGTTGATAATAAAATGCAAAGGATTGAAAATGAGCTGACAATGATGCAATTTAAGTCTATGGAATTTGCTATAAGACTTAGAGGTATAAAAGAGAATACTAGAGAAGACCTGAGAAGGATCTGTGCTGATGCTCTAGCTGTGATGTTAAAGATTAGTCCTGAAGAGATTTTTTGCAAGATGGACAAAGTTTACAGAGTGAATTCCTGGGTGGCTAAACAAAGACAATTGCCTAGAGATGTGGTGATATACTTTACAGATAGAAGAATAAGAAATGACATTTTGCAAAGGTCCTTTGTTTCTACTGTGCAAGTGGAAGGAAGGGAAATTGGAGTTTATAAAGAGTTGCCGCCTAAGATGTTAAAAGATAGAAAGGATTTTGGATTTTTAGTGACTGAACTAAAGAAACAGCAAATTCCATTCAGATGGGATGCTCCAACTGGCATAATATTGAGGTTTGAAGGAGAAAGATACCGATTAAATACTGTTGAGAAAGCGGAAGAATTTTATTCTACAGTTTTCAAAACAGGTTTAACATCCCCACGTACATCTTCAGTGTTGGAGATAAAGGAGAGTGATAAGGAGAAGCAGTTTGAACAAGAGATTGAAGAGCAGTGTAAACAGATGGAGCGGGAGGCAATGGAAATGCAGGGAGCTACAGGGGGATTTCTGGATGAGCCCCTGTTAGACCTCCCTCTGGAAATTGCAACCGGATCACCTCCTAAAAATACAAGAGAAGTGGCTTTGGACCTGGTTCAGATGTGTGAAGCTAAAGATCAGCGTATAACTCGAGCAGCTTATAAGGAATTCAAAGAAAAGCAACAACAGGAAAGGTCCAAGCCACAGCAAGACAAGAAGGGAGCTAAGGGTATTACACAAGCACGTGAAGCTATGGGAGGAGCTAAGCCGAAGACTATTAACCTGGAAGAAAGCCTTCAGCAAATGTTCTTATCGCTTCAAGAGGCCCCAGATGACAATTAAGTTTTTATCTTGGAATGTGAATGGATTAAATTCACCACAAAAAAGGAAAAAATTATTTAACTATTTGAGACAGTTTAACAATGATATTATTTGCCTACAAGAAACCCATATTCGAATACAAGATCAAAAATACTTAATAAACTCCAGATTAGGAACACAATTTATAGCTTCGAATTAGAGTGGAGGGAAGGAAATTTTTCAACAAAAACTAATCAAAGAAGCTTTCTTAGATTACTATATCAAATTATACACCAAAGATGATATAAAGACTGGACTTATAGATAAATATTTAGAAAAAAGAAGAGTTATGAAAATTTCTAGTGAACAAAAAGAAAGAATGAGTCAACCTACAACAGTGGAGGAGATTGCTGCTGCAATTAAACAACTGAAAACAGCTAAAGCACCAGGGACGGATGGTTTAACTGCGGTGTATTATAAAACTTTACAAGCAGAAATGATTGAGCATCTTAAAGACTTATTTTGCAGTATACAACAAGGGGGTAAAATACCTCCTTCATGGAAAACAACTTATATTTCATTGATACCGAAAGAGCAAGCAGGTCCTAAAAAACCTGAGAATTTTAGACCAATATCTCTTTTGAACAATGATTACAAAATTTTTGCAAAAGTATTAGCCAACAGGTTAATGCCAGTTATTCAAGAGGTGATTCATCATGATCAAGCAGGATTTATAGAAGGTAGACATATGAAGGATAATGTAAGGCAAATAATAAATTTATTGGACTATCTTGAGAAGAATAAACAGATATCTGCAATGCTGGTGTTTTTGGATGCAGAGAAGGCCTTTGATAGAGTGGATTGGAACTTTCTATTAAAGACTTTAAGAAAAATGGACTTTGGGGACCAGTTTATACAGGCGGTTTCAGCAATTTATCAACAACAAACGGCACAAATTATTATTAATGGAAGTTTGACTACAAATTTTAGTATTGAAAAAGGAACAAGACAAGGTTGTCCGCTATCCCCATTGTTATTTATTCTAACATTAGAAGTCTTGTTGAATACAATACGGGACTCAAACTTACTACATGGTATAGCTATTAGGCAAGAAGATTATAGGGCTAGGGCATTTGCAGATGATCTGGTTGTTACCCTAACACAGCTGATGGAATCAATAATTCAGATGAAAGACATTATAAAAGAATATGGTATGATATCAGGATTCAGATTGAATCAGAAAAAAACTAAAATGATAGTTAAAAATATGACACAAGATCGAAAGCAGGAACTCGAAAGCAAGGCAGGCTTTGAAATAGTATTAAAAGTTAAATATTTAGGAGTTCAAGTTGCAGGCTCAAATATAAAATTATTTCAAAATAATTATGAAGTGTTGTAGCGAGAGATACAAAAGGATATGGAGACTTGGAAAAAACTGCAGCTGTTGTTGCTTGGAAGAATAGCAGCAGTTAAGATGAACGTTTTGCCTAGATTTCTCTTTTTGTTTCAAATGATTCCGGTGCTTAAAAGTGATAAACAATTGAAAGAATGGCAAAGAGGAGTGAATAAGTTTGTTTGGAATGAGAAAAAGCCGAGAGTCAAATTGAAAATTATGCAAGATGTTCCAGAAAGAGGAGGCCTTAAACTTCCAAACCTACAACTGTACTATGAAGCAACAGCTTTGACGCAAGCAAGTGACTGGTTTGGAAGGATAAAGCCTGGAATATTGAATATAGAAAGTCATGATCTTGAATTTGGTTGGCATGCATATTTATTCTATGAGAACAAAGTGGATAAAGTATTTAAAAGCCACATACTTAGGAACTCTTTGATGAGAGTTTGGAAGAAGCACCAATTCAAATGGGATTATAAAATACCGTTATGGCTGGATCTTGGTCATATTATGTGGAATACAAATATGATGTCACTCGGGAGGGTTTTATACAAAGAAGTTCTTTTTATGGATGGGGGCAGATGGCAACTAAAGACATTAGATATACTGTTGGAAGAAGGGATTAATTTAACTTGGCTACAGTATAATCAACTTCAACTGAGATGGAAAGAAGACCAGAAAATTGGTATAATGATGTACGAAGAAGAACTGGTTAGACATATAAAAGAGAAAGGTCCAATGCATATTAAGAGGGTTTATAATGTTCTGTTAGAAAGAGATTCGGAAACTGAGCTGGTTAAAGATTGTATGGTAAAGTGGGCACAAAATTTTGCAGAACCAGTGATGTTGGAAACATGGGAAAAAATATGGGTCCAGAATGTTAAATTCACACAGTCGCAGAACTTAAGGGAAAATTTTTATAAAATGTTTTATAGGTGGCATTTAGATCCTAAGAAATTATTGTGTATGTACCCTAATGTTCAACCAAAATGCTGGAGATGTGATTGCTTAGATGCCACATATTACCATATGTGGTGGACCTGTAAGAAAGTCAAGGCTTTCTGGATAAAAATCTGGTGGGTTATGCAAAATGTTTTGAAGAAAAAACTTCAGTTTTCTCTACAATTGTTCTTACTGGGTATAGTTAAGGGTTTTACATTGGGTGAAACAAAGCTGATATTGTATATGTGACAGCAGCGAGATTATTGATAGGTCAATATTGGAAAAATGATGCTATGCCTACTATTGAAGAATGGACTTTGAAGATGGCCAGTTTTGCAGAGATAGCGAAGATTTCAGCATATTTAAAAGACCGAACTCAAGAGACTTATGTATGGGAGTGGAAAAAGTGGATAGACTACGTACAGAATAAATATCAAACTAGGAAATATCAGATAGCTTTTAGCTGAATGTGTTATGTAGAGATAGATTAATTGAGTTCTACGTAGTTATAATTACTACACAGGGGGTGGAGGGTTTTAAGTTTCATAAAATGTATTTTTGATTAGGATTTTATTCTGAGGAAGTCTTGGGGGGAAAAGGGGAGGGTTAGGGAGGGTTTGGGGGGGAAATTGGGGAGAAAATATATTTGTAAAACTTTTTAAATAAAAAAATAAATAAAAGTTTCCTTTTGAAAAGCTGAAGTTTCAAGAGTTTGTGCTTTCTTGAAAGGGGGGGGGAGGCAGACCTTACATAAAGCAGTCTCTCCAAAAGTGGTCAACCCAGTGAAGCAAATTCGCTCTACTGAGGGGACCCTGCAAATAATGTCTGAACAGAGCGGTGAGCAAGGGGAGGCAGAATGCTGGAGAACTCTAACCTCTACCACCACCCAGCCAGATGCTGGCTCCAACTGCTCCATCAAAGACATCAAAGCTGTGCTGGAAGGCTTCATGAAGCCCGATGGTCAATCAGAGTGGGGAAGAAAGACAACTGGGATGGCAGAACCAGAGCAGCCAGCAACCAAGCTGGAAACGTGAGCTGGAAGCCTTGTTAGACCAAGAAGAACTGACTAAGGAACCAGCTGGGGACGATCGACTCAAAAGATGTGTCATGCGACTCATGATAGAAGCTTTTGAGGACCTTGGAATAAAGGGGGATCTGGAACATTGCCAGAGGGGGAAGAGGCTGTAGCAGCATCCAATGGAGCTGGAACTGTTACCTTGGAACCAGCAGCTGCAGGCCCAGTCACCACTGCTGCAGGAGCAGCAGCCACCCCACCAAACCTGCCCCATGCAGCACTGGCTCCAGCGAATGTCCCCAGTCAGCCCAGAGCACTGCAGTTGGAGAGGAAGACTCCCCCAGGAGTGAAGTACGATGGCAACCCACAACAACTGGGATTCTTCCTGGTACATGTCCTCACATTCATGCAAGAGTACAGGCAGGATGATTCCCAAATCCAGGGTGCCGGAGTCCGAGTCGTCACCCTGACCCTGGAAGGGGCAGCGGCCCAATGGATGGTGAGCCTCCACAATACCAATGCCCCCAAGCTGAGGAATTTTGACTATTTTACGATGGCTCTCTGCCACCAGTTTGATGACCCCCTGGCAGACCAAAAAGCCTGTGACCACATCAGAACCATGAAGCAGGGCCACCGGCCAGTGGCCAAATACACTGAGGAATTATGAGACCTCACCTGCAGGGTAGACTGGCCAGAAGACACCCTAGTGAACTGATTCAGGGATGGCCTGAACAATGACCTCTACCAGGCCTGGCTAGACAGAAGGGCCCCAAACCATCTGTATGAATGGTACATCCTAGCTGAAGAGGCAGAGATCGACCTGGCCCAGAACCAGCACCGAGCAGGGAGAACCTGGATGAGATCACCACCACCAGGGGAAAAGAGAAGCATCCAAGTCACAAACCACCCTCGTGCCAAAATCGTCAGCCTGTTTCAAGTGCGAGAAGGAGGGGCAGCTGAATGCCATTCAAAAACCCCTGCCTGGAAGCCTGACTGCCTATCAGGTGGAAACTTTGTACTGCAAAGCCTGTGAGAACCACCTCTCAGGGGAAAGACACCACACTGAGAAGTGGAGAGGCTGTGGAGTTTCCCCCCTCGCAAAATCGGGGGAAGGAACTCTGGCACCATCAGGGGAAAGACTGAGCCTATCTGAAAGCAAACCTGAAGACAACCCACTGGTAAGCGACCCAATCGAATCACTCAACCTGCCCCTAAGATTACTCATGCCCAGCCAGGGGAAAAGGGTAAAACTCTCAGCATTCTTGGACTCGGAGTGTACCCAGTGCTTAATTAGCCCAACTCTGGTGGGGAAACTGGGCATCTACCTGCGGAAGCTAAAAACCCACATTACATTTTGCCAGTTAGATGGATCAGTTGTGCGGGGGTGGGGGGAGCCAGTAACTTTTGCCACAGAATCTCTAGACATAGCCATGGGGACTATACTCATGATGAGAGACTCAAATTTATTGTGGCACCCAGAATGGAATGGCCGCTAGTCCTGGGACTCAACTGGCTAAGGAAATGGAACCCCAGAATAAACTGGCAGCAGGGAACCCAAAGTTTCCTCTTTTTTTTTGCTTTTAAAAACAAACTTTATTAAATCTATAAAAACAAAATGATACACCGTGTGTACACAAAACACACATATATAAATATAAACAACACTACATAAAAAGAAAAAGTGACTTTAGTCACATATCTGTTATCTTATTGACGGCACATTTTTTTAAAATTTTTTGTTATCATTCAGAATTTTGCATTTGCCCTCATTTCTCTGAGTTATCCAATCATACCATCTATTCCATACCATACAATATTTTGAGTCTGCCTTATCTTTCAATTCGAATGTTAATTTATCCATTTCCACACAATTATAGATTTTTTGAATTATCGGTTGGTCTGTTGGCAGTTGATCAGTTTTGAGCTGTTGGCGCTAGCTCAATTTTGGAAAAGGGAACCCTAAGTTTCCAATGGGGAGTGACCAGACTAGATGGCTGAAGGGAGGAACTGGGAGGAAACCCAAACAAAGAAACAGCTGTGGCCGGGAGACCTGTACCAGCACAGGGCATTCCCAGGGAATACAAGGATTTAGCTGAAGTATTCAGTGAAGAGGGCTCTAATGAGTTCCCACCCCACTGTCCCACAGACTGTGCCATCAAAATCCTCCCAGGCACCAAACTGCCAAAACCCAAAATGTATAGCATGCCCCCCTGAGAACTCAAGGAATTGAGGATCTTCATAGATAAGAAGCTGTCTAGGGGCTTCATCGAACCAACACAACCAAACATTCCCATTAACCAGTGCTGTTAATGGGAAGAATAGCATTAATCAAAATGAATGTACTACCAAGAATTTTGTTCTTTTTTCAAACAATTCCAATAAAGCTGGAGAAAAAATACTTTGAAAGTTTGAATAAAATGATGTAGAAATATATATGGCAAGGAAAGAAAGCAAGAATTAATATTAAACTGCTTCAAGACGCTAGGACTAAAGGAGGTTTTGGTCTACCAAACTGGGAACTTTATCACCAAGCAGCAATGTTAACTTGGGTTAAAGAATGGATTCTCCTGAGAAATACAAGACTATTGACTTTGGAAGGACATGATTTGCAACTAGGTTGGCATGCTTTCTTATGGTATGGGAAAAATAGGATACATGGATACTTCCAGAGACATGGTGTAAGAAATGGCTTGTTAACAATATGGGAGAGAGTGAAAGAGAAACATTATATGGAAATACCAATGTGGCTTTCAACAATAGAAGCGTTGACACATCCAAATATGATAAACATGGACAATATTGTTAGATATAAGGACTTTAACAGAGAAGGGAGAACTAAAACAGAAACAAGATTTAGAAAAACAAGGGATTGAGATTGATTGGTATGCATGAGTGCAGATACAATCAAGATATGATAAAGATTAGAAACAACATGGTTTTAATTTGGGGGAATCAGAGTTGGATCAGATAATAACAGGAAAGGATGAAAAAATTAAAAGGTTGTATAATTATCTATTGCAGAGTAGATTAAAAGATGAAGAAGTAAAAGAGACAATGATAACATGGGCAAAAAACTTTGGTTATACAATAGAATTAGAGAAATGGCAACTATGGGAAAGAAATTATAAACTGACCATGGCAACTGCATATAAAGAAAATTCATATAAAATGTTTTATAGATGGTGTATGCTACCAGAAAGACTAGCAAACATAAATCAGCTAAATGCTGGAAATGTTTGTCTTTGCCAGGATCATATTATCATATGTGGTGGTCATGTACGGAAGCAAAAAACTATTGGTCTAGAATACAGATATGGTTAGAGGAAATGTTACATAAACCTATAGAATTAAAACCAGAGATTTTTCTATTAGGTATTTTGCCAGAAAGATATAGCAAAGAAGAAGTGTACTTAATTATACACATAATAACAGCAGCAAGAATTATATTTGCACAAAATTGGAAGACAGAGAAAATCCTGTCAGAAGGTGAAGTAATAAAAAAGATTTTAGACTGTGCGGAAATGAACAGATTGACGCTAAGAATAAACGATAAAGAGGAATCGGTGTACTGCAAAACAGGGGAAAGATTCTATATATGGATAGAAAAGAAATATGAATAAAAGTTGATAGATAAATGATATAGATAATAGAAAGTTATATGAGGGATAAGATAAAAAAGAAATAGAAACTCAGATGATACCAGAGTAAATGGAAAAGGGGGATGGGGGGAGGAAAGAAAGAAGATTATAAATATAAATGTACAATTATGAAATGATAGATTGGGTAAAATGGGAAAGAAATTGAAAAGAAACTATATATAATTAGAAAATTGGAGTTGTTCGGCTACCAAATAAGGGAAATATTGCACAACAAAGGAGAAAGAAAGGAAAGAGGAGGAGAGGGAAAGAGGAAGAGAGGGAGAGAGAGGAATGGAAGAAAGGGGAAGGAGAGGAAGAAAGGATAGGGAACAAGAGTAGGAGAGAAGGTGAGAAAGTGGGAAAAGAGGGGAGGAGTAGGAGAGAGGAAGGTGAAGTGGGGAAGGAGAGGAGAGGAGAGGAGGAGGAAGAAAGTAGAAGAGGAGAGGAAGGAGGGAGGGGAAGAAAGAAGGAGAAGAAGGTTTGTTGTGAAAGGAGGGAAAAGAGGGCAGAAGAGCAAAGCCAAGTGTAATTAAAATGTCTTATTGTTATACTTTTGTTAGAAAAAAATATGTATATATATTATCAATTATGGATAAGAGAATGTACATTTACAATATGTGTATAAGAAACAAAAATAAAAAACTTTTTTCAAAAAAAAAAATGAAAACAAAAGTGGGGCACAAGCCAAAGCTGAAACAGCCCCTAAACTGGACTATGGAATGCCAGACGACATTCGAGAAACTGAAACAATTATTCTCAGCTGAACCCATCCTAAAGCACCCAGACCCAGAAAAAGCTTTTGTCATACAGGCAGACGCCAGTGACATGGCTGTCGGGTCTGTCCCACTCCAAGAAAATGAACAGGGCCAACTACAATCCAGTGATGAAATGCTATTGGTTTGCAGTGGTTAGTAAAAAAAAAGCTATCGGTTCCTTCGAACTAGTATTTCCGACAATCAGCTGTTCCACGCTGCTTTCTAGTGAATCTAAATCGTGCAGCACAGCTGATCCCTCCGTCACTGTTCTACTTACCTTCCCAAGCCTCCTTTTGGTGTGTACTGCGCATGTGTGTGTGCAGCATGCGTGCAGTGTACGTTTGGTGCACAGTGTGCATGTACTCAATGTGCATTTGGTGCACAGCACACATATGTGCATGCAGCATGCATTTGGCGCACAGCATGCATGTGCGGCCAACAAACTGGTGGCAAATCGGTTCAGATTTCACCACTGCTACAACCCTACGCATACATGTCTAAAAAATTAACAGACACTGAACAAAGATGTGCTATCTGGGACAGCAGGCATATGCAGTGCGATGGGTTCTCGTTACCTGGGGACTAGGGAAGAACAAGTTCCTTTTGAGGTATGGACTGATCATAAAAATCTGAAGGCCCTTAAGATCCCACGGAATCTCCCCAAAACAAGTGCACTGGGCTCAATATTTTAAGCATTTCGACTTCAACCTCAAGTATTTTCCTGGGGGGAAGAATTATGATTTTCTGGCACTGTCCAGAAAATCACAATATAATAGCAGAAAACCTGAAGTGATCAAATCCCTGCTCCTAGCCTCCCACATGGCAGCCAAGGTGATAACCAGGTCACAAACCAAACAAGACCTTCTAGTGGACAATGCCTTTAAACAAGCCCTACTTAGCAATGACTAGTTCCAAGCCCATAAAAATACCTGTTTGTTTAGAGATGACCTGGCTTGGGTAGGGGGGAAATTATATGTTCCACCTACCAGAAGCTTTCTCTCATGAGTTCTTCTCATGAGTTCCTCTCAACTCCAAACTGGCTGGCCACTTCAGGTTCGTAAAAACCCTGCACCTTATAAAATGACAATTCTGGTGACCATCCCTCAAGAAAAATATAGAAAGCTACATTGCCAATTGCCCTGTCTGTGCAGCAGCGAAAAGAAGGCAAAGAAAAACCACTGGACTCTTACAAACCGTAGTCGAGTCTAAAGCACCCTGGAGAGATATCTCCATGGATTTTATTGTAAAACTGCCAGAAAGTGGGGGAAATGCTGTCATTTGGGTTGTAACGGACCTATTTGCTAAGCAGGCCCATTTTATTTCCTGCCAAAGAATCCCCACTGCCAAGGTACTTGCCAAGATGTTCCTACAGCACATCTATCGACTACATGTAGCCCCACAAAGAATCATATCTGATTGGGGGGTTCAATTCACTTCAAACTTCTGGAAAGCTTTTCTGGGCCTCCTAGGTACTGGCCAGGGCCTAAGCTCCTCCCACCACCTGGCCACTAATGAACCAACAGAGAGGCTGAACAGTGTTCTAGAACAATATTTGAGATGTTTTATTAATTATCAACAAGATAACTGGACAGACCTCCTGCCCTTTGCAGAGGTGGCGTACAATAACCCTGTACAGTCTAGCATGGGATTCACCCAGTTCCAAGTTGCAACAGGCCAGAATTTCACCCCAATGTCAGAACTACCAGTAGAGGAACCAACCATAACCTCCCTTAAGGAATGGATACAACAATTGCAAAACACCTGGCCAGTAATAAGATTAGCTCTAAGCGAGGCTAGGGCCACTTTTAAAACTCAAGCTGACAAAAAAAACAACAACAAACAAACAAAAAAACTGAACAAAAACCTTTCAAAATATTGAAATAATGATTAAGTCTAGTTATCCAGCAAATTCCTGCAGTCCTTGCAACCGTCCAAAAAGTTGAGACCTAAGTTCATTGGACTTTTCCCTATCACTAGGACCATTAACCCTGTAACTGTGGAATTACTCATCCCCAAAACACTTAGGCAGGTCCACCCAGTGTTTCACTGCAGCCTACTGAAGCCAGAAATTACCCCACCTCTAAGGCCACCTGCAGATGTACCTCTGACCCCTATTCTGATTGAGTGGGATCAATACTTTGAAATCAAGGAAATACTAGACTCTTGCACACACGATGGCTCCACACAATATTTAGTAGCATGGAAGCATTTGTTCCTCTCCCAGAATGAGTGGGTGCTAAAAAAACATGTTAGAGCTCCTACATTACTAAAGAAATTCCACTCACAGTACCCTGACAAACCCAACTAATCCACTATATTGTCTCTTTTTTTGTTCCCTTTACAGGTGGACTTTTCATTTTTCTAGGAGGGCAGAATGTCAGATCCCTACCATGATACTGCCATTTCTGTGGGGAGGGGCCCTGGATCCCTTTATTCACTTACTTCTAGTTATTACTTTACTTGTTTCTAGATGTTGGCTGATCTGTTTTTTAAATGATTTTTTCCAGTATCTTCCCAGGTATTGAGGTTAGGCTGATTGTCTGTAGTTTCCTGGGTCTGATTTTTTTCTTTCCTTTTTTGAAGATGGGAATAACTTCAGCTCTTTTCCATTCCTCTGGTAGTTCCCCAGTGCTCCAGGATTTTTGAAAGATGTGGTACAGTGGTTCTGAGATGACATCTGCCAGCTCCTTTAGAATTCTGGGATGTAATCCATCAGGTCCCAGTAATTTATATTCATCAAGATCAGACAGGTGTTCTCTTACAATTTTCCTTATTATTTTATAAGGGATTTTATAAAATTTTAACTTATTTTAACTTTTATTTCTAGTCTATCTTTTATAGTTATGTTTTTGGTAGGTTGGACTATGGTTTCGTTTTGTGTGAAGACCAATGCAAAGAATGAGTTAAGAGTTCTGCTTTCTCTCTGTTGCCTGTTACGTCCTTGCTGTCTTCTCTCTTTAGTGGACCAATTGTTTCCTTAATTTTTTTTCTTGTTATTTATATGTTGGAAGAAACTTTTTTAAAAATTATCTTTGACTTTTGTTGCAAGTCTTTGTTCATTCTGAGCTTTTGCTTTCCTGACTTTGTCTTGGCAGATTCTGGCTATCTGCTGATATTTTGCCTTAGTTGTGTATCCCTCTTTCCATTTTTTGTATTTGTCCTTTTTGTCTTTCAATTTGTCAGAGATATCATTGTGCAGCCACGCTGGTTTCTTCTTGGATTCCTTGTTTTTCTTTCTCAGTGGTATTGTGCTGGTCTGGGCTTTTATGATCATATTTTTCAGAGTTTCCCAAGATTCTTGAGTTGTTTTCCTCTTTAGGAGTTTCATCCAAGGAATCTTTCCCAAGTTCTCTCTGAGTTTATTAAAATCAGCTCTTTTAAAATCTAAGACTCTGGTAACATTATGTTCTTTGGTTGTGTTTGCATTATGTTGAATTCTACTATGACATGGTCACTCTCACCCAAGGTTCCTGCAGTTTCAACTTCCTTTATCACTTATTCTCTGTAAGAATTAAGTCCAGTATGGCTGTCACTCTAGTTCCCTCCTCCACTTTTTGGAGAACAAAGTTGTCAGCTAGGTTGGTCAGGAACCTATTCCATTTCTCACTTGATGCAGAATTAGTCTTCCAGTTGATGTCAGAGTAATTGAAGTCCCCCATTACTATTGTAGTGTATTTCCTATGTATATTTATTAATTGGTTAGCAAAATGTACATCTATTTTTTTGCATGGTTGGGTGGCCTGTAGTATACATCTATGGCAATGTTATTCTTTTATATTGACCCATATGCATTCAGAAATGAAGAAACTTGCAATTATCACTAATGGGAAGAATAGCATTAATAAAAATGAATGTATTACCAAAAATATTATTTCTATTTCAAATTATATCAATAAAACTGGAGAAAAAATATTTTGAAGATTTGAAGAAAATAACATGGAAATATGTGTGGCAAGGAAAGAGAGCAAGAATCAACATAAAAATGCTACAAGATGCAAGAACTAGAGGTGGGTTTGGCCTACCAAATTGGGAATCATATTATTAAGCGGCAGCCTTAACATGGATTAAAGAATGGATTTTATTGAGGAATACAAGACTATTGACTTTGGAGGGTCATGATTTACAACTGGGTTGGCATGTCTTTTTATGGTACAGGAAACAAAGGATATATGAATATTTCCAAAGACATTATGTAAGAAATGTCTCTCCAGTGTGGGAGAGAGTGAAAGAAAAACATTATCTGAATATACCAATGTGGCTTTCTACAATAGAAGCAGTGACATACCCAAATATAGATCGGGGAGAACTGAAACAAAAACAAGAACTAGAGAGTCAAGGGATTGAGATAGATTGGTATACAAGACTGCAAATACAATCAAGATATAAAGCAGATCGTAGACAATATGGCTTTAAGATGAAATATTGACAGGAACAGATGAGAAAATGATTAAGAAACTATATAATTATTTATTGTGGATCAGACTAGAAGATGAAAAAGTAAAAGAAACAATGATAGCACGGGCAAAGAATTTTGGATACACCATGGACTTGGAGAAATGGCAACAACTTTGGGAAAGAAACTATAAATTAACAATGGCAACAGCTTATAAAGAAAATTTGTATAAGATGTTTTATAGATGGTATATGCCACCAGAAAGATTAGCTAAGATGTTTAAAAATGAATCAGCTAAGTGTTGGAAATGCCACCAGTTGCCGGGATCATACTATCATATGTGTAAAGAAGCAAAACATTATTGGGTAAAAATACAAACATGGTTAGAGGGAATGTTGCAGCAACATATAGAGTTAAAGCCAAAGATATTCTTACTGGGAATTTTACCAGAGAATTACAGTAAAGAAGATACATATTTGATTATTCATATAATAACAGCGGCTAGAATTGTATTTGCACAAAACTGGAAAGCAGATAAAATCCCGTTGGAAGGAGAAATTATAAAGAAAATTTTAGAATGTGCAGAAATGAATAGATTAACATTGAGAATAAAAGATAAAGAGGAGTCGATGTATTTCAAGTCATGGGAAAAATTTTATGATTGGTTAGAAGGGAAATATGAATAAGGGTATAGAGATAAAATAGATAGAGAACAGATGGGAGAAAACAATTAAAAAAATAGATACCCTGATGATGTCAAGTAAAAGGAGAAAGGGGAGGGGGTGGTAAAAGGGAAAAAGTGAGGTATTATAAAAATGTACACAAATGATGAAATAAAAATAAATATTAATTGAATAAGAAATTGAAATGAGAATAAATAGAGAATAATTAGAAAATCGTGGCCGCTCGAATGCCACTTTAGATTGAACTGAAAAGGGAAACAACAGGAGAGAGGGGAAGGATTAGAGCGAGACGAAGGGAGAGGAGAGGAGAGGAGAGGAGAGGAGAGGAGAGGAGAGGAGAGGAGAAAGAAGAAAGGGAAAAGGAGAGGAAGAAAAGGGAGGGGAAAGAGGAGTAGAAGAGAAGGTTAGAAAGGGAAAGAAGAGAGGAGTGGGGGAAGGGAAGGGGAAGTAGGAAAGAGGAGAGAAAGAAAGAAGAAGGGAAGGGGAGGAGAAGAAGAAAGGTTGGAGTAAAGGTAAATGGTAAAAGAGCAGACCCGAAAAAGTAAAAAGTAAAAATGAAAGTTAAAAGATAAGGTGAATGAAAAATGATGGATAAATGACTGTACATGTAAATGTGTTGATGAGAAATAAAAATAAAAAACTTTAAAAAAAAATATTGACCCATATGCATTCTAGGAGGTTTTTGTCTTTGGTTTCATGCATTTCTGTAGCAATATAGTGGTCCTTTATATAAATTAACTCTACCTCCTCTTTCTTTCTTTCTTTTATTTATTTATTTATTCAATTTGTATGCCGCCCCTCTCCGAAGACTCAGGGCGGCTCACAATGCATTTAAAATCATTATAAAAAACATTTAAGAATTGAAAACATTAAAAACATTAGAACTCATTCACACCATTCATGGCTGGATCTTGTCGGATCTCAAGAGCAAGATCAACGTCCCCAGGCCTCCCGGAAAAGCCAGGTCTTCACCACTTTTCGGAAGGCCAATAGGGTGGGGATGGGCCGGACCTCAGGAGGTAACTGGTTCCAAAGAGCTGGGGCAGTCACAGAGAAGGCCCTCCACTGCGGGCCCATCAGCCAGCATTGTTTAGCTGATGGGACCCGAAGTAGACCAACTCTGTGGGATCTTACCGGTCGTTGGGAGTTATGCGGTAGAAGGCAGTTTCGAAGATACCCTGGCCCTGAGCCATGTAGGGCTTTAAAGGTAATAACCAATACCTTGAATTGTGACCGGAGACCAACAGGGAGCCAGTGCAGCTTGCAGAGAATTGGTGTAATGTGGGTGTACCTAGGTGCACCTACGACAGCTTGCACGACTGCGTTCTGGACCAACTGTAGTCTCCGAACACTTTTCATGTAGCCCCATGCAATAATCTAACCGTGAGGTGACAAGGGCATGAGTGACCGTGAGGAGAGCCTCCCGATCCAAGTAGGGTCGCAATTGGTGCACCAGGTGAACCTGTACAAAGGTCCCCTAGCCACAGCTGTCAGATGTTGCTCTAATCTTAGCTGTGAGTCTAGGAGGACACCCAAATTGCGAACCCATTCTGAGGGGGACAATTTCTCCCCCCCCCGAACCAAGGATGGACAGTCAACCTAGTCTTTAGGAGGCAATACCCACAGCCACTCGGTCTTGTCTGGGTTAAGTCTGAGCCTGTTGACTCCCATCCAGACCCTCACAGCCTCCAAGCACCGGCCCATCACATCCACCACATCACTGAATTGATGCGGGGTAGAGATATACAGCTGGGTATCATCAGCGTATTGCTGATACCTCACCCCGTATCGTCGGATGATCTCACCCAGT
Organism: Pantherophis guttatus; assembly: GCF_059756535.1. NCBI lineage: Eukaryota > Metazoa > Chordata > Lepidosauria > Squamata > Colubridae > Pantherophis > Pantherophis guttatus. The sequence goes on from NC_142066.1 coordinate 81,755,433, forward strand.
GGCTTCATGTAGATGTTAAATAGGAGGGGAGAGAGGACCGAGCCCTGAGGCACCCTGCAAACGAGGGGCCTAGGGGTCGACCTCTGTCCTCCTACCAACACCGACTGTGATCGACCAGAGAGATAGGAGGAGAACCACCGTAACACGGTGCCTCCCACCCCCAGCTCCCTTAGTCGTCCCAGAAGGATACCATGGTCAATGGTATCGAAAGCCACTGAGAGGTCAAGTAGCACTAAGATGGAGGAATGACCCCCATCTTGGGCTCTTTTATGTGGCCTGGGTTTTTTGAACAGTTTTTATCCTTCTAGCAGTATGTTCCTATCATGGGTTTCATCCCATCACATTTCTGTGATTCCAACTATATCATATCTACCTTCATGTAATTCAAGTTCATCCTTGTTGTTCCCCAAACTTTGTGCATGTATATATAAGCACTTGAGATCTTTATGTTTAACTCCAGGTATGCTACCTATGTCTCTTATTTGGTGTTTGAGTTTGTCTTTGTTCCCATCCCTCCTTGCCTTATTATTTGGCCACCCTCCCCCCTTGAGCTAGTCATTTTCAAAAAATATTTTCCCCAGTCTTTATGAGGTGCAGCTCATCCCTTGTCAAAAGCCCATCATGGAGGTAGTGCAGACCATGGTCCAAGAATCCAAAGATTTTTTTTTGACAACACCAACCCTTTAGCCAGTAGTTTACTTCTAGAATCATTTGTTCTCTTACTGGATATTGATATTTTGTTGGCAGTACAGATGAAAAAACTACTTGTGCACCTAACTCCTTAACTTTCTTGCCAAGCTGCTCATAATTACTCAATATTGTTTTCAAGTATTTTTTTTTGTGTCATTCGTCCCTACATGTAGAAAAGGGTAGTAATCTGCGGGTTTTATTACTTAGGTAAGGTTCTTAGCCACATTTTTGATTTTTGCTCCAGGGAGACAACATATCTCTCTGGATTGACTGTCTGCTTTACAGTTGGCCTTGGCTTTGGTTTATTCCACACCTGAATATTGTGCCAGCTTGTGGTTTAATAATGCCCACACCCAAATGGTCATGTCCAACTCCACAAGACAACACATATAATGCCTGGCACACAATATCCCATGCCTGTGCACTGATTACCAGTACTTAGCAATATCATGTTGACCCACATTAGAAGGCAACAAGCTCTTATTCGGATATGGTCACAGATACTGAACAACAAGGCCCTTCCTATTACCAGGACAATGTATAGCCCATCACAAGTTTGAGATCCTGTAAACCAGCTTGGAAAACAACTATTCACTTAACACCTACCCAGTTTAACCCTGGAATGCCTGGAGAGAGGAATGGGCCAAGGTACCTTCTTGTGGCCTGATCATTAGTGATCCCTCTACTAAACCACCTAATTTTAATCTGTCTCGATTTGTCTGGTCAAAATTGAACAGAATCAGGTGTGATACTAGAAGAAGTGTCTCTGCCCTGTATCAGGGGAATGGAAAGATTCCCCTTGTTGTGATTGTAGTGTTGATATGCAAACTATTAAACATATTTGGCAAGATTGCCCATGATGTGTATTCTCTGGTTCCCTAGAATATCTGCATGAAGCAACACCAGAGGTGATTGCCTGGATAGCTGAATTGGACATCCAGTTATGAGGCCACTGTTATACCCGCATTTTACTTATAATTACTTGGACTTACAATATATGTTTACTTCTGTTATGTTTTCATCATATGCTAAATAAATAATAATGGCTGGGTTTCTATTTTAGGTGTCTTATTCAGTATTATTGTACAAAATAATATAACTGGGAGTTTCTAGTGTTTAAAAAAGTTCTTTGACTTCATAATAACTTGCCTATAAAAATAGAAATGCTTTGAACTTTAAGTAACCAAACAGAACTGAACTGAACTTCTCATTTTCAGCTTTAACATAACTGAACCAACTCCAGTTCAGATAAATACAATTTAATAACTAATAACCAGATGAAATAAGATGAATAACTCTCCTCCTTAATATAATTGCACACAATTGTATTTCCTCTCAATTGCTTTTTTTATCTTTTAAAAATTCCTTTTTCTTTAAAGTATTAACTGCAATACCATCTGCAGTTCTGAACATTTTACCAATGCATAATGTACTGAGCAAATCAATAGATCAAGAAGAATGAATCAGTCCCTTCCTTGTAATCTCTGTTTGTAATATACCTCTCAAGACATAAAGTTTGCCCCAGAAATTTAATAATAGTGCTGTATAAAATACCTATCAGTGACAGATGCTTTCTGTTGATTTTGTAGAATTTTTGGTTAGCTTTGTTGGATTCTCCCCCCCCACCCCAAGAATATTGAATGGATATTAAAAAGCTTCATGTTTATATTAAATATTACTTAGAAAGTTCTAAATATTCAAGGAATATCATTAAAAATGATTGGATTTTAGGTTCTTGAGGAAAAGTTGAAATTTTGAATTTTTTTTTAGAGTTTTAGCTCTCAATCAGAAGTAAATTTATGGTAATTCGTAAAGCTTATGAATTGCACAGAGCCCTCCCCACTTTTTAGTTTTTATATCCTATACTTTTATCCTGTTATGAAATGATTGTTCACCTTCCAAAGTCACTTCTTTGAGAAGGGTAGCTATAGAAATTGAATAAATAAACAAGTTAGAAGATTAAACTTTCCCTAGTTACTACTGTATAGTAGTACAATTTTTTTTTACTACCGATTCTGTGGGCATGACTTGATGGGTGTAGTGTGGCTTGGTGGGCGTGGCTTGGTGAGGGTGGCAGGGGAAGGACACTGCAAAATATCCTTCTAAGGCTCATTGCCTTAAAAGAGTGAGGAAAATTCTCAGAGATGACTCTCACCCTGGTAATCACTTCTTTATCTTTCTACCATTGGGAAGGAGATATAGAAGTATATCCAGCTGCACAAACAGGCTGAAGAACAGTTTTTATCCATGGGCTGTCAGACTCCTGAATGAGAAATAACATCATAACTATGTAGTATGATGGACTGCAGGGCCGGCACAATGTGTAACACGTTCACACTGGTGCAATAGGACTGGGTGTTTTGTTAATATGAATTATTGGGTTAGGGATTTTTTGTCTTCACTGTGAGTTGCATTGTGTTGAGGGGGTACACTGAGGGAGCTCAACCAATTTCATTGTACATATGTTGTGCACTGACAATAAAGATTTGAATTTGAATTTGAAAATCCCCATTCCCTCCCCACTCCTGGAGGAAGGATATTGCAAAATATCCATTCCCACCCCACTCTGGAGTCAGCCAGAGGTGGTATTTTCCAGTTTTCCAAACTACTTAAAATTTCCACTGCCAGGTCTCCAGAACCTGTCAGAACCTGCTGGATGTCACCCCTGTGTATAGGCATCAAAGAAGATTGGAAAAGAGTTTTCCTTTGTATATATAAAAAATACCTATGCAGAAATGTTTATTAGTCAACTGAAGCCATGTATGCATATTCCTTTGCACTTAGTGGCTAGATTAGAAAGGCTATTTAGGACTTCCAGCGGTGACGTCTTCGCGAAGTGGGAGAGGGAATGAAACGTCATCCCCAAAATCCCAAATATTCTTTACTAGGAGCTCTTTATGGGCAGTTCCGATCCCGGAGCGATTGGGAAATAAAAGGGGAAGGTCTGAAGACCTCAGACGAAAAGCAATCGACCGGGGGAATAAGGACAAACCTCTTAAATCCAGCGGAGAAAGAGTCGGCCTTCAGGGCAGACCAAAAGCGATGGCAGCCGTATAGTGAGTAAGCAGAAAATCAAAAAGTCAGTTTCGTATGGTGGCCGAGGAGAACCCAGAAGGAGGAGAGGTGAAGTTTTGCTGATTGGAGGCACGAGAGAAGAGAGACAGGGGACACCCCAGAAAAACGGCGACTAAAAGGAATTAGACCGCAGAATGAAGAGACAGATTGGAAAAGAGTTTAGTGCAAAAGAAGGAAGATCTCAAAAAGTGGATTTGATAGAATGAGAGGAATAACAGGAACAGAGATAAGAACTCTAAGACAGAAAGAAAAAAAGAAGGGTGAGCGAAGAAGAGAAGAGAGGGAAAACAACAAAGAAAGTATCTTGGAGAATACTCTAAGGGATTTATAATATTGGAAAATACATACTAGGAGATTACGATAGGGGAACTAAAAGAAGCGCTGAAGAGACAAAAAAATAATAAAACTCAGGGGACTGATGGTCTACCAACGGAGTTTTATAAAACATTTGGAGAATCATTAAATGGAATACTATTAGAAATATATAATGAAGCTTTGATGGAGGCAAAATTACCAAATACATGGAAGGAAGCATATATTTCCCTAATACCCAAAGAGGGGGCAGATAGTAAAAAACTATAGGCTGATTTCTTTATTGAATACCGATTACAAAGTCTTAATGAGTATAATTGCCAATAGGATGAAAAAATTATTACATAACAAAATACATCAGGATCAAAATGGTTTTTGCCCACAAGACAAATAAAAATAATCTAAGGATGGTAATGGATGTTTTAGAATATTACGAGGTGCATCCAGAGAGACAGATAGCTCTGATCTTTCTGGATGCACAAAAAGCGTTTGATCAAGTAAACTGGCAATTTATGAAACAGCAAATTAAAAGTATGAATTTTGGAGAGATTCACAAAAATGATAACATCAATATATCAGAACCAAAAAGCATGCATTTTGGTGAATGGGGATCCAACAAAATTTTTTGGAATAAATAAAGGAGTAAGGCAGGGATGTCCGCTGTCACCCCTACTTTTTATTTTAACTTTGGAAAACCTGTTAATTAGAATTAGGGCAAACAAAGAAATACAAGGATTAAAGATTAAGAGAGAGGATTACAAGGTCCAAGCTTTTGTGGACGACCTTGTTTTCTTCATAGAAGATCCAATAGAAACAACCCCGAAATTAATAAAAGAGATTGAAAAATTTGGAAAAGTAGCAGGCCTAAAAATTAATAAAGAAGAGACAAAAATGATAACAAAAAACATGACAACAAAACAAGTAGAGAAATTAGTAAAAGATTCAGGATTACAGGCAGTTAAAAAAGTAAAATATCTAGGGATGAATTTGACGGCTAGAACTGCAACAATAAAAGAAGATAATTATGAACCTTTAGTCCAGAAAATAAAAGAGGACTTAGATAAATGGGGGAAATTAAAACTGTCCTTGTTGGGGAGAATAGCAGCGATAAAATCAAACATACTTCCAAGACTCCTTTATTTATTCCAAACAATTCCAATAAAATTAGATAAGAAATTTTTTGATAATTTGGACAAAATAACTACAAAATTTGTGTGGGAGGGGAAAAATCAAGAATAAAATTAAATATATTACAAGACGACAAAATTAGAGGCGGATTTGGGTTCCCGGCATGGGAAAAATACTATAAGGCTGCAAGCCTATTATGGATCAAAGAATGGATAACCCTGGATAACCAAAGACTGTTAAATCTGGAAGGACATGACTTAATGAAGGGATGGCATGCCTTTATATGGAGCTCTGGAAATAAAATATACAAACATTTCAATAACCACACTATCAGGAAATCTTTAATCAACACATGGCAACAAATCAAACGCAAACACTACATGAAAATTCCCGGCTGGCTATCAACGATAGAAGCAATAACTCACCCCAACATATTATCAAAACAAAAAGTGTTAAGATACAGAGAAATAGTAGATGTACAGGGAAAATTGAAAACTAGGGAAGAACTTAAAGAACAAGGAATAGTTATAGACTGGTGGCCCAATTCACAAATAAAGATAAGATACAGAAAGGACCAAGAGGAGGGAGGAATAGACTTAAAAGAAAATTGATTGGACAAATTACTAGAATCTAAAGAAGGGAAATTAATTTCGAAAATTTATAAATATTTACTTGAATATGATTTGGCAGAAGAATTGGTTAAAGGGCAGATGATAGGGTGGGCGAGGAACATCGGGCACAGTATACAGTTAGAAGAATGGGAAAGAGCATGGGAAAACAATTACAGCATGACAAAATCGGTAGCTTATAAAGAAAATCACTATAAGATGTGGTACCGATGGTATCTGGCCCTCACAAGGTTAGCAAAAATATACCCGAATGTAAATCCGGCCTGTTGGAAATGTAAAAAGACACAGGGAACTTTTTACCATGCTTGGTGGCTTTGCCCAGAAATTAAGAAATATTGGAACAAAATAAAAACATGGATATTAGAAATAACAGATTACGAAATTGAATTAAAACCCGAAGTCTTTTTATTAGGCATGATTAAAAAGAATATTAGAAACGATATGAAATATTTAATACTTCACATAATTACGGCAGCTAGACTAGCATTAGCACAACTCTGGAAAATAGATCGTTTGCCAACCGACCAGGAGCTAATACAAAAAATCTATATACGCGCAGAAATGGACAAATTAACTTTAGAGTTACAGGACAAGGAAGACTCAAAATATTTTACAATATGGAATAGATGGTACCAGTGGATAAACCAGAGGAGGGGGAATGGCTAAAGATGAAATTTAGAAGAATTCAATACAATTAAAAACAGCACTGTCAGTTGGATAGAAAAGGAAATAAGTCACTGTGTGTATGTATATATGTATATATAATAATAGAAATTAGTCAATAGATGAAGTTGTGTACTGTATATGTAAATTTGTTTTTGATTAAGAGAAACTTGTATGTTTTAAATGTTTTTTAAGAATGAATAAAATTTTGTCTTAAAAATAAAAAAAAGAAAAGAAAGGAAAATACATACAACGATTTGTGACTAGAAATATAATTGTAGCTGTGGAATTATAATATTGAAAATACAAAGGTACATAAAGAAGAAAGAAGAGAAGTTAATAGAAGGACTTGAGGGTAGAACCAAAGGATTGAAGGAGACTGATGCAATATTGCTGCATACATTTGCAACTAGAGGTTAAGCTATAGCAGGAAATGACTGAGGAAAAACAAAACAATATATATATATACTGTGAAAGTAAGAAAAAGTAAATCAATATATTTAGTTATTGTTACTGAAAGAAAAAAATGTAAAAGATGGTAAATGATTAATGAAGTAATGAATGGTTTAAGTGAATGAATTAAAGTGATTTACAAACTTATATAAGAATAAATATAAATATAAACATAAGATAAGTATTGATTAAGATTAAGTGAGATAAGAAGCGTATATATAGAGTATTAATAATTACATTGTGTAATATATAAGCATAGAGTAAGTTGACATAGAAAATACAAATTAATATTATATTAGATAAAGATATTAAGAGAGATTTCTTCGGAAGAGTGTGGATATAATAAATAAGAATTATAGAAGTACGTGTATAAAAAAATAGAGATTACTGATCATATGATATTGTGGAACAATTTTACTCAAGTGTTAAAAATGTCAAACACGGCAACTATAACTAAAACAGGGAAAAAAACAGCTATAAATCCTCCACCAATAGCTGCTTCCCCATCAAACTAAAGTACAATAGAAAATATGTTGGGAAAAGAAAAAGAAAAATCAGACTTGACAGTAAATAGTATGCAGAATATGTTGCAGATGATACAGGAAACATTAATGAAAACACAAGAGAAAATTGCTGATAATCATGAAAAGATGAAATTATACCATAAAAAAATTAAGAATGAAATAGGAGATGTAAAAGAAGATATTAAAAATATGAATGATAAAATAGAGAATATACAACAAACAATGCTGGAAAATGACCAAAAAAAAAAAAAAAAAGGAAACAAAAATGGACCAAGTAGATGTAAAAATAGAAACGATGGAACAGAAGTCTTTGCAACTAAATAAGGAGCTGTCAGACTCAATTGTGTTCTTAGAAATGGAGAAAGCTTCATACTTCCTACAGTTCCAAAATATTGTGGAAGAGAAAGAGGAACACTTGGGAGAAAAAATGGCGGAAATCTTGCCAGAATTAATACAAAGAGATAAGACTGAAATAAGAGGACAGATGGAGGAAATTTATTGTGTGCTCACCAACTATATACGAAGACATCATTTAGTGAGGGAGGTACACATAAGATTTACGAAATGAACAGTGAGAGATGAAATATATAAGAAATCAAGAGAAGAAATGTTAATTTACAAAGATAAAGAAATCATAATTTTGAAGCAGATACCACAAAGGATTTGGAATCAACGACAACAATACCGGTTTTTGACAACTCAACTAACAAAATACAAAGTGATGTTTAGATGATTGATACCAGATACTCATTACATGGCAAGAGAGGAAATATAGAGCGGACATGGTAGAGAAAGCACAAGAATTTTACAAACGTTATTTTTCACAGGAAGAAGAACAAGAAAGTATGGAAGAATCAGAGAGCAAAAGCCAGGACGAAAATCAAATAGAAGAAATGGAAAGACAAAGAGAAATAAGAAAGATACAGAAAAAAGAATGAGAAGAAAGAGAGGGAGTGAAAATGAGAGTTAGAAGAGAGACAAGAAACACAAAAAAGCAACTTCAGTAAGAAATGGAAGAGGCAATAAAACTCTTCTCTGTGAACATAAATGGCTTAAATGCACCAAAAAAGAGAACACAAACATTTACTAAATTATGAAAGCTTGAAGCGGATGTGGTATGTCTCCAAGAAGTACACATTAAAAAGGGATATCAGAAATTATTAGAGAACCCAAAATTAGAAAAATTATACACATCATTAATTAAAAAAAAGAGGAATCGCTATATATGTAAAAGAAAGAATAAAATCAAAATTAATCCATTCAGATGAAGAAGGTAGAATATTAATGGTAGAATTAGAAATTGAACAAAACCAATCATTATTAACAGTAATATATGCTCCCAACAAAAATCAACATGAATTTTTTTTAAAAGTACACAATAAAATAATAGAACTAGAATATGATAATATTTGTTTAATTGGGGATTATAACGCAATAGCGGATATTAAAAAGATTATAAGAGTAACAAGAAAAACAAAAAGAAGAATGATATATTACCAAAAGAATTCTTTAATATGGCAGCAGAATTAAAATTGTGAGATGTATGGAGAGAAATGCACAGTGGAGAGAGCCAATACACATTTTACTCACACCCACATCAATCCTGGTCCAGGATTGATATGATTTGGATGACAGCTGAAATTCAGACAGGACTGGAAGAAGTAGAAATAGGAGTAAATGAGTGGGCAGACGATAATCCAATAATTATAAAATGGAAAGGACAAAAATGATTCAAAAGATGGACAATGAATCAATATATATATATAAAGACAAAGAATACAAACAGATGCTGGAAAATGAGTTGAATATATATTTTTAGTGTAAATAAAAAAGAAGATACCTCAATACAAAACCTCTGGGACACGATAAAAGCATACATCCGAGGACTGACAATGGCTTATAACGTGAGGAAAAAGGAGGAAAGGAAATGTCAACAAGAAAAATTACAAGAAGAATTTTAAAAGGTTGAAAGTAAATTACAGGAAGGCCCCCAAACTAAAGAAAAAACAAAAGAGGAATGGAATATAATTAAACATAAAATAAATTTAACAATTTTAAAAAAAAATAGCCCAGAAAATAAAGATGTGAAAACAAAATTATTTCGAACATGCGAACAAAGCTGGTAGGTAGTTGGCTTACAAATTAAAAAAAGAAAAAGATAAGAGAATGATATATCAATTAAAAGATGAAAATGGGATAATGCAATACAGAAGGGAGGATAAAAAGAAAATTATTCAAAAGTTTTTCTCAAATTTATATTGTCAGGAAGATATAGCAGAAGAAAAAATTAAAAACTACATAGAGGGAGCAAACTTGTGTAAAATTACAGAGGAACAACAAGAAATATTAAACAGGCCAATAACGGCAACAGAATTTGAAATGACATTGAAAAAACAAAAAAATAAATAAATAACAAAACACCTGGCCCAGATGGACTTCTAGTGGAGATATATAAAAACACCCAAGAAATCCTGGGAGGGATGATGTTGGAAATATTTAATGATGCTCTAGAACAGGCAAATATACCGAAAACATGGACAGAAGCAATAATTACTCTTATTCCCAAAGAAGACACAAACCATCAAAAAATATAAAATTACCGATCTCATTACTAAACACGGATTACAAGATATTTATGTCAATCATAGCTGAGAGAACAACAACAACAACAAAAATGAACAAATATATACACTCAGATCAAAATGGATTTTTGCCAAGCCGACAAATTAAAAATAATATGAGACCAATAATAAATACTTTAAAAGTCTATGAAACACATCTGGAAAAACAAACTTCACTAGTTTTCCTTGATACCCAGAAGGCATTTAATAATTTGAACTGGAAATTTATGATAAATCAATTTAAATTTATGGAATTTGGGACCAAATTTGAAAAAATGATTGAAAAAAATTATACAAAACAAACGTCAAGGGTAATTATGAATGAGGACACTACAGAACAATTTGATATAACAAAAGGGGTGAGACAAGGATGCCCACTCTCTCCACTTCTATTTATATTAACCTTAGAAATGCTCCTGAAGAGAATTAGAGAAGATCAAGAAATAAAAGGGTGAAAAATAAAGAAAGAAGAATATAAGGTTCAGGCTTTTGCCAATGATCTGGTGTTTATAGTGGAAGAACCATTAGATTCAGGACCAAAATTGATTAAAAAAATAGAAGAATCTGGTGAAGTAGCGGGACTCAAAATTAATAAAAATAAATCCAAATTATTAACCAAAAATATCACAAAGAAACAAGAGAAAGAATTAGAATGCAGTACAAAAATACAAATAACCAAGAAAATAAAACATTTAGGGATTTGGCTTACTAAGGAATGCACTGCTACTAATTTGGTTAAAGATAAAAAAACAACACTACACAAAAATATCAATTTGGATCTCACCTATAGAAGCATTAAAACATTCAAATTTAACTGAATGGGATAAGATAATAAGATATAGAGATATACTAAAAGAACAAGGAAATTTGAAATCAAAACAGGAATTGGAACAAGATCTTAACAGAGAAATTGATTGGTGGACATACATGCAAATTTGGTAGAAATATAAAGAAGATACACAATTATATGAAGTACAAAATGAACAAAATGAATTGGATAAAATTATACAAGGGACAGAGGAGAAATTAATTAGTAGGATATACAAATTTTTACTGTGATATAAGATGGAAGAAGAAATAGTTAAAGATACAATGATCAAATGGACAAAAAACTTTAATCACACAATAGAATTGGAGAAATGGGGAAAAATGTGGCAAATAAATACAAAATGAACTATGTTCATGGCATACAAGGAAAACCAGTTGAAGATGTTTTATAGATGACATCTACCTCCATCTAAACTTGCAAAGATGTTTCCGAATAAATCTCCAATATGATTGTTAAGAAGTACAATGTAATTAAAAGAGAAAGGGACAAGAAGAAAATGGAATAGTATAAAGGGAAATGGGGGAGAATGTAAATATTAGAACATGACCACCATGAAATAGTTGTTAAAAGAGGGTATATATATATATATATATATATATATATATATATATATATATATATATATATATGTGTGTGTGTGTGTGTGTGTGTGTGTGTGTGTGTGTGTGTGTGTGTGTTCCATACCCACACAACATCTATCCAACGTATTCTTAAAAGAACTGAAATGGCATTACTTAGAAATGAAATCCATAGCAAAAGATTCCTATTAGATCAAGTAAACAAGGATCTATTAGCTTCATACTTAAAGATAAGCAATATTATTCACCCCATATTATGGGACAAAATAAAACAGCTTGCCACCTGGAGATCTGAAATAGAAACCACTCATAAAACTTACAGACATTCAAAGAAACTTAAGAAATTAGAACATAAAAAACCTCCAACCACAACACAACATCACTTAAAACAAGTAGTATACAATGCTTCCGATAGAAAATTAACAACAGCAGAAACAAATGTCTTAGCAAAGGGCTTTAATTTTGCAGTGGCACCCAATAAAATTCCAATAGAAACCATCATATGTGAAGTTGAAACCAGCTTAAAGAAACTCAGTGCTGACGATGCTGATAAAGTCAGACATGACGTCACCAACATTCTATGTACTAGTAAACCACCTAAAAGCAACTTATCAAAAGAAGAACAAAAAGCACTGCAAGTTTTAAAAAATGATAATAGCATAATGATATTACCAGCAGATAAAGGCAATGCAACAGTAGTAATGAACACAGTGGACTATGAAAAGAAACTGTCTGACTTACTTCAAGACGCCACATATAAACCCATAAACACAGACCCAACAACATATCTAGAAAAAACCACGAAGATAAAGATAAAATCAAGTACTATAAGTAAAGAAATCCAACAAAAAATTATCCCCAGAGAAAAATCATCAAAATGCCCAAAACTGTATGGCCTCCCAAAAATACACAAAGATGGAATACCTCTCAGACCCATAGTAAGTTCCATAGGCTCACCTTTACAAAATCTAGCCAGATATTTAGCAAAACATCTTCAACCTTTCGCAGAATCTGCTGCTTCATATGTACAGAACTCATACCATTTCATACAAATAATAAAAAAGCAACACATAAAAGAAAGTGACCTTCTTGTAAGCTTTGATGTTGTATCACTATTCACACAAATACCTGTCAAAGAAGCCTTGTCATCAATTAAAAACAAATATCAACTACCAAAACATATCACAAACTTAACAGAACATTGTTTATCCAACACATATTTCATACACAGAGGACAGAGATATAAACAAGTAGAAGGTGCACCAATGGGATCACCATTATCACCAGTCATCGCTAATCTTTTCATGGAAGAATTCGAATCCAATGCCTTAGAAAAAAACTGTTAACAAACCAAAATTATGGCTCAGATATGTTGATGACACCTTTGTGATCTGCCACATGGAAGAGATAAATTGGAAAACTTCTTAGTACATTTGAACAGCCTCCATCCCAAAATAAAGTTCACCATGGAGATAGAATCAGAAAACCAGTTACCTTTCCTCGATGTATTAATTTATAAAAAATCTGATGGCACCTTAGGACATACCATCTATCAAAAGAAGACACATACGAACCGCTATCTCAACGCCAAATCACACCACCATCCAGCACAAATAAACTCTGTTGCCAAAACATTAACCACAAGAACTAAACGTCTGGCTGATGAAGCACATTTACAAACTGAATTATATACACTAACTAATGTACTGACATCAAATGGGTTCTGTAGAAATAAAGTCATCAATATGATCAAACATACAACACCAAGACAGAATAAAAAACAACAAGAGGAACAAAACAATGGGAAAGCCATCTTGCCCTATATAAGGGGAACAACAGATAAAATTAGCAAAGTACTACAAAAACACAACATCAAAACCATATTTTGCACAGATAGAAAGATATCGTCCATTCTGAGAAACCCCAAAGACAAAATAGAATTAGAAGATCAAGGCATATATGAAATCCCATGTGCTTCCTGCCCATCAACATACATTGGACAGACCAACAGAAGAATGAGTGTGCGCATCGAGGAACACAAAAACTCAATACAAAAGCAAGAACACACATCATCATTAGTTCAACATATAAATACAACAGGACACAACATTAATTTTAATAAAACAAAAACAGTTGCAAAAATAGAACATCTCAATGGCAGGATAATCAGAGAAGCAATAGAAATGGAAAAAAGACCATATTGCATGAATAAACGGGATGACACTTCACGTCTGCCTACTATTTGGAAACCTGCTCTCATAGATAGACGAATCTTGACACCATATGTGGAACATGGACCAAACATTGCACAAAAAAATCCCAACCAAATCATATTCAAACCAGCCACAAAGATAAAGCCCTGCCACCTAGTGGAGAAAAACCGACCATACACCCGAAGCCAAGCCAATAAACACATACTGGGACTCCCAACCAATCAGAATGAAAAGGTGGAGCCATCCCAGAATACCAGCACCAGATTTGAAATTCCAACGTCAGTTAGTGCAAAATGACTACTGGCATAAGCCTGATGATGGCAGATGGGATTCTGCCGAAACGTCGCTTCTACCCTTTTAGGGATATATCCACAATTACACGGGAAGAAACCCGAAATATTAACTATACACACATACATACCCGTGAAAACTTACATAAACATATATATATATATACATACATACATACATACATACATACATACATATATATATATGTTGTATTTTTTGTATTTGTCATATTGTGTTATAATAAATATAAAAATTAAAAAAATAGAAAGACTACAGTGAGTTTTGTGACTGCAACATGGTTATTGTTAATTACTTCTGCTTGCCATTTATTTATAATCTTACTTATAGCCATTAAAGTAAAGAGGACCACATCTGCTAAAGGAGGATCTTTAGTACACAACATCTGCTAAAAGAGGAGGAAAAATAAATTAACTGCCCAACTTTAACAAATCATGGTTCCTTCCCAGGTTATTGACTAGATATGTCATCTGCAGGTGTTATTGTTTGTATTTTTTATCTCTTAAGAAAAACAACTCTCTGGATAATTTAAACTTTGACAATGACCAAAAGTCCGATGAGATTGTTGCATAATTGATGGTTTAGGGGTTCATCACCTGGCATTCTTTAGGTTTCTGGTATGCTGAGGGGGAATGGATTGGCAATATCTGTCCCTGTTAACTCTCTTAATATTTGTTCAATAAAATCCTCTGGCATTTTCATCTTTTAGAGTACTAATGATGTTTATGATGTGGCTAGATTAAAGTCTTTGGGATTGACTGCTGATGTTGTCCAGGTTAAATAAGATGTTGGAACAAACACTGAAATTGTTTGTTCTAAGGAAAGAAATCTAAGGAAGAAACTCTTCTGACAGTTTCAGAGAAGTGTTAGAAGAGATAAGAAACAGTATTGTAACAATATCTGTAAAGACATGGAAGAAGAAACAGACATGGAAAAACAAAGTGCTGCAAAAGATTTCTGAATACAGAATGAAGTTTCAATGTTGAATTGGTATGCTAATAAATAATAATGGACAGATAACTAATTGATTCAAAATAGATTGCTTTGATTAAAGAAAAAAATATAAATACTTTCATTTATACTTGGAAACCACTTCTGGACTTTGTGCTTGAGGTGGAAAGAAATGAAACTTTGATTTTGGGTTTTACTGATTAGTTAGATTTGTTGTTATAGAAATGGCTAGTTTCTATTATTATGAAAAAGTAAAAAGTTGAAGGTAGATCTTAAGGCCTTATTTTATTGCACCAAAGGAGTCAGAAGTCAATGCCTTTTTTTTTCCTTTTTCCATTGCTTTCCCCTACTATCCACTTCCCCTTTTCCTTTCCTACTTTCCCTAATATTTGCTTTTGTATTCTTTTTGTATGTCATATTATAAATTAATAAAACTGCACAAAATGTAAAGAAAAAACCCCCCAAAATAGATCAAAGAAAGATGGAAGGAATATGTTGAAATACTGTACAGTAGTAATGCCAATTTAGAACATATCTACAATTTATTTATTTATTTATTTTATTTTATTAAATTTCTATAGCGCCCTTCTCCCGAAGGACTCAGGGCGGTGAACAGCCAGAAGATAAAACACAGAGATACAAAATTTAAAATAGATTAAAACCAATTAAATAATTTGGCTGAATTTTAAAATACCCCATAATTAAACAGACTAAAATTTGTGTTTAAAATTTAAATTTAAAAAAGGAGAAGATTTAGGCCAGGCCAGCTTGATGAAATAAAAACGTTTTAAGCACGCGACGGAAGGTGCGAAGATCCGGGATCCTCCGTATCTCTGGGGGGAGCTCGTTCCAGATCGTAGGTGCCCCCACAGAGAAGTACTTTGTTATTTTCTCCAATGTATGGAGATATTTTAAATTTTACTTAGGCTTTCTAGGATTTAACTCAAAGGAACTGAAGATGCTTCTTGGATGAGAAGTGAAATATTTTCAAGAAAAAACAAAGAAAGTCCTGTTACATTTTGCAAAAGCATCTTTGGGACAACCATGACCTAGATGATTGAAAGTCTCCATAGACTTCTAGGATTCAACTATATTTTTCAATATGTACGATTTAAAATCTCTCCCATCTCTTAATTTAAGTTATTAATTTTTAAAAAATGGAAAGAAGATGACCCAGGAGAGATCCTTAAGGCATCTTGACATTTTTTCCATGAGATAGCATTTATATTCATTGAAGAGGATTTTTTTAGCTTGCTATTTCTCCACTTAGTTGAAACCATCCAAATCCATGTTTATTCATCTTGCTAAACAGAATATAATGAAATATTCTATCAAAGGCTTTGCTGAAGACAAAATATATTACATACATCTCTCTCAGAATTTATTAAGCAATTG
Source organism: Pantherophis guttatus (assembly GCF_059756535.1). NCBI lineage: Eukaryota > Metazoa > Chordata > Lepidosauria > Squamata > Colubridae > Pantherophis > Pantherophis guttatus. Next base: position 81,771,803 of record NC_142066.1, read on the forward strand.
AAACAATTCCATTAATTTCCAATAATTCCTGCATTGTTTTCAATTTGCTTATAAAGATAAATGTTTTCACAATATTCTAGAATTTTCCCAATTATCAGAATCAAACTGGATTGACTCTGGACTATAAATTGCTAGATTCTTCTTTTGAAATTTCACAGATTTTTATTTTTTCTCTTTATGAAGGAAGAAGCAACATTTGCCCTCTTCCAGTCTTCAATTTAACATTTTTATTGAGTTATAAAGTATTATAAAATACAAAATACAAAGTAAATAGAAAAGCAGTGCGGAGAGGGGAAAGGGAAGTGAGGAAAGATAAGAAAGAAGAAAAGAAAGAAAGAAAGAAAAAGAAGCATTGACTTCTGACAGTAAAATAAGGCATTAACATCAAATTACAGCTTTTTGCTTTTTCATAATAATATGAACAAGCCATTTCTATAAAGATCTATCAGTCTAATCAGTAAAACCCAGTCAGAGTTTCATTCTTTTCCACATCAAGCACAAAGTTCAGAAGTGGTCTCCATGTGGAAATAAAAGTACTAATGTTCTTTTCTTTAATCAAAGTAGTCAGTTTTGCCATTTCAGCCAACTCCATCAACTTTTGCAATCATTCGTCCATGTTAAGAATCGAAGTGTCCTTCTATTTTTGTGCATACAATAGTCTTGCTGCTTTATTATTATATAATAATAAAGTTCCAAATTTTTTCTCCTGTTCTTTTTCGAATAAGCCCAAAAGGAAAAGTTTTGGTTTCATTTTTATCTCCATTTTCAAAATTTTCTGTATTAAAATATGAATCATATTCCAAACTTTTTTTTTTGCTTTATCACATCCACCATAAATGATGAAAACTCCTCTTTTTACTTTTACACTTCCAACATTCATTTGAGTTACCTTTATACCAGTAGTGGGATTCAAATTTTTTTACTACCAGTTCTGTGAGGGTGGCTTGGTGGGTGTGGCTGGGTGGGCATGTGAGTGGGTGGGCGTGGGTGGGTGGTCATGTGACTGGGTAGGTGTGGCCAACTTGACATCACTCACATTGAGGAGCGCCTTATCTTGCCCCACTTGCCTGGCCTCCCGAACTCTTCTGGTCTTTGTCTATTAATTTGTCTATTACTACAGTGTCTGGTTGATTATCTAATGCCTGCCTATCCTTCTGTATCCAGAACTCCCACAGATTCTTAGCTCTATTTTTCTCCACAGTCTCCTGTGGAAACTCCTTGATGGGTGGCTGGAGAATTCTGGGAATTAAAGTCTTTCAGCTGAGAGATACCTTGGGTTCTATATAGTGTCGTAAATCCCTGCTTCTATGGATCTGGTGCTTAGTGCCTGTTCTTGTGCTGTTATGATCAGTGATCAGTGCTGCCTTTTACACACACACACTACTTCAGGAATAATTATAAAAATGATGATTTCTCACTCATTTCTTTACTGGTAGTAGAAACAAAATAAGCAGCCATAAATGTCACCTAAAGTTGGAACCCTATATTTGGATTCTGATGCATATTTATTGTTGTGAATGCTTTTGCAAAACAGTGGCTGGGAAGACTTGCCACAGATAAGTTTACAAAGCACCTATTTCAAATAACATTTCTTAATTCTGCATTCTTACTTGCCCTCTTGTACTGTACCACTGTATTTTGGATTCAAATGAAAATAAATATATATAAAAGTTAAAATCTCAGGTGTTTTCCCACGTCATTATAAGTTTGTTAGTTAAAATGTTTAAAATCCTGGCTAAGATCCCAGCTCAGAATCCTCTAAATTCCCAAACAAAAACCTTTTTAAGGTCTTTCAAAAATTTAAGAACACACACACACACACACACACACACACACACACACACACACATATATGTTTTTCTTTTAGCCAGGTTTTTCCTACGTAGCCAAGATTTTTCTACAGCCCTAGCTCAGTGGAGTCATATCCACTCGATTCTGGGCTTTTTTCTTCTGGCAGCCAGCAGGCCCTAGGCTGCCCTATGCTGCTTAGGAGAGACTTATATAGATCTATTTCTGGCTCGTTAGCCATCATCAGTAAGCCACACCCACATCTCATGTATCCTCCCTGTAAAGGTACAATATCTATTTTCTTACTTTTTCGTAGGTTTTAGGTGTGTTTTTCTTTTAGTCTGATTTTTCTACAGCCCTAGCTCAGTGGAGTCACATCCACTCGATTCTGGGCTTTTTTCTTCTGGCAGCCAGCAGGCCCTAGGCTGCCCTATGCTGCTTAGTGAGAGACTTATATAGATCTATTTCTGGCTCATTAGCCATCATCAGTAAGCCACACCCACATCTCATGTATCCTCCCTGTAAAGGTACAATATCTATTTTCTTACTTTTTCGTAGGTTTTAGGTGTGTTTTTCTTTTAGTCTGATTTTTCTACAGCCCTAGCTCAGTGGAGTCACATCCACTCGATTCTGGGCTTTTTTCTTCTGGCAGCCAGCAGGCCCTATGCTGCCCAATGCTGCTTAGTGAGAGATCTTATATAGATCTATTTCTGGCTCGTTAGCCATCATCAGTAAACACACACCCAGCTAGCCACCCTCTGCAAAGAAGGAAGAATTCTGGCAGGCCTTACAACACCACTGGTTGCTTGTTGGAATCTCTGCCTCTCTTCTGATGTTAACATTCGAGTTTCTCGGACTTCCGGTTGGCACCGCAGGCATCATGGACGGTCTCCTTAGACTGCCAGCCCTGTGATCTCGTAAAAGCTGTTTTGACAGTGCTAATCAGCTGTCTGGCAGCTTAAAAACCTCTCCATTGGGAGAAGAAGGAGAGGAGAGCCAGTGAGTGTGAGTAGAGCTCCCCAAAAGTCCTCTGGAATAATTCCAGAGGCTTGGAGGGTGAGAGCTCCCCAGCCAGCCCACCAAGAAGCTCCGAATCCGGGACAACTCTGTTTTAAACAGAGCTAGACGCCGCAACCGATCCTGCTGGCAAAAGTGAGTTTGATTGATTACAAGCGCAGGTAGAGCGGAAACAGGAGAAGAAGCTTTAAAAGTAACAGTGCTTAACTCTGGATTTACATTGTTTCTAATTGAATCCTTTTGAGCTGGAGGCTGAAGATGGCACCTTTGTTATGGGTGTGAAAGTGAAAGTCAGAAACGAAAGTGCTTATTGAGAACTTTGCACTGTGAGAGTGGATTAAAGCTGCTGGGAAGTGAGAGCTTGTGGAGAAAAGACTATTTTGCTTGATAAATTAGAGACTATAAATTACAAGCTTTTGAAAATTGTTCAAGGGACTCTGTGGCTGTGAAAGGAAAAAAGATCTTTTTTTAAAAAAAAGATGGCTTCTAAACAAGTTAAGCCAGGAGCTGCTAGAGGAGGAGGAGGTTCTCCAGTGGTGTCAGTAGTGACACAGAAAGCACAACTTCTGGCTGATTCACAGAGTCAGGAGGCTTCTTTTAATGAACTCAAAGAATTTATAAAAGAAGCCATGAATAATCAAGCTGCAGCCATGAATAACCTAACAGTAATTGTGGAAGGGAAATTAAAGAAATTTGAGGAGGATATAAAGTCAATTAAATAAGTTGTTGAAGTAAAGCATGATGAAATAAGAGATGATATTGTTTTTACAGTTTTAGGATTGTCAAAACTTGTTATTCAGGTGGATGAGAGAGTGGAAGAAATTAATGAAGCCAATTTGAATTTGGAAAGCAAAATGGGAGATGTCCTGACCAAAACAGAGAAAGTTGATGATGAATTAGTAATGTTACAATACAGGTCCATGGAATTTGCTTTGAGATTGAGAGGCCTGAAAGAAAACAGCAAAGAAAATTTAAAGGATATTTGTGCTGATGCTATTGCAGAGATAATTAAAGAAAGACCAGGAGAGGTGGCAAGCCGAATTGATAAAATCTACAGGGTTAACTCCTGGTTGGCAAGACAAAGACAGCTGCCAAGAGATGTAGTGATTTATTTTACAACCAGGAGGATCAGAAATGATATTTTACAAGCTTCCTACAAGAATAAGGTTCAGGTGGCTGGGCAAGAAGTGGTGGTTTTGAAAGAGATCCCTCCAAAGATGTTGAGAAGTAGAAAGGACTTTGGCTTTTTGGTAAATGAGCTGAGAAATCAACAAGTGGCATACAGATGGGATGTTCCAACTGGTCTAATAGTGACTTATAATGGAGAAAGATACCGGTTAAACACAGTCTGGAAGGCAAAAGATTTCTATGTTAATGTTTTAAAGGCTGGATACCCACCCTCACCAGGGGGGAGCAGAAAGAAAATGGAGATGATACAACAAGATTGAAAGCAGATAGAAACTTATGCTGAAGTTGCCGCTAGAGGAATCATCACAGAAGAAGATCTGGATCTTGGGGGCTTACCCCCAACTCTGGAACCACTCAAGAAGGGAGAACCGAAAGCACAAAGTCTGACCCGATCAACTTATAAACTTCAAGAACAACAGTTAAAAATGCAACAATCTCAAGATCTATCTCAAGAAGTTCAGAAAACAGGAGCAGTGGGGTGGGGGCTAGGCTGAAGAGTAAGGTGGAGGAGGATCTTCAGCTGATGCTCATGAGGCTTCGAAAGGCTAAAGATGGCAACTAAATTCCTATCTTGGAATGTTAATGGTCTAAATTCACCACAAAAAAGAAAGAAAGTATTTCATTATTTGAAACAATTTAAAAACGATGTCATTTGTTTGCAAGAAACACATATTAGACTATTAGATCAAAAATATTTGATAAATTCAAGATTAGGTACAAACTTTGTGGCATCGGCGCCATCGAAGAAAAATGGGTTAGTTATATATGTAAAGAAAGGACTATCAGCTAATTTAATTGAGGCAGATGTTCAAGGAAGATATATTGCAATTGAATTATTAACTCAGACTGGAAATATGCTTTTAATTGGAATATATGCCCCTAATCAGCAACAAGACAAATTTTATAAATTTTTACATACTAAAATAATACAATGGAATTATAAATCTTTTATATTAATGGGTGACTGGAATGGAGTAATAGATACACAGAAAGATAAAAAAAGTTTATCCAAGATTTCTACACGTGCGAAATTACCTAAATCCTTTTTTGATATGATGGAAGATAGAGAATTGAGAGATATTTGGAGAGAACGCAATGTGGAGGAGAGAGACTTTACATTTTTTTCTGATTTGTTATATGAAAAAAAAGTGGATAAAGTGTTTAAGAGTGATATACTTAGAAATGCGTTGCTGAGGGTTTGGAAAAAGTATCAATATAAGCTAAATTATAAGATACCCATATGGGCAAATCCCAGGCATGCAATAGAAAATATAAGTATAGAACAAAAGGTGATAACAGAGGTGATAAAGAGCTTCTTTTTATGGAAAGGGGTAAGTTGCAATTGAAATCTTTAGATGTATTAAAAGAAGAAGGGATAATTTATACTTGGTTTCAGTATGGTCAGCTTCAAGCTAGATGGAGGGAAGATCAAAAAACTGGTGTCATGCAAAATGAGGAAAATCTGGTAAAACAGATTAGAGATCAAAGTCAGATGCATATTAAAAGGTTGTATAACGCTTTATTGGAAATAGATTCAGAGGACTTCCGGTTGGTGAATCCCAGCGATATGGCGCTGTGACAGCGATCGCTGCTTGCAGCGTCACTTTTTTGTTGCGTTTTGGGGTCCCTTCGAGGTGTGGGAGCCCGGAGAGCTCCGCGGACGATAGCAGGGTGTCAGCAGGCAGAGCGGTGAAGAGCAAGCACTCTCTGCTGGACTGACTACCGCTGTCAAACTAACGCGGCGCGTCTGCTTTAAATGGCAGACTTGAAGCTGTGATAGCCAACAAAAGACAGGAAGCAAGAAGATTTCGGTGAAGTTGGTGCCTATGATCATTTGTACTACTCTCCCTCGAACACGCTCGGAGTGAGTTCAATTGGATTGTGCTGGCTGCATCGGATAAGAAGGATCCTGGAAGGAATTGGCGGCGATTGTGAGGATTGGAGGAGATTGGTGGGAGGCGAAATCGCAGACGTGCCGGTGAGATTGAGGACACTTTTAGAAAGGGAGACGGAGCCTTCAGTGGATTGGATTGATACTTTGTTTTGAACAAACTTCGAAAGTTAAGAGTGTGGAATAGACTAATTGAATAAAGGAACTGGATTTTGGAAGTGCGGTAGTTGTCAGGACTAATAATAAGACTGTCTTGAGCTGAGAGACTGAGAAGGAGCACTTGGGGAAGATAACATGGCTGATGAAATCTGAATGACAATGCAAATGGAGAGTGATTGAACTTAAGAGCAACGCGAAGCAGATCATATAGCAAAGCGTGCCTGCTGCATCATTGTAAAAGAACTTTTTTATATTTTTGGTTGCTTTTCCCTTTGGCTCTTTTATGACTGAGAGAAGTTATTGAGCAATTAATCAATCAACGAGTTGGGCAAATAACAACAACCAAAAAAAACATTAGAAAATTTATATATCTACAAGTATATATCTATATTAATATTATATACATTACATATTCCATTTTAGATAATCTAAATTAATTGTGAACTTATTTAAAATTTATTAAGTACTTTTTAGATTTTTTTATTAAGGAATTTATATACGCTATAATCTTATATATTCTATAATTGGATTTTTCCTTTTCTTCTCCTCCTTTCTTCTTCTTTCAATTATTGATTCTTAATTTTGATTAGCTTTTTATAACTTAAAATAATAATAATAATAATAATTTTATTTCTATACCCCCCTTCTCCCGAAGGACTCAGGGTGGTGTACAGCCAATTTAAAAACACAAGACACAACAATAATTAAAAATTAAAATAATTAAATAGATTTGGCCGATTTAAAACCCCAAAAATTAAAATACCCCAATTTAAAATTATTATATTGACAGCCCTGCCTGGCGGAACAACAGGGTCTTCAGTGCGCAGCGGAACACCCGGAGGTCGGAGATCTTACATATTTCCGGGGGCAGTGCATTCCACAGGGTTGGGGCTCCCACAGAGAAGGCCCTCCCCCTGGGTGTCGCCAGCCGACATAACTTGGCTGATGGCACCCTGAGGAGACCCTCTCTGTGGGAATGGACTGGTCGGTGGGAGGCTATTGGTGGCAGAAGACGGTCTCGAAGGTATCCGGGTCCTGTGCCATGGAGCGCTTTAAAGGTGGTAACCAACACCTTGAATTGCACCCGGAAGACCACTGGGAGCCAGTGCAGCTCGCGCAGGAGGGGTGTCATGCGGGCACAACGAGGTGCGCCCATAACCACCCGCGCGGCCACATTCTGGACCAGCTGGAGCCTCCGAGTGCTCTTCAAGGGGAGCCCCATGTAGAGAGCATTACAATAGTCCAGCCGGGAGGTGACAAGGGCATGAGTGACCGTGCGCAAGGCGTCCCGGTCCAGAAAGGGCTGCAACTGGCGGATCAGGTGAACCTGATAAAAGGCCCCCCTGGCCACGGCCGTCATATGCTCTTCTAAAGACAGCCGTGAATCCAGGAGGACACCCAGATTGCGAGCCCTCTCTGTGGGAGGCAAAGATTCACCCCCAATAGTCAGCGATGGCACCTGCTGACTATATCGGGACGCCGGTAGCCACAGCCACTCGGTCTTGGAAGGGTTGAGTCTGAGCCTGTTCCTCCCCATCCAGACCCGCACGGCCTCCAGGCAGCGAGACATCACATCAAGGGCATCGTTGGGGTGGTCTGGGGTGGAGATGTACAGCTGAGTATCATCAGCGTACAGGTGACACTTCACCCCAAAACCACGGATGATCTCACCCAGTGGCTTCACATAAATGTTGAACAGAAGAGGCGAGAGGACCGACCCTTGTGGCGAGATGCCTCGAGGTGCCTTGCGAGATGCCTCGAGGTCGACCTCTGCCCCCCCTGCCAACACGAACTGCGAGCGGCCGGAGAGGAAGGAAGAGAACCACCGCAAAATGGTGCCCCCTACTCCTAACCCCTTCAACCACTGCAGCATGATACCATGGTCGATGGTATCAAAAGCCGCTGAGAGATCTAATAGGACTAGGACAGAGGAGCAACCCCTGTCCCGGGCCCTCCAGAGATCATCCACCAATGCGACCAATGCCGTTTCTGTGCTGTGCCCCTGCCTGAAGCCCGACTGGTACGGGTCTAGATAGATAGCTTCATCCAGGTGCCTGGGCAGTTGTCGTGCCACCACACTCTCAACAACCTTCGCCACAAAACGAAGGTTGGAGACCGGACGATAGTTAACTAATTCAGCCGGGTCCAGGGAAGGCTTCTTGAGGAGGGGCCTCACCACCGCCTCTTTCAAGGCGGCAGGAAAGGCACCCTCACTCAGAGAAGCAGTTATAATCCCCTGGAGCCAGCTTCGTGTAACTTCCCGGGAGGCCAGTACCAACCAGGAGGGACACGGGTCCAATAAACATGTGGCGGCACTAATCCTACCCAGAACCCTGTCCACATCCTCGGGAGCCACAGGATCAAACTCCTCCCAGATAATATTCTCAAGACCTACCCTCGTCTCCTCCCCCGGACTCACCCAGTCGGAGTCCAAGCCTTCCCGAATCCGAGCGACTTTATCGTGCAGGAATTGCACAAAATCCTCAGCTCGACCCTGCAAGGGATCCTCCCGCACTCCCCCCTGAAGAAGGGAGTGGGTCACCCTAAGCAGGGCGTCTGGGCGGTTCTCTGCAGATGCGATAAGAGCGGAAAAATGGTTAGATTTTGCCGCTTTTATCGCCACTAGGTAGGTCTTGATATAAGACCTCACCTGTGTCCGGTCGGAATCAGAATGACTAGTCCTCCAAATGCTCTCTAGGCGTCTTTTCCGACGCTTCATCTCTCTCAGCTCCTCAGAGAACCAAGGAGCCAATTGAGATCGGCATCAGGTCAGAGGCCGCAAAGGCACGACACGATCCAAAGCTCCGGCGGCCGCACTCTCCCAGGCGGCCACCAGCTCTTCAGTCGAGTCATGTGTCAGAGTCTCAGGAAATGGCCCAAGCTCCGTCAGGAACCTTTCTGGATCCATCAGGCACCTGGGACTGAACCATTTAGTCGGTTCCGTCTCCCTGCGGCAGGGGGAAGCGGTAGGAAAGTCCAAGTGAAGGAGCGAATGATCTGTCCATGACAAGGGTTTAATGTCTAAGTCCCCTCTACCAAGATCATTCAACCACTGACCAGAGATGAAAATCAAGTCCAGAGTGTGTCCTCCTATGTGAGTGGGGCCTTGAACTAACTGGGTCAGGTCCATGGCCGTCATGGAAGCCATGAACTCCCGAGCCACCTCTGACGTCTCACCCGCGGATGGAAGGTTGAAATCCCCCATGACAACAAGTCTGGGGGTATCCACCGCCACCCCGGCGATGACGTCGAGTAGCTCGGGTAGGGTCGCTGCCACGTGGCAGGGAGCCAGGTACGCAGTCAGCAAACCCATCTGCACCCCACGGCCCCACTTCACAAAGAGGGACTCACATCCGGCTATCTGAGGAACAGTGGTCTCCCTCGGACAAAGACTCTCCCTAATAATCACTGCCACTCCCCCACCCCTCCCCTGGGCCCTTGGCTGATGAAATGCACGAAAACCTGGTGGGCACATTTCAATGAGGGGGACCCCCCCTCTTGGCCCAACCAGGTCTCCGTAATACCTGCCAGGTCCGCACCCCCCTCCAATATAAGATCACAGATGAGGGGGGCTTTATTGACAACCGACCTGGCATTACATAACATCAGCCATGGACCCTGGGCCTGAGACTCTGCACAACCCAGGCCATGAGGCGCGCATTGGGGACCAGAGTCTGAACCAGCTGAATACCATCTCTGCTTTATACATCTTAGATAATGGATCTGGTATTAAATACAAACATCATCTTCTAGAATTTTTCTTTTAGATTATAGTTTAATGTAAATTTTAAACTCTTCGTGGTAGCCCTGTGTATTGGTACTCTGGAAAGCAGAAGCTAATTGCAACTTCCACAGCGGAAGCTGAGTATGTGAGTTTGTCCAAAGCTTCCAATAACCTAGTTTGGTTTGATGATCTTTTGGTGAGCTTTTGGAGGGAACCCATGTATCCTATAAATATCTATGAGGACAACATGGCTGCTGTTAACATATCGGAAGCCGATGCTGTAGGTCAGAGATCACACCATATTGATATTAAGAATAAACATGTAAGGCAATTGTGAGAACAGGTTTCATCAAAACCATCTATTGTGAAACAAGGGAACAGGTGGCGGATGTGTTTACTAAACCGCTGCCCCGTGAACAACATCATTATCTCCTGGGTAAAATATCGATAGCTATGTAAAATGTACTGACCGTTGATGTGTATATGTATTCAGTGATGTATATATGTTTGTTATCAAATCAAATAGCCACAGAGAAGGGGATTGTCACGAGTGTTTTCAGGATTGCTGTAGCTACTTGATCAGTTACAAACAGTATGGATCCAATCAAGCCATCTCCTGTCTGCAATTAACTGCAAGCCTTCCCCGCCCTAGTTAATTGCAGGTTAATTCCCCATATAAGCACAGACCTTTCTGCTTGCTATTTGGGCCTAGACGCTGTTTAGGCCTAGATGCAGAGCCAGGGCTGAAGCACCTGGACGCAGAGCCCAGAGCAGAGCTGCAGAAGGGAGGAGAACTCAGATAAGGAGTCCTGACGGCTGCAGCAGAGTTAGCAGCAGAAAAGGAGCTGAAGAGCTGTGTAAAGATACTCCCACGGAGCTAGCTGCAACTGTGAGTTGAGATAGCTGGGAGCCTTTTGAAGTCTCCAATTTCGGCTTGCCTTTTGCTGAGTTGAAGCACTCAAGCCAACATCTGAACTGTTACTGCTGGACAGTTTCCCTCCCAGGAGCTTCAAGCCACATTTGCTGATTGAATTGTTTTTCACAGGTGACTTTTAGCTGTGAAGCCTACGCTGCTGCCCTTCTACCATCTCGATGATGTATCGACACAGAAGCTGTTTAATGTCATGTTAGTTTTTTCTTATGGACTGTTTCGGTATTGTGGAGAGGAATTTAGGGAGATGGCTTGGCTTCATTTAACCAAGATAAGACTTTGTTATTAATGTGCCTTTTTAAAGATATAGTGTTTTTTAAACATTTTGAAGTAAAGTATATTTTTATACAAGACTCCTCTGCTAGTTTTATTTCAGTCCTAGTGTGTTTGCTCGTGAGCTGGTTCATGGTTCGGGGACAACCCTCTACTCCATCCTGACACATATATTTTCCCATTGTTCAAGCATTCCTTGCCCACTGCATTGTACAATGTTTTACATGTTCATTTTCCAAATTCAATTTCAATAACATTTTATAGATCTTAGCAATAATATGTTCATCGTTGCCACATAATGAAATTTCCAATTCATTTTTAACAAAGTCAAATCCATTACTTACTTACTTACTTACTTACTTACTTACTTACTTACTTACTTACTTGTCAAACATGTACAAGATAACAGGTATAAGTATAAACATGGACATGAACATAGGAAATAAGTACAAGTAAATAGGGCCAGTAGGACAGGGATGGTAGGCACGCTGGTGCGCTTATGCGTGCCCCCTTTATGGACCTCTTAGGAATGGGATGAGGTCCACAGTAGACAGTTTAAGGTTGAAGCTGTGGGGGTTTGAGGATGTAACAATGGAGTCAGGTAGAGTATTCCAGGTGTTGACCACTCTGTTGCTGAAGTCATATTTTCTGCAATCGAGTTTGGAGTGGTTTAACTTGAGTGTGTATTTATTCTTTACCCAAGTATTATTGAGGTTGAAGCTGAAGTAGTCGTTGACAGGTAGGGTGTTATAGCAGACAATTTTGTGTACTATGCTTAGGTCAGACCATAGCCAGCATAGTTCCAGGTTGTCCAGGCCCAAAAATTCGAGCCTGGTGGCATAAGGGATTCTATTGTGAGCAGAGGAGTGGAGTACTCATCTTGTGAAATACCTCTGGATCCGCTCAATTGTATTAATGTCCAATATACAGTATGGATTCCAGGCAGATGAACTATATTGGAGAATTGGTCTGGCAAAGGTTTGTATACCCTAGTTAGCAGTACAATGTTACCGGAGAAGAAGCTTCGCAAAATTAGGTTGACAACTCTTAATGCCTTTTTGGCAATGCTACTACAGTGAGCTTGGGGCTTAGATCATTTGAGATGAGTACTCCTTGACAGAGTGAGGGTCATCTATGAGGTTGTATCCACCCAGCTTGTGTTTGGTGTTCTGATTTTTGTTGCCAATGTGTATGACAGCATTTGTTAGTTGAGATTTGGAATTGCCAATTGCGTGACCATTCTGACACATAGTCTTTTCTAACCAATCGTAAAATTTATCCCATGTCCTGAAATACATTGACTCCTCTTTATCTTTTATTCTCAATGTTAATCTATTCATTTCTGAACATTCTAAAATTTTCTTTATAATTTCTCCCTCCAACGGGATTTTATCTGCTTTCCAGTTTTGTGCAAATATAATTCTAGCTGCTGTTATTATATGAATAGTCAAATATGTATCTTCTTTACTATAATTCTCTGGTAAAATTCCCAATAAGAATATCTCTGGTTTTAACTCTATATCCTACTGCAACATTCCATCTAACGATGCCTGTATTTTCACCAAGTAATATTTTGCTTCTTTACACAACCACCATATATGACAATATGATCCCAGCAATTGGTGATATTTCCAACACTTAGCTGATTTATCTTTAAACATCTTAGCTAATTTTTCAGGTGGCATATGCCATCTATAAAACATCTTATTCAAATTTTTTTTATAACCTGTTGCCATTGTTAATTTATAATTTCTTTCCCAAAGTTGTTGCCATTTCTCCAGTTCTATAGTATATCCAAAATTCTTTGCCCATGCTATCATTGTTTCTTTTACTTCTTCATCTTCTAGTCTAATCCGCAATAGATAATTATATAACTTCTTAATCATTTTTTCATCTGTTCCTGTCAATATTTCATCCAGTTCTGATTTCCCCAACTTAAACCATATTGTCTACGATCTGCTTCATATCTTGATTGTATTTGCAGTCTTGTATACCAATCTATCTCAATCCTTTGACTCTCTAGTTTTTATTTTTGTTTCCATTCTCCCTTATCTGTCAAGATGTCCTTATACCTAACAATATTCCCCATATTTACAATATTTGGATATGTCACTGCTTCCATTGTAGAAAGCCACATTGGTATGTTCAGATAATGTTTTTCTTTCACTCTCTCCCACACTGATAGCAAGCCATTTCTTACATAATGTCTCTGGAAATATCAATGTGTCCTTTCTTTCCCATACCATAAAAAGGCATGCCAATCCAGTTGTAAATCATGGCCCTCCAAGATCAGTAGTCTTGCATTCCTCAATAAAATCCATTCTTTAATCCATGTTAACGCTGCCGCTTGATAATACAGTTCCCAATTCGGTAGGCCAAATCCACCTCTAGTTCTTGCATCTTGCAGCATTTTTATTTAATTCTTGCTCTCTTTCCTTGCCACACATATTTCCACATTATTCTCTTTACCTCTTCAAAATATTTTTTCTCCAGTTTTATTGGCATAGTTTGAAATATAAATAATAGTTTTGGTAATACATTCATTTTTATTAATGCTATTCTTCCCATTAATGATAATTGCAAGTTTCTCCATTTCTCCAGATCTATTTCAATTTGTTTTTTCAGTTTATAATAATTATCTTCCTTGAGCGTTGCACATCTTGATTTCAAATGAATGCCCAAATATTTCACTTTCTTCACAATTTGTATGTCCAGTTTCTCCATTATCTCCCAATTTTTTTTATTTTCTCTCATATTTTTAACTAATATTTTTGTCTTACCTTTATTGATTTTCAGTCCTGCTACTTTCCCATATTTTTCTATTTGCTCTAATAGTTTTGGCACTGTCTCTATTGGATCTTCCATGATAAATACCAAATCATCCGCAAATGCTTGTAATTTATATTCTTCTTTTTTAATTTTCATTCCTTTTATTTCCTTCTCCTGTCTCTGTCAGATCTCTAAAAGTGATACGGCCTTTCAGTTGGAGGAAGGGGGAGACTTGGATTCAATTTACGAGCTTTGCCTGTGTTAACAGATATTTTACAACCTATATCCTGGCGCCAAAGAGCCCTGAGATCCTCTTTACCTGTAGGAATTTTTATGACAGCCATGTGGGTTGTTTCACTTTAAAAGATAACAGTGGGAATGCATGGTTGTTCGGGTTCTCAGGGAAACTTGGAAAGAAAGCATCTTCACACTTATGTATTTGCTAAAATCTGCATTCTGACTTAAAGGGAGGGGTCTCTATTGCTTTAATCCTGCTTGTCTTGCCTAAGGGTATTCAGATCGTGCTTTAACTGGATGGCTTTCACTTCTGCTTAATAAAAGAATCCTTTTGAACAACCACATTTCAAGAGTTCGTACTTTCTTAAGTTGGAAGGAGAGGCAATCCTTACAGTCTCACTTTTCTATTTAAAACCTCTAATGTCAATATAAATAATAATGGAGACAAAGGGCATCCTTGTCTTGTCCCTTTTCTGATATCTATTTTCCCTGTCATTTCACCATTTACCATCTCCTTTGCCGCTTGGTCTCTATATATAGTTTGGATCATATTTATGAATCTGTCTCCAAAATCAACCATTTTCAACTGTTTTATCATAAATTGCCAATTCCCATTATCAAATGCCTTTTGCGCATCTAAAAACAGCAGCGCTATTTGCTTCTCTGAATGTAATTCATAATATTCTAGTGTATTTAATATAATTCGCATATTGTCTCTAATTTGTCTTTTTGGTAAAAAGCCATTTTGGTCCAAACTCATTTTGGTATAAACTATATTTTGGTATAAACTCATTTAATAATTTCTTTAATCTTTTGGCCATGATTGATGCAAAAATCTTATAAACTGCATTTAATAGAGATATCGGTCTATAATTCTTTATATATTGCAGATCTGTCTCTTCTTTCGGTATTAAAGTTATGTATGACTCCATCCATGAGTCCGGAATTTTATTTTTGAGTAATAGTTCATTGAATACATACAGCATCACATTGCTTAATACATCTTGTAAGGTTTTATATACCTCTACTGGTAATCCATCCAGACCTGGTGTCTTACCATTTTTCTGTATTTTAATTCCCTCCATTAATTCCATCATAGATATTCTTTCTTCTAATAGTTTTTTGAACTTTTCCGGGATACTAGGCGTTCTGTTTTTTTCAAATACTGTTCTATCTCATCTTCTGCTACTGTTTCTTGTTGATACAGTCCATTGTAGTATTTCTCAGTTATTCTCTTCTTTTCCTCACTTTTATAACATATCTTTCCATCTTGATCTATTAATTGACTTATTAATTTCCTTTCTTTCTCTTTTTTCATTTTATATGCTAACCATTGTCCTGGTTTATTTGCATTTGCATTTTTTTTTTTGCTTTGTAGCTTTTATTTTATTTGCCAATTCTTCATTTTCCATTAAATTCATCTTATGTTTTTTCACATCCATTAAAATTTTTAATCTTTTTATTGTGTGGGTTTTTTTGCAATTCCATCTCTAACCTCTTATATTCTTCCTCTAAATTCTTTTGCATTTGCCTATTCTGTTTATTTCATTTTCCTAAATATGTCATTGTCAATCCTCTAATATATGCTTTACTAGTATCCCACACATTTTGTAAAGATGTATCTTCTTTCTTGTTCTCTTTAAAGAAGAAAGTCAGTTCTTTTCCATATATTGTTGAAAGTTTTTTTCATTTAATAGTTTTTGATTTAATGTCCATCTCATTTTTCTTTTTTTCCCTTTCCATGTCATTATTATTGGATTGTGGTCTGCCCATACATTTGTTCCAATATCAATCTCTTGTATTTTAGCTATAAATTCTGTTGACATCCACATCATATCTATTCTTGACCATGACAAATGTCTATTTGAATAGAATGTATATTGCTTTTCTTTTCCAAGCATTTGGTAGGCTTAATTCATCTATCATTGTGAAAAAAGTTTTTGGCAATGTTTTTCTTATCTTCTTATTAAGTTTTGTGGGTTTATAGTCCAACTCATTGTCTATTATTGCATTAAAATTCCCTAATATACATATCTCTTCATATTCATATTCTATTATTTTTTTATGTAGTTTCACCTAATATTCTTCTTGATTATCATTTGGAGCATATATTGCCACTAACAATATTTTTTTAAAATTCATATTTATTTCAACCATTAGTATCTTTCCTTCCTCATCTTCAAAAATTTGTTTGGATTGAATTGTTTTTTTTAATGTATAATGCTACCCCTCTTTTACTTTGACTAGCAAGTGTTGTATATAATGTTCCCAGTTTCATTTGCTCCAATAGATATTTATGCTGTTTCTTAATATGAACTTCTTGTAAACATATAATCTCTAATTTTAATTTTTCTAATTTGTTGAATATTCTTCTTTTTATTACTGAATTTAGTCCATTTATATTCACTAACATTACTTTTAGTTCTTTTTTCATTTTTACTTGTTTATTTGTTTAGTAGATCTAGTCACTCTTGTTTCTCTTTGTTCTCTTTGTTCTCTTTTATCTCTTTCATTCTTGCCCCCTCTCTCAATACTCTTTCCTTTTGTTCCTCAGTTGTTTCTGTTAATTGTTCTTTTTTCTCTTCTTGGCCGCTTGCCCCTCCTTCTTCTCTCACTTTCTCTTCTTCTTGTTGTTCTATATATTGCCAATAGGATACCTCTGCCTTTTCTACTGTATCCAATCTGTGTCTTTGTTCTTGTAGGTTCACCAAAATTCCTTCTGGTATCAACCATCTAAAACTCAGTCCTTTTTTAATCAACTGTTTCATCAAAAATTGATATTCTTTTCTTAAGTCTTTCACTCTTCTTGGAACTTGTTTCAATGCCACTATATCTCTACCTTTATATTGTATCATTGTATTCCTCATAAGTTGCAAAATCTCTGTTCTCCGTGTGTTGTTGTTTTTTTTGTGACTCTAACATGTATTTCTCTAGGTAAGTTATTCCTCATTGCATATCTTGTGTACACTCTGTAAATTTCATCTATCTCATTCATTATCTTTTCTGAGCGCTCTTTCATAACTTCCGCTAATATTTCAGCAATTTTTTCTGGTAGGTTCTCTCCTCTTTCTTCTTCTATGTTTGGAAATCTTAAATAAAAGTCGGCTTTGTCCATTTCCAACTGTATAATTGTCTTTTCCTGGCTTTTATCTGTGGTTGCAATTTATCCCATCTTTGTAAAGCCTCCTTTTATATACCTCCAAAAGCTATTAAAAAGAAAATTGATCACCCCCCTTGCAACAGTCTCTGCACTTCATGCAAAAATTCTTGTTTGAACTCCAAGAACTATGTCTATTGAGTCAGCTAATAATATAAAATTCACTGAAAATTTTAAGCCAAAAATTACAAAAATAGTTTCAGAAATAGTTTCCACTTGGTTTAGTTTCAGATTGTATCAGGCTTCTTATTCCAGTTTGGCTATCCAAATCATCCAGTGCCTAAGAAGCTATGGCGCTTTTTATTGTCCATTAGAATGGCTGATTCTTCCACAGTGAAGCTGCTTGGTTGCCCCACCCCAGCCAGGGACTCACCCAATTATTTCTTCTTTTTCTTCAAGAAGCAGTCTGAGAGCGCCCAGCTTCCCAGGGGAGCAAAGCGGTCAATTTCCAAAGCCACCCCCTATCCTCTGTGTGTGTGTGTGTGTGTGTGTGTGTGTTCTGGCTTAGAAAGAACTCTAAACCTTGAACTGTGGAGAGTCTGTAGGGAAGCTAAAAGTTCCCCTGCCATCAAAGGTGAGGACGCCTTCCAGACTTGTAGCACTTTATTCTTCAGGGTTTTCCTGGATAGTACTTAACAATTTAGCGACATAATCATCTGGAGACTTAAACACATACAAAATAAAGATGTATTCCAGGATCATGTTTCTATCAGTCTCAAGCTCCAGGACTGCTCTTTTAGCTTTCTCTTTTTATGTTTTTCTCCTGAAGAAGAATGCAGTGGTGGGTTCCTCCCAGTTCAGCCCATTTGGCCAAGCCGGTAGCGGTGACGATATGATGTCACCGAACCGGTACTCTTTGTTCGGGAGCTGGGCCCTCCTGCCTCCCCCCGCGTTATTTTTACCTTTTATGTGGCCATGCCCCCAATCTATTTACTGCTTCCCAAGTCCCAACTGATCGGCTAGAAGGAAAAAACTGTTTAAACTCTTGCTGCGGGGCTTCAAAGGGCCGCCCTACAGCTGATCAGTGTTAAAAGGCAGTGTGGTGGTAGTCCAGTGCGCTCAAAAAACAAATGGGTAGACCGGTGCCTCCAAAAACAAATGGGTAGACTGGTGCCTCCAAAAACAAATGGGTAGACCCAGTGGTGGGATTCTGCCAGTTCTAGGGGGTTCGGCCGAACCCTTTGTTAAATTGCTGGCTTGCCCCACCCCTCTGCACCACTATTTATTGCCAATAAATAGTGGTGGGTGAGGGGCGGGCGAGCCAGCAATTTAACAAATGGTTTGGTGTTTTTTTGTAATTTTATTGGCCCGCGGAGCTTCAGCATAGGCTAATTAGCTCCTTAATTCTATCGGCCTCCCGACTCTCAGGTGATTTGCTCTTAGCTGTTTTGCTCAGGGCTCTTCTGCTTGCTTGCAAAGAGTGCAAATTTTTTTCCCCTAGCTATGCTGAAAAACAAAACTGAAAGTAAAAGCCTGCTTTACTGTTGCTGCAACGTTGGAAAATTAGGCAGGCAGATTTCTTTTCTTTTTCCTCACCAAAAAAGGTAGGTGCAAACTACCTTTAGTGGAAAGGTAGTTTTCCCTAAAGAGGTAGTTCCTCTTTAGGGAAAAAGAGGAGAGTTCAAGATTTTAAAACACAAAAGAAAAAAAGCTCTATTTAAATAGGGAATTGTAATAATTGAGATACTATTAATTGTATATTGTGTTGAAGGCAGAAATGGTTAAGTTGTGATTTGGAGGAATATATGGGGAAAATTATTTGGTTTATTATTATTGGTAAATATAATTAATTGATTTATAAGAAATTGGATTGCATGGAAATAATTGGAATATTCACGTTCATATTGATTAATATACAAAAAAGATAGTTATATAACTAATTGATTTATATTAAAATGTTGAATTTATATTAAACAACTGTAATATTACATAATTAACCAATGTGAGGATGGATATAAAAATAGATGACAATGAGAAGCGGTATAATATAGAATAGAAGGGAAAAATTGAATTTGATTAAGATTAGAGATGAGGATGAAGGGTAATATTGTTTTTTTTTAAAAAAAATAGATAAGGAATAAATATGGCAAAAAGGAAATAAAGAAATTGTAAATTTAATTGAAATGACTAAACACTGTTTAAATTTGGGAACCGGCCAAATACTCTGTTCAAAGAAAATACATTGTATGTTTGTATGTGTGTTTCTAATTACTGCTATTTATTCATATTTATTCTCTTTTATTCTTTCAAGTTTAACAATTCATTCTTTATCTTAATATCTTTATATTTGTTTGGGGTTGCCTTTCTTCCATTTCATCTTTTTTACTGTACAGCAATCTTTCTCCTCAAACCTACCACCTCTCTCTTTTCTTTCCTTCTTACTTTCTCTTCCCCCCTCTTCTTCTCCTCCCTACTTCCTCTTCCTTTCTCCTCCTCTCTTCCTCCCTCTCTTACCCTCACTCTTACTCTAATTTCCCTTCCCTTCCTCCCTTCTCTTCCTTCCCTGTCTCTCCTTCTTTCTTTCATCTCTCTTCTCCTTCCTTCATCCCTCTCTATTGCTGTATCCTTTTGTGCATATGGATTACTCAGAGGGCTGAAAAAGTTATTTTTGACCGGTCCTCGCACTTTTGACCAGTCCTCGCACTTATGACTGTACTCACATTTTATGTTTTGCGCCCTATCTTGTCACTGTGGTGAAGACAAGTAGTGGTGAAATGACTGACACAGTTGTTAAGAATGCCGCAACGGGCATAAATGTGAGGAAGGTCATAAGTGCGAGGACCGGTCAAAAATGTGAGGACCAGTCAGAAATGACTTTTTAAGCTGTCTGAATAGTCCATATGTGCATATGGACTAGTCAGAAGGCTGAAAAAGTTATTTTTGACCGGTCCTCGCACTTTTGACCAGTCCTTGAACTTACGACTGTCCTCACATTTTACGTTTTACGCCCTATCTTGTCACCATGGTGAAGAGAAGTAGTGGTGAAATGACTGACACAGTTGTTAAGAATGCCGCAATGGGCATAAATGTGAGGATGGTCATAAGTGCGAGGACCAGTCAGAAATGACTTTTTTCAGCCCTCTGAGTAGTCCCTATGCACATAGCCATGCCCACCCGGTCACATGACCAGCTAGCCATGCCCACCCGGTCACATGACCACCAAGCCACATCCCCCAACTAAGCCATGCCCACAGAACCAGTTGTTAAAAATATTGAATCCCACCACTGGGTAGACCGGAACGCTCCAAGAACAAATGGGTAGATTGGTACAGCTCTGCAAGCAGTTAAAAGCCTGGTAGACCAGTACCTCTGCTAAATCCTAAAGAATTGTCACATGACCATCAAACCACGCCCACAAAATAAACCACGCCTACAGAACCGGTACTAAAAAATTTTAGAACCCACCCCTGGTTTGCAGTGGAATCAATAGAAATATTTAACATATCTAAAAGCGGTATCTCAGGCCAGGTGCACTGTTGCATTCAACTTTCCTGGAAATCATTTTGAAATTTGGTTATTCATATTTTCTGAGCAATTACCCATAGGACACTATACCATGCTTTGTATCTACCTCTTGAAGAAAGACAAAATTTGAACTGTAGGAGAATTGTTCCTTTTGTTAAACTGTAGCTTAACAGCTCAATTTTGTCCATCTCGAGTCTTTCCCAAAATCCTGAATTGTTGTTGTTTGTGAGATTTTTTTTATTGTGTTAAAGATATTATCACAAGATATAAGCTTTCCAAGTAAAAGCTGCCTTTTGTAATTGACAGGTGGTGATTTTGTCAATGCTGAAAGTATTCAAATATTGCTCTTTTTGCAGTTGTACCCCAAACACTTATTACTATTGGTACTACCTTTGCTTTCCTTTGCCTCAGTTGTTCTACTTCTATTTGAAGGTCTTTGCATTTGGGGATTTTCTCTAGTTCTTTCTATTCTGCTATCTCCAGGTATTGCAACATCCACTATTCCAATTTGTCTTTCTCTTATCAACAAGTGTAAGTGTGAGGTGTAATGTGGATTGTCTGATTGAATTTTAAAGACCCAGACAACTTTAGCTTCTTCATTTTTATTACTTTGTCTATATTGGATCCCACCAGCACTTGCTTGCACACAAATGGTGTTTCTTACAATATTCCAAAGCACCATTGTTGTACTTTCTCATGCTGTTTTTTGTAATCAATCTATGTGTTAAATAGGTGTTCTTACGCAGTAGTAGGTTGCCCCCAGTTCGCACCAGTTCTATAGAACTGGTAGTAAAACCAGTGGGAGGCCCTGCCCACTGATCCTGCTATCATGAAAATGCTTCTGTGCATGCGCAGAAGAGCATGCATGCGCACTAGCGAGCAAAGCACCATTGCAAACCGGTAGTAAAGGTAAGTAGAACCCACCCTTGGAAGAATGAACCAAAATAGAAGTTATGTACTCCTGCTTTTTCTTTGTTATTTTATTAGCATTTTGCCATCTTCTCTTGAGCAGATGTTATAATGATGTGCTTCTTTCTATTTTGAACATATCTAAATAATATGACATACAACACTTTACTTTTATTTTGAACACATTTTTAAAATTATTCTTATCCCTTTCTAACTTCAGCACTTTTAGGATGTAAAGCTGATTTTGAAAACAGTTTGGAAACTATGACAGTAAGCAAACTGCCTCGGACTGAATATTCACTTCATCATCTGCATGACTTCAATTTAAAGAAATTGATTTTAATTCCTGAATGTCTTCATATTTTGGAACTGCCTAAAGAATACATAGATCTTTAGACCATGTTGATGATTGACAAGAAATGACTGTTATCATATATATACTCTTTGCTCATAGGATGTTGAAATATTGCTTAAAATATTCTATGCTTCTAAATAGAGTGAAGGGTGGTACTGATTGTTGTTTCAATCCTTTTCATTATCCTGAAAACCTTGTATTAATTACCTCTTTGGTTTAAACATTGCCTATTTGCAAAGCTTTCTGTTGTGTATGTGTGCATGTGTGCAAATCAGTATTGTATTCAGATAAGTCATAGCAAAGAAGGGGGGAACTAATTCATACTTTAAGAACTAATTTTTTGCATATGTCTTTACACAAAAGGAAAAAAACCAGTCCAACCTATCAAAAACAGCCCCACAAAAAACAGATTAGGAACACAAGTTAAAATAGGGAAGAAATAGTAAGTGAACACCTGTCTATCCTAGACAAGTTCAAATGACCAGGACTAGATGGATTATACTCCAAGGTTTTGAAGGAACTGGCAGATGAGATCTCAGAACCACTGAACTATATATTTCAAAGATCCTGAAGCACCGGGGAACTGCCAGAGGACTGGAAAAGAGCTGATGTAGTTCCCATGTTCAAAAAAAGGGGGGGAAAACAGATCCAGGAAACTACAGACCTATCAGCCTGACCTCCATACCAGGGAAGATTCTGGAAAAGATAATCAAGCAACGAATCACTGAACACCTAGAAGAAAACAAAGTAATAACCAAAAGCCAACATGGGTTTGTTAAAAACAGATTATGCCAGACTAATCTTATTGCATTCTTTGACAAAGTGACAAAATTAGTGGACCAGAGGAATGCTGTTGATATAATTTACTTAGACTTTAGTAGAGCATTTGATAAAATAGACCATAACTTACTACTAGATAAAGTAGAAAAATGTGGGTTAGACAGCATCACCACCAGATGGATTCGTAACTGGCTGACCAACTGCACTCAATATGTAGTCTTCAATGGAACTGCATCTACATGGAGGGAAGTGTGCAGTGGAGTACCCCAAGGTTCTGTTTTAGGCCCAGTACTCTTCAACATCTTCATCAATGACTTGGTGTCATCTGCAAATTTGATGAGTTCCCCATCAAGCTGGCTGGTATAGCCAACACTCCAGAAGATAGGCTCAAGATATAGAAAGATCTTGACAGACTTGAACATTGGGCATTATCTAACAAAATGAAATTCAACAGTGAAAAAAGTAAGGTTCTACCTTTAGGCAACAAAAACAAAATGCACAGGTACAGTATATGTGGTACCTTGCTCAATAGTAGTAAGTGTGAGAGGGGTCTTGGAGTCCTAGTGGACAACCATTTAGATATGAGTCAGAAGTGTGCAGCAGCTGCCAAAAAAGCCAACACAGTTCTGGACTGCATAAACAGAGAGATAGAATCAAGATCACGTGAAGTGCAGTGGTGAAATGTAAAATTTGTTACTACCAGTTCTGTGGGCGTGGCTTGGTGGTGGTGGGGGTAATGTGACTGGGTGGGCATGGCCAACTTTTTTTTAACTTTTAAAAGCATTTTTTCTACAAACTCTTCGGCCGAAGAGGTTGTAAAAAAATGCTTTTAAAAGCTTCTGATGATCAGGCAACTCAGCTGGGATTGTCAGAGGCTTTTAAAAGCATTATTTTTCCTACAAACTCTTCGACTGAAGAAGTTATAAAAAATGGTTTTAAAAGCTTCTGATGATCCCAGCTGAGCTGCGTGAGGCTTTTTAAAAAAACTTTTAAAAAACTTTTAAAAGCATTTTTTTCAGCCGAAGAGGTTGTAGAAAAAATACGTTTAAAAGTGAAAAAAAAAACCAGCCTCTGATGATCGCACAGCTTAGCTGGGCGGGGCCACAGGGATTTTTGCTACCGGTTCTCCACCCACCGCCATCACTACCGGATCGGGTGATCTGGTCCGAACCGGGAGCATTTCACCCCTGATGAAGTGTTAATACCACTTTATAAGGCCACTTTATAAGGCCACATTTGGAATACTGCATTCAGTTTTGGTCAACACGATGTAAAAAAGATGTTGAGACTCTAGAAAGAGTGCAGAGAAGAGCAACAAAGATGATTAGGAGACTGGAGGCTAAAACATACGAAGAACAGTTGCAGGAACTGGATATGTCAAGTTTAATGAAAAGAAGGACTAGGGAGAAATGATAGCAGTGTTCCAATATCTCAGGGGTTGCCACAAAGAAGAGGGAGTCAAACTATTCTCCAAAGCACCTGAGGGTAGAACAAGAAGCAATGGGTGGAAACTAATCAAGGAGAGAAGCAACTGAGAACTAAGGAGAAATTTCCTGACAGTTCCTAACAATTAATCAGTGGAATAATTTGCCTGCAGAAGTTGTGAATGCTCCAACACTGGAAATTTTTAAGAAGAAGTTGGATAACCATTTGTCTGAAGTGGTGTAAGGTTTCCTGCCTAAGCAGGGGGTTGTACTAGAAGACCTCCAAGGTCCCTTCCAACTCTGTTATTCTATTCTATTCTATTCTATTCTATTCTATTCTATTCTATTCTATTCTATTCTATTCTATTCTATTCTATTCTATTCTATTCTATTCTAAATAATTTGAGCATCTGCAGTTTCACATTTTAACATTGTTCTGCTATTGTAGCTACAAAAAAAATGGCATTTGTTTGATCCAAAAGAAAGTGTTATATAAACAAAAAGCAGTAAATATAGGAAGCTCCAGCAAGTAATAGTAGGCCTCTGTTGACCAGATGCTAATTCTAGATCAGTTTGCCCTCATCACTCACTCCTTTTGTGAGGTATTTGTGGGAGGTGGGTAGGTAAGAAGCTTAATAAATGTCTCACTATTTGGCCACCTCCTTCTCCTTACCTTTCTATTTCTAAATTTTGCAGAAATTTGTTTTCATTGGAAGTACATGTGTTGATGTCTGTAGGTGTGCACTCACCATCACAGGGTGAATATTTAAAATGGTTCTGAGAATCTGAGAATCTGTCACTCTTATTGCATCAATGAGCCTTACTGGGATTTAAAAAACAAAAACGCAAAAATCAACATGAATAAAGGGTTAGAGAGCAATGTGGCATATTTGCTTCTGGGCTGTATCCCAGCACTGTCCACATAGCTCTGCTCAAAGTGTAAAAAAAAAATAAACATATATATTATGATTCAGCAAAACACTTTATGTCCATAATCTTGTAGAATATGGGAAACTGATTAGATGATATAGAATATATAATCTGTTCCTACTTTTATTTTTTCTTACTCATTAAAAAAGCCCCAGGGCATACCTCTCTGCCCATGTTAAAATAACTTAATCTTTTTAAAAACATGGAATATTAAATGTCTTATATTTAGGGTTGCCAGGTCTGCTTCCAAAAAATAGCGGACAAGCGGGGGGGTGGGGGTGGGGGTTAAGTAGTAAAAAAATAAAAAAAAATTACAATTAAATTATATATTTTCTTACAAACATTTTAACACGTATTAAAATAATCACTTCAAAAACTTTACTTAAAATTTAAAACATCAAATATATTATAATAATATGTAAAATATTAAATTACATTTTACTTTGCTGTCATGTGTATTTTTTATTTGACTGCGCAGCTTTGATCAATTCTTTGTGTTTAAGGAATAATTCTTTAATTTCAGTACAACGTTGAGAAATATTAAAAAATATACAAAGTTCACTTCGAATTGATACAAGCAGTCGGTTACATTCATCAGTCCACAAATTTCCCATGACGCTGAAAATTCGTTCAACGTTTGCATTTGATATTGGAATTGATGCACAATACTGAAACAGTTTCAGTAAACTCGGAGCTGGCTCTTTCTTGAAAAAGTATGTCCACTTATCAAGGGATGAATCGCCCTGCAGATGAACATAAACTTCTTCTAAGGCAGAAATTTCATTGAAGAGAGTGTTGGGTGGAAGTTCTTCTCGCCGTGGTGATAATAACCAGATGTTCGTCATTTCTTCTAAAGTTGGAGGATTATTGCGATCAATTAGATTGAAACAATTTAGCATCTCATATACTGAATCGGTGAAATTATACCACTTTTCTAGGTACACAATGGCTCTTTGATACACGTTGATGGCTTCTTTCTTGAACTTTTGCACGGCATTCTCAGGCAAATGTTTTAAGTTAAGGCAAATAAAACTTTCATTCCAAAAAACTGCTCATCTTATTTTTTTTGCAAAGAATCAAGTAGCTTACACATGATAATGTGAAGATCACGTGCAAGAATTTTCTTGCTTTCCAGCTTCAATAGGGTGTCTTGCATTATTGACATGAAGAAGTGCGTGAAATATAAATACAATTCTGAAATTGTTGGTTCATCGTCCTTTGCGAGTTCATTTTCCTGATCCGAAATAAGGTTCCAGATAACCTTATGGCACTCATCAGATCCAAGAGAAATAAAATACGATTTTAGAGGTATCCAGTTTAAAAGAAGTCTTTTGATCGCTTTAAACAAACTTAACCAACGTCTTGGAACATGGAACAAAACTTCATGGAATTCTGACTCGCAAAACTCAAAAAATGATTTCAACTCTTCTCGTTTCTTTGCAGAATTCGAAAATTCGGCAAAAACCTTCAGCACTACATTTTTGATATCAAAAGATAACTGCTTTAATGCATTTTTTGTGCTGTTGTGTAAAATGTGATTATTGCAATGAGCATTCGATCTTTGTCTCATTCTAACTTATGAAAAAAAAGAGAAAACGCAATTCTCCTATCCTTATTCTCTTAGACTGTACAGCTTTAGATTACGTACCATTCCATCATAAAGCTTTTGAATAAAAAAAATGTCTACTATTTTGTGAAAAAAAATAGTGAACATAATGTGAAAAAAGTGGACTGTCTGCTCAAATAGAGGACACCTGGCAACTCTACTTATATTTCATTTGGCATACTTATAGCTTCCCTGCTTTCTATACTCTCATAGAATTTGGTGTCGTAGCTGAAAAAGTATCACCTGTATCATGTAGTATCTTCTGGCAAGAATTAATGCAACATGTTCAATAATGTAGCATCTTCAGCAATAAGAATTTATGAGCTTTATACAGCTATGAGACCTGTATTTTTGACCTTATCATTTGCCTTTGGGAGATTGCCTTGAAATATTGTTTTTGCTGAGGTAACTTTTAAGGGTTATTGAAATGCCAAATTTAATCTTGTTGTACCCCTCCTGCGCGAGCTGCACTGGCTCCCAGTGGTCTTCCGGGTGCGATTCAAGGTGTTGGTTACCACCTTTAAAGCGCTCCATGGCATTGGACCTGGGTACCTTCGAGACCGTCTTCTGCCACCAGTAGCCTCCCATCGGCCAGTCCGCTCCCACAGAGAGGGTCTCCTCAGGGTGCCATCGGCCAAATTATGTCGGCTGGCAACACTCAGAGGGAGGGCCTTCTTTGTGGGAGCCCCTGCCCTTTGGAATGAACTCCCCCCAGAAATTCGTAAAATCTCTGATCTCTGTGTATTTCGCTGTGCCCTCAAAACCATGTTGTTCCGCCAGGCTGGGCTATCAATATAAAGATTTTAATTAGTTTTAAATGGGATTTTAAATTCGGGGTTTTATAAATTGGGCCTATTATTTAATAATTTTAATTATTTTTAAATTTTGTCTTTCTTTGTGTTTTTAATTAGGCTGCACACTGCCCTGAGTCCTTCGGGAGAAGGGTGGTATAGAAATAAAATTAATAAAATAAAATAATAATAATAATAATAATAATAATAATAATAATAATAATAATAAAAATCTATGTGAAGGCAGATGAATGGCATCTGCACATAGATATTAAATTGCACCTGGTCCAACATGCCATGATGTCAATGGATCTTATCTTGTATATTAACTAGATTACTGCAGTAACCCTTGATGCGGCTGCCTCTGGAGATGGCCTGGAACTGCAACTAGTAGCAAATATGACAATTAGACTACTGGCAAGTTAATCTTGCCTATCTCAAATAACACCAATAACTTCAAAGCCAATGATTGTCAATGAGCTTCCAGAGCCAAATCAAAGTATTAATTATTACTAGTCTTTAAGGCACTGCATCAGGATATATCAGTCAATGATTCAGCTTGCCTGAAATAGATCTTATTACCTGGTTTTTCTGGATAAGGCCTGGTAAAGGTAAAGGTTTCCCTCGCACATACATGCTAGTCATACCCAACTCTAGGGGGCGGTGTTCATTTCTGTTTCAAAACCTAAGAGCCAGCGCTGTTCAAAGATGTCCCTGTGGTCATGTGGCTGGCATGACTAAACGTCAAAGGCACACGGAACGCTGTTACCTTCCCACCAAAGGTGGTCCCTATTTTTCTACTTGCATTTTTTATGTGCTTTAGAATTGCTAGGTTGGCAGAAGCTGGGACAAGTAATGGGAGCTCATCCTGTTATGTGGCACTAGGGATTCTAATTGCTGAACTGCCAACCTTTCAATCGACAAGCTCAACATCTTAGCCACTGAGCCACTGAAAGTATGTGCAGGATGAATTAAGTAGAAATTCTTTTCTGAAATAGTTTCTATTGCAGGGGTGTCAAACTGGTGGCCTGCAGGCTGGATGCATCATGCCCACTGTGCAAATGAGAAAAATGTCATGAAATGTCATGTGATGACAATGTGACATTGCGAGTTTGACACCTTGCTCTGGAACATTCTCTCCTTAGAAGAGGGAGAAGGAGCGGTGGCACCAGTAGTGATCAATTTACATTGGAATGTTACATTTTGGTTTTCTACTCTGAATTTTACTTCTACAGCGCTCAGAGTCTGTCAGACTGTAGGCAGGTTATAAAATTGGTTAAATGAATTAAGAGTGCATGCATGCAAAATGCACCTGCAGAAGAGCGTGAAAGCTTCAAATTTTAACTGAAAATAAAGTTAGTGAGATTGCTGTTTACATAGGTTTGTGCAGAATTACAGTTAGATTCAAACTGACCAAAAATTATTTGATTTAGAAAAATATTAATTATAATTATGTGCGGTGTGTGTGTCTGTGTGTGTGGGTGTTTTGGTCTTCAGGTAGTATGCATTCTTTGTAAGAAAAAATCCTATATTAGAAGAGAAAATAAGTTAATTGTAGCATACTAACTGAAGATGGAAACATGCTAAACTACAACTAATATTTTTCAATAGTAAGGGAGAATTGTAAGAAAGAAAATGTTCCATGCTCACAAAAAATATCAGCGGAAAATTTTCTGTATCCATATCAAACTTTTGTATATTGAAATTTTTTGACCTTGGGATATCAAAAGATCCAACAAACCATAATTTGGGGATTTACTGAAGAATTGCTATTAAAGACTTCCTCTGATGTTGGAAGAAGGATTCTTTATTAAATCAGTTTAAACCTATTGCACATGTTATTACTCTTTTTTAGATTTTTAGCATATTAAAGCAATGTTAGGACAAAAGTGTAACTTTCTTGTACTTTTCTCTCTCTTGTTCTTAAAGAACATGTTTTTTTTTTGACATTAATCTCTAACAGTTGAGTCTATTATCGTGGAAGAATATAGCTGACCTTGGCTGATCTCTGAAAGCTAAATAATATTGCCGCACACTTCTGGTTCATATTTAACTGGCTGTCCACTAAGACTCCAATATCCCTCTCACAGTTACTGCTATTTCATCCAGTCTATATGTGTACTTTTGGTTTTTCTTGTTTAAGTGTAAGACTTTACTTTTCTGTACGTTGAATTTCATTTTGCTAGATAGGACCCAGTGTTCAAGTCTGTCAAGTCTGTCATCTGGATCTTGAGCCTGTCTTCTAGGGTTTAAGTTATTCATGCCAGCTTAGTATCATCTGCAAATTTAATAAGTTCCCCTTCTATCCCCCCATCTAAGTCATTTATGAAGATATTGAAGAGTACTAGCTCTACGATGGAACCTTGTGGTAACCCACTGCTTACTTCCCTCCATGTAGATCTAGACCCGTTAAGGATTACTCGTTGAGTATGTCAGCCAGTTATTAATCCATCTGGTAGTGATGCTATCTATCCCACTTTTTTTTAACTTACCAAGAAGTAGGTTGTGGTCTACTTTATCGAATGCCTTGCTGAAGTCTAAGTGTGTTACAGTATACTCCACAGTATTTCACTGGTCTTCTAATTTAGTCACTATGTTGAAGAACGAAATAAGATTGGTTTGGCATGATCTACTTTTACCAAACCCATGCTAACTGCTAGTTATTACTTTACTCATTTCTAGATGTTGGCAGATCTGTTTTTTTATTATTTTTTTCAGTATCTTCCCGGGTATTGATGTTAGGTTGATTGGTCTGTAGCTTCCTGGGTCTGTTTTTTTTTTTTCCCCTTTTTTGAAGATGGGAACCACGTCATCTCTTTTCCAGTCCTCTGGTAGTTCCCTGGTGCTCCAGGATTTTTGAAAGATGTGGTACAGTGGTTTTGAGATTACATCTGCCAGCTCCTTTAGAACTCTGGGATGTAATCCATCAGGTCCCAGTGATTTGTATTGTGTAAAGCTGTTTGAATCTTGCTCATGTAAATATCTCCCTAAGATGTTTTGACAGGCCTTTTCTTGTTATCTTTTCTTCTTGTTAGAAGGTCCAGACAGAAAGTTCTGAAGAAGTTAACCCTATCCCTTGCTCCCTGCAAGCCTTCTGTTATGTCTGTTTGTTTGCAAAGAGGTTGTATTAATACTCCATGCTGACTGAGACTAAGCAAATTAATAGACTCTTTCAGCACCTTCATGTGCTAATCATTCAACAGCCTTGGTTCACTGCAGCAGCAGCATTAAACTTGCCTTTCAATTACTGGTTTATTATTCTAAGATGTCTTGAGAGGTGAGTGATGATAACCACATGCCAATACTGCTAGGGACTCTTTGTGAAGTTACTAATGGGACATTGCCAACACAAACAAAAGTCCAAGCAGGTCTCTTATGCTGGTGACTGATAACTTCTCAGATGACTTTAAAACAACCCTGAAAGGAAAACAGAATCAGCTCCAAGTACAGAATTCATCAGAACTTAGCAGTTCAGCCCTGTATTGGTATCGGGTTTTCATTCTCCTGCCAGATTTTAAGATCAAGGGGAAGGTGTGATCACTTAAGAGGAAATTATTATACTAGAACATGGACACTACTTCACAGTATCTCTTGGAAGAATTTCATTTGGATATTTTTCAAAAACAGAAAACCAGCTGCTGAGATGGGAGGGTGGGTGGGGGGGAAGCAAAGTAATTGTGCATGGATATGCATCCTGAAACAAATGGGGCAGTTTCTGAAGCAGCAGTGGGAATGTGAAAAAGAGGCATTAACAATGCAAAAAAAAGAGAGGGGGGGTTATATAGGCTCCTTCAAAAAAATCCACCCCTCTTGAACAATTTGTGTAGGTCTAATGTGCAATGTACTACATCTGTATCCTTAGAGAGCTCTTAAACATATCAAGTCCAGAGATGGATTAGTATGGTGGCATCACTCCTAGGCTAGAACTTTTGTGAAAGACTTATCATAAGAAGTCAGTTATCAGCCAGTAACTTTTGATTTATTTCTCAAAAACAGAGACTTTGGCAAGGTGCATACCAGTTTAGTACCTTGCCAAGATATATTAAATTAATCAGGTATCTGTATGAAAAAAAATATTTTTATATTCTACAATCAGAAATCTGTTTGAGAGAATAGTAAAATTCTCATCAGAAGACTCCTGAGAATACAGTAAAAAGTCAATAATAGAATAGAATAGAATAGAATAGAATAGAATAGAATAGAATAGAATAGAATAGAATAGAATAGAATTCTTTATTGCCAAGTGTGATTGGACACACAAGGAATTTGTGTTGGTGCATACGCTCTCAGTGTACATCAAAGAAAAGATACATTTGTCAAGAATCATAAGGTACAACAGTTAATGATAGTCATAGGGAAACAGTCAGTATAAATCTTAAGGATACCAGCAACATGGTCACAGTCATAGAGTCATAAGTGGGAGGAGATGGGTGATAGGAACATTGGGAAGATTAATAGTAATGCAGACTTAGTAACTAGTTTGACAGTGTTGAGGGAATTATTTGTTTAGCAGAATGATGGCGTTCGGGAAAAAAACTGTTCTTGTGTCTAGTTGTTCTGGTGTGCAGTGTTCTATAGCATTGTTTTGAGGGTAGGAGTTGAAACAGTTTATGTCCAGGATGCAAGGGGTCTGTAAATATTTTCACAGCCCTCTTTTTGACTCGTGCAGTATATAGGTCCTCAATGGAAGGCAGGTTGGTAGTAACTGTTTTTTCTGCAGTTCTAATCCTCTGAAGTCTGTGTCTGTCTTGCTGGATTGCAGAACCAAACCAGACAGTTATAGAGGTGCAGATGACGGAATAATTCCTCTGTAGAACTGTATCAGCAGCTCCTTGGGCAGTTTGAACTTTCTGAGTTGGTGCAGAAAGAACATTCTTGGTTGTGCTTTTTTGATGATGTTTTTGATGTTAGGTGTCCATTTTAGGTCTTGAGATATGATAGAACCTAGAAATTTGAAGGGTGTTGTCTAATATTGTAAGAGATGGTAGTATGGGAGGGTTTCTCCTAAGGTCCACCACCATTTCTACAGTTTTGGGTGTGTTCTGTTCCAGATTGTTCTGGTCACATCACAAGGCTAGTTGTTCAACCTCCCGTCTGTATGCGGATTCATCATTGTCTCGAATGAGACTGATCATTGTTGTGTCATCTGTGAACTTCAGTAGTTTAACAGATGGATTGTTTGAGATGCATTGGTATATAGAGAGAAGAGAAGTGGAGAGAGCACACATCCTTGGAGGGGCCCTGTGCTAATTGTACTGGTATTTGATGTGATTCTGCTTAGCTTCACCTGCGGCTTCCTGTCTGTTAGGAAGCTTATGATCCATTTACAAGTGTGTTCAGGTACCGCTAGCTGGTTTAGCTTAGTTAGAAGAATGTCTGGAATGATGGTGTTGAATGCTGAACTATAGTCTACAAAAAGGACCCTTGTGTAGGTCTTTGGAGATTCAAGATATTGTAGGATGTAGTGTAGTCATATTAACAGCATCATCTGTTGATCTATTTGCTCAGTATGCAAATTGCAGAGGGTCTAACAGTGGATCTGTGATGGTTTTCAAGTGAGACAGCTCTAGCCTTTCAAAGGTTTTCATAACTACAGATGTTAGAGCAACTGGTCTGTAGTCGTTCAGTTCCTTGATGGTAGGCTTCTTCGCCACTGGGATAATAGTAGAGTGTTTGAAGCAGAGAAGGAACATAGCACATCTCTAGCAATTTATTGAAGACTAGCTGTACCTGGCCACACATTGCTGTGGGCCAGTCTGGTGCTTCCGCTGGGCTAAAAGAGCGAGGCGGGGAAGAAAACAATTGTTCACTAAACATAGTGGATTAACTATGCAATTATTTTTTAACACAGTGAGAATTAGTTATATCCAACAAGCTGTAATTATTAAGAATCAATAAATCCTTTCAGATTCTATTTCTTAAAGTCAGTTATTATAAATGAGTTAAGATGTTTGTAAAAGTTACCCCTCTTTCCTTTGTTATAGCTTTCCTCACTTTAATCACCAGACATAGGATTTGAGTATTACTCAAGATGAGTAATTTCCTTTCAAATAATTGCCATCTTTCAGCAGAGAGGTCTTTTACCTTGCTACCCCTGAGGCAACTTCATTCAGCAATAGATAAGGAATGTAATGAAAGTAATAAAATTAACTAATTTGCAATGCTGCCTTTGCTAAATGTTTTTTTTTTAACTCCTTTATCTTGGGTATAGAGTACAGTGGCATCCAATACAAAGTTTACTGATCAGAACTCAGCAGTAATTTCCAAACTTTTTTTGTCTTGACATAGCTCTTAGACCCCAATTTAACTGAAGACTTTCAAATACAAGATGCAGGACATCTAAATATGAATCTATTTTATGCATATTTGGTTGAAACCATCAAATACACGATTGCTCTCCCTGTCAGGGTGAAAATGCAATTTTTATATCTACTGAAGTTTAATTCTGGTGCTTCTTTTTTCTACTCTTCCCATAGTTTAATGGATTCCTCCCTCCTTGCATTTTACTGAAACTGGGTAACTATTAATTGTTTTCCTGAGAAATTCTGACTCTCAATTTAACTGCCACACCTAGGACTCTGCCTCAAAGTTTTGTTCTGGCGGCAGAATTGATCCTTCCAGATTGAAAGAATTCATGTAAATGTAAGAGGCTACTTCCTCTGTTACATTTGAAGAAAGAAATTGCAGCAAATTTAAACAAAGGAAATGAAAAATAATTGAGAATGATCTCAGTATTTATGCCAAAGACTTTATTTATTTATTTTATTTTATTATAGCAGAAGTAGCTACTATCTTATACCAAACTCTGGACAGTTCACAACCACAAAATAAAATATCTAGCTACAATAATACATATTTAAACCAAAAGACCTGGCTCCCACAACTGAACTTTCCCATGCAGCCCACAACTAGGTCATTTCACAAATCTCACCATATCTCTATAGGGACTAGCATGAGGAAAGGTTGAAGGAACTGAATACTTTTATCCTGGAAAAGGTATAAATTTAAATCCAAATGTAAATTTTGCATCACTAGATCATGAATATCTTTGTTATTATTATTATTTTTATAGTAGATCAAAGGCTTAATGTCAGGGTTCTGAGAAAAAAAATCTTTTTCTTAAAAGAACCACACACATATATTTGTACTGTCTGAGGATCAGGAAATTAAATCATTGCATTTTAGGTAAAGAATGAACAACTTTCAATTACTTCCATTTATATTACATAGACGCTTTGCAGGTCAGTGTAATTAAATGCAGTCATTCATTTCATCTGAACTGTTGCCAGAATATATGAGGATCAGTAAGTGGAATAGGAGAATTCACTGTGATCAAGTTTCTGCAACCATCTTGCCATTGCCAACCCAGCATGGCCATCTCACTGAGGTTATCTTCCTGCACCCAACTCACTGCAGAACACCTTGCTGAGGGACAATTCCATACAGAATAATTCATGCAATAAATGTTATCTGCCACTGTTTCTTTGACATTATTTCCATTAACAAAAAAAATATCCAGTAGTGAGTTGTCCCACAGCAAGTTGGCTGTGGTGAGTTGTCCTAGACTCTCAGTAAATGACTTTTTCAAAGCCTAAATTAAAGATACCTAAAGATACTTTAATGTGAGCCAGTCCAATTAGATCTTAGAATGTATTCAATGAGAACTGGGGGCACTTAACTCTATGCCTGAGAAATTTCTGTGTGAGGTACACCAGAGTGAGGTTCTTTGAGAGCTGCCTAAATTGAAAGTATTTTTTTTTTGTAAATTCATTAATCACACCAAATTCTCTTGAGCAAGATTTAGTGAGATGGATATGATGACATTACAAAATTCCAGTAACGAAACTATTTTCAGTTTAGAAGCAATATATCTTTATCTTTGTGTACATTAAGATGGAGACTTTCTGATATTTTTCTCAGTCTGGGAACTATCTTTGACAGTATCTGTTGTGGCTGTTCCCAAAGGACTGTGGGGCAGCTGGAAAATCATTGGGAATTTGGAAATTGGATGTTAAAAATTTGCTGATGACCTTTGTTTTATTTGTCATTAGTTGAACATAAAACAATTTTGATTTTGAACATAGAGATCAATTTTGCTAATAAACACTAGAGCCCAGAAATGGAAATCCATCTAATTTTTTGATACCTAGAGGACAGAATTTGCAAGGAGTTCCTTTTTACTTTTTGTTTCAAAGTAACTGTTGCAAAGGTTTGGAGTTTTTTTATAGGAAAGAGAGATTTAGCTCTCTTTGATCTTTATCCTAGTAACCACAGAGACAGAATATAGTATAGTAATATTTTGTATGGATTGCCCTTAAATAATTCAGAAACTAACAAATGTCTTCTTTAGCCATTTCAACATTTTCCTTGAGAACTCAGTTTTTCAAACTTGTCCCTGCATTCTTCTGTTTGTGAACCATTGATTCAGGCAAAAGCAGTCAAGATATTTTTCTACCTTCTTTGGTTCTCTGTAAGACTGCTTAAGACTACTCTGCAATCCCTATCTGAGGCTCTACTCTTGTATAGAGGGTAGAGTTTTTTTGAAGTTTCCAACTTCAAAATCAGAGATTATATCAATTGAATAAACAATCTTGTTCTTCTCCGGGAACTCTAACTTTCAACTGCTTGTCCTATGAAATCATGTTAAGTTGAGACAATGGATAAGTGTTGGGTTGTCTAAGCAAAAAAAAAAAAAAAAAAAGTCCTGGGTCATCTTAAGACAAATTGAAACCCAGATGTTTCCCATTGGCTTTGAAGTAGTTAGAAAATAAAATTAAAAATTAGCCAAGAACCATGAGAAAATAAAAGAATTTGAACATAGCAGATAAAAATATTCAGACAATATGGCTTTGGTGAGTTCAAGATTTTACTTATAATCCTAATCATAACAGGAGGGATAGATAATATAATTGGCTGTCAGGTGGCTTGGAAGGTAAATAGGATCCCAGCTAAGGGGAAAACATAAGACATAAGCAATTCCATAAACTGAGTGGTTGCAGCCAACAACTGAACCATTCCATTTATCTGAAGAGATGTCAATAAGTTTATTAAGTGTTTCTTGGGCTGTTGCTACCAGCCCAAATTAATTGTGCCTTGCACTATAAGCAAATATTTTCAGGAGGAAGAGAAAGAGAAGCTTTACTGTTTACATGCATATTGGATGATCTCTGGCCCCATGTCCACAGCTTAATTGGCAAAACTCAACTTTGCTGTTGATTCCCTTTCCAACTGAGTCTTTTTGGTCCTGCTTGCTATGCTGCCTGCATTCGTTCAACATAATAGCTGCTACCTGCCAATGTGCTTTGAGGGATATTGTTAGCATTAAATTTGCCATTTACATTTTCATGTTTGACATAATTGAAGAATGAATGCTCTTATGAAAATTAAACTTGTGCTCCTCCTGGGCTGCTGTAACCCTGTTAAAATGTAATGAGATTCTTGATGTGGCTTCTTTAGGTTTTGATTAAATAGAATATCAGTATGACTAATTCCCCTGGTCTAAAAGTAAGCTGAGAAGCAGCATTATTGATAGGCCTGAGTACAAATGGTCCTCGATCTTCAGCCTCTAATGGCCTAATAATGCATTATACTGGAATCAGAAATACTCTGAGTTTTAGTGCTTATGGCCATTATTGAAAACACCTGGATGCACCATTTGTCAAGGTTACATTGAGATGGTTCCATTTGTTTATTAGTCTGTCAGTAAACATCTTTATGTAGTTTCACATTCACCATTTGGAGTAATGCTTGATAAGAGGGTCTGGGTTGCACAGATTCTCTTTTTTGTGGTTTCTCAAGATTAGCTTTGCTTCAGAAAGTAAGATAATCAAGTGCTTAGCTGGAGCTCTGTAAAAAAAAATAGTGCTTCCTCTTCCCTTCTTTGAGCACTGATGCTGGCCAAGTAGCTTCACATAAATTTCATAGTAACTTGCAAGATAGCAGTATTATTAAAAGATTACTTTGGTGAACATAAAATTTGCTTTGTTGCTTTGAAAAAATAATTTGTTGGCATGAGAAATTAGAGCATGAGAGTTGGACAAGAATGGTAAATATGACTAGAAATCTTTGTTGGGATTATAAAATCACCTGCTTTAACCTCCCATGGCAGACATCATTTGGAGCAATTGATAGCTCCCATTGTAGAAGATCATAGAATAAAAATAAAAAGTACTGGCCAGAGCATCTGTGATCTTTCTCAGGTTAAATTTCCAGAAGTTTATTTAAGATTTATAAATTTAATAACCTTAGTATAATTGAAAACCCTCTTTGTCTTGGTATTTACAGAAGTTATGGGAATAGCAAATAATTAGGGCTCAAGATATTAGAAATAAAGAAAAGTATAATTAACAAATTATGAAGAATGGAAGAAAGCAATAATAAAAGAAAAGAAGAAACAAGCCTCTGAAGATATTGTTGCTAGTTTGGTTATCCTGGTTAGGCCCATATATAAGAGACTGTAGACTTTCTTGTAATAGTCATATTTATTTCTTTTCTTCCTCAGGAACACAATTAGACAGGCCTCAATCTGGGAGGAGTGAGAACTTATATACAGAGAAGGCGGGGCTAATGGTAAGTAGTAACCAATGGTAAGTGACACAATGACATCACGCAATGACATATACACAAGCATACATATTTACAGATATCAGGTTAGGTATTTTCATCTGTAACAAATCCCCCTCTAAAATACCTAACTAATGATGGGTTATTAAGATTATATATGTACATTAAGTTTGGAAGTCAAATACATATGTTGTTTGGTTGGTAATGGCTTAGTGAGGATATCAGCAATTTGTTCACTAGTATCGCAATGGACAGCTTTAATAAATCCTATACTTGACAGTTGTCTCACATGTTTATATTTGATATCGATATGTCGAGATCGTTGACCTATTGCTTCGGAAGCTGATATATCTATTGCTGCCTTATTGTCCTCATTGATAATAATTGGATAAACAGGTTCATCCCACACATTGGATAACAAATCATCGAACCAAGTTAGATTGTTGACCGCTTTGGATAAGCAAACGTATTCGGCTTCCGCTGTAGAAGTGGCAATTAAATTCTGTTTGCCTGTGTACCAGTGCACCGCACAGCCATTTATAAGAAAAACATATCCAGAAGTGCTTTTTCTGGTTTTTGAATCAGTAGCCCAATCAGCATCAGCGTAGCAGGTCAAAGTTGGTTTTTCAGAAATGAATGGTTCTAAGAATAAGCACACATCAATGCTAGATTTTAGATATTTTAGAATCCTCTTAATTCCCTCCCAATGGTATAAGTTAGGATTGCTTACATGTCTTGACAACAAATTTACGGCAAGGGTGATATCAGGCCTGGTCCAATTAGATATGTATAATAAGGACCCAATAATTGATCGATACAAAGTGTTATCCTTGAATGGTTCGTACTCATTATACACATTCCTATAAAAATCAGTTGACATAGGAGTATCACAAATTTTTGAATTAATCAAGTTACATTTTTGTATGAGTTCCATAATCTTGTCTTTCTGAGATAATTTGAACCCCTTATCTGTTTTGTCAATTTGGACTCCTAAATACTTATTTACCTTTCCTAATATTTTTAAGTTGAAATTTCTGCCTAGTTGTTCAGCGAAATTATCACATTTAATTTTGTCAGGTCCAAAATACAATATATCATCAACATAAATCAAAACATATTCAATAGAATCATTATTTTTTTTCGTGAAAAAGCAAAAATCAGACGAAGTAGCTACAAAGCCTATATTTTTAAGTATCTTTGATAAGCACTCATACCATCGCTTACCAGACTGTTTTAGTCCATAAAGGCTCTTATTCAATAGCCAAATTTCTCCCTTTTTTGTATCTTTTCCTGGGGGTGCTTTCACATAAATTTCTTTATCTAGATCAGCGTGCAGATAGGCTGTCTGCATGTCAAATTGATATACTTCCAGATTTAAGATAGAAGCTAACACTAGTGCTGTTTTCACACTTTCTGATCTAACAGTTGGGGAGTAAGTGTCTTCATAGTCATCTGGAAATCTTTGGGCAAAGCCTTGAGCCACTAACCTGGCTTTGTATAGGAATTTACCATCCTCTAGCTCTTTGATTTTATAGATCCACCTGGTGCGAATGGGGGATTTCTCAGTGGGTAGGTCTGTTGGTGTATATACATTTAGTTCTCTCAAACTGTCCATCTCTTTTTTCATTGCTTCCTCCCACTTACTTTTTTCTTCTATGGGTAGCTTAAGTATGTCATCATATGTGTTGGGAGTCAGGTGTTTAGCTTGGATAGACAGTACGTAATCATCTAATCTTTTAGGGATTATGCCCCTATTGGATCTAATGGGCCTATTCTGGGGATGTTCATCGCTATGCATATACTTAGCTTCTTTTTCGGTTAATTGATCTACCTTCAAAGTGGGGTGTCCTTTTTTCCATTCATCATTAACTATTACTGGGCATTTGATTCTGTTTGTAGATGTGGATTTGGGGTTCGTATCTGATGTGTGATGTTTTGTGTGCGTGTGTGTAATATTTTTTGATTCTGGGTAAATTTCATTGAGATGTAATTTTGACCAGTTCATGTGTTCATGAAACACGGCAGATCTGGATACAATGAAGTGGTTATTTTTATCAATGAAGTGATATCCCTTGGTTCCTGATTCGTACCCCATAAATATCAGTCTTTTGGATACTTTCTCTCCTTTGCGCCTTAATTGTGAGGGCACATATACATCAGCAGATACACCAAATACGTGCAAATGCCCAATTTTTGGTTTCCTTCCATACATGAGTTCGTATGGGGTCTTGTTGATAGTGCTGGACCATAAGCGATTTATAGTGTAATTGGAATAAGTAAGGGCTTCAGCCCAGAATGATTGGTTTAAGCCAGCATCATCTAACACACATTTAACCATGGTTTGTAGCAAACCATTTTTCCTTTCAGAAACTCCATTTTGGAATGGGGAAAATGGACAAGATTTAAAGTGCAGTATTCCTTGTGATTTTAGCCAAGTTGAAAATTCGTTGGATAGGAATTCCGACCCCCTGTCAGTCATTATTTGTTTAATTTTGGTATTGTGTTGTGTTTCTACCATTTTAAAGAACTCCTTAAATTTTTTGAAAACCTCACTTTTGTGATTAAGGGTGTATACAAAACCGAATCTACTGTAGTCATCGACTATGGTCAGAAAGTATCTTTTTTTATATTTAATTGAAGGTTTTAATGGGCCTACTACATCCATATGAATTAGTTGAAAGGTTGATTGTGTGGTGCGAGTGGCTTTTTTGGGTTTTGGTTTGTTTTTAATTTTGGATGAATTGCACACAGAGCATTCTAAGTAATTTTTACAGTTCTTTATTTTTAAATCTTCGGAACACTCTAACATTTTTCGTATGACTGGGAAGCTCGCGTGTCCTAGCTTTCTGTGGAGTAAGTGACTACAATTATCGTGAATAGGTCTTCCATTGTTTAAATTTTCAGACATATTAGTATCAGTGGTCGATGCATTCTTATTATTACTTTCATCATGGCTATCTGAATTTGGCTTTTCGTTTCTTAATTGATAGTTTGCATAGACTAGTTCGTTATCTTGTGGCAGTAGGTATGTTAGTCCATCATTTGTAAATAGTTTACCTATGTTTCTGTTGTTCTTAGTCATAAATACCTTTCCACCTCTGAAAGTGGTTTCTATCTCATTCTCTATGCTTAATTTTAGGGTTGCCAATATGTTATTTGGAATTTCGGGCACAAATAGTACCCCCTCTATTTTTCCTATACCCTTTATATGCGTGTCTCCCATTCCTCTCACTAGGACTTTATTTTGGTTTGCTAATTTAATGTAATATTTCTTTTCAGTGAAGTTGCTTAATATTTCTCTATTATGAGTTGTATGGCATGTGGCTCCCGAATCTATGAGCCAGGTGTTGAGTGAATCAGACATCAAAGTGTTATTGTTTCTTATTCCATATAGTGATCCTTTCTTATTTTCTTTAGGGTTATTTCTGTACGTTTGTCTTTCTCTAGAGCGTGGTGATTCTCTTCTCCTATACCTGTAATCTGGGGAAGTTCTGTCTAAAAAGTGTATTCTCCTATCCTTGTGTTTATATGAGACACTGTATCCTATATTCTTGGGGCAGTCTCTACTCTGATGTCTTTCAGATCCACATGTGAGACATTCATGTGGGTATCTGTCTCTGGCCCTGAAATCAGTCCTCCTTTGATTTCTACCTTCTCTTTGTTGTGTATATCGCTCTCTTCTAAGTCTATCTTCAGTAATAAGCTTATTGGTAAGGTTTTCTAAAGTAATTTGCTCTATACTTAGGTTATCTATTAAGGTAATGTAGTTATCCCAGCTGTGATCTAATGAGTTAATTATAATGCTTTTCATGGTGTTGTCAGAAATGGTTTCTCCCCTTTGAATAAGGTCTGCTCTTACAGCGTTTAGATTCAAGATATGTTCACTCATGGAGGTATCATGTTTTAGTTTGGCAGAATAGAATTCCCTAGAGATTTTTGTGGTGGTGGCTACATTTTTGCTATAGAACAGTCTGAATAATTTTTGATATACTTCAAATACAGTTAAATTATGCTCTATACTGGGAAGTATACTTGGGGAAATAGAGACAATTAATATATAATATGCTTTGTGATGGAGGCAGTCTATTTCATAGGTCCAAGGCTTATTTGGTGGGTTATCAATAAAAAATAAAACATTTTCTTTCAAATATACAATCTGTAAACACTGGTCCCATTCCATTAAGTTGCTTCCATCTAATTTCAATTTTATAAAGTCTGGAGGTATTGTCCCTGAGTGTAGTGAAGTGTTATTCATGTTTAGTAGCTGTCCATGATTTAAGACCTTAGCACACTCACAATAAGGCCTGGGTATAGTAGATGTATGTCTGTATTTACTTATCTCTATGTTGCGCTGACTTGTATTTATGTTTCCTTCTTCTTTCTTTGCAGGCTCGTTCTGGGCATGCTCAGTCCTCATTTTTCTCCAGCAGTCGACGAGGGAGGTTCCTGTGTCTGCAGCTCCTGGGGTGAAGTCCCAGACGGCCTTCTGTTGCTCTGCTTTGTTTCGGGAGAGCCTCTGGTGACTGAAGAATGCCTGGGGTGCTGCTCTGCTCGTCGGGGAGTCTTCTCTGAGGTCGTCAGTAAGTGGAGCTTGAGGCGGGCTGCCATTGCCAATGGAGCCGGGTTGTTCAGGGAGCTGCTCTTCAGTAGGTAAGTATGATTGCCAGCTTGTCTTTCTTCGGGTGGCTAGGCCTTTCTTTAGACAGTCTATTTCTTTTTGGCCTTTGGTAGATGGTAGTTTAGAATTTTCTATTTCATTTTCTGGTTGTTTGTTTGGTATTGTTAGTTTAGTCCCGAGTGCTGCAGTTAGCACCTGTATAGCATTGTCTATTTCTACTTCAGTAGGTTGAGCTTTGTTTTGTTTAAATAATTGTTTTTTATTTGTTTTTGGACTCGGGTAATCATCTTCTTGGTAGGTTTTGTTTTTTATTTCGTAGTTTGAGGTTTGGAATTCTTTTAGTAATTGGTCAGGCATTTTAGAGGTATTAGGTGGGTAAGATGGCTGCCATGAAAAAGGCGGGAAGCTGTCGCCATCTTTGGTGTCATTTTTGAAGTCAGGGGTTGAATTTCTTACCTTGCAGTTTTCTTGTTTGTTATTTTCGTTATCTGCTGCTGTTCCGTGGTCGTTTATCATGCTGCGGATTTTCACAAGCAGATTTGATTCAGCTGTAGTTGTTTCTATTAATTCTAGTATTTTTCTTTTTACCTCATCTTCTTTGTTTGGTGTTGAGAAAGTTGTTCTGCTCCAGCTAGTGGTTGTTCGTTTTGTGTTAGCAGTTCATTTTCTTGTAATTGCGTTTGTTTCTTAATATTTTCAAGTGGTGTATATTTGTCAGGAGTTAGTTGAGCTGCCATTCTTTTCGTTATGTATCTGGTGGCAGGTCTTCTTTTGTCGTTATGTGAGTCTTGCATCTTTATGTTCGGTTGGGCCTACCAAACCATCCTCTTGCTACCAATTTGTTGCTAGTTTGGTTATCCTGGTTAGGCCCATATATAAGAGACTGTAGACTTTCTTGTAATAGTAATATTTATTTCTTTTCTTCCTCAGGAACACAATTAGACAGGCCTCAATCTGGGAGGAGTGAGAACTTATATACAGAGGAGGCGGGGCTAATGGTAAGTAGTAACCAATGGTAAGTGACACAATGACATCACGCAATGACATATACACAACCATACATATTTACAGATATCAGGTTAGGTATTTTCATCTGTAACAGATATAATTCAGAGGATTTATCTTTGCAACCCATGAGGATAGCTTAATTTTTTTGTTTAATAAAGTTTAAAATGCTGACATCATTAAATTCAATCTTGGGTATAAAATCTTAGTTATTCTATTTATTTATTTATTTATTTATTTATTTATTTATTTATTTATTTATTTATTTTATTCAATTTCTATACCGCCCTACTCCCGAAGGACTCAGGGCGGTGCACAGCCAAACAATAAAACACATCCATACAAAATTTAAAAGTAGAATAAAATCAAATTAAATAATTTTGGCTCCGACAAATTTAAAACCCCGAACTATTTAAAACCAATTTTAAAATTGAATGTATAAAATACTAAAAGATATTTAAAAATTAAAAATATTTTATGAAAGAGAGAGAAAATTAGGCCAGGCCCGCCTGGTGAAATAATAAGGTCTTTAAAACGTGGCGGAAGGTGCGCAGATCCGGGATCCTCCGTATCTCTGGGGGGAGCTCATTCCAGATAGTAGGTGCCCCCACAGAGAAGGCTGTCCCCCTGGGGGCCGCCAGTCGACATTGTTTGGCCAACGGCACCCGGAGGAGCCCCTCTCTATGGGAGCGTACCGGCCGGTGGGAGGCTATTGGTGGTAGTAG
Organism: Pantherophis guttatus; assembly: GCF_059756535.1. Lineage (NCBI taxonomy): Eukaryota > Metazoa > Chordata > Lepidosauria > Squamata > Colubridae > Pantherophis > Pantherophis guttatus. Next base: position 81,816,108 of record NC_142066.1, read on the forward strand.
GCGGTCCCGCAAGTACCCAGGTCCTAAGCCATGGAGCGCTTTAAAGGTGATAACCAAAACCTTGAAGCGCACCCAGAAGACCACCGGGAGCCAGTGCAGCTCGTGCAGGAGAGGTGTTACATGGGAACGCCATGTCGCTCTCATTACCACCCGTGCGGCCGCACTCTGCGCCAGTTGGAGCCTCCGACTGCTCCTCAAGGGGAGCCCCATGTAGAGAGCGTTGCAATAGTCCAGGTGGGAGGTGACAAGGGCATGAGTGACCGTGTGTAATGAGTCCCACTCCAGAAAGGGACGCAACTGGCGAATCAGGTGAACCTGATGAAAAATCCTCCCGGTCATGGCCATCAAGTGCTCTTCTAAAGACAGTCGTGAATCCAGGAGGATGCCCAAGTTGCGTGCCCTCTCCGTGGGGGCCAATGATTTGCCCCCAATAGTCAGTGATGGCACCAACTGACTATATCGGGACGTCGGAAACCACAGCCACTCGGTCTTGGATGGGTTGAGCCTGAGCCTATTCCTCCCCATCCAGATTCGCATGGCCTCCAGGCACCGGGACATCACTTCAAGGGCATCGTTGGGGTGGTCTGGGGTGGAGATGTACAGCTGGGTGTCGTCAGCGTACTGGTGGTACTTCACCCCAAAACCACGGATGATCTCACCCAGCGGCTTCACATAAATGTTGAACAGGAGGGGCGAGAGGACCGACCCTTGCGGCACCCCACATATGAGGGGCCTCGGGGTTGACCTCTGCCTCCCTGTCCACACTGGTGGAATTTTACATGTTGTTTTGGACATGAATTTAGAAGAGGTGAACTATGCCTTGGAAGTTTGGCTAATTGTTTTTTTTTTCCAGTAAACTGAGGTATGTATGTTTCTGATAAGGTGTATGGTAAATGTCCATCTAAAATTGTTCTCAATTTTAGAACACTTTCCTTTTGTTTTCCTAACCTAACACAAAAATGGAAAGAAAGAATCTATCTCCCAGGATGCTCTACTTTCAGATTGCTTTATTTTGACAACCTCATTTGCCATTTGTAAAATGAGAGTATCTGATTCATATTTTATCTGCTGTGCTTATTATATTTTATTATGTCCTTTCATTATTGTAGTAAATTCTTGCCAAAATTTTGAAAAAAAGTACATTTTTCTTCTCTATTATTCTATATGCAATCTTGAACAGACCTTTAGTATAGAAGAACCTGATATAAATGTCAAAACAAATTGATAAATAAGCCTATTTATTCATTGTTAGTTACGATATCAAGGTGAATGGAATGCAAATATCATGCTTTATGGGATGTCTGACAATTGTTTTATATTTTTTCTATCAGCACATGCTTTTCAATTTCAACATAGTCCAAATATTTCTTGAATCTTCTCTTTTCAAACTAGTAGGAAAAAGCACCTATATGCAGGATTTGAAAAGAATACGGCAGATAATCAGATATAAGTACATCTCACTGTATTAGTATTATGCATAGCATTACCCTGGATTATTCATCGTATAGTTTTATCTGGGTTGAAGCAAGCAATTTAAAAATGACAGTATTGAAGTGTTCAGATGCCTGAACACCAATGTGCAGAATATGAGGAAGAAACAGGGAGAACTTTAAGTCCGGGCATGGGGGCAAGAGTGACACTGTTCACATTTGTAGGTTAATTGACCATTGCTATTTTCTTGATAAAATGGAATTTTTTGGAATGGATAGTCCCATTCTTAGGTGAATTTGCTGTTGGATAAATAACTTCACACAGTGTTTGGTTCTTAGTGATTAGTTGCCTACATGAACAAAAAGAGGTATGTAGTGAGGTACCCAGAGTTCTTCCTAGGGCTAGCACTTGTTAACATTTTTATAAATGATGTAGACAAATGGAGAAAAGGGAAGTCTATCAAACTTGCAGTTGATACAAGGTGAGTGAATTACTAAAACCTCAGAAGGCAGAGCTAATATTCAGAACATTCTTCCAGTCTGGGTCTGTCACCAGGACCAGAGAGTTATTGTCTTCCATGCTGGAGAGAGCCCATCTTTAGGGAATTTCTCTCTAGCAGAATGTGTGCTGTTCTCTGTGTGGTATATTTATAGTGCCTGTTGTAACATTCTTCATTGTCTTGACCCTTGGGCTCTATCCAACAATATGCAGTTCAGTTGTTAGAAATATAAGACTATACACTTAGATTGAGAGAAGATAGTTTGTTCCCTGGCTCAGCAATAATATTTGTAAGAAGTCTGGGTATCTGTAGATTACAGATTAAATATGAACTAGCAGTGCTGGAGTTGATGCCAAAAGTGCAAATGTAAACAGAGGAATAGAGTCAGGAGTATGAAACGTGATGGCTCATTTTTATGCTGGCTGCACTGGGTGGAATACACTTGGAGTATTGTATCTCGTTCCAGCATAAGGATACCGAACAATTTGAAAGCCTGCAGAGAAAAAGGCCAAGGATGATGATGGTTATAATATAACCCAACTTTTTAAATCCATCTAGGAATGTTTATTTGTTCTCTTGAGTGTGGTTTTATTTTCCCAGAGAATACAAGTATCCTTTCAAATGCATAATTTCATATTTTTAAATTAAAAAATTAAAATATCTCCTGAAGTGATAAAGATGATTGATAAAGACTGGTACTTGGCAACCCAGGAGATTTTATTTTTGTTTAATGGCCACTAGGTGGTGGTAATATATCACACCAGTTTGTCTTTTGCCATATAGTGAACTAAATTTGGATCCTCTTGTAAGGATTTATGAAACACAGTCTATTCTAGACAGAGAACCAAGTTATTATTCCACTAGTGAGGACTTGCAGAATGGAGGAGAAATGATCTCACTTCATATATATCAGCACATAAAATAAGGTATAAAACATAAATGTGTGCTTGCATAGTCAAGAACAATGGCGTAACACAATCAAAACAGAGCCAGTATCAATGTTTTTAAAGATTTACTAATTTATTTGATATTTTGAGTAAACACGTACAGTTATAAAATCAAAGAAAAGTATATTTGGAAGATTCAAAAATTTCTTAGGTCCTGGCATGTCCAAAACATAATCAAGCCTTTGAATATTCAGGTTCTCTTCTTTTATTGTTATCAAAGAGCACCTTTTGAGAACTGCTGATCTAGACTATAATATGGAAGCAAATCAAATATGAAAGGTTCAGACAATGCAAGCAATGTTCTTTTTTTCAGTAACATTTTCATCTGTCATATCTATTAGTGCTGGGCATACTGCAAACCTTTCTGCATTAAGCTGGCAGACTTTGTTGGGAGCTCTTCATGTATTATATTGTAATCTTTACATCATTCTCCTCTTCCTATGTCCTGACTTAGACCACAATTGAGACAACATTTCTGTTGTGAGATATTTGTTAAGTGAATTTTGTCCCCTTTTATAACCTTTCTTGTCACAGTTGTTAAGTGAATCACTACAGCTGTTAAGTTAGTAACAAGGTTATTAAGTGAATCTGGCTTCCCCATTGACTTTGCTTGTCAGAAAGTTGTAGAAGGTGATCACCCCTCTGATCATCATAAATATGAGTCAGTTGCCAAGCATCTGAATTTTGATCATATGACCATGGGGATGCTGCAACAGTCATAAGTGTGAAAAATGTTTATAAGTCATCTTTTTCAGTGATGTTGTAACATTTTTAAAAGTTTTTTTTTTTAGACAAACATTTAGTACATCATTCATTTCTTCCATGTGACATCTCGTTGTTATCTCCAAAAACTTCTTCTTTTCTATTATCTCTTCTATCTTCGTTCTCGCCAAATCCATTACAAAAATTTCTCACTGATCTAATGTTCTAGTTGTAACATGTTTATCTCTATTAAAGCTTATTTATATCTTTTATCTAACCAATAGTAAAATTGATTCCATATCTTAAAATATTCTGAGTCTTCTCTTTCTTTTATCTTCATAGTTAATCTATTCATTTCTGCACAATCTAATTTTTTTTAATTACTTCTTCCTCTGATGGTATATTTTCTGCTTTCCAATTTTGTGCATAGATAATCCTTGCAGCTGTTATTACACGTATAATTAAATATATATTGTCTTTACTAATTTTCTCTGGTAAGATACTCAATAGGAACATCTCTGGTTTTAAATCCATACGTTGTTGTATCATTTCCTCCAACCATAATTTAATTTTATTCCAATAGTTCTTTGCTTTAGGGCATGTCCAACACATATGATAATATGAACCTGGTAACTGGTGGCATTTCCAACATTTAGCTGATTTGTCTTTAAAGATTTTCCCAATTTCTCAGGAGGCATATGCCATCTGTAAAACATTTTATATAGATTCTCCTTATATGCAGTGGACATTGTTAGTTTGTAATTCCTTTCCCATAACTGTTGCCATTTATCTAAGTCAATTGAAGATCCAAATTTTTTTGCCCAAGCTATCATTGTTTCCTTTACTTATTCTTTTTCTAATTCAATACTTAATAAAAAGTTATAACATTTTTAAATTAATTTATCCTCTGTTCCTGTGGGTATCTTATCCAGCTCAGTCTTTTCTAAGTAAAAATCATGTAATTTAGCATCTTTTTCATATCTTGTTTGTATTTGCATATACATATACCAATCTCCTGTTCTTCCAATTCTTGTTTCCCTTTCAATTCCGCCTTATCTGTTAATAAATCCTTATATCTAACAATATTTCCAAAATTAAAAACATTTGGGTGTTTTAAAGCTTCCATTGTTGATAACCATATTGGTATTTTCACATAATATTTATCTCTAACTTTTTCCCATACCAATAACAATGCATTTCTTATATAATGTCTATGAAAGTACGTATGTGTCTCATTTCTACCATACTATAAGAATGCATGCCAGCCCAATTGTAAATCATGGCCTTCCAATGTTAATAGTCTTGTATTTCTTAGTTCAACCCATTCTTGTAGCCATGTCAATGCTGCTGCTTGATAATATAGTTCCCAATGCGGGAGTGTCAGGTATAAATGCCCTACCCGTGCCAGGGATCTGCTATAGCTCAGTAGTGCAAGGGTTAACCCAGACATCCACCTGGTCAGCTCCTCCCATAGATCCCTCCTTACCTGAATCCCCGCCCACAGGTATAAAAGGTGGGCACATTCCTCCATGTTGTCCAGATCCTGATGTAACCAGTGATGATATGAAGAACCTGTAAATAAAAGAGAGAGATTTAACCTGATGACTCAAGTCTCATCATTGGGCCTGATCCATCAATCCTCGTAACAAGATGGTAGCAGAGGATGGTTGGTAAGGCCCAGCGATCCCAAACCACAAGACAAGGACCCATACCTACCTACGGAATGGCGACACCTCCGAAGCAACGGGAAAGCAACCTATCGGACTCGCCAGGGAAGGTAGGAACCCCAACCGCCCCCAAAACCACCGCGATGGAAGAAAAGGGGGAGGTCGAGAAAGGGAGAAGGGCTCACCACGACGACCAAGAAGAAGAGAAGCTGCGACTCGACGTCCTGCAGCTGTTGAAGGAGCGAGCCGGCGACAAGAACCTCCTTGCCGACCTGCGGAGCTTCATAATCGACCGCGAGGTGGCAAGGAGCGAAGGAGACTCGGACTCTGAACTCGAGGAGCTGGACTCGGTGAGTGGATCACCCAAAAGGGCACTCCCAACGGCCACCGAGCCCCGAAGCCCCGCTCAAAATTTGAAACGGCGGCCATCTTTGTCCACGTGGTCAGACAAGATGGCCAACCTCCGACCAATCGGCAGCCAGGATTCAAAATGGCCGGTGCGCGAAAAATGCCGGACCATGAGCCGTGAAGAAAGTGACCGGGGAGAGGGGACAGAATCAGACTCGGACCCCTGGTACACCCCCAGCGAGCGGCAAGTAGATAGGGCCATGAAGACCCTTGCCGCCGCCTTCGGCCCAGGCCTCAAAATCACGAAAGTGAAACCGGAGAGGCCAAAACAAAAGGGGAGGCGAGGAGAGGGGCAACGAAGCACCCACCCGAGAGCCACTGACGCCCGTGCCAGCTCACCAGCCCACCTACGCATCCCAGGGACACCGCGCCTCCGATCTCCCAGGCCGCACACCCCGGACCGCGTGGACTGGGGCAGCTACTTACAGCCGTCGCCGGAGCCTCAGCGCCGCCAGGATCTTCATCTCGGAGAAGCAGCTGCAGGGCGATGCCTTCCGGAGCACACCTGGACCCCCAAGACCGAAGCCGAGGCCTACCCGACCGACAGAGGCCTCTACACCGGAGCCGCGATGAATAGGTCCTTCCACGACGACGGCAGAGCTGAAATGGACTTCGCGCATGCGCTCTTCCACCTAGAAGAAGAAAAAAGACAAAAATTACAAAGCGGGACTTTTAAACTACCGGCAAGCGTTCCCATGCCTTACTGCTGCTATAGGCACATAAGGAACCATGGACAGCAGCCAGCAGTAAGTAATTTTACAAATAGTGCTGGGAACTTACCAATCGACTTTCCCAAGTTGAGAATGGATGGGGGCAATATCCTAGAGTGGTCACAGCAGCTCCAGGTGGTGTTCCTAAAAGAAAACATGTCTCATTTTATTAATGACCCCCCAGAGAGACCATGGACTTTAGAGCTGGATTGCATGCACCATAGGGCATTCTATCTTTTAATTGCCAGCATATCCCCCACAATTTACCACTGTATTGGCCATAAACTCACAGTATCAGAAATTATTGAAAAAATGTTTGGGTTATTTTACAGTGAGAGTGTGTCTACCACCACCCAAATTTCCAAAGACTTCTTTTCTGCCAGGCTTAAGCCAGGGACCCCCATGAGTGAGCACCTAGTATCATTAAGCGGTACCAGAGCAGAGCTACACCTTAGGGGAGAAGTTATTTCCGACCAGATCATGAAGAGCGTAATAATTAACTCTTTAGATCACTCATGGAATAACTTCTTAACACACTTAGACACCGTTAGTCTAGGAATGCTATCCGTGGAGAAGCTATCCAACAAGCTAATCGCGGAAGATAATCTGAGAAGGAGCCGCCCCGGCCCTCCCAGAGAACATAAGAGTGAGAAGAGAGTAGTCTTCCAAGAGAAACAGCACAATACGCCAGAGTGTTACATCTGCAGGTCGAGGGGACACATCAAAAGGGACTGCCCCAAGAACTATAGGGAGAGAGGCAGGCCAGAGCATAGGTACAGACAAACGGAAAGGCACACATCTGAAGAAAGGTATAGGCGCAGGGACTCACCCAATCCCAGGGACAGGAGGGGGAACAGAGACAGCTCGCGCGACAGCAGGACAGGATCTTTATACGGGATAGGGGAGTGCACACACACCACACACCAAGACAAAGACACCAGCTCATGGCTCCTGGACTCGGGAGCCTCCAACCACACCACCTACAATCAGAAACTACTCTCATCATTCAAGAGGGAAGACTTTTCGATCAAAGTTGCAAACCAAAACCAGGTTAGAGTGACAGGCAAAGGGACAGTTACATTGCCAGGCGTAGGGAAAATAGAGGGGGTACTGCTAGTCCCAGAGATACTCCACAACATCCTAGCCACAGTAAAGCTTAGCAAGGAATCAGGGGTTGAGGTGACCTTTACAAAAGGTAATGTCAAAGTTAGCAAGGATGGGGAAGATATAGGGAGAGTAACCGTCAACCAAGGATTACCTTATATAACTTTCCATGAGGATGACACCCACAGCGTGTACACCAGTTCAGAGAACACAGAGGACACTGACCAGGGCAGGACTGAGGGGGAACAGGTAGATGGGAGAGAGATAGATAACGATGGTAACACGACGCAAGGAACACAACACAACAGACACACCCAAAGGGGGCCCTCAATAGGCAAACCCATGCATGACAACTGTGCTCACCTGCTACACCGGAAGCTAGGGCACGCCAGTTTTCCCATGGTCCAGAAAATGGCCAATTGTACCGAGGGTATCAAAATAAAGAACTGTGAAAACTACCTCGAGTGCTCTGTGTGCAAATGTTCTAAATTAAAGGTAAAACCCAGACCCAAGAAGTCGTTACGTGCCGCCAAACAAATATTCAACTTAGTCCACATGGTAGGGCCCCTAAGGCCATCCGTAAATTATAAGAAAAGGTACTTCCTCACTATAGTGGATGACTATAGTTGATATGGCTTCGTCTATACCTTAAGAAAAAAGGATGAGGCCTTCCAAAAATTAAAGGAGTTTTACAAAAGAGTAGAAACCCAAAACAACACCCGGATCAAACAAATCATGACCGACAGAGGATCTGAGTTTCTATCTAAGGACTTCTCCCATTGGCTCAGGTCCAAAGGCGTGATTCACTTTACGTCGTCCCCGTTCTCTGCCTTTCAGAACGGGGTTGCAGAACGACGGAACTCCACGCTCCAAACGATGGTCAGGTGCGCCTTAGAGGACACGGGCATTGGCCAACACTTCTGGTCTGAAGCCCTGGTCTACTCCAACTACACACTTATCAGAACATGGTCCAGTGTGATAGACATAACACCATACGAGCTCATGTATAACAAGAAGCCACAGATAGCACACTTACATGTATTCGGCGTAACTGCTGATGTACACATACCCAAGCAGTTGCGCAAGAAAGGGGATAAGGTATCCAGAAGACTGAGGTTTATGGGATACGAGCCAGGAACCAAGGGCTTCAGGTTTGTGGACAGCAATAATAGATTTGTGGTATCTAGGACAGCGGCATTCCATGAGCAAGCCAACTGGTCCAGAATACACTTAAACGAGGTACCCACCAAGCGAGAGGACAGTCCAATTGAGCAAGCTCAAAACAAAAGTGAGACAGTGGATAGACAGGAAGGGAGCAGGCCCAAGCCCAACCTCCAAGGCATCAAGGTTGAGGGATGGAAAGAGAATCACCCCAAGATAAGTGTAGACTCACTGACGCAAAGAGAGGCCAGATACCTGCATGACACTGAGCAGACAGTAGACAGACCGGTCAGGTCAACCAGAAACCAACTGCCAAGAAGGCTAAATGATTACGTGATGCACGTGCACACGAATCACGTTACACCAAACTCCTACGAAGAGGTATTGAGACTACCCCAGGAGGAGAGGGCAAAGTGGGAGTTAGCCATGGCCAAAGAACTGGACAGCCTGAGGAAGCTAGAGGTCTACACCCCAACCAAAGTCCCAGAGGGCAAGAACACAATAGGCACCCGATGGATCTTCAAGGTCAAGAACTTAGAGGGTGGCCAAAGCCTATACAAAGCAAGATTAGTTGCCCAGGGGTTTGCTCAAAGGTTTCCAGAGGACTACACTGACACCTATTCGCCCACCATAAGGACAGAGAGCGTCAAAAGCGCCTTGGTCATCGCATCCCTGCTAGGGCTGGAGGTGCACCAGTTCGATGTGCAGACCGCCTACTTGCACGCCAACCTAGATAAAGAAATATACATCAGAGCGCCCCACAGCAAAGAAACCAACAGGGGGGACACCTGGTTACTTCACAAGAGCCTGTACGGGCTAAAGCAATCAGGCAAACGCTGGTACGAATGCCTGGTAGAGGCCCTGAAGTCTATGGGATTCACGGCGACCATAGCTCACCAGGAAAGAGGGGGACTCGCCAGAATACATCCTAGTTTACGTGGATGACATACTATATATCAGCAAGCACGAAGGGAACCGCGACACCTTCGCCAGCAGACTGAGCGAGCATTTCACCCTAAAATACCTTGGAAGGATAAACCGATACCTGGGGGTACAAGTCAACCAAACACCAAAAGGTTTCCAACTGTCACAGAAAGAGAAAATAGAAGAGTTACTCCATAAGTGCAACATGGCAGACGCCAAGGGGTGTGATTCACCCATGCAGACGGACTTCCTAAAAAACATGCATGATGAATCACCCGGATTTGAAGATAACACACTGTACAGGTCAGTCATAGGCTCCCTCCTGTATATTGCTAACTGGACAAGACCGGACATTGCTCTATCAGTTAATTTATTGTCCAGGCACGTGAGCAAACCCACCACATACCACTGGGACGTGGTGAAAAGGGTGCTAAGATACCTGAAACAAAGTGCCAATGCATGCCTAACCCTAGAGCCTGAAAAATCCGACGAACCCATCCTCTCCTGCTACGCTGATGCTGACTGGGCCGGAGATGCCAAAGGCCGGAAAAGCACGTCTGGGTACATATTTTACTTGAATAATAGCCCTGTGCATTGATACACAGGTAAACAAATCTTGGTGGCAACCTCGACTACTGAAGCTGAGTACTGAAGCGGCCTCTCCAAAGCCGCCAACAATCTCATCTGGTTCGACGACCTACTCGCCAGCGTGTGGAGAGAACCAGCTTACCCAATAAATATCTACGAAGATAACAAGGCCGCCATAGAAATATCCATGTCCGACGCTGTAGGGCAAAGATCAAGGCACATAGACATAAAGTATAAGCACGTGAGACAGCTCTCCAGAATCGGTTTCATAAAGGCCATACACTGCGATACAGAAGAACAGACCGCAGACATACTCACAAAACCTCTACAGGGCAAACAACACTCACACTTAGTTTCCAAGCTCAACATTCGCCTCAGGGTACCAACCAGTCAGTCAGGCTTACAGACACAGGTCAGGCATTTAGAGGGGGATTTGTCAGGTATAAATGCCCTACCCGTGCCAGGGATCTGCTATAGCTCAGTAGTGCAAGGGTTAACCCAGACATCCACCTGGTCAGCTCCTCCCATAGATCCCTCCTTACCTGAATCCCCGCCCACAGGTATAAAAGGTGGGCACATTCCTCCATGTTGTCCAGATCCTGATGTAACCAGTGATGATATGAAGAACCTGTAAATAAAAGAGAGATATTTAACCTGATGACTCAAGTCTCATCATTGGGCCTGATCCATAAATCCTCGTAACAGGGAGTCCAAATCCTCCTCGTAGTCTCATATCCTGAAGCATTTTTAAGCTTATTCTTGCTTTTTTGCCTTGCCATATAAATTTCCTTATTGTCTTATTTAAGTATTGAAAATAAGTCTTTTCAATTTTTATCAGTATTGTGTAGAATAGGAATAGTTTAGTTTAGTTTAGTTTATTTGATTTGTATACCGCCCTACTCCCGAAGGACTCAGGGCGGTGAACAGCCAAGCAATAAAATACATAGATACAAAAAAATTAAAAAACCAGATAAAATCAAATTAAATCATTTTGGCCCAGACAGATTAAAACACCCCGATAATTTAAAAACAGATTAAAATTTACATATTTAAAAAAGGGAAGAGATTAGGCCAAGCCCGCCTGATGGAATAAAAAGGTCTTCACAGAGTGGCAGAAGGTGCGCAGATCCGGGATCCTCCGTATCTCCGGGGGGAGCTCATTCCAGATGGTAGGTGCCCCCACAGAGAAGGCTCTCCCCCTAGGGGCCGCCAATCGACACTGTTTGGCTGACGGCACCTGGAGGAGTCCCTCTCTATGAGAGCGTACTGGCCGGTGGGAGGCTATTGGTGGTAGTAGGCGGTCCCATAGATAACCAGGCCCTAAGCCATGGAGTGCTTTAGAGGTGGTAATCAAAACCTTGAAGCGCACCCGGAAGACCACCGGGAGCCAGTGCAGCTCGTGCAGGAGAGGTGTTACATGGGAGCGCCATGTCGCTCCCATTACCATCCATGCGGCCGCACTCTGTGCCAGTTGGAGCCTCTGGGTGCTCCTTAAGGGGAGCCCCATGTAGAGAGCATTGCAATAGTCCAGGCGGAAGGTGACGAGGGCATGAGTGACCGTGTGTAACGAGTCCCGATCCAGAAAGGGACGCAACTGGTGAATCAGGCGAACCTGATGAAAAATCCTCCCAGTCACGGCCATCAAGTGCTCTTCTAAAGACAGTCGTGAATCCAGGAGGATGCCCAAGTTGCGTGCCCTCTCCGTGGGGGCCAATGATTTGCCCCCAATAGTCAGTGATGGCATCAACTGACTATATCGGGACGTCGGAAACCACAGCCACTCGGTCTTGGATGGGTTGAGCCTGAGCCTGTTCCTCCCCATCCAGATCCGTACGGCCTCCAGGCACCGGGACATCACTTCAAGGGCATCGTTGGGGTGATCCGGGGTGGAGATGTACAGCTGGGTGTCATCAGCGTACTGATGGTACTCCACCCCGAAACCACGGATGATCTCGCCCAGCGGCTTCACATAAATGTTGAACAGGAGGGGCGAGAGGACCGACCCTTGCGGCACCCCACATATGAGGGACCTCGGGGTCGACCTCTGTCCCCCTGTCAACACAGACTGCGACCGGTCAGAGAGAAAGGAGGAGAACCACCGCAACACAGTGCCTCCCACCCCTAACTCTTCCAACCGGTGCAGCATGATACCATGGTCGATGGTATCAAAAGCCGCTGAGAGATCTAACAGGACCAGGACAGAGGAGCACCCCCTGTCCCGAGCCCTCCAGAGATCATCAACCAACGTGACCAATGCTGTTTCCGTGCTGTACCCGGGCCTGAAGCCCGACTGGAACGGATCCATCTATGTCGTTTCATCCAGGTGCTGGGGGAGCTGTTGCGCAACCACACTCTCAACAACCTTTGCCACAAAACGAAGGTTGGAGACCGGACGACAATTTACCAACATTGCTGGGTCCAGGGAAGGCTTCTTGAGGAGAGGCCTCACCACCGCCTCTTTCAAGGCGGCAGGGAAGACACCCTTACCCAATGAAGCATTTATAATCCCCTGGAACCAGCCTCGTGTCACCTCCCGAGAAGCCAGCACTAACCAGGAGGGACATGGGTCCAAGAAACAAGTGGTCGCGTTCAGTCTACCCAGAATCCTGTCCATGTCCTCAGGGGTCACAGGATCAAACTCATCCCAGATAACATTCTCAAGACCTGCCCCAGTCCCTCCCCCTGAGACTACCCAGTCGGAGTCCAGATCTTTGATTTCAGTAGCTGATTTGTTGGACAGCCCTAGCTTTGTCTAAGGCTAATTGTAATGGTAGCTCTGTTTTAGTCAGTAGGTGGCGCTGTAAATGAAGATCTCTTATGTCTTTAAACATTTTTGTTAATCTTCTGGTGACATATGCCATCTATAAAACATTTTATACAAGTTTTCTTTAAAGGCTGTTGCCATTGTTAATCTATAATTCCTTTCCCATAGTTGTTGCCATTTCTCCAATTCAATTGTATAAACATTTTTTTTTTTTGCCCATGCTATCATTGTTTCTTTTACTTCTTCATCTGATTTGCAATAAGTGGGCCTGGTGGCTCAGCAGACTAATAGCATTGTGATTAACACCAGCTGTCTGCAATTACTCTAAGTTCGAATCTCACCAGGCTCAAGGTTGTCTCAGCCTTCCATCCTTTCTAAGGTAGGTAAATTGAGGACCCAGTTTGTGGGGGCAATAAGCTGACTTTGTATAAATATACAAAAGTATGAAGGCTATTGCTTAATGCATTGTAAACCGCCCTGAGTCTCCGGAGAAGGGCGGCATATAAATCAATTTTTTTAAAAAAAAAGTAATTATACAATTTCTTAATCATTTTTTCATCTGTTCCCATCAGTATCTCATCCAATTCTGATTTTCCCAAATAAAAACCATATTGTCTCAGATCTGTTTTGTACCTTGATTACTTTTGCAATCGTGCAATCTGTCTCAATCCCTTGTTTTTCTAACTCTTTTTTTCACAAAGATTTTATTTTAAAACAAAAATAAAACATAAAAACATCATCATTCCCAAATAATTACAGACAGTGTATTGATCAGTTAGCATCCTTTTGTGCTCCCTCTTCTCTTCAAAATATCACTATACATCCAAAGTTTTTTTTCATAAGAAATATTCCACTTAATTTATCTCAACATCCACATATTATATATTTATCTCCATATCTTATTGTCCATCCATTGATAAAATAAATCCCATATCAAATAATATTGTTTATCTTCTTGCTCTCTTATTTCAAATGTCAATTTACTCATTTCAGCACAGTCCATCATTTTCTTAATAATTTCTTCATCAATAGGTGTCCTTTCTCCTTTCCAATTTTTTGGAAATACAATTCTAGTTGCTGTTAAAAGGTTCACAATTAAATATTGCAATTCTTTATTATATGTCTCTGGTAAGATCCCTAATAAAAATATCTCTTGTTTAAAATCAATATGTCTCTTAGTCATTTTTTCCATCCACATGTGTATCTTAGTCCAATATCTCTTTGCATCTCCGCATGTCCACCACATGTGGTAATAGGATCCTGGAGTCTGATGGCACTTCCAACACTTCTCCGATTTATTCTGGAACATTCTGGCTATCCTCGTCGGGGGTAAACCTGTAAAACATCATATACAAATTTTCCTTATAAGTTGTAGACATTGTCATTTTATAATTATGTGACCACAATTTTTGCCATTTCTCTAAATCAATACCGTAACCAAATTTTTTCCCCCACGCTATCATTGTTTCTTTAACTTGTTCTTCTTCCAGTTTTACTTCTAACAAATATCCATACAACTTTTTAATGATATGATCATCAGAGCCCATTAAAATCTTATCTAAATTAGTTAAGACATTATAAAAATCTTCTTGTTTGAGATCTTCTCTATATCTAGAAAATATTTGCATATATGAAAACCAATCCATCTTATATCCCTTGTCTTCTAATTCCTGCTTTAATTTAAGTTCACCCTTTTCATCAACAATTCACTATATCTAATAATTTGTTCCCTTTTGAGTATTACTGTATATTCAACCATAAAGCTTCATGTATCTGATGTCTTCTAAAATACCCTTGTATTTTTGTGCCTTTGTACCATAAAAACGCATGCCACCCCATCAACAAATCGTGTCCCTCCAAATTCAATAATCTAGAATTTCTCAAAGTTATCCATTCTTTAGTCCAAATTAAACTTGCTGCTTGATAATACAATTCAAAATTAGGCAAACCAAAACCACCCCTGGCTTTTCCATCGTGTAATAGTTTTAATTTTATTCTCGCCTTTTTTCCTTGCCAAATATATTTCAGTATCATTTTGTTTAAATCTACAAAAAATTCCTTCCCCAACTTGATTGGAATTGTCTGAAAAGGGTACAAAATTCTGGACAAAATATTCATCTTAATAGTTGAGATCCTACCAATCAAAGATAACTGCAAATTACCTCATTTTGTCAAGTCTTGCCCTATCTGTTGTTTAAGCTGATTATAGTTATTTTCTTTGAGTGCACTGCACCTTGGTATTAAATATATCCCCAAATATTTTACTTTGTTTGTAACCTGCATTTTTGAAACCTCCATTAATTCTTCTTTTTGCTTTTTCAACATATTTCTAGACATTATCTTCGTTTTATCTTTATTAATTTTCAAGCCAGCTACTTTGCCAAATTCTCCAACAGTTTCTATCAATTTATTTATTGTTGTTAATGGTTCTTCAATGATAAAGACCAAATCATCTGGAAAGGCTTGGAGTTTATATTCTTAATTTCGAATTTTCATGCCTTTTATCTCTTTTTCTTCTCTGATGCATCTATTTAAAACTTCTAAAGTCAATATAAACAACAATGGGGACAGCGGGCATCCTTGTCTAGTGCCTTTTTCTATTTCAATGGGATCAGTCAGTTCTCCATTTATCATTACTTTTGCCGTCTGTTTAAAATAAATACCTTCAATTGCCTGTATAAATTTCCTACCAAAGCCCATCTTTTCCATTTGGAGTATCATAAATCACCAATTAACGTTGTCAAAAGCTTTTTGTGCATCTAAAAATACCAAAGCCATCTGTTTTTCAGGATGTGCTTCATAATACTCTAAAGTATCCAAAATTATTCTTATATTACCTCTAATTTGTCTTTTTGGTAGGAATCCATTTTGATCCACATGTATAAAATTATTCAAATATCTCTTAAGTCTCTCCCCCAATATTGAAGCAAAAATTTTATAGTCCAAATTTAGCAAGGATATAGGCCTGTAGTTTTTGATTTGTTGTGAGTCTGTGTCTTCTTTGTGAATCAATGTAATATACACTTCAGTCCATGATTTAGGTATTTGCTTCTTTGTCATCACTTCATTCATCACCTCCAATAGTGGAAGGGCAAAGATTCTTGTAGTGTCCTGTAATATTCAACTGGTAGACTGTCTGGCCCTGGCGCCTTCCCCTTCTTTTGCTTCTTGATTGCTTCTGTTAACTCCATCATCATTATGTTTCTTTCCAACATCTCCTCCACATCTTTACAAATCCAAGGTAGTTTTGCTTCTTGTAGATACTTTAGCACTTTTTCCTCCTCTATTGTCTCTCTTTTATATAATTGTCTATAAAACTCTTGTATTATCTTCCCCATCTCTTTATTTCCAAATTTACTTTGCCCTTGTGCATCAACTAAGTGTGTTATTTTCCTCGATTCTCTTTCCTTTTTCAATTTATAAGCTAACCATCTGCCTGGTTTATTCGCATTTTCAAAGTAGTTTTGTTTGGCATTTCTTATTTTTTGGGCTAATTCTTCTTTCTCCAGTAGATCCATTTTATGCTTTATTGTATCCATTTTGATTTTAATATCCTTCTTGTATGGATCTTTCTGGAGTTCCTTTTCGAACCTTTTGTAATCATGGTTAATAATTTCAACGTTAGTCTTTTTTTTGCATTCCTTTTCCCTGTGTAGTCTATAATTATTCCTCTGGCATATGCCTTCATTGTATCCCAGCAGTTTTGTATCGATGTCTCTTCTTTCTTATTTTCTTTAAAAAAGAAAGCCAGGTCTCTTTTCATTTTCTGCACAAAATCTTGCTCTTTTAATATTGTATTATTTAAAGTCCACCCAAATCTTCTTGTTCGTCCTTTGCCATTTCTCCAATTCAATTGTATAACCAATTTTTTTTTGCCCATGCTATCATTGTTTCTTTTACTTCTTCATCTGATTTGCAATAAGTAATTATACAATTTCTTAATCATTTTTTCATCTGTTCCCATCAGTATCTCATCCGATTCTGATTTTCCCAAATTAAAATCATACTGTCTCAGATCTGTTTTGTACCTTGATTGTATTTGCAATTGTGTATACCAATCTGTCTCAATCCCTTGTTTTTCTAACTCTAACACTCTCCTCTGGCCATCCTGGGGGCAGCTCGCTTCTCCTTCTCCTGGCTACAAGGGGTGAGGGGCCATGCTGGAACCCAGAAGAGGAAAAGGAGCAGAGCTGCTGGCTAGGCCAGGGCTTCCCTGTCTCCCCGTCCAAGTGGCCCCAAGCCTCCAGCAGGGAGGGATGGAAGCCCTCCCTCACTGCCGGGGAAGCGGCAGTGAGGAAACCCCTGTTGCCAGGGGTGAGTGGGGGTGGCGGCAAGGCTGGGCAGGCTGGGCCTTCCCTTCCTCCCTGTGGCAGCCCATGTGGATCCCAGGCAGTGCAGCTTCGGGGCCTTTTGTCGCGGTTTCAATGACAAGATAGGCAGGCAGGCGAGTAGGTGCAGGGGAGCGACTGAGGGAGTACTCCTGGCTGGCAAGGGGGTGGATGTCCTGGGGCAAGAATGTGCACTGGCCAGCTAGTCTTCTGTTTACTGGCATGCATGCGTGCATGACAATCAGCTGGCCGGCTGATCTTTCAGTTTCTGGCACTGCTGCACACGTGAAGGTCAGCTGATCGTCATGCGTGCATGCGCACCAGTAACCAGAAGACTAGCTGGCCAATGCGCATGTGTGTGCCAGAAACGCAGAAGAGGAATAGGTGACACCTTGCATGCCAGGTAAAATGGCTCTGCGTGTCACTATCGGCACGTGTGCCATAGGTTCGCCAACATGGCCCTAGAGGGTGACGCTGCCAGATGGATGGATGGTGACCCTGCATAATGCCAATGTAGCAGAACTGTGGCATTTCAGCTGTTTTATGATGGCCCTGCGACGACAATTTGAGGACCCACTAGCAGTTCGCAAAGCACGTGACCGCATTAAGGTGGTGAGGCAGGGGTGACGGCCAGTAGCAGAGTATACTGAAGAATTCCGTGACCTCGCGTGTCTTGTGACCTGACCAGAGGATATTTTGGTGAGCTGTTTCAAGGATGGGCTGAGTAATGATCTATACAATGCCTGCATGGCCCGAGGCGCACCGAATCACCTACATGAGTGGTACATCACCGCTGAAGAAGCCAAGACTGATATGGCCAGAAACCAGTACTGAGTGGGCGAGCATGGAAGAAATCCCCACTCCAATGGAAGCAAGAACCCCTGAAACCACAAACCACATTTTCTCTGAAATCCTCAGCCTGTTTCAAGTATGGAAAAGAGGGGCACCGAGCTGCAGAGTGTTGTTCACAAACATCCGCCTGGAACCACCCACCAGGCGGGAAACTTGTAAAACCTGGCTAGCGCAGCAAGGAGACTGCCCTGAGCAGCAGGGAGATCGTAGAATTTCCATCCCCCCCCTCTTTGGGGAGGAATCCCTGGCATCTCAGCAGGAGGAATCACACTCATTCGGAAGTGATCCAGAAAATGAACCACTAGTAAGCAAACCAATTAAACTGCTTACCCTCCCCTTAAGACTATTTATCCCAAATTGGGACAGGGAGATAAATATCTCAGCTCTAGTGGACTCAGGGTGCACCCGTTGTTTGATCAGTCCGAACCTAGTAGGGAAGTTGGGGATTAATGTAAGAAAGCTGAAAAACCCCATTGCTTTCTGCCAACTAGATGGGTCAATAGCGGGGGAGGGGGAGCCAGCTTCTTTTGCCACCAAGCCTCTACATATAGACATCAGAAGCCACAAGGAAATACTTACATTTATAATGGCACTAATGGCATGGAATGGCCATTAGTCTTGGGCCTTGCATGGCTGAAAAAATGGAACCTCAAAATCAATTGGAAGTAAGGCATCATAAAATTTCCGATGCAGGTGACTTTTGCCGAGAATCCACATAAAGAAACTGAGGGGGCAGAGAACCGAGAAACAGCCGTGTCTGGTCACGCCATGCCAACTGAGGGCATACACATAGAATACAAGGATTTGGCTGAAGTTTTTAGTGAAAAAGCCTCAGATGAGCTCACTCCCACCGTGCCACCAACTGTGTGATAGAAATCTTACCCGGCACAAAACTCCCTAAACCCAAGATGTAAAGCATGTCACCAAGGGAGTTGGAAGAGCTGAGAATATTTATTGTGAAAAACCTAGCAAGGGTTTTCATTGAGCCAGCCCGACCAAAAATTGCAGCTCCAGTGTTATTTAGACAGGAAAAAAAGATGGCTCAAAACGTCTCTGTGTTGATTTTAGAAATCTGAATACGATCAGTGTGGAGAACATGTATCCCCTCCCCCTTATGAAAGATATGCTAGCACACTTCGCTAAAGGGAATTTTTTTTCAAAGCTGGACTTAAGGGAGGCTTACTACCATGTCAGAATTAAGGACGGGGACGAGTGGAAAATGGCATTTAACAACCCCCTCAGGTGCTACCAATTCAAGGTGCTCCCCTTTGGGTTACAAGGAGCCCCTGCAGTGTTTATGCAGTTAATAAATGAAGTGCTACATCAGCATTTGTATAAGGGGGTCCTGGTCTACTTGGACGGCATTTTAATATATACAAAGACCAAAGCAGAACATGTAAAACTAGTCTGGGCGGTTTTAAATAAACTCCGCTCTGCCAAACTTTATGCTAAATTTTCTAAATGTGAATTCCACCAAGAGAAGATTGACTATTTGGGGTACCGCATTTCACACCAGGGCGTAGAATTGGCTCTCAAAAAGTGCAGGCTGTACTTGATTGGGAACCACCACGCATGCTTCCTGGTTTTGCCAACTTTTATCACCAGTTTATCCCTGCTTTTGCTCAGATTGCCCTCCCGATTACCAAGCTCTTAAAAACAATGGGATAGGGCAACCCTAAACCGAAGCAGCCTTTGAACTGGACTATGGAATGCCAAGCAGCATTTGAAAAACTTAAACAGCTGTTCTCAGCAGAATCAATTCTAAAACACCCGGACACAGAGAAACCATTTGTCATACAAGCAGATGCCAGCAATGTGGCAATAGGAGCGGTCCTGCTTCAGAAAAATAAGCAAGACAAGCTACAACAATGCGCTTACACATCCAAAATGTTGAATGAGACTGAGCAAAGGTGGGCCATTTGGGAGAAAGAGGTTTATGCAGTTCGTTGGGCAGTTTTAACCTGGAGGCATTTCCTAGAGGGGAGTAACATCCCTTTTGAAGTCCGGACTGATCATAAACATTTAGAAGCCCTAAAGACCCCAAGGAAACTCTTTCCAAAACAAGTATGATAGGCTCAGTTCTTTAAACAGTTTGATTTTACTCTCAAATACCTCCCCAGGGGAAAAAACTTTCTGGCAGATGCAATATCCAGAAAACCGCAATACAATAGTGTGAAGTCAGACATAATCAAATCCATAGTACAAAACAATCAACTGGCCACTAAGTAATCACCAGATCCTAGGCAAAACAAGAAACATTGATGGACAGGAGTTTCCAGAAGCGAGTGGCATGACTAGTTGGGATTTACCAGCATTGCCTGTGTGAACAGATATTTTACAACCTATATCCTGGCGCCAAAGAGCCCTGAAATCCCCTTAACGTTGAGGAATGTTTATGACAGCCATGTGGGCTGTTTAAAGAATAAAGGAGAAACAATGTGAATACATACTTATCCAGTTCCCAGGGCATCTGGTAAAGAAAACATCTTCACACTTGTGTATTGGCTAAAATCTGCATTCTGGCTTAAGGGAGGGGTCTTTACTGCTTTAATCCTACTTGTCTTGCCTAAGAGTATTCAGACCTTGCTTTGAATCCATTGCTGTCACTTCTGCTTAATAAAAGGGTCCTTTTGAAATATTACATTTCAAGAGTTTTTACTTTCCACCAAAAAAGCCAATGTAATCCTAGGCTGCATTAGGAATAGAATCAAGATCAGATAAAGTGATAGTACTGCTTTATAAGACCTTGGTAATACTACACTTGAAATACTGCATCCAGTTTTGATCATCACAACATAAAAAAGTTGAGACTCTGGAAAGAGTGCAGAAAAGAGCAACAATGTTATGATATTTAATTTAGAAGACACAATTGTATTTGATTGGTTGGAGAATGCTGCTTCATGATTGGTTGCTGTGGGCATAAAGGGGGAGCTTTCCTTTTCCCCCCCTGTCTTTTTCTTCTGTGTGCTCTGTATGCTATTTACTTTTACCTGATGATGTTCCTGTGTTTCTGACTATCTTGTCTGCTGTAAATATAAATGTAAAATGCATATATTTATATAAAAGTACAAGTTTGTGTCAGTATCTCTGATTTCATGTGGACACTTGCTGTGCAATTCCATGACAAACAAGGATGATAAAGGGCCTGGAGACTAAAATATATAAAAGAACAGTTGCAGGAAATGGGTGTGTCTAGTCTAGTGGAAAGAAGGACTAGGGGTGACATGATATCAGTGTTTCAATATTTGAGGGGCTGCCACAAAGAAAGGGGGGTCAACCTATTTTCCAAAGCAGCAGAAGGCAGGACAAGAAGCAATAGATGGAAACTAATCAATGAAAGAAGCAACCTAGAACTAAGGAGAAATTTCCTGACAGTGAAAACGATAAACCAGTAGAACAGATGTTCTTTTTTCAAAAGTTGTGGGTGCCCCCATTACTGGAGGCTTTTAAAAAGAAGTAGACAACCATTTGTCTGAGATGGCATAGGATCTCTTGCTTGAGCAGGGGTTCGACTAGAAGACTTTCAAGATCCCTTTCAACTGTGTTATTCTGTTTTAATAAATGTTTTAGTACTACTGTTTCTTGAATTCCTTTATCTGAGCAAAAACCTTCAAAACATGGGCAGGTTTCAAAACCCATTGCTGCCGATTCGCTTGTGGGCACGTGGACGCTCTTGCATGTGCACGCAATGCTTCTGCGCATGCACAGGAGCATCTGGGCAGGTGGGCAGAGCCTCCCACCACTGCTACCGGTTTGCCCTATCCAGGGTGAACTGGTAGCAACCCACCACTTCCAATGTATTGTATTTAAAGCTAAAGTATATAAAGTATTAATTTTCCAATCTTGATCTCTGTCCATAATTTCTACCCATTCAACAAAGAAACCATGCTTCTATGGCTCTCAAAACTAACTTTCATTTTAATTATTTTGCAATTCTCCTTTAGTGAATTTCCATCCTCAGTTCAGGATATAGATTGATTATATCATTTAGATTATCTCCTATATCTCCAAACAAGGACTGGCATAGTTTGCTCACAGCAGTAAAGCTGTAAAATTTTTGAAGTATTTTTAAATTTTCCTTCCAAGAGGACATCTTAAAAAGTTTCCACATTTCAAAGGAGATGTGATGGGCCTGGAAAGGATTCCAAACTGATTCTACAAAGAGCACAAACACTTCAAAAATGGTATCTGGAGACTTCCGGTTTGGCGTCGTGGCGAGACAGCCAGGGAAATAGCGGGCTCTGAGGAGTCCAGCGAAAACCCCGACTGTCGAACCGCCGCCGATGGGTCTTCGGACCAGAACCGTCCTGCAGGGATGGGGTAGAAGGAGAAGCACCTCGGACGACCAAGAGGAACAGGCAAGTTCCTCAGAGGTCGGAGGGAACTCTCTGTAAGTCAGCAGTGGGGGGCGGCAGCCACGAAACTGGGATAAACCGGGCTATGTGATGTGTAGGAGGAAAGCAGAAAGGAACAATGCTTTTTGAAGCCGGGTGAGTGACAACCAACCCAGGCTAGAAACAACGTTTGGAGTATTGGCTTTTTATTTGTAAGAGCCCTAGCCTTAAAACAACAGATGAGGAACTTTTTTTTTTTTTTTTTTTAAATTTGATTTATATGCCGCCCTTCTCCGGAGACTCAGGGCGGCTTACAGTGCGTTAAGCAATAGCCTTCATACTTTTGTATATTTATACAAAGTCAGCTTATTGCCCCCACAAACTGGGTCCTCATTTAACCTACCTTAGAAAGGATGGAAGGCTGAGTCAACCTTGAGCCTTGGAGAGATTCGAACCAGCAGTAAATTGCAGGCAGCTGTGTTAATAACAGGGTGCTTTAAACCACTGTAGTACCAAGGCTCTTATGGTGAATATATATATATATTCACCCCATATTATGGGACAAAATAAAACAGCTTGCCATCTGGAGATCTGAAATAGAAAACACTCATAAAATTTACAGACATTTAAAGAAACTAAAAAAATTAGAACATAAAAAACCTCCAACCACAGCACAGAATCATTTAAAACAAGTGGTATACAATGTTTCCAATAGGGAACTGACAACAGCAGAAACAAATGTCTTAGCAAAGGGCTTTAACTTTGCAGTGGCACCTAAAAAAATCCCTATAGAAAAGAAATTGTCTAACTTACTTCAAGATGCCACATATAAACCCATAAACACAGATCCAACAACATATCTAGAAAAAACCACGAGGATAAAGATAAAATCAAGTACTATAAGTAAAGAAATCCAACAAACAATTATCCCCAGAGAAAAGTCATCAAAATGTCCAAAACTGTATGGTCTCCCAAAAATACACAAAGATGGAATACCTCTTAGACCCATAGTAAGTTCCATAGGCTCACCGTTACAAAATCTAGGCAAATACCTAGCAAAACATCTACAACCTTATGCAGAATCTGCTGCTTCATATGTACAGAACTCATACCATTTCATACAAATAATGAAAAAGCAACACATAAAAGAAAATGACTTACTTGTAAACTTCGATGTTGTATCACTATTCACGCAAATACCTGTCAAAGAAGCCCTGTCATCAATTAAAAACAAATATCAACTACCGAAACATATCATAGATTTAACAGAACATTGTTTATCCAACACATATTTCATTCACAGAGGACAGAGATATAAACAAATAGAAGGTGCACCAATGGGATCACCATTATCACCTGTTATTGCTAATCTTTTCATGGAAGAATTCGAAACCAATGCCCTAGAAAAAACTGTTAACAAGCCAAAATTGTGACTTAGATATGTTGATGACACTTTTGTGATCTGGCTGCATGGAAGAGATAAACTGGAAAACTTCTTAGTATATTTGAACAGCCTCCATGCCAAAATAAAGTTCACCATGGAGATAGAATCAGAAAATCAGTTGCCTTTCCTTGATGTATTAATTTATAAAAAATCTGATGGCACCTTAGGACATACCATCTATCAAAAGAAGACACATACAAACCGTTATCTCAATGCTAAATCACATCACCATCCAGCACAAATAAACTCTGTTGCCAAAACATTAACCGCAAGAACTAAACGTCTGGCTGATGAAGCACATTTACAAACAGAATTATATACATTAACTAACATACTGACATCAAATGGGTTCTGTAGAAATAAAATCATCAGTATGATCCAGCATGTAACACCCAAACAGAAGAGAAATCAACAAGAGGAACAAAACAATGGGAAAGCCATCTTGCCCTATATAAAAGGAACAACAGATAAAATTAGCAAAATACTACATAGACACAACATCCAAACCATATTTTGCACAGATAGAAACATATTGTCTATTCTGAGAAACCCTAAAGACAAAATAGAATTAGAAGATCAAGGCATATACGAAATCCCGTGTGCTTCCTGCCCCTCAACATATATTGGACAGATTAACAGAAGAATGAGTGTGCGCATCGAGGAACATAAAAATTCAGTACAAAAGAAAGAACACACATCATCATTAGTACAACACATAAATGCCACAGGACATAATATTAATTTTAATAACACAAAAACAGTTGCAAAAATAGAACATCTCAATGGCAGAATAATCAGAGAGGCCATTGAAATAGAGAAAAGACCATATTGTATGAATAAACATGATGACACTTCCCGTCTGCCTACTATTTGGAAACCTGCTCTCATAGATAGACGAATCTTGACACAAAATCTAAACCATAGATCAAAGATTCTTCATAATGCCTGTGTTGCCACCATTTCCCGCATAACTTATCCATTAACCCACAACCAAGCATCAGCACTTCCACTCAATCAAAATACAGCTACATCATCAGCCAATCAGTATACAACAACACTGTTGACCAATCAGAATACACCTTTGCCTCTTTTCATAGAAAAACGTCAGTTTGCCCATAAGCACCAAACCGAAAACTTCAGCCAGAAGATGACAAATGTGATTTCGTCGAAACGTCGCTACTACCCTTTTAGGGATATGTTTACAATTACATGGGAAGAAACCCGAGATATTAACTGTACACACATATATACCCGTGAAAACTTACACACACACACACACACACACACACACACACACACACACACACACATATATATATATATATATATATATACATACATACATACACATACATAGATACATACATGTATGTATGTATGTATATTTAAAAAGATGCTAATTAGTGGGGATTTGGAAAAAGCTTTCGTTAAAGAGAAATTAGTAAGTGTACCTACTTATGACTGGATCAATGGCTTGTTCTGGAAAAATGTATTGTATGTTTGTGTGTTCTAAAAAAAATAAAAATTTGTTTTTAAAAAAATGGTATCTGTATGCAGAGCTGATAAATAATCTTGGGTTTCCTATGTTAGGGTAGTTTCTAAAATTGTTTCAGAACCATACCTCACACCTTCTTGAGAATATATTTGCTAGGTCTTTACTACTTTGTTATCCTTATACACAGTTCAGAATGGAATATTGAGTGTGCCATGAAAACTGTTTAGGAAATATTTACTTTTAAGGAGATTGTATATGCCAATTAACAGCAATAAATAATATTCATTAAAATGTAGAATCTTTGTTTTTTGGGGTATTAAGATGTGAAAATGAAATGAAGCCTAGAACTTAAAGCCCCTTCTGTTTTAGATATATAAATGTATAATCCCTAGTAGGGAATAGGAGAAAATGGTAATAATGAGTTATAAGATACTATTTCTCAAAAAAACAGCTCTTTTTATTACTAAAGAAAAAAGGAGTTATAACAAACAGGTCAAACAAACAAACAGAAACTAGCATTTTCTGGATCAAATCAGTTAAGATTGTATATGGTCAGCACAACATTAGCTCGCCCTTTTGGTATGTTGCATAGATGCACAAACTGCAAGGGCTTCAACTGTACCATTGTACTTTTATTTATTTATTTGTTTATTTCTCTATGGGGATTCTCAGTCATCCAGATCAGGGTTGTCCCAAAGGTGCTTTTTCAAAAGACAACTGGACTTTCTTTTTTTCCTTGAAAACATTTCACTTCTTATCCAAGTAGCTTCTTCAGTTCTGACTGAATGGTGGAGAATGAAAGGATTTATATTCCTTGCAATCATCTGATCTCTTGTAGCACTGTCTCTGAGGATTATTGAGGCCACTTAGAGGTTTATCTGTACCCTCAGGTTCACCTGAATAGTACAAATAGATGTGGAACCTTCTTGGAATTGCTGAAAGGGACTATGTGGTAAACAGGAGATAGATGGTGTCATATCCCCTGCCTGTGTTGAGAGAGGGCTATTCAATTTTTGTCATGGTAAATGTCTAACTGTACCACCACCCTGGGCATCTGGCTCTGCAGGGGTTAACTGACCACACATCCCATAACCCCCATAGCCACTCCTTACCTTCTAGCCCCTCCTCCTGTGTATAATAGCTCCAACCATGAGGTACTCCAGTTGTTCCAGATGCATACCTGAAAGAGAGAGGTTCAAGGTCAGTGACCTCTGGTACCACAGGGCCTAGGATCCACCTAGGCCTGCAATAAAGGAATTAGATTGAAGCCTAGAATTTGCCTTTGAGTTATTGGGCTAGATCCAGCATTAAACAATATGGTAACAGAGGATGGTTGCCCATAACTCCAAATGATGACTGAATTCAGCATCTGCCCTGAAGAAACAAACAGAGTACAGACTAGAGCACTCACCAAGAAGGTGGCTGAACTACTTGCATCCAAGGGCACCACCATGGAGGAAACAGCAGCTGGGAGCGAGCAGGACTCCAACCTGGACTCACAATCAGACGAGGAGGGGTCACCTGAAAAGACCACCACCCTGGAAGAAGAAACAACACAAAAAATGAACAACTTTAAACTCTCCATCCTGAAACTGATGGAGGCAAGCAACGACAAGGAAAACCTCATTGCGGATCTTCAAAGCCTCTTTGAGCAGCAAGAAGCAGCGATCGAGGCCCCAAAGACAACCAAAGAAGAAAATCAACCAGAAAAGGGTAGGCCATCCCAGCCCGATGACCTCGAGCTGGCCGAACCCATTTTCGCGCCTTCTTCCCAGCGGCCATCTTGGGATGAGCACAGCCAATGGGAAACCAGGATTTGAATCCCTTGGCGTGAAAATGCCCGAACCCTGAAGCAGACCACGAAAGAAAGCAACCACGAAGAAAATGCAACTACCAAGAAAAGACCACCTACCAATCTCTAAGTGCAAAAAGCAATCGAGACCATCACCGCTGCTCTCGGCTCCGCTTTCAAGCCTCCCGCAGCACTCAAAAAATGAAGAAAAAATCCTGGAGGCCACAAGAACACCAGGACGGCCAACAATGACCGGGCGACTGAGTCACAGCCACCCAGAAAGACCGCGCACACCAACAACCAGTGCCAAAACCCGACCATCTGCAGGAAGGTTCAACTGCAGGATTCGAACCCACCACCCACAGCACCAACTATGCGAGACCCGAGGGCAAGGAGAAGAACCGGCTACTCACCCGTCCCATGACCTCCACCAGACCAATCCACATGACCGGGGACCGACGAACACGAGGCAGGACCCGCTGCCGCCGCCACCATCACTGCCGAGCCACTGAGCATAGGAAATCCTCGACCTATGACCTCCACTGCCGCCGCACTACCGATCCATAGAAGTCCTCAACTCATGACCGCTTTGCCTCCTCACCTTCTTCCCTTCTTCGCCGGGGATCCAGCTGTTCCACAATGGCGTCCGCCTTCCAGAGAAGACTATGGACCCACCGGGGGTGAATCCAGCCTTCCACTGACAGGCCTAGGCCTAGGCCTGGGAGCCCCAGCAGCAGGAACCTCACTCCATGGACTCCGGTGCGAAATGAGCTTCGTGCATGCCCAGTGTCTGCCTGCAACAAGAGAAGCAAGTTACATAGATACAAGTAAATACAGACTAGCAACAGACATCCCAAAGCCTTATTGCAAGTTCAATCACACAATGGACCATGGTCAGCTCCCCCCAGTAAGTAACTTTCCTAACAATTCTGGGGCAAATTATGCCAATTTGCCAAAATTACAATTAGATGGGGGTAATATTATAGAATGGAGTCAGCAATTGAAAATTGCTCTCATGAGAGAAAATGCACTGTTTCTAGCCAACAGACCTCCACAAAAGCCCTGGTCACTGGAAATTGATTGTATTCACCATAGGGCATTTTGTATTATGTTAACCTCTATTCCTTCTGCCATGTATCCTACTATTGAAAATAACCTGACTGTCTATGATGTTGTGCAAAAATTATGTAGCCTATTTTACAGCGAGAGCAGGGCCACAACCACTAGAATATGTAGAGAGTTCCACTCTGCTAGGCACAAGACAGGGGTCCCCATGAGTGAGCACATACTAAAATTAAACGCAACAAGGGCAGAGCTCATGCAGAGGGGGGAGATAATCACTGAAGAGAGCATGATAAGTGTCATCATAAACTCTCTAGATAGCAGTTGGGACAGTTTCATAAGCCAACTAGATAGCCTCAGCTTGCAATACCTATCGCTAGGCACATTAACCAATAAACTTATTGCAGAGGACAATCTGAGGAGGGACCGCCAACTGTCCAGGAGGGATCCCAGGCCAACTAGAAAAGTTGAGTTTCAGGATAGAGCAATAGACACCCCAGAATGTTAGAATCTTGCGGGTCTAGAAATCACTTAAAGAGAGACTGCCCTAGAAACCACAGGGACAGGAGACACAATGACAGCAGAGGGGGGCGGTCACCTGAGCACAGGTACCCCAAGGAAAGGGGGCGAGGGTGGCCCCCAACCCCAGGAGGCATCACAAACGCAGGGACAACTCTAGAGACAGTAACCCGGGCTCTATGTATGGGCTCAGACACGATGACCCAGACACTAAACACAAGATAGAGAGGAACACGTGGCTTCTGGATTCAGGAGCCACAAATCACACAACTTGCAACCCAAAACTACTAGACTCACTCAGCAGACTCTGAAATAAAGGTAGCAAACCAAAGCAAAGTTCAAGTAGTAGGGAAGAGAAACACATACATTACACAAAGAGGAAAATTAGAGGGGGTACTGTACATGCCAGGAATACCCCACAACGTACTGGCTATTACCAAACTGACACAGGACACAAACATCGAAATAATGTTTAAGAATGGAAAGGCCTACATGATCAAACAGGGGGAGGAGATAGGAAAGGTGACCATGCATGAGGGCCTACCCTACTTCACACCCAACGCAAGGGAGGAAGGAAGTGTTAATACCAGCACAGACAGCGAGGCAGATGAATGCATAGAAATAGAGAGGGTACAGCAGGAGGCAGCCAAATGTAAACAAAATGTCAATAAGTCTGTATCCATTGGGAAGCCATTGCATGATAACTGCGCCCACCTTCTTCACAGGAGGCTGGGGCACATAAGTTTCCCCATTGTAAAAAGAATGACAGAATGTACCGAAGGTCTCAAAGTAAAGAACTGCGAAAATTACCTGGAGTGTTCAATCTGTAAGTGTTCAAAGATCAGGGTCAAAGTCATTCCCAAAAGGTCAAAACGAACCACAGAGTCCCCCTTCCAATTAGTACATATGGACTTGGTAGGGCCATTGAAACCATCTGTAGGGCATAGGAAGTGATTCTTCCTCACCATTGTTGGTGACTACACCAGATATGGGTATGTTTACTCCCTCAGACACAAAAACAAGGTGTTCCAACGGTTTAAAGAATTCCACAAAAGAATAGATATGCAACACAATATGAAAATAAGGCAAATAATGACAGACGGGATCAGAATTCATGGCCAAGGAATTCACAAGGTGGCTGAGGGAGCAGGGCATAACGCACTACACTTCTTCGCCTTTCTCACCCTTTCAGAACGGGGTCGTAGAGAGAAAAAATGGAGTGTTACAAACGATGATGAGGTGCACCCTGGAGGATGCTGGGATGGGGCAGCATTTCTGGTCAGAGGCATTGCACTACTCCAATTACACTCTGAATAGACTGTGGTCAAGCTCCATCAATAAGACTCCATACGAGATGCTATATAACAGAAAACCCAACATCGCACACCTACACATATTCGGCACCCCAGCCGATGTCCACATCCCCAGACCACTGAGAAAGAAAGGAGAGAAAATATCAAAGAGACTGAGATTCGTGGGTTACGAACCAGGCACAAAGGGCTACAGATTCATCGACAACAACAACCGTTTTGTCGTATCAAGGTCTGCCAATTTCCACAAAAACGCAAACTGGTCAAGGGTTCACTCCAACGACATCCTCACCAATAGAGACACAATCGAACATGGCCAGGGGGGAGAAAAGGTGGAAGCACATAAAACCAGCCATCATAAAGTAAACATCAAAGAGTGGAAAGAAGGGCATCCCTCCCTGAAGCTGGATAACCTGACAAGCAAAGAGGCAGATAATATGCAAGAAACCGAGCCAATCCCCAGCAGACCAGTCAGAGGGAACAGGAACAAGCTACCAAAGAAGCTAGAAGATTACGTCATGACCATCCATGACAACCACATCACACCCAACTCAGATGAGGACATACTTGACCTTCCTCAGGAAGAGAGAGAGAAACGGATATCAGCCATGGAGAGGGAGATGGAGAGCCTCAGGAACCTACAAGTGTATTCGCTTGCCCAAGTTCCAGAGAACAAAAAGCCGATAGGAACCAAATGGGTGTTCAGAGTTAAGACACTAGAAGACAACAAGGCCCTGTACAAGGCGAGACTGGTTGCACAGGGTTTCGCCCAAAGATACCCTGAAGATTACACAGACACCTACTCGCCTACCATCAGGGCCAAGAGTGTCAAAAGTGTCCTGGTAGTGGCCACCATCCTAGGGCTGGAAGTTTTCCAATTCGATGTACAAACTGCGTACCTCCACGCCGAATTGGACAAAGAAATATACGTCAAAGCACCACCTGGATATAACGAAGGTGAGAACAAGACCTGGCTGCTGAATAAAAGCCTATACGGGCTCAAGCAGTCAGGCAAAAGGTGGTATGATTGCCTAGCCGAGGCTCTAAGATCCATGGGTTTTGAAACCACCTCAGCTGACAAATGCTTTTTTACAAAGAAAGAAAACAACTCATTTGAAGGCGTGCTCGTTTACGTGGACGATATTTTGTACATAAGCAAGCATAAAGACAGATGTGACAAATTCACCACTGAACTGGGTAGCCACTTTTCCTTAAAATCATTAGGCAAAATTGATAAGTACCTAGGAGTCCACGTGATGAAAACTGACAAAGGGTTTCGCCTTTCCCAGAAAGAAAAGATCATCGAGTTACTATCAAAATGCAACATGTCTGAGGCAAAACCCAGCGAAACTCCCATGCAGCCAGAGTTCCTGAAGAGTATGTACGAGGAATCTGAACCCTTCACTGACAATAAATTGTACAGGTCAACTATAGGGTCACTGCTGTATATAGCCAACTGGACCAGGCCCGACATCGCCTTAGCCATTAACCTACTGTCCAGACACATAAGCAAACCCACCATATCACACTGGAACGCCATCAAAAGACTGCTTAGATACCTAAAATTCAGCGCAGATGCCCAGCTCTGCCTTGAGCCAGAAATATCCAAGAAACCAAAACTAACCTGCTACGCTGATGCTGATTGGGCTGGGGACATAAAAAGCAGGAAAAGCACCTCCGGCTATGTGCTGATGCTTAACAACTGCCCCATTCATTGGTACACAGGAAAGCAGAAACTGGTAGCCACCTCAACCACAGAAGCAGAATTTGTTTGCCTATCCAAGGCCGCCAACAACCTGGTATGGTTCGATGACCTGCTCTGCAGTATTTGGACTGAACCCTCATACCCAATAGTCATTCATGAAGACAATAAAGCAGCAAAAGAAATCTCAAGGGACGATGCCGTAGGTCAGCAATCTAGGCACATTGACATCAAATGCAAACATCTCAGGCAGTTCTCAGAGATAGGTTTCATTAAGGCTGTACACTGCGACACAGAGGAACAAACCACAGACATACTCACAAAGCCCCTACCACATAAACAGCATGCATACCTCATGTCAAAAATATGTGTCTATATGTAACCTGCGCATATACATGTATATAACTTGTATGTATGTAATCCTTGTATACCATGTACCCGGTTAGACATTTAGAGGGGGTTTTGTCATGGTAAATGTCTAACTGTACCACCACCCTGGGCATCTGGCTCTGCAGGGGTTAACTGACCACACATCCCATAACTCCCATAGCCACTCCTTACCTTCTAGCCCCTCCTCCTGTGTATAATAGCTCCAACCACGAGGTACTCCAGTTGTTCCAGATGCATACCTGAAAGAGAGAGGTTCAAGGTCAGTGACCTCTGGTACCACAGGGCCTAGGATCCACCTAGGCCTGCAATAAAGGAATTAGATTGAAGCCTAGAATTTGCCTTTGAGTTATTGGGCTAGATCCAGCATTAAACAATTTTAACATAAATGGTCTCTTTGACCCTTCTTTTAAACCAGTGGTCTTTTCTATCTAGAGTGTGGACTTTGCAGTCTTCAAAGGAGTTTAATAAAATTAAAGATTTCTTTGTATTTATTTCTCTGACTTCTGGCTCCTATCTTTCCCTTTTTTTCATTCAAGTCATTTATCTGAAATATAGATTTCTCCAATATCTATGGGATATTAGAAGCAAGAGAGGGAAGGAAGGTAATTATAATATTCAGTGCTGGTAGTTGTAGGTATAAGAATGATTATACTTTTTCACTTCATGGTCAAAATGAAAGGTACCAAGGTAAGGTAAAGGGGTTTAAGGCACCCTGTTATTAAGCTTATTAAGACCAGCTGCCTGCAATTACTGCAGGGTTCGAATCTCGCCAAGGCTCAAGGTTGACTCAGCCTTCCATCCTTTCTAAGGTAGGTGAAATGAGGACAAGAAGATTGAAATTTACTCCGCAATTGTTTTTATTGGGTATAACAATGGATTGTACAGTACTAGAGACTAAACTGATTTTGAACCTAATAACAGCAGCAAGACTGTTGATATCGCAATATTGGAAGAAAGACTTTTTGCCTACTATCGAGGAGTGGATATTGAAAGTTGCTAATTTAGCTGAAATGGCAAAAATTTCAGCATATTTGAAGGATTATACTCAAGAAAGATATATGTTGGAATGGAGTAGATGGATTGATTATATTCAAAATAAGTATCAGACTAGAAAATATCAAATAGCTTATGAGTGAATGTTAAATCTTAATGTTATGTTACTTATGGTGGAGTTAAGGGTTAAGGGGGGGTTTGTTAGTTTAATTGTTAATTGAAATACCTTGTATTTTGCTCTGGGAAGTCGGGGGGGAGGGGGGGTTGGTTGGGGACGGGTGGGCAGGAAAAGGGGTTGGGGAAAATTATTGTTTCTCTTTTAAAAACTTTTCAATAAAAAAAACATATCTGAGCCATAATTTTGGTTTGTTAACAGTTTTTTCTAAAGCATTGGATTACTCAATATATAGAGTTTTTCTATTTTTTTCTAAAAATATATAGTTTTTCTATATTTTTCTAAAGCATTGGATATACTCAATATATATATTGAGTACCATGTTGTTGTTGTTGTTGTTGTTGTTGTTGTTGTTGTTGTTTGCTATCTTCCTATATTTTTTTTTTAAATTTGATTTATATGCCGCCCTTCTCCGGAGACTCAGGGTGGCTTACAATGCGCTCAGCAATAGCCTTCATACTTTTGTATATTCATACAAAGTCAGCTTATTGCCCCCACAAACTGGGTCCTCATTTAACCTACCTTAGAAAGGATGGAAGGCTGAGTCAACCTTGAGCCTGGTGAGATTCGAACCTGCAGTAATTGCAGGCAGCTGTGTTAATAACAGAGTGCTTTAGACCACTGTGCTACCAAGGCAATCAATCCATCTTCTCCATTCTGATACGTATCTTTCTTGCGTGTGGTCCTTCAAGTACGCTGAGATTTTTGCCATTTCTGCTAGGTTTGTTACTTTCAATATCCAGTCATCAATAGTAGGCAAAAAGTCCTTCTTCCAACGTTGTGCTATCAACAATCTTGCTGCTGTTATCAAGTTCAAAATCAGTTTAGTCTCTACAACTGTACAGTCCGTAATTATACCCAATAGAAACAATTGAGGAGTAAATTTCAACCTTTTTTTCAGAATGTTCTGCATCACCCACCAAATCTTTATCCAAAATGCTTTGATTTTCTTACAAGTCCACCATATATGATAATAGGTTGCATCATCACAGTCACATCTCCAACATTTAGCTTTCATATTAGAATACATACCTGATAACTTTAAAACATTTTATAAAAATTTTCCCTTAAGTTTTGTGCTTGTGTAAATTTAACATTTCTAACCCATATCTTTCCCCATGTATCCATCATCACTGGTTCCTGAAAGTTTTGTGCCCATTTTATCATACAATCCTTAACCAATTCTGTTTCTGAATCTATTTCCAATAATGCATTGTACAACCTTTTAATATGCATTTGACTTTGATCTCTAATCTGCTTTACCAAATTTTCCTCATGTTGCATAAAACCAATTTTTTGATCTTCCTTCCATCTAGCTTGAAGCTGACCATACTGAAACCAAGTATAGATTATACCTTCTCCTTTCAATATCTCTAAAGATTTCAATTGCAGTTTACCCCTTTCCATAACTAGGAGATCCTTATAGGTAATCACCTCCTGTTTTTGTTCTATAGTTATATTTTCTATTGCATGTCTAGGATTTGCCCATATAGGTACCTTATAGTTTAGCTTATATTGATACTTCTTCCAAACCCTCAACAAAGCATTTCTAAGTATATGAGCTTTAAACACTTTATCCACTTTCTTTTCATATAATAAATAAGCATGTCATCCATATAACAGATCATAACCCTCCAAATTTAAGATTCTCCTTTCAGTTAAGTTTTCCATTCTGTGTTAATAGTTCAATTGCAATATATCTGCCTTGAGCATCTGCTTCAACTAAATTAGCTGATAATCCTCTTGTGACATATATGACTAGTCCATTTTTCTTCTCTGGTGCTGATGCCACAAAATGTGTACCAAGCCTCAAATTTATCAAATATTTTTGATCTGAAAATTTTATATGCGTTTCTTGCAAGCAAATAACATCATTCTTAAATTGTTTCAAGTAGTGAAATACTTTTTTTTCTTTTTTGTGGTGAATTTAAACCGTTGACATTCCAGGATAAAAATTTAGTTGCCATCTTTGGCTCCTCGAAGCTTTAAGAGCATCAGCTGAACATCTTCCTCCATCTTATTCTTCAGCCTAGCCCCACCCACTGCTTCTGTTTTTTGGATTTCTTGAGTTAAATCTTGAGATTGTTGCATCAGTTGTTTTTTATAAGTTGCTCTTGTCAGTCGTTGTTCTCTTGGTAACTCTGTCTTCTTAAGTGGCTCAAGAGTGGGTGGTGGATCTCCACTCTGCAATGGATCTTCTTCCAGATTGATTCCTCCAGCTGCAGCTTCAGCATAAGTTTGTATCTGCCTTCCATCTTTCTCTTGTTGTATCATCTCCATTTGTTTTCTGCTCCCCCCTGGCGAAGGTGGGTGTCCGGCCTTTAAGACATTGACGTAAAAGTCCTTTGCCTTCCAAACTGTGTTTAAACGATATCTTTCCCCACCATGGGTCACTATTAAGCCATATGGAACATCCCATCTGTACTGCATTTGCTGGTTTCTCAATTCATTCACCAAGAAACCAAAGTCCTTTCTGCCTCTTAACATTTTAGGGGGAATCTCTTTCAAAACCGCCAATTCCTGTCCAGACACTTGGATCTTATTCTTGTATGAAGCTTGCAAGATATCATTTCTGATTCTCCTAGTTGTAAAATAAATCACCACATCTCTTGGTAGCTGCCTTTGTCTTGCCAACCAGGAATTGACCCTGTAA
Organism: Pantherophis guttatus; assembly: GCF_059756535.1. Taxonomy (NCBI): domain Eukaryota; kingdom Metazoa; phylum Chordata; class Lepidosauria; order Squamata; family Colubridae; genus Pantherophis; species Pantherophis guttatus. Next base: position 81,852,062 of record NC_142066.1, read on the forward strand.
ATTTTGTCAATTTGAAAAGCCACATGTTCTGAACTTTCATTAAGTATCTCTGCTATAGAATTAGCACAAATATCTTTTAGATTTTCACGGCTATTTTCTTTTAAACCTCTGAGTCTCAGGGCAAATTCCATTGATCTGTATTGTAACATAATCAATTCATCATCCACCTTCTCTGTTTTTGTCATGATTTCTCCTACTTTAGTTTCCAGATTTATATTGGCTTCATCAATTTCATGTACTCTCTCCTCAATCTTTAGCAGGTGATTTGCCAATCCTGAAACTGCAAAAACAATATCTTCTCTTATTTCATTATGTTTTTCCTCCACAACATCTTTAACTTTCTTTATTTCCTCCGCAAATTCTTTTAATTTACCATCCATCATCACAGTTTGGTTATTCAAGGCTCCTGTTATAAATTCTTTAAGATCTTTAAAAGAAGCTTCTTGTGTCTGTGTGTCAGCCGGAAGTTGTTGCTTCTGTGTCACCACTGACATTGCAGGAGAACCTCCTCCCACTTTAGGAGTTGCTGGCTTAACTTGTTTAGCAGCCATTTTATTTTAAAAAGTCTTGTTCCTTTTTCCTGCCACAAAATTTGCAAACAATCTTCAAAAATCTAATTCCAAAGTTTTCAGAACAACTAATCTCTTTTCTCCAATGAGTTCTCAGTTCCCAACACTTTCTTCTTTTAATGCAGAGCTCCAGCAAGCACTTTCATTACTAACTTTCACTTTCTGCTCCGCTCACAACAGGGGCATTCCCTCCAGCCTCCAGCTCAGGAAAATTCCGTTTGAAACAATGTACACAAGGAGTTAAGCTTTGTTACTTTTAAATGCTTGCTCTCTTGCTTCCTCTCTGTCTGCTTCTTTTTAACAATCAATTGAAATCACATTTCACTGGCAGAATTGGACACGACGACTGGCTCTGGCTAAGCAGAGTCGCCATGGATCCGGAGCATTGGGTGGGCTGGACTGGGGAGCTCTCACCCTCCAAGCCCCTGGCTTTGTTCCAGGTGCTTTCGGGGAGCTCTACTCACCCCCACCGGCTCTCCTCTCCTTCTTCTCTCGAAGGAGAGGTTTTTCAAACCACCGGACAGCTGTTTAGCGCTGTCAGGGCAGTTTTACAAGATCGTGAGGCTGGCGGTCTATGGAGACCGTCCCACAACGTCCATGGAGCCACGAACTCTGCTCAATTATGGCTCAGATATGTTGATGACACTTTTGTGATCTGGCCGCATGGAAGAGATAAACTGGAAAACTTCTTAGTATATTTGAACAGCCTCCATGCCAAAATAAAGTTCACCATGGAGATAGAATCAGAAAACCAGTTACCTTTCCTCGATGTATTAATTTATAAAAAATCTGATGGCACCTTAAGACATACCATCTATCAAAAGAAGACACATACGAACCGCTATCTCAATGCCAAATCACACCACCATCCAGCACAAATAAACTCTGTTGCCAAAACATTAACCACAAGAACTAAACGTCTGGCTGATGAAGCACATTTACAAACAGAATTATATACACTAACTAATGTACTGACATCAAATGGGTTCTGTAGAAATAAAATCATCAGTATGATCCAGCATGCAACACCTAGACAGAAGAAAAAACAACCAGAGGAACAAAACAATGGGAAAGCCATCTTGCCCTATATAAAAGGAACAACAAATAAAATTAGCAAAGTACTGCATAGACACAACATCAAAACCATATTTTGCACAGATAGAAAGATATCGTCCATTCTGAGAAACCCTAAAGACAAAATAGAATTAGAAGATCAAGGCATATACGAAATCCCGTGTGCTTCCTGCCCATCAACATATATTGGACAGACCAACAGAAGAATGAGTGTGCGCATCGAGGAACACAAAAACTCAATACAAAAGCAAGAACACACATCATCATTAGTTCAACACATAAATACAACAGGACATAATATTAATTTTAATAACACAAAAACAGTTGCAAAAATAGAACATCTCAATGGCAGAATAATCAGAGAGGCCATTGAAATAGAGAAAAGACCATATTGTATGAATAAACATGATGACACTTCCCATCTGCCTACTATTTTGAAACCTGCTCTCATAGATAGACGAATCTTAACACAAAATATAAAACATAGATCAAGGGTTAATCAAAAGGCCTGTATTGCCACAAGTTCCAGCCAAATCACATTCCAGCCAGCCACAAAGATGAAGCCCTGCCACTTGGTGGAGAAAAACCGACCATACACCCGAAGCCCAGCCAATAAACACAGACTGGGACTCCCAACCAATCAGAATGAAAAGGTGGAGCCATCCCAGACTACCAGCACCAGATTTGAAATAGTAACGACAGTTACTGCAAAAGACCCCTCACATAAGCCTCATGATGGCAGATGAGATTCTGTCGAAACGTCGCTTCTACCCTTTTAGGGATATGTTCACAATTACATGGAAAGAAACCCGAAATATTAACTGTATATATATATACACACACACACACACACACACACACATATTGATTTATATGCCGCCCTTCTCCGGAGATTCAGGGCGGCTTACAGTGCGTTAAACAATAGCCTTCATACTTTTGTATATTTATACAAAGTCAGCTTATTGCCCCCACAAACTGAGTCCTCAATTTACCTACCTTAGAAAGGATGGAAGGCTGAGTCAACCTTGAGCCTGGCGAGATTCGATCTTACTTTAATTGCAGACAGGTGGTGTTAAATTACAGTGCTTCTGTCTGTTGAGCTAAACCAGGCTCCTACAGTATATGTAGAAAACTATTTGGAATTCCATGTATAACACATGAGAGAGAGCAAATTTCAGTGGAACTGAAAGAACCTTCTATCTAGAAACCACTTAGATTCCATTTCTTCAATATGATGGATGTGAAATAAAGCATCTTAGATTCATCAACTTTTATATGTTTATACTTATTCAGTCACATTTTTGTAATGTTATTATTTTAAGTCATCCAGACTTCATTTTTTGAGTTATTGGGGGAGGGGGGAGATTAGGTTTACCTTGACTGAATTTAATCATGGTTTAATCCAGTTAAATCTAATTTAATTATAATAAATGTATCTTGCAATTTTATACATACAGTACTGATTTGTATGTATACTTAGCTAAGTGAAATCAACATATAAGAGTATAGTTTTGAACATTTACTTTAATTCTCATTGATGTAGAGCAGGAGTAGTCAAGCCACTAGTTCACAGGCTCAAAGTAGCCTCCAAAACAGTTTTATCAAGACCTTGTCAAATTAAAATTAAGATATGGAGGAAATGTGGCTCACAGGTTCATTTCTATTTATTTATTAATTTTAAAGCATATATCTCATTCTTAAATTAATAAGGTGTTCATATTTACTTACTTGTCTGGAAAACAGAGATAATTCCTCCCCTAGGTTATGGTCTCAAAAGTCATGTCATCAAAGGGAAAACAAACAAAGAAAAATAAATATGTAGAGGGCATTTTCTTGATTCTTAATACTCCCTTTCCCCCACAAAAATATTATATATCTCTGTTAGAAGAGGAAGGGAAGTTCAGACTATATTTTGTACCCTTCTATGTTTAGATATGCTCTGTTACCTAAATGCAACTACTTGATGTTAAGTGGTATCAGCAGTGTCCCTTCTGATGTTACTGTATATGGTTATAGGTAATCCTCACTGACTATAATTTATCTATCTTTCGTTTGTCTGTCTGTCTGTTTGTTTGTTTGTTTGTTTAACATTTAGTTATATAGCTGCACATTTTTAAACAAACTCTGGGTGGCTCCTAGTCAACTGGTTTTAAAAAACATAAACACCACATTAAAATTATAAAAATCAAACACACTAAAAACCAAAGGTAGTACCAAGTGAAGCTTCTAATGTGTAGTCATCTTGTCCTATCCCAGTCCTTGGAGGAAATGCCAGGTGTTCTGTGCTTTATGAAAAGTTAGGAGAGTGACAGCCTGCCAAACTTCATATTGTTCCAATTGGGCAGGATGGCTGTGGAAAAGGCCTGCTTCCTAGTTCCCATCAGATAGCAATATTTAAGGAAAAGGATTAGGAGCATGCCCACTTAACCTGATAGAATGGTTAGATGTCCTTATGGAAAGGCAGTCACATAGATAACCTGGTCAACTGGCCACGTGCCATATAGGGCTTTAAAAGTGAAGACCATCAACTTCAATTGTACCCGAAAAGAGGCTGGAAGTCAGTGCAGCTTGCGCAACACAGATATTAATGGACAAACCTAGGACACCCATCAATGTGATACTGCTGTTTTGTAGACCAGTTGAAGTTTCCAGGCGCTCTTCAAAGGCAGTGCATGTAGAGTGCATTGCAATAAAACAAACATGAGGTGACCAAGCCATAGTTGACTATAAGCAAGGCCTCTCAATCCAGGAGGGAGTGCAATTGGTGCACTATATGGATCTGTGCAAAGTCCTTCCCAGTCATGACTGCCATTGTTCCTTGAGCAGAACTCATGTGTCCCAAATTGACACCAGCTTAATCTGGGGAAGTGCCATTGTGTCCAGAGTCAAATATGAAAATCATCTGGGTCTATGGGGAGGGGCAAAAACTCATAGTCACTGTATCTTGCCAAGGTTGAATCAAAGCCAATTACTCCCTATCCAGACCCTTACAGCAGGGGTGTCAAACTCACATCATCATGGTGGTGTCACGGGACTTTTTCCCCTTTGCTAAAATGGGGATGGGAATGGCCAGCGTGTGATGCATCCAGCCCGTGGACCAGGAGTTTGACAGACCTGCCTTACAGCCTCCAGGCCAGCACTGTCACAGCCTCACCTGTCCAGCTAGAGATGGAGATATATAATTGGGTATCATCACATACAGATGATCGCTGACCTCCCCTAGAGGCTTTATGTAAATGTTAAATGTTAAATGTTAAAATGGTAAATGTTAAAAAGGAGTGGTGAAAGACTCAAGTGTGAGAATCTCACATTGCAGAGATCTAGGGTTCAGCCTCTCTCTGACTACTACCACCAACTGGCCATCCACCTGCACTGCAACCATCTGATCTGGTCGCCCCATCACTGTGAGAGAGTGAAGGGGCCCCAGCTTCATCCTGGCCAGCCTCTTTTGCCATCTCTCACCTCAGTGACTATCTTTAAATATCGCTGACATCCAAGGTTCCCCTTTTCCATCTCATCATACTTGTATGGCTTATACCTTGGCAGATTTGCTCGCGCTGCGAGATGCCCCCCTCTCGCGGCGATGGCCTTCTACTCTATCAAAGGCCTACCTTAAGGACGGGCTTTGGAGCCCCGAGAGGTGGCATGTTTTAAAGCGGGGATTGAGGGGTTTTTAAATTAGGGTTTTTAATAATCTTTTAAGGGGAACTGGGAGGGCGACCAAAGGGGATGGGGGGGGGGGTAATCCACCTAGGTCAGGGCCCAGCCCGGCACAGGGTAATGGTTTGGAGGGCGCAGGATGAGGGATTGGGGATGTCATCAGCACGGTGGATGGGAGGGGCACATATGGCGGGAGCAGAGGACCTTATCTTGTGCCGGGGGTGCGCACTCGCTACTTGAGAGCGATTGTGCACCCCGGTCCTCAAGGCTCCCCTCGGATACTAGGCGGCTCAGATACTCAGGACCTGGGCCTCTGGCTGATGCTGTGCAACGCCAGGTCCATGGTAAATAAGGCCCCCCTCATTTACGATCTTATTCAAGAGGGAGGAGCGGACCTGGCGGGTATTACGGAGACCTGGTTGGGCCCGGAGGGAGGGGTCCCTCTGGTTGAGATGTGCCCACCAGGCTTCAGAGCATTCCATCAGCCGAGGGCCCAGGGGAGGGGCGGGGGGGTGGTGGTTATTATTAACGAAGGTCTGGGTCCGAGGGAGACCACTGTGCCACAGATTGCCAGATGTGAGTCCCTCTTTGTGAGACGGGGTCATGGGGTTCAGATGGGCTTGCTGCTTATGTACCTGGCTCCCTGCCGCGTGGCAACGGCCCTGCCCGAGCTACTTGACGTGATAGCCACGGTGGCAGTTGATACACCCAGGCTTATGGTCATGGGTGATTTCAATCTGCCGTCCATTGGTGAAACGTCAGAGATGGCTCGGGAGTTCATAGCTTCCATGACGGCCATGGACCTGACCCAGTTAGTTCATGGCCCCACTCACAGGGGGGGACACACGCTGGACCTGATTTTTGTCTCTGGCCAGTGGTTGAGTGGTCTTATTATAGGGGATATAGACATGAAACCCTTGTCATGGTCAGATCACTCACTCCTTCGTCTGGACCTTCGAACCGCTACACCCCGCCGCAGGGAGGCGGACCCAATTAGATGGGTCCGCCCCAGGCGCCTGATGGATCCTGATAGGTTCCAGACGGAGCTTGGGCCAATTCCTGAAGATCTGGCACACGACTCGGCCGAGGACCTGGTGGCTGCCTGGGATCGGGCGGCTGGTGGGGCCTTGGATCGAGTCGTGCCTTTGTGGCCTCTGACCCGGTGTCGATCCCTCGTGGCTCCTTGGTTCACCAAGGAGCTGAGGAAGATGAAACGCCGGAAAAGACGCCTAGAGAGCGGTTGGAGGGCCAGTCTCGCTGAATCTGACCGAACACTGGTAAGGTCGCATATTAAGACCTACCTAGTGGCGATAAAGACGGCAAAGTTTAACTACTTTTCCGCCTCTATTGCATCATCAGGGAATCGTCCAGCCACCCTGTTCAGGGTAACCCGCTCCCTGCTCCAGTGTGGGAGGATCCCTTGGAAGGCAGGGCGGAGGATTTCGGACAATACCTGTATGACAAAATCGCTCAGATCCGGGGGGATTTGGACTCTGACTGGGTAGATCAGGGCAGGGTGACAAGGAATAGTCTTGAGAATGTTACCTGGGAGGAGTTTGATGCTGTGACACCCGATGATGTGGACAGGATTTTGGGGAGACTTAGTGCGGCCACATGTTTACTGGCCCCGTGTCCCTCCTGGTTGGTACTGGCCTCCCGGGAGGTTACACGAGGCTGGCTCCAGGGTGTTATCAACGCTTCGTTGAGTGAGGGTCACTTCCCCGCCACCTTGAAAGAAGCGGTGGTGAGGCCTCTCCTCAAGAAGCCGTCCCTGGATCCGGCAATATTGGCCAACTATCGTCCTGTCTCCAACCTTCGCTTCCTGGCGAAGGTTGTCGAGAGTGTGGTCGCATGACAGTTTCCACAATTCTTGGAGGAAACATCCTATCTAGATCCGTTCCAGTCGGGTTTCAGGCCCGGACACAGCACAGAAACGGCATTGGTCGCGTTGGTTGATGATCTCTGAGGGCTCGGGACAGGGGTTGTTCCTCTGTTCTGGTCCTGTTAGACCTCTCAGCGGCTTTTGATACCATCGACCATGGAATCATGCTGCACCGGTTGGAAGAGTTGGGGATGGGGGGCACCGTATTACGGTGGTTCTCCTCCTTTCTCTCCGACCGGTCGCAGTTCGTGTTGGCAGGGGGGCAGAGGTCGACCTCAAGGCCTCTTATATGTGGAGTGCCTCAGGGGTCGGTCCTCTCGCCCCTCCTGTTCAACATTTATGTGAAGCCACTGGGCGAGATCATCTGTGGCTTTGGGGTGAGATACCACCAGTACGCTGATGACACCCAGCTGTACATCTCCACCCCAGGCCACCCCAACGATGCCCTTGAAGTGATGTCCCAGTGCCTGGAGGCTGTGCGGATCTGGATGGGGAGGAACAGGCTCAGGCTCAACCCTTCCAAGACTGAGTGGCTGTGGCTCCCGGCATCCCGATATAGTCAGTTGACTCCATCACTGACTATTGGGGGCGAGTCATTGGCCCCCACAGAGAGGGCTCGCAATCTGGGAGTCCTCCTGGATAGGCAGCTGTCCTTGGAGGAACATCTGACGGCTGTAACCCGGGGGACCTTTTGTCAGGTTTGCCTGATCCGCCAGTTGCGGCCCTTTCTTGATCGGGATTCCCTGTGCACAGTCACTCATGCCCTCGTCACCTCTCGCCTTGACTACTGCAATGGTCTCTACATGGGGCTCCCCTTGAGGAGCACCCGGAGGCTTCAACTGGTCCAGAACGCAGCAGCGCGGGTAGTGACAGGAGCAGCATGGCGCTCCCATGTAACACCGCTCCTGCACGAGCTGCACTGGCTCCCAGTGGTCTTCCGGGTGCGCTTCAAGGTGTTGGTTATCACCTTTAAAGCGCTCCATGGCATAGGGCCTAGCTATCTTCGAGACCACCTGCTGCCACCGACGATCTCCCATCGACCCGTGCGCTCCCACAGAGAGGGCCTCCTCGGGGTGCCATCAGCCAAACAGTGCAGGCTGGTGACCTCCAGGGGGAGGGCCTTCTCTGTGGGGGCACCTACCTTCTGGAATCAATTGCCTCCAGAGATAAGGAGAATCCAAGACCTCAGTGCCTTCCGCCGTGCCCTTAAAACCTTCCTTTTCCAGCAAGCTGGGCTGGCCTAATTTTTTAAGTGTTTTTAAGTGTTTTGTTTATTGTTTTTAATTAATGGGGCCAAATTTATATATGTATATTTTAACTGTATTTTAATATTTGTACTTGATGTTTTTACTTGGCTGTTCACCGCCCTGAGTCCTCAGGGAGAAGGGCGGTATACAAATTCAAAATAAAATAAAAAATAAAAATAAAAAAAAAACTGAAACAAGCTACAAAGAAAAGATTAAAATAATTTCCATTAATGAAATGTCATGTGACCACACTGGACTTACAACATCAGTTCTGCTGCAGATAGTCAGTGAATCACTGTGGGTCATTAAGGGTAGTATCATATGACTGTGACTTACAACTTACTGCTGGCTTCTCAATTGATTTTCTTGTCAGAAGCTGACTGGGAAGATTGCAAATGTTGATTACAGCAGAGTGAGGACTCTTCAATGGCTGCAAATTTGAGATTTAAACCTACTTTTTCAGTGCTTTCATAAATGAATAATTGCTAAATAAAACAATGGGTGAGGACTACTTATATACTGTAGTCCTTCTGTTTAACTCTAAGCAATGCCCTTTGAAAAATTAAGGGACTCTTATGATTACAGAGGCTGTCATCACCCACTACATAATTAAATATCAGAGCATCCAGGACAGAAAGTTTATTCTTAACTACATTACTATTTCCAAGAAAATAGAATAAATGCAATTCAGACAATTCTACAATCAGGCACCATATTTTACATCCAGTATAGTCTGTTTTCCAGAATCCTAGCCAGTGGTGGGATTCTGCCGGTTCTAGGGGGTTCGGCCGAACCCTTTGTTAAATTGCTGGCTCGCCCCGCCCCTTGCCCCGCCCCTCTGCACCACTATTTATTGCCAATAAATAGTGGTGGGCAAGGGGTGGGCGAGCCAGCAATTTAACAAAGGGTTCGGTGTTTTTTTGTAATTTTATTGGCCTGCGGAGCTTCAGCATAGGCTAATTAGCCCTTGCTTAGATCGGCTCCCGAGTCTCAGCTGATTTGCTCTCAGCTGTTTTGCTCACAGCTCTGATGCTTGCTTGCAAAGAGTGCTGATTTTTTTCCCCCTAGCTATATTGAAAAACGAAACAGAAAGTAAAGCAGGCTGTTGGCTTTGCACGTTGGAAAATTAGGCAGGCAGATTTCTTTTCTTTTTCCTCACCAAAAAAGGTAGGTGCAAACAATGGGAAATTTAGGGGAAAAGAGGAGAGTTCAAGATTTTAAAACACAAAAGAAAAAAAGCTCTATTTAACTAGGGAATTGTAATAATTGAGATACTATTAATTGTATATTGTGTTGAAAGCAGAAATGGTTAAGTTGTGGTTTGGAGGAATATATGGGGAAAATTATTTGGTTTATTATTATTGGTAAATATAATTAATTGATTTGTAAGAAATTGGATTGCATGGAAATAATTGGAATATTCATGTTCACATTGATTAATATACAAAAAAGGTAGTTATATAACTAATTGATTTATATTAAAATGTTGAATTTATATTAAACAACTGTAATATTACATAATTAACCAATGTGAGGATGGATATAAAAATAGATGACAATGGGAAGGGGTATAATATAGAATAGAAGGGAAAAATTGAATTTGATTAAGATTAGAGATGAAGATGAAGGGTAATATTGGTTTTTTACAAAAATAGATGAGGAATAAATATGGCAAAAAGGAAATATAGAAATTGTAAATTTAATTGAAATGACTAAACACTGTTTAAATTTGTGAACCGGCCAAATACTCTGTTCAAAGAAAATACATTGTATGTTTATATGTGTGTTTCTAATTATTGTTATTTATTCATATTTGTTCTCTTTTATTCTTTCAAGTTTAACAATTCATTCTTTATCTTAATATCTTAATATTTGTTTGGGGTTGGCTTTCTTCCCTTTCATCTTTTTTATTGTACAGCAATCTTTCTCCTCAAACCTACCACCTCTCTCTTTTCTTTCCTTCTTACTTTCTCTTCCTCCCCTTCTTCTTCTCCTCCCTACTTCCTCTTCCTTTCTCCTTCTCCTCCTCTCTTCCTCCCTCTCTTACCCTCACTCCTACTCTAATTTCCCTTCCCTTCCTTCATCCCTCTCTATTGCTGTATCCTTTTATGCATATGGACTACTCAGAGGGCTGAAAAAATTATTTCTGACTGGTCCTCGCACTTTTGACCAGTCCTCGAACTTACGACTGTCCTCACATTTTACGTTTTTGCCCTATCTTGTCACCATGGTGAAGAGAAGCAGTTGTGAAATGAGTGATACGGTTGTTAAGAATGCTACAATGGGCATAAATGATGACCAGTCATAAGTGCGAAGACCGGTCAAAAGTGCGAGGACCTGTCAGAAATCACTTTTTTCAGCCCTCTGGGTAGTCAGTCCTTTTGTGCATATGGACTACTCAGAGGGCTGAAAAAGTTATTTTTGACTGGTCCTCACACTTTTGACCAGTACTCGAACTTATGACTGTCCTCACATTTTACGTTTTTGCCCTATCTTGTCACCATAATGAAGAGAAGCAGTTGTGAAATGAGTGACACAGTTGTTAAGAATGCCGCAACGGGCATAAATGTGAGGATGGTCATAAGTGCGAGGACCGGTCAAAAGTGCAAGGACCAGTCAGAAATCATTTTTTTCAGTCCTCTGTAGTCCCTATGCAGATAGCCACGCCCACCGGTCACATGACCACCAAGCCACACCCCCAACTAAGCCACACCCACAGAACCGGTTGTTAAAAAAATTGAATCCCACCACTAATCCTAGCATTAGTGCCCTATCTTCATTTCTGTGGACTAGTGGAAATGTTTGAAACTATATATTTTTAAAAATGAGTAAATAAAAAAACTAAAGAAAAAATATATAAAAAATATACAAGAAAAAACTGAAACAAAAAGAAAAAAACTTACAAAACATGTATGTACAGACATATAGAGAGCAATAAATTTAAGACATTGTTCATTACTGTTATCCATGCTTGAACTACATTAATCAATTCTGCATATTACTGAAGAATAGGAGCCATTTGTTTATATTTCTGATGCTGAGCAATAAGTCTTTGAATTGTTGAGGATATTTTATTTGTCCAGATGTCTATTTCATGTGACTCAAATAAAATCTAAATATCTGAAAATATTAAATCTCAAGGATGAGTTAATATACGTAATTTCCTCTTACCAAGATTGGACAATATATTTAAATAAAGCACTAGTTTTACTGCATCTCCAACCATATAAATGCAATAAGGTCATTTTTTTTCTTGCTGAAAAGGATGTGATCTAAAAATCTATTGAAATTTGAGAGTGGGTGATTTTCAACTTCTTTTTTATTGGTTAAATAAAACATAAAAGCCAAAAAGAAGAAGAATTGTGCACAATGTGCGCGCACACACACACACACACACACACACACACACACACAAAATAATTTGAGGAAAAATCTTTAAAAAGAAAAAAAATATTAAAAGGGTGTCTGGACAGCTCCACTTTTGTTTCCCCTCCCCCATCTCTCCCACTGCTAATAACACTGGTCTACAAGGAGAAAGCCTCAGAAATGAAAGTAGCTTAATTTTACCAGAATTGGGTGACAAATAAAGGAAAATTAAGTCCTGAGTATTAATTGGCTCCAGTTTCCAAGATACAGCTTCAAGTCAAAATTACTTCAAAACAATTCAAAATTATGAAGGGGATGTGTGATTATGCTCCACAACTTTTCTGCAAAATGTGATACAGCAATGAGAATGGTGCCACACTAATCATTATAAATTTATTTTTTTATTGATACGAATAACATAACTTTCTATTCATTTATTAGTTTTTCGTGTAACATTTTCATGTTTTTTGCATGAAAAACTGACAAGCTCTAACATCAGATTAAATGACAAGATTCCATCTTTATTCAATATCTAAACTGCGCTTTTTAGCTTTTCTCTTGTGAACTGCAGTAGTATCATCCCTGGGAGATTCCAACAGTAATCGACAATCATGGATGGACTCCATTTCCTTGATATCTTTTCTCCATTACACATTTTATCTCACAGGTCAATAATTTCCCAAAATTTGTAGACCAGTGTAATTGGCTATTTTTCATACCTTTTTTTGAATAGTATTACCCATTTCTCTTCGGATCATTTAAATTGTTATTATTGTTACTATTAAGAACAGTTTTTTAAATAAAAACCATATTTTAAGTATTTCAGCTTCCTTTATTATGTGATATATTGTATATGAGGGAACTATTCTTGCTTGAATTGATTAGACTTCTGTGAAAGCATATGGTCAGTTTTTCCACTGTGGCATATTCCTCCACTTTAGTCTACCAATCCTGCTGTCAGCACTCCAAACTACATTCGTTCCAGTGCTGACATAAGGAGAAGAAGAGGGGGCAGCTGGCAAGAGAATGCTTGACTTTTCACCTACTTATTTTCCCTGAAGATAATATCCCCTAGGAGATGAGATGGGAGGGGGGACATTCCTGGGAGCTGAAGTAGTAGATATGGGGAGAGTGATTTGGAAGATGGCCAATGAGACACAGAGAATTGGGGAACGGAAAGGGAAGGTTTGGGGTCAGGAAGTCAGTGTTGGCTATGACATAATTGGGGACAGATTGTCGTGCTTAATAAATGAAAGATTTCATCAAAGACTATCTGTTTGGAAATGCAATTTATTTGAGACGACATCGAAACCTGACACCTGCACTGATAGCAATGTTTCTTTTCCAATGCTTGCAGATTGACTCTTGCTGTTGTTAATAAATATATCTTAATAAATTATTGAATTTTTCATTGATGTTCTCTGGGATTGTGCCTGATAAAAATATTTGTGCTTTAATTGAAATTTTATTTTCAGAGTTTTGAGGATGTTTTGGTGAATTTCTTTACAATAGTTTTGAGATTCTTTTCATCTTAACTACCACATACGATAAAATGTTCCTGCTTTGTTGTAGCACTTCCAATATTTATTGCTCTGTAATTTATCAATCTTCACAATTGTTGATGGAGTTGTATATAATCTGTAGAATATTTATCCCAATTTTCCCTCAGTTTGTAGATTACTATTAATTTTATTGATCCCTCCATAGGTCTTTCCATTGATCCATTTTTATTGCTTCTTTGAAATTTTATATTTATTTTGTAATACATTTTTTAATTTATTCTGTCTTCACATACTAGATAAGTAACAATTTATCATAATAAATTCTCTTGATTCTGAATAAATGTTTCAATATTTTGTCATCTTCAAAGTATAAATACAGACTTCTAACACTCAATACTTCCTTATTCATTTGGTCATTGATTGCTGTTCTTTAACTCTTTTTAGCAAACCTTGTTTAACCACTTTAAATTTATGGATGATAGACTGATGTATTTAATTCTAGTATAATATCACCTAATCATTATTATCAATTATTATCATCTTATTTCTATCTTATTTCTACAATCAAGCTGCAGTGCTATGACCGAAAATGGCCATGCAGACTTCTTTGAAATTACTACCAGTCAGACAATTCCCTCAACTATGTTATATGATGAATGTCACACATCAGGAAAGGCACTCATTTTGCAAATGATATTACCCTACTTGAGGAAAACAAGATGAAACTACAAGAAGTGATGACTGCCTTAGGTGAAGAAGCAAACAAAATTGGCCTTAGGATAAGTACCAAGAAATCAAAGACCATATATATGAGCTCCACCACAGAGATATAGTGAATCACATTCAGATCACAGCAACTTGAGAAAGTAGAAAGGCTTACCTGTTTGGGTAAAGTAATTGAAATGGAGATGCAGATGTCAAGTGCCACATTGGAACAGCAAGGCTGCTTTCCAGAGGATGAATAAATCTGGTCCTCATTGTCTGTATTAATGAAATCCAAACTTTGTGTGTTCACCTCTACAGTGATCCCAACAGCCATTTACACCAGCAAGTCTTAGAAGGTGTCAGCAAATATTAACAAGAGACTTACTGTCTTCCAACAAAGATACTTTCACTGAATACTAAGGTTCGCTATTTTGACCATATTACTACCATGTTCCCCCAAAATAAGCCCTAGCCTGATTTTTTTGAGGGGAGCCTAATATAAGCCCTACCCCAAAAATAAGCCTCGGGGATGGCACAAGGGGCAGTAAGTGCACAGGCGCTGATGTATCTGGCAACAGCCACAGCCTGCTGGCCCCTTGGCGCGCTGCAAATACCATTAAGTCCAAGCATGAATGAAGAGGTGGGGGGAGAAGACAGATGATCTGGATGTGTGGCATGGCTGCCTGACTCGCGGAAGGCATACCGAAGGCTTGTGCAGTGGCACCGGCAGCAGGCCAAGGCTGAGGGATGGGGGATGGGGGAGGCAGGTGATCCTGATGTCTCACGCGGGTGTCTGGCATGGCTGCAGGCAAGCTGAGAGATGGGGGGATGGAGTGGGTATGCATTGGGATCACCTGTAAGGATTGCCTCTCCTCCCAACTTAAGAAAGTAAAAACTCTTGAAACGGAGTATTTCAAAAGGACCCTTTTATTAAGCAGAAATAACAGCAATGAATTCAAAGTAAAGTCTGAATACCCTTAGGCAAGACAAGTAGGATTAAAGCAGTAGAGACCCCTCCCTTAAATCAGAATGCAGATTTTAGCCAATATACAGGTGTGAAGATGTTTTCTTTACCAGATGCGCTGAGAACTGGATAAGTATGTATTCACATTGTTTCTCCTTTATTCTTTAAAGTGAAACAGCCCACATGGCTGTCATAAATTCCGTTGACAGTTGCAAAACAAAATGGCAGCTCAGAGCTGAAACTCCGAGGCTAGGAGGGAGATGTTTTGACATTTTCAAGAGTGTGGGGGTCAATTAACCATCCACAGACCCCCCTCCCAGCATGCTGAGGTATTTTCGGCTCAATAGAGGTGTGGATGGAGCCCAAGGATAAAACCCGAGCCGAGCCCGAAGATCAGCTGTTTGTCAGTAAAAAGACTGAGGGCGGTGGGGAGAATGTCAACATCAAAGCCTGGCTGTCATGACCGGGTCAACCACTGAGTCTAATACAGCTGATGAAATGGTTGGCGAGACGGTGGCAACAGTGACTCCGGATAGGGTGTTGATAATGATGCCTGGGCTAATAGGCGCTGCATGTAGCAACACGGCGGCGATGATGTCTATGGCAAGGGGGGTTACCACAATGGCAAGGGGAATGGCGCTAATGGCAGCGACGGCGACGGCAACACCAAGAGGCTGCAAGGAAGCCCTCGTTGTTAATAGAGGAGAGGGCAATGCTGCAAAGACTATAAATGTTAGGATCCCTTCAACCTCTAGGGATCTGTTGCACTCCTCTTTCTTGAAACTCTGAGGACTTATTAAACTAATTGAATTAAGTAGCCTGAGCAAGGTGATGGATAGGGACTAAGGATTACAAACAGGAGATGATGACTTACTCTCCCCCTCAACTGTCCCTCTCTCCTTTATCAGATCTAGATCTATTACGATCACTCAGCGTTAACTTGCAATCTTAGATCGATCTGCAGCTTTATTTGCCACCTATTCCCCAAGATTACCCTGATTATTTAACCCTAAATACTTTGTCCAGTGGCTCTGCCTTACTTTTTTGATCTAATCCTCGGCCATCGCTGGTATCAGGACTGGAGGAGATACAGACATCGAGAGTCTTGGATTATGGGGAGATAACCACCTTCTCTTTGTTTGTTTCAAATGGTTTGGTCGCTGTGAGAGGACATCCCTTTGAGACCTCTACCCCCACCTCCTTTGGATGGACTTACTACAATCACAAGACTTCCCATCATCGTGAGAGGGCGAGGATGTTCTGATGTATTGACATTTGTAACATACTGGTCTCCCTTTTACATCTATTTCCCCCCTTATTTTAAATTACCTGTCTTAACCATCTCTAACACTCTTAGAAGAAAATGATCCTTCATCTCCTTCAACCCGCTCCTATCTTTGATGTATTCAATTGCGGAGCTCCTTGCACTGCGAGATTCCCCCCTCTCGCATGTCTGGCCCTCTGTTTTGGAACCCTGAGAGGTGGTTTGCAAAAAACCGACGGCTTTGGGGTTTTTTAGATAAATCTTTAAGTTCTATTTTAAGGGGTTCTGGGAGGGATTGTGGGAATGGATCTGGGGGGATCCATAAATCCACTGAAAGGGGTAATGGGTCTGATAATCATGGTGGGGAGGATGGAGACAGAAATCTGACAAGGATGCAGGGGGATGAAGCGATGGGCATTAGTATAGTAAGTGGGAGGGGCAGATATGGTGGCTGCAGGGGGCCATATTATGTTTCGGGAGTGTGCACTCGTTGTTTACGAGCGATTGCCCACTCCGACCCCCAAAGCACTGCTCATTTCCCGGGTTGTTCAGAGTCTCAGACCCTGGGTCTACGGCTGATGTTATGTAATGCCAGGTCAGTGGTAAAAATAAAGCCCCCCTCATTCATGATCTTATTTCAGAGGGGGGTGCTGACCTGGCAGGGATTACGGAGACCTGGTTAGGCCAGGAGGGAGGAGTTCCCCTTGTGGAAATGTGCCCACCAGGTTTCCGTGCATTCCATCAGCCAAGGACTCAGGGAAGGGGTGGGGGAGTGGCAGCAATCATTAGAGAAAGTCTTTGCCCGAGGGAGGCCACTGTTCCTCAGATAGCCAGATGTGAGTCCCTCCTTGTGAAGTGGGGTCGGGGGATTCAGATGGGCCTACTGATTGCGTATCTGGCTCCCTGCCATGTAACAGCGGTCCTGCCTGAGCTGCTCGACATTATAGCCGGGGTGGTGGTGGAAACCCCCAGACTTATTGTTATGGGGGATTTTAACCTGCCATCCGCTGGTGAGATGTCGGAGATGGCTCGGGAGTTCATGGCTTCCATGACGGCCATGGACCTGACCCAGGTAGTTCAAGGCCCCACCCACTTGGGGAATCACACTCTGGACTTGATTTTTGTCTCTGATCAGTGGCTGAATGATCTAAGAATAGGGGATATAGACATCAAGCCCTTGTCATGGTCTGATCATTCTCTCCTTCACATGGACTTTCAAGTCACTTCCACCCACCGCAGGGAGACGGAACCAACCAAATAGTTCCGTCCCAGGTGCCTGATGGACCCCGAAAGGTTCCTGATGGAGCTTGGGCCATTTCCTGAGACTCTGGCTCACAACTTGACTGAGGACCTGGTGATCTCCTGGGACAGGGGGGCTACTGGGGCCTTGGACCACATTGTGCCTTTGCGGCCTCTGACCCGATGCCGATCTCGTCTAGCTCCTTGGTTTTCCGAGGAGCTGAGAGAGATGAAGCATCGGAAAAGACGCTGGAGAGCGATTGGAGGACAAGCCGATCTGAATCCGAACACAGGTGAGATCTTATATTAAGTGGCGATAAGAGCGGCGAAGTCTAGCTACTTCTCCGCTCTTATTGTATCTGCAGAGAACTGCCCAGCTGCACTGTTTAGGGTGACCTGCTCCCTACTTCAGGTGGGGGTATGGGAAGATCCCTTAAAGGGTCGAGCTGAGGATTTTGTACAATTCCTGCATGATAAAGTCACTCAGATTCGGGAAGGCCTGGACTCCGATTGGGTAGATCCAGGGGAGGAGACGGGGGCAGGTCTTAAGAGCGTTATCTGGGAAGAGTTTGACTCTGTGGCTCCTGAGGATGTGGACAGGATTCTGGGCAAGCTTAACACTGCCACATGTTTATTGGACCCGTGTCCCTCCTGGTTGGTACTGGCCTCCCGGGAGGTTACACGAGGCTGGCTCCAGGGGATTATAAATGCTTCTCTGAGTGAGGGTGTCTTTCCCGCCACCTTGAAAGAGGCGGTTGTGAAGCCCCTCCTCAAGAAGCCTTCCCTGGACCCGGCTATATTATCAAATTATCGTCCAGTCTCCAATCTTCGCTTTGTTGCGAAGGTTGTTGAGAGTGTGGTGGTGTGACAACTACCCCGATACCTGGATGAAGTTGTCTATCTGGATCCATTCCAGTCGGGCTTCAGGTCACGATACAGCATGGAAACGGCATTGGTCGCATTGGTGGATGATCTCTGGAGGGCTCGGGACAGAGGTTGCTCCTCTATCCTGGTCTTATTAGATCTCTCAGCGGCTTTTGATACCATCGACCATGGTATCTTACTGCACCGGCTGGAGGGGTTAGGAATAGGGGGCACCATGCTTCGGTGGTTCTCCTCCTTCCTCTCTGACCGTTCGCAGTTTGTGTTGGCAGGGGAACAGAGGTCAACCTCGAGGCACCTTATTTGTGGGGTGCCGCAAGGTTCAGTCCTCTCACTCCTTCTGTTCAACATTTATGTAAAACCGCTAGACGAGATCATCTGTGGTTTTGGGGTGAGTGTTCATCAGTATGCTGATGACACACAGCTATACATCTCCACCCCAGACCACCCCAATGATGCCCTTGCTGTGATGTCCCATTGCCTGGAGGCCGTGCGGATTTGGATGGGGAGAAACAAGCTCAGACTCAACCCCTCCAAGACCGAGTGGCTGTGGCTTCCGGCATCCCGGTATAGTCAGCTAGTACCATCACTGACAATAGGGGATGAGATCTTGCTCCCCACAGAGAGGGCCCGCAACTTGGGTGTCCTTCTGGATTCACGGTTATCTTTAGAAGATCATTTGACGGCCGTGGCCAGGGGTGCCTTTTATCAGGTTTGCCTGATCCGCCAGTTGCGTCCCTTTCTGGATCGGGACCCCTTCGCACGGTCACTCATGCCCTAGTTACCTCCGGTATGGACTACTGTAAAGCTCTCTACATGGGGCTCCCCTTGAAAAGCACCCGGAGGCTCCAACTGGTCCAGAACGTAGCCGCGTGGGTGATTATGGGCGCAGCTCGTTACGCCCATGTAACACCTCTCCTACGCGAGCTGCACTGGCTCCCGGTGGTCTTCCGGGTGCGATTCAAGGTGTTAGTTATCACCTTTAAAGCGCTCCATGGCTTAGGACCTGGGTACCTACAAGACCGTCTTTTGCCACCAATAGCCTCCCACCGACCAGTTCGTTCTCACAGGGAGGGACTACTCAGGGTACCGTCAGTCAAATTATGTCGACTGGCGACTTCCGGGGGGGCTTCTCTGTGGGGGCTCCAACCCTTTGGAATGAACTGCCCCCGGAGATACGGAATATCCCTGATCTCCGTGCTTTCCGCCATGCCCTCAAGACCCTGATGTTCCAATAGGCGGGGCTAAACATACGAACATGTGAATGATTTTTTAAATGTTATCTAATTCTGGGTTTTATTTGATTGACCAAACTAAGTAATAATTTTAATTAGCAATTTTCTGATGTTTGTGTGTCTATATTTTTCTTGACTGTACACCACCTTGAGTCCTATGGGAGAAAGGCGGTATAGAAATATAATAAATATAATAAATATAATAAATATAATAAATAAATAAATAAATAAATAAATAAATAAATAAATAAATAAATAAATAAATAAATAAATAAATAAATAAATATTCCTCAATGTTAAAGGGATCTCAGGGCTCTTTGGCGCCAGGTTGTAAAATATCTATTCACACAGGCAATGCTAATAAATCAAATCCAAGTTTCACCCTTCTCCCCATTGAATGGAAATATTACTTTTAGGGATCTGACATGCTACCTTCCTTAGAAAACAAAAGGGTCCACCTGTGAAAAAATATAAACAAAAAATTCATGATAGTATATTAACAAGGTTTCTTAAGATATTGGGAGTGAAATTTTCTCAGTAAGGTTGGAGCCCTAACATGGTGTTTAGTGACCCATTCGTTGTGGGCTGAGGGTAAATGTTTCCAAGTGACTAATTATTGGATTTTCCCTCTGTGGATCCTAGAGTCAAGAATTTCCTTGATTTCAAAGTGTTGTTCACCTTCAATCATGATGGGAACAGGTGTTATAGATGCAGGTGGTCTGAGGGATGAGATTACTTCTCGCTTGAGTAAACTAATGTGGAATACTGGGTGGACTTGCCTGAGTGTCTTTGGAAGGAGAGTTCAACTGCTACTGGATTGCTGACCCTAGTGATGGGGAAAGGTCCAATGAAATTCGGCCCTAGTTTCTTTGATGACTGTAATGATTTCAGGAATTTTGTAGATAAGTATACTCTGTCTCCAATATGAAAAGGTTTGAGTTCCATCCTTTTCTTGTCAGCTTGAATTTTAAAAGCCTCTCTAGCATCCTTTAAGGCTAATCTAACCACTGGCCATGTGTTTTGCAAATTATCCATCCACTCCTTAAATGAGGGGATGGTGAGTTCTTTTGTGGGTAGTTCAGGCTCGGTGCTGAAATCCTGTTGCTACTCTAAAAGGGGTAAAACCAGTGCTTGAGTGTACAGAATTATTAAATGCAACTTTAGCAAAAGGTAAAAGTTCGGTCCAGTTATCCTATTGAAAGTTAATAAAACATCTTAAATATTGTTCTAGCATCGAGTTCAATCTCTCAGAATTGCCATTAGTATATGCATGATGTGATGAGCTTAACCCCTGACCAGTACCAAGTAAGTCCAAAAATGCCCTCCAAAATTTGAAGGTAAATTGAACCCCTCTGTCGGAGATGATCCTTTGTGGAGCTCCATGAAGTCGATAAATGTGTATTAGGAATAATTCGGCTAAGCTGTTAGCAATTGGGATCTTTTGGCAAGGTATAAAATGTGCCTGTTTTGAAAACAGGTCTGTCACAACCTAAATAACAGTATTTCTCAAACTGTCTGGCAATTCTACAATGAAATCCATAGCAATATCTCTCCATGGCGCTGAAGGCTCGGCTACTTTCTGCAAGACACCTGGGGTTTTCCCCTGATGTCTTTTTGCTGCTGCACAAATGGGGCAGCTAGCTACATAGCTTTCTATGTCCTTTTTTAGTGATGGCCACCAAAATTGTCTTTTAATTAGGTGTAAAGTTTTCACAAAACCAAAATGTCCAGCTAATTTGGAATCATGGCACCTTGCCATTAAGCATAGTCTTTGGCTGGCTGGAACATACAACTTCTCTCCCACCCAAGCTAAGTCCTCTTTCATCAGACAGCCGGATTTGTGGTTTAAAAACCATTCATCAGTGGCCAATGCTTGTTTAAAAGTTTGGGTAGTGTCATTGTCCATCAATGTTTCTTGTTTTGCCTGGGACCTGGTGATTACTTTAGCGGCTAGTTGATTGTTTTGTACTATGGGTTTGATTACATCTGAGTTCACACTAAATACCCCCGGGGAGGTATTTTAGAGTAAAATCAAACCGTTTAAAGTACTGAGCCCATTGTACTTGTTTTGGGAAGAGTTTCCTTGGGGTCTTTAGGGCTTCTAAATTTTTATGATCAGTCCAGACTTCAAAAGGGTCTTACTTCCTTGTAGGAAATGTCTCCAGGTTAACAGTGCCCAACGAACTGCATAAGCCTCTTTCTCCCAAATGGCCCACCTTTACTCAGTCTCATTCAACTTTTTGGATGTGTAAGCGCATGGTTGTAGCTGGTCTTGCTCATTTTTCTGAAGCAGGACCGCTCCTATTTCCACATCGCTGGCATCTGCTTGTATGACAAATGGTTTCTCTGTGTCTGGGTGTTTTAGAATTGATTCTGCTGAGAACTGCCGCTTAAGTTTTTCAAATGCCGCTTGGCATTCCATAGTCCAAAGTCCATAGTTCAAAGACTGCTTCGGTTTAGGGTTGCCCTACCCCTTCGTTGTTAAGAGCTTGGTAATGGGGAGGCCAATCTGAGCAAAAGCAGGGATAAACTGGTGGTAGTCTTAAGGGGAGGGTAAGCAGTTTAATTGGTTTGCTTACCAATGGTTCATCTTCTGGATCGCTTCCGAATGAGCGTGATTCCTCCTGCTGAGATGCCACGGTTTCCTCCCCAAAGGGGGGGGGGATGGAAATTCTATGATCTCCCTGCTCCTCAGGGCAGTCTCCTTGCCGTGATGGCCAGGTTTTGCAAGTTTCCCCCCTGGTGGGTGGTTCTGGGCAAATGTTTGCGAACGACACTCTGCAGCTCAGTGCCCCTCTTTTCCATACTTGAAACAGGCTGAGGATTTAGGAGAAAATGCAGTTGTGGTTTCAGGGGTTCCTGCTTCCATTGGGATGGGGATTTCTTCCATGCTCGCCCCTCTCGGTACTGGTTTCTGGCCATATCAATCTCGGCTTCTTCAGTGGTGATGTACCACACATGTAGGTGATTTGGTGCGCCTCGGGCCATGAAGGTATTGTATAGATCATCACTCAGCCCATCCTTTAAACATCTCACCAAAATATCCTCTGGCCAGGTCACACGACACACGAGGTCCCGGAATTCTTCAGTATACTGGCTGTCACCCCTGCCTTACCACCTTAATGCGGTCACGTGCTTTGTGATCTGCTAGTGGGTGATCAAATTGTCATTGCAGGGCCATCATGAAATGGTCGAAATCCTGCAGTTCTGGTACATTGGCGTTATGCAGGGTCACCATCCATCTGGCAGCGGCACCCTCTAGGGCTAGGGTCACAACTTGCACTCCGGATCCTTGGGTTTGGAAATCATACCTGTACTCTTGCATGTAGGTGTCCATGTGTGCCACAAAGAATCCTAATTGCTGTGGATCCCCATCAAACTTCACCCCAAGGGAGGGAGTTTCTCTTTCCAGTTGCGGGACTTGGGGCTGGTTGGGAATGGGCACCAGTGTGCATGCTGCCTGGGTGGAAGGGTTTGCTGGGTCTTCTCCCACTGCTGCTGCACCATCTGCTCAATAGGCAGGCTCCAGAATGGGGGTGCCTTCCCTGGCATCATCTGCGACTGCTGCCCTTTCAGCGCTCTTTGGTTGTCGTCCTGGCTTCCCTCGGATGTTGAGATTTTCCAAAGTTTCCATCATCAATTGGGTTACATGCCTCTTCAGACAATCCTCCCTCAGTGGTGCTTCGGTCAGTCCCCCCTGGTCAGCAAGGGCTTCTAGTTCCAGTTTCCATCCCAGTTTTCAGTTGCCACGGCTGAGGGTGACTCCTCTGATTCTCTCATCCCAGCTGTTTTTCTTCCCGAGGACAATTGACCAGTGGGGCTTTTCAGGATTCTCCAGGGTTACCTCATCCTCTCCAATGGGGTGTATGAAACAGACATCTGACAGGGTGGTTGTTGATGTCTCCTCCCAGCATTCGGCTTCTCCCAGTTCTCTATTTTGTTCAGACATGGTTTGAACATGTCTTCCCCTCAGTAGAGTGAAGATTGCTTCTCTGGGTTGATCATTTTGCAGACGTTACTTTCTGTAAGGATTGCCTCTCTTCCCAACTTAAGAAAGTAAAAACCCTTGAAATGGAGTCTTTCAAAAGGACCCTTTTATTAAGCAGAAATGACAGCAGTGGATTCACAGCAACGTCTGAATACCCTTAGGCAAGACAAGTAGGATTAAAGCAGTAGAGACCCCTCCCTTAAGCCAAAATGCAGATTTTAGCCAATACACAAGTCTGAAGATGTTTTCTTTACCATCTGCCCTGCGAACCAGAAAAGTATGTATTCACATCGTTTCTCCTTTATTCTTTAAAGTGAAATAGCCCACATGGCTGTCATAAACATTCTTCAATGTTAAGAGGATCTCAGGGCTCTTTGGCGCTGGGATATAGGTTGTAAAATATCTGTTGACACAGGCAATGCTAGTAAATCGAATCCAAGTCTCCCCCTTCTCTCAATTGAATAACAGTATCACTTTTAGGGATCTGAGATCTGTACTTGTACATTGGGGTTTTCTTGTAAATGTAAAACCTAGCTATTCTAAATTCTACCTATAGTAAACTGTCACAAGTAAATGCCTTATTCTCCATTATGTAAATAGTACATGAACAGGGTATCAGGGGTTAACTTATTCTTCACCTCTTAATGTATTCATATTTCACCACTCCCATATCTAGCTCCACCCATTGTATATATAAGGAGCCGCATACGTCCATTTTGTGCTTCTATCTGTGAATATTCAGTGAATATAGAATGCCTTATGTAAATAAATAGTGATTTATTTGAATTATAACTCTCAACTTATTTATTGAGTCTGATCCTGGAAATATCGTAACATAAACATTATGATGCAATGCTTGGGATGTACTATTCAGTGCAACTTGATGTCACTCACAGCAAGGTGGGGCAGCGCAGGTGGGCTGAAGCGGCAATGGCAATGGACGGAGCCTTAGACTTACCTTTGTGCAGCAACAGCAATGGTGATTCTCCCATGCCTCATCTCTTGCTGGGTCTTGCTGCCCGATAGTCATGGTTTTTAAAAAAGATTTTTGCAGCAAGAAATGGCGGGTGGCCATTTGTTGGTGCAACTGGGCACGACTCCACCCTGAGACACTGGTCTGTCGCCCCTTTGCTGGTGTGAATGGCCTGCCACTGCCTCTTTGCTGGCATGATAGGCCTGCAGCCACCGCCTCTTTGCTGGCATGAACGGCCTGCTGCTGCCACCACCTCTTTGCCAGTTCGAACAGCCTGTAGCTGCTGCCTCTTTGCCAGCATGAACTGCCTGCTGCTGCCTCTTTGCTGGCATGAATGGCTTGCCGCTGCCACTGCTGCCACCTCTGTACATGCCAGCAAGGAGATGGTGGTGGCAGGCTGTTCATACCGGCAAAGAGGTGGCTTGGCAGTTTGGGTGGCAAAGAGGTGGCAGTGGCGACGGTTTGGGCCAGCAAACATGTAGCAGCAGTGGTTTGAGCTTACAAAGAGGTGGCAGTGGCAGCAGACCATTTGCGCCAGCAAAGAAGCGAAGGAAGGGTCACAAGGCAGGCAAGCTGGCTGGGCCATGTGGGAGGCAGCTGGGCTGGGACTCGGGAGTTGCTCGCAGGCTCACCCAGCCAGATCATGACTGCTCAGCTGGGCTGTGGGGTGAACCGCAAAAGCCATGTGGGATGCAGCCATGGCGACGAAGTCAGGCAAGCTGGCTGTGCCACATGGGAGGCAGCTGGGCCAGGACTTGGGAGTTGCTCACAGGCTCACCCAGGCACTAGAACGTGATTGCAAGAGACTAAGGATTTAAACCAGGGGTGAAATGGTTTGGACCGGATCCCCTGATCTGGTAGCGATGGAGGCAGGTGGTTTGGAGAACCGGTAGCAACCCCCCCCCCCCGTGCCCATCTGAGCCACACAATCATCAGAGGCTTTTTTTTTTTACTTTTAAAAGCATTTTTTCTACAACTTTGACCAAAAAAATGCTTTTAAAGGTAAAAAAAAAGCCTCTGATTATCGCACGGCTCATTAAAGGTATTTAAAAGAAAAAAAAAGTTTTTTTTTTTTTTTAATGATCTGACGATCCAAGCTGAGTTCCCTGATTGGCAGAGGTTTTTTAAAAAAGGTTCTGCCAATCAGGGAACTCAGCTTGGATGAGCTGAGCCTTTTGAAAGCATTTTCTACAGCCGAAGAGGTTGTTGAAAAAATGGTTTTAAACGTTAAAAAAAAAAAGCCACACCAACATTACCCCCCCCCACACACACACCAAGCCATGCCCACAGAACCAGTAGTAACAAATTTTAGATTTCATCCCTGATTTAAACAATAGTAAAATGATTATTATTTTGTGCATCGTATCTTCCTATTTGTTTGGAGTGAAATTACCAGCAAGATTACCTTTACTACCAAAGTGATTAAAGTTGCATGTTACAGTTGCAAATTGTGATTCTTGACAATGAGAACTCCTTTTGGAAAATGTATCTATTAGAAGATTTTCTTTCATTGGTAATTTCAGCAGCCATATACCAGTCCTTGGCAAGGCTAAAGCCAAAGTAATTGGAGGGATCCTTTTTTTCTCTCTCTTTTATTTTCCTTCCCCATTTCCTTCTTGCCTAGCAGATACTGAAAGAGGAACCATTTGCTTTCTAGAATACTTATGGTAATTGGGACAAAGTTTGTAGATTACTATTCTGATTAATAGAAACAGATATGTGGACAATATGCAATTCTTCTTCAAGAGTTCATTTGTCTCCAGATCTTAATAAAGAAAGAAAAATACTACAAACATTGATTAAGTTATTTAATTAAATTTAAATTTAATTAAACATTACATTAATCAGTGGAACAACTTGCCTCCAGAAGTTGTGAATGCTCCAACACTGGAAGTTTTTAAGAAGACGTTGGATAACCATTTGTCTGAAGTAGTGTAGGGTTTCCTGCCTAAGCAGAGGGTTGGATTAGAAGATCTCCAATGTCCCTTCCTTAAACCACTAAACTCATATGTAAAAGAACTGGTTTAGGTAATATCAAAAATTTAAATAAGCTTTTATATTCAAAATCAGTGTGTGCCTCCAGACCCAAGAAGTCAGTAGCGGGAGGAGGGAATTGAACTGATTTCTCCTGAGTCTGAAGACTGGGGGGAAAAGCCGGTGGAAGGAGGTGCTCATACTCTCTGTGGGGAGCAGCAGAGTCCTCCCAGACTCCTTTTTGGTCTGCAAATTGCAGTGGGAGTTTCCCTAGAAAGGAGGTGCCCATACTCAGATAGGGAACCAGAGTCCTCCCTGATCCTTTTTTTTTATTTGAAAGCTGCCAGGGTTTCTTGTTAGGCTTTCTCGTTAGGAGGCTCCATTCACTGGGATCCAGCAGAACTGATTTGAATCCCTACATTGGGAATATAGAAATATGGGAACAAGGGATGCTCTAGCTTGAGGGTCAGGATAGGTTCCCCTCTAGGAGACTTGCTTGAGGCCTGAGACGAGAAGTGATTGCCTGTCCAGGCTGGGATGACAAAAAGACAAGCCAGGAAATTGTGTAGAAAATGGACTTTGCTTAGAAACAAGTGCAGGAAACAGATCTGGCCAGAAAGCGGTACATTTTAATATCAAATGCTGAAAGAATTTAGACCAAGAGTGAAGCTGGTTCAAATTCCCTATTGGTATTGTTGGACTGAGCTTTCCAGGTCCAAGGACCCAAATCTGAATAAAACCCAAGATGACCTCAAACCTCAGCCACCCCCAGACAGCTCTGAACCAAAGTTTATGGCCCCTTTATTAAGCAAGCCCATAACCGTGCGGCAAAGTATGCCTTGAGTATGCCTTAACCCACATTCCCTTTTCCCTGTATGATCAAGTTATCTGGAAGAAAGATACCCCTTCCTTCCAATCAGACCTACGGGTGGTTATAATCAGAGGTGGGCTTCAGTCAGTTCTAACCAGTTCGGGTGAACTGCTTGTTAAGATTCTGCACAGTTCAGTGAACCAGAAAATCCCACCACTGGCTGGCCCCTTTCAGGGCCAGCTTCAGTTTCCATGGGGCCTTCTGGGTGGGAGGCCTGAGAAAAATGCTTTCTCCGAGGGCCGCCCATTCACCTTCCAGGAAGCCTGGAAGTGGCATGTCCCCTTGTCACAGGCTGGATGTGGGACCTGAGGCGAAGTGGAGGTCAAGCAGGTGGCAGCCTGGAGCAGGGCCTGAAAGGTGACTGAGCCTTGCCATGTCCCACCGAGAAGCCTGCAGCCACCACTTCTTTGTTGGCACGAGAAACCTCTAGGCACCAGTCTTTGCCAGTGTGAGAAGCCTGCAGTCGCCGGTCTTTGCTGGTGCAAGAAGCCTGCAGCCGCTGGTCTTTGTCAGGGTGAGAAGCCACCAGTCAGCATTGCCGGCTCAGTTCTGCGCTGAGCTCCGCACTTAAAAAGACTGGCGGGTGCAGGCTTCTCATGCTGAAAAAGAGCGGTGAATACAGGCTTCTCACACTGAAAAACAGGCGGTGACTGTAGGCTTCTTGCCCTGAAAAAGAGTGGCAGCTGCAGGCTTCTTGTGCTGCCGGCTTCTCACCCTGAAAAAGAATGGCGGCAGCAGGCTTCTTGCACTGAAAAAGACCGGCAGGTGCAGGCATCTCACACTGAAAATGAGTAGTGGCTGCAGGCTTCTTGCACAGAAAAAGAGGAAAAACCCCCATCACTTTTTGCTAACTAGATGGGTCAATAGCAGGGGTGGAGGGAGCCAGCTTCTTTTGCCACTGAGCCTATACAAATAGGCATCAGGAGCCACAAGGAAATACTTACATTACTAGTGGCACCTGGCATGGAATGGCCATTAGTCTTGAGCCTTGCATGGCTGAAAAAATGGAACCCCAAAATTAATTGGAAGCAAGGCATCATAAAATTTCAGATGCATGTGACTTTTGCCAAGAATCCACATAAAGAAACTGAGGGGGCAGAGCACTGAGAAACAGCCATGCCTGGCCACACCATGCCAACTGAGGGCACCCATAGAATACAAGGATTTGGCTGAAGCTTTTAGCAAAAAAGCCTCGGACAAGCTCCCCACCACCACCACCATGCCACTGACTCTACAATAGAAATCTTACCTGGCACTAAACTCCCTAAACCCAATATGTATAGCATGTCCCCGAGGGAGCTGGAAGAACTGAGAGCATTTATTGAGAAAAATCTAGCAAGGGATTTCATTGAACCAGCCCGACCAAAAATCGCACCCCAGTATTATTTAGAGGGAAAAAAAGATGGCTCAAAACATCTCTGTGTTGATTTTAGAAATCTGAATATGATCAGTGTGGAGAACATGTACCCCCTCCCCCTTATGAAAGATATGCTAGCACACCTCTCTAAAGGGAAATTTTTTTCAAAGCTGGACTTAAGGGAGGCTTACTAGCATGTCAGAATTAAGGATGGGGACGAGTGGAAAATGGCATTTAACAACCCCCTCGGGTGCTACCAATTCAAGGTGCTCCCCTTTGGGTTACAAGGAGCCCCTGGAGTGTTTTTTTTTTTTTAGTTTTTTTTTATATTTTTATTGTTAAAGAATAACAGAAAGAAAAAAAAATACAAAAATCAATAATAAGGAAAGAAATTCCCCCCCCCCAACATGCTATACAAACGGAAAGGAAGTTTTAGGAAATTGAAGTCTTCAGTTCTTCCAGAAATCTCTTTGATAAGGTACTGGTGCCGATTCATCCAATCTCCCAAGTGCAAAGTCCACAAATGGTTGCCAAGTGTTCCCAAAAACATTTTCTTTGTATATACCACTTCTAATTTTAATATTTATTTATTTATTTATTTTATTTATTTATTAGATTTTTATACCGCCCCCTCTCCCGAAGGACTCGGGGCGGTGAACAGCCAAGATTAAAAATATACAATATAAACATTAAAATACATTTAAAACAGAATTAAATCCAAAATGGCTCCCCAATTTAAAACGCCTTACCCATGACCCTATAATTAAAACAAATTTAAAATTTCCACATTTAAAAAGGGGGAAGATTTAGGCCAGGACAGCTTGATGGAATAGAAGAGTCTTAAGCGCACGGCGGAAGGTGCGCAGATCCAGGCTCCTCCATATCCCCAGGGGGAGCTCGTTCCAGATCATAGGTGCTCCCACAGAGAAGGCTCTCCCCCTAGGGGCCGACAGCCGACATTGTTTGGCCGACGGCACCCGGAGGAGCCCCTCTCTATGGGAGCGTACTGGCTGGTGGGAGGCTATTGGTGGTAGCAGGTGGTCCCGTAAATAGCCAGGTCCTAAGCCATGGAGCGCTTTAAAGGTGATAACCAGAACCTTGAAGCGCACTCGGAAGACCACTGGGAGCCAGTGCAGCTCGCGCAGGAGAGGTGTTACATGGGAACTCCATGTCGCTCCCATCACCACCCGCGCGGCCGCACTCTGCGCCAGTTGGAGCCTCCGAGTGCACCTCAAGGGGAGCCCCATGTAGAGAGCATTGCAATAGTCCAGACGAGAGGTAACGAGGGCATGAGTGACTGTGTGAAGGGAGTCCCGATCTAGACAGGGACGCAACTGGCGAATCAGCCGAACCTGATGAAAAATCCTCCTGGTCACGGCCGTCACATGCTCTTCTAAAGACAGCCATGAATCCAGGAGGACACCCAAGTTGCGAGCCCTCTCCGTGGGGACCAATGATTTGCCCCCAATAGTCAGCGATGGCACCAGCTGACTATATCGGGACGTCAGAAACCACAGCCACTCGGTCTTGGATGGGTTGAGCCTGAGCCTGTTCCTCCCCATCCAGATCCGTATGGCCTCCAGGCACTGGGACATCTCTTCAAGGGCATCGTTGGGGTGGTCCGGGGTGGAGATGTACAGCTGGGTGTCATCCGTGTACTGATGGTACTTCACCCCAAAACCACGGATGATCTCGCTCAGCGGCTTTACATAAATGTTGAACAAAAGGGGAGAGAGGACTGATCCCTGCGGCACCCCACATATGAGGGGCCTCGGGGTTGACCTCTGCCCCGCTGTCAACACAGACTACGACCGGTCAGAGAGAAAGGAGGAGAACCACCTTAGTACGGTGCCTCCCACCCCAACTCTTCCAACCGGTGCAGCATGATACCATGGTCGATGGTATCAAAAGCCGCTGAGAGATCTAACAGGACCAGGACAGAGGAGCAACCCCTGTCCCGAGCCCTCCAGAGATCATCAACCAATGCGACCAATGCCGTTTCCATGCTGTACCCAGGCCTGAAACCCGACTGGAACAGATCCAGATATGACACTTCATCCAGGTACTGGGGAAACTGTCCTGCAACCACACTCTCAACAACCTTCGCCACAAAATGAAGGTTGGAGACTGGACGATAATTAGCCAATATTGCTGGGTCCAGGGAAGGCTTCTTGAGGAGGGGCCTCACCACCGCCTCCTTAAGGGCGGCGGGGAAGACACCCTAACCCAAAGAAGCATTTATAATCCCCTGGAGCCAGCCTCGCGTCACCTCCCAGGAAGCCAGCACTAACTAGGAGGGACACGGGTCCAACAAACATGTGGTCGCGTTCAATCTACCCAGAATCCTGTCCATGTCATCTGGGGTCACAGGATCAAACTCATCCCAGATAACAGTCTCAAGACCTGCCTCCGTCACTCTTGCTGGATCTACCCAGTCAGAGTCCAGACCTTCCCGAATCTGAGTGATTTTGTCATGCAGATACTGAACAAAATCCTCAGCTCTTCCCTCCAAGGTGTCCTCCCGCGCTTCCTGGTGGAGCAGGGAGCGGGTCACCCTAAACAGGGCGGCCGGGCGACTATCTGATGATGCAATAAGAGCAGCAAAATGCATACATTTTGCTGCTTTTATCGCCACTAGGTAAGTCCTAATATGGGATCTTACCAGTGTCCGGTCCGATTCAGAAAGACTAGCTCTCCAACTACTCTCTAGGCGTATTTTCTGGCGCTTCATCTCCCTCAGCTCCTCGGTAAACCAAGGAGCCAGGCGAGATCTGCACCGGGTCAGAGGCCGCAAAGGCACGACTCGATCCAGAGCTCCAGCGGCCGCCCTATCCCAGGCGGCCACTAGGTCTCCAGTCGAGGCGTGAGCCAGAACCTCAGGAATTGGCCCAAGCTCCGTCTGGAACCTGTCGGGTTCCATCAGGCGCCTGGGGCGGTACCATCTTATCGGTTCCGCCTCCCTGCAGTCAGGAGCCGCGGTTCGAAGGTCAAGGCGAAGGAGAGAGTGATCCGACCATGACAATAATATCACAAGTTAATTTATCATTTAATGCAAATTTCCATGTTTCATTATACCATTCTTCTAATTTTAAGTCAACATTTAATTTCCAATATCTAGCAATTATAATTCTCCCCATTATAACCAAAATCCTCACCAATTCTCTTTCTCCAGTTGTTAATGTTGTTTCATTCAATATTAATAATAATATGGTTTCCAGTTTCAATTTGACCATTTTCTTAATCATTTCAAATATTTCATTTTCTATCCTAGACCAAAAAAGTTCAACCCCATTACATTTACACCACATATGAGCATATGTCCCGAGTTCCACTTTACATCTCCAACACATTTTATCCACTTTATTATCCATTTGAAAAAGTCTTATTGGGGTCAAACACCACTTCCAAATAACTTTATAGTTATGTTCTTTAATCCTTATTGATAATGTCCTCATTATTCTACTAACCCAATTCATATTCCAATTTTGATCAGAAATTTCAATACCCAGTTCTTTTACCCAATTCTCTTTCGTTACCCTTTGTGAATTATTATCAAAGTTAATAATTTTATAAATTTTACTAACTAATCCCTTTGGCCCAATTTCATCTTTTATTATTCGAGATGTCAAATTTTCAAATTCCGTTTCCTTTCTACTCTCATCATTCCTTTCTTTACGTTTCCTATTCCATTTATTCATTTGAATTCTTTCAAACCAATTAATGTTTAATTTTCCATAAATTCCCTCTTTCCTCATTTCATTTTCTATAAATTTCAACCATTCACTAATTGTTTCCACTTTCTCTTCTATTATAATCCTCTCTCTGTTACTATTTAATTTCATTGGGCAATTCTCTTTCAGTTTACCTAAATACAATACGTCTGGTATTAATTTTTTTACTACTCTGCCCCAATTTTTAGTCAAACTATTTAACCAGTAATTACAAATTTTAACCTTACCTTTAAAATTTTCCAAAAACCATTTGTATCCAAACTTCTTTATTTCCTTCATTTCCAAACTACCCCAAAGTTTAACATCTCCTTTTAAAATTTTTACTATTGTTTTTATATTAAATGCTCTATAATAGTTTAATAATTTTGGAATTCCTAAACCACCTTGTTTTTGGTTCTGATACCACATTTTCTTAATCAATCTTGGTTTTTTATCCCCATTACAAAATTTATCTAATTTTTTTTGATATACTTCAATGTCCTTCTCAGTTAAAAAAATCGGAAGCATCTCGAATAAAAAGTTAAATTTAGGAAGTAACATCATTTTACATAAAGCTACTCTACCAAACCAAGATAACTTTAGTTTTTTATATTTCCCAATTTTCTCTTCAATTTCTTTTATTACTATGTCATAATTTAGTTTCTTTAAATTTTTAATTTTAAGGGAAAGTATAATACCTAAATATCTTAAATTATCCTTTATCCTAATTCCAAATTGATTGTCAGACCTCCGCTGCGGGTCGGCAGTCGAAGGAAAAGAAAATGCAGCAGCAGCTTCGAGATGCTTCAATGTCTATTCCCTCGAACAGCCCCGTCATCGGCAAGTGAACACAGGCGAAACACACACAAAGTCGACGTTGGGAGCAGCTGCCTCCCAACGCCTTTTAAATCCTCGCGCCTGCCCACCAACACCCTTCCGGGTACGGTCTCCTCAGCGCCTGCGTAGAAAGGCCCCTCTTGCGGTGTGGCGCTGCGACGGATGGACGGGGTGTCGAGAGCCTGGATAGCCTATCCCCGGCCGCTGGGTGACCGCCCGCCTAATGGAACAAACACCCCCCTCCACCGTGTGAGCTTCGGATCCGAACCGCCACCTCCCCCCATCTTCTCGGTGATGTAAGCTGAGCGCCAGGAGTCTCGGTCGAGAGGGATCACTGTCACCGCTATAACTGGCGGTGTCGAGAGGATCTCGACAGGTGGCTCCCCCTACCAAGGACGCTCCTGGAAAACAGAAACAAACATGTTAACAGCTGGACCAAGGAGGTTGACACATATTCGGGTTAGGTTTTTGTGGATATTGTTTATGGAATATCCGAAGCAGTCGGTTGGCTCTGACATGACTGGCCCCAACCCAGGATGCCTCCTCAAAAGGATACCCTTTCCACTTGACTAGGTATTGTAATTTACTCCTATGGAGCCGAGAATCCAATATCTCCTCTATCTCGTAGTGATCTCCCTCTATTGGACCAGGTCGTGGTAAATACTCTCTTACCCCTTCCACCGGCTTCAGTAAACTACTATGGAACACAGGGTGAACCTTACCCAGAAGGGGAGGTAGTTGTAACTCTACGGTCACCGGATTGATGACTTTGAGAATGGGAAATGGGCCGAGGTATTTGGGACCTAGTTTACGGCTAGGGGTGCGTAATTTCAGGTATTTTGTTGAGAGGTAGACCTGGTCTCCTATAGCGAATGGTTTACGGTCTGCTCTCTTCTTATCTGCCTGGGTCTTATAGGATTCTATTGCTTTCTCCAAGGCTTCTTTTATCTGTGGCCACCGGCTTTTAATATCGGTGGCCCACATATTGGGGAAAACCCGTTCCTGACTATGTACGTCTAGGTCAGGGATAGTGGAGAATTCTTTACCCAACACCACCTGGAAGGGGGTAACCCCTGTGCTGCTATGAACAGTGTTGTTGTAGGCTATTTCGGCGAAGGGGAGAAAGTCCGACCAGTTGGACTGTTGGTATGCTACATAACAACATAGGTACCGCTCTATCATGGCATTAGCCCTCTCAGCGGCACCATTGGTGCTTGGATGAAAACCCGAACTGAGACCCTGTGTTGTCCCTAACATCTTTACAAAATTGCGCCAGAACTTTGCGGTAAATTGAACCCCCCTGTCTGAAATGATACGTCGAGGTGGCCCGTGAAGTTGGTATATATGCCAGATGAACATCTTTGCCAATCGTTTAGCTGATGGTAACCCGTGGCACGGAATGAAGTGGGCTTGCTTAGAAAAGAGGTCAACCACAGTCCAAATCACCGTATTGCCATTACTGTCCGGTAGGTCTACAATAAAATCCATGCCGATGTCATCCCAAGGCCGTGTAGGCTCTGCTACAGACTGCAGAAGACCGAAAGGTTTTCCGGGCCGAGGTTTTGCCATGGCACAGGCCTTGCAACTTTTCACGTACTGTTCAACCTCTTTTCTCATACGCGGCCACCAGAATTGGCATCGCACTAAGTGCAATGTTTTCAAAAACCCAAAGTGACCGGCCGTTTTGGCATCATGACATTGATGTAGTACTAACTGTCGTAACGACTTGGGGATATACAGTTTATCGTTCACCCAAGCGAACCCGTCCCGGTGTGTTATCATTGTTCCATGTTCTAACATCCATGGATCAGTAGTCAACGCCTGTTGCAGGTCATTCTTCCACGAGGACGACGCCCCATCATGTGACGTTCGGGCTACCTGTTGACACTTTGGCACCATCGCCTGTACGATGTCTTCTCTTTTACTAGCGAATTGCGGTAACCGTGAGAGTGCATCTGCTAGAAAATTCTTCCCCCCTGGCACGTACTTCAACTCAAAGTTGAAATGCTGGAAATACTGTGCCCATCGTACTTGTTTGGGTGATAAGTGTCTTGGGTTCTGGAGCGCCTCCAAATTTTTGTGGTCCGTCCAGACCTCAAACTTAATACCACTGCCTTCTAGCAAGTGTCTCCACGTAAGCAGAGCCCACCTCACCGCAAAAGCTTCTTTTTCCCAAATCGCCCATCGTCTCTCGGTAACAGAAAACTTGCGAGAGGTATACGCACAGGGATACAGCGTTCCCTCGGAGCTCCGTTGCAGTAACACTGCACCCACGGCGACATCGCTAGCATCCGCTTGCACAATAAAAGGTATTGCTGGATCGGGATGGCGTAAGACAGGGGCCTGCGAGAACATGGACTTTAGTCCGTCGAATGCTTTTTGGCAATCCGGCGTCCACGTTAGGACTTGTCCTGGTTTCGGTTTCATACCTGTTTGCTTTGTGCGCAACAAATCGGTTAACGGGAGGGCGATGTGAGCGAACGAAGGGATGAACTGCCAGTAAAAGTTCGCGAAACCAAGAAAGCTCTGTAATTGTCTCCGTGTCGTGGGTGCCTGCCATTCCAACACTGTGTCTACTTTCTTCGGATCCATTCCTATCCCAGTTCCCGATATGCGTATCCTAAATAATCCAACTGAGTGTGATGGAATTCGCACTTCGACAACTTCACGAAAAGCTTTGCATGTAATAACTTGGACAGTACCTGTCGCACGAGAGCTGTATGTTCCTCCATCATTTTGGTGTAGATTAGGATATCATCCAGGTAGACAAGTATTCCGCGATATAGGTGCTCATGGAGCACCTTGTTTATCACCTGCATAAAGACAGCTGGGGCGCCTTGTAGGCCAAATGGCATTACACGGAATTTGTAACTGCCTAAGGGACAGTTGAAGGTGGTTTTCCACTCATCGCCAGGCTTAATTCGGACTCTATAATAGGCTTCTCGGAGATCCAGCTTCGTGAAAACTCTTCCAGTCGACAAGGTTGCAAGCAAGTCTTTCATCAACGGTAAGGGGTACAAGGGGTACGGAAGTCTACGCATAATCTTAGGCCCCCATCTTTCTTCTCCTGGAACAAAACGGGAGCGGCCATATGGGACCGTCTAGGTTGGATAAAGCCTCGAGCTAGGTTTTTATCTATGTAAAGTCTAAGTTCCTCTAATTCAGCCCTCGTCATAGCATACATACGTGGCTTGGGTAACTTAACATTTGGTTTTAGTTCTATGGCGCAATCAGTGGCTCTATGGGGGGGTAGGACCTCGCATTCCTCCTCGTTGAACACAGCTGCTAAGTCCCTATATACGGCAG
Organism: Pantherophis guttatus; assembly: GCF_059756535.1. Lineage (NCBI taxonomy): Eukaryota > Metazoa > Chordata > Lepidosauria > Squamata > Colubridae > Pantherophis > Pantherophis guttatus. The sequence continues at coordinate 81,888,667 of NC_142066.1, forward strand.
GATACCCGAGATCGATGGATCCGTTGGAACAGGGTTCCCCCCCCTGTGGGCCGACGCGACTTACCCGATCCTCCAGCTCTGGTTTTGGGCCAATACTTAATCGAAGCTTTTGGAATCCCCCCTCCCACCATATCAAAGGTCTCCATTTATCTAACCAAGTTAACCCTAATATTATGGGCTCCACCATGGCATCCACTATTATAAAGCGGATGTTCTCCCAATGCTCTCCAATCTCTAAGCGGACTATTTCAGTCACTCGCGTTGCTGGCTTACCACCCAGGAGAGAACCATCCATTTGTTCAAAGTTAATGGAGGTTTGTAACCACAACATACGAAGACCTAACTCTTTGGCCACTGCCGCACGGATAAGACACCGGGTACAACCCGTATCTATCAGAGCTTTTTGCTGGCTTATTTTTGAGGTTTGAGGGTGTTTTAGCACAATGGGAATGACAAATGGGCGAACTGGATCACTCACCATGGGATTGTTAGGAGCGTCATCCTCACTGCTTTCCGAAGCGACCTGGAGCTCCTCGCAACCCGAAGGGGTTTCCGTTTCCTCTCGACGACCACAAGACGGCCTCGGGGTTGTCGTCTTGGACCACTCAGATGAGGAGCGGGCTCTTTCGCGTCCTTTACCAGATGACGGCGGGGGTCTGGATGTAGTAGATGGCCCAGGCAGCACCGGACAGTCAGCTGCCCGATGACCCAGTTGGTTACACTGGAAGCAACGGATTGTTCCCCGTCCAACCGGTACCAGGGAACGAGGTGTTGAGGAACTCGCGCCTCGTTGGATCACCGTTCTCTCCGTACCCCGGCGAGGAGGGGGTGGATAGGTAACCACTCCTCGCGGACGGAACTCGCGCAGGCCAACATCCAAATCCACTGCGGCATTAAACCAGTCTGCCAGCTTGGGAGGTAGTCCCCGATACACACAGGCCTGCCTTAGCTCTCTATCCAGCCCCATCCAGAACTGGTGCACTAAGAGTCGTTCGGGCCAGGCCCGCAAACGGCCAGCTACAGTGCGGAAATCCTTGACGTCAGACCTCCGCTGCGGGTCGGCGGTCGAAGGAGAAGAGAACGCAGCAGCAGCTTCGAGATGCTTCAATGTTTATTCCCTCGAACAGCCCCGTCATCGGCAAGTGAACACAAGCAAAATACACACAAAGTCGGCGTTGGGAGCAGCTGCCTCCCAACGCCTTTTAAATCCTTGCGCCTGCCCGCCAACACCCTTCCGGGTACGGTCTCCTCAGCGCCTGCATAGAAAGGCCCCTCTTGCGGCGTGGCGCTGCGACAGATGGGCGGGGTGTCGAGAGCCTGGATAGCCTATCCCCGGCCGCTGGGTGACCGCCCGCCTAATGGAACAAACACCCCCCTCCACCGTGTGAGCTTCGGATCCGAACCTCCACCTCCCCCCATCTTCTCGGTGACGTAAGCTGAGCGCCAGGAGTCTCGGTCGGGAGGGATCACTGTCGCCGCTATAACTGGCGGTGTCGAGAAGATCTCGACATTGATTTTGTAATTTTTCTAATTTATTTTCCCTATCAATTTCCATTAATAATTCTGATTTTGCCCAATTTACTTTCAAACCAGTCATATCTTCAAATTCTTTCAAATGTATTTGAACTCTTTTTATATCATTTGTAATATTATTTAAAATGACAAGAGTGTCATCTGCATATAAATTAACTTTGATGCCTTTATAACCTATTAATTCTGAATCCTCTTCAATCAAAGTTGTTAAAATTTCCATTGCTAATAAGAATAGGGTCGGAGACAGGGGACAACCCTGTCTCGTCCCTGCTTCCAAATTTATATCTTGTGTAAATATACCATTTACCTTCACTCTTGCTGTACCTCTCTGGTACAATTTGGAAATAATGTGAATAAATTTATTACCAAATCCTAATGCAGAAATCATTTCTTCTATAGTATCCCATTGTATAGAATCAAAGGCTTTAAAAATATCCAAGGCAAGAATACCTATCTTATCACCATTATTCTCAGCAATATCAATAACATTTAATACTTTTCTAACTAAATCACACATATAATGCCCTTTAACAAAACCTACTTGATTATGGTTTATATATTTATCTATAAAATTATTCAAACTATTTGCTACAATTGCAGTAAATATCTTAGCATCTTGGTTAATCTAGGAAATGGGCCGATAGGATTCAATCTTTTCTAAATCTTTACCTGGTTTTGGGATTAAGGATATAATTGTTCTATTCCAGGACATGGGAATATCACCTCCATGTAATATCTTATTATACAATTTCTGTAGTTTTGGGATCAAAGTTTCTTTAAACTCTTTATAAAATTCTGCTGGTAACCCATCCTCACCTGGAGATTTTCCAAGTTTTAGCTTCTGAATCACATCTTTAATTTCCTCAGAGGTAATATCCTTTTCCATTTTTTCTTTATATTTATTATCAATTTTCTTCTGACCATATTTTTCTAAGAAATTTTTTAATTTACAATTATCAATTTCTTTTTTAAGATATAATTCTTGAAAAAACTTTAACAATTTCACATTTCTCTAATTTTTTATAACATCTCTTACCTTTTTCATCTATTAGGACACCTATTTCTCTTTTTTCTTTTTTATCTTTCGCCATTCTTGCTAATAATTTTGAATTTTTATTACCATATTCAAAAAATTCTCTTTTTAAATAGCTTAAATTTTTTAACTATTTCTGTATCTTCCGCTATTTATTTTTCAATTTTTTAAGTTCCTCCCATAATTTCCTATCCTTAGTCACTAAAAATCTATTTTCCAGTTCTTTTATCAATTTCTTCTTTTCCTCTATTTTTACTTTATAATTCTTATACTTCCTACTTGATAATTTAATACTTTCTCCTCTAAAAATTGCTTTCATTGTGTCCCAAACTGTTCCATAATTGACTTCCCCATTATCATTCCAATCCCAATTTTCTTCCCATTTCTTAAGAATACGATTCTTATCTTCCTCGTTTTTATACAATTTTTCATCATATCTCCAACAATTTTCTTTTTTCTCCAAAAACATATCTAATTCTAGTAACAATTCTGCGTGGTCAGAGTCTTTAAATATTCCAACATCCATATTATCCACGTTATCCATCAGATTCTTGGATACAAAAATATAGTCAATTCTTGAATATGAATTAAATACCTTTGAATAAAAAGTATACATTCTTTCATTACCTTTAATCTCCCTCCAAACATCTACTACACCATTTTGCAACATCCAATTATCAAGTATCCCCGTTTTTCTTATTCCACCATAGCGGGTAGGATTGGTACTATCCATCTGGTTTCTAATTAAATTAAAATCACCAGCAATAATTACCTTCCCTACCCTTTCAATTTGATTCATGAAATCTTTTTGATTCACATTTGGTACATATAAATTAACTAATGTTATTTTTTCTTCGTTAATACATCCTGTTATTATCAAATATCGTCCATCGATATCTGCTATTACTTTTTTTTTTCAAATTGGACTCTATTTGATATTAATGTTGCAGCCATTTTGAGGACCCAAAAGCTTTTTCATAAACCTGCATCCCTTTTAAATACATCCTGTTTATATACTCAGATTTCTGATGAGTTTCTTGCATAAAAAGTATGTCAGGAGAATCTCTTTTAATCTTAAATTCTAAACATCTTCTCTTAATCTGATTCCCAGTACCTTTAACATTCCAAGTCATTACCTTAATTACCCCCATTAATATTTTTAATTTTAACTATTCCCTCTTTTTCCTTTCCGTGACCCAAAACCCAAACAAATATATATAGACAACACATAACATAAAAAAATAAAAATAATAATAATAATATAAAACATGCAAACAACATAAAACAAAAACTAACATAACACACAACCACATAAAATCTTCATCTCCTACCATCTTCATTAAGACACGCCTCGTTTCCAAGAGTGGGGGAGAGGGGACCCCGTCCATCAGCTGGGTCGTCTCTTCATTGGCATAATTCTGGTTTCAATTGAACAACTACAAGTTCTTTGTCCCCGCACTTGGGCTCATCTTCCCTTTTATGTTCAGAGTCCAATGTAATCATCCTTTCCACTCCTTCACCAGTAACATCTAGACTTTTCTTCTGTACCTCCGCCAAGGATGGAGAAATATCTTTCGTTGGTTTTCTTTTCCTCTTTGGTTTTGGACCTAAACCTCCGACCGCCCCTCCTTCTTCCTCTGGTGTTGATGTATATACTTCAATTTCACCCATTTTGAGTAATTGTGATCTTAATTTACTTTGTTCTTCCTCTTTTTCCAAAAAGCCAAGCTCATGGAAGTATTGAACCACATCCATTTCTATTGTAAATATATGCATTCTATTTTTATAGAAAAATTTCATTTGCTTTGGTGGTCTCCAATTATACTTAATACTTCTATCTCTTAATATTTTAGTAATTGGCTTCAAATAATATCTCCATGATCTTTCCTCTCTTGAGATATCTTGAAAGACTTGGACCTGTTTTCCCTCAAGCTTCAGCACAGCATCACCATTTTCTCTAATTTTTGTCATTATTTGTAATTTATCATTAACACTTGCAAATCTCACCAAAACATTTCTTATTATTTCACGTTGTCTTCTAAATCCAATTCGATAGACACTTATCAAATCTGTAGTTGTAAAATTTTTATCCAATCCGAGTTCATTAAGCCATTTCAAAACACGTTGTTTAACATTGTCCACTTTTTCTTCAACTATGCCTCTTATAACAATGTTAGACTTCCTAACTTCTTCTTCCAGAATACATATTCTTCTATCCTGTTTTTCATTTTTTTAAAAAATTTCAGTTATTTGCTTATCAATTTTTTTTGTTTGCACTTGTAATTGATCTACATTATCTTTTATCACTGTTACTTCTGCTGTGTATTTAGCAAAATTAACATTAATTTTTGAACAATTTGTTTCAGCTGATTGGATCTTTCCTTCTTTGCTTCATCCATTTTTAAATGTATTTTTTGAAATTCTGTATCCATTATTTCAATTTTATCACTTAATTTGTTTAATGCCAACACAATTTGAGCTGAGTCAATACTAGCTTGAGAAATCTGTTTAACCTTAGATCGCACCGATTCATCTTTAGATGGATCCATCTTAATAACTCCTATAATTTTTGACCAAATATTTCTATAACCTTATTCACAATTCAAAATCAATGGGTCATCAACTTGTTTTTAAAATGTTGAATTGTTGAAGAGGAAAATCTTTAACCATCAGTTCTGTACCACAGATACTCAGAAGGGTCTTTTCAGAAGGACTTGGGCTTATTTTACTTTCACTTTAAGGAGCCAGAGATGACAAATAAAGCATTAAGGAGTCCCAAATTTTAAAAAGTTGAAAGTCCAAATTATTGAAGGCTTACTTACAATTGCTTCTTGCACTAGAGGCAGTATAAAATACAAACAGTGAAATTCCTGTAGTCATGTTAATCAAGATCAGTTACACTCCTCAGCGCCATTTTGCCCGTTGCGAACTTCAAACAGCAAAAGTACTTTAGATTACTTTAAAACTTTTAACTTTTAGTCCACAATTTTCACAGAGTCTTCAAAAAAAAGGGATAATTGCTTTCAAATTTTCAGATGATCCCACAAACAAGCCATTTAAATATTCGGCTGTTCCAAAAAAAAAAAGGGGGTTCCTGTTCTCCACATTTATGTCGACTCCAACATTCAGGCAGCTCTCATATATCTTATTTTTATCTTATTCAAACATAGCCATAAAACTTAATTTGCTGCCCTTTGCCCTGCGGACGTTTTTTGTGGATCCAGCTCACAATTAAGTTCAAATTTATTGTTTTTCAGACCTCTTTAAATCATCGTTTCACCGTTTCATCACCCCCTCTGCTCACTTTTATTTCCCCGAAGAGAAAGCACTTTAAAAAGAAACCTCAATTAAAAGCAGTTCAGAGTAGTTTACCACATCAATCTTAATCCAACCAAAACAGGAACTCTTCAATAATGCATTTAGTTGTTATTGGACTTCAAAAATGCTGTTTATTTTTATTTTCATCCGCTTTCAATTTTCCATATGCCGCAGAGAGACGAAGACAATGTCTTCTAAGCCACAGCCATGGACACCCCCCCCTGCAGTGTTTATGCAGTTAATAAATTAAGTGCTATGTCAGCATTTGTATAAGGGGGTCCTGGATTAATAGGGCAGTATATCAAACGCCTGAAATAACTTACACAGAATATTGGATATAAGAAATCTTCTTGGGACCTATCATGGCTTTTTTAATGGTTATCAGACTTATATTGACTAAAAATTCTCATTTTGAGTAGAGTCACAATTATAGTAATGGAGTTCATCTTCTGCTGCCTTTGTCAGTGCCAGTAAACCTAGAAAAAAGGCAAACCAAATCTCTCTGATGATGAGTCAAATTGACAGTCACTACCAGGTCTATACAGAACCTGCCTAGGTTGTGCAAATTACTGAGCCATCAATAATAGCACAAATGGGCAAGGGTGGATGGAACACCCCCGCCCTGAACAAATAGGAAGACATGGTGCAGCAAAATAATAACCATTTTACTATTGTTTAAATCCTTAGAATAAAAAACCTCACAATAAAAGTTCACTAGAAAAGAAAGAAATGCTGCTTGATTCCCTGCCAAGTCAACTAGCCCCAGGCAAGATGGAGCATCTTAGCTAAACTGCAACAATGTATCCATTTAAGAGGAAGTGTGAAACCTTAAGAATGTAGCCAGAAAATAGCCCTTTCACCTCCAGTTAAAGCAATCATTACACAATGGCACACAGAAACTCACCAGATTTCCATCCCCAACCTTCCCCAGAGGCAAGAATTAACCTCTTCCTCCCTGAAAGCATTGAAATAGGGAAAAATTATCCCATTAATAGACATGCCATTAAGCACCATTAAAGACATCTGAAACCCAAATATTAGAAAATGTATAAAACACTTACACCTTGTGGTCCTTCGGTCTAGCTAGCAGTATCCTTTTGTCAACCCTGAAGCTGACCTGACTGAAGCCATTTTTTTACCACTTCAGTGTTGCCACACTGGAGCTGAAGGATAGGGAGGGGGGAATTGAGATGGAGGGGAACATATGGCCAAAACAACATATTTTCTCTTGGGAACCAAGGACATTTTCACACCTGGTTGGAAGAAGGCGAAATGATGCCACCCAGCTGCCAGCCCATTCTGTGACTGGACCATGTGACTGATCATTTTGAGAAAGTGGGAGAACTTTTACTTTTAATTAGGTGAAAATTGCAGGACGCCTTAGAGTTGGTTTTCACAAGATATGTGCCAATATGATAATTCCAAATAAAAGAATTCTTTGAGGAATCTTGCATGCCTTGTAGTCTTGTTTCCTATGGATTTATTACTTGGAACCCTGACATTAAACCAATTCTCCTAAATTGAAATGAAACTTTCCATTCCATCCAGAGCTGCTATCTGGGGTCTTGAGCCCCGGCTGCTTACCTAGTCTATCGGGCAGCTGGAAGACTCAGGAAAGTTGGAAAAAAAGCCGAGGAAATGGTGGCCACTGGTAGAGCCTTTGGAGGAATAGCTGAGAATCTACAACCCCCCTTGCCCCAATGGGCAGCATCAGCAGTGGCAGATGTCAAGCACCAGTTGGGCGTCTGGCCCAAAGCTCACACCAAATGGCCCAGGAGTTCTGCTGGGTGAAGGAAGACCTCAGCTACCAATCTGCATCCCAGGAACTGGTGAAGAAGCATCCGATCACATTGAAGAGGGAGGAGGGGACCACAAGCCTCAAGTGGAGGTCAACGGGACCCCTGTATCTCAGCAAGTCTGAGGAATGGAAGTATTGGATCGCAACCCACTACCAGACCCTGGAGGGATTTCCAGAAAAGCTTGACCATCTGAGCCTTGGCAGAGGAGGGTGGCACCAACGATCTGGGCAAACTATTGTGGTTCTCAGCCAGTCAACTTTTACATTTTCTGCCCAGAGGGACCAATCTACCCAGGGAGTAACTCCTGTACTGCTCCCATCAGCACAGTCCAGTGCACGGCAGTCTCTCCACGTGGGCCTAGTTTACTTATCTGGCAGCCCAGCTTATCAGCCCATCACCACCTCCATCGGTGGTGGAATCCTCTGAGTGGAGCCCTCTGAGATGCCAGAGACCCACTAGTCCACTGGGGAGGCCCCAGGTGCCATACAGGCAGGCTTACTATCTGGGTCAGGGCTGGGTCCAGCTTCAATTGGCACCTGCTCCCTTCCAGTGCCCCATCTGCCTCTGCCACCAGCATGACCAGCCCCTCCACCCTGCTTCAGGGATGTCTTTGATGGGAATCTGGAAAAGCTGGTGTTTTTCCTAAACCGAGTCTGGGCCCACAATGATCGCTATGGGGAGGACTACCTAACTGACCAAGAGATAATCTCTATCATCACAGACAACCTAGAAGATGAAGCAGTGGAGTGGGAGACCCAATTCCATGATGAGGGCACCCCGGAACTCTACAACACTGATGACTTCCTACAGGAGCTCGAATGAGATTCAAGGAGAATGAGATTCATGGCCCAGGGCCATGAAGTGGAGGAGCAGATTAAAATGGTCAAGCAAAGGGGCCACCCAGCTAAAGAATACATCGGAGAGTTTCAAAGACTCACTGGGAAACTGAGGCGCTGGACCAAGCACCTCCTCATGCACTATTTCAAAGGTAGTCTGGACCACGAGATACGCAATGCTTGTGTCATCTAAGGGTTCCACAACTGTATCCATGACTGGTACTGGATGGCCATAGGCATGGACATTGAACTCCACCTGCACTCAAAAGAGATGCCAGAGAAGAAACCTAAGAAGAAGAAAGCTCCCATTGGAAGCTCATCTGCTTCATGGTGGCACCAAAGATGACCAACACAATCATCCTGGGACTGGACTGGCTGGACAAATGGGGTCCGACCATCTCTTGGAAAGACAGCTACTGAAAAATGAAGCTGGGACTATGGCCCTTCCCCCCTCCTGACCTTGGAGGGAGGAAATAGCCAAGTCGGAAAAAGACAAAAAGGCAGACACCACAACAGAGGTGTGGCTGGGAAGCCCCCAAGTCCCCAGAGAATATTGGGACCTTAGCCCCAGAACTGTTTAGTGAGGAAGAATGCAATGCCCTCCCACCTCACCACCTCACAGACTGTGCCATAGAGTTTGTGCCTGGGGCTAAACTGCCCAAACCAAAGATGTATTCCATGACCCAAGGGAAATGACTAAATTGAGAGAATACATCCACACTTACCTAGGCAGAGGAGTCATACAACTAGCCAACTAGAGTAGCCGCCCCAGTTCTCTTCAAAGAGAAGAGAGATTGGTTGATGAGATTATGCATGCATTTTAGAGATATTAATGCTGTGTGCATGGAAAACACCTACCCACTGCCCCTCATGAAGAACATGCTGGCTCACCTAGCAAAGGGGAAGGTATTCACCAAAGTAGACCTATGGGAGCCCTACTATAGGGTGCAGATAAAGGAAGATGATGAGTGGAAAACTGCCTTTAACTGCCTGTTAGGAAGCTTCCAATTCAAAGTGATGCCTTTTGGCTTACAAGGTGCCCCTGCGGCCTTCATGCAGCTAATCAACAAAGTGAACACCTGTATAAAGGAGTTCTTGTGTATTTGAATGACATTCTCATCTTCACTGAAACCCTAGAAGAGCATGTTAAACTGGTGCGCCATGTCCTGAAAAAACTCATTGCAGCTAAATTATATGCGAAGCTGTCAAAATGTGAATTCCACAAGCTGAGTCTAGATTACCTGCCTACCGAGTGTCAAATGAGGGAGTGAAGATGGACCCGGCTAAAGTTAAATCAGTTTTAGATTGGCAGCCCGCACACACCCAAAAACAACTTCAAAGCTTCTTGGGGTTTGCCAACTTCTACTGGCAATTCATCCCCTCCTTCACGGAAATCACCGTACCCATTTCTGAACTCTTAAAAACAAAGGGGAGTGCAGAAACCATGCCCAAGCCAACCCCTTAACTGGACTTTAGAGTGCCAGTGGGCTTTTCAGATGCTGAAGGCCCTGTTTGCCAAATAACCTACCCTCAGGCACTCCAACCCAGAAAAGCTTCATCATCAAAGCTGATGCCAGTGATTGTTGTGGCCCATCAGTGGCCTGTGTGGATTGTAGCTGATTCTGACAATGAGGAGGCTGGTGTGGTGCTGCACCAGCAGCCTGTGCAGCTGGTACTTGAGTCAGACAATGAGGAGGCTGGAGAAGATGTGGTGCCAGAGGCAGGGATTCAGCCAGGGCCTTCAGAACCTCCAGAAGCTCCTTTAAGTGAAGAGGATGAAGAGGAGGAGCCTCTTCTCGATGCACGGGCATGCAGAGCTGCCAAAAGGCAGGAGTGGTTCCTCAGGAGGAGGTCTCCTCGAGAATAAGGCTTGGGGCTAATTGGCCACTCCCTTAGCCTATTTAAGGAGGAACGCCGACTGAGTGAACAACTTTAGTTCACTCTCCTTCGCATCTGGATTCTCTGCAAATTGCTTCTGGGCTTTCTGCTAACCTTAATAAAATTGTGATTACTTTATCTTTGGTTTCTTGTAGGCTGTTAAGAAAGTTTATTAACAACCTTTGTTTTGAAAAAGACTGAGTTATTTTAGTAAATTAAGTTTTGTACAAACTTTGTGTGTGCTGTGTTCTTTGGGGTCCGTAGCTGGGGCAGAACAGCGATGTAGCCATTGCAACTGTCCTGCTGCAAAGGAATGCTAATGGAAACATATAGCCCTGAGCTTACACTGCCAAAGAATTAACATAGACCAAGAGGAGGTGGCCGGGGTAGGAGAAGGAAGCCTATGCTGTCCATTGGGTCCTGCTAACCTGGAGACACTTCATTGAGGGTAGTCGTGTCCTGTTTGAAGTGTGGACAGATCACAAAAACCTAGAGGCATTGAAAACCCCATGAAGGCTTTCTCCAAAGCAAGTTCACTGGGCACAATACTTCAAATGGTTCAACTTTGAGCTTAAGTATATCCCTGGAAGGAAAAACCTCCTGGCAGATGCCCTGTCAGGTAAACCACAATACAATAGCAAGCTTGAGGAGGTGATCTATGCCATGATTCTCCCATCACAGCCTGCCTCACAAGTCATGACTGCAGGCAAGCCAGGCAACAGGGAGCCAAAAAGGAGTCCAGGGTGACTCAAAGACTAAGAGATGAACTGCCAGCTGACCCATGGTACAATAACAAGGAAGCGCAGACCATTAGGGATGGAAAAGCCAGGAAGGGGTTGAAGTTGTATGTCCCCACAAGCCTGTGGCTCCAAGTCCTTCAGCAAAGTCACGATTCCAAGCAAGTAGGGCACTTTGGCTACTTGAAGACCCTGCACTTGTCCCAGAGGCAGATTTGGTGACCAAAAATGAAAAGAGATGTTGAGGACTACATCAAGAGCTGTGCCACATGTGCAGCCATGAAGAAAAGGCCATGAAAACCCCCAGGGCTACTACAGCAAATGGCAGACTCCTCCAGACCATGGGTGGAGATTGCTATGGACTTTATCATGGAACTCCCTGACAATGGGGGGAATACAGTCATTTGGACCATGATAGACTTGTTCTTGAAGCAAGTCCACTTCATCGCATGCCCAGGGAAAAAATAACCAAGATCTACAGACTGCATGTGGTTCCCCATAATATTATTTCTGATAGAGGAGTCCAATTCAAGGCTACCTTTTGGAGGGAGTTAGCCAAGTCCATTGGGTCCTCACAGGGGCTTAACTCTGCTTTTCATCTAAGAACAAATGTGGTGGCAGAATGGATGAACCAGTGGTGAAATGCAATTTTTTTTACTACCTGTTCTGTGGGTGTGGTTTGGTTAGTGTGACAGGGGAAGGATACTGCAAAATCTCCATTCCCACCACACTCTAGGGCCAGCCAGAAGTGGTATTTGCTGGTTCTCCAAACTGCTCAAAATTTCCACTACTGATTCTCCAGAACCTGTCAGAACCTGCTGGATTTCACCCCTGGGATGAACACAATGGTAGAACAGTTCTTGAGGTGCTATGTCAACAACCAGCAGTCTAATTGGGCAGAGCTGCTGCCATTCGCTGATGTAGCATACAATAATGCTGTTCATAGTAGCATTGTCCTGACCCCTTTTCAGGTCACCAGCAGCATGGAATTTGTTCCCATTCCCAAACTTCCCAGGAAGCCTCCCTCATCTCTGTCATTAAATGAGAGGATGGACTCTCTGAAGCAGGGGTGGGAAAACACAAAGCGGGCATTGCAGGAAGTGGCGAAAACCTATAAAGCCCAAGCTGACAAATGCCGCAGTCCCCAACAATCATTTTGGGTTGGGAGCAAGATTTTTTTTTCCAGAAAGTATTCTCTGTTTAAAGCTCCAGGGAAAAAGCTAGGGCCGAAGTTTATCGGGCCTTTCCCCATAGTGAAATTGATTAACCCGGTTATGGTGCAGTTTAGCCTCCTTTGCCTATTAGGGGAAGTGCATCCGGTCTTCCATAGCAGCTTGCTGAAGCTGGCATTAGGTTCCCTGATTAGGCTGGTAGATCAGGTAGCCCTAAAGCCAATAGTGGTGCAAGGGGATATGCACTATGAGGTAAAAAAGATTTTAGATTCAAAATCGCACAGGGGCAGGTTGCAGTATTGGGTACAGTGGAAAGGGTACCCCCACTCTGAAGCCACATGGATCAAGTGCTGGGATGTTAAAGCAGATAGGTTGGTCAAGCAGTTCCATGAATAGTACCCTCAAAAACCAAAGGGGCCTTCAGGGGGAGGAAGGGGAGGTTAATTTGTGATTAATCTCTTTCTGCTTTCTTCTCATTATATGAAGTCTTTTTTGTTTGAGGGGGGCTACCCTGAAGCTTACCTGACTGAAGCCATTTTTTTACCGCTTCAGTGTTGCCACACTGGAGCTGAGAGATAGGGAGGGGGGAATTGAGAGAGAGGGGAATATATAGCCATATATTTCTCTTGCGAATCAAGAACATTCTCACATCTGAGAAGAAGGCAGAGTGATGCCACCAGGCTGCCAGCCCATTCTGTGATTGGATGTGACTGATTGTTTTGAGAAAGTGTGAGAACTTTTACTTTTAAATAGGTGAAAACCATGGTAGACCTTAGAGTCAGTTTTCACCAGATATGTGCCAATATGATAATTCCAAATAAAAGTATTCTTTGAGGAATCTACATGCCTTGGAGTCTTGCTTGCTATGGATTTATTACTTGGAACCCTGACAACTTTGCTGAATTGTCACTCATCTTTGGCTTCCAAAATTAAAGTCTTCTTTCTGGCAGCTTGCTTCCTTGTCTAATTTGTTCTCCGAATGCTGATCTCAGCATCCTGGCTGGAAGAATCCACCTGAGAGAATGTTCCTTCCCACATTACCAACCACAATTGGGACCAGAAATTTATCCCTATATGATGCGGTCATTAAATGAGATAACACATGATAACAATCTACAATTATATTGTTGGCTTTATTCTGCTTGTCAGAAGTTAGTTGTGAAGCACACAAATGATGATCACATGACAGATTCTGCAATCATTGTAAACATCTGCCCATTCTGAAATTCCTTATTGTGAAGGGCCTGTTTTTGCAGGCAAGGTCAGATCTACCAGTGTCAGCTTTCTCAGATAGACAGAGAGGGAACATGACCAGATGAGCTAATTCTACTTTACTATAAGGCTACATTAACAAAATCTTGCAAGTCTGAAAGTATAAATCTCTCATCATCACTTATTACAGTCTGATAAATTGGGGAAGATCCTTTCTGGGTTTCTTTCACTGCTCTTATGCACTTGCAGGCTCCTCCCACCTCTTATTTGATCATTTCCTATGTAGCATTCCCCTTTCTCCTCCTATCTCCCATTTCCCATTGGAGATGGCCAATGGTATCTACAATACCTGGTTTTTCTTTTAGGAATTGTTTCCTTCTCCATAGTTCTTGTGTCAACTTCGAAATGGATCAGGGCTGTTGCAGCCATCTTTCTGTTTCTCAGCTTGCCACACATTGGGGGGGGGAGGGTCTGAAATGTCAACAGATCATCCCGTGGGAACTAAGGTAATCACAATTGGTGCTGGCCAGAGACTAAGGGTAGTTGTCAAGGAGATGCCAGAACACCAAATTGGACAATGTAATCTGTAACCATGAGGGAGGGAATTATCTATTCTTTAATTATACTGAAACCACGGAAAATATTTAGAGCTGTTTTTGTTTTATTCATGCCGAAATGATATACTCAATAAAACAATTCTTTGAGAAAACTGAAAGTCTTGGAGTTGCTGAAATGGTTGGGTTCATTAGTTGTAACTTTGTCATTAAACCAGCTCTAACTTCTTAAGCTTTAATTAGTGAAAAATCCCTTTGGGGCCCTGAGCCCTGGCTGCCTACCTGATCACCTTTGGGAGGACAGAGAAGACTCAGGGAAGAATGAAGGGATGGAGCGAAAGGGAGAGCCTGTGACCAAGTCCACCCCAGGCCTGGTGCAGGGGACGGGCAAAGCAGATTCCTGAGCCCAACATCCACTTCATAATAGTGCCAATAATGATGGAGGTGGTGATTCTCGGATCATCCTAGCTAGACAAGTGGGGGCCTACTATACAGTGGCAGAAGGGCAAGAGAAAGATGAAGCTGAGGAAGAGGCTCCATGTCAGGTTCCTGTCGGAATGCTTCCATTCTGGATGGGAGCAGGGAGGCATCAGCCATAGTTTACATGCTTTCACTTTTGCTGTAACTGCTTGGCAGCATGAGGGAGGAGAGGTTCACATCATTTCCATCAACTCCTCCCAACTGGTTCGTGCCTGGTGTTCAAGGCCACAGTACCCCATAGATGGCATCTTTCTACTGTGCTGCCTCAGAGAAGTCAAAACACCTATGTAGCAGGTGATTAGCTACCAATGAACATGGGGTTTTGGGGTGGGGATTGAAGGAAAAGAATTAGCTTTACGCTTCGTGCCTGATTTTCAGACTCCACCTGATTTTTCTGCAATCACTATCTCTCAGTAAAAGTTCCTTTTGAATTTTTGAGTTGTCTCAAGAGTTTTGCTTTCTTTGAAGAGGAGTTGAGGCAGATTGTTACACTCCCTCCTCCAGTGAGAGACCTTGGAGGAGAAGTTGGACAGCAGAGAGCAGCTAGGGGGGAGGGGGGAGGGAGCTGAGCATCTGAAGGCTGCCTCAGAGCAGCTGCTGGGAATTCCACTCATTCCTAAAGAGTACAGAGACCTGGGTGAAGTGTTCAGAGAGAAGGAATTTGATGTCCTACCCCCCCACCCCTTCCTACCAACTGGGTTGTTGAGATCCTGCTGGGAGTGAAACTCCCTAAACCGAAAATGTACTCCATGACCCCAAAGGAGATAGAGGAACTGAGGAACTATATTGACAAGAACCTAGCCTAGGGTTTCATTCAGCTGGCCAAATCCCATGTGGCAGCCCCTGTACTATTCAAGGAGAAAAAGGACAGGTTGATGAGGCTGTGCATGGATTTTAGGGGGATAAATAAGATGTGCATAGAGATCATGTACCCCCTCCCGCTGATGAAGGACATGATAGGTCACCTAGCCAAAGGGAAGCTCTTTACTAAACTAGACTTGAGGGAGGTGTACTATAGGGTGAGGATCAAAGAGGGCAATGAATGGAAAACTGTCTTTGATTGCCCGTTAGGAAGCTTCCAGTTCAAGGTGATGCTGTTTGGATTCCAAAGGCCCCCACAGTATTCATACAACTGATTAATGAAATGCTGCATGATCACCTGTACAAGGGGGTCATAGTGTACCTGAATGACATCCTCATCTTCACTCAAACGATGGAGGAACATATAAAATTAATATGTCAGTTGCTCAAGAAACTTTTGGTGGCAAATCTGTTTGACAAACTGTCCAAGTGTGAGTTCCAGAAGACCCGCTTAGACTACCTGCCATCAAGTGACGGGACAGAGATGGACCCGGGGAAAGTAAAAGCCATACTAGAATGAAAGCCCCCTGGACCTGAAAGCAATTGCAGAGTTTCCTGGGGTTTACAAACTGTTACAGGAAGTTTATCTCCTCCTTTGCCAAGATCTCCCTGCTGATCACTGTGCTATTGAAGACAGGGAAAGGGGGAGGAAAACTTTGACCAGGCCAGCCATTAAACTGGACAATGGAGTCCAAAAGGATTTCAAGGAGCTGAAGAGGTTGTTTGCTGAGGAACCAGTCCTAAAACACCCCAACCATGAAGAGCCCTTTGTCATTGAGGCCTGCAATATGGCAGTGGGGGCAGTACTCCTCCAGAAAAACTGAGAGGGGAAGATGCAATATTGTGCTTACACCTCTCAAAAACTCACTGAAACAGAGAGGTGTGGGACTGTGTGGGAGAAGGAAGCATTTGTCATGAGATGGGCCCTATTTCTTGAGGGGAGTAAAGTGCCATTTAAAGTGTGGACTGACCATAAGAACCTGGAGGCATTGAGGATCCCCTGGAAACTTTCATCAAAGTAGGTCTGTACTTTAGGTAGGTACAAAGTAGGCAAAGTACTTGTGGGCACAGTACTTTAACCGGTTTGACTTCAAGTTAAAATACATCCCAGGGGAGAAGAACATTTTAGCTGATGCCTGTCCTGCATGCCACAATATAATAGTAGTTGGGAGGAAGTGGTAAATGCCATCATCCCTCCAGCCCAAAAAGTGGTTGCAAGTGACCATGAGGCAGCAGGCTAGGAGGAGGCCATTGAACCCCAGTGGCGAGCCAGCCTAATAGTTAAAAAAGGAGCTGCAATCCAATCCATGTTTCAAGGACCATGGGGGGAAGCTGACATCGAGAGAGGGACTGGCATGGAAAGGAGACAAATTGTATGTTCCTAGCATCATATGAGTTCAAATGCTACAACACAGCCACAACACCAAGCAAGCTGGCCACTTCAGGTTTTTAAAGACTCTACACTTAGTGACCATTTTGGTGGTCAGAAATGAAAAAGGATATAGAAAGTTATGTGAAAAGTTGTGCCATGTGCATGGTGATGAAGAAGAGGTCAGGGACTATTGCAACAAGTGGCAGAGTCGACCTGATCCTGGGAGGAATTAGTGATGGATTTCATAGTTGAGCTCCCAAAGAGCTCATAGTAATAGACGTCTTTTCCAAACAGCCGCACTTCATAGCCTACCTGAGCCTCCCATTTGCCCAGAGACTGGCCAAGCTGCAGCACATCTATTGACTGTATGGGGTGCCAAAGAGAGTCATCTTGGACCAGGAGGTCCAATTCACTGCCAAATTTTGGAGGGAGTTTATAAAACTTATGGAACCCTCCCAAAGGCTTAATTCTGTGTTTTACCCATGTACGAATGGAACTGTGGAACAAGGTAATGCAATGATAGAGCAGTACTTGAGATGCTATGTCAACTACCAGCAGTCTATCTGGACAGATCTCTTGCTGAGATTGCATACAATAATGCTGTACATAGCAGCAAAGTAACCATGGGGGTGGAATATGTCCCCATGCCAGAATACCCTCGGGAACCTCCCTCCTCAGTGAGTTTAATGGAATGGGTAGATTCTTTGCAAAACACATGGGGAAATGTAAACTGATTGCTGGTCAAAGCAACAGAAATAGTGTATCTCTCCTTAAAATACCTGAAGCTGAAGCTGAAGCTGCCCTACCGAAAGCTGGGTCTGCAATTTATAGGCCCTTTCTCCACAGTGAAAATAATAAATACAGTGACAGTGGAGTTAAAACTGCCACATCTACTGGGAAAAGTTCACCTGGTGTTCCATTGCAGTTTGCTTAAGCCAGTGGTAGGGTCAGAACTAAGGCCAGTAGCCAGGATAGCTCAGAGTCCAATCGTAGTAGAAGGGGAGACACATTACAAGGTTAAAAGGATCCTGGATTTCAGGTTATATACAGTAGTGGCCAAAATTGTGGAAACCTTTTGGGAAAAGTGTATATTTGAGGTTTGATGGCTAATAACATCTTTTTTTTTTTTTTTTGAGTTTCAAGATAATCATATTCCACTGCTGGAATGGTCTAGGAATAGCCCAGACCTTAACCAATTGAAAATCTATGGAGCCGATTAAAGAAACTTGTTAGTCAGAAGCGACCCAGCAATAAAACCCAGTTAATAGAAGCAATCATTCAATCATGGTTTCACATTATAACAGCTGCAGAACTAAAAGACTTGGTTCACTCCATGGGAAGAAGTTGTAAGGCCATATTCCTTAGAATAGTTGGTTACCCAACTATTAACTGACATGGTAATAATTTTTGTATATCTCATTTTTTCTACATGTTTCACTTTTCTTCTTTATACTGTAACTGCTATTCTAATAGCAAATCCTTCATAAATGTTACTGCATTACATTCTTGATTAAATTATCTTTTCATTGATATATAATTTTATGGTACTACTAAAAAAAAAAGTGGTGTTGGTAGATTTCTGGTTGGTGCTACGGCAATCGGATAGGGAAATAGTGGGGCTCCTTGGAGCCCCATGAAAACCCCGTCTATTAAGCCACCGTCGGCAGGTCTGCAGACCTACCCTGTCCTGGAGGGACAGGGGATTAGAAAGGGACCCCTCAGATGGTCGAGAAGAATGGGCAGGTTCCTCGGGGCCAGAGGATTGCCCTCTGTGTCGGCATTGGTGAGAGTGGCAGCCATGGTGGCTGCCCCAAGGCTGTGGCAACTGGGACAAGCAAAGTGCAGGAGGAGATGCAGGAGCAAGGTGTTTGAATGCCGGGTGAGTAGGACTAGCCCAGGTGGGAACAGCCTTCAAATAATTGATTACTAACAATGCCCTGACCCTAATAGTGGCTAAGAACTACTTGGGCAAAGAATTCAAAGCAACTAACAAAGAGAAGACCCATTAAAGGACAATAGTACTTATTGACTGCTTTTGGAATGGACTCCTTTGGATGGATTTAAAACTTGATATTTTCCTGGTCTTTAATGAGAATGGATTATCTTTGAAGAGGGAAAAGGAGAAGAGGAAATAAGTAGAATGTCTTTTTAAAGCTATCAGAAATAACAAGCGGAGGAAGTTAAAATGGTTGCCTGCTGAGAAGTGTAAACTGCAAACTGTGGATTGCTTGCTATTTAAAGAAGAAACTTTGTATCTTGTTTCCCAAATTGGATTACTTTGAGGAAAAACTAAGTAGGCTTGATTTTAGATGTACTTAATCTGTTTTTGGACTACTTATGGATAGTTGGAAAGAAATAATTAATTGGAACAATTAAAACTGCTGATTAATGGCGCTGTAACAAAAGGGAAGAGTGGAGCAACAGAAAAAGACATGAATGCTACCATATGTGGAATACAAAAGAACTAAATCCTTTAGTCTTTATAACCTTATTGATATTGGAACTGAAAAAAAGTATGGACAGATTGGAGAAAGGGAAAAACTGGAATATACTGGATAGCAAGATGAGAAAAGTACTACAGTTTGATTAAAATGGATGTAAATGCTTTCTATGTAATTGAGGTCTAAACAATGTAAGGAGGAGACTTCCTCTTTCTTTTTTTCTCTCTCTCTTATTTTCTCTTTCCTTTTTTTATTACTCTCTTAATATATTCATCTCTTTTTTTCTCTTTCTTTTTTTGAATCTTTTTTATTTCTTTTGTTATACTTTTATTCCTTTTTTCTTCTCCCTTTCTCTTTCCTTTTTTGACTTTTCTTTATTATTATTGAGAGAAGTGATTTTTAAGGTGGGGAAAATATGATAATAGAAAAACTATAAGAAATATGAAGATTATGAATGAATTTTTGATTACTAATAAGAATTGCTGATGGACTTAATGAATATAGAAAATTATTTCTTTAAAATGGTTTAAAATATTGTCCTTTATAGAAAATAAGAAAACGTGAATGAAGTTTTGAATATTAACAGGAACTGCTTATAGATTTTATGATTATTTTTAAAGCGGGAAATGTCATTATAGAAAAACTATAAAAATGTGAAGACTTTGAAAGAAATTTTTTAAATATTAATAAGAGTTCTAATGGTTACAGAAAATTGATTTGAAAGTGGTTTAAAATTTTGTTTTTTCATAGTAAATAAGAGAATGGAAATGAATTTTTGAATATTAATAAGACTTGTTTTTAGATTTTATAACTATGGTAAATTGGTGTTTCAAAATGGTTTAAAATTTTGTTTTACATAGAAAAACAAGAAACAAATAGGAAATGGGAGAAATTTAAATAAAATTAATAGTTTAAGAGAGAGTAGGAGAGAAAATATATATTAAAATGCATTATTATTTTAAATTGGTAAGGAAGTATGATTTTGGTGATCAGATTATTAAAGCTAAATTGTGAATTAGTCAAATATAAGGTTAGGAGTGGAGGAAAGTATCCCTGGAGAACAGCTGATTAGGCTGTGAACCAGCCAAAAATAAACTTAGGAGGAGTGGAGGAGATAATGCTGGAGAGCAGTTAGAGCCAAACTGTGAACCAGTTAAATATAAGGTAAGGAGCAGAGGAAAGCATCCCTGGAAAACAGCTAACTATGCTGTGAACCAGCCAAAAATAAACTTAGGAGGAAAGGAGGAGACAATGCTGGGGAGCAGTTAAAGCCAAATTGTGAACCAGCTAAATGTAGGTTAGGAGTGGAAGGAAGCATTCCTGGAAAATAGCTGATTAAGCCGTTATCCAGCTAAAAATAAACCTAGGAGGAGTGGAGGATAAAATGTTGGAGAGCAGTTAAAACCAAATTGTGATCTAGCTAACAAATAAGGCTAGGAGTGAAGGAAAGCATCCCTGGAAACCAGCTAACCAAGCTGCAATCCAGCCAAAAATAAACCTAGGAAGAGTGAAGGAGATATTTCTGAAAACAGTTACAGCCAAATTGATAGATGTGGAGGAAAATATTGTTGGGGAATAGCTATATAAGTTATGAACCATTTAAACATCAGAATTAGCTGTAATGGAGAAGAAGCTTGTAATTAGCAAAAACAAAATATTTTGGGTATAATAAATTATAGGTGGAAATGTGGAATAAATTTTAAAGTGAATTGCTTTTGAAATGTTTTTAAGAGAGGAGTAAAATATTCTATGTTGGTTATCAGATGTGATTTAAAAGAAACATTGATTTGATTTGGGTCTTTGAAGTAAGGAAAATATATGAAATACTGATTTTTAAAATGATAAATTAATATTATAAAGAGCTGTATAGATTTGGAGTTTAAGATTTGGGGTGATTACATAGTAGAATGTTAAATGCTAGAATAAGATGTCAGATGGAAAGATAAAAATTGGGTTTAGATTTGTTCCTTTTTTCTTTTTCTTTTTTCTTTTTTTTAAAGATGTTAATGTATGAAATTTGAAATTTATACTTATTTTATACCAGATCCAACCCTTGCTCTAAAAAGATGTGTTTTATGTTTAAAAATAAATAAAAAAAAATTTCAAAAAGAAAAATGGTGTTATTAGCTAGTTTTAGAAAATACACTTTCCCCAAAAGGTTTCCACAATTTTGGCCACTACTGTAAAGGCAAACTCCAATATCTAGTCCAATGGAGGGGAAATCCAAAGTCAGAAGCTAGATGGGTGAAGGCACAGAATATGAAAGCAGATTGATTGGTAAGAAAGTTTCACGAGAAATACCCCCAGAAACCCAAAGGATCTTCCTAGGGATAGAGGGAACCCTGGATTTCATTAATGTCTGTGTCAGGCCTGGAAGCCATCTTTTGCATTGGGCCTTCAGACTGCCACATTTCCTACTGTGGGAAACCTTGGAGGGGGGATTGTATGGAGCATGGGTGATATATAGTCATAATAACATTCTTTTCTCAGAGAGTCGAGGAAAGCTTGCCTTGCACCTGGAGAGGTGGAACTGGGAGGTCTTTCCAATTGGATCGGTGCTTTGATTGGGCCATGTGATGGACTTGTGGGTGCTGGGCAGGGACTTGGACTTTCTGTTGGATGGGGAAAACCTGGAAGCTTTCAGATTTGGGTTTTCCCAGATGTGTCAATATGACATCTCTAATAAAATGGAACTTTGAGGAACTTCAAGCCTCAGAGTTTTCTTTCATTGGGAGTATTACTTGGAACCCTGAAAATTTGTGTATGCTTGATGTTCTCCAGGTGCTTCTCCCTTTCTAGGGGGATCGACGGTCAACTTTGAAACAGATCAGGCCTGTTGCAACTATCTTTCCATTTCTCAGCTTGTCACACTGTGTGTGTGTGTGTGTGAAGTCTGGAATGTCAGACCAGAGAACAGCAACAGATCATCCAGCGGGAACCAAGATCATTTCAACAGGTGCTGGCCAGAGACTTAGGGTAGCTGCCAAGGAAATGCCAGAACACCGAATTGGACAATGTGATCTGTGACCATGATGGAGGGAATTATCTATTCTTTAATTATACTGAAACTGTGGGAAATATTTAGAGCTGGTTTTGTTTTCATTCATGCCGAAATGATGTACTCAATAAAACAGTTCTTTGAGAAAGCTGAAAGTCTTGGAGTTGCTGAATTGGTTGGGTTCAGAACCTTGTCATCTTGTGCATTCCTATTCAAGGTATTTATCCCTTCACCCTCTTTTCCCACATTGTATCTTTTGATACTAATGCAACCCTTTTCCCTTATATTTTTCCTTTATAGTACTATTATAGCTCCAATGTCAAAGCAAAGCAGTAGGGAACAGATGGGTCTTTCATTTCTACTTCCTTTGTAGTCCACAGTCATCTTATAATAAGAAAGAACTGAGAATTCATAGAAACAAAATGGCAAGGTACCTGCATTGCAACATAAATATGTTTAAAAAAATAAAAGGAGAAAGAAAGGAGGAAGGAGTAGAAAGGCAGCCTGGATAAAAACTGAAGAGTATGTGTTGGGACATGTACAGATTGGATGGAGCCTGACTGTCTATGGTTGAACACAGTTCATTAACTTAATTTTGGACCAACTACAAGATTGTTAAAACAACATGAACTGCCAAACAGCAGGGAGCGTAGGAACCCAGCATCCCAGAACAAAATGGCTGGAGGGAAGAGGGCATGTGAGCACTGCAACCAATCAGAACTGGATCTGTTACAAGAATGGAATGAAGTGCTGGAGATCATCTGCTCTGAAGGATCTAAGACAACTCAAATTGTAAAATAGTTGTTTTGAATTAAAGCTGGAAAACCTGGGAGTGGGGCATATTTCAGATGGACCAGTATTGAGAATAGAACAATGTCATCTTTTCTGCTCTTAAGAAGGAACAAGGGAACCACAACAAGGATGAGGAGACAAGAAGAAAGTAAGGATCTGTGCAGTGCTCCAAACTCAGAAAATTTCCAAAGTAACAAAAATAGGCCATTTTGAAAAATAAAATAATGGTTTTGTCTTTAAAATAGATTGTTGTGAATTTGAAATGATCACCGTTTTTAGCATTTAGCATATTGCTACAGAATCCTACCTCACAAAATACCTTCAGGGATATTGAGATGTTCCAAAGTGGAAAAAATTCTGATCCAGTCCTTCATTTTTAAGTGCTGAGATAATCATGTCCATAAAAGATAGCATCTTACTGGATGTAAAAGTGCAGTCTGGAAGAATAGAATTCTTTATAAAAAGTGCTGGTTTTTTTCATGTAGACTAAACTAAGTACAGTTGCAGTCAAAATATGATTTAAAAAGCAAGTCCAAACTCTATTATTAATTAACTTCTTTGTCAAAATAGATTGAAAGTGTTCCTTTATCAGAACAAGAGGGAGGGAAATATCTTTATCCCAGGAGGATAGCAAGAAATTGATTTTTCTGCTTGAGATTATGCGGCTTTGCTATATAGGCTTAAGGCTTTTAATTTGCTTACAACATAAATAGACTGGTTGAGCTCTATACTTCATGCGATCAATGAAAAATAGTTTACTTTGAACTTTGTCTGATTTTAAAAGAATTCCATTAACCAGTAATAAAGGCTTTCTATTAATATGATTACTACAGGGGTTTGAGCTAAGAGGGAAATACATTTTATCCTTAGTGTGGATATTGTGGAATTGTTTTTAAGAAATGGAATGGAAAACAAAGGAGTCCTTGTGTCTTTTTTTTTTTTTAAACACAATTGTCTATGTACCAAACCAGAGGAAGGCATATTTCCTTTACTGAAAAATTTGG
The DNA here is from genome assembly GCF_059756535.1 of Pantherophis guttatus. Lineage (NCBI taxonomy): Eukaryota > Metazoa > Chordata > Lepidosauria > Squamata > Colubridae > Pantherophis > Pantherophis guttatus. Next base: position 81,912,687 of record NC_142066.1, read on the forward strand.
ACTCTTGGAACTCCAACAACTTTAACTATAAAAGTTGTATTAACTTTGTTAGGTTTTTTGTGCCAGCAGAAGCAAGATGCCAGGAGGTTCCAGCAAGAACCCCCAAGAGATGGATGGCAGGACTTCCCTGGTCATGACCAGGAGTCTCCAAGCAAGGTTGACAGCCCTGAATCCAGTCCCTGATGCGAGCTTCGATCCAGAGGAGGGTACAGATGATCTCTATGCCCCCAGAGGACCCAGCGGAACGCAAGAGACCCCTTCGCATGCTTCCTTGCAGCTGCAAGCCACAGAGGAAGGCATGGAAGACCAGCAGTCCACCCAGGACTGCCAGGACACCGGGGATGCGGCCAGGGACCAGGCCACCCCCAGCATAGACCAGCTCACTGGTGAGGAATGCAGAGAGCTGCTATGATTGCTCCTAGCAACCCAAGGGACACCAGGAGCCCAGCCACATGGGACACCAGCGCAGGGGGCCTCTGGACACCGGGTAAGTCCTTCCCCAGCGCCCAGGAGGCTCCCCAACATGGCGCCGGCCACCCTGGGGGCCCCCGGGGCCCCGGAGCTTTTAGTGGGAAAATTCCCGCCAAATCGTGACCTGCAGCTTCCGGGGCCAACCAGAAGCAACATGGCGGCCCCCAGGCCACCTACTTCAGCGAGGCTTGGTAGGCCTCAGCTAGGCCACGAGGCCCAGCAACGGATGGCAGCCAGGCAAAGCAGCATGCAAACTGCTCGCCCCCCCCCACAGGCAAGCCTCGAAGTCTGCCCAGCCACTCCTGCTGCAGCGGGCATCAGGGCTGCAATCCAAGTCCTGGTCGCAGCCCTGGAGGCCACAATGACTGAGGCCTCAACCTCGGGGGCAGCCAGCCTCCCTCAACACCCCCAGGGGACCAACGAGGGGGGGGCATCCAGTCTGGAGCCCCCCAGCCAGGGCCCAGGCCTCCAGAGAGCCCCAGAAGAACCCCTGGGGGCTCCAGCCTTCCCAACACCCCCACCGAGGCAACGGAGGACTCACCTCGATGACTTCAGGAGGCCTCCAGCCGAGTCTCCCACCTCCCAAGATGGATGCCTCCTCCGGAGTCTTCAGGGCCAGCGGTGGGCCCCTCCAGGCAATCCTCAGCATTTTCGGACTTTTCCGGCCCCATCCTGCAGCCTTCGCCCCCTGGTAAGTGTTCCAGTACCAGGGAGGCTTCCAGAAGACTCTTCAGAGCCCCACAGGCCTGGGCCCAGGCCGCTCTGAAGCACAGAGGGAGAGGTCCACCCCCATCGGCTCCTGGGCTGGAATGAGTTCTGAGCACGCTCAGTTGGCCCCATCTGAAAAGGAGAAAAATAATCAGAGAAAAATACCTACACCGGCCAGCAGAGGGATCCCTCTCCCATTTACTTCAATGGAACCAAAGCAAAGATACCTTGGACAGCAAAATATATCAGCATTTTCTGCCCCAGCTGTGTCTGTTCTCCCAAATAATTTCCAGAAATTACATCTGGGAGGGGATAATTATAATATATGGAATAAAGAGATTCAGGTATGTCTCTTAAAAGAGGGGACCCTAGAAATGGTTTTAGACCCCCCACCTTTCCCTTGGGGACCTCAAGAAGAGTGGTACCACAGGAGAGCCTATATCACTCTACTGAGCTCACTGGATGCTAAATTGTACCCTAGCATTCCAGATGGGCTCACAGCTGGTGAAATTTGGGGGTTGTTATATAGCTTATTTAATAGTGATAGCTTGGGCTCCACCACAAGACTCACAACAGAGTTCTATAACACCAAGCTAAAATTTGGGGCTGGCATGGCTGAGCACCTGGGAAAGTTGAAGGCACTCAGGGCAGAGCTGGTGCTCAGGGACTACCCTGTGATTGAGGCCAACATGATCGCTGTCATTCTGGCATCCCTGGACAAAAGTTGGGGCAATTTTATTGTCTCACTCGAGGGAACCAGAAAGGAAGTCATGACTCTGTCCTACCTCACAGGGAGGCTCAATGAGGAAGACAGGAGGCGTAGAGATGCGGGAGAGTACACCAGAGCCACAACTCATCGCATCAACAGAAGGGACCAGAGTTCAGAGCAGGTTAATGCTCTACCCAAGTGTTTCATCTGTGGCTCTGAGGAGCATCTGAAGAAGGACTGCCCCCATTACCAGCAAGGACCTAAGCATGGCTCCAATCAAGGAAGGGGCCGGGGGCAGAGAAGGGGGCCTGGCGGGGGCAAAGGTGGTGCTAAGGGCAATTTTGTGAATACTAGCTATTTCACCCCCACCACAAAGGCTGATGGCCCTACTGGCCTCTGGTTACTGGACTCTGGGGCTTCATCTCACATTGCTAACTTGAGGCAAGGCTTTAGGAGGTTAAGGAGAATTAACTCCTCTGTTAAGGTTGCAAATGGTAACAATGCTTTGGTTGTTGGGGAGGGCACTGTCTCTGTACCAGGGCTGGGCAATGTCGAAGGTGTATTACACGCTCCCTCTATAGCCAATAACCTGTTAAGCATAACCAAGCTATGTGATGATGGCAGGGTGGAGGTATTATTTCGCAAAGGGGGAGGTCATGTCACTTGAGACAAAAGGGTCATTGGGAATGTTACCATTATAAATTTGCCATATTTCTCCCCCGAGTACCCAGCCACAGGAGACAGCTCACAGGGTGCCACCCCAGAAGGGGCCTGCATGCAGAAAGAGAGAAAGGCTCCACAGCCAGCTCCCAGGCTGTCAAAGATGCACAAGACTGAGGCAGTTGTGCCCATGCCGCCTCAACCAGTACCACGGCCCTCCAAGGCCAATGCGGGCAAGAAACCCGAGCCTCAGCAGGCACCTAAGGCAGGTAAGCCCAAAGAAGGGCCTAAGGTGCCAGCACTGCCCAAGGCAACCAGAGCCAAGGGGGTGTCAGTGGGAAAGCCGCTGCATACTAAATGTGCCCACCTCTTACATTGGAGGTTAGGCCATGTGAACTTCCCAGTGGTTAAAAAGATGGGGGAATTCGCTGAGGGGATTCATCTCCAGGATTGTGAGGTGTTTCTGGACTGTGCCATCTGTAAGAGGGCAAAGAGGAAGGCCACCCCAATACCTAAGGTGTCACTGCGTAAAACTCAATACCCATATCAATTAATACATGTTGATTTGGTTGGGCCATTTACACCGTCCCTAGGAAAAAGGCAGTATTTCCTCACTGCCGTCGATGATTTCTCAAGGTATGGCCATGTGTATACCCTCACAGAAAAGTCTGAAGCCTTTGATGCCATAAAATCATTGTACAACTACGTGGAAACTCAGTACAAGACAAAGATCGCGCAGCTGCAGAGCGACCGTGGAGCTGAGTTCATGTCCCGAAAATTCCAGGACTGGATAAGGCACAAGGGCAGGGCCGGATTTTCCTATAGGCTAACTAGGCTTCAGCCTAGGGCCTCAAGATCAAGAGGGGGCCTCAAGATCAAGAGGGGCCTACATTCAAATTGTTAGCAAAATTAAAATTACACTTTCACTATAGGTGAAAGGGCCTCATAAGTGGAATAGCCTAGGGCCTCTTTTTATCTAAATCCGGCCCTGCACAAGGGCATACACCATTTTTGTACAGCGCCTTTTATGCCTGCGCAGAACGGTGTGTCAGAAAAATGCAACGGCATTCTGCAGACCATGGTGCGCAGCCTGATTGCAGATGCTGGGGTTGCGGAATCGTACTGGGCGGAGGCGGTACACTATACCAATTACACCCTGAACCACACCTGGAGCAGCGTTGTGAACCAGACCCCATATTTTCTGATCCACGGTAGGAAGCCAAATTTGGGACACTTGCGTGTGTTTGGCTCCTACGCTTGGGTGCACATCCCCAAGCAGCTGCGGAAGAAGGGGAGATCCGTCTCCCAGAGACTGAGGTTCTTGGGCTATGCCCCTGGCTCCAAGGCCTACCGACTCCTGGGAGAAGGGGGCAGGATTGTGACCTCCAAATCTGCCTCCTTCGAAGAGGACTCCAATTGGACCCAGATCCACTCAAATGATCCGGGTCCATACATTAACCGGCCCATCAAAGCTGCACCAACCATGACACCACCTGAGACAACCACAGACCTTGCCACCGACGAGAGCGAGGAACAGGACGAAGAGGTCAGATGAGGAGGATGAGCCGTCCAGTCCTGAGGGGGAAGACACGCCATCTTCACCTGACACTTCGCCTCCAGCGACGCTCCAGAGGCCCATGATGCCCAATGCCTGGGACCGAGGGCCTCCACATCCCGGTTGTGAACAGCCAGTTAGCGAGGAACCCACAGAGGAAAAGGGTGGTGAGTGGCAGGAGGTCAGAAGGTCAAAGCGGTCCAACAAGGGGGGTCCCACCTAAGAGAATTGACATTAGGCACGTCGCATCCATCAACAGCGTCGTGGTCACCCCAAAGACATTCTCTGCAATCCAAGAACTGCCCATTAAAGAACAGGAGAGGTGGCAGGACACCTACTCACCCTCTCAGACATATATATATATATTTAATTTGATTTATATGCCGCCCTTCTCCGAAGACTCAGGGCGGCTTACAATGTGCTCAGCAATAGCCTTTATCCTTTCGTATACTTATACAAAGTCAGCTTATTGCCCCCACAACTGGGTCCTCAATTTACCTACCTTAGAAAGGATGGAAGGCTGAGTCAACCTTGAGCCTTGGCGAGATTCGAACCCTGCAGTAATTGCAGGCAGCTGGTCTTAATAACCAACTTAATAACAGGGTGCCTTAAACCCCTGTACTACCAAGGCTCTATATTCACCGTCACCTGTCATTGGCTGGCAAGAAGGGGAATTGTTAGGTGTTTTGTGCCAGCCATGGCAGTCTCTTCAAAGGCCACCAGATGGGGGCAAAGAGGCACCTTTGATCCCACTGGTGGGTCAAGGGGCTCCGGCCCCTGCAGCCCCACTGGGGAAAGTTAATGGCCCTCCGGCCCCCTCACACACCTTGTAAGGGAGGGGCCAGGGGCCCCTATAAGAACCCCTGCACAGGGGCTGCTCTTCCCTTCTTCCCTTTTTTTGCCCCTTTTTACCCTTTCCCTTTTGGCTGCTCTTGTTCTAGTCTCCTATGGGACTGACCCATGGGCTCAATCCAGGTATGGATGCCTCCATGCCTGGGACCTTATTTTACTCCACTTTTACTTCTAAATAAAGACTTAATTTGATTGCATCCTTGCGTGCTGACCTTTTCTTGGAAGTGCCCTCAACGAACCATCATTCTTCGTGAGATCCCTCACAAACTTATATAATTGCAATAGTACTATCTTACTAAGTGTAGCTTCTAAAGCCAATTCAAGTTCATTGTACATCCAATAAATGGACTGGAATAATTAGGTTGCTTTTTTCTCCAGTTAGACAAGATGTGATTTCATTCTTGGACCAAAGAGATCTAGATGATCCTGGTGGTAATGATTATAATGATGAGCATCATCTAGTAGCATTTATATTTTAGAGTATTAAAAATAATTCAGATACATTATTGTGTAATCATTTTTATAAAATTGATATATAAGTGAGTATTAGTATCCCATAACTAAAATGGAGCATGAAGTTGAGTGAAAGTGAATGGTTGAAAGGCATTTAATGAATTTCTGCAGGGGCCTCAGAAAATGCTGTTTCTTTGCTGACATTAAGTGGAATCTAGAGTTTTGCAGCTCATATCTGGAGAAAATCTTGGTTTATAGCTCAGGGGTTTTTTTTGAATAGATTTAGAATAACAGAGTTTAGAATAATAGAGACCTTGTAGTCATTGTCCAACCCCCTGCTCAAGCAGGAGACCTTATACCATGTCTGACAGATGGCTGTCCAGTCTCTTCTTGGAAGCTTCCAGTGATGAAACACCCACAACTTCTGAAGGCAAGCTGTTCCATTGGTTGATTGTTTTCAGTCAAAAAATTTCTTCTTGACTTCCTGCCTGGCTCCGCAGCTTTGAAGACGCTCCTTTTTGAGTGCCCGTTTTCTGGTTCCGTAAAAGCCCCAGAACAGCCGAAAAACTGCTGTCTGGAGGCTTGGAACCCTCTCCCCGGGCAAAGTGGAGAGAGAAGAGTCGACAGGCGGGGGTACAGCCCCCCCAAGTGCGCTAGGAGAAATCCTGGGGCGCAAAGGGTGTGGGCTCCCTATTGAAGCCTGTCAAGCCACTCCGGACCAGAAACGACTCCGCTGAAGCGGAGCTAGAAGCTGCGACCAGAATCTGCAGAAAAATCAACAGGGGGGATTTTTAACATCTTTACTTCGATCGCAGACGGAGCAAATCAGGAGAAAACAAAAGGAAATTTGCAAGTAACACTTTAACTCCGCTTTAATATGCAGAAAATGGCGCCTGAGGGCGGGAGGAAGAAACTACCAGGGGAAGTGCTCGTTAATGGCTTGTTAACACTTTACAGCTACTGGATTACATCCTAAGAGAAAGTTTTAAATGGAAGCGGCCAGGAAAAGAATTTGGTATTGAGGAAAAGAATTTGGTACTGACTTTAACTAAAATCTGGTCTTTATACTGTGTGGAAAAAAGTTGAATTGTTCTCCTGATAGCTGGATAAATACAAAGTAGCTGAAATATGGCTGACAACAGGGCTGGTGAATCAGCAAATTCCCAAGCCGTGACTGTCCAGGCTTTTCAAGAACTTCTAGACTTTTTTACCTCAGCCCTGCTGAATACAATCGAAAGGGCTTTTTCAAAAAATAGCTTGGGAAATTATAAGCAGGAAATTATTCAGAAGAATTTGTTTTTGGAAGATCAGGAAATGGACAGGATTAAGAGATTGGCTGGTACAGCTGAAACAAAGGTTTTGGTGGACGTTTCCATTCCAATGACAGAAAAGCAACAAATGGTTTCTTTATTGCAAGCTGACAATCTTTATGGCAACAAATTTTGGCTATATGGACAAAGAAATGGATTGAATGATTATACAAACCAGAAGAGACGAGATGAGGATTTTAAGTTAGAAAAGCTGACTTCAAGAAGTATTTCAGAAACATCAACCTCAAATCACTATTTTAAAAGTTTCCAAAATAAAACTGGGGGGATTGTTGAAAGAATTTATAAAAAAAAAGGATTGGAAAAAATACAAAAAGAAATGAAAAACAGAAGATTAAGAAAGATATTCTCCTGTGGATTTTGAAATTGGCAACGGGCAAATATGTGTTTTAATGGTATTAAAAGATTTTTAAAATGTTTAACATAAGGTTATATTATTCTACAAGATATATGAGATAAATTGTATAAGCTTTTAGGATGTTTAACCCTTTGAAGTGAAGAGGATTAATGTTAAACTCAGAATTTTATTGTAAACTGATAATTAGTTTTGGATAGTTAAGGGTTGTTCTTTTAAAAAAGTTAGAGGTATTAAGATGGTTAATTGAAAAATTGAGATACCCTCCTATAGATTCTGAAATTTATATTTGGTAAATAAGTGTTTTAAAGGTATTAAGAGATTTTTAAAATGCTTAACATTAGACTATATTATTTTAAAAGATATATGAGATAAAATGTGCAAGATTCTAAGATGAATTTTTTTTTTCTGGTATAGAAATGGAATTTATTCATGATTTTTATTGCTTGTAAAACTGCTAAAGTATTGGATTATGCATTAAGAAAAAGGTTTTTTTTTCTTTTTTTTCTATATAAGTAGGAAGAATGAATTTAATTTAATTGGTATTGAGAATTTATAAAAGGGAGGTTGTTGAATTGGAGCAAAGGGAGTTAAAGAACATGTGGGAGCTTTGAACTTTATAATTTGTTAGTTTATTTTAGCATATGTTTGTTAGATGCTATACCCTGTTTTTGCTCTGGGAAGTCAGGGGTGGGGTGGGGAGGGGGGATAAGGGAGGGGGGGAAGTGATGAATAGAGAAATGTTTTAGCAGAAGAAAGTGTATTCTAGAATATAGGAGTTGCTCAGATACTAAAGGAGGAAAATATTTCACAGCAAAGAAGTTAGAAAGGAGAGAGGAGGAGGGGGTAGGAAGAGGAGAGGGAGGGAGAGGAATGGAAGAAAGGAGAGGAGGAAGGGAAGGGAAGGGAAGGGGACAGGAGTAGGAGTGAAGGCGAGAAGGGGGAAAAGAAGAGAGAAGTGGGGGAAAGGGAAAGGAAGTAGGATGAGGTGGGAGAAGAGGTAGGAGGGAAGAGGAGGGAGGGATGGGAAAGAAAGGAGGAGGAGAAGAAGGTTTGTTGTGGAATGAGGGAAGAAGGAGAAGAGCAACTCCGAATATAATTAAAATGTTTTGTTTTAATGCTTTCTTTAAGGGAAACATGTATATGGAGGATTTCTTGTGTATAAGAAAATGTATAATTTATGTGGGGAAGGGGAAGGGTGGGGGGGAGAAAATTGTTTGTATTTCTTATAAAACTTTGTAATAAAAAAAAATTCTTCTTATTTCTAGGTTGAATCTCTCCTTGATCAGTTTCCATCCATTATTCCTTGTCTGGTCTTCAGTTGCTTTGGAAAATAGGTCAGCCCACTCCTCTCTGTGACAGCACCTCAAATATTGGAACATTGCTATCATGTCACCCCTGGTCCTTCTCTTCACTAGACTAGCCATGCTCAGTTCCTGCAACCATTCTTCACATGTTTTAGCCTCTTAGGGGATGATTAGTCCCCTAATCATCTTGGTTGCTCTTCTCTGCACTCCTTATAGAGTCTCAACATCTTTTTTATAATGTGTGACCAAAACTGGATGTAGGTGTGGTCTTACTATGGCTTTACAGAGTAGTATTAGTACCTCAGATGATCTTGATTGAATCCCTCTGTTAATGCAATTTAGGATTGCATTGGCTTTTTTGGCTGCCCCTGCACACTGCTGGTTGTTTAACCATATCATAATCATATTTAACTGGTTGTCCACTAAGACTCCAAGATCCCTCTCACTGTTACTGCTATTAAGCCTGGTTTCACTCAGTCTATATGTATACTTTTGGTTTTTCTTGCCTAAGTGTAAGATGTTACTTTTCTCTACATTGAATTTCATTTTGTTAGATAGGCCTACTGTTCAAGACCCATCTGGATTTTGAATCTATCATGTAGAGTGTTGGCTATTCCTGCCAGTTTAGTATCATCTGCAAATTTGATGAGTTCCCTTTCTATTCCCTCATCTAAGTCATTTATCAAGATATTGAAGAGTACTGGGCCTAAGACGGAACCTTGTAGAACCCCACTGCTTCCTTCCTTCCATGTAGATGAAGTACCATTAAGGGTTACTCATTGAGTATGATTTATTAGCCAGTTAGAAATCCATCTGGTGGTGATGCTATCTATCCCACTTTTTTCTATCTTACCAAGAAGTAGGTTATGGTCTCTTTGTTGAATGCTTTGCTATAGTCTAAGTGTACTATGTTCACAGTACTTCACTGATCTACTAATTTAGTCACTTTGTCAAAGAATGAAATAAGATTGGTTTGGCATAATCTGCTTTTAACAAATATGTGCTGACTTCTAGTTATTACTTTATATGTTTCTAGATGTTTGGAGATCTGTTTTTTGATTATCTTTTCCAATATCTTCCCGGGTAGTGATGTTAGGCTCATTGGTCTGTAGTTTCCTGGGTCTGTTTTTTTTTTCTTTTTTGAAGATGGGAACCACATCATCTCTTTTCCAGTCCTCTGTTAGTTCCCTAGTGTTCCAGGGTTTTTGAAAGATATGGTTCAGTACATCTGCCAGTTCCTTTAGAATTCTGGGATGTAATCCGTCAGGTTCCAGTGATTTATATTCATCAAGATTAGACAGGTGTTCTCTTATCATTTTTTCCCTTATTTTCCCTTTTATTTCTAGTCTGCCTTTTACAGTTAAGTTTTTGATAGGTTTGGCTATAGTTTCTTTTTGCGTGAAGACTGATGCAAAGAATGAGTTAAGCAGCTCTGCTTTCTCTCTGCTGCCTGTTACTTCCTTGGCATCTTCTCTGTTTAGTGGACCAACTGTTTACTTGATTTTTTCCCCACTTTATTACATTGGAAGGGCAGAATATTCTATGCTATTATCAATCAATTGTTCATTTTTAAGATGATACACAATTTTTATTGTTGTAGTAAAAAAGATCAAATTTACATTGTACATGCTTGCTCAAAAGGAATATCTGTTAAGTGCTTAATCCCAGCTAAATGTATATAGATTGCAACATTAGCCAAGGTTGTGCATTGGTTAGAATGCAGTACTGCAGATGTAAGGAATTGCTTCTCCTCTCCCTTCAAGAAAGCAGAACTCTTGAAACAGGAATTATTTCAAAAGTAAACTTTTATTGAGGGAAAGTGATAGCAAGGAAAGCAAGGCAGGATCCGAAATTCCCGCTCAAAATCACATTAGATTAAATGTTGCAAAAGACTCCTCCTTTATGTCCAGTTCAAGCCGAGCCAATCCACAGGTGCAAAATTGTTTTGAGAACTTGAGCCGAGAAAGGTGATAAGAAGTTGTTCTTAAGCTGTGGCCATTTCTTTGGAGCTGAGATGAAACAGATGGCCCCAAGCAATTACCTCCCCCTCCCTTTTCCAAGCAGGTACCTCAAAGGAAAGCCAGAAACAGGAAAGAAGTTGTAAAAGAAGATCCAGAGCCCCCTCCTCACCAGAATGGTAGTATCCCAATAAGGATCTATGGAACCTGTCATGCTGTCCACCCCAGGAAAAGGAGAGGTTTACCTGGAAAGAGATACAAATGGAGATAATTAGTGCAGTTTATCTGACAGGTACATGTTGTGAAAGTGTTTCAACACTTTCACAACACAAGCTAGGAACGCTCTCCAGAACTTTGAAGTGAATTGGACCCCCTGTCACAAATGATTCTTTGAGGGGTCCTATGTAGGCAATATATGTGGTGTAAAAACTTCTTTGCAAGGGCTTTTGCGGTGGGGATTTTATTGGCATGGGATGAAATGGACCTGTTTGGAAAACAGGTCTATAACTACCCAGATGACAGTGTTCCCTGTACTCTTGGGTAATTCAATGATGAAATCCATGGAGAACTCTCTCCAGGGTGCTGAAGATCCGGCAAACCATCTGCAAAAGGCCAGGTGTTTTTCCCTGTCACCTTTGTTGCCGCACAAACAGGACAGCTCACCACATAGTCTCTCTTGAGGGATGGGCACCAAAACTGTCTCTTTATTAGGTGTCGTGTTTTCATGAATCTGAATTGGCTGACCATTTTTGAGTTGTGGTACATTTGCTGAGTCTTTGGCTTTTGGGAACATATAGTTTCCCTCCCATCCATGGTAAACCCTCTTTCATTAGACAAAGATTTTTATGGTTCTGGAACCACTCATCAGTCTTGAGAGCTTGTTTAAGTGCTTGGGTAGTGGCCTTGTCAGTTTGGAGGTCTCCCTTTATGTTCTGGTCCTCACTTTAGCAGCTAGCTGTGATGCTGGGAGCAGCGGTCTATTATTTCTGGCTTATTACTATTGTAGTGTGGCAATCTAGATAGAGCATCAGCCAGGAAGATTCCCCCTCCCTGGGAGAAATTGAAGGGTGAAATTGAAATGTTGCAAGTACTGGGCCCAGCATACTGGCTTAGGGGATAATTTCAGGGTGGGTTCTACTTACCTTTACTACCGGTTCTGCAGCTGCCGTCTCATGTATGGCAGTGCCCAATCCAGCACTGTTCACATCTTCTCTGGGTCCATCTCCACATGTTCATGGGAGATGTGGTAGCCAAGGTAGTCTAGTTTATCTTGATGAAATTCACACTTTGATAGGTTAGCTTGGAGCTTTGCTATGCTGGTTAGGGTCTGTTTGGACCAATTTTACGTGCTCCGCTGTGGTTTCCATCTAGATTAATGTCAAGATAAGCTAAAAACCCCTTATAGAGGTGCTGATGTAGCACCTCATTGAGTAGTTGCATGAACACAGCATGGGCCCCTGGTAACCCAAAGGACAGCACCTTAAATTGGAAACATCCCAGTGGGCAATTGAATGTGGTTTTCCACTTGTCCTCTTCCTTAATTCTAATCTGATAATAGGCTTCACATAGATCTAGTTTGGAAAAAAAATCTTTCCTTTGAAAGGTGAGCTAACATGTCCTTCATGAGGGGAAGGGGATACACATTTTCCACGCACACTGTGTTCAGACCTCTATAATCAATGATAAGTGCAAAGACCATCTTTCTTTTCTTGGAAAAGCACAGGGGCTGCCACTTTGGGTCTGACTAGTTGAATAAATCCTTGGGCTAGGTTTTTATCTATGAAGGAGTGTAACTCCTCTAGCTCCCTAAGGGTCATGGAATATTGAGTTGGCTGGTGCAGGATCAAGGTGTCAGCTCTTGTGCCATTGGCTGCTGCTGCTGCTTCATTTCCTCCATCCAGGTGATTCAGCTCACCCTGGGCTCTCAGGTTCTCAAATGCTTCCATCACAAAATGCTTCGGTTCTTCAGCCAGGTCCTCATGGTCTGATAGGGCTTCCAGCTTCACTTCCAGTTTGCACTTCTATTTCTAGTCCATCCTCCTGCCCAAGCAGACCTTACACCATTTCTGACAGATGGCTGTCCAGTCTCTTCTTGAAAACTTCCAGTGATGAAGCTCCCACAACTTCTGAAGGCAAACTGTTCCATTGTTGATTGCTCTCACTGGCAGAAAATTTCTCCTTATTTCCAGGCTGAATCTCTCTTTGTTCAGTTTCCATTCATTATTCCTTGTATGGCCTTTAGGTGTCTTAAAAAATAGCTTGACCCCTTCCTCTCTGTGGCAGCCCCTCAAATATTGGAACACTGATATCATGTCTCCCCTGGTCCTTCTCTTCATTAGACTAGCCATGCCCAGTTCCTGAAACCATTCATCATATGTTTTAGCCTCCAGTCCCCTAATCATCTTGCATATAGTTGCCATAGTTGCCTGACCTAGATATATTTATTTCAGATCTCCAGAGATTTATTCTAGCAGCATAAAGAGTTGGTTTATTGCTCCTATGAGATTTTATTTCTTTAAATGGGGATTGGTATATTTGAAGTGCGAAGGACACTTTTCCAGCATTGACTCTGAATGCGGTCAACAATTCTGTGATTCCCATATGAACTTTCCCACTTTGAAGTTTTTAACTATTCATCCCTTTTTCATCTTTTCAAGTTCTACCCTCTACTGTGCCCACTTTAGGGTGCTAAAATATTGATTCTTGTTTGCTGTAGCACAGGATCCACAGAACTTTATTTCCTAGGGGTTAGACTTGCAACCAGAAACTGTAAAGTTGTTATTCCAGATATAGATGCGGTAGAATATTGCATGCAGTATACTTTGGGAGCAATTTAAAACTCTAGGTTTACAATTTTGGGGTGTTTAGGGATATGGAAACATTTGGCTAAGACACATTTACTAGAAGATTCGGATGTTATTATATACTGTAGTGCTCCTATTTCTCTAGGGTTTTGCAAACCTCCATACATCCAATCTTTTACATCTGCCCCTCCCTTTTTAGATTTGGTCTGAAGTGTAAGTTGTTTTTTTACTATTCCTGTGAACAAACTTATTTCAGCTCAGAATTAGGTAACTGTAAACTTCAGTTATTGTTGGATTTCAACTTGCAAACCAGAAAAGATGTAAGTTTTAGTCCATCAATATTTGGAATATATATTCCCCAACTTGGTTTAAATGCAGAAAACTAAGAAACAATTGCCTTGAGGATTGGATCCATACTATAAGAAAATTAGAATGCTCCTAAACTGAATTGTCCTGAAATAATTAAACTAGTCTTTGCATCTAGATTATGTCTGCACCAGCCCACTTCTATTGGAAATATTCATTGGCAACCTTCAGTCTCAAAAGACTATGATATCGTGCTCTGGAAAGAGGTCCTAAAACAGCATCTGGTGTGACTAAAAAGGTCAATTCGAGAGTGGCAATCCCTTCCACACTGAGGGCAGATACATTCTGTCCCCTGCCCAGCCCACTTCTATTGGAAATATTCATTGGCAACCTTCAGTCTCAAAAGACTATTATTATTAATATTAGTATATTGTTTAATGTATAATCACTGCAATTTGACTGACTACCAAGTTAAGCTTAATTGACAGCTTTCAATAGTTTTGCAGTATCAAGTTCTTAGAATTACCATGTGACTCCTTGTTACCATCAGGCTTTCTTACATTATCTGGCAATCCATAAGAGAAATATAGGAAAAGACACATATACATACATGTAAGTATTGTAGCATATCCTGAATCATTCATTTCTATATATTGCAGCATCTTAATGGATTAAGGTTTGCCCTAGTACCATTCTCAGTACTATTTTAATTCACGCAATTCACCCAAATATGCGAAATAAAATCTGTCTGAGATTCTAGTAAATTTTATATGGAGACTGTGAGCCAAGCAGGGGTGGGATTCAGCCGGTTCTGTCTGGTTTGGCTGAACCCCTTGTTAACCTTTTGCCTAGTTCGGCGAACTGGTTGATCGCACCACTGTTTGGCCCCGCTCCACCCTGCCTGGCCCCTCCCAGCCACTCCTTATCTTGCCTTGGCCGCTGGCCTAAAGTCATGCCTGTGGCCCAGCTGCTCTCTGGTTCCTTACGGGCCCAACCTGAGATCTGCAGCACCACCTCAGCACCGCTCCCTGGGCGTGCACACAGGAGGTGGTGAACATGCAGGATTGGGGTCCCTGGGGACTGCTTGCTGAGCGCTGCCCTTCACCCAGGATGCCAGCCCAACAATCTCGCGCTTGGAGCCTCTTGTGCTCATGCCCAGGGGATGGGGTTGAGGCAGCAATGTGGATCATCTAAAGCTGGCCACGGGTGGCACCGGTGCCTCCATGCCCTGCTCGCTGACCTTTCCCTGGGACTGCCCTACCCTTGCATGGGAAAGCCATGTTCCTACCTGTACATGGAGGAAGAAAGCAGTAGGAAGGAGAGGGCATGGGACCCGGAGGCTGCCAGTATGGCATGGGCAGTACCCATAGGAGATTGCAAGCTGCAAGGGCTCGTGGGGTGGGGAATTGGAAAGTGAATGGCAGTGGCTTCAGCTTCTGGCATTGTGAGGGGGCAGAAGGAGAACTGTCCTTTTGGCATCAGGCATGGAGGCAACAGAGGGGAGGATGGATAAAAAGGGAAGCTCCACGAGGGTTTTTTTTTTTTTTAAATGGGCAGAGGCTTCCCATTTTGATCCCCTTCCCCTGTCACTGCCTCTATGCCTGACAGACCTCTGTGTGACTCTCAGCTCATCTCTCCAACCTGTCCATGTGTGTGTGTCTCTGCACACATGCACACGCACGCCTAAGGTCTCCCTCCCTTGCAGCCTGGCGCTGTGACAATGGAGAGGAAAATAAGCATTGCAAAAAAAGAGTTACCAATAGTTTGCACTTTGCAGCCTAGCAGCATCACAGGAGTTTGTTTGAGTGTGTATATGTGTGTGTGTGTTGGGTTGAATAAGCCGAATGGCAATGGCCAGTTTCATCTAAAGGAGTTTTTGTTTCGGGTGGGTCTCCTAGCCTTAGAAGGAGAGAGGGAAGGAGGAAGGGAAGGGAGAGAAAGAGAGACAGAGACAGAGAGAGAGAGAAAGAAAAAAGAAAGAAAGAAAGAAAGAAAGAAAGAAAGAAAGAAAGAAAGAAAGAAAGAAAAAAAGAGAAAGGAAGAAAAGGGAAAGACAAGAAAGAAGAGAAAAAAAGAAGAGAAAGAAAGAAAGAAAAAGAAAGAAGAAAAGGAAGAGAGAGAGAGAGAGAGAAGGGAGAGACAAAGAAAAGAAAGAAAAGAGAGAAAGAAAAAGAAAGAAAGAGAAAGGAAGAAAAGGGATAGACAAGAAAGAAAGAGGGAAGGAAGGAAGGAAGAAGGAAGGAAAAGAAAGAGGGAGGGAGAGGGAGGGAGAGGGTGGGAGGGAGGGAGGGAAGGAAGAGAAAGAAAGAGGGAGGGAGAGAGTGGGAGGGAGGGAGGGAAGGAAGGGAAAGTGAAAGAGATATAGATGGATGGATGGATGGTTGGTTGGATGGATGGATACTGTAGATACATGGAGGGAGGGGGGGGAAGGAAGGGGAAGAGAGGGAAAAAAAGGAGAAGGAAGGACCACAAACCCTGGCACTAGATATGGCTTCAGAAGATGCTTTGAAACAGCACAGCAATCTAGGTCTGGAAGAGATCTCGGAGGTCATCTAGTCCAACCCCTGCTCCAGCAGGAAATCTTATATTGTCTGGATTATTTTGGTGCCTCTAACAGAGAGGAAAATTACCAGAAAAGAGAAGAAGTTTACTAGGACAAGGGTGCCATGCAGAGGAAGGCAGAGATAGCCCTAGACTTATGACCACAATTGAGCCCAAAATTTTGGTTGCTAAACAGAAGTGTTGTTAAGTGAGTTTCACCACATTTTGATCCATGACATCTCCTTGCTCTAACAGTTATGTGGAGGCTAGGGAAGAAAATCTGAAGGCGTCAGTGGTGGGATTCTACCAGTTCTACTTGATTCGGGCGAACCGGTAACAGTGGCGGCAGGAGACTCCTCGCACCTGCCCGGACGTCATCACGGACGCTCTGCGCATGCGCAAAGGTGGCGCACCCAAATGAAGCGCATGCATGCGCATTCACATTTCCGAATCGGTAGCGAAGGTAAATGAATACAACTACTGGTGTGTGTAATGTTCTAATGTACAGAAGTTATAGTTAAATGTGTGTCAGAAGGTGGACTCTGGGTGTGTTTTTCCAAATGCAGTAAGTGAGATTGAATGTGAATAGTTTTAGAAGAGCTCTCTGTGTGTGGGTGTACATAGACATACAGTATATATAGTAGATAATATATCTTTTTGTGTGCCTATACACACTATATACTATGTAATATGTGTTTTCTCAGGTATGTAATATGTATGTACACATATGGCATATATACATAGGATTAAATAGTGTATTTTGGATGTTCAATAGTAGTAAATAAATAGACAGGGAAATTGTATCTCATTGAGGTGTTTGAGGTGAGGAGAGACCAGGCAAGGCACCCCTTGACGTGAGTGATGTCAAATTGGCCATGCCCACCCAGTCACATGCCTACCCAACCATGCCCACCCAGTCATATGACTACCAAGCCACGCCCAAGCCATGCCCACAGAACCAGTTGTTAAAAAATTTGAATCCCACCACTGGAGTCAAGTTATAGCATGTGGCATGGTCAGGTCACATGGGTCATCTAGTTGCAAATAATGAGCTGGGATCACAGAAGAGATTGTCACAATTCTTCTGTTACAGTCATGTTTAATGAGGTTTCATTTTAAACCTCATTATTCAGGTAAATTAAGATTGGGAAAAAAATTATGATGAATAAAGACTAATGCAAAGGTAACATAAATTATGAAGAAACATAATCAAGACACATTCATATATAATCACACAAAAGCATGCAACAATGCCTGGAAGTAACATATCAAAATGTGATAAAAATAGCAAGCGATAGGAGCTAGAAGCCACTGGAAAATGTCCTAATCCCATTTTCATTCTTGATTATGAACCTCACTCTCTCAGAAAATGACCCTTTGAGTGACCATACTGGAGATCCGATTTGTTCTCGTGCTCTAGTTTAGGATGGTTGGCAGACATATAATAGCTATACATCATTTCATTGTTCCTAATTCATTTAATGTAATAGTGTTCATTGAGTTTTAAAACCAAAATAAATCTGTTGTTTCATTGAGCACTCCAAGTTACACTGCACAACTTCCCTTTCCTTCTGCATTTCAGACACTCAGATAAGCAAAGAGCAGCATTAGCAATTCTGTCTGCTTTCCTTTTTTGCCCTCACATTCTCCTCCCTCAGCTCCACACCTCTCTGTCAATGGTTGCTTCTAAAAGGATTAATTAGAAAGATGTGAGCAGGGGTTGGAACATCAAGAAACAATTGTCACTTTCCTATCTGACCCCTATCACCAGCTGCAGAATTAACAAATTGAATGTCGTCAGCAAACAGGAGTTGCAGATGATATGAAGTTCATTACCAGCAGTGCAGGACTTGTTGTTCAAAGCCCATTTTAAACAACTCTGGCTGATTAAATTCCTTGCAGGGACCCTTGCCAGACACTGTTAGAAAAGACGCACATCTAACAACTCTCTTTCTGTCTCTCTTTTTAACATGTGCCAATTATTTGTCTCCTATCTGCAGGTGCTGGCAAGGATCAGCATTTTGGCCCTGCTGTCTACAGTCTTATCCATTTGGCGCCTGATGTAGCACTCTCACATTACCAGTAGTTGGTTCTGGTTTGATTGTGAAAAGTTGTAAGAATAACCTCCGTATTTCCCCACCCGCTCCTCAACTTCCCTTCCACCTTCGCAGTCTTATAGCTCTTTAAAAGTGTCTCAGTGATACTCATCCTGTCAAGGAGGCTTCTGAGATGACATATACTGGGAATGGAGGAAGACAAAACTTTCACTGAACAAATTGCTCAGGTGTACTTTCACAGGGGTTCCCCATTTTCTGCTTGCCATGAGGGCTGGTTTTTGTTTTTCTCCCTATTTTTTAAAAAAGAAAAATAGCTGTTCCAAACAGAATACTGTGGAATACTTATGCTTTCAGATTTGGCAATCTTGTCTTATTGTTATTGTAGTTTCATGTTGGGGATGGAGCCATATTAGGAGTGATGCTAAATATAAAAATAAGTACATAAATAATAACAAGTAAATATATAAATAAGTAAATATAAAAATAAGTAACCTGGGGTTCTAATTCCTGTTTTTCTGAAGCTTCTCTAGCCTCAGCAACTGGAAAATCATCAACACAATTCCCTCACAATTTTTTTGAGAAATAACCAATACATTCTTTCCTTTAATTTCTCCAAATTAAAAAAAAGGGTTAACATCTCAAAATACAAATAAAGTAAACAAAGAAAACCATTTGTTTAATCTTAGAGAAGATTAAAAGCTTGCCCTCTCTGCCATTCATATTAGGGTTAGAGAATAATATATATATATTTTAATTTGATTTATATGCCGCCCTTCTCTGGAGACTCAGGGCGGCTTACAATGCGTTAAGCAATAGCCTTCATACTTTTGTATATATTTTATATAAAGTCAGCTTATTGCCCCCACAAACTGGGTCCTCATTTCACCTACCTTAGAAAGGATGGAAGGCTGAGTCAACCTTGAGCCTTGGAGAGATTCGAACCAGCAGTAATTGCAGGCAGCTGTGTTAATAACAGGGTGCTTAGACCACTGTACCATCAAGGCTCTTCTATGGTCCCATGAAGATGCTAAATGCTCATATTATGTTGCTGCAAATCCAGATAAATATATGTCCTCCTCTCCTGCAGATATGCATTTGTAAAAATATCCAGATAAATGCATATTTTATTTAACTTTAGTTTTGAGCTAGAGGAAAAATACATAATTGCTTCTACAAACTGTCCCCCTTTTTCTGCCTCTAAAATGGAATGTGATTGCTCTATGCATTCCGCTTCCTTTCTTCTATAAATATCAAATATTTCTTCTACAAATATCAATATCAAAGATGTGGAGTGAAATGTAGGAATTTTAGGAAATATAGAAATTTACATCAATTCCCATCCTAGTTTTGGCTATACAGGTATTAGAACATGGAACATAGTATAATAGGTTGGAAGGAGCCTTAAAGATTTTTTAGTCCAATCTCCTGCTTGAGCAGGACATCCTATCCCATTTCACACAAATGGTTGTCCAGTTTCTTCCTGAAAACCTTGAATGATAGAGCACCCACAATTTCCGGTAACAAGCCATTCCACTGACTGTTTTCACTATCAGGAATGTTATCCTTAATTATAGGTTGTATCTCTCTTTAATGATCTTCCACTCATTAATTCTTGTCCTACCCTCTGGTGCTTTGGAGAAAAGATCATCCTTCCTCTTCTCTCTGACAGCCACTTAAATATTGGAGGACTGTTACCATGTAATCCCTAGTCCTTCTCTTCATTAGATTAGATATACCTAGTTCCTACAACCATTCCTCATATAGTTTAGCCTTCAGATCCTTTATCATCTTTGTTGCTCTTCTCTGCACTCTTTCTAGAGACTTAAAATTAGACTTCAACATCTCAGGAGATATTAGCAATATGTTTGCTTGCAAAATTCAGGCAAAACCATTTGGTCTATGTTTACTCACATATCATCATCACAATCATCTTCATTTTAGCCATTGTCTATCCATTGCAGGATGAAGGCCTCTTCCGCATATTTCCAACCAATATTTATTTATTTATTTTTGGAATTTGTCAAACAAAAATGAAAACAAGAATAAGAGAATAAAAATAAAATGATAGGGACAATAGGCACGTTAGCCCCCTCTAATATGGTCCTGAGTTTTCTTTTGCCAAAAGGACCTACAATAATTGCTGATATTGTCTATCCATCTTGTTTTAGGCCTCTTTCATGGATGATTTTTATCAAATGAGATTCATTCTATGTCTGCCTTGGTCCATCTGTCATCAGTTCTTCTTGTTATGTGACCAGCCCATTTCCATTTCAATTACTCAGATGCATTTGGAAGTATATCCAGCTGGTCTTAATGCCATATATTTCCAAATAAATAAGATTGCAAGATTACTCTTGGACCAACAAAAACAAAAATTAGAGAAATGTCTGGATAAATTGTAGAAATAATAAGTATAAAAATTAGAGTATTTTTTCTCATGGGTCTTTAATTTCAGTGCAAATTGACTTTTTTGTCATTCCTTGGCTCAGTTTTCTCTTTTTTCTTTTAATTAAACCATTCCGTTTTATTTTATAGTAATTAAGATCATTTATCACTTAACTATGCTTTCTCTCCAAAAGAAACTATTCTACAATTCAGATGATTTCATACTCTCATAATGAGATAGTTTGCACAAACACAAGCATAATTTGGTATTGTGTGATCTGATTACCCCACATCTGGTGAATTTGTGAAAAATCAATTGATGTAAGATATTGGGCTTGAGTTGGCCTCAACAGGGGTGATATTCTTTTGTGGTCATGTACCAATTGTACCTCACAACATAAAAGTCATTACTTGAATTGCCATTTGGCGGGGGGGGGGCTGAGGTCCACCCCGAGGCCCCTAACCTGTGGGGTGCCTCAGGGGTCGGTTCTTTCCCCCCTACTCTTTAACATCTATATGAAGCTGCTGGGTGAGATCATTTGTGGTTTCAGGGTGAGGTATCATCAATACGCTGATGATACTCAGTTATATATCTCCACTCTGGGCCACCCCGGGGATGCCCTTTCCATGATGTCCCGCTGCCTGGATGGGTAGGAACAGGCTCAGACTCAACCCCTCCAAGACTGAGTGGCTGTGGATGCCGGCATCTCGTGCTCTAGAAATCCCATCACTTTTGATGGGGGGGAGGTGCTTGCTCCCATTGAAAGGGCCTACAACTTAGGTGTCCTCCTGGATTCCCGGCTGTCTCTGGAAGACCATCTTACGGCCGTGACCAGGGGGGATTTCGCCAGGTTCGCCTGGTGTGCCAGTTGCGCCCTTTCCTAGACTGAGATGCCCTTCACACGGTCACTCATGCCCTGGTTACTTCTCGCTTGGATTACTGCAACTCCCTCTACATGGGACTGCCCTTGAGATGCACCTGGAGGCTCCAGCTGGTCCAGAATGCGGTGGCACGGGTGGTTACGGGAGCTCCCCATTACTCCCATGTAACACCTCTCCTACATGAGCTGCAATGGCTACCAGTGGTCCTCCGGATCCGGTGCTGGTACTTACCTTTAAAGCCCTACATGGCTTAAGTCCAGGGTATTTGCAGGATCATCTCCTACCCGCCTCCCACCATTCTGTCTGCTCACACAGGGCTGCCCTCCTCAGGGTACCATCGACCAGACAATGTCGGCTGGCGATGTCCAGGGGTAGAGCGTTCTCTGTGGGCGCTCCTGCTCTCTGGAATGAGTTACTCACCGAGCTTCGGATGGTGCCTGACCTCCGCTCCTTCCATCAAGAACTAAAGACTTGGCTGTTTCAACAAATGGGTTGATTCTGATTCCTGCATTTTATTATTTATTGTTGCTGTTTTAAATTGGTTTTAATTACGTTTCCTTTTATTATTGTATGTTTTTAACCTGTGTTTGCCGCCCTGAGTCCTTAGGGAGAAGGGCGGCATATAAATTTGTGTAAATTAATTAATTAATTAATTAATTAATTAATGTGTGATGACTATACTCACTGTGAAGTAGCCCACTAAAGCACACTATACTGAAATTCCTGCAATTCTATTTATTCTGGAAGCTTAAATTAAATGCTGTATCCCCAAATATGTTTAAAAGTATATGAAATACAGATCTCTTTTTTCTACACTTCTAATTTACCTTAATTGTAAGACAAATAGTTTATAATATGGTATCACTAAACTGTACATCTTCACATTCAGCCTTGTCATATAGAACAGAATGCAATGATGTTAAGCTACTGTCTACATTACAAAATAGGGAGTGACAAAGGAGAAGTAATATCAGCACTTTGCATGGTTCTTGCTTCCATTTTTGGTCTTAAATGGCTCAGCAATGTAAGAGTGTAACATAGTTTGTACATTTATTTATTGGTTGCAAAATGCTTTGCTCTAATGACATAAATAAGCCATAGCCAAATACATGCATTGTGGAATCGTAAAGCAGAATACTTTTCTAAATGGGTCGTAAATTAATTTGCTGAGTAATTTAGATCTAAGGCAGGGGTTGGCAACATGGCACCCATAACTATCCTTACTATCCCAAATAAAAATAATTTGTCAGATAACACTTGTAAGATATTAGCAAACTTCTCATGACAGTTTGGTAATATCAGATGTGTAGTAGCAGTCCATTTCTTTGGTGCCTCATCCAATGCACAAAAGCATACAGGGAAATGAGAGGACAGAAAAAGTTGCCATCACAATCAAGATCTTGCAAACAGATCATCCGATATATTTGCTTTTTTCAATTTCCAATTAGTGTGCATGGCTTAAGAAAACATCTTAACTGTAAAGTCTGAAACTACAAAGCATCTTAGAACATGTATTCAAAGTTTTTTTCCCATCTCCTTAAGTTTCATATTTTGAATTTTTCACTTTTTAGTATCACAATACATGACTGAAACTTGAGATGCATTACTGTGCAGTTGGTATTGTACTGTTCTTTTTAATTTGTTGTTCTTGCACAACTAATGCACAATGAAGTAAGTATACTATATGGATATTCTTCTCTCCTTCGACATATTTGTGGTTCCACACAGATGACAGTTATCAACACTAATAAATCTTTTTTCATGCAGATATAGTGAGGATGCCTAAAAAGTATTTGTTTCATATATCTAATGCTGAAAATAAGAATCCATTTCAAAATGTAGTTCAATGTGTAGTTTGCTTTTATTTAGCTTTTATTCAGGTATCACTGATATAGTCCAGAATAGCACTGGTATTAAGTATTCTTTATGAATTGTGACAGAAAGTGCAATAAAACTAATGTTGAATGTTGTTGCTTCAGCAGGATGTTTCTTGATTGAAGAGGGCACCAAGTAAGTACTACATTCTTGTAAGTACTACAAAGCGGAACAAAAGCCCTAACAGAGTTAACAAGCACTAAATGTGTAAATGTCAAGGAATATAAAGATTTACATTTTCCATAAGACTTGATCGATCTCATGCTTTAAGGAAGTTTATTTGTGCTTCTCAGTGGTAGAATGGAAGCACAACATCCTAGGTTCCCCATCATCCACTCTGTCTCAGGTACACTGGTTTCATCCAGAACAAATATTGACCCTAAATCACAAGTTTTGGTAATGGTAGAAAATATCATACTCCTCACTTTTGCTGCAAAAAACCTGGGTTTGCTGAGTATGATATTTTTTACCGTCACCAAAATGAACATTGGCTTACCTGAACATTCCTTTTTAGACCGCTGTGACAACAATCCATGCATGGGTATTCTCTCACTTCTATTTGCTAGAGACTGAGTGTAATATTTTTTTCCGTTGCTCTGACCACGCCTCTTTGCTCCTGCTCTTCAGTCTTTTCACGAAGGCTTAGTTATTTGAGGGTCTGCAGAAATGACAAAACAGAAGAAACCCACCCCGGCCAAGAACGGTAACCCAGGATCAGGAAAGCCAAAGGGTGGGCTGGATTGTCGTCACAGCTGTCTGAAAATGAATGTTCAGGTAAGCCAACATTCGTTTTCCAGATCTGCTGCTCTGACAATCCATGCATGGGATATACCCAAGCTTAAGGACACTGGGCGGGGGCCTGACCGATCCCCTGACCATGGGTGGAGATTACATTTTGCAAAACCTGCCTCCCAAATGATGCCTCAGCAGAGGCATAAGTGTTCAACTTGTAATGTCTGACAAAGGAGGATAATGACGACCACGAGGCCGCCATACAAATGTACTCCACAGACGCTTGGGTAGCCCAAACAGCAGTAGTGGCTGTGCTGCAAGTAGAATGAGATAAGACTTGGCCTGGTCAATACAGGCCTTTAACCACCTGGCCACTGTCGAAGAAGAAACTTTCTTCTCCATAGATGGGGGATGAAAAGACACACATAAAGCCTCTGTTCGGTGAAATGAGGCAGTCCGCTTAATATATTGTCTGAGTATATATATATCGTCACACCTGCGAACATCTAAAGTGTGCCACCGGTCCTCCAGTGGATGGTGAGGATCAGGGCAGAAGTCAGGTAGAATGAGTTCTTGAGAATGATGAAAGTAAGAATTAACTTTAAGTAAAAAGGCAGGATCCATATGAAGGAATACATGGTTAGAATGGGAAATGCAGAGGTCTTTCTGAATGGAGAGGGCCGCCAGTTCAGAAATCCTCCTTGCAGGGACATCCAGTTGGTGCAGCGGGGATACAGATGGGGAAATGGCGAGCTCCGCAGAGCTCTGCCAAAACCCCATCTGCCAAGCTGCCGCCGACAGTTCTTTGGACTTCCTCTGTCTTGAAGGGACAGGAGGACAAGAAGGGACCCCTTGGGCAGCCAAAAGGAACGGGCAGGTTCCTTGGGGCTGGAGGCTTTCCCTTCACGCCAGCGGCAGTGGAACGACAGCCATAGCGGCTATCCCAAAACTGCGGCAACCAGGAACAAAGATCATGCTGGAGGAGAGGAGGAGAAGCGAGAAGTGGAGAGTGGAGCAGGGAGTTTGAGGGCTGGGTGAGTTGACTTCTGCCCAGGCGAGAACTGCCCGTAAATGCTGGATTACAAAAAGTGTGCCCTAGTCTTAACAGCGGCTGAGAAACATCGGGGCAAAAAGACTCAAATGAATGGTGGAGAAAAGACCTGTTGATAGATAGCATTAATTATAGACTTTTTGAAAATGATTTTATTACAGATTTGGTTTTCTTTTTTTATTTTTCTGGCTATTTTTTGTGGCTAAACAAGATTGGATTATGTTTGAGAGAGAGGAAGGAGAAGAGGAAATAAATATGCTTTTAAAAATAAAGATAAAAGACAAACGGAGATGGAAAAGATGGCTGCCAGCTGAAAAATGAAAGTGTAAATTCCAGACTGCTTGTTACTTGAAAGAGAAACTTTGTTGCTTGTTACTTAAAGTGGATTATTTTGAGAAAAATTTCAAGAGGCTTGACTTTGGACATATAATCTGTGTATTGGAGGATATTGAAGACCAGAAAGAAGAAACTAAATGGAATAATGAAAACTGATTTATTAAGCGTGACAACAAGAGAAAAAGGGCGTGCAACAAAAGAAAAACATGATGATACCATATATGAAATAGTCAATTCAGAATTAACTTTATAGAACTTATAACTTTGAGGACATTAAAATGGAAAATAAATATACTCAGATAGATTGGAGAAGGGGAAAAAATGGAATATAAAGTAACAAGATAACAAAATACCATAGTTTGAATTAAATGGATGTAATGGTGTCTGGGAGTTTGATCTTTGAATACTTTTAGGAGATACCTTCCTTCTTCTTCTCTGGGCTCTCTCTCAATTGCAGGGTTGAGCTGAGGATTTTGTGCAGTATCTGCATGACAAGATCGCTCTGATTCGGGAAGGCTTGGCCTCTGACTGGGTAAGTCCAGACGGGATGACTGAGGCAGGTCTTGAGAGTGTTATCTGGGAGGAGTTCGATCCTGTGGCTCCTGAGGACGTGGACAGGATTCTGGGATGGCTGAACGCGACCACATGTTTATTGGACCCGTGTCCCTCCTGATTGGTGCTGGCTTCCCGGGAGGTTACACAAGGCTGGCTCCAGAGGATTATTAGCGAGGGTGTCCTGCCAGCCGCCTTGAAAGAGGTGGTGGTGAGGCCTCTCCTGAAGAAGCCCTCTCTGGATCCAGCTGTTTTGGCTAACTATCGTCCAGTCTCCAACCTTCATTTTATTGCGAAGGTTGTTGAGAGTGTGGTGGCGCGGCAGCTTCCACAGTACCTGGATGAAGCTGTCTATCTAGATCCGCTCCAGTCCGGTTTCAGGCCTGGGCACAGCACGGAAACAGCATTGGTTGCATTGGTGGATGATCTCTGGAGGGCTCGGGATAGGGATTGCTCCTCTATCATGGTCCTGTTAGATCTCTCAGCGGCTTTTGATACCATCGACCATGGTATCATGATGCGCCGGCTTGAGGGGTTGGGAGTGGGGGGCACTGTTTTGTGGTGGTTCTCCTCCTACCTCTCTGACCGGTCACAATCTGTGTTGGCAGGGGGGCAGCGGTCGACCCCGAGGCGCCTTGTCTGTGGGGTGCCACAAGGGTCGGTCCTCTCGCCCCTTCTGTTCAACATTTATGTGAAGCCCCTGGGTGAGATCATCCGTGGCTTTGGGGTGGAGTTCTATCAGTATGCTGATGATACTCAGCTGTACATCTCCACCCCAGGCCACCCCAACGATGCCCTTGAAGTGATGTCCCAGTGCCTGGAGGCTGTGTGGGCCTGGATGGGGAGAAACAGGCTCCGACTCAACCCTTCCAAGACCAAGTGGCTGTGGCTTCCGGCGTCCCGATATAGCCAGCTGGTGCCATCGCTGGTTATTGGGGGCGAATCATTGGCCCCCATGGAAAGGGCTCGCAACTTGGGCATCCTCCTGGATACACGGCTATCTTTAGAAGAGCATATGACGGCCGTGGCCAGGGGGGCTTTTTATCAGGTCCGCCTGATACGCCAGTTGCATCCCTTTCTAGATAGGGACTCCCTACGCACGGTTACTCAAGCACTTGTCACTTCCCGTCTGGACTACTGCAATGCTCTCTACATGGGGCTCCCCTTGGGGGAGGGGGCTCCAGTTGGTCCAGAATGCAGCCACACGGGGGATTATGGGAGCGACAGGGCGCTCCCATGTGACACCTCTCCTGCGTGAGCTGCACTGGCTTCCTGTGGTCTTCAGGGTGCGCTTCAAGGTGTTGGTGACCACCTTTAAAGCGCTCCATGGCTTAGGGCTGGGGTATTTACGAGACCGCCTTCTGTTGCCAATAGCCTTGGCCAGTACGCTCCCACAGAGAGGGACTCCTCAGGGTGCCGTCAACCAGACAATGTTGGCTGGCGACCCCCAGGGGGAGAGCCTTCTCTGTGGCGGCACCTGCCCTCTGGAACGACCTGCCCCCAGAGATACGCACGATACCAGACTTCCAGACTTTTCGTCGGGCCCTGAAAACACATCTTTTTTACCTAGCCGGGCTGGCTTGATCCCATCCCTTCAATTTTAATTTGTAATTGGTTTTAACCCGAGTTGTTTTAATTGGATAGCCAAATTATTTAATGTTTTTAAATTGCTTTTAAATTTTATATGTTATGTTTTACCAAGGCTGTTCACTGCCCTGAGTCCTGTTGGAGAAGGGCGGTATAAAAATAAAATAAAATAATAAAATAAAATAAAATAAAATAAAATAAAATAAAATAAAATAAAATAAAATAAAATAAAATAAAATAAAATAAAATAAAATAAAATAAAATAAAATAAAATAAAATAAAATAAAATAAAATAAAATAATAAAATAAATAAATTCTATTTTATTTTTTTCTTTCCTTTTTCTTTTTTTCTTTTGACCCTTTCCCCCTCTCTATTTTTTCTAATTCTCTTTTCAATTTCTTTTGTTATATTTCTATTCTCTTTTCTATTTTTATTCGTTTTTTTGTTTTTATTTTAACTATTATTAATATTGTTACTATTCTCTCTCTTTTTTCACTATTATTTTTATCTAAGTTGATTCTATGAATATACAACAATTTGACTTGGAAAAAATGAGTATAAATGATTTAAAATTATGATTTTTTGATGTTTTAATACTTTTTTAAACTTGGAATTTTTAAGCTCTATTTACAGACCTAATAATTTAGAAGAAAATGTTCTCTAAGGTGCTGGATATTAAGAAGAATTAATTACAGATTTAATAATTATAGAAAATTGATTTTAAAGTGATTTAAAATGTTGATATTCACTGGAAATAAATATGGCACGG
This sequence comes from Pantherophis guttatus, assembly GCF_059756535.1. NCBI lineage: Eukaryota > Metazoa > Chordata > Lepidosauria > Squamata > Colubridae > Pantherophis > Pantherophis guttatus. The sequence goes on from NC_142066.1 coordinate 81,940,921, forward strand.
GAGAAAGCCTAGGAGAGAATAGGAGCTAAGATATTTGTCAATATACTTTTTTATTTTTAATCAGTTAAAGACATGGAGGAGAATGGATTTGAAAATGAATATGAGTAATATATTGTGAATTAATTTAAAGTTAAATAATTGAATAAGAGATGTAGAAATGGAGGAAAACATAAAACTGGACAATAATTAAAATAAAATGTTATGAATTAGTTAAACAAATGAAGTTAGGAGTGGAGGGAAGCATGATTCTGGAGAACAGTGAAAGTAAAGCTGTGATCTAGTCTTACAAATAAGGTAGGAGTGGAGGAAAGCATCATACTGGAGAACAGTTAAGGCAAAACTGGGAACCAGTTAAAAATAAAAATAAGAATTAGGAGTGGAGGAAAGCACGGGCTGGAAAACAGCCAAAGTAAAGCTGTGAACCAGCCATTAGAGTTAGGAGTGGAGGGAAGCATACGCTAGGTAACAGTTAAAGCAAAACTGTGAACTAGCCAAAAAATAAAAAGTTAGGAGTGGAGGAAAATATACCTGGAGAGCAACTGAAATACAGTTGTGAACCAGTTAAAATTAGAGGTTGGAGCGGAGGAAAGCATTGCAGGGAAGCAACTATTTGAGTTGCGAACCAGTTTCATAATAGATTTAGGAGGATTGAAGGAGATAACGTTGGTATGCAGTTAAAATTATACTGTGAACCAGCTCAAATAAGTAAGGTTAGGAGTGGAGGAAAGCATTGCTGGAAAGCAACTGATTAAGTTGCGAACCAGACAAAAAATAAACTCAGGAGGAAGTGAAGGAGACAATACTGGAGAATAGTTAAACCAAACTGTGAATCAGTTAAATAAATAGAGATAGAAGTGGCAGAAAATACTGTTGGGAAATAACTGTTTAAATTATGAATCAGTTAAATATTAAACTTTAAAATAAAGTATTTTGGGAGTGACAAATTTTAGATGGAAATGTTGATTGATTTAGAAAAAATTAAGAGAGGAGGAAAATATTCTTTGTCAAGATTATGGATACTAGTTGCCATTTAAAAGAGGTACAATATAGACTCGATGTAATGGGTCTTAGAAATGAGGAATATATATGAAATATTGATTGTTAAAATGACAAAGATTTGGAATGATGTCTATTTGGAAATTGTTTAGAATTTAGGGTGACATAGTAGAATGTTTAAAATCTAAATGTTTAGAATAAGATTTCTTTTTTTTTTTAAAGAGGTAAATGGATAAAATTTGGAACAAAATTGGTTGAGGGAATGTGAGTAATTGTATTTACTTTATACCAGATCAAATCCTTGCTCTAAAAAGATGTATTTTATGTTTCATGTTTTAAAAAATAAAAAAAACTTTTCAAAAAAAAAAAGAAAGAAATCCTCCTTGCAGATGTAATCGCCAGTAGGAAAGCAACTTTTAAAGACAAGAATCAGAGACTGATGGAGCCAAGTGGCTCAAATGGCAAAGTCGTCAGTGCCGGGAGAACCAAAGATAGATCCCACGTTGGATAGCAATGCACTACTGGGGGCCAAAGATTGGTAGCCCCTTGGAGGAAAGAGTGAATCCTCGGATGTTGAGAAAGAGTTCAGTGAGTGTCACAGCTAAGGATAGTAGACAAGGTTGCAACCTGGTGACATAGAGTAGTGGGGGCTAATCCTTTGTCCAGACCCACTTGCAGGAATTCAGGAATCTCAGGATCGACGTGCTGCATAGAGCATCACAGACAGAAGGCTCACCAGGAAGCATTGTAAATCCGGTTCATCGATGTACACCTGGATACCTGAATGGTGCTGATCACTTTCCCTGAAAGATTGTCCTTCCTCAGGAGGATCCTCTCAAATGCCAGATGGTCAATTGGAGCCACTTGGGCTCCGGATGGAGAACAACCCCCTGGCTGAGAGAAACCCTGTCCTGAAGAATCCGCCAGGGACATGATGCGGAAAGGCTTACTAGGTCGGCAAACCAGGACCGGCGCAGCCAATGAGGCACTATCAGAAGGACTTCTGCTCTTTCAGCTAGCAGTTTCCAAAGAACCCGCGGAATGAGTGGTATTGGCGGGAATGCATAGAGTAGCCCCTGTGGCCATTTGCAGTGAAGAGCATTGCAACCTTCCGCCCCTGGACTTGGGAACTGCAAGCAAAACTTCAGAAGCTGTGTGTTCTCAGGTCGGGTGAATAGGTCTAGTATCGGGCTGCCGAATAAGAGACACAAGTCCAGAAAAAGCTGAGGATGAAGCTTCCACTCAGATGGATTGAGGTGGGTCCTGCTCAGCCAATCTGCTTGGAGATTGGAGGAATCAGAGATGTGTTCTGCCTTCACTGAAAGGATGTGTCTCTCCACTGAGCTCATCAGGTGCTCCGCCTCTTCCATAAGCAACCCGGACCAGGTGCCCCCTTGGGCCTTCGTGGCCATATTGTCCTTTAAAATTAAGACATGCCGACTGGACACCTCAGCCCGAAAGTGATGTAGAGCAAGTCTTACTGCCCGCAACTCCAACAAATTGATGCTGTTGATTCTTTCTGCCATTGGCCCTGAGCCACCTGAGATAACAGATGTGCCCCCCAGCCATACAGGACATTATTAATGTCCTGGTGGAGATGCACCTTATCGGGTGGTAGCCTGTCTTGCAATTGGCGAAGCCAAATCAGAGACGCCCTGTTAAAGAATGAGGCAGAGGACATCGCCCTGATAGCCCAAGCAGCTCCTTGGTGAGTTTTCCAGAGGGACATCTCAGCCTTCCTGTCTTCCATCGTAAGCCCCTCTATGATGTCATTGGAGAGGGACGCTGATGAAATAAGGCTAGCCATGGGTGCATCTACTGAAGGCAATTGCAACAGCTCATCCAGAGCAGAGGCAGAGCAATAAAGTTTTTTATCATGGCCACTAGGCCCTGCCAGAGAGCCAGGCTGATTCCATGGTCTTTGAATCACCTCTGAGAACAGAGCAGGGCAAAGTAACTTGCCTAACTGTCTCCTAACTTTCTCCCTCTTTCTAAACAATTTTAATATTTTAATATTTTTAATATTTTTAATCCTCAAAGTTTAAATTTGTTTTAAATTGATTGGGGTTTTAATCTGTCTGGGCCAAACTATTTAATTCGATTTTATTTCTGCTTTTTAAATTTTGTATGTATGTATTTTATTGTTGGCTGTTCACCGCCCTGAGTCCTTCGGGAGTAGGGCGATATACAAATAAAATAAAAGTAAAGTAAAGTAAAGGTATGAAGTCCTGTTTGGGTTTTGGCACCCTAAACAGACTGACATGTGGATGGGATGCGTCCTGATCCTGGGTTAAGGAATCACCCACAACTCCAATATTTGTGGTCACTTTAGCTTTGTGCAACAATGATTTGAAAACTGAAGGATGAAAAAGGCCAGTAAAAGCTGGCATATCTGATGCCATTCCTTCATCTTCAGAAAATTCAAAATCCCCATGATAAGCATCCTCTAGGAGTGAACCTTCACTGTGAGAGGATTCATGCTCAGAAGGGGAGACAGTGTCACTAGACACATGTAGTGGGGCTTGAGGCCGAGAAGTGACCTCAGTTGAAGGTAAACGTGTGCCCTGTTGAATGGTAGCAGTAAAATTTTTTGAAATTGCATCCAATATTATGGATTGAAAATTCAAATTTTGACTAGCCTGCTGCCCCTCTCCTGCATGGAGCCCTGCTGCGATCAAAGTAAAGGTCGCCTCTGGGGCCCGGCGTCCAGCTACAGATGGTACGGGAACCCCCGTCAATTGTACATGAGGGACGTCTTGTGTCATAATAACTAATTGTCATTGCTGGGCGTTAGATTCACAGGTTCTAAAGGAGCCACATTATCCTGCACCAGTAATCTATTAGTAGTGGCAGAGTCCCCCAAATGCCCAGAAGCCTGTGCTTGTCTTTTAGCCTTGTCAAATTGATGCTCCAAGGCTTTGTGATGCCTTTCTGCATCTTTATCTCCCACTGAGACCCTTTTGGAAGGCCCAGATGAAGAAGCCTTATCCTTGGCTGACGTTCGTGTGGGAACAGCCCTGGTCCGTTTGGAACCAGAATGCTTAGATTTATGCACCTTGGGAGGGCTAGGATCCTGTTCCATATCTGAAGACAGGGCTGAGTCAGCCATGACTCTCCTGGAAATGAAGATCTGATTAGCAGAAATGGGGCACTGGCTAGACCTGGTCCAAGCAGCCCAAGGTCACTAAACACAGCAGAGACTAACACAAAACACCCCTTTCAGGATCGCCTGCAGCAGCGAACCCATCTGAGTAAGCTGGAGAAATAAGGCCAACTATGACATGCGTGGGGCAAACCTGTCCTTCCTCGCTGTCATGGATTCAAAATGGCAGCATGGAATCCCTGCTTCTTTCCATAGGGCTGTCAGAGGCTGCAGAGTACCAGGAATCTGGCATGGGAGGAACCTGAGCCCTCAAACCCAACACCGCTTCACAAGAAGGCTCGGCTTCAGAATCAAAGTCCCAGAGCCTGAGGCAGTTACAGCAAGGTGTGAGATGTCAATGGCCTCAGAAAGTGCCACCACGGCCGAAGAAGAAGACAAAATGGCAGGCGCGAGCGGGAAACCACTCCTCAGTGCCGCCGTGGCCTGACAATATGTTAAAGGTGGCACGAAGGCTAAACCAGCCTTCCCAGCACTGCAAAGCAAGGTCCTGGACTCGGAGTTTGCCATGGCTCACTGGGCAGTGACTCCGGAGCCACCATTGAGAAGGGAACTGTAGTGGTGGTGGCAGTCATGCCAGCAAGCCAGGAAATCAATTCACCACTGGCAGCAATAGAAACATGGAGGTGCCCCGAAGGGAACAGAGCTCTGGCAAGTTGCCTGTGTCAAGTCCTGGGCAGTGGAAAGTACCCTGGAGCCTCAGGCACGCTAATCACACCGCCAGCAGTGAGGGAGGTGTTGTAAATCCCCTTTAAATCCTTGTTAAGCAGCTCCTCCTACAAAGTCCAAAGGCAACAGTCCAAAAGAAAACCAATCCAAAGTAAGGCAGTAAATCCACAAACCAACAAAAATAAAAATTAATTGAGGAAACTGACAAATGTCAGAGAAATCCAACTCAAGTCTCTTCAGCTAGACTGAGTGAAAAGACTGAGGAGCAGGAGCAAGGAGGTGTGGTCAGAGCAACGTAAAAAAATATTACACTGAGTCTGTAGCAAATAGAAGTGGGAGAATACCCATGCATGGATTGTTGGAGCAGTGGATCTGGAAAACTTGTGATTTTGGTGGTTTCTGTTCTGGATGAAACCAATGTACCTGGGATAGAGAGGATGATTTCTATCTGTCCTGACTCAAAAGTCAGCCTTCCCTGAGGCTCCTATTCTGATCTGTTGCCTTGAAGTGACTATCCTTAATCAAAAAAAAAAAAGCAAAAACAACCCTAGGCATGATACTAGTCCACATAGCATAGATTTATGGTCTGATTTTAAATTTGATAAAAACAGATGTAATAGTTTTGGAAGGTTCTGGAAATTAGCTATGTTACTGCTTTAATCTGGTTTAGAGACTGCTTTAACTTAGTGACCATTATAAGTTACAACAGTGATGAAAAAATAACTTTACAATCAATAGTCACTTTTATGATCTTTGTAAATTATAGGAAAGTAAATGAAAGATGATTCTAAGTATAGTCACAATTTTATTTAGCAACCATTTCACTTAATAACCAAATTGCAGGACTCGATTGTGGCCATTAACAATGCCTTATTATCTTTATAATATGTGAAAATGAATATTATTGGTTTATTTTTTATTCTAACTCTGAGTTCTAGATCATGTTTTAGATTCAAACTTAAATAACCTATATTTGGGCTCAGGTACTTAACAAATACTGCTGTAATACAATTGGCAGCTTTAATTGGATATGTGTGCTTCTGTGGTTATCATGTAGTGTTATATTTATTGGCAGCAGATCACAATGCACATGACACAGCAAGAAACATTATCCAACAAAGCTGCTGGGCTATTAGTGACTATCAAATTATTATATAGTTTGATTTTCCATCTGTCAGTGCATTGCTTCAACAAACTTCCTCAGGGGTGGCAGCTGCAAGTGGCTATTTGCATCAAACAGTTCTCAAGTCACTTTCTATTAGGATGGATGCTTCCTTTTCCTATTAATGAATTGCTTGCATCTGTGAAATTACTGCTGCTCACTGGGTTTGGTTAAAATCACAGAGTTTAGCTTATTGTTTCTAAGATGTGTTACATTATCCAGGCGAGATCTGCAACTAGTTATACATTATAAATTTATACAGCGGAGTTAAATGAACTTAATTCCCTGGTACCTTGTATCTGTAGTAAGAATAATGTAGTGCAGAGTTAGAATGCTATACCTAATGCTGTTCTATCCAGATTCACATTTTCACCCAGTCCTAAATTACTAGGTAGTCCTGAGCCAGTTATTATTTCTCAGTCCAATTTGCTAAGGCTCACTCAAAATGTGGATGGAAAGCTAAGTTAACTATTTTGCACTTCTGTGAGAAAAATCTGGGTGTAGCTTAAAATATAATTAGGAATAAAAGAAGTTCAATGAATTTCAGTATATGACTCTATTCACAAATAATATTATTTTTTTAAATAGTTTTTATTGAATATAAATATTAAAAAAGACATACATAACATATACACAACTAACATTTATACAACATATACACAAAAAGAATATAATTTCTTCTTAAGCATTTTTTCAGAGTGACGTTCTACACTTCTACTTATAATATATTCCTTCACCTTTCTGTAATCTAATAATATTTTTATTACATATATATGTATCAATCAGTAATATATCCCCTATATTTTTTGTATATTTCTAATTTTTAACCAATTATACCAATTATTCCATATTTTATAATAGTCTGATTCTTCTTTTTCTTGTAATTCTTTGGTTAACCTATCCATTTCAGCGCATTCTAAAATTTTCCCTATTACTTCTGTTTCACTTGGTATTTTTTCTTGTTTCCAATTTCTTGCGTAGGTTATTCTTGTAGCAGTTAATATATGAATTGTAAGATATTTGATATCCTTAGGGTATGATTTGTTAAATATTCCTAATAAAAATGTTTCTGGTTCTTTTTCAATCTGTGTTATTGTTATTTATTCCAACCATTTTTTGATGTTAGACCAAAATTTCTTTGCTGCCGGGCACGTCCACCATAAATGATAGAAAGTCCCTTGTGCCTTTTTGCACTTCCAACAAATTGGGCTATTTTTAGGTTGTATTTTTGCCAATCTGGTTGGAGACATATGCCACCGATAAAACATTTTCAGTTGATTTTCCTTGTACGCCGTTGCTTTCGTTAACTTTAGGTTTACCTGCCAGAACTTTTCCCATTTTTCCAAAGGTATTGTGTGTTTGATATTTTGAGCCCACTTAATCATCGTTTCTTTGACTGTCTCTTCTTCCAATTTATAGCATAGGAGAAATTTATAAATTCTACTAATTAATTTATTTTCTGAATCTAATATAATTTTCACAAATAATATTAAAAGGCCAAGAGCCATTTCTGCTCTTGCTACATGCTATGGCAATATATGTGAATGTTAAAAGTGTAGCTCTGACTACATGGCTTTTCTTTTTATTGCCAGCAGTCATCCCATTACCACTTCAACACAGAGCATGATCATTTTCCTTGCCTCTCTGAACCGTAAGCAAGTTTATCAAATATGTGAATAGAAAGTTTATTGGTATTATACTCCTGATGGCTGGAAAATATTGTCACAGTGAGGGATCCAGATTTTTAATAGTTATTGGGCAAGACACTGTATTTTCTGTGCTGAAAGGGATTATAGATCCCTTTCAGCATAACTTCTAAATCCAGTCTACATAGTGTTCCAAGTCAGAAGATGATTATTTCTCCCTCCTGTCATTGCTTACTCACTTATGTAGGATAGGTTAGATTGGCAGCTCTGAACTTGAGAAAGGGTAAAAATGCTAAGGAATTCCACCATTATTACTGTTGAGCTATGGGTCCTTTAACACTGACTTCTAATCTGCTAACAAGGTGATGTTTTCCATAATTGAGGACCAGTCACCACCTATGAATGTGAGGAACAGCATACGTTTGTGCCCCCTACATCCCACAACCTTGTAGCCAAGGTTTTTTTGTAGCTCTAGCTCAGTAGAATCACATCTACTCGGTTCTGGGCTTTTTTCCTTTCTAACATCTAGCAACCTCTAACTGCTAGGTGGGAGACCTAAATAGATCTTGACTACATAGGGAAAACCTGGCTAGAAGAAAAACACACATAAACCCTACGAAGAAGTAAGAAAATTGATACTGTACCTTTACAGGGAGGATACATAAGATATGGGTGTGGCCTACTGATGACAGCTAACAAGCTAGAAATGGATCTATTTAGGTCTCCCACCTAGCAGTTAGAGCTTGCTAGGTGTTAGAAAGGAAAAAAGCCCAGAACCGAGTAGATGTGATTCTACTGAGCTGGAGCTACAAAAAAACCTTGGCTACGTAGGGAAAACCTGGCTAGAAGAAAAACACACATAAACCCTACGAAGAAGTAAGAAAATTGATACTGTACCTTTACAGGGAGGATACATAAGATATGGGTGTGGCCTACTGATGACAGCTAACAAGCTAGAAATGGATCTATTTAGGTCTCCCACCTAGCAGTTAGAGCTTGCTAGGTGTTAGAAAGGAAAAAAGCCCAGAACCGAGTAGATGTGATTCTACTGAGCTGGAGCTACAAAAAAACCTTGGCTACGTAGGGAAAACCTGGCTAGAAGAAAAACACACATAAACCCTACGAAGAAGTAAGAAAATTGATACTGTACCTTTACAGGGAGGATACATAAGATATGGGTTTGGCCTACTGATGACAGCTAACGAGCTAGAAATGGATCTATTTAGGTCTCCCACCTAGCAGTTAGAGCTTGCTAGGTGTTAGAAAGGATATATATATATAAAACCAAAAAAACTACTGTAAAAGTCAAACTAGAAATAAAAATTAAAATAAGCAAGAAAATGATAGGAGAACACCTATCTTATCTTGATGAATATAAATCACTGGGATCTAACAGATTAAATCCCAGAATTCTGAAGGAACTGGCAGATATTATCTCAGAATCATTGTACCATATATTTCAAAAATCCTGGAGCACCAGGGAAATACCTCATAATTGGAAAAGGGGTGATGTGGTTACTATCTTCAAGAAAGGGGTAAAAACAGACTCAGGAAACTATAAACCAACCAGTCTAATATCAATACCTGGGAAGATTCTGGAAAAGATAATAAAAAAAACAGATTTGCAAACAACTAGAAGGAAATAAAGTTATAACTAGTAATCAACATGGGTTTGTTAAAAAAGGATCATGCCAAACCAATCTTATTTCATTCTTTGATAAAGTCACTAAATTAGTAGACAAGTGAAATGCTGTGGACATAGTATACTTAAATCTCAGTAAAACATTTGACAAAGTAGACCACAACCTACTTCTTGGTAAGCTAGAAAAATGTAGTATAGACAACATCACCACCAGATCAGGGGTGGGTTCTACTTACCTTTACTACTGGTTCGCATCATCCCCCTGTGCGCTCTCTTCTGCGCATGCGCAGATCACTTCTGATGACGTCTGGATGGAGCCTCCCACCAGTTTTACTACCGGTTCTTGTGAACCGGTCTGAACCAGGGCAACCTACCACTGCACCAGATGGATTTGTAGCTGGCTGACAAACCATACTCAATGAGTAGTCTTTAATGGTACTACATCCACATGGAAAGAAGTAAGTAGGGGGGGGGTACCACAAGGCTCTATCTTAGGACCAGTACTCTTCAATATCTTCATAAATGACATAGATGTGGGAATAGAAGGTAAACTCATCAAATTTGCAGATGATACTGAACTGGCAGGAATAGCCAACCCCAGAAGACAAACTCCAGATCCAAAAAAATTCAGTGTAGAAAAAAGCAAAGTTTTACATTTAGGCAGGAAAAATCAAAGGTATAAGTACATATTAGGTGAGATCTGGCTCAAAAACAATAACTGTGAGAGGACCTTGGAGTCTTAGTGGATGATCATTTTAATATGAGCCAGCAGTGTGCAGCAGCCACCAAAAAAGCTAATACAATCCTGGCTTGTATAAACAGAGGCATAGAATCAAGATCATGTGAAGTATTAGTACCGCTGTATAAAACCCTAGAAAGACCACACATGGAATACTGCAAGCAATTTTGGTCACCATACTACAAAAAAGATGTTGAGACTTTGGAGAAAGTTCAGAGAAGAGCAACTAAGATGATCAAGATCAAGATGATCAAGAGACTAAAACATATGAAGAATAGCTGCAGGATTTGGGTTTGGCTAGTCTAAAGAAAAGAAGAGTTAGGGGTGACATGATAACAGTATTCTTTTTCCAGAGAAATTTTCTGACAGTGAGAACAATCAACCAATGGAACAGCTTGCCTTTGGAAGTTTCATCACTGGAGGCTTTCAAGAAGAGATTGGACTGCCATTTGTCAGAAATGGTGTGGGCGCTCCATCACTGGATGTTTTTAAGAAGAACCTAGACAGTCACTTATCTGAAATAGTATAGGTTCTCCTGCTTGAGCCGGGGCTTGGACTAGAAGCCCTCCAAGGTCCCTTCCAGATTCTGTTCTGTTCCATTCCATTCCATCCCCATCCCCATCCCCATCCCCATCCTCATCTCCATTTTTATCAGCAACATACAGTGGTATCTACTGCTCTCTCTTTTGAAAGAGGTATAAGTTAACATGGTTGAATATCTGATCATATGAAACCTTCATGTAAACTGATGTTTACTTTTGTCATAGTGACAAGTCTATTAATCCTAATAATGTAGCAATCTGAGTGATTATGTTTTATGTAAGTCATGAGCATCCATAAAAAGGGAAAGAAGAGAGAAGTTGCCTTTCCCTTTTCCCTTTGCAAATTGAGCGAGCATGTTTCATTATTTCTGCTGTCTTATATTCTGTAGGTGTTTCTTATATTTTTATTATTTGTTTCTAAGCATAAACTTATCTATATAAACATACACCTTTGGTTTGATGCATGAATTGCCACCCAATTTTCAGTAAAATTTATGTAGTTCTTTAAAAGTGTCTTGGATTAGTCACCCTATCTGTTCTCTTGAATCTGGAGATATTTCTTTTCATATTTCCCTTGTCTATTCATTACCAAGGTAGACTACTGATTTGCTTGGCAGGGCAATTTGTTGGTTGTTCATCCATGTGAATGCACTATCTCAAGGAGTGTCTCTAAACACAAGCATGTGTGCATGAGGAAAGGATTTAGTTTCCTAATGGTTTAATGAGCGATAGGATTAAAGTGGAGCTTCTCCTTTTTTTAAAGTGTCCCCTTCCTCTTTTCCCTCCCCCATTCCTCCAATTACAACACTAATTTCAGTAATGGAGCATTAATAGAGTAATGGGCCAACAAAGCCGGCCTGAAAGAACTGTAGAGCTCAGCACAAATTGAGCAAATAAACCATATATTAGATTTCTAAACAATACTTTTAGTCTACTCCCTGGGGAAACAGAGTTGTCAAGACTTACTTAAGTCAGTCTTACAAAGTATATGCAAAAAGAACCATCAATTCATACTCTAAAAAACAATAATAGCTTAAAGCAATAGTGTATGTCTTTCATACAAACGTACTCAAAATACAGAGATAGGAAAGGAAGTCAGGGAAATGATCAGTAACAGATGCTCTTCTTATTCCTTCTTGGTAAAACATATATTTACATAAAAAGAATTACTTGCTCTTCCAGAAGTTAGTGAATACAGATTCAAAGTCATTAACAGAATTTATAATAGAAATGTTCAGGCAAAGTTTGGATCATCAGAAATGTTTTGCATTTCTGCATCATAGTTAAGACCCTGCATCAGAGACTAAAAGTTGCCTTCCAATATTTTTCATTTAGTGAGTCTATGGTGATAGTTGCCATGAGTGACTTACGCCTCCTTTTTACCATTGCTTATTAATTTCTTCTCACTTTGATTGGTTATGTGGATTGGGCCCAGGAGATCTGAATGGCAGGCATGGCAAGGAAGAGAAAGAGGTGGTGGTGGTGGTGGTGGTACTGAAAACATGGAGTTTTCCCCCAAACCTAGAACTGGAACATGCCTGATCCCAGTAGTTAGAACCAACAAGGTTCAGCCTTCACACTACTAACCAAGTTAAAGTGAGCATATATCTTTTACATTGTTATGTGCTTGCCATTTATATGTTGCCCCCATCATTCATTAAGCCTGTTCTATGAAAAGAAAATGGGATAATGGTTCAATTTGTACATGGTCCCTATGACCCAGAGAGGAATAGAATATAGAATAGAATAGAATATAAACTTTATTACGGTCATTGACCAGCAATAGACATACAATAAGTTTAAAATAATACTGACATTAATTGTGAATAATAACATCCCTGTTATGAAAATACATGATCTCAGACCATTAGGGCACTCCCTAATTTACATGAGTGGAGAGCCAGTAAGTATGTGAGTAAATGTATTTTTCCAAGAAGTGTTATAGATACTTCCACAAAATTGGCACAAGTTGACATCTATAATTCTGTAACCAATTTTTTTTTCTTGTGGACATTGCAGCAACACAGAATTTTGCCACTGCACGCGTAGTAGCTGGGTTTGAGTCTTGGAGAAGAAAGCCTACATAAAAGTCATCTGTCCTCCTTGGCAATCTGTCTAGTAATATATATTGATCTACATACTCTGTATAACTCACAGTACAATAAAACATGGAGAGATCTTTGACTTCTCCTTTACCACATATACATACCCATTCTGCTATTGGTGTTCTCTTATACCTACCCTGGAGAACTGCTGAGGAGAGAATATTAAATCTGGCTCTGAAGAAAGCTATTCTTTGTTTTGGGAAGATCAGATCATTTAAATATCTTGCTGATTCCCACACACCCTGCTTGATTCTGTCCCTACTGTGGAGAGGCTACATATTTAGTTCTTCTTGGCACTCCATATCCTTCATTCTATCAATTACTACTTCCTTTGCTTTGTCAAAGCCTAGGGACATTAAGAATTCCGATGAGAGCCCATAAGAGCCCAGCTTGTGGTCTATCGCCTGTTTCCAGGAGGACCCAGAGAGGTTTATTTGGGAAAACACAGGGAAAACTGAGTTTCAATACAGTGTCAGAATTGCTTACACTGGAAAGCATGTCTTGTGCATCCCACTCCTCCTCCTCCTTTCATAGTTTGAGAGCCACCAGTGGTTCTTATGCAATTATACATGCCTGAGATTGACCCAGGATCAGGCACACTAATTATAATGTGATAATTACTTTAAAGACTCATAATAATAGCTACAAATATATTTGTTATAATGTTCTCAGTGTAAATATTGTAACATTTTGTGGTATCCCTTCCCACTTATTTTGTGATTTTCCTTTTTGCAATTCTGACCCAAACCATGACTATTTCCTGGACATCCCTCTAATTCACTTCTCAGATTTTAAGTAACAGAAAAAAAAACCTCGGAAGCATCACAGCGAAACTGGCTGGAAAATAGCAGGCTCTGACAAACCTGGCAAAAATCCAGCCAGACAAACTGCTGTTGGGGGGGTCTTCAGACCGGAAACATCTTGTAGGGACAGTGAAGAAGGAGAGGCATCTCAGAAGATGAAGAGGAACAGACAAATTCCTTGGGAAGTCAGAGAAAACTCTTCAATCCGGCAGCAGGGGCAGCGGCCATTGCGACTGTCATGAAGCTGGGGCAACCGGAATTGTGCAGGAGTGGTGTTTTGGATGGAGTATTGGTACTGGGTGAGTGATTGGCCAACTCACAGGTAATAAAGAAACACTTTGAAAGTTTTTAAAAGGAATCCCAGCATGAAAATAGCAGCAAAGTAAAAGCACTAAAGCCCAAAACGGAGGATTGGATTGGATTTGGAAACTGGATTTGGAGAACTTAAAAGTATTACAAGAAAAAGAAACCCAAAAGAAAATAGTTGAAAAGGATTGGATACAAACTGTAAGAAAAATTTTAAATTTTAAAGGAAGAATAAATAAAAACTTAAAATAGAAAAGCCCTGTAAAGATATTTCAATTGGATTTGAATTGGAGTGTAAAATCTGGATTTGGAATATATAAAAAGTAAGAAGAGAAAGAAGAAATTAGAAAATATTAGATAATTGGATTTAATACACAAATTGGATACTTTGTTAAGTTGTTGATTTGAAACTTGTGGATTGGAGAGAGACATCTACTGGTGGAAAAAAAGTACTACACTGAACATTTTGAAATCTGGAAAAAAAATAGTGATCTTGATCAATGAGCCATGAGAACTTTTAAGGAGGACTTGTTTTCTTTTCAGCTATTTGACTTTGATAATTAAAAGAAGTGACAAATAATAAAATTTTAAATTGAAGTTAAAACTTAATTATAACATCAAAATGTGGCAGGAATTAATTGAGATGGTTAAAATGGTACATGTATCATTTGACTTGGATAAAAAGAAATGAAGAATTTTGTCAGAACATATTCAATTGGATAAACAGCCTACCAATGAGAAGCAAGAAAACAACACTGAAGATAAAAACATTGATGAAAAATTAAATGATTACATTGGAAGTAACAATGAAAAAAAGGATTAGGAGGATACAATCAACAAAAAGGAAGCAAATTAAGAGGAGGAAAAGAGAGAGGAAAAGATTAGAGAAAAACATTGTTAATGATTACACTGGGATTAACAGTGGTAAAAATAGAGAGGGTAAAGAGAAACAAAAGAAACAAGAAAAAGGGAAGAGATTAGAGACAAAAAATTTAAATGATTACACTGGGATTAACAGTGGGGAAACAAAGAAGGTGAAAGTAGAAAAGAGGAATAGATTAAATGTGAATATAGGGCAAACTAAGCAAGTAATAGACTTAAAAGCTAAAGGAAGGAAACAGGGGAAAAGATATAATAATTACAAAAAGAAAAAAATGAAAGAATGGATTAAAAGAAGGGGAATTTTAAGAGGTGATTTGCTAGATGGACCAGGAGAAAATGGTTAAAAGGAGTAATTAGTGGAAAGGAGGAAGGGTAATATGATATATAAATATGGTAATAATGGTATCATGATTAATATTGGTGATATTTAAATAAGTTGAAATATATTCTGTAATATGAATGGTAGAATTTAGAATGAAATTGAAATGATAATTGTATTATTATTATTATGTATAGATTTGAATGAATTGTATTAATACTAGGACTGAAAAAATTGAATTTAAGGTAATGTAAAATGATAATGTGAAATTATCACATTATTACCACTGGAGCCAGGTGAGAAAGAAAAACGGGCCTCCTCCACCCCCCAGGCCCTCTGGAGGCAGGAAACAGCCTGTTTCCCTACTTCTGGTGAGCCCAGAAGGCCTGAAAAACAGCTGAGCTGGCATGCCCACTGATATGGCTACACGCCACCTGTGGCACACGTGCCATAGATTCGTCACTATAGGTCTAGGAGGTAGTGGTGGTGGTGATAGATATAAAGGTGCCAGGTAATAGCAACATCAAGAAGGAGTATGGAGAAATATCACAGCCTGAAGGAGAAACTGGAAAGGATGTAGAAAGTAAAGGTCAAAGTGATCCAAGTGATGATAGAAGCCTAAGCTGGGTGGAGCCAACAGATCCAAGTACAACATCAGAGCTCTCTGTCTAAAGAAGAAAAAAGTACAGTGCTAGGATATTGGGCAGAATCCTCAAATTCTCAGGCCTCTTGCAGAAGACCCAAGATTGTGGAAGATACAAGATTGTGGAAGCATTGGGAAATAGACTTCTGCTGATTTTGTCTGCTGCTACTGCCCTTACCTTTTTAAACTGATGCTGCTGCTACCTTTAAAACCACCACTATCCCACCCTTTCATTACTGTCTTTCAATAATATTGATTAAACAATTTGATTCACTGATTACTGATTATTGATTTAGTGTTTAGTATAATTAATAGTTATTGCCTACTTTAGTATTAATTGTCTAGTTGCTTACTTTAGCATTAATTGTCTAGTTTATTAATTGATTGTCTGGTAGATTACTATTTTAGATAAATTGATTCATTGTCTAACTGTTTAATTAATTACTGTTATTAATGCAGCTTTAATTAATTAATTGACTATCATATTGAATAATTATTGTTATTGATTAGTGTGTCACTGATTACCAACAAATAAGAGATTAAGTAATCCATACCAGCAAATAACAGATTATACATCTACAAAATAAATCTACCATGCCAAGCAAAAGATCCAAAAAAGCCACTATCAAAACCTCCCCCAAAAAACACATCTCTACCAACAACGACCTAGACGACTCCTGTACATGTTTTAAATGTTCTGCAACTATCAATAATAATGAAGATATCATTAAATGCCATACATGTGACAATTACGCCCATCTCACCTGCTTAAAATTAACCAAACAAATAGCAAATCTCATACAGGCATCAAATACATTTATTTATCAATGTCCACTATGTTTCCCTAAGCCAGACATTCAATATGTCCCATCTACATCCATTGACTCCATAGATGCAAGCTTAGTAACACGTTTAGAAACAATTTTACAAGTAAGTTAAAAGCATGTCTAACATCTCTTGAAAAAAAAAATAGAAATGATAAATAAATACCTAAATGCTCAAAATACTACCTCAATTCAACAACTACTACCTCAAAATACTACCTCAACTCAACAACAACAACCTCAATCTGAACCACAAGTAACCATCAACCCAGCAAATAATTCAAACCCACCAAATAATATATCCTTACTTATCAAAGATGCCATTCAACGTGAACAAAAATGTCCAAATGTTATTTTATTTGGCCTGGATGACAACAATGAACCTGATGACATCACAAAGGTTCGCAACATTATAAGAAACTCTAATAAACCAAACATCTCCCTGATGACATCATCGAAATTTCAAAAGATGGCCCTGAGTTCAAATACAACTATGGCTCGGTAGCTCCATGATTTTGCAGCATTATTTGCAAAAATGAGTCCATCAAACGCATATTCATACATACGATAAATTCAATCACCAAAACCAACATCAGCCATAACAAAATTCGCTCACGTCCCAACTTATCCATATTGCAAAGAATCCGCTCCCTTGAACTCCGATCAGAACTTAAAAGATGTCAAAACCAAGGACATACTGATTTATAAAAGAGCCTTGGTGGCACAGCAGACTAAAGTGCTGTTAAGTAGCACTAGCTGCCTGCAATTACTGCAAGTTCAAATTTCACCAGGCTCAAGGTTGACTCAGCCTTCCATCCTTTCGAGGTAGGTAAAACGAGGACCCGGATTGTGGGGGCAATAAACTGACTTTGTATAAAAAAGAACACTGCTTGGGGGGGGGCGAAAGTCCTATTAAGCAGGTATATACAAAAGTATGAAGGCTATTGCTTAACCCATTGTAAACCACCCTGAGTCTCCGGAGAAAGGGTGGCATATAAATCGAACCAATAAATAAATAAATAAATAAATAAATAAATAAATAAATAAATAAATAAATAAATAAATAAATAAATAAATAAATAAATAAATAAATAAATAAACATCGATTACCATGCCGACTATATCAAAAGTAAGTTCCGCAACCCACATCCTAACACCCAATCCTCCTCCATCCAACCCCCCACCATCCAAAACTAGGCAAGCATGCCCCAAATTTCCTCTATAACAACTACTACTGACGTTAAATGCAAGTTCCTTAATGCAAGAAGCCTTGTAAATAAAATACCTGAATTCCTCTTCTTACTAAATATGGCTATATTCGACATTATATTTGTCTGTGAAACTTGGCTGAATACATCCCTCCCTGATTCCATTACTACAGTTAGAGACTATCATGTTTACCGGTCAGATCGTGAAATCCATAGAGGAGATGGTGTTGCTATTTTCTACAAAAAGTCCCTACATCTAAACAATATTCAAGTTACATGCGAACTTGCTCTTCCTGAGACCATTGTCTGCGACCTGTCCTTAAATACCACAGTTCGATTCTTACTTTGTTACAGAGCCCCAGATTACGACATTGAACATGCGAACAAGTTAACTTCACTACTAACCTGAGCAGCCTCTGCCCACACCCAATAATTTTTCTTGGTGACCTTAACTTACCACTTATTAATTGGACCTTAAATGAATGTACAACTGAACCTATACATGTAACCCTGTACAATGCTGTAACTAATCTGGGACTTGATCAACTAGTAACTAACAACACTAGACTCAACAACTGCCTTGATCTCATCTTCTGCAACAGTTTAAATTCAATTTATGGACTACAAATAAAAGAATTATTCTCCAACAGCAACCACAGCATGATTGACTTTTGTCTCAATTTACGCCCTCTCAAAAATCATCATAATGATGGGATTTCCAGTTATAACTTTAAAAAAGCCAACTATGATCTCATAGATAATGAACTCTCATATCTTGATTGGCAAATTCTGGCTGTAATACTGCTGACAACCATTACAAGTCAAAAGAATCAAAAAATCTCTCGCAAAAAAACAAAACTAACTACGTAGCTAACTTCAAAAACCACTACAAAAACTTATGCCAACAAATAAAGACTGAATGCACAATTATCACACCAACCAAGAAGAAAACCTTCTAGGCACAAAATCCACCCGTGCCTTCTATAATTTTGTAAACAACAAACTTAAAGACTCAAGATCCATCCCACCCCTTAAAAGGACCAAACAATGAAAACTGTATTGACGAAACCGTGAAAGCCAATCGCTTTAACACGTTCTTCAGCTCAGTCTTTGTAAACAGCAACAACACATACCCAGTATTTCCCAGTCATACTACAGACAATTACAACAATTACAGTGATCTTATACATATTGATTTTACAGAAGACAATGTTGAAAAGGCACTACGCAATCTAAAACCATCTCTATCTATTGGACCTGACTATGGGCATACTTCTTAAAAAAGCTTTCCACTGCAATTGCAGAATCTCTAAGCATAATTTTTGAAAAATCTTTCAGTACCAGCACCTTGCCCTACCAATGGTCACAAGCCAAGGTCATCCCTATCTTCAAAAAGGGAGACCCTAGCCTAGTTGAAAATTACAGACCAATCTCTTTATGTTGCATCGCCTGCAAAGTCATGGAATCAATCATTAACCAATCTATTACCCTTCACCTAGAGACAAACAAACTACTTTCTAACAAACAATTTGGTTTTAGAAAAAAAATTATCCTGTAATCTACAACAACTATGTTGCAAAAACATACGGATTACATATCTCGATCAAGGCAAAGCAATAGACACAGTTTACATAGACTTCTGTAAAGCTTTTGATTCAGTGGTACACGACAAATTACTTCTAAAACTAAAATCCTATGGCATTTCTGGACTCCTACATAAATGGATGGCTGCCTTCCTGTCAAACAGACAACAAGTGGTCAAAATAGGAAGCGCTCTATCAAATCCTGTACATGTTAATAGTGGTGTTCCTCAAGGCAGTGTTTTAGGTCCAACACTCTTCATACTTTACATAAATGACCTTTGTGATCATATTAAAAGCAACTGTGTTCTTGACCGGAAACTGATGTTGTGGCGAAACGAACAGGCGATTCTGAGGCTCCAGGATCCCCACCAATAGCCCTGCTGCTGGACGGTCCATTTTGGACCCCACAATCTAGTTTTGACTGTGGTAGTGGAGGGCACATCTTGTTGATCCCAGGGACATCACAAAATCCCTGGTTGATCCTGGAAAGCCCTTTTTCCTGCAGCGAGGTAGCAGCCATTGTGGCTGCCAAGGCTGGGACAGCTCCAGGAAGAAGAAAGAAGAATGACAGTAAATCGATGTGGTGAGAGAGTTTTATTTTTCAACTAATACAAAGAATACCCTGAGGGATAAGAGACTTGGAGAGTATGAGTAAGAGAAATTAAGTGATGAATTTAATTTGGAATGGGTTTTTTTTCCTGATCGTTTTATTTATTTATTTATTTATTTGGTTCAATTTATATGCCACCCTTTTCCAGAGACTCAGGGCAGCTTACAATGTGTTAAGCAATAGTCTTCATATTTTTGTATATACCTGCTTAGTAGGGCTTTTGTCCACCCCCAAGTTGTGTTCTTTTTTTATACAAAGTCAGCTTATTGCCCCCACAAACCGAGTCCTCATTTTACCTACCTTGAAAGGATAGAAGGCTGAGTCAACCTTGAGCCTGGTGAGATTTGAACTTGCAGTAATTGCAGGCAGCTGGTGTTACTTAACAGTGCTTTAATCTGCTCTGCCACCAAGGCTCCTATTGGATTACCCAATTGGAAGGATTTTAAAACTAGTTTCTTTTTTTACTACTGACCGGGACTGGATTGAAAGAGAAGAGATTAATATTGGTAATATTTTGAGCCCTGCCTTTTTAAAATGACTGTTTAATTTGGGTCTGATTTTTTTTGTGATTGAAGCCTTTCCTCTTTCTTCCTTTTTTTTGTAATTTTTTATTAATTTTTAATAAAGAAGGTCCAGATTTTAAAGTGCAGAAAAGTTAGGAGAGTGTGTAGTGCTGCCATCTGCTGGAAAAGAAACTTTGTTGCTATGTTTATACAAGAAATAAGCTGAGAGATATATTGTAGCCATAATAAAGTGAGTCTGAACTTCTAAAGTGTTAAGTGTGTAAAGAGAACATCTGAGGAAGTGGAACTATCTGTATTGTTTGCACAGGTGTTCTTGCTGGATTTATTTGAAGTAGGAGTCTTGGAATACTATAGAAGGAAATCTCTTTTTTTCTTCTTTTGGGCAGCTACTTTTATTTTTCTTATTTGTGGCTTGGGTAAAAGATAACTCTCTGTATGCTTTCTGGGTACAAATGTGTTTGAAGGATCTTCTCTCTTTTTTTTTCCTTTTTTTGAGATTTTTGTATAACCGAATTGGATTAAGGCACTCAAGAGCCTGAAGATTTATTGTTGATTTTTGAATTTGGATTTTTATATCACTTTATTTCTTTTTTTAAATTTTGGCTGGCTTGTTTTGTTTTTCTTTCCTTTTCTTTTTTTGTCCTTTTTTTTCTCTTTCTCTTTCTCTTTTCTGATACACACCTACTGGATTAGGGTTTGGAAGAACCTGAAGAGTTGCTTCATTTTCTCCTTTCTCCTTTTTATATTTGGCATTTTTAAAAAAAAATATTTTTGGCTTTGGCCCTGGGTGATCACTGAATAAAATGAGCAGAAAAGTTGTGACAGTGGTAATTGCTGCAACCACACTTTCTTCATCTCCATCTGGAGGACAACGTACTATTCAGCCAATGCTTCAATAAGAGAAAGACAAAGACAAAGATACATCGATACAAACAATTCTGCAAACAGTCCAAAGGATGGAATAACAACTACTTAAAACAGATGAAAAAGTCCAAAGGATGGAACAACAACTACTTAAGACAGATGACAAAGTCCAAAGGATGGAACAACAACTACTCAAGACAGATGAAAAAGTGCTCAGCATCCAGCAAACAATGTCAAAATATGAAGAAAGGCTGCAAAAATTGGAGAGAAAGGATGATCAAAAAGAGGAAAAAATGAAAGATATAGACAATAGACTGGGAGAGGTTGAACATGAAAGAAGTGGTTTAATTGGATGGGAAATGGATAAAGCAGAATTTTATCTTAAATTTCAAAATGTGGAAGAAGAAAAAGGAGAAAATGTGGCTGATATTATGATTAAGATGTTGGCTAATGTTTGAGAAATTACCAAAGAGAAGATGATGGACAGTGTGGATGAGATATATCGAGTCTACACCAGATATGCAATGTGTAACAAGCTGCCACGAGAAGTGCACATAAGATTTACTAAGAAATCGATCAAAGCACAAATTCTTCAGGTGGCCAGAGAAAAAACTTTGAAATACAAGAAGAAAGAAGTGGTGGTCATGAAACAGATACCAAGAAAAGTGAGAGAGATGAGAAGAGAATACCAATTCTTGACCAAAATATTAATCCAAAAAGGAATCAACTACTGATGGCTGATACCAAAAGGGTTAATGTTAATGTGGCAACTTCAAAGATATAGGCTGGATACAATTGGCAAAGCAAGAGCCTTCCATGAAGAATTTCTTAAAGAAAAGGTAGTGGAAATGGAGACGGAAATTTAAGCTACAGTAGTGCCAGTTAAATTTACAGAAGAGGAATTGGCAATGATGGAACAACAGAAGGCACTGTAGGTGGGATTGTGGAATACAAGGAACAATGTGAAGTAAGATCAACTAGAGCAACAAAACCTACATATAAAGTATGAACATGGAAGAAACGAAATTAATTTCAATAAACATAAGTGGACTTAACTCAGTAGTGAAAAGGAGAAAGGTGTTTCATAAATTATAGAAATTAAAATTTGACATAATTTGTCTACAAGAAGTACATATTAAAAAGCAACACGAACAGTTATTGATACAATCTAAACTTGGAAGAACTTTTTTATCATTGTCACAAAGTAAAAAGAGAGGAGTTGCTTTATATATTAGGAATTCAATACTTGTGGAGCAGATATATGCAGATTCAGAAGGTAGAATTTTGATAGTGGAAATAATTGTCAACAATATGAAAATTCTTTTGGTAGCAATATATACTCCAAACAATATTCAAAGTGACTTTTATAGAAAATTACAGATGGAAATAATTGAAATGGACTATTGCTTTGTTGCGAAGGTTGTTGAGAGTGTGGTTGCGCGACAGCTCCCCCAGTACCTGGATGAAGCGTCGTATCTGGATCCATTCCAGTCGGGCTTCAGGCCTGGGTACAGCACGGAAATGGCATTGGTCGCGTTGGTTGATGATCTCTGGAGGGCTCGGGACAGGGGTTATTCCTCTGTCCTAGTCCTGTTAGATCTCTCAGCGGCTTTTGATACCATCGACCATGGTATCATGCTGCACCGGCTGGAGGGGTTGGGGGTGGGAGGCACCGTTTTATGGTGGTTCTCCTCCTTTCTCTCTGACCAGTCACAGTCTGTGTTGACAGGGGGGCAGAGATCGACCCCAAGGCCCCTTATATGTGGGGTGCCACAGGGATCGGTTCTCTCGCCCCTTTTGTTCAACATTTATGTGAAGCCGCTGGGCGAGATCATCCGTGGTTTCGGGGTGAAGTGCCATCTGTACGCTGACGACACCCAGCTGTACATCTCCACCCTGGACCACCCCAACGATGCCCTTGAAGTGATGTCCCAGTGCCTGGAGGCCGTACGGATCTGGATGGGGAGAAACGGGCTCAGGCTCAATCCATCCATGACCAAGTGGCAGTGGTTTCTGACATCCCGATATAGTCAGCTGGCGCCATCACTGGCTATTGGGGGTGAATCATTGGCCCCCACGGAAAGGGCTCGTAACTTGGGCGTCCTCCTGGATTCACGGCTGTCTTTAGAAGGGCACTTGATGGCCATGACCGGGAGGATTTTTCATCAGGTTCGCCTGATTCGCCAGTTGCGTCCCTTTCTAGATTGGGACTTGTTACGCACAGTCACTCATGCCCTCGTCACCTCTCGTCTGGACTATTGTAACGCTCTCTACATGGGGCTCCCCTTGAGGTGCACCCGGAGGCTCCAACTGGCACAGAGTGTGGCCGCGCGGGTGGTTATGGGAGTGGCGTGGAGCTCCCATGTAACACCTCTCCTGCGCGAGCTGCACTGGCTCCTGGTGGTCTTCCGGGTGCGCTTCAAGGTTCTGGTTACCACCTTTAAAGCGCTCCATGGCTTAGGACCTGGTTATTTACGGGACCGCCTACTACCATCAACAGCCTCCCACCGACCAGTACGCTCCCACAGAGAGGGGCTCCTCCAGGTGCCGTCGGCCAAACAATGTCGGCTGTCGGCCCCTAGGGGGAGAGCCTTCTCTGTGGGGGCACCGACGATCTGGAATGAGCTCCCCCCAGAGATACGGAGGATTCCGGATCTGCGCACCTTCCACCACGAGCTGAAGACTCTGTTATTTCATCAAGCTGGCCTCGCCTAAATCTTCTCCCTTTTAAGTGCAAATTTTAAATTTTAATGTATTTTAAAATATGGGGATTTTAAATTATGGGTATTTATTCAGCCAAATTTATTTAATTCATTTTATTCGATTTTAAATTTTGTATATGTATGTGTTTTATTTTATGGCTGTTCACCGCCCTGAGTCCTTCGGGAGTAGGGCGGTATAGAAATTCAATAAAATAAATAAATAAATAAATATGTGTGATGAGCGATTTTAATGGAATAGTGGATGAAAATCTGGACTATAAAACACATAAAAAGTAAGACATAATAGAAAGACACTACCAAAACCCTTTTTTAAGATGATAGAGGAAATAAATTTAAAAGATGTATGGAGAGATAGAAATGGGAAAAACAGACAATATACCTTTTATTCATCTTGGTCTAGACTTGATATGATATGGACAACAATGGATTTGACTTTGAATATAGAACACGTGGAAATAGATACAAATCTATGGGCTGACCACAATCCTATGATAGCTACTTGGAAAGGTGGAAAAAGAAAATCTAGATGGACTTTAAATAATACAATTTTAAAAGAGAAAGACTTTGTACAGAAAATGGAGAGAGAGTTGGCCTTCTTTTTCAAGGAGAATAAGAAAGAAGATACATCGGCACAAAATCTTTGGGACACAATGAAGGCCTATGCTAGAGGTCTAATAATAGATTATACAAGGAAAAGAAATGTGAAGAAAAGACAAACTTCTAAAATATTAATTGATGAATATAAGAGACTCAAAAAGGAACTCCAGAAAGATCCATGCAAGAAAGATGTAAAAATGAAAATGGATATAATAAAGCACAAAATGGACTTACTGGAGAAGGAGGAATTAACCCAAAAAATAAGATGTGCTAAACAGAATTATTTTGAAAATGTGAATAAACCAGAAAGATGGCTAGCATATAAATTGAAAAAAAGAAAGAGAATCAAAAAAAATAACACAATTAATTGATGACCAAGGGCAAAGTAATTTTGGAAATAAAGAGATGGGGAAAATAATACAAGAATATTATAGGCAACTTTACAACTTTATGATAGAAGAGGAAAAGTGGTAAGGTATTTACAAAATGCAAAATTACCTCGGATTCCCAAAGATATAGAGGAGATGTTGGAAGGGAGTATAACAATGATGGAATTAAGAGAAGCAATCAAGAAGCAAAAGAATGGAAAGGCACCAGGGCCAGATGTTTTACCAGTTGAATATTATAGGACACTACAAGAATCCTTAAGTCTCCCATTATTGGACGTTATGAATGAAGTAATGATAAAGAAGAAAATATCCAAATCATGGACTGAGGCATATATCACATGGATCCATAAAGAAGATACAGACCCACAACAAATCAAAAATTATAGGCCTATATCCCTACTAAATTCAGATTATAAAATATTTGCTTCAATATTGGCAGAAAGGCTTAAGAGATATTTGAATAATTTTATACATACAG
Source organism: Pantherophis guttatus (assembly GCF_059756535.1). NCBI lineage: Eukaryota > Metazoa > Chordata > Lepidosauria > Squamata > Colubridae > Pantherophis > Pantherophis guttatus. The sequence goes on from NC_142066.1 coordinate 81,966,335, forward strand.
ATCAAAATGGATTTCTCCCAAAAAGACAAATTAGAGACAATATAAGAATAATTCTGGACACTTTAGAATATTATGAAACACATCCTGAAAAGCAGATGGCCTTGATATTTTTAGATGCACAAAAAGCTTTTGATAATGTAAATTGGTGATTCATGATGCTTCAAATGGAAGAGATGGGCTTCAGCAGGAAATTTATTCAGGCAATTGAAGCTATATATTTTAAGCAAATGGCAAAAGTAATGATAAATGGAGAATTGACTGATTCTATTGAGATAGAAAAAGGCACTAGAAAAGGAAGCACATTGTCCCCACTGTTGTTTATATTGACTTTAGAAGTTTTAAACAGAAATATTAGAGAAGAAAGAGATAAAAGATATGAAAATTCAAAAAGAAGAATATAAATTACAAGCTTTTGCAGATGACCTGGTCTTTATTGAAGAACCATTAATAACAATAAATACATTGATAGAAAACATTGGAGAGTTTGGGAAAGTAACTGGCTTGAAAATTAATAAAGATAAAACGAAGATAATGACTAAAAATATGTTGAAAAACCAAAAAGAGGAATTGATGGAGATTTCAAAGATGCAGGTCACAAATAAGATAAAATACTTGGGGATATATTTGACAGCAAGATGTAGTGCACTTAAAAAAAATAATTATAACAAGCTTAAGCAACAGATAGGGCAAGATTTGGTGAAATGGGGAAACCTGCAGCTATCCTTGATTGGTAGAATCTCAACTATCAAGATGAATATTTTGCCTAGAATTTTGTACCTATTCCAGACGATTCCAATCAAGTTGGATAATAATTTTTTTGTAGATTTGAATAAAATGCTGTTGAAGTATATTTGGCAGGGAAAGAAGGTGAGAATAAAATTAAAGTTATTATAAGATGCTAAAATGAGGGGTGGTTTTGGCCTGCCTAATTTTGAACTTTATTATCAAGCACTGAGTTTAATGTGGATTAAAGAATGGATAACTTTGAGAAATACTAGATTATTGAATTTGGAAGGACATGATTTGTTGATGGGATGGCATGCCTTTTTATGGTACAAAGGAACAAAAATACAGGGGTACTTTAGAAGACACCAGATATGAGAAGCCTTATTGTTGAACTGGGAGAAGGTTAAAAAATATTATTTGAAGATTCCAGTCTGGGTATCTACAATTGAAGCCTTTTCATATTCAGTAGTATTTAAAAGGGAACAAATTCACTATAAGATATAGTGAATTATTGGATGAAAAGGGTGAACTTAAATTAAAGCAAGAAGTACAAGATCAGGGATGTAAGATGAATTGGTTTTCATACATGCAAATACGTTCCAGATATGAAGAAGATCTCAAACAAGAAGATGTTTATAATGTCTTGAGGAAGTCCACCTTGCCTTCAAGTTGCCAAGCTGGAAAAACACTAAACTTTGGAAGAAGTTTCCAGATGCAAATTTGTGTGTGTGTGTGTGTGTGTGTGTGTGTGTGTGTGTATCTCAAATAGCATCTGAAAAATGGCCTCTCCCAAGGGGAAGAAAAGAAAGACAGCTGAGTGCTCACCAAATAGTAAAGAAGGTGGAACCAATCCACAAAAACAACAGAAAATTGATGGATTTTGTCAACCTATACCATCAATAGTAAGTCGTGCATCCTCCCCCCTTCCCCTGCCGGATAGCTGCGAAGCATTGGCATTGTTTGAGGATTCTTCCCTGGAATGGATCCAGGGCCAAAGAGAGCCAGTTAAGAAGCCAGTCAAGAGGCTCACTAACCCCTCCGTGTAATCAGATAACAAATGACTCAGCAACTTTAAGTGAGCCAGCTCCATGCCAGGATAAGGGCCTAGAGTCGAAGTTTTACAACCACAGTGAATTAGCTTTAGAGCTTGAAAACCAGCTAAGTGATAGTATAAAAGATTTTATCAGCCAGCACAGTTTGCTCACTTCTCAGACAGTTTTGGCCATTTTTGACCAGTTTACAGAGGTACATTTAAAGTTGGACTCCGTGATCAATTTTATTGCTGCGATACAGATGGAAAAGCCGCAGGTAATTTCAACTGGTTGCCAGACAGAACGACCTGGCCAGATACCATCAATGGTGCAACCAAGGGAAGGAGTAAGCAGACAGCATATTGACTGTAATCGTAATCGTGGGGAAAAAAAGATGGTGAGCTGGTTGGGTCTGAAATCCCGCAGCACAGGAGTGGGGTGGGGGGACAGGCAATTGTTGAAGGAGCAGATTGTATTGAACATATATAATTCTGAGATAAATGCGGGTAGATGGACTACAAAAAGACGGATAATGACTTCTTTGTCACAGCTTACACGGAGTGACAAGGGGGCAATAGATTTGGCAGCATAATGACACCTAAACAGACTTGTCTGGAGCTCAGGCAATTAAATGGGTGTGTGAGCGTAAGTGAGGGAGGACAGGTGGGAGAGATTATTCAAGAAACCTGACTAGGAAATAGCGAGCAATCATTTTCTTCAAAAATACACTTCCTCTCTTGGAATGTGGCAGGATGGAGAGGAAGCTGGTGCACAGACAACTGCATTAAATTTTTAAACAGGTACCAAGTAATTGCCTTACAGGAGACTTGGGTTAGTAGTGATGAGGCCCCCACTGAGTTCCCCGGGTTTAATATTTGGCAGCTGCCAACAAAGAGGGTAGCTATAAAGGGAAGAGCCTCAGGAGGGTTGTGCATCTTGGTAAAAGCTGAATTAGGATGGAAGGGAAATGAGGTATGCTCGGACCCCAGCCCTTTATTTTTTCAAGCAATCCATTTGACATATGAAGGGAAGTCAATGGTATTTGTAAATGTGTATGTTAATCCAGCAATGGGCGATTTGTGGGAGGCACTAGAGGTAAAAATATTAGATATACGTAAAAAATTTATAAAAACACCTTTAATTTTGGTAGGGGATTTTAACGCTTGTGTGGATCCCTCATTGGAGCCTTTTATTGAAAACGGTACAATTCCAGATGGATATTTACATAACCAACAATCATGGGACTCCCAAGATAGGAAAAAGAATAAAGATGGGGGAAAATTTCTAACAATGGTATACAACTGTAACCTTCAAATTGTAGGCCAGTACTAGGAAACTAAAAGGTAACCCATAACTTTTTTTGGCCCTAAGGCATGTAGCTCTATTGATTACTTTTGTGTTTCTCACAGCTTAGTATTAGGGGCAACTTTGGTCTTGATGTTACCAGAAGACCAAAAAGTGATCATCTTCTGATTGAGACGTCCCTGGCAATCCCTTCCAATTTAAGGAAAAGGAATCAAACAATTCAGCAAATAGGCTTCAACTTAGAAATAGCTCATGAGAGAAGACTAACATGGAAGAGGGTTGATAGTAAAGCAGCGACAGAATTTATGAATTCACCACGTATGGAAGCCTTAGCACATATATGTTCAAATAGTACAGGTGAACAAAAGCTTATAGTATATTTTGTGGAAATATGCCACTAATTGAAGCATTTTTTCATGACTACCAAGCCAAGGGGCCAGTTTGATTCTAGTTACTCAACGTGGTTTGATAATGACTGCAAGGAAAGGAAAAAACAGCTTAGGAAATCACTTAGGAGATACTTAATCATCCCAAACATGCAATTACAGAAGGAGTATATCATCATAAGGCAGAAATATAAGCAGCTATTGAAGAGGAAAAAGGCCTCTTATATTGACAACTTATGGGCTGGCCCAGAACAGGCAGCAAAGCTGGCCTCACCCACACTTTTCTGGTTGGAGGTCTCAAAAATTATTAGAAATAGAAAACCAGAAAATAAGTGACCCAAACATTACTGCAGAAAGTTGGGAAAAGCATCTGGCCACTCCAGCAGCAGCGGAAAGCTCTGATGAGGTGATATCCTCTCTGAGCTTGATACAGGGATATGAAGCCTTACTCCAGTGGGAAGAAGTGTCAATCATAGAGGTGAGGCATTTAATTTCCTCCCTGAAGACAAACAAAGCTCCAGGACAGGATGCGCTCCCGGCATCGTTATTTAAAGATAACATAGCCTGGTGGGTGCCTGTCCTGGTGGGTCTCTTTACTTTTATCAATAGAACAGGGCAAATTCCTGCCAGTTGGCATTCATCAATAATTATTCCATTATATAAAAAAGGTTCTAGAGATAACCCAGATAATTTCTGTTTAATTAGTCTAATTGATATATCAGCAAAAATTTATGCTAAGTATTTGCTTCATAAATTAGAAGATTGGTAATGAGAAATAACATTTTAGCTGAAGAACAGACAGGCTTCAGGAGCGGAAGATCTACTATGGATAATTGTTTTGTGTTGGACCATCTAATAACAAGTTTAAGATTTGGAAAAAAACACTGTATGTGGCATTCATAGACCTGAAGGCAGCCTTCGACTCAATTGAGAGACAAATTTTATGGGATAAATTAGAGGCCATGGGAATAGAAAAGAAATTGTTATATCTAATTAGATTATTATACATGGAAACCCAAGTAAGAGTTTGAGTGAACAGGACAGGATCGGTAACAAATGCAATCCCAATAAAGAAGGGCATTAGATAAAATTGCATCTTAGCCCCAACACTTTTCAATTTATATTTAAATGACCTTCCAAAATGTTTGGAAGACATATCACTCCATGGGCCTAGTATAGGAACAAGACAGGTAAATTGCTTGTTATATGCCGATGATATAATTTTGCTGTCGGCCTCACAGGTGGGGCTATGAAGGTCACTTGGGAGGTTGGCAGCATATTGTATAAAAAAATCGCTTGACAATTAACATAGAGAAATCAAAGGTAATGACATTTAGCAGGCAACAAAAGATGAGGAGATGGGTTTTAAATGGCAGAAGAATAGAACAAGTTTGTCATTTACCTATTTAGGGCTAGTATTTCAGACAAATGGCAAATGGAATAAGCAGGTAAAAGCCGGAACTTGGAAGGCCTTGGCTCAGATGGCCCAACTAAACAAACTTATTTTAGAGAAAACTCCATCTTCATTAACCTCAGTGCTAAAGATCTTTCAGGCAAAAATTGAAAAAGTACTTACCTATGGGGCAGAAATATGGGGGTTGGTGAAGTTGCTTGGGCTGGAAACTCCTCAACATAAGTTCTTGAGGAGAATTTTGGCAGTGTCCCCTGGAAGCCCAGCTTGTGTAGTAAGGGTAGAACCGGGAGTCCATGCGATTGGCACTAGGGCCATGCTGAAGACCGTTTATTATTGGTTAAAAATAATCGAGATGGAGAAAGGGAGGTTACCAAAGCTAATGCTAATGGATCAGATTATCTCAAATAATAAAAATAATTGATTATCAAGAGTTCTGAAGCAGGAAACTTCTGGTTGGCGCCGCGGCGAGCGGACAGGAAAATAGCGGGGCTCTTTGGAGCCCCGCGAAAACCCGTCTTTTAAGCAACCGCCGGCAGGTCTGCAGACCTACTCTGTCCTGGAGGGACAGGGGATTAGAGAGGGACCCCTTGGACGGCCGAGAGGAACAGGCAGGTTCCTCGGGGCCAGAGGATTGCCCTCTGTGCTGGTGGTGGTGAGAGAGGTAGCCATGGTGGCTGCCCCAAAGCTTCGGCAGCCAGGACAAGCAAAGTGCAGGAGGAGACAGAGGAGCAAGATTTAATTTAATTTAATTTAATTTCCAATTTATATACCGCCCTTCTCCCTGAGGACTCAGGGCGGTGTACAGCCAAAATAAGAACATAGAATATAAATATTAAAAAACAGTTAAAAATATATATAAATTTGGCCCAGAATTTAAGAAATCACAAACCGATTAAAAGAATTTAAAAAATTTCTTCTTAAGCCAGCCCGGCTTGCTGGAAAAGATGGGTTTTAAGGGCACGATGGAAGGCACTGAGGTCATGGATTCTCCTTATCTCTGGGGGCAACTGATTCCAGAGGGTAGGAGCCCCCACAGAGAAGGCCCTCCCCCTGGGGGTCACCAGCCTACATTGTTTGGCTGATGGCACCCTGAGGAGGCCCTCTCTGTGGGAGCGCACGGGTCGATGGGAGGTCATTGGTAGCAGCAGGCAGTCTCGCAGATAGCTAGGCCCTATGCCATGGAGTGCTTTAAAGGTGATGACCAACACCTTGAAGTGCACCCGGAAGACCACCGGGAGCTAGTGCAGCTCGCGCGGGAGCGGTGTTACATGGGAGCGCCATGTTGCTCCCATCACTACCCACGCTGCTGCATTCTGGACCAGTTGGAGCCTCCGGGTGCTCTTCAAGGGGACCCCCATGTAGAGAGCATTGCAATAGTCAAGGCGAGAGGTGACGAGGATGTGAGTGACTGTGCACAAGGAATCCCGATCAAGAAAGGGCCACAACTGGCGAATCAGGTGAACCTGACAAAAGGTCCCCCTGGTTACAGCCATCAGATGTTCCTCCAAGGACAGCTGCATATCCAGGAGGACTCCCAGATTGCGAGCCCTTTCAGTGGGGGCCAAAGACTCGCCCCCAATAATCAGTGATGGAGTCAACTGGCTATATCGGGATGCGGGGAGCCACAGCCACTCTGTCTTGGAAGGGTTGAGTTTGAGCCTGTTCCTCCCCATCCAGATCCGCACAGCCTCCAGGCACTGGGACATCACTTCAAGGGCATCGTTGGAGTGGCTTGGGGTGGAGATGTACAGCTGGGTGTCATCAGTGTACTGATGGTATCTCACCCCGAAGCCACAGATGATCTCACCCAGCGGCTTCACATAAATGTTGAACAGAAGGGGCGAGAGGACCGATCCCTGCAGCACTCCACAGATGAGAGGCCTCGAGGTCGACCTCTGCCCCCCTGCCAACACAAACTGTGACCGGTCGGAGAGAAAGGAGGAGAACCACCACAACACGGTGCCTCCCACCCCCAACTCTTCCAGTCGGTGCAGCATGATACCATGGTCGATGGTATCAAAAGCCGCTGAGAGATCTAACAGGACCAGAACAGAGGAACAACCCCTGTCCCGAGCCCTCCAGAGATCATCAACCAACACGACCAATGCCGTTTCCGTGCTGTGCCCAGACCTGAAACCCGACTGGAACGGATCTAGATAAGATGGTTCCTCCAGGAATTGTGGAAACTGTCGTGCGACCACACTCAACAACCTTCGCCATAAAGCGAAGGTTGGAGACAGGAAGGTATTTGGCTAATATTGCCGGATCCAGGGATGGCTTCTTGAGGAGAGGCCTCACCACTGCCTCTTTCAGGGCAGCGGGGAAGTGACCCTCACTCAACGAAGCATTAATAACGCCCTGGAGCCAGCCTTGTGTAACCTCCCGGGAAGCCAATACCAACCAGGAGGGACACGGGTCCAGTAAACATGTGGCTGCACTAAGTTTCCCAGATGTCTCCCACATCTCTTCAAGATGTTTGAATGCCGGGTGTGTAGGATTAGCCCAGGCGAGAACAGTCTTCAAACATTTAAATACTAATAATGCCCTGGCTCTAACAGCGGCTAAGAACTATTTGGGCAAAGAATTTAAACAATTAACAAGGAGAAGACCCATTAAAGGACAATAGCACCAATTGATTGCTTTTGGAATTTAACATCCCTTTGGATGGATTTAAAATTTGATATTTTCTTGGTCTTTAATGAGAATGGATTAGCTTGGAAGGGGAAGAAGGAGAAGAGGAAACAAGCAGAATGTTTTTTTAAAGCTAAGAGAATAACAAGCAGAGGAAGTTAAAATGGCTGAGAGAGTGAAAGTGCAAATTGCAACTGTGGAAAGTTTGCTGTTTAAAGAAGAAACTTTGTCTCTTGCTTCCAGAATTGGATTATTTTGAGGAAAAATTAAGGAGGCTTGATTTTAGATGTACTTAAACTGTCTTTGGACTACTTATGGACAGTTGGAAAGAAGAAATTAATTGGAACAATTAAAATCGCTGATTAATTGTGTTCTAACATAAGGGAAGGGCCGAGCCTCACAAGAAGACATGATGATACCATATGGAATACAAAAGAACTAAATTCTTTAGTCTTTATAACTTTATTGATATTGGAACTGAAAAGAAAAAAAAGAAAGAAAGTTTGGACAGATCGGAGAAAGAAAACCGGAATATACTGGGTAGCAAGATGAGAAAAGTACCACAGTTTGATTAAAATGGATGTAAATACTTTCTATGTAATTGATGTCTAAATAATGTAAGGAGGAGCGTTCTTCCTGCTTCTTTCTCTCTTTTCTTTTCTACTTTTTCTTTCCTGTTTTTAATATCCTCTTATTATATTCCTCTCTTTTTGTTTTCCTTTTTTTCCCTTTCTCTTTTTGAATCTTTCTTTTAGATTTTTTCTGCTATACTTTTATTCCTTTTTTCTTCTCCCTTTCTCTTTCCTACTTTTACCTTTCATTACTATTATTAAGAGAAGTGATTTTCAAGGTGGGGAAAATGTGATTATAGAAAAACTACAAAAAATATGAAGATTATGAATGAATTTTTGATTATTAATAAGAATTGTTGATAGATTCATCGACTACAGAAAATTGTTTCTTTAAAATGGTTTAAAATATTGTTCTTTATAAAAAAGAAAATGTGAATGAAGCTTTGAATATTACCAAGAATTGTTTATAGACTCTATGACTATTTTAAAGTGAGAAATGTCATTATAGAAAAACTACAAAAAATGTGGATATTTTGAAAGAATTTCTTAAAAAATATATTAATAAGCGCTCCAATGGTTACAGAAAATGGATTTGAAAGTGGTTTAAAATGTTGTTTTTCTACAGTAAATAAGAGAATGGGAATGGATTTTTGAATATTAATAAGACTTGTTTATAGATTTTATAACTATGGTAAATGGGTTTTTAAAATGGTTTAAAATGTTGTTTTACATAGAAAAACAAGAAACAAATAAGAAATGGGAGAAATTTAAATAAAATTAATAGTTCAGGAGAGAGTAGGAGAGAAGATATATACTAAAACGCATTATTAGTTTAAATTGGCAAGAAGTATGATTTTGGGGATCAGGTGATTAAAGCTAAATTGTGAATTAGTCAAATATAAGGTTAGGAGCGGAGGAAAGCATTTCTGGAGAACAGCTGATTAGGCTGTGAACCAGCCAAAAATTAAACCTAGGAGCAGCGGAGGAGGCAATGCTGGAGAGCAGAGAGCCAAACTGTGAACCAATCAAATATAGGGTAAGGAGTGAAGGAAAGCATTCCTGGAAGACAGCTAATTAAACTGTGAACCAGCCAAAAATAAACTTAGGAGGAGTGGAGGAGACAATGCTGGGGACCAGTTAAAGCTAAACTGTGAACCAGCTAAATATAAGGTAAGGAGTGGAGGAAAGCATCCCTGGAAAACAGCAAATTATGCTGTGAATAAACTTAGGAGGAGAGGAGGAGACAATATTGGGGAGCAGTTAAAGCTAAACTGTGAACCAGCGAAATATAGGTTAGGAGTGGAAGGAAGCATTCCTGGAAAACAGCTGATTAAGCCGTTATCCAGCTAAAAATAAACCTAGGAGGAGTGGAGGATAAAATGTTGAAAAGCAGTTAAAACTAAACTGTGATCCAGCCAACAAATAAGGTTAGGAGTGGAGGAAAGCATTCCTGGAAACCAGCTAATTAAACTGTAATCCAGCTAAAAATAAACCTAGGAGGAGTGAAGGAGATATTTTTGAAGAACAGTTACTGATTTTGAAATGTTCTTAAGAGAGGAATAAAATACTTTAAGTTGATTATTAGATGTGAGTTAAAAGGAATATTGACTTGATTTGGGTCTTTGAAGTAAGGAAAAATATAAAATACTGATTGTTAAAATGATAAATGAATATTATAAAGAGCTGTTTAGATTTGAAGTTTAAGATTTAGGATGATTACATAATAAAATATTAAATGTTAGAATAAGATGTTAGACTGAATGATAAAAATTGGGTTTAGATTTTTTCTTTTTTTCTTTTTTTTTTTCCTTTAAGATGTTAACTGATGAAATTTGGAATTTATACTTATTTTATCCCGGGTCAAACCCTTGCTCTAAAAAGATGCTGTTTTATGTTTAAAAATAAAAAAAAAAATTTCAAAAAAAAAAAGAGTTCTGAAGCAGGTATCTAGCTCTGGTATTCCTTTAAATTGGCAGCAGTACGATCATAGGCAGATCCAAAACTGGATTGCACAGAGATTTAAGGATATAAGTGCACAATCAGATATTGCACAGGTGACAGCAGTAAAAGTTTGCCCCTGGTTATTGGCCAATAAACAAATTTTTAAAATAGAAAAATATTTAACTGTGCCTTTGTTTCCCGTCATAAGGAGATTTTTTACCAAATTGAGATTAGACCAACTTCAAACAAACATGCTTTGGGGTAGGTATAAGGGTATCCCTTCAAGTGAAAGAGTCTGTTTATGTGGGAAGGGGGAAGTTGAAACAATGCCCCATGTAATTTTTGACTGCCCCCTGTACTCAGATTTGAGGGAACATCAGCTGGACAGGATCTTTTACGCCAGCACCCTAGGTCTAAAGAGTGCTTCTTGCAACATTGTTTGTTAGGTTCTAACTTGCAGCTGGTGAAATGGATTGCCAAATTTGCTGTAAAATTGATGGAAAAAAGGACAAAGTTGGTGCAGCAGAATGTGGTAGATTGCAGGAAAGAGCATTTGATTTAATAATGTAATTCTAATAGTAGTTTTAAGACTGATTGGGTAGATGCAGGGGTGACACTGTAATATAATTTTAATCATATTTAATTTGTATCTCAAATTATTGTATTCTATTCTGATTTCATTCTAGATCATTTTTTACTCTAATTTCATGTTAAATGAAATTTAAAATTAACATATTTTAAATCGTGTTTTATTCCTATTCCAATTTCATTTTAAATTGTTTCTACCAAACTTTTGTAATAATTGTTTCTGGAGCTCTGCACTTTGATATGGCCCAAGGGCTAATCAATAAATAAAGATTTTAATGTCTTGACTAATTTAGATAAGATTTTAATGGGTTCTGATGATCATGTAATTAAAAAATTATATGGATATTTGTTAGAGCTAAAAATGGAAGAAGAACAAGTTAAAGAATCAATGATAGCTTGGGGGGGAAATTTTGGTCATGGTATTGATTTAGAGAAATGGCAAAAATTTTGGTCATATAACTATAAAATGACAATATCTACAGCATATAAATATAATTTGTATAAGATGTTTTATAGGTGGCATCTACCCCCAACGAGGATAGCCAGAATGTTCAAGAATAAATCGGAGAAATGTTGGAAGTGTCATCAGACTCCAGGATCATACTACCATATGTGATGGACATGCGTAGAAGCTAAGAGATTTTGGACTAAGATACACACATGGTTGGAAAAAATGACAAAGAGACATATTGACTTTAAACCAGAGATATTTTTATTAGGGATCTTACCAGAGACATATAATAGAGAATTGCAATATTTAATTGTGAATGTTTTAACAGCGGCTAGAATTGTATTTGCCAAAAACTGGAAAGGAGAGAAGTTACCTACTGATGAAGAAATTATTAAGAAAATGATGGACTGTGCTGAAATGAGTAAATTGACATTTGAAATAAGAGAACAGGAAGATAAACAATATTATTTGATATGAGACTTGTTTTATCAATGGATTGATAATAAAACATGGAGATGAAATATGAAATATGAAATGGAAGTTAAGATAAAATATGTGAATTCTTTTTTTTTTCTATGAAAAATAAGTTTTGGTCAGATATTGATATTTTGAAGATGGGATTGAGCACAAAAGGATGTTAACTGATCGATACACTGTAATTGTTTGGAATGATGATGTTTTTATGTTTTGTTTTTGTTTTAAAATAAAAATTGGTTTTTTTTTCAAAAAAAAAAAAAGCAACTGTGTTCTCTTCGCTGATGATGTTAAATTATTCAACACCACCGACAATGCAACTACCCTTCAAAAAGACCTTGACTATGTGTCAGATTGGTCTAACAAGTGGCAACTTCAAATCTCAACCAACAAATGCTCTGTCTTGCACATTGGCAAAAAAAAAATCAAAACATAAAATACAAATTAGATGGACATGACCTTGTAGATGACCCTCACTCTGTCAAGGACCTTGGAGTACTCATTTCTAAAGATCTAAGTGCCCAAGCCCACTGTAACAATATTGCAAAAAGGCATTAAGAGTTGTTAACCTAATCTTGTGTAGCTTCTTCTCCGGTAATGTTGTACTACTAACTAGAGCTGTGATGGCGAACCTATGGCACATGTGCCACAGGTGGCACATGGAGCCATATCGGTGGGTGCGCGAGCTTAGCTTCTTGCGCGCATGCGCGCAGCAGCTACCTGATTTTTGGGCATTCTGGGCCCACCGGAAGTAGGAAAACAGGTTGTTTCCGGCCTCCGGAGGACCTGAGGAATGGTGGGGAAGGCCTGTTTTTCACTCTCCCCAGGCTACAGAGCCTTTCTAGGATCCTGGGGAGGGGAAAAGTGGCCTTCCCCCCCCCGGAGGCCCTCCAGAGGCTGGAAATGGGCCTTCCGGGCCTACCAGAAGTTGGCAAATGGGCCATTTCCAGCCTCCGGAGGGCCTCCAGGGAGGGAAGGCCATTTTCACCTTCCCCAGGTGCTTAGAAAGGCACTGGAGTCTAGGATGGTGAAAAACTGGCCCACCATGCCATCACATGCCAAAAATGGGGGGAGTGCGGGGGGTTGGCGCATGCATGCGTGGGGGTGGGGAGCATAGAATTATGGGTGTGGGCATGCATGCGACACCCGCCCCCATGCTCCCCCCCATGCTCCCCCCGCTTTTGGCACTCCCTGGGAAAAAGGTTAGCCATCACTGAACTAGAACATACAAAACATTTGCTAGACCAATTCTTGAATACAGCTCATCTGTCTGGAATCCACACTGTATATGAGACATAAATGCAATCAAGAGAGTTCAGAGATATTTTATAAGAGTCCTCCATTCCTCTAACTGCAGTAAAATACCTTATGCCACCAGACTCCAAATTTTGGGCTTAGACAACTTAGAACTATGCCGACTTCAGTCTGATCTAAATATAGTACATAAAATTATCTGCCACAATGTCCTTCCTGAAGTCAATGACTACTTCAGCTTCAACCACAACAATACACGAGCAAATAATAGATACAAACTCAAAGTAAACTGCTCCAAACTTGATTGCAGAAAATATGACTTTATTAACAGAGTGATCAATGCCTGGAATGCACTACCTGACTCTGTAGTTTCTTCCCCCAAACCCCAAAACTTTAACTTTAAACTGTCTACCCATTCCTAAGAGGTCTGTAAGGGACGTGCATAAGTGCACCAGCGTGCCTACTGTCCCTATCCTAATATTCCTTTTTACTTACTCTTTTCATGTATTCAAATTATGTTTATACTTTTACCTGTTATCTTATATTTGCTTGACAATAAATAAATAAATAAATAATAATAATAATAATAATAATAATAATAATAATAATAATAATAATAATAATAATAGTACCTGGTGATGCATGGATTGAAGACAAGCAGCAAGAAAAAATCATAAAGTACCGGGACTTGCAAATTGAAGTTGAGCGACTGTGGAAAAAGAAATTGTGTTTTGTCCCGATTGTAATTGGAGCCCTTGGAGCAATACCCCGCTATTTAGAAATTCTAAATTTACCGGACTTGAACATTTTGACTCTACAAAAAAGCACCTGACTCGGAACAGCTTACATCCTCCAACAATACCTTAACAGTTCCTAGGTCCTTGGTTAGGACTCGAGCTGCTGAGCTATTAACCAGCCTCAAAGGCTGTGAATTTCACTAAAGATTAACCAATCATCATCATCATCGTCGTCGTCATTATCATCATCTTAATTATTTATTTATTTATTTATTTATTTATTTATTTATTTAATCATATTTATATGCCGCCCTTCTCCCATAGGACTCGGGGCAGCTCACAAAATAAAAACAACGTAACAATAAAAATGCTAAAACAAGCCAATTTAAAATCCCCAGACAATTAAAACCTCGCGGCAGATCAGAGAATTTGCTGAAAAAGCCATGTCTTCAGGTCGGCGCGGAAAGTGCGGAGGTTGGGGGCCATCCGGAGCCCAGTGGGTAACCCATTCCAGAGGATCGGTGGAGCCACAGAGAATGCCCTCATCCTGGGGGCCGCCAGCCGACATTGTCTGGCCGACAGCACCCAGAGGAGGGCAGTCCTATGTGAGCACACTGGGCGGTGGGAGGCCGGTAGGAGGTGGTCCTGCAAGTACCCCAGGCCCATGTCATGAAGGGCTTTATAGGTGAGTACAAGCACCTTGAAGTGGATCCGAAGGGCCACCGGCAGCCAGTGCAGCTCGCGCAGGAGAAGTGTTACACGGGAGTAATGGGCAGCTCCCGTAACAACCCATGAGGCTGCATTCTGGACCAGCTGGAGCCTATGGATGCACCCCAAAGGCAGCCCCATATAGAGGGCATTGCAGTATCCAACCGAGAAATAATGAGAGTATGAGTGACTGTACGGAGGCCATCCCTGTCTAGGAAAGGGCATAACTGGCGCACCAGGTGAACCTGTGCAAAAGCCCCCCCTTGTCATGGCCTTCAAATGATCCACCAAGGACAGCCATGAATCAAAGAGGACGCCAAGATTACGAACCCTTTCAGAGGGAGTAAGCAACTCCCTCCCCATCAAAAGTGATGGGGATACTAGATCATGAGATCCGGTATCCACAGCCACTCAGTCTTGGAGGGGTTGTCTCAGCCTGTTCCTGCCCATCCAGACCTGTACTGCCTCCAGGCACTTAGACATCATGGAAAGGGCATCCCTGGGTTGATCCGGGGTGGAGATGTACAGTTGGGTATCATCAGCATACTGATGATACATCACCCCGAAACTGTGAATAATCTTACCCAGCGGCTTCATGTAGATATTAAAGAGCAGGGGGGGGAGAACCGACACCTGTGGCACCCCACAAGTGAGGGGCCTCGGGGAGGATCTCTGACCCCCTGCCCAAACAAACTGCGTATGGCCCAAGAGGTAGGAGGAGAACCACTGTAAGACAGTGCCCTCCACCCCAACCCCCAGAGCCGTCACAGTAGGATACCATGGTTGATGGTATCGAAAGCCACTGAGAGGTCAAGTAGCACCAGAATGGAGGAATACCCCCCATCCTGGGCCCGCCAGAGATCATTCACCAGAGTGACCAATGCCGTTTCCGTGCTGTGTCCACGCCTGAAACCCGATTGGTACAGGTCTAGATAATCCATTTCCTCCAGGAATTGTGGAAGTTGGTATGCCACCACAGACTCAACAACCTTTGCTATAAAATGAAGGTTGGAGACGGGACGAAAGTTATTCAGGGAGGCCGCATCCAGAGCAGGCTTGTTGAGAAGGGGATGAACCACCGCCTCCTTAAGCACGGTGGGGAAGACCCCATCCCTCAATGAAGTATCGATAATCACCTGGATCCAGTCTCCAGTCACCTCTCTGGTTGCTGCAACAAGCCAGGAGGGACATGGGTCCAACAAACATGTGGAGGCCCCCAGGCTGCCCACAATCCTGTACACTTCATCTATGGAAACAGGGTCAAAGTCAACCCAGATGTTACCTTCAAGACTTGCTCCCACCTCCTTGTCGGATCCTGCCCAGTCAGAGTCTAAACCCTGACTGGGGATAATAATAATAATAATAATAATAATAATAATAATAATAATAATAGTAATAATAATAATAATAATAATAATAATAATAATAATAATAGTAATAATAATATCATCTTGTGGGGCTTCAGGATTCAGACTGACAGTCACTTGGTCCACAACACACCTGACATAACAATAGTTGAAAAGAAAAAAAGTATGGTTCATTGACATTGCAATACCTGGTGATGCACAGATTGAAGATAAACAGCAAGAAAAATTCACAAAGTACCGGGACTTGCAAATTGAAGTTGAGCGACTGTGAAAAAAGAACTCACGTATTGTCCCGATTGTAATTGGAGCCCTTGGAGCAATACCCAAAGGGCTACCTTGCTATTTAGAAATTCTAAATTTACCGGACTTGAACATTTTGACTCTACAAAAAACCACCTTACTCGGAACAGCTTACATCCTCCAACGATAACTTAACAGTTCCTAGGTCCTTGGTTAAGACTCAAGCTGCTGAGTTATTAACCAGCCTCAAAGGCTGTGAATCTGCTGTCAAAAAGAAGATTAATTGATTCCAAAAGCAGACAGAACGGAAGCAGGAGAACAAGCTTTTGCAAGTATGATGCTTAACTCCTGGGATACATTGTTTCTACTTGATTTTGCTGAGCTGGAGGTGGAAATGGTGTCTTCGTTGTGGGTGTAAAAGTGAAAGTTAGAAATGAAAGTGCTTGTTAACAGATTTGTGCTCAGAGACTGGATTTAAACTGCTGGGATTTGAGAGCTGGGTCTAGAAAAGACTATCTTGCTTGATAAATTACAAATAAATCTGAGAAAGCTGTTCAAGAGATTTTATGGCTGTGAAAAGAAAAATTCTTTTAAAATAATATGGCTTCCAAGCAAGGAGTTCCTGAAAGTGGTGGAGGCTCTCTAATGGCGTCAGAAATGATACAGAGAACTGATTCACAGAGCCAGGAGGATTTTTTCAGAGATCTTACAGAATTTATAAAGGAAGCCATGAATAACCAAATTGTAATTATTAATAACCTAACAGCAATCGACTTCCGGTTTGCTGCTTGTCCCCGCTGGACACTCCTTCGGGATCGTCGAACCCACTGCCTGTAAGAGCCGCCTTTTTCAGCGGAATGGCGGCTCGAAAAAACTCCGTTTCCATTAGGAAATGGAGATAGAGCCGGCTGGGGTGGGTAGAGTCCTCTGCCTAATCCCAAAAGTTTTTTATTTACTTTTGGGAGGGAGCGGAAGAGACTCCCCGTATCCCCAGCCGATGCTCCGGGCTCTGGGAAATCTCTGCTACACGCAGAGCTAGGGGGCAAAAGCAAGCCTGTAAATCTGTCAAATAAATTAATTAAAGAAGATATGAGCTGGACCTTTGATTCTGAAGCGCAAGTATTCTTTTTATTCTATTTTGCCTAAGAAGTGAAGTGAAGGGAAAAAAGTTTTTTTTAAAATGGCGATTGCTGCTGCGGCTTGAAGAGAGGCTGAAAGGGAAACTCCTTCCGTTTTTAGTTACAAAGTAGCGGAATGAATACTTTTGGCTGTAACTGAAGGCAAAATCTCACTCTCATTTCGGTTTTTTTTTCTTTTTTCTTTCTCTTTGAGGATCTGATATTGATCTTGGTTGGAAAAAAGTTTTTTTTTTCTCTTTTCCAGTAAATTTTGTCTGCGTGGAAAAATGGCACTGAGACTTATAAAACTAGACAAACAGGCAGTGGGGGGGGATTCCCCCATTAATAAATTACATCAACAAGTTTTAACTCTCCAGTCACAGAAACCTGACTTTAATATAATAGAATTTCTTCTTGAGGAGATTGTAAGAAGGGATGAGATTGTGAATCAGCAACTTGAAAAATTTAAGTTGGAAATCAAAGAAATTGGTGAATTGGTGAAATCTAAGTTTGGCTTTCTGGATCGAAAGATTTTAAAAGTAGCTAATGGCTTAGCAGACTTTATGACTCAGTTGGAAGCAAATACTAACTCTAAAATGAAAGAAACTGAGGAGAATTTGGATGACAAGATCCAAAAAATTAAAAAGGATTTGGCAAACATTCAGGATAATAGTTCAGAAGACAAACTTAAAATGGAGGCTGATCAAAAGACTGTTATTGAAGAAAATGTACAACAGAGGATTGAAAGAGAAGTTTTAATGATCCAATACAATTTTACAGAATATGCAATTAGACTGAGAGGTTTGCAGGAAGATGACAGAGATGATTTAAGGAAGATATCTTCTGAAATTCTGGCTGGGATTTTAAAGGTTCAACCTGATGAAGTGTTTTGCAGGATTGACAGAATTTATAGAATAAACTCCTGGTTGGCAAAACAAAGGCAATTGCCTAGAGATGTGGTGATTTATTTTACAGACAAAGAAATTAGAAATAATATTGTCCAGAATTCTTATGATTCTGCTTTGCAATTTCGTGGAAGAAAGATTTGGATTTTTAAGGAACTCCCGCCCAAGATGTTAATGGAGAGGAAGAAATTTGGTTTTCTAGTGAATGAGTTAAAAAAAAGGAATATTCTATTTAGGTGGGACGTCCCAGTTGGTTTAATATTGAGACACCAAGGAGTAAGATACCAACTGGATACTGTCGAAAAAGCGGAAGAATTTTATCAAAAAATTTTAAAAATAAATTTAACATCTTTAGGCATAACACAGGACAAGCAAAAGGAGTTGGAAATAAAGGGAAAACATCAAATTACAGAGGCTGTGGTAGATAAACTGTCTTTGGACTCCTTGGATACCCCAGCTGGACTGTCTATAAATTTGAGAGCAGTGTCATCTGATTCTAATGTGATTAACTATCAACTTACAAACAAGTGCGTAAATCAACCAGTTGATATACAAGTGAAGGAAAAGACATATGGGATAATAAAACAAAACCAACAAGATCAATTTACAAAGCAGAATGACAACCGATCAGCTGATACACAACTTGTAGGAAGGAAATCTGGATGGAAATGCAACCCGCAAAAGAAAAAGAAAAGAAACAGATTTCGTAGAAATAGTAGTTTCTAAATCAAGCAACAGTGAAGCCAGGGATTTTAAAAAAATAAATGAACATGTGAAAAGATATTGGAGGCGAATTATCGTTTAATACTATCTTGAGGAAAGTGGCAGATCTCTGCAATGCCGTGATTTTGGGATGTGGAAAGAGCCTTACATTGTTGGATTTGAACTATCTATTTTGGATTTCTTTTACCGATAAATATATTATATCTATTTTGAGTTACAAGGCAAGAGAGTCATGCTGGGGCATGCAGAAGATCTGGCTGTTACCCACAAAGATGATGGGGATTTATAATCCTGATGAAAACCACAATTACAACTATATGGAATATAATTATAATGTCACTCGGGTGGTTGTTTTTATTTTTATATATACATGAGGATATTTATTATTGATGGGGGCAGAAGATGACTGAAGATTTTGAATAAACTGTTGCACCAGGATGCTATGTTACCCTATTATGGATGATGGATTTAACAATCTAGTGGAAAGACATCAAAGAAGATACTAAATGAATTATAAATTTAAAGTTATTGTCTTTTTTTATAAAATGGAATGTATATATAGACATATGTATATTTTAGTAGAGTGGGCAGTGGATTATATTTAGAATTGTAGTGTATGGTAATCTTGCAGGAAACTGGGTTGAAATAGGCTAGTTTAGTGATTGATTAGTTTAAGAAAAAGGATTTTTAAGACATATATTTTGGGGAGTGGAAGAATCGGATAGAACTGAACAAATGTTAAATTTGGAGAAGGCTGCTTTGAAATGTTAAATTAATATATATAATATATATAAAAGTAAAGGTTATGTTGTTGTAATAATAATAATATTTTACAAGTTTGGGGGAGGAGAAAAAGGGTAGATTGTGAAAAGCGGAGAAAAGCGGAGTTATAAGAATACTTTGCTAAGGGTCAGTACTTTGAGGAGTGAGTAAGGGCATGGTAAAATATTATGTAATTAATTATGAATTAGCTTATTGTTGTGAAGAAGAAGTCACAGGGGGGGGATGGGTGGTGAGGGGGGGTTAGGGAAGAAGGGAGGAAAAGGGGGAAAAACTTGTATTTGAAAAACTTTTTCAATAAAAAAAAATAATAATAACCTAACAGCAATCATAGAATAAAAATTTATAGAACCGGTGGAGGATATAAAAGCAATTGAGGATGTTTTTGAAGGAAAGCACAATGACAATGTAGGAGACATTTTGACCAAAACAGAGAAGCTGGAACTGGCTGGCCCTCAAGAATCTTCAAACTTTCTTCCTGCCCTTTTGGAATTAACTGACAGAACTTTTCAAAAATATAATTTGGAGCAGAAAGAAGAAGAAACTGACCAGCCCTACGAGGTTTTGGAGGATAAAGAGGATTTGGCAGAGGCTTTCACACAATTAATTGAAATGCAACAACTGGACTTTTCTTTGCAAACTGATCGAGTTAATTCTTCGCTCTATGAACTGACTGATTTAAGCAAGAAGAGTCGATATGGGGGCTCTAAATCAGAGGAAATGGTTCCAAGAAAGGGACAAGTTTTAAAGATACATCAACCCCCAGTTAAAATTCAAAACCTCCTCAAAATAAAAGTAGGAGGGAGGAAGAAAGACTGGAAAAAATACAGAAAGAAAGGAAGAATGGAAGATTAATTTTCTTTGGTCTAACTATTGATGTATTAATGATTAATTATAATGATTAAGTAAATGAATTAAGAGTTCAATTAATGATTCAATTAAGGTTTAATAATTGTTGTATTAAGATTTTTAAAAATATTTGAATTTTGAGAACAAAAGTAGGAGGAAGAGTAAAATGATTAAGTAAATGAACTAAGAATATCTTACAGATGTATTACAAGATTTTTAGGCTTTGAATGATCTATTAGTGTTTGTTAATGTTTTTAAAACTCTTAGGGCTAAAGGATTATATGTTATTTTGAGTTTAAAGGGAGGTTGATGTATAATCTGTAGAAGGGGAGTTAAGGGGTCTAGGGAGTTTTAAGTCTTGCATTAACTTAGCATATTTTAGCGTATGTTTGGTAAAATTTATATCCTGTTTTTCTTCTGGGAAGTCGGGGGAGGGGGTGGGAAGGGGGGGTTGAAGATTGGGTTTACAAATGTTTAAATAGATAAGTAAAAATGTTATTTGTTTGAATTTAAAAAAAATAATAAAAACTTTTTGTTAAAAAAATAATCAAATACAACATTAATTTTAGGTGGCTAATACTATGGTTTCATGGCAAGACAAAAGACATAGATTAGACACCTTGGATAAAGCAGAAGAATTTTATAACCAATATGTCAGCAATGAAGAAGAAGTAGAAGAAAGGGAAGAAATGGAAAAAAGAAAACAGACAGAGAATAGATGGATTAACAAACTACAAGATAAAAAGGGGGAATATATGCTACCAGTATTAGAAGAGGCGAAAATACCATCATTGTGGGTGGAGGCAAACATTGCACTGATACCAAAGGAGAACTTTGTTAGGATGCTAATAAAAAACTGTAGACTTATATCTCTTCTAAATATAGACTATAAGATATTCACATCAATAATAGCAATGGTGGATTTCAAAATTTTTTACTACCGGTTCTGTGGGTGTAACTTGGTGGGCGTGGCATGGCTTGGTGGGCATGACTTGGTGGGTGTGGCAGGGGAAGGATACTGTAAAATCTCCATTCCTACCCCACTCCAGGGGAAGGTTTCTGCAAAATCTCCATTTCCTCCCGATCAGCTGGGACTCAGGAGGCAGAGAATAGATGGGGGTGGAGCCAGTCAGAATTTTTACTACTGGTTCTCCAAACTACTCAAAATTTTCACTACTGGTTCTTCAGAACTGGTCAGAACCTGCTGAAACCCACCTCTGAATAATAGCCAATCATCTAAAAAAGTTTTTAAATGAGTTTATTCACATTGACCAGAACAGTTTCTTACCAAAAAAGACAAATGAAAAATAATATAAGAATAATACTAGATGTTTTAGAATATTATGAGATATATAGTGGCACACAGGTAGCACTGCTATTTTTAGATGCTCAAAAAGCATTCGATAACGTCAACTGGGAATTTATGGCCCAACAATTAAAGTATATGGAATTTGGTGAGAAATTTTAAAATATGTTTTCAGCAATATATTTTAAGCAAGAAGCCAAAGTAATAGTGAATGGAGAGGTGACAAAAAATTTTAAAATTCAGAAGGGTACTAGACAAGGGTGCCCACTATCCCCATTATTGTTCATATTGTCCCTGGAAGTGTTAACAAGGATAGTATGGAAAGAAACACAAATCAAAGATCTGGAAATTAGGAAAGAAATTTACAAATTGCAAGCTTTTGAGGATGATCTGGTTTTTATCCTTGAGGATCCACTACAATCAAGCGTGAAGCTTATGGAAGTATTAGAAGAATATGGAAATGTAGCCAGACTGAAAATTAACAAGGACAAAACTAAAATGATAGTTAAAAATATGATGAACAAACAGAAGGAGGAGTTGACCAAGAGAACAAACATACAGATAGTGAAGAAAATGAAATATTTAAGAATTTATATAACTGCAAGATGCACTTCAATCAAAGAAGATAATTATGCCAAACTAATGAATCACATAAAAGAAGAGTTGGGGAGATGGAGAAATTTGAGGCTTTCTTTAATGGGAAGAATAGCAGTGATCAAGATGAACATCCTACCAAAATTACTCTTCTTGTTTCAGAATATCCCAATAAAATTAGATAAAAATTAGTTTGGAAAATTGAATAAAATGACAGCAGAATGCATTTGGCAAGGGAAGAAACCAAGGATTAAATTTAAACTTTTACAAGAAACAAAAGAAAGAGGAGGGTTCGGCGTACTGGATTGGGAGTTATATCATCAAGCAGCAACGCTCACCTGGGTAATAGAATGAATAAATTTAAAAAATAGAAGATTGTTAACGTTAGAGGGCCATGACTTACATCTAGGATGGCATGCATTTTTGTGGTATGGGAAACAAGTAGCACATCAATATTTTCAAAGATATTTTATAAGACAGGCTTTATTGGAGATATGGAATAAATTTAAGCAGCAGAATTACATGAAGGTTCTGATATGGTTATCCACATTAGAAGCATTAGTACCCAAGCCTCATCAATCAGGGAAAATATGTTACATATAACGATATAATAAATGAAGAAGGGGGACTGAAATCAAGGCAAGAATTAAAAGAACAAGGGGTAGATTTAGAGCGGTGGTCCTATTTAGAGATCCAATCATGTTGTTTGAAAGACATGAAAGGCATTAACAGGGAATTAATGATAATAGATAAGATCTTTCTGGGGACAAATGATAAATTGGTAATGAAAGTTTATAAATTCTTGTTGGATTATAAAATGGAAGAGGAGTAGGTCAAAGAAATGATGGTGGCATGGACAATAAATTTTGGGTACAATATACAACTGGTAAAATGGCAAGAATTATGGGGAAAAATAGGAAAATAACTTTGACAATACTGTATAAAGAAAATCTATACAAAATGTTCTACAGGTGGCATCTTCCACCAGCGAGATTGTGGTGGTCATGTAAAAAAGCAAAGGAGTATTGGCGGAAAATTCATTTATGGCTGGCAGAAGTAATTGGAGAAGAAATAGAATATAAACCAGAACTATTCCTATTGAGAATTATAAATGGGAAATATAGTAAAGGGGTAATTTACTTAATAATACATATTATAACAGCAGCAAGAAGGATTTTTGCCCAAAATTGGAAAAATAAGGAAATCCCCCTAGAAGATGAAGTGATCAAAAAAAATTTAACATGTACGGAAATGGACAAATTAACGTTGGAATTGAAAAATTAAAGGCAAGTCAGATTATTATAAGATATGTAACAAATTTTATCAATGGTTGGAATGGAAAGGAGGGATGAAAAATATGAATTGACTAGAATTTATAGAATGGAGAACTAAGGGTATGTATGTAATTACAATAGAATGAAAGAGGATAAGACAAGTGTATAAGTAATATAGATAGAAAAATGATGTTTTTATATATGTAAATACTGAATAGACCAAATGTATATAAGTAGCAAGGTATATATGATACTTATAGAAATAAGTAGAAATAAACTTATAGTTTATTTTAGTATGTATGGTAAAGATAATGCCAGGACAGTTACACTGTGTCCAATGTTTTAATATGTGTTTAATAAAAATTTTCAAAAAAAAAAAGCTTCATCTGTGATAACATAGTCTCACCATGGCCGGAACTGAGAAGGTCGCCATGGAATCAGCCGGGTGCAGGAACTAATGCCATCCATGGCCTGGGTGCGCTGCTTGTTTGTGTGCGCAGGCCTTACTGCTTGAGTGCGCCCATCACACCCACATCCAGCCCACTGGAGTTCACTGTGCCAAGGGAGGAATGAGACCCGCGGAGCTCACCACCACCACCATCATCAACAACAACAACAACAACAAGGAGGAGGAAGAGAAGAACATCAAGGCTTTGCACTGGCCAGCTGGCCAGGGAGTAGGTCAGGTGGGGCTGGCTGGCTGGAGAGGGGGAAATCATGGGTGCTCAGGTGGCTCTTGCTGCCGCCATCACTGCCAGCAGCTTGGGCGTTCAAGCTGAAGAAAACAAAGGCACAGCAGACACCCCATTTGCATGCAGCTATGCTCCATGGGGCAACGAGGTCTCATTCCTCCCCCAGTGCAGTGAACTCCAGTAAACTGGACACAGATATGAGGGGCCTGGCCCCATAGTGCCTCCTCTCTCAGTTGAAGGCTTCATTCAGCCTTCAGTAAGGCCAGTGCACAAAAGTGAGCTGCGCACCTGGGCCACAGATGGCGTTGATTCCTGCGCTTGGCCGATTCCGATTCCACTTTTTAAAATAGGAATAATGTAACATCCAGATTGAAAGAAAAAGAACCAACACAATTTGATAACAACCAATTGTTATGTGAACTAGTCTCCTTCTTCCTGCTATCTTGTAGGCAGGGATTTTAGAGCATAAACCATTTTTATATGCTCTCTGGTCTTCAGTAGTTCCAAATCTGGGAGCTAAATTACAGATACTGTTGGGTGAGAATTCTAGGACTAATTTTCAGACATTTGAGCTGAAATGAGACGAGACCAATATTGGGGGTCCTTGATTGAGTTGTATTAATCACACTTTAAAAAAATCTAATGTGCTTTGTGTAGCCTTACTTTATAATTAACATGCCACTCCCCCCAAAGGATACCCCCCCAAGAAACTAACAACATCTGGAGAAATGGCCAGCATGCAACTCTTTGAGAGCAAGTATACCTTCAGTGAAAGAATTTTTGCTTTGTCTGGATTAGAGCTTTAGAAAAACTGAACCAAAGAAAAGCAGTATCCAAAATTCTGTTAAGCTAAATTCTAGAAACACCAGCTGAATCTCAATATTAAATTATCCCCAAACGTCCACCACAGTATTTTGGAGACAAGGAGGAGACAGGCTAATCATGCCTATGTCGTTTTCATCTTTAGAACATGTTTTTCCTGTAAATAACTTGAGTTTTAAGAAGAAAAAATACATTTAAAACAAGACTTCTCTTTAACTCTGTAGACTTAATCTGCTTGGTTCTTCATTGTTTTCATTTCCTGATCCAGGAACTGTTAGCTTCCAGCCTGTTACCAGCGCCATTCTGACTTTTAATGTAATTTTTAACTTGCAGATAGCTGAATGCAATAAGGAATCTTCATGTCAGAAAAATGTTAGAAGATTGAATTGGAGATAACTGAAGTCATAAAGCTGGATGTTTTGGAGATTATTCTGGGTAAATTCACAAAAGTTTGCAATCAAAACAGTTTCTTCCTGCACCTACGCTGCTGGTATTTGTGCTATATTCAAGTTGAAAAATATTCTTTTATAGATAATAAGAACAGGCTATTATAGATAAGCAACATTAATGTTTTGAGAAAAGTGTTAACTGTTAGAGTGTGGCAGTTGAAATCAGATCAAAAAGGTGGTAATTTATGTATCAAAAGTAGTACAGTTCACTGGTCATTGTTAGTCTCCTTATTGAACCTGAGCTCCCCATGACACCTATCCAGGTGGCTGAAGGTTAGAACTTCTATTGAATTCTTTTAAGACTGAATGGCTGTAGGTTCTGAAGTCCTCTGGTTCAGGAAACATGCTATCTTGATACAGGGTAAATTGCACTGCCCCAAATAGTCATGGTACACAATCTTGGAGTCTTCCTAGACTTGTGATTCCTGCTTGAAAAGTAGGTGGTAGTAGTCTTGTTATACACCAAGTTATACCCATTCCTGGATTTGGACTTTGCTCATAATCATTCATGCTCTGATCATTTCCCAGACAGATTATTACAATATGAATACAATATGCTTCTACTTGAAGCAGCCCATGAAGAATATTCAGAAGCTTCATCTAGAACAAAATGTAGCAGGGCAGGCACTTAGATCAGCATGTTACACCTCTATTAGCAAGGTGCATGTTGCCAGTTTGCCTCTGGGTTCAATTAAAGGTGACTTTGACCTTTACAACCCTACATGGCATGGAGCAAGATTATTTGAGGGACTGCCTCTATCTGATTACATCAACCCAATCTCATCAAGTCTGGTCAAAGAGGAATCCTGTGGATTTTAACTGTGAAAGACCTATCTGGCAGGACCCAGGAGACAGTCTTTTCCTGCTGTGGCACTCACCCTGGAAAACAACATTCCTCCTGAAGTGAAATTGGCTCCATCCTTCACATCCTTCCAGAAGTCCCTTAAAAACATGGTTGTGTTAAAAGGTATAGGGATCTCAAGGAAGAAATAAATTAGCAAAAAGGCTTCATTGTCTATAACAATTTCTCTTTTATTCTGCTACTAGAAATACTGATTGGTATTCTTAAATCTATAATGTTTTTTGTTGGCTTTTATGTTTTGTTTTTTACTGCATGCTACTTATTGCATGTTCTGTGCAATTGGTATGTTAGCTGGAATAGCCAGCGTTTCATTCAACTCAGTGTACCTTTGCCCAAGTAAATGCTGAGCCAGAAAGATGAAGGGAAAAGTACTCTTTATTTATGTGCACAAACAAAGAGGGTACCTTGCCGATCACTCAGCCAAGAAAAGAACATCTTAGAAAAGGGGGACATTATTTTATATAAAATTGAATCATATTGGGTTTGGGGCAGGGGGGTTCTACTTACCTTTACTACCGGTTCGCAATGGGATTGAAAAGAAAGAAGCCCCTTCAGCATCAGCACAAGATGGGTACAAGCCCAAGAAAAGGTGTGAAGTGTGTTGGTCAAAAAGGGCCAAAAAGTGGGACTAGCAATTTTCAATCATTCAATGGGTTGGATGGTTGCACTGCCCACTGGCCAGTTATGAAATTTCTATCCTTTGGTTCAGCAAGTGGATTAGCTCTTTTGTCTTGAGTATGTTGGATCCAAGTCTTGATTCCTTCTATCTTGATAGAAGTGTAAGTTGATAGTAGCTTTTGGTAAAGGCCTTTCCACTTAGATCGCAAGAGATCATCTGTCTGACTTCACCAAAACCAAATCTCCAACTTAAAGGATGAACACTTTGGTCCAATCACTACACTGGTAAAGCTGTAATAAAGAGAAAAAGATGATAGAGCAACAGACAACTGGATTAATTGTTTTTAACAATCCCTTCAGTCATTTGATGAAAGAATTATGGAGGACCAAATCCTGAAATATGTCTGACCATACTAGATTTCAAATGGGCTGACTCTTATTTTTTTCTTATATATATATGTAGGTCTTTGGTTATTTGGGTCTTCTCCCACGTAAAATTGGAAGTGTCTTGGCGACGTTTCGACGAAGTCTCATTCGTCATCTTCAGGCTGGTGTTCTTGGCTTCGTGCTTCCAGGAGCAATGTGAGATCGCAGCTGTCTCCTCCTTTTAACTGCTAGTGGGGGTGTGAGCTGATTGGGTGGGAACTTGGCTGTGTTCTGATTGGGTGGAGGTGTGTTCTGATTGGTTAGGGGCTTGGCTGTGCTCTGATTGGATGGGGGGTTGGTTGTGCTCTGATTGGCTGGGGGTGTGTTCTGTTTGGGTGGGGGCTTGGTTGTGCTCAGCTTAGTCTGAGTTGCAGGGGGATTTGAGCTGGTGAGCTGCGTTGTTGTTGTTTGGCTTCGTGTTTGTGGCCGTGCGAGCTCTTCATGGTGGGTGTCAGTCTGCTTCATGTATGGATTGGAGGGGTTTAAAGTGGCTAATGATGCAGCTGCGGTCTGGCTTCTGGTCCTTGGTCGTGGCTCATTATCAGTGTGGGTTTGAGTCTGCTTTCTGCGTGGATGTGTGGTGGTGACATCAGGTGTGGCTCTTGTGAGTGTGGGTCTGGTGTCATTCGTCGTGTTAGGGACTCGTTTGTCAATAAGGGCGGGTTTCCAAATGGCTGGTAGGCGGGAGGTATCGTCTCGTTTGTTCATGCTGTGTGGGCGTTTTTCTATCTCGATGGCTTCTCTGATTATTCTGTTGTTAAAGTGTTCAGTTTTGGCGATAGTTCTGATCTTTTTAAAGTCAATATAATGTCCTGTGGCTTTAAGGTGTTGGACCAGGGAAGAAGTTGGTTCCTCTTTTCTGACTGAGTTCTTGTGTTCTTCTATGCGTGCACTTATTCGTCTGTTGGTTTGTCCGATGTATGTGGTGGGGCAGGCGGTGCATGGGATTTCATATACTCCTTGATTTTCTAACTCAGTTTTGTCTTTGGGGTTCCTTAGGATGGTGGATATTTTTCGGTTTGTGCAGAATGCTGTCTTGATGTTATGTTTGTGGAGGATTTTGCTTATTCTGTCTGTGGTGCCTTTTATGTATGGGAGGAGGGCTTTGCCGTTTTCTTGTTCTCTGTCTTGGATTTTAGTGGGGTTTTTTTTTTGGATTAGGTTGGTGATCTTATTTCTTTGGAAACCATGGAAACAGAAGCAAACAACCAACTTCCCTTCCTGGATGTCTTAGTCTACAGAAAATCCAATGGCTCCCTAGGACACACTATCTACCAGAAGAAAACACACACAAACCGCTATCTGCACGCACTCTCACACCACCACCCTGCCCAGATCAACTCTGTAGCCAAGACACTCATTTCCAGAACAAAACGCTTAGCTGACGAACAACACCTAAAAACCGAACTACACACTCTCACTAACGTACTAACATCCAATGGATTCCAAAGAAATAAGATCACCAACCTAATCCCAAAAGAAACCCCCACTAAAATCCAAGACAGCATTACACAGCATATTACATCCATTACACAGCATAATAATTTTGTTTGGCTGTTCAACACAGCATATTATAACTTTTTGTCTGTTGAAAACAGCATATTCATAGTTGGTTTAACTATCAATCTCTACTTAAACCTTTCTTTGTTGTTTCCATCCATCTATGCATTGCTTTTTCACATAATCTCTACATGGGGCTCCCCTTGAGGAGCACCCGGAGGCTCCAGCTGGTCCAGAATGCGGCCGCGCGGGTGGTTATGGGAGCGACGTGGTGCTCTCATGTGACCCCCCTCCTGTGCGAGCTGCATTGACTCCCGATGGTCTTCTGGGTGCGCTTCAAGGTTTTGGTTACCACCTTTAGAGCGCTCCATGGCCTAGGACCAGGGTATCTATGAGACCGCCTTCTGCCACCACTAGCCTCTCACCGACCAGTATGCTCTCATAGAGAGGGGCTTCTTAGGGTGCCGTCGGTCAAACAGTGTCAACTGGCAGCCCCCAGGGGGAGAGCCGTCTCTGTGGGGGCACCTGCCATCTGGAACGAGCTCCCCTTGAAGATACGGAGGATCCCAGATCTACGCACTTTCCGCCGTGTCCTCAAAACATTCCTATTCCAGCAGGCCGGCCTGGCCTAACCTCTTTTTTAAACTGGTTTTAAATTTTAAATTTGTCTTATAAATTTGGGGTGTTTTAAATTTTGTTTTCTCGGCCAAATTATTTAATTGTATTTTAATGGTTTTTTAACATTTGTATTATATGTATTTTATCTTTTGGCTGTTCACCACCCTGAGTCCTTCGGGAGTAGGGTGGTATACAAATTCAATTAATCATCATCATCATCATCATCATCATCATCATCATCATCATCATATTTTTCTGTATCCTTTTTCATGACATTCATGACATTTTAAAATTAAGACATGGTTATTGCTTAATACATATCTTTAACTGTATTTATAAATTCCTTTTAACATTTTCAATTAATCATATTTATCCTTGTTCTTTTCCTTAACATTTTGACATTAAAACATAGTTCTGGCATCAAGCATATATTTACATGTATTAATTAATTTCTTTTAACATTCTTAATTTCTATAAAAACCTCCCTTTTATTATTACAATCCATCTTTATTTTATTTGTAATCACATTATCTTCATTTCCTTGCATGCAAACATATATTTCCTTCCATTTTCCAAATTTTTAATTTTTTTCTCCATAAATCACATTAAATCTCTTTTCTTATTTTTATTCCGGATATAATGTATCAAATCTTTTTCTTTTAAGGCTGCACTTAATCCTTTTTTTTAATTTTTTATTATATTTTTATTGTTAAAGAATAACAGAAAAAAAAATACAAAAATCAATAATAAGGAAAGAAAAAAAAATTCCTCCAACGTGCTATACAAACGGAAAGGAAGTTTTAGGAAATTGAAGCCTTCAATTCTTTCAGAAATCTCTTTGATAAGGTACTGGTGCCAATTCATCCAATCTCCCAAGTGCAAAGTCCACAAATGGTTGCCAAGTGTTCCCAAAAACATTTTCTTTGTATATACCACTTCTAATTTTAATATCACAAGTTAATTTATCATTTAATGCAAATTTCCATGTTTCATTATACCATTCTTCTAATTTTAAGTCAACATTTAATTTCCAATATCTAGCAATTATAATTCTCCCCATTATAAAATCCTCACCAATTCTCTTTCTCCAGTTGTTAATGTTGTTTCATTCAATATTAATAATAATATGGTTTCCAGTTTCAATTTGACCATTTTCTTAATCATTTCAAATATTTCATTTTCTATCCTAGACCAAAAAAGTTCAACCCCATTACATTTACACCACATATGAGCATATGTCCCGAGTTCCACTTTACATCTCCAACACATTTTATCCACTTTATTATCCATTTGAAAAAGTCTTATTGGGGTCAAATACCACTTCCAAATAACTTTATAATTATGTTCTTTAATCCTTATTGATAATGTCCTCATTATTCTACTAACCCAGTTCATATTCCAATTTTGATCAGAAATTTCAATACCCAGTTCTTTTACCCAATTCTCTTTCGTTACCCTTTGTGAATTATTATCAAAGTTAATAATTTTATAAATTTTACTAACTAATCCCTTTGGCCCAATTTCATCTTTTATTATTCGAGATGTCAAATTTTCAAATTCCGTTTCCTTTCTACTCTCATCGTTCCTTTCTTTACGTTTCCTATTCCATTTATTCATTTGAATTCTTTCAAACCAATTAATGTTTAATTTTCCAAAAATTCCCTCTTTCCTCATTTCATTTTCTATAAATTTCAACCATTCACTAATTGTTTCCACTTTCTCTTCTATTATAATCCTCTCTCTGTTACTATTTAATTTCATTGGGCAATTCTCTTTCAGTTTACCTAAATACAATACGTCTGGTATTAATTTTTTTGCTACTCTGTCCCAATTTTTAGTCAAACTATTTAACCAGTAATTACAAATTTTAACCTTACCTTTAAAATTTTCCAAAAACCATTTGTATCCAAACTTCTTTATTTCCTTCATTTCCAAACTACCCCAAAGTTTAACATCTCCTTTTAAAATTTTTACTACTGTTTTTATATTAAATGCTCTATAATAGTTTAATAATTTTGGAATTCCTAAACCACCTTGTTTTTGGTTCTGATACCACATTTTCTTACTCAATTTTGGTTTTTTATCCCCATTACAAAATTTATCTAATTTTTTTTTTGATATACTTCAAGTCCTTCTCGGTTAAAAAAATCAGAAGCATCTCGAATAAAAAGTTAAATTTAGGAAGTAACATCATTTTACATAAAGCTACTCTACCAAACCAAGATAACTTTAGTTTTTTATATTTCCCAATTTTCTCTTCAATTTCTTTTATTACTATGTCATAATTTAGTTTTTTTAAATTTTTAATTTTAAGTGAACGTATAATACCTAAATATCTTAAATTATCCTTTATCCTAATTCCAAATTGATTTTGTAATTTTTCTAATTTATTTTCCCTATCAATTTCCATTAATAATTCTGATTTTGCCCAATTTACTTTCAAACCAATCATATCTTCAAATTCTTTCAAATGTATTTGAACTCTTTTTATATCATTTGTAATATTATTTAAAATGACAAGAGTGTCATCTGCATATAAATTAACTTTGATGCCTTTATAACCTATTAATTCTGAATCCTCTTCAATCAAAGTTGTTAAAATTTCCATTGCTAATAAAAATAGGGTCGGAGACAGGGGACAACCCTTTCTCGTCCCTGCTTCCAAATTTATATCTTGTATAAATATACCATTTACCTTCACTCTTGCCGTACCCGTCTGGTACAATTTAAAAAATAATATGAATAAATTTATTACCAAATCCTAATGCAGAGATCATTTCTTTTATAGTATCCCATTGTAAAGAATCAAAGGCTTTAAAAATATCCAAGGCAAGAGTACCTATCTTATCACCATTATTCTAAGCAATATCAATAACATTTAATACTCTTCTAACTAAATCACACATATAACGCCCTTTAACAAAACCTACTTGATTATGGTTTATATATTTATCTATAAAATTATTCAATCTATTTGCTACAATTGCAGTAAATATCTTAGCATCTTGGTTAATCAAGGAAATGGGCCGATAGGATTCAATCTTTTCTAAATCTTTACCTGGTTTCAGGATTAGGGATATAATTGTTCTATTCCAGGACATGGGAATATCAACTCCATGTAATATCTTATTATATAATTTCTGTAGTTTTAGGATCAAAGTTTCTTTAAACTCTTTATAAAATTCTGCTGGTAACCCATCCTCACCTGGAGATTTTCCAAAAAAGAGGGAATAGTTAAAATTAAAAATATTAATGGGGGTAATTAAGGTAATGACTTGGAATGTTAAAGGTACTGGGAATCAGATTAAGAGAAGACATTTAGAATTTAAGATTAAAAGAGATTCTCCTGATATACTTTTTATGCAAGAAACTCATCAGAAATCTGAGGATATAAACAGGATGTATTTAAAAGGGATGCAGGTTTATGAAAAAGCTTTTGGGTCCTCAAAATCTAGAGGTGTTGCAACATTAATATAAAATAGAGTCCAATTTGAAAAAAACAAAGTAATAGCAGATATCGATGGACGATATTTGATAATAACAGGATGTATTAACGAGGAAAAAATAACATTAGTTAATTTATATGTACCAAATGTGAATCAAAAAGATTTTTTGAATAAGATTACTGATTTGTTGCAAATTGAAAGGGTAGGGAAGGTAATTATTGCTGGTGATTTTAATTTAATTAGAAACCAGATGGATAGTACCAATCCTACCCGCTATGGTGGAATAAGAAAAACGGGGATACTTGATAATTGGATGTTGCAAAATGGTGTAATAGATGTTTGGAGGGAGATTAAAGGTAATGAAAGAATGTATACTTTTTATTCAAAGGTATTTAATTCATATTCAAGAATTGACTTTATTTTTGTATCCAAAAATCTGATGGATAACATGGATAATATGGCTGTTGGAATATTTAAAGACTCTGACCACACAGAATTGTTACTAGAATTAGATATGTTTTTGGAGAAAAAAGAAAATTGTTGGAGATATGATGAAAAATTTTATAAAAACGAGGAAGATAAGAATCGTATTCTTAAGAAATGGGAAGAAAATTGGGATTGGAATGATAATGGGGAAGTCAATGGGAACAGTTTGGGACACAATGAAAGCAATTTTTAGAGGAGAAAGTATTAAATTATCAAGTGGAAGTATAAGAATTATAAAGTAAAAATAGAGGAAAAGAAGAAATTGATAAAAGAACTGGAAAATAGATTTTTAGTGACTAAGGATAGGAAATTATGGGAGGAACTTAAAAAATTGAAAAATAAACAAATAGTGGAAGATACAGAAATAGTTAAAAAAAATTAAGCTATTTAAAAAGAGAATTTTTTGAATATGGTAATAAAAATTCAAAATTATTAGCAAGAATGGCGAAAGATAAAAAAGAAAAAAGAGAAATAGGTGTCCTAATAGATGAAAAAGGTAAGAGATGTTATAAAAAATTAGAGAAATGTGAAATTGTTAAAAAGTTTTTTCAAGAATTATATCTTAAAAAAGAAATTGATAATTGTAAATTAAAAAATTTCTTAGAAAAATATGGTCAGAAGAAAATTGGTAATAAATATAAAGAAAAAACGGAAAAGGATATTACCTCTGAGGAAATTAAAGATGTGATTCAGAAGCTAAAACTTGGAAAAAATGCACTTAATCCTTTTTCTATTCCTGCACCAACATTTAAATTGTTATTATTTCAACTTTAGGAGTTCCATTGTAAATTTCTTTTCTTTTCACCCAAGTCCAGTTGTTTGCAGTCAGGAAAGAAAAATCCTCCTCCACAGTTCAGCAATATTTTTCCTGTAGAGCTCAAAGTTCTCATAACAAAGGGAGGTTACAAGTTCCTCTTTATGCCAGATGGTGTCTCTCTATAAGCCACATTTCCCATTAGTCATGCAAGACTCCATTTTATTTCTTATTATATAACCATTTATTTTCTTCTTTTAGTTAAAAAAGTATGAAATCATCTTTTTTTCCCCCTTAGTCCAATTCAAATTTTTAAAGTGTTTAGTCCTTTTACCAAATGTCTAAATTAAGGGTTTATTTTCAGGGAAACATGGTATGTAGCATGGTATTAAAGAAAATGGAGAAACAAAGGGAACAATGAGATATTTGATTGAATCTTGTGGTATATAACTTAATTAACTTATAATTAAGGGTCTAAATTGAGGGTTATTTCCCCGCTGCCTTGAAAGAGGCGGTAGTGAGGCCTCTCCTCAAGAAGTCGTCCCTGGATACGGCAATATTGGCCAACTATCGTCCTGTCTCCAACCTTCGCTTCATGGCGAAGGTTGTTGAGAGTGTGGTCACGCGACAGTTTCCACAATTCCTGGAGGAAACATCTTATCTAGATCCGTTCCAGTCGGGTTTCAGGTCTGGGCACAGCACAGAAACGGCATTGGTTGCATTGGTTGATGATCTCTGGAGGGCTCGGGACAGGGGTTGCTCCTCTTTTCTGGTCTTGTTAGACCTCTCAGCGGCTTTTGATACCATCGACCATGGTATCATGCTGCACCGGCTGGAAGAGTTGGGGGTGGGAGGCACCGTATTGCGGTGGTTCTCCTCCTTTCTCTCCGACCGGTCGCAGTTTGTGTTGGCAGGGGGGCAGAGG
Organism: Pantherophis guttatus; assembly: GCF_059756535.1. Classification (NCBI taxonomy): domain Eukaryota; kingdom Metazoa; phylum Chordata; class Lepidosauria; order Squamata; family Colubridae; genus Pantherophis; species Pantherophis guttatus. The sequence continues at coordinate 82,001,307 of NC_142066.1, forward strand.
TCGACCTCGAGGCCTCTCATCTGTGGAGTGCCGCAGGGATCGGTCCTCTCGCCCCTTCTGTTCAACATTTATGTGAAGCCACTGGGCGAGATCATCCGTGGCTTTGGGGTGAGATACCATCAGTACACTGATGACACCCAGCTGTACATTTCCACCCCAGGCCACCCAACGATGCCCTTGAAGTGATGTCTCAGTGCCTGGAGGCTGTGCGGATCTGGATGGGGAGGAACAGGCTCAAGCTCAACCCTTCCAAGACTGAGTGGCTGTGGCTCCCGGCATCCCGATATAGTCAGTTGACTCTATCACTGACTATTGGGGGCGAGTCCTTGGCCCCCACAGAAAGGGCTCGCAATCTGGGAGTCCTCCTGGATATGCAGCTGTCCTTGGAGGAACATCTGATGGCTGTAACCAAGGGGACCTTTTATCAGGTTCGCCTGATTCGCCAGTTGCGGCCCTTTCTTGATTGGGATTCCCTGTGCACAGTCACTCACGCCCTCGTCACCTCTCGCCTTGACTACTGCAATGCTCTCTACATGGGGCTCCCCTTAAGGGGCACCCGGAGGCTCCAGCTGGTCCAGAACGCAGCAGCGCGGGTAGTGATGGGAGCAGCATGGCGCTCCCATGTAACACCGCTCCTGCGCGAGCTGCACTGGCTCCCGGTGGTCTTCTGGGTGCGCTTCAAGGTGTTGGTTATCACCTTTAAAGCGCTCCATGGCATAGGGCCTAGCTATCTTCGAGACCGCCTGCTGCTACCGACGACCTCCCAGTGACCCGCCTGCTGCTACCGACGACCTCCCAGTGACCCCACAGAGAGGGCCTCCTCATTGTTTGGCTGGGGGTCACCAGCCAAACAATGTAGGCTGGTGACCCCCAGGGGGAGAGCCTTCTCTGTGGGGGCACCTACCCTCTGGAATCAGCTGCCCCCAGAGATAAGGAGAATCCAAGACCTCAGTGCCTTCCGCCGTGCCCTTAAAACCCACTTTTTCCAGCAAGCCAGGCTGGCTTAGGAAGAAATTTTTTTAAAATTTTTAAATGTTTAATTGGTTTGTGGTTTTTTAAATTTTGGGCCAAATTTATATAGATTTTAATTGTTTTTAATATTTGTATTTCATGTTTTTAATTCTGGCTGTGCACCGCCCTGAGTCCTCAGGGAGAAGGGCGGTATATAAATTGAAAAATAAAAAATAAATAAAAATAAGTCTCTTAGTTCTTGTTCCAAAATTAGTTGTTTCTCAGGTCTTTGTTCCTTAAAGTTGCAGTTCCAATTTTTTTTTCCAAAGCTTCTTTGTTACTTAGCCGCTGCTTTAGGCTAGGGGTCTTCTAGTTACTGATATAGCTCCAAAAGTTGTTACAAGCCTAGGTTGTTGTCACTCACCCGGCTTCAAAAGGCTCCATTTTACTTTGCTTTCCTCCAACACTTTTCTTGCCCGGTTGTCACAGCTTCATGGCAACCGCCATGACTGCCGCCCCCCACCGCTGACTCACAGAGGATTCCCTCTGACCTCTGAGGAACTTGCCTGTTCCTCTCAGTCTTCCGAGGTGCCCCTCTTCTTCCCCCATCCCTACAGGACAGGTTCGGTCTGCAGACCCATCACCGGTGGTTCGTCAGCCGGGGGTTTTGCGGGACTCATCAGAGCCCACTATTTCCCCGGCTGTCTTGCTGCGATGTCAATCGGAAGTTAAGCGGCTTCCGCTCATATTATTGTATACTGTCAGAAATTAGTTGTTAGGAACTAATTCTAGCTTATTAAATTGTAACCTTGAAAGCAACACAGAATTGAAAATATAAAGAAATCATTACCAAGGAATATCAGGACCCATAGATAAAGGAACCAGAGTAGGGAGTTTCCTGCATCATAGATAGTATTAAAGCAGGGAGTTACCTGAAAGCATTCTGCTGAATAAACAATGTGGCCAGGGATGGAAATACCACCCCCTTCCCAGGGCTATAGGGATGCATCATAAATAAAGGAATGTTAAAAGAATAAATACAGTTAAAGATATTTATTAAGCAGTAACCATGTCTTAATTTTAAATTATTAAAGTTACAACGTTCCTCTTTATGCCAGATGATGTCTCTCTATAATCCACATTTCCATTAGTCATGCAAGACTCCATTTTATTTATTATTATATAACCATCCAATTTATTTCTTCTTATTTCTTCTTCTTTTAATTAAAAAAAAATCAAATCTTCTTTTTAAAATCCAGTTCAAATTTTAAAGTGTTTAGTTTTTTAACCATATCTCCAGGTTAATTCTCTTAGTTCTGTTCCAAAATTAGTTGTTTCTCGGATCTTTGTCTCTTTAAAATTGTAGTTTTAAGAAGTTTTTCCAAAGCCCCTTTGTTGCATAGCTGCTGTTTTAGGCTAGGGGTCTTCTAAATATTAGTGATGTTCCAAACGTTGTTACACTCCTGGGCTGTTGTCACTCACCCAGCTTCAAAGAGCTCCATTTTTCTCCGCTTTCCTCCAGCACTTTTCTTGCCCGGTTGTCACAGCTTCGTGGCAACCACCATGGCTGCCGCCCCCCGCCCCCCCGACTCACAGAGGGTTCCCTCTGACCTCCGAGGAACTTGCCTGTTCCTCTCAGTCATCCGAGGCACCCCTCTTCTTCCCCCATCCCTGCAAGATGGGTTCGGTCCAAAGACCCATTGGCGGCAGTTCAGCAGCCGGGGTTTTCGCAGGGCTCATCAGAGCCCGCTATTTCCCCGACTGTCTCGCCAAAACACCAAACCAGAAGTCACTCTTACCTTTTTCTTAAGTGTGATCCAAAGTAAATAGGACTGTCAGGAAGTTCAAAGGATGGAATTAAAGATAGCTCTTTTTCTAAAGGTTGAGTGTGGGGTGGCCTTAGCTGTCTCATCTTCTCTCCAATTTCCTTTGGATATTTGTGTGCGTGTCCAGTCTTGAATAGGCCCTAACATGCACACTAACTGCAGGTAGTTTCACTACTTCCAATAAGGCTAAAATTTATTCTGCATGCTTGATCATTGTACATTTTGCAGTTAACAGTCCCCTTCCTTTCAAAGGCTCAATGTGCATGCAAAACATGCAAAACATACTTGCTATCTGTATAAATGTTAGTTTTTTATCCATACCAAATTGTAGGGCTTTTTCAAGACAGTCAGCTCTGCCTTTTGAGCAACTGTTAAAAAGAGGATGGGCCTCTCTAATAACTCACAGTGCAACTACTGCATGTCTAGCTCTCTTTTCCCCTTTTACATAAAATTGCTTCCATCTTTTCACCTGGGTTATGAAGAGGTTGATTTTTCAGATCAGGTCTGTTAGGATAAACCTGATTTGTGTGCAGTCATGTGTTACTTCTTGTTCTACTTGGGATAAAAGAATAGCAGGATTTAACTTCGCATTCACTACCAGGCTCATGTTTGGATTATACAGAAGAGTGGTGTTTCACCAACCTACTTTCATCCTCCAGTGAGCTCCCTTATGTTCCAAAAGCTCCACTACTGCATATGGGTTCTGAACTTGTATTGTTTGTCCCAAAGTTAATTTTTCTCCTTTACCAAAGAGGCTGATAGCTCTTTGGTAAAGCTGCACTTGTAGACAGGCAGGCCATCCTGCTGCCACAACACCTATTTGTTAAGAGAAATAAGCTGCCATCTGTTCCCAAGACCCATGTGTTTTGGTAAGAATTCTAGATGTAACTCCTAGCTCTCATGCATAAACAAATTGAAAGACTTGGTAAGATCAGGGATCCTAATGCAAGGGTGGTTGACAACAATTCCTTGATTTTTATAAATGTTTGATGGCATTCTGCACTCCAGATAAATTCCTTATAGTCTCCCTTTTTTGTAGCCTCATTAAGTGGTTTTATAATGAGGCCATAATTTGGGATAAAAATTCAACAGTACCTAAACATCCCCAGTTATCCTCGAAATTGTTTACTGGTTAGTAAACAATTTTACTAATTCTAAAAGAATTAGAAGAACTAGGGATTGAAATGGAGTGGTATACTCAGTTGCAAATACAAGCGAGATATGGAAAAGATGCAAAATTATATGGTTTTTATTTGGAAATGACAACATTGGATGAGATACTCACAGGAACAGAGGAAAAAATGATCAGAAGACCATATAGTTACTTATTGGAAGTGAAGTTGGAAGAAGAACAAGTGAAAGGAACAATGATAGCATGGGCAAAAAAATTTGGCTATACGATTGAGCTAGATAAATGGCAACAACTATGGGAAAGAAATTATAAATTAACAATGGCCACAGCATACAAAGAGAATTTGTATAAAATGTTTTATAGATGGCCCATGTCACCAGAGAGATTGGCAAAAATGTTCAAAGATAAATCAGCTAAATGTTGGAAATGTCATCAGATACCGGGATCATATTATCATATGTGGTGGACATGTCCAGAAGTGAGAAAATATTGGGCAAGACTTAGAATACATCTAGAGAAGATGACACAGCAACATATTGATTTAAAACCAGAATTGTTTCTGTTGGGTCTTTTTTCAGAAAAGTATAGTAAAGAACATACAGTATATATTTAATAATATATATCATAATGGCAGCAAGAATGATATTTGCACAAAAGTGGAAAATAGAAAAAATCCCTGCAAAAGGAGAGGTAATTAAGAAAATATTGGAATGTGCAGAAATGAATAGGTTGACATTGGCAATTAAAGGGAAATCAGAATCAGAGTATTACAACATTTGGGGGAAATTTTATCAATGGATAGAAAGTGAGTATAGATAATAAATAGGATAAAGACAAGAACTTTGAGATGAATATGTTGTAGTATATTAAAATTAAATGAAAGAAGGAAAGATAAATATATATTTTAAGACATAATGGTAAACTTTGAAGATGATAGCACAAATGTTATACCCAGACATGGATTGATTAAAAAATGTACAGGAATACTAGAGGAATAATAGTAAAGTAAAAAATGAAATTGGAAATGAAGACGTATGTAAATAGAAATCGGGTCTGCTCGAATACCATCTCAGATTGAATTTTAAAAAAGGAAACAACAAAGGAATGGAAAAGAGGGGAGGAGTAGAGAGGGGAAAGTAGGGGAGTTGGGAGGTGAGAATAAGAGAAAAGAAGAATGGGAAAAGGAGAGGAAGACGGAAGGGGAAAGAAGAGCAGGAGAGAGGGTAAGAAGGGGAGAAGAAGAGAGGAGAGGGGAAAGAGGAAAGGAAGTAGAAAAGGAAAGGAGAGGAGGAATGAGGAAAGAAGAAAGAAAGGAGGAGAAAGAAGGGAAGAGAAAAAGGAAATGTTGTAGTAAAATAAAAGAAGGAAATGGTAAAAGAGCAGACCTGAACAAATAATTATTTAATTACCTAATGGAAGTTAAAGAAGAAGATGAATGAACAATGTATAAGGATGGATAAAAGACTGTACATTTAAACATGTTGATGAAAAATAAAAAACTTTTTTCAAAGAAAAGAAAAGAAATTGTTTACTGGTCCTAGGTTCAGATTGGAGCAGTTGCTTTTCATGGTGGTAAACATGAAATTCAGTGTATTTCACAGATTTGTGGATTAGTTGCCCCCTTCCCCCATTTTTGAGACACCGAATAGCCACACTAACCTAGGTAGTTAAAAAAGCCAATGGTCATTGGCATCCTTCAGTCTCAAGAAACTATGGTATCATGCTCTGGAAAGAGGTCCTTAAACAGTATCTAGTGTGACTAAAAAGGCCAATTCGAGAGTGGCAACCCCTTCCACACTGAGGGTAGATACATTCTGTCCCCTGCCCAGCCCCCAGATTTCGCTCGTTCCAGGACTGCCTCTTTGCGCCAGCCTGCAGAACAAGTGTCTCTTTGAATTGAAGAAGGCCATGCTGCGTCTTTAGCCTCCAAGCTGAATGATCGGAGGTCAAGGTTTCCCAGTTGTTAATGTCCATTCCCAGGGCCTTTAGGTCCCTCTTGCAGATATCCTTATATCGCAGCTATGGTCTCCCTCTGAGGCGCTTTTCCTGCACTAATTCTCCATACAGGAGATCTTTCGGAATCCAACCATCAGCCATTCTCACAACATGCCCAAGCCAGCATAGGCATCGCTGTTTCAATAGTATATACATGCTAGAAATTCCAGCAAGTTCCAAGACTGTGCTATTTGGAACTTTGTCTTGCCAGGTGATGCCAAGAATACGTTGGAGACAGCGCATATAAAAGGTGTTCAACTTTCTCTCCAATGCATAAAGGATCCAAGACTCACTGCAGTACAAGAGTGTGCTCAGGATGCAGGCTCTATAGACCTGGATCTTTGTTTGTTCCGTCAGCTTTTTATTAAGCCATACTCTCTTTGTAAGTCTGGAAAATGTGGTGGCCACTTTACCAATATGTTTATTCAGCTCAGTATCTAAAGAAAGAGTGTCAGAGATAGTTGAGCCGAGGTACACAAAGTCATGGACGACCTCCAGTTCTTGTGCAGAGATTGTAATACAGGGAGGTGAATCCACGTTCTGACCCATGACTTGTGTTTTTTTCAGGCTGATTGTTAGTCCAAAGTCTTGGCAGGCCTTGCTAAAACTGTCCATAAGTTGTTGAAGGTCTTCAGCAGAGTGAGCAGTGATGGCAGCATTGTCAGTGAAGAGGAAATCCCATAATCATTTCAGATGGACTTTAGATTTTGCTCTCAATCTAGAGAGATTAAAGAGTTTTCCGTCTGACCTGATCCGGAGGTAAATACCCTCTGTTGCAGTTCCAAAAGCATGTTTCAGCATGACAGCAAAAAAGATCCCAAATAAAGTTGGCACGAGGACACAGCCTTGCTTCACTCCACTTTGAATATCAAAAGAATTGGAAGTTAAACCATCAGAAACTACAGTGCCCTTCATTTCCTTATGAAAGGACCTGATGATGTTGAGGAACTGAGGTGGACATCCAATCTTGGGGAGAATTTTATAAAGGCCGGCCCTGCTAACCAAGTCAAAAGCCTTCGTAAGATCTATGAAGGCTACGAAAAGTGGCTGTCTTTGTTCCCTGCATTTCTCCTGCAACTGTCTAAGGAAAATACCATGTCAGTAGCAGACCTGTTGGCTCGAAATCCACACTGTGATTCTGGATAGACTCTCTCTGCGAGCACCTGGAGCCTCTTCAGTACAACATGGGCAAGCAGCTTCCCTACAACACTAAGAAGAGAGATGCCACGGTAGTTGTTACAGTCACCCCTGTCATCTTTGCTCTTGTACAGTGTGATGATATTTGCATCCTTCATATCCTGTGGCACTCCACCTTCCCTACCACATTTTCTCTGGAATATAGTAATGCTGCACCCAGCGTGCCATCTGCTGTGCTCGGTCCTGGATAACTTCACCTGTAGCAGACTTCAGAGGGGCAGATTTCTTCTCTGTTGGACCTAAAGCCTGCTTGATGCCATCATACATCCCCTTGATGTTGCCTATATCAGCTGCTATCTGGATCTGAGAGCAAAGCTGCAGCCAATAATCGTTAGCACATCTCCTGGCGGTCTGTTGGACTTTGCTATGAGCAGCTCGCGGAACCTGTAGGTTGCGCTCACTGGAACAGGCTTTATATGCAATTAGAGCTCTCCTTTTTTCTTCGATGGCTTCAAACCAATCTGCTATCTTTCTGATCTCCTTACCAAATACTGACAAGGCGGTGTTATAAACAGCATTCTTGAAATATTCCCATCGTTCAGATGCATTTACTTCAGCTGGGCCTGGGAGAGTTTCTTGAGTGCTTGTGCAAATTCCTCCACTTTGCCCTGATTGCGGGTCTTGTTGGTGTCAATTTGTGGTCTTCCTTCCTTCTTCGAGTGATGCAATCTCTTTGTTTGCAGTTTTATTCTGCTGCACACCAAGGAGTGGTCTGTATTGCAATCAGAACCCTGATAGCTGCATGTGATTGTAATATTGGGGAGGTTGGAGCACCTGGTAAGAATCAAGTCGAGCTGGTGCCAATGCTTTGATCTTGGATGTCTCCAAGACACTCTGTGTTGAGGCTTTGTTTTAAAGTATGTATTGCTAATGCAAAGACCATAGTAGCAACAAAACTCCAGCAGTCATTGGTCATTTTTGTTCATCTTTCTGATGCTGAACTGACCTAAACAAGTGGGCCAAGAACTATAATCAGCTCCAACTCTGGCCTTAAAATTGCCAAGGATAAACAGTGGTTCTTTCTCAGGGATTTTCTTGATAGTAGCATCCAGATCGTTGTAGAATTTGTCTTTGGATTCTACTGAAGATGATAATGTCAGACCATATGCGCTAATAAGAGTAACTAGCCCTGCTGATAAGTGGAGCATCAAGGACAGAATTCTTTCACTTCCTGCAGCAGGTGGACTAATGGATCCTAGTAGGGTGTTTCTGACTGCGAAGCCAACCCCATATTCCCTAGACTCATTTGATGGTTTTACCTGCCAGAAGAACGAGAAGTTTTTCTCCTTAATAGATCCCGAGTCTAACAGTCTTGTCTCTTGAACGGGAATGATGTCCATCTGCAGTCTGCTCAACTCCATGTCAATGGCAGCTGTCTTACGTATGTCATCTATCTCTTGTAAATTGTCAGAAAGGCCGGGGGTCATTGTCCAAACATTCCAGGTGCCCAACTTTAGGGCAAAAGTTTTCTTATGTTTGTTGCATGGTGCAAAGTTATTGATCTGCTTGTCAGGTTTGACCCTAAACCCCACGCACCCTGTGAGGTTAACAGACCGTGGTGGGACAGCACCTTAATGGCTGGGGGCTGCCCAGTTTAAGGCGCTGCCCAATGAGATATAATGACCTCTCCCAGCGACGAAAGTGGACCCTGGTGTCACGCTCTACGCCAATCAAGCAAAGACTTATAACCGGTAACTGCCACTTCCTGTGTTGTTTCAATGCTGTATGCAAAGCTGGAGTGTCCTCTCCAGAGCACGAGGTAGATTAATATGGAAGATAGACTGTTACCCAAGCAGCACATCCCCCCTCTCCATGTCACTGAAATAGTCCAATGGAACGGCAAAGCCAATATGATTAGTTCCAGCTGCATTGCAGGAGTTACCAGAACTTGATTGTACACAGTCACGAACTGCTTCCAGTACTCCGGCTCCGGATTTTGCCTCGAGGTTGACTCCTGAAGCCTTTTCCAGTAGTAGATATAGCCACAAGGCAGTAGAGGTTTGTAATCAGAGTTTCCCTTCTCCTAGAAGATGGTTCTGCTGTTTTATCTGCCGTTGGGGCATAAAGCTCTCTTCCACCTTCAAAACAGTTGACCATCTTCTCCTGTAACCCTGGATAGGGGCCCTTACGAGGTGCTACCAACCGGGCCAGCTGGACCAAGGTATTTTCAGAGAGGTATTACTCCTCTAGCACTCCTCCTCACTCCAGGACTCCTGCTCCAGGTTTTGCCTCAAGGTTGACTCCTGAAGACTTTCTATGGGAAAGACTTTCTATAGCCACAAAGCAGTGGAGGTTTTAGATTGGAGTTTTCCTTCTCCTACATAAGTTGCCTTCCAAGGCTAGCGGACACCATCTAACCGATTTTTCCCACGCACACAGCTAACAAGACTTCCCACTTACACTCAATCAAACAGCCACTCTCCTCTCCCCCTAGAAACAAGCAGATTCATTCATGAGGTGAACTGGAGCACCTTCCTCCCTGCAGTCGCATGATTCACTCACTCAAACAGACACCCCCCTTCCCTCCTAAAACAAGCAGATTTACCCATGAGGAGAGCTGGAAAACTTTCCTCCCTGCAGTCACATGATTCACTCTCTCAAACAGACACTGGTAAAAAAACCAATGGTACTTACTTTATCATTGTCATTGGTGGAAGCCCCATCAGGAGGTCATCCACATATTGAAGGATCAGCAGCAGTGCATTCCTTTAGGGGCACCATTTTTCTAAACCCTTCCTTAGTGTGGTGGCGTGACAACTTCCTCAATTCCTGGATGAAGCTGTCTATCTAGATCTGTGCCAGTCGGGCTTCAGGATGGGTTACAGCACAGAAACGGCATTGATCGCATTGGTTGATGATCTCTGGAGGGCCTGGGACAGGAGTTGCTCCTCTGTCCTGGTCCTCCTGGACCTCTCAGCGGCTTTTCATACCATCGATCATGGTATCATGCTGCGTCGGCTGGAGGGTATGGGAGTGGGGGGCACCGTGTTATGGTGGTTCTCCTCCTTCCTCTCTGACCATATGCAGTCTGTGTTGACGGGGGGACAGAGGTCGACCTCGAGGCTCCTCACTTGTGGGATGCCCCAAGGATCAGTCCTCTTGCCCCTCCTGCTCAACATTTATGTGAAGCCGCTGGGTGAGATCATCCGTGGCTTTGGGGTGATGTGTCAACTGTATGCCGACAACACACAGTTATACATTTCAACCCCAGGCCACCCCAATGATGCCCTTGACGTGATGTCCCATTGCCTGGAGGCCGTGCGGATCTGGATGGGAGGAACAGGCTTAGACTCAACCCCTCCAAGACTGAGTGGCTGTGATTTCCGATGTCCCGATATAGCCAGCTAGAACCATCACTGGCTATTGGGGATGAGCTCTTACCCTCCTCAGAGAGGGCTCGCAATTTGGACGTCCTCCTGGACTCACGGCTGTTGTTGGATGATCATAGGACGGACGTAGCCAGGGGGGCCTTTTATCAGGTTTGCCTGATCTCTTAGTTGCGTTCCTTTCTGGATCTGGACACCTTGCGCACAGTCACCCATGCCCTCATCACTTCCCGTCTAGACTATTGTAATGCTCTCTACATGGGGCTCACCTTGAGAAGCACCCGGAGGCTCCAACTGGTCCAGAATGCGGCCGCGCGAGTGATAATGGGGGTGACTCATTGCTCCCATGTAACACCTCTCTTGCACGAGCTTCACTTGCTCATGGTGGTCTTCTGGGTACGTTTCAAGGTGTTGGTTACCACCTTTAAAGCGCTCCATGGCTTAGGGCCTGGATATTTACAGGACCGCCTGCTGCCACTGACTGCCTCCCACTGACCGATACGCTCCCACAGAGAGGGCCTCCTCAGGGTGCCGTAGGCCAAACAATGTCAACTGGCAACACCCAGGGGGAGAGCCTTCTCTGTGGGGGCTCTTGCCCTATGGAACGAATTGCCCCTGGATATATGAAGGATCCCTGACCTCCGGGCCTTCCGTCGTGCGCTGAAGACCCTGTTATTCCAACAAGCCGGTCTGATGGGACAATAATTTTATTTTATTTTATTTTTTTAATTGTTATTGTTTAAGAATTACGGTACAATTTCACTATTTCCGGTTACATGGTGTTAATATACATATACATATACAGTTATGCCTTTCCATTATTTATATTGTTATTTACATGGTATTAGTTCGTTATTTCAATTCAAGGGTACTGCCTGTAGGATTTCTTACTGTTATAGTTTTGATACATAATATTACCTCTCTTTTTCATGAAATTACATCTTTATTCCCTTTTATATCCTCCTACGGTAGTATAGCTCCTATCCATATACCCATTTAGCTAATCACCCTTCTAAACTCCTTTAGCTCTCTCGAATTCACTTCACTTTTCTTTTCTTCAGCCACTCGTACCACATATCCCAAACACTATAGTATTCAGTTTCTTCTCCGTCATTAATTTCTAGCGTCAGTTTGTTCATTTCGGCACATTCCAGTACTTTTCTAATTACGTGCTCTTCAGATGGCAACTTTTTCTCCTTCCAGTGTTGAGCAAAAGAGATTGTCGCTGCTGTTATTATATGTATAATGAGGTATTTCTTCTTTCTTGCCATTTCTTTCTTTAAGATTCCCAGGAGAAATATTTTTGGTTCTAATTCAATTGTTTCTCCTATTATTTCTGATACCCATTTGTGTATCCTCCTCCAAAATTTTTTAGCTTGTGGGCATGTCCACCAACAATGATAATAAGTACCTTGCTGATGGTCGCACTTCCAACAGTTTGGGGCCATGTTCGGGTATATTTTAGCAATCCTAGCCGATGCTAGGTGCCATCTGTATATCATCTTGTATTGGTTTTCCCTATAAGTTATTGCCCTGGTCATTTTTAAATTATTATTCCAAATTTGGTCCCACTCGTTCAAATTTATTGTTTGTCCAAAATTTTTAGCCCAGGCTATCATGGGATCCTTAACTACTTCCTCCATCAAATCATAATCTACCAGATAGTTGTAAAGTTTGGCCAAAATTTGTTATCCGTGCCCATCCATATTTATCAAAGCCATTGATACCTATTTCTATGCCATGCTCTTCTTTATCTTTTTTGTATCGTGATTTGATTTGTGTGTATGTCCACCAATCTATATGTATGCCCTGTTCTTTTAATTCTTCCATTGTTTTAAGATTCCCTGCCCCATCTAATATCTCTTTGTATTTCGCTGTTTTGCCCAGTTCCAGTATGTTTGGATAGATTATTGCCTCCATCGTAGATAGCCATCTGGGAACTTGAGTATATTGTTTTCGCCTTATTTCTGCCCATGGTGACATTAACGTATCCCTGATTTTATGTTTGTAAAAATATGTTCCTTTCCTTTTCTCTGTTTCCCATAAATGAGCATGCCATCCCTTCTGGAGATCATGCCCCTCCAGTGTCAAGATTCTTTTGTTTCCCAGCGTTGCCCATTCTTTTAGCCATATTAAATTTGCTGCTTTTTGATATATTTCCTAGATTGGTAATCCAAGGCCCCCCCTGTCTTTTTTATCTTGTAAATTTCTAATTGCAATTCTAAGTTTCTTCCCTCCCCAGATAAATTTCCTAATAATAGAGTTTAGTTCCCGGAAAAATTTCCTGTCTAATTTAACTGGGGCAGTTTGAAATAGATATAACATCTTTGGTAAAATGCTCATTTTGATTGCAGCAATCCTCCCTAGAAAGGATATCTGGAGCTTTCCCCATTTTTCTAAATCTTGTTTAATATTTTTGACTAGAGGTATGTAATTATCCTCTTTGATGGTTGAGCATTTTGTTGAGATCCATACTCCCAGATATTTTATTTTCTTTATAATTTGTATCCCCATTGACTCCTCCAACAATTTCTTTTGATCTTCAGTCATATTTTTCATTAACATTTTAGTTTTTGATTTATTTAACTTGAGCCCTGCCACCTCTCCGTACTTAACAATTTCTTCCAAAATTTGGGTGCCTGTTTCTAATGGTTCCTCCATGATTAATGCCACATCATCCTCAAAGGCTTGGGTTTTATATGTTTCCTTTCTGATTTTAAGTCCCTTAATTTGCTTATTTTCTCTGATCCTTTTTAATAAAACTTCCAATGCCAAAATAAACAAAAGTGGTGATAAGGGGCATCCCTGTCTCACCCCTTTTCTGATTTGGAAAGTTTTTGTTAGTTTTATGTTCACTAATATGTTGGCCCTTTGTTTCTCATTGATCACATTTATTGTATTCATAAAATTTTGTCCAAATCCCATTTTGTTAATTTGTTGCTTCATAAATTCCCAGTTCAAATTATAGAATGCCTTTTGGGCATCTAAAAAGACCAGCGCCAGTTCTTTATCGGAGTGTTCCTCATAGTACTCTAACACATCTAGGACTGTCCTTATATTGTTTCTTATTTGCCTCCCTGGCAGGAAACCATTTTGATCGCTGTGTATTATCTTGTTTAAAATTACCTTTAACCTTTCCGCCATGATACTCATATAGATTTTATAATCAGTGTTAAGGAGGGAGATCAGTCTATAGTTTTTTATCAGTTTAACATCGGTTCCTTCTTTTTGCAGAAGTGTAACATACGCCTCCCTCCTTGATTCTGGTATTTTGGATTTTATCAAAGCCTCATTGAAGATAACTAATAATTTCGGTAGGAGGATATCCTCTAGGTCTAAATTTTGGTATTTTCCCCCTGGGAGTCCGTCCAGTCCTGGTGATTTATTCTTTTTCAATTTAGCTATCGCGATCTTCAACTCTGTCCTTGTAATTTCTTTATTTAACATCTCTCTTTCTTCCTCCCCAATCACTGGAAGTTCTTTTTCCAATAAGTATTGCTCTACTTTTTCTTTGGGGATGTCTTCTTCCTTGTACAGGGTAGAATAGTATTCACGAATAATCTCTAAATTCTCTTCTTCCGTATTTATGATATGGCCCTCTTGGTCTTCTAATTGGTAAATAATCCCTTTCTCTTTTTCTTTTTTGATTCTATAGGACAGCCATCTGCCCGCCTTATTGGCATTTTCAAAGTGGTATTGTTTAGATCGTTTGATTTCATATGCCAATTTTTCCTGATCGATTATGTTTATTCTATGCCGTATGATCATCCAATTTTCTTTTGCCGTTTCATTGTCCGGGTTTTGTTGTACTTTCTTCTCTGCTTTCTACAATTCTTCCGACAATTTCCTCTGGATCTCCCTTTTTTCTTTATTTTTATGTGCTCCATAAGCTATTGCCAATCCTCTTAGGAACGCCTTCATTGTATCCCAAATTATTCCTCGATCAGTTGGTTCCTTTTCGTTTTCTTCGAAGAAGGCCTTTAATTCTCCCTTGGTTCTCTCGATATTTTGTTTATCCTGGAGGAATTGCATGTTTAGTCTGCATCGTATATTACTCTTTTTATATCCGCTCCTCCATTTGATCTCCAATGGGTTGTCGTCGGCCCATATATTGGGTGGAATCTCGGCTGACATGATATCCATTCCTACATTCCTACTTGCCCACATAATGTCAATTCTGGACCAGGAATTTTTGGGGTTTGAGTAAAACGTATATTGTCTTTTATATGGGTGTAAGGTTCGCCAAATGTCTACCAATTTCAATTCGTCCACCAGCTCAAAGAAGGATTTTGGTAAGGTTTTCTTCTTTTTCTTTTGGCCTTTAGATCTTTTATAGTCTTTAGTTGGGTCTACCACTCCAATATTGAGGAATTACCTCTCTTAACTTCAACCGCCAGGATCCTACCCCTTGAATCTGCATATTTCAGCTCTGCCTTTATTTCTTTCTTAATATATAAGGCCACCCCTCTCTTTTTTTTTCTGCTAGGGAGGTATAGAGGTTTCCAAGTTTTTTGAATTCCAAAAATTTTCCGTCATCTCTTTTTATATGCACCTCTTGGAGGCATACTATATCCGCATTTTGCTGGACTAATTTAGTAAAAAATATTTTTCTTTTTTTATAGTCATTCAAGCCATTTACATTAATCGATAGAAGTTTCCAATCGTCCATTCTTGTAACCTGGTGTTGTTTTAGTTCTTGTTCGCGCATGTAGCTCTTTGTGGTCTTTGTTTCTTCCTTACTTCCTTACTTTCCTTTTCTTCTGTCTCTTTCTCTTCCGGGGTTCCTTCTTTGGATCTTCTTTGTTGGATGAGTTCTTCTTCTGTGTTGATCACTTCCAATTCCTCTTTGCTGCTCTGGTCTTCCTCTGAACCTCTCAGTTGATCTAAGAACTCCTGGGCCTCTACCAGACTTCCTATTTTAATTTTCTTCCTTTGCCATGTTATCATCATATCCTCCGGTAGAATCCATCTAAAGAGTATGCTCCTCTTGTTTAATTGAACAGCTAGGAATCTATAATCTCTCCTTAGTTCTCTCACCCTCCTTGGAACTTGCTTCAATACAATCACCTCCTTTCCTTTGTAGCTAACTGGTTCTTCTCTCACCATATTGTAGAAGATGTCCTTGACTTTTTTTCGCGCTAACTCTATATGGACTTCCCTAGGCAGTTTATTCCGTCTGGCATAATTAGTTTGGACCCTGTATACCTCATCTAACTCTTTTATTATCTCATCTGTGTCTTGTTGTAAGACCTCGGCTATTAATTCAGCCATAACCTGGCCCAGATTTTCGTCCTTATCTTCAGAGATGTTTTGAAAGCGCAGATAAAAGGAGGCTTATTCCATCTCTAATTGAGTCAGGGACTGATCAATTGACTGACTAACTAACTGATTGCTTATTTAAGTACATATATTGCTAATTAATTGATTGTGTATAAATTTATTTATATTTAGGGAACTAATATAAACAAGAATATATTTAATTGTTAATTAATTGTTATTTGAGGTTAGTTAAACTAAGTATCACTACCTTTTGCACCATTAGCTTTTGGTCTACAACTTCCAAGTTCTTTTCTTGTTGCTCCATTTTAGACTCCATCTTTATTTTCTGCTCATTCATTTGTATCATCTGCTCTATGTCACTCATTTTTTGATCTATAACTTTAATGTCTGTTTTTAGTTCAAGATGATTGCTAGTCATCTTTTCCTGCATCATGAGCATTGTCTCTTGTATCATTGTAAGAGTCGACTGCATTGCTTGCATGGTGGGGATCATGGCTGATTTTTCAGTCTTTGATAAGCCTTCTGTTGACTTTTGCATTGCTGGAGATGACATCGTGATCGTGGGATTAGATAAATTTTGAGTTGTTTTTTTCCCAGTTTTTGTCACTGTAGATGAGAGGCTTGTCATCTCCTTCAACACTCTTGCCTGGTCTTTAACTATCTTTTCTATGTTTCTCCAGATGGTCATCCACTGATTGTTATTTATTTATTTTTTCCCTTTTGTTTGATCTATTTTCTACTAGAGTCTCTATAAATCTTGATTATTTCTTATCTACTCTGCCTTCTTTCTCTATCTATTCCTTAACTTAATCTCACGATGGTTCAATCAAGTTTATTGGTCTCTTCTATCTAAATCCAGTTATCTCTATTTAAATTCTGATCTCTTTTCACTAATCCAGTTGATATATATCTCTCTCTTCAATCAAATACAATTCTACTAATAATTAATCATATATCCTCTAACATTCAATCACTTAAATCAGTTATAATTCTACTAATACTTAATCAAATATAACAGGTAGTGATACTTAGTTTAACTAACCTCAAATAACAATTAATTAACAATTAAATATATTCTTGTTTATATTAGTTCCCTAAATATAAATAAATTTATACACAATCAATTAATTAGCAATATATGTACTTAAATAAGCAATCAGTTAATTAGTCAGTCAATTGATCAGTCCCTGACTCAAATATTTATCAGTAATTATGCTAAATAGTAAATCAATTTGTAAAAGAGTATATGCCTTAACTATAAATGCAAATACTTACAATAATTTAGATATTAAAAATAATCAAACTTATACGTGATTATTTAAATAGGTTTTTCCAATGATCTAAATGTGCACAGATAAACAACTGGCAGACAATAAGACAAATATAAGTACCAGTATTAATAGAAGACTTGTATAGATATAGTTAGTTCTTAGTCTCTGCAGTATCTTCGGTTATAAATGCTAAGGTAGGGAAAAATAATGTTCCAATTTCACCAGTTTGTGCTTCTCCCGTCTCTTTATATCTTGAGTTTCCGAAAATTACTTGTCTTCTCCTGATAGTCCTTCTCGTCGCTCTAGCCCTTCTTTGTTCTTTTCATTGGTTTTCAATATGGATCCACTTCTGGTTCTAATCTCCGCCCGTTCTCTCTCTCAATCATCAAAACACCTTCAGAGTCCTCGCAGTTCACTCGTTCCACCCGATCGGCAAGTTAAATCCACCTTCTTATAGCGCCTCTACTCCGCTTTCGCAAATCTCTTTTTCCTGCTCTCTTGCTGGCTCGTCTACGGTCCCTCTCAGATATCGTCTTCTCCTTCTCTCACAGTTGCCGCTTGTTCCTTTATAGATCCTTTCAATCCGATCCGGCCAGCACAGCTAAGACAAATTTTAGCGTGTTCGGGGGAAAGTGAATACGGGTGTTCTCCTACACCCCTTTCACCGGAATTTCTTGCTTCCCATCTTGTTGATTATCGCAGCTTCGAGTCCGCCATTGGGACTCGCCCCTCCTGTTCAACATTTATGTGAAGCCGCTGGGTGAGATCATCCATGGCTTTGGGGTGAAGTGTCAACTGTATGCAGACAACACACAGTTATACATTTCAACCCCAGGCCACCCCAATGATGCCCTTGACATGATGTCCCATTGCCTGGAGGCCGTGTGGATCTGGATGGGAGGAACAGGCTTAGACTCAACCCCTCCAAGACTGAGTGGCTGTGGTTTCCAATGTCCCGATATAGCCAGCTAGAACCATCACTGGCTATTGGGGATGAGATCTTACCCCCCTCAGAGAGGGCTCGCAATTTGGACGTCCTCCTGGACTCACGGCTGTTGTTGGATGATCATAGGACGGCCGTAGCCAGGGGGGCCTTTTATCAGGTTTTCCTGATCTCTCAGTTGTGTCCCTTTCTGGATCGGGACACCTTGCGCACAGTCACCCACGCCCTCATCACTTCCCGTCTAGACTATTGTAATGCTCTCTATATGGGGCTCCCCTTGAGGAAGCATCCGGAGGCTCCAACTGGTCCAGAATGTGGCCGCGCGAGTGATAATGGGGGTGACTCGTTGCTCCCATGTAACACCTCTCTTGCACGAGCTGCACTGGCTCCCGGTGGTCTTCCGGGTGCGTTTCAAGGTGTTGGTTACCACCTTTAAAGCGCTCCATGGCTTAGGGCCTGGATATTTACAGGACCGCCTGCTGCCACTGACTGCCTCCCACCGACCAATACGCTCCCACAGAGAGGGCCTCCTCAGGGTGCCGTCGGCCAAACAATGTCGACTGGCGACTCCCAGGGGGAGAGCCTTCTCTGTGGGGACTCCTGCCCTATGGAACGAATTGCCCCAGAATATACGAAGGATCCCTGACCTCCGTGCCTTCCATCGTGCGCTGAAGACCCTGTTATTCCAACAAGCCAGTCTGATGGGACAATAATTTTAATTGGGTTTTAAATATAGGTTTTAATATGTTTTTTAAAAAATTTGATTTTTATTATAACATATAGTGATACATTCGGTACATTTTCGGTTCATTGGTGCAATTATATACATATATACATCTACATGCATTATTACTTGTCTTTTATTTGATATTGTTTCTTAAAGCTAGATTTAATTTCAAAACACTTAAAGATAATAGTGCTCAACTCTCTAAGACTAAATATAATACTATTCATATAGATTTTGTTAATTAATTAATATTTAATCTCTATTTCCTTCTTTATTTCTTTTCCCCATCCATTCGTACCACATGTCCCACATGCTATAAAATTCCGAATCTTCTCTGTCATTAATTTCTGAAGTCAATTTGTTCATTTCGGCACACTCCAATATTTTT
Organism: Pantherophis guttatus; assembly: GCF_059756535.1. Classification (NCBI taxonomy): domain Eukaryota; kingdom Metazoa; phylum Chordata; class Lepidosauria; order Squamata; family Colubridae; genus Pantherophis; species Pantherophis guttatus. The sequence goes on from NC_142066.1 coordinate 82,020,343, forward strand.
CCAATAACATGTTCTTGAGGTGGTATTTGTTTTTCTTTCCAATACTGGGCAAAGGAAATTCTAGCGGCTGTCAGAATATGTATAATTAAATACTTTTTCTTTTTTGCATATTCAGTTTTCAAAATTCCCAGGAGAAAGGCTTTTGGTTCGAAATCAAAATTTTCTTTTATTATTTTTCTAATCCATATCCATATCATCCTCCAGAATTTTTGTGCCTGATTATATGTCCACCAGCAATGATAGAAAGTACCCTGCTGATGGTCACATTTCCAACATTTAGGGCTCAAATTGGGGTAGATCTTCGCTATCCTAGCTGGGGCCATATGCCATCTATAAAACAGCTTGTATTGGTTTTCCTTGTAAGCCATCGCCTTTGTCATTTTAAGATTATTATTCCATATTGAATCCCATTCGTTCAGATTTATATTCTGTCCTATATTTTTGGCCCATGCTAACATCGGTTCTTTAACTACTTCCTCTGCCATATCGTACTCCAATAAGTAATTATATAATTTAGCTAGAATTTTGTCGTCCGTACCCATCCATATCTTGTCAAATCCATTTATGCTCATTTCAATGCCAAATTCCTCCTTATCTTTTTATATCTAGATTTAATTTGGTTATATGGCCACCAGTCTATAGAAATACCTTGTTCCATCAATTCTTCCCTTGTTTTAAGATTCCCTCCCCCATCTAATAATTCATTGTATCTGACCGTTCTACCCATTTCTAATATATTTGGATATATTATAGCCTCCATGGTGGAAAGCCATCTCGGAATTTTCCTATAGTGCTTCTGTCTCATCTCTCCCCATATTTGTATCAAGATCTCCCTTATTTTATGTCTATGGAAATAAGTTTTTATCTTCTTCCCAGTATCCCAGAGATATGCATGCCAACCCTTCTGGAGATCATACCCTTCTAAAGTTAACAGTCTTTTATTTCTCAGGGTTGCCCAATCTTTCAGCCATACTAGGTTTGCAGCTTTTTGATATAACTCCCATTTAGGTAATCCGAAACCCCCTCTTTCCTTCTTGTCCTGTAAATTCCTAATTGCTATTCTTGGTTTCTTTCCCTCCCAAATAAATTTCCTGATGATGCTATTGAGCTCCAAAAAAATTTTTTTTATCTAATTTAACAGGGACCGTTCGGAATAGATACAATAACTTGGGTAATATGCTCATTTTTATTGCCGCGATTCTACCTAATAATGATATCTGTAGTCTTCCCCAATTTTCCAGATCCTGTTTAATATTTCTAATCAATGGTAAATAATTATCCTCTCTGAGGGCTGAGCACCTTGATGAAATCCAGACCCCCAGGTATTTTACCTTCTTGGCGGTTAGGATCTCCATTGATTCTTCCAGTACTTTTTTCCTTACCTCCGTCATATTTTTTGTTAATAATTTAGTTTTGGGTTTTAATATGTTTTATAGAATGGGAATTTTAAATTCGACCAAAATTGAATTATTTTAATATGGTTTTTAAATTCGTCTTGTATATTGTTTTATTATGGCTGTTCACTGCCCTGAGTCCTTCAGGAGAAGGGCGATATAAAAATAAAATAAAATAAATAAATAAATAAATAAATAATGTAGCCCCAAAAATAATAGGGCTGTTTTTAAAGCCTTGGGGGAGCATGTTCCAATATACTTGCACCTTTGCCCACATATTTAGCTCTTCATACTCAACTGCAAAATATTTTTGACTGCTTTCTGCTATTGGGAAGCAAAAAAAAAAATTTTTTTTCAAGCACAGTGTTGTATTTGTATTGAAGGAGAAATGTTAACAAAGTGTACAGGTTCAAAGCCCACAATGTGTATGGTGTCTGTGATCCTATTCATTCCCCCATGTCCTGTACAAGTCTAAAGGAGCCATGGCTTCTGGGCAGGTAGGATTGGCATAATAAAAGTGGACTGTCTTCCTTTCTATCATTCCATATTGCAAATTTTTTTGGATGATAGCCACTGTCTAGGCTCAAGCTTAATGGGGTATAATAATGGTGCCATATCATCCATGATTTGTTCTGCTAATTGATTGTTGTTAGAGATCTGAGATTGTTCAAAAAGAGGCAAAATGATTCTCACGCCATGTTTCAGAATTTTAAAAATCACTTTATTCCCTTCAAATGTCACTCCCATCCCAACAAGAGATGGGGTTAGGGTTAGGTTCTGCCTTGGGCCCCATCAGTCTTCATTTGCTGTTTACATTTCCTTCACTTCCTCTCTTTCTGAACACTCCTTTTTCCAATATGCAAATAGCTCACTGATTCTTGCACAATACAGACTTCCTTTGCTGTCTACTGTACTCTCTCTCACTTTCACATCTCTTCTCCTGTTATTAACTCCTTCTCACCTGCTTTTGCATGAAAACCTCCCCTTCCTGTCTCAATGCATCAGCTAGGAAAAGTTGTCTACTCTTTTGCTCATCTTTCTTCTCCATTACTTTCTCTATTAGTAAAGACTTTTAAGCAACATCAACTAATCGAGAGAGTGGCATTCAGCCACTCCATCATCCTTTTGTAGTTTTCCTTTTCTAATATAATCACAGTTTTAACCTATAAATATTAAATTAACCATACAAATGTCTGGATCTTCAAGTTCAAAGTCCGAATAAGCTTTAAAGGCCACATTCAAGGAAAACATTCTGTCAGATCCCTAAGAGTGATACTGCTAATCAATTGGGAGAAGGGTGAGGCTTGGATTCGATTTAATAGCATTGCCTTTGTCAACAGATATTTTACAACCTAATCCAATACTTAGTCACTTGGAAACATTTACCATCAGCACACAATGAATGGGTTGCTAAACACCATATTAGGGCTCCAACCTTACTGAGAAAATTTCACTCCCAATACCCTAACAAACCTTATTAATATACTGTCATGAAATCTTGTTTATACTTGTTTTTTTTTACAGGTGGACCCTTTCGTTTTCTAAAGAGGGTAGCATGTCAGATCCCTAAGAGTGATATTGCCAATCAATTGGGAGAAGGGGGAGGCTTAGATTCAATTCAATAGCATTGCCTGTGTCACGTTATATTTTACAACCTATATCCTGGCGCCAAAGAGCCCTGAGATCCTCTTAACGTGGAGGAATGTTTATGATAGCCATGTGGGTTGTTTCACTTTAAAGCAGCGGTTCTCAACCTGGGGATCGTGACTTCTTTGGGGGTCGAACGGCCATTTCACAGGGGTCGCCAAAGCCCTCTCTCGCCCCCCCCCCATGCCTTCAGTCACCCTCACTCTCTGCTCTGTTGGATCACCGGCCATTTGCTTACCCCGCCCACTCCCAATCTATTCCTGCCTCCTGAGTCCCAGCTGATGGCTAGAGGGAAAAAAATTGTTTAAATTCTTGCCGCGGGGCTTCAAAGGGGCGCCCTATAGCCAGTGGTGGGATTCTGCTGGTTCTAGGGGTTTCGGCCGAACCCTTTGTTAAATTGCTGGCTTGCCCCGCCCCTCTGCACCACTATTTATTGCCAATAAATAGTGGTGGGCGAGGGGCAGGCGAGCCAGCAATTTAACAAATGGTTTGGTGTTTTTTTGTAATTTTATTGGCCCATGGAGCTTCAGCATAGGCTAATTAGCCCTTGATTAGATCGGCTCCCGACTCTCAGCTGATTTGCTCTCAGCTGTTTTGCTCAGGGCTCTGCTGCTTGCTGGAGCAGTTTTTTTTCCCCTAGCTATGCTGAAAAATGAAACTGAAAGCTTTGCTGTTGCTGCAACATTGGAAAATTAGGCAGGCAGATTTCTTTTCTTTTTCCTCACCAAAAAAGGTAGGTGCAAACAATGGGAAATTTAGAGAAAAAGAGGAGAGTTCAAGATTTTAAAACACAAAAGAAAAAAAAGCTCTATTTAATTAGGGAATTGTAATAATTGAGATACTGTTAATTGTATATTGTGTTGAAAGCAGAAATGGTTAAGTTGTGGTTTGGAGGAATATGTGGGGGAAATTATTTGGTTTATTATTATTGGTAAATATAATTAATTGATTTGTAAGAAATTGGATTGCAAGGAAATAATTGGAATATTCATGTTCATATTGATTGATATACAAAAAAGATAGTTATATAACTAATTGATTTATATTAAAATGTTGAATTTGTATTAAACAACTGTATTACATAATTACATAATTAACCAATGTGAGGATGGATATAAAAACAGATGGCAATGGGAAGGGTTATAATATAGAATAGAAGGGAAAAATTGAATTTGATTAAGATTAGAGATGAGGATGAAGGGTAATATTGGATTTTTACAAAAATAGATGATGAATAAATATGGCAAAAAGGAAATATAGAAATTGTAAATTTAATTGAAATGACTAAACACTGTTTAAATTTGTGAACTGGCCAAACACTCTGTTCAAAGAAAATACATTGTATGTGTGTTTCTAATTATTGTTATTTATTCATATTTGTTCTCTTTTATTCTTTAAAGTTTATCTTAATATCTTTATATTTGTTTGGGGTTGGCTTTCTTCCCTTTCATCTTTTTTATTGTACAGCAATCTTTCTCCTCAAACCTACCACCTCTCTTTTTTCTTTCCTTCTTACTTTCTCTTCCTCCCCCTCTTCTTCTCCTCCCTACTTCCTCTTCCTTTCTCTTTCTCCTCCTCTCTTCCTCCCTCTCTTACCCTCACTCCTACTCTAATTTCCCTTCCCTTCCTTCATCCCTCTCTATTACTGTATCCTTTTATGCATATGGACTACTCAGAGGGCTGAAAAAGTTATTTTTGACTGGTCCTCACACTTTTGACCAGTCCTCGAAGTTACGACTCTCCTCACATTTTACGTTTTTGCCCTATCTTGTCACCATGGTGAAGAGAAGCAGTTGTGAAATGAGTGACACGGTTGTTAAGAATGCTACAATGGGCATAAATGATGACCAGTCATAAGTGCGAAGACCGGTCAAAAGTGCGAGGACCTGTCAGAAATCACTTTTTTCAGCCCTCTGGGTAGTCCTTTTCTGCACATGGACTACTCAGAGGGCTGAAAAAGTTATTTTTGACTGGTCCTCGCACTTTTGACCAGATCTCGAATTTACGACTATCCTCACATTTTACGTTTTTTGCCCTATCTTATCACCATGGTGAAAAGAAGCAGTTGTGAAATGAGTGACATGGTTGTTAAGAATGCTGCACTGGCATAAATGTGAGGATGGTCATAATTGTGAGGACCAGTCAAAAGTGTGAGGACCTGTCAGAAATGACTTTTTTCAGCCCTCTGAGTAGTCCCTATACACATGGCCACGCCCACCCGGTCACATGACCTCCAAGCCATGCCCACAAAATAAGCCACGCCCACAGAACCGGTAGTAAAAAAATTTAGAACCCCCCTCTGGTTGTGGGTCACCACAACATGAGGAACTGTATTAAAGGGTCGCGGCATTAGGAAGGTTGAGAACCACTGCTTTAAAGGATAACAGTGTGAATACATGTTTGTTTGGGTTCTCAGGGAAACTAGTAAAGAAAATATCTTCACACTTGTGTATTGGCTAAAATCTGTGTTCTGACTTAAAGGGAAGGGTCTCTACTGCTTTAATCCTACTTGTCTTGCCTAAGGGTATTCAGATCTTGCTTTAACTGGGTTGCTATCACTTCTGCTTAATAAAAGGTTCCTTTTGAACAACCACATTTCAAAAGTTTTTACTTTCTTAAGTTAGAAGGAGAGGCAATCATTACAGAAAGCAAGATCTGCAAAATGGTCAACTCAGAGAAGCAATCTTCGCTCTACTGAGGGGACCTTGCAAACCATGTCTGAACAAAACAGAGAACTTGGAGAAGCCAATTGCTGGGGGGAGACAGCAACTGCCACCCAGTCAGATGCCTATTTCATACACCCCATTGGAGAGGATGAGGTAACCCTGGAAAATCCTGAAAAGTCCTGCTGGTCAATTGGCATCGGGAAGAAAGATATGTGGAATGAGAGAACCAGAGGAATCACCCTCAGCCGTGGCAACCGAAAACCGGGGTGGAAACTAGAACTAGAAGCCCTTGCTGACCAGGGGGGATTAACCAAAGCACCACTGAGGGAGGATTGTCTGAAGAGACATATAACCCAATTGGTAATGGAAACTTTGGAAAATCTCAACATCTGAGGGGAGCCAGGACAACAACCAAAGGGCACGGAAAGGGCAGCAGTTGCGGATGATGCCACAGGAGGCACCCCCTTCTGGAGCCTGCCTATCGAGCAGATGATGCAGCAATAGTGGGAGAAGACCAAGCAAACCTCCCCCCCAGGCAGCACACACACCGGCGCCCATCCCCAACCAGCCCCAAGTCCCGCAACTGGAAAGAGAAACTCCCTCCCTTGGGGTGAAGTTTGATGGGAATCCGCAGCAATTAGGATTCTTTGTGGCACACGTGCTCACCTACATGCAAGAGTACGGATGTGATTTCCAAACCCAAGGATCCTGAGTGCGAGTTGTGGCCCTAGCCCTAGAGGGTGCTGTTGCCAAATGGATGGTGACCCTGCATAACACAAATGCACCAGAACTGCGGGATTTCGACCGTTTCATGATGGCCCTGTGACGACGGTTTGAGGACCCACTAGCAGATCACAAGACATGTGACCGCATTAAGGTGGTGAGGCAGGGGCGACGACTAGTAGCAGAGTATACTGAAGAATTCTGGCATCTTGCGTGTCATGTGAACTGGCTAGAAGATATTTTGGTAAGTTGTTTCAAGGATGGGCTGAGTGATGATATATACAATGCCTGCATGGCCCGAAGTGCACCAAATCACCTACATGAATGGTACGTCACTGCCGAAGAAGCTGAGATCGATATGGCCAGAAACCAGTATCGAGCGGGGTGAGAATGGAAGAAATCCCCACCCCAGTGGAAGCAAGAGCCCCTCAAACCACAAACCGCATTCTCTCTGAGATCCTCAGCCTGTTTCAAGTGTGGAAAAGAGGGGCACTGAATTGCAGAGTGTCATTCACAAACACTCGCCCAGAACCACCCACCGAGGGAGAACCCTGCAAAACAAGGCCGGCGTGGGAAGGAGACTGCCCTGAGGAGCAGGGAGACCGTAGAATTTCCACACACACCCCTCTTTGGGGAGAAAACCCTGGCATCTCAGCAGGAGGAATCACACTCATTTGGAAGCGAACCAGATGATGAACCATTGGTAAGCAAACCAATTAAACTGCTTATTCTCCCCTTAAGACTATTTATCCCAAACCAGGACAGGGAGATAAATATCTCCACTCTAGTGGACTCAGGGTGCACCCGCTGTTTGATCAGCCCAACCCTAGTAGGGAAGTTGGGGGTTAACGTAAGAAAGCTGAAAAACCCCATTGCTTTCTGTCAACTAGATGGGTCAATAGCAGGAGGGGAGCCAGCTTCTTTTGCCACCAAGCCTCTATAAATAGGCATCGGAAGCCACGAGGAAATGCTTACATTTATAGTGGCACCTGGCATGGAATAGCCGTTAGTTCTGGGCCTTGCATGGCTGAAAAAATGGAACCCCAAAATCAATTGAAAACAAGGCATCATAAAATTTCAGATGCATGTGACTTTTGCTGAGAATCCACATAAAGGAACTGGGGGGCAGAGAACCAAGAAACAGCCCTGCCTGGTCATGCCATGCCAACTGAGGGCATACCCATAGAATACAAGGATTTGGCTGAAGTTTTTAGCGAAAAAGCCATAGACAAGCTCCCTCCCCACCGTGCCACCAACTGTGCGATAGAAATCTTACCCGCCACTAAACTCCCTAAACCCAAGATGTACCACATGTCATGAAGGGAGTTGGAAGAGCTGAGAACATTTATTGAGAAAAACCTAGCAAGGGGTTTCATCGAGCCAGCCCGACCAAAAATTGCAGCTCCAGTGCTATTTAGAGAGAAAAAAGATGGCTCAAAATGTCTCTGTGTTGATTTTCATACCCTGAATGTGATCAGTGTGGAGAACATGTACCCCCTCCCACTTATGAAAGATATTGTCGAGTCCTACCGGAGCTCGCCATCAGTGGGGGGTGTGGGAGGAAAAGGAGTGGAGATAAGCAGCCGCAGCGAACACACAAACAGTTCCTGGATAGCAGCATTCAGGGCGATGATTGATGACGTTGCCGGGCCTCTCCGATTCTGCTGTCCTCGCTGCTCTGGTGCTCGCAGCTGTTACTGTTAAGGGAGGGGGGGGGTGCTTGATTGATAATCACCGGATGTATGTTTAAGGGGCTGAGTTTTTGTTAAATAGCACTGTGGTGTGATTACACCCAGCGCTGACTTTGAACCAAAACACCGACTTGTACTTTACTTTTGACTGCAAGCTTATCATTGCCAAAGTAAACCCTGATTCTCTGTGCGTTACTGGTGATTATTTCCTATCGCAGTTCTGAACGAACGACAAGCCGAGAGAAAGTCAGCGCTTGGTTCCTTTTCGCAAGAGGTGAGGAGTCCCTGTGGCTTTGCAGCAAAGGGGGATATGGCAGAAGGGACAGCCTTGGAAGAGCAGGAGTGTGGTGGAGATGTGGAGGGCTGGAGGGAAAGACGATGGACTGAGGAGGATGAAGGGGATTGGGGGTATCCTGCCTCATCCGGTCCCAGCACCATGGATATGCTACATGAGCGTTTTGGGGAATCTGGATTTCGTGACGCCCCATCCTGGCAGCCCTGGGTTGCAGGGCTGGAGCCTCCAGGTTCTTCTTGGCAGGATACAGGGGTGACTGCTTCAGAGACCCAATTCCGGCTCACAAGACCTAAATTGAGGATGGAGCGGACCTCTAGACGATCCATGGACCAACCCCCTCCAGAACAAGACCAAGGTGCCTCGTCGGGAGACCTTGGAGCCGGTCCTGAGCCCCAACCAACACAATTGGCAGGGGGCTTACCTGTTGGGGGTCGCGGGGCGACGAGGGACCGACCTAGGCAGGACAGGAGAGCGACTGGAGCAGCGAGGACCCCAGGCCCCATGCCTTGGCCTCCGGGGGCCCCGCCGGGGCTGTGGGTCCCGCAGGCCGTTTGGGGACCGCCTGCCCTGCAGACTTCCTTTGACGGAAGCCCTGAATGAGTGGCTCTTTTCTTAAGCCAGGTGATAAGCCATATGGACCAATATGGACAGTGGTATCCCTCCCAGTGGGCTATGGTGGTTGCTGTTACGGGGGTCCTGACAGGAGAAGCGGCTGAGTGGGTGGCAGGCCTCCATGCTAAACATGCAAGGGAACTCATGGACATGGGACGATTTCTGGAGGCTCTTCGTGCCAGATTTGAAGACGAAACAAGCGCCCAGGTTGCAGAGGGGGATTTGTTTGCGCTTAAGCAACGGGGCGTACCAGCAAAGGAGTATGTACAGGAGTTCCGAAAGATTGCGGCTCGGTTGGTGGGGTGGCCAGAACGTCTTCTGGTGCACCAATTCCATAAAGGACTAGACCGTGATTTACGGCAAGCCTGCGTGTACCGGGGCTTGCCCCCCAAGTTGAGTGTGTGGTACAAGGCAGCCATCGAATTGGACGTCGGTCTCCGAGAATTCTGTATACGGGGTGAAGGGGTTGCAAGTCAAGGAAAACGACCAGCAGAACGCACACAAACACCCAAGGAGACTAAACCGAATGCTGGCTCCGGCTTGGGGGAAAGGATCCAGCGGCCTGCGTTTCGTTGCTTCAGATGTAATCGCCTTGGTCATCGAGCAGTTGACTGTCCTCATCCCATGCCCCACAACTCGGACCAAAACCCCCCTCCTAGAGCTGTGTTGAGAGGCAGAGGCCGACCAACATCCGAACGGTCCCAAATGATTCGAACATCCTGTATGGAGAGGGATCCCCTGGCTACAGATACTAAGAAAGTGGTGGCGGAAAAATTCCCAATTGTGGCTGGGGATAGTGATGACGACGATGAGGACCAACACGACCCGATGGTGAGCAACCCCATCCGACCTTTCGTGGTACCAGTCGTACTCCGAAACCCACGGGCAACCACTGGACGCCGATATGAGGCATTGATTGACTCAGGGTGTACTCGTTGTTTAATTCGTAGGGCAATAGTTGACGAACTTGGGCTGCGGGTTGTGCGGTTGAGAACCCCTATTACATTTGAACAAATGGATGGTTCATTGCTGGGAGGGGCACCAGTGACTCATATAACAGAAAAGGTGCACCTCGATATTGGGGAGCACACCGAAACTATTCGGTTTATTATAGTGGAGAAAATGTTAGAACCAGTAATTTTAGGATTAGCATGGTGGGACAAGTGGGCTCCTACGATATGGTGGGAAGGGGTTTTTCGCAAACTTCGATTACCGTTGGGACCTCCCCCTACCAAGGAGGAAAAGGAGCCAGCAGGGGGAATAGAAGTAGAGAGCCCACCAGCAGACATGACGTATCCTAATGTGTATAGGGATCTCACCAGAGTCTTTAGTGAGGAGGAATGTGAGACCCTGCCTCCTCACCGGCCTACGGATTGCAGTATTGAGTTAATACCCGGGGCGAAGCTACCCAAGCCCCGGATGTATTCAACGACACAACCCGAACTAAAAGAATTACGAAAATATATAGACAAGAACATATCTATCGTCTCCATGGAGCACCTAAGAGGATTATATCCGACCGCGGTGTTCAATTCACCTCTAAGTTTTGGAGACGATTTGTCCGTTTAATTGGGTCCTCTCAAGGGTTAAGTTCAGCATTCCACCCGAGCACTAATGGGGCGGCTGAACGGGCCAATGCCATGGTCGAAAGATATATCAGATGCTACGTTTCTTACCAGCAGACGAATTGGTCAGGACTCCTGCCTTTCGCCGAAGTGGCATATAACAACATACCTCACCGCAGTACTGGGTTCTCCCCTTTCCAAGTAATATATGGCCGAGAGTTTTCAGCCATTCCAGAGTTAGATCCCCCTATGACAGACGGTGACACGCCACGCGGTTGGGCCGATAAAATTAGTCATGTATGGCCAAGTGTAAAAACAGCATTACAAAAGGCAGCAGACGAGTACAAAAAATATGCAGACAAGAAAAGAGCTGATCCCAAACCATTCCGGATAGGAGACAAAGTATACTTATCTACGAAATACCTTAAACTCCGACTGCCCAGTAAAAAATTAGGACCTAAATATATAGGACCATTTCCCATAACACAAGTCATCAATCCCGTAACCGTAGCTCTTAAACTTCCCCCTCTGTTTAGTAGGATACATCCTGTATTCCATAGCAGTTTGGTGAAACCGGTGACGATGGAAAGGCCAGGTACCTCGACTACTCCACCGGGTCCCGTGCATACCAACCAATATGAGATAGATCGAATATTGGACTCCAGGGTTCGTAGGGGGATGTTACAATATCTTGTGCGGTGGAAAGGATACCCTGTAACACAGGCCTCGTGGGTGGCAGCACCCGATGTTCACGCTGCCCGATTGATACAACGGTTCCATCGGAAATACCCAGACAAACCTAATGCAGGATCGTAACAGTGACTAACATTTGTATGCTTTCTATTTATCGGTGAGCTCCCGGTAGGGGGGCCGCCTGTCGAGTCCTACCGGAGCTCGCCATCAATGGGGGGTGTGGGAGGAAAAGGAGTGGAGATAAGCAGCCGCAGCGAACACACAAACAGTTCCTGGATAGCAGCATTCAGGGCGATGATTGATGACGTTGCCGGGCCTCTCCGGTTCTGCTGTCCTCGCTGCTCTGGTGCTCGCAGCTGTTACTGTTAAGGGAGTGGGGGGTGCTTGATTGATAATCACCGGATGTATGTTTAAGGGGCTGAGTTTTTGTTAAATAGCACTGTGGTGTGATTACACCCAGCGCTGACTTTGAACCAAAACACCGACTTGTACTTTACTTTTGACTGCAAGCTTATCATTGCCAAAGTAAACCCTGATTCTCTGTGCGTTACTGGTGATTATTTCCTATTGCAGTTCTGAACGAACGACAAGCCGAGAGATATGCTAGCACATCTCGCTAAAGGGAAATTTTTTTCAAAGCTGACTTAAGGGAGGCTTACTACCGTGTCAGAATTAAAGAGGGGGGCGAATGGAAAACAGCATTTAACACCCCCCTTGGGTGCTACCAATTCAAGGTGCTCCCCTTTGGGTTACAAGGAGCCCCTGCAGCGTTTATGCAGTTAATAAATGAAGTCCTACATCAACATTTGTATAAGGGGGTCCTGGTCTACTTGGACTACATTTTAATCTATACCGAGACCAAAGCAGAACATGTAAAACTAGTCAGGGTGGTTTTAAACAAACTCCGCTCTGCCAAACTTTATGCTAAACTTTCTAAATGTGAATTCCACCAAGAGAAGATTGACTGTTTGGGGTACTGCATTTCACACCAGGGCGTAGAAATGGATCCTCTAAAAGTGCAGGCTGTACTTAATTGGGAACCTCTATGCATGCGTAAGCAGTTACAAAGCTTCCTGGGTTTTGCCAATTTTTACCGCCAGCCCCGCTTTCACTCAGATTGCCCTTCCCATCACCAAGCTCTTAAAAATGAAGAGGGAGGGCAACCCTAAACTGAAGCAGCCATTGAACTGGACTATGGAATCCCAGGCGGCATTTGAAAAACTTAAGCAGCTGTTCCTGGCAGAACCAATTCTAAAACACCCAGACATGGAGAAACCATTTGTCATACAAGCAGATGCCAGCAATGTGGATATAGGAGCGGTCCTGCTTCAGAAAAATGAGCAAGACCAACTACAACCATGCGCTTACACATCCAAAAAATTGAATGAGACTGAGCAAAGGTGGGCCATTTGGGAGAAAGAGGCTTATGCAGTTCGTTGGGCACTTTTAACCTGGAGGCATTTCCTAGGGGGGGAGTAAGACTCCTTTTGAAGTCTGGACTGATCATAAAAATCTGGAAGCCCTAAAGACCCCAAGGAAACTCTTCCCAAAACAAGTACGATGGGCTCAGTACTTTAAATGGTTTGATTTTACTCTAAAATACCTCCCGGGGGGGGGACTTTCTGGCAGATGCGCTATCCAGAAAACCGCAATGCAATAGTGCGAAGTCAGACGTAATCAAACCCATAGTACAAAATAATCAACAAAACAAAAAACATTGACGGACAAAACAAGCACCAATGAATGGTTTTTGAACAACAAATCCAGCTGTCTGATGAAAGAAGACTTGGCTTGGGTGGGAGGGAAGTTGTATGTTCCAGCCAGCCAAAGACTATGCTTAATGGTAAGGTGCCACAACTCCAAATTAGCTGGACAATTTGGGTTTGTGAAAACTTTACACCTGATTAAAAGACAGTTTTGGTGGCCATCACTAAAAAAGGACATAGAAAGCTATGTAGCTAGCTGCCCCATTTGTGCAGCAGCAAAAAGACATCAGGGGAAAACCCCAGGTCTATTGCAGAAAGTAGCCGAGCCTTCAGCGCCATGGAGAGAGATTGCTAAGGATTTCATCATAGAATTGCCAAACAGTGTGGGAAATACTGTTATTTGGGGCGTGACAGACCTGTTTTCAAAACAGGCACATTTTATACCTTTCCAAAAGATCCCAACTGCTAAAAGTTTAGCCAAATTATTCCTAATTCACATTTATCAACTTCATGGAGCTCCACAAAGGATCATCTCTGACAGAGCTCCTCCCACCACCCATCTACTAATGGAAATTCTGAAATTTTGAACTCGGTGCTAGAACAATATCTAAGATGTTTTATTAATTTTCAACAGAATAACTGGACCGAATTTTTGCCTTTTCCTGAAGTTGCATTTAATAATGCTGTACATTCAAGCACTGGTTTTACCCCTTTTAGAGTAGCGACAGGCCAGGATTTCAGTCCCATGCCTGAACTACCCACAGAAGAACCCACCATCCCCTCACTTAAGAAGTGGATGGATAATTTGTAAAATACATGGCCAGTGGTTTGATTAGCCTTAAAGGAAGCTAGGCTTTTAAAATTCAAGCTGACAAGAAAAGTATGGGACCCAAACCTTTTCATGTTGGAGACAGAGTACACTTATCTACAAAATTCCTGAAATCATTACAACCATTGAAGAAAGTAGGCCAAAGTTCATTGGACCTTTCCCCATCACTAGAGTCATCAATCCAGTAACAGTTGAACTAGTCCTTCCAAAGACACTCAGGCAAGTCCACCCAGTCTTCCACATTAGTTTACTCAAGTGAGAAGTAATCTCATCCCTCAGACCACCTGCATCTATACCCCCTGTTCCCATCATGATTGAAGGTGAACAACACTTTGAAATCAAGGAAATCCTTGACTCTAGGACCCACAGAGAGAAAATCCAATACTCAGTTGCTTGGAAACATTTACCATCAGCACACAACAAATGGGTCGCTAAACACCATGTTAGTGCTCCAACCTTACTGAGAAAATTTCACTCCCAATACCCTAACAAACCTTATTAATATACTATCATGAAATCTTGTTTATATTTGCTCTTTTTTCACAGGTAGACCCTTTCGTTTTCTAAGGAGGGTAGCATGTCAGGTCCCTAAGAGTGATATTGCCAAACAATTGGGAGAAGGGGGAGGCTTGGATTCGATTCAATAGCATTGCCTGTGTCACGTTATATTTTACAACCTATATCCTGGCGCCAAAGAGCTCTGAGATCCTCTTAACGTGGAGGAATGTTTATTATAGCCATGTGGGTTGTTTCACTTTAAAGAATAATGGTGTGAATACATGTTTGTTCGGGTTCTCAGGGAAACTAGTAAAGAAAACATCTTCACACTTGTGTATTGGCTAAAATCTGCATTCTGACTTAAGGGGAGGGGTCTTTACTGCTTTAATCCTACTTGTCTTGCCTAAGGGTATTCAGATCTTGCTTTAACTGGGTTGCTATCACTTCTGCTTAATAAAAGGTTCCTTTTGAACAACCACATTTCAAGAGTTTTTACTTTCTTAAGCTGGAAGGAGAATGTGCAATCATTACACATTCAGATTTTCATGTTTTTGCTGATGAACTTCATAAATCTGAGATAAGTTCTTTTGTTTAGGCCAGGGCCTGGCAACTATGGCCCTATTATGACTTGTGGACTTCAACTCCCAGAATTCCTGAGCCAGCCATGTTAGCTCAGGAAGTCTGGGAATTGAAGTCCACAAGTCATAAAAGGGCCATATTTGCCCGCCTCTGGTTTAGGCACCTCATTTTAAGCACACACCCCCACAACCCAAGTCCAGTAGGCTCTCAATGGACCATTGAGGGGCTACCACAGAAAGGCGGGGTCAAGCACCTGAAGGCTAGACAAGAAATGATGGATGTAAACTCAACCAGGAATTTTCTGACAGTGAGAGCAATCAACCAGCTTTCCTTCAGAAGTTGCGGGAGCTTCATCAGTGGAAGTTTTCAAGAAGAGAGGGACTGCCATCTGATAGAAATTGTGTAGGGTCTGCTTGGGCAGTAGGTTGGATTAGATGACCTACAAGGTCCTTTCCAACTCTGTTAATCTGTAATCTGTATGTCAAGAGCTACTTGAAGGTACTATTGAGGGTCCATTAATAGGAACAAGATATCATCATTGTCCTAGTTCTGCACGTCCCTTCTCCGCAATCATCTGCCTTTCTTCCAGTGTCAACAAAATGTCAAGTATAGGAACACTTTTGTTTTTCCAATTATAAAGATCGGACATTGAAAACGGAATGTAAAATAAAACTATATTCACCCTATTGTTAGCCTGCTGTCCCAAAGCTGCTTTTTCAAAAGGCAACTGAACTTTCTCTGAAAACGTTTTGCTTCTCATCCTAGAAGCTTCTTCAGTTCTGACTGTATGGTGGGAATGGAAGAATTTATATTCTTTGCAGTCATCTGATCATTAATTTATAGTTTCTTTCCCATACGTTTTGCCATTTCTCTAATTCTATATTATATCTAAAGCTTTTTGCCCATTGTATCATTATGTCTTTCACTTGTTCATCCTCCATTTTCCAATTTAGTAAAAAATTATATATTTTCTTAATTAGTTTTTCATCAGAATTCAACAATATCTGATAGAAGGTTGTCTGTTCTTTATAAAAACTATAGATTTTCAAGTGTTTATCATTTCTAGATTGTATTTGCAATTGAGGCAACCATGATAATTTAATACCCTGGTCTTCAAACTCTTGCTTAGATTTTAATTTCCCTTCAGTGTCCAAAATGTCATTATATGTCACAATTTTATCAAACTTCACCAGATTTGGATATGTAAACACTTCCATCGTTGAGACCCAACGATGGATGGATATACTTTACATAAACAACCTTTGGGATCATATTATAAGCAACTGTGCTCTCTTCACTGATGATATAAAACTAATCACCACCACCGACAATGCTGCTACCCTACAAAAAGACCTTGACTATCCATCAGAATGGTCAAACAATTGGCAACTCCAAATCTCAACCAACAAATGTTCTGTCTTACATATTGGCAAAAAAACATCAAAACACAAAATACAAGCTGGGTGGATACGGCCTAATGTTCCCTTTTATATGTATCCATTTCATGTATTCATAATTATGTTTATACTTATATCTGTTACCTATTACATGTGTGACGAAATAAATAAATAAAATAAATACATAAATAAAATAAACAAATAAACAAATAAATAAATTACCACATTTGGGACAATCAGATCATATATCACTGCTTTCAAAGGGGTTTTAAAATGATTTTAGTTGGATGTTTTAAATTTGGCCGAATGATTGAATTATTTTAATAAGCTTTTAATTTTTGTTGTATATTGTTTTTTACCATGGCTGTTCACCGCCCTGAGTCCTTCGGGAGAAGGGCGGTATATAAATATAATAAACTAAACTAAACTAAACTAAACTTTTAGTACCAGCATACATCCCTCTTAGGAGATGGGCTCTGCCTATAATAAAGATAATGAAATCTTGGCCAGAAGATGTTTCCCAACAACTTCAGGATTGTTTTGAGAACACAAATTGGGACATCTTTTACCACCCTGACCTAGAGGAGCACACTGCAACTGTTCTGTGCTATATCAAACACTGCACAGATACTTTCACTGTGGATAAACGTATTAGGATCTATCCCAATCAGAAGCCCTGGATGACCAAGGAAGTCCAGCGCCTCTTGCATGACAGGACCAAGGCCTTTAGGTCTGGTGATGAGGCAAGATACAGTGTTGCCAGAGCTAGTCTGAAGAAAGGTATTCGGAAGGCCAAGACTGATTATATGAAGAAGAATGAGGATAATTTTTATAGTAATAACATGAGGCAAGTGTGGCGAGGGATTCAACAAATTACCAACCATCAATTGACCAATGTCATCCCTGCTAAGGGGGATGCTTCATTGGCAGAAGAGTTGAATCATTTCTTTGCTCGCTTTGAAGTGGAGACATCAGAGACAGCTAAAATACAGCCACCAGCCCATTGTAGCCGCCACCTCATTGTGGAGGAAGAGAAGGTGAGGAGCATTCTGAGGGCTGTGGACCCTAGAAAGGCTGCCGGTCCTGATGGTATCTCTGGACAAGTGCTTAAAGACTGTGCTGATCAGTTGGCTGGAGTCTTTACCAAAATCTTCAATCGGTCTTTATCCCAGTCCACTATTCCACCTTGTTTGAAGATGTTCACCATTGTCCATGTTCAAGATGTCCATCTTGTTTGAATCTTCCACCATTGTTCCACTGACAAAGAAGTCCCCTATCAATAACCTCAATGATTACAGACCAGTGACACTCACTCCTATCATCATGAAATTGGTCTGCCGGCACATCATTTCCTGTCTTCCGCATACTTTTGATAAACACCAGTTTGCATACAGAAGAAATAGATCTACAGAGGATGCTATAGCTGTTCTATTCACGGAACAAAGGCTAAAGAAGGGAGGCGAGGCAGGATAAACATTTAACAAATGTTTATTGGCTAACAATAACAGCTAACAGTGACTCGCTCTGATTAGCTAACTACCTTGGAGAGTGAGCAAGGTTTTGAGGCACGGACAGCTCTTTTATACTTCAGCTGTCAGAGGCTGGGCCAATCAGGAGCTGCCAATTTCCCGCCGGCTGCCTGCCGGCATTTAGACCAATCGGCTGCTCTCTTGGCCACTCGTGCTTGCCGTCCGGATGTAACACCCCTTTCTTCCTGGATGGCACAAACGTACTCAGCGAGGTAAGCCGGGCGTCTTCTGGTCCTCCCTGATCTGCGTGGCCCCTCGGAGACGGCTGCGGTAGGAGGACCCATGCCTGGCACCTCTGGAACTCCTGGAGACTGCAGTTCAGCTTCGGATGACGCTTCGAACGGCAACGTGGGTGCAGTTACAACGGGTAAGTCTGCGGACCCCTCGTTGTCGGTTTGAGCCTCAGGAGGTGACTTGCTTTCGGGAGATGAGGCTCTGGCAGAACTCGGTACGACTAACCCAGATAGGGCTTCATCTGTGATCATCCCTTATGAGGGCAACCGGCGGCGGTGCAGCTGGTCCACGTGCCTCCACCAGGTATGGCCATCTCCTAGCTGAACTCTGTATGACCGTGGCCCCGTAACCTCAATAATCTGGCCCGGCATCCAACGGGGATCCCCCCCATAATTTTGGGCATACACCCACTCCCCCTCTTGGAAGGAATGGGCTCCACCACTTGAATCCAGGGGCTTTTCAGGAACATAGTCAGGGTGTAAACGGTCCAAGTCAGTTCTCAACTGGCGGCCCATTAACAACTCAGCTGGGCTGCGGTTTGTCGTCAGGCATGGGGTCACGTGCTGCGCTAACAAATAGGTAGCTAACTTAGTATGCCAATCCCCAGGCCCCAATTTAGCGATCGCACGGCCCTCTCAGCAAGGCCATTTCCAGCCAGCCGGAACGGAGCTACCATGACATGCTTAATGCCATGTCTTGCTAAATAAGTTTGGAATGTGGCTGACATTAATTGAGGCCCATTGTCCATTACAATCAAATCTGGTAGGCTATGGGTAGCGAATACCCTTCTGAGTGCCCTGACTACTGCCTCCGCTGTGGTTGAGGCCATTGCCACCAACTCAACCCACTTAGAATAGGCGTCAACTATGATCATAAAGGTATGGCCTTGGAAGGGGCCCGCAAAATCCAAGTGGACCCAGGACCAGGGGGCCCTTGGTAACTCCCATTCCCTAACTGGAGCCTTTGGAGGGGCTGAGCTAGTACACTGGCACTGCTGGCAGTCGGCGACCCAGTTCGCGATCACTTCATCTAACTTGGGCCACCATAGATAACTGCGGCCTAAAGCCTTCATTCGGGCCACTCCCGGATGGCCATTATGCAAAGTGTCCAGGACTTGCCGCCTTAGCTCTACAGGAACAACCACCCTGGTGCCCCACAACAGGCAGCCCCGCAACGTGGAAAGCTCATGTTGCCGAGTTTAGTATGGGAGAAACTCAGAGTTGATTTGCCCTAGGGGCCACCCCCTTCTCACCCAGTCCAGGACTTGGCGTAAGATTTTGTCTTTGGCAGTGTACCAAGTGACGTCAGTGGCAGACACCGGACTCTGTTAATCATCAATCTGTAGAATAGATGAGGCCGGAGCAGGGTCGTTGACAGGAGCAGGAAGGGGGCATCTGCTGAGGGCGTCAGCATTACCCAAGTCCTTACCCGGGCAGTGGGCCAGGCTATAATTGTAGGCCGCCAGGAATACGACCCACCTGGTCATCCGGGGGGACAGGATCTGCAGAGATTGACGATCGCCGGCCAGAATTCCCAACAATGGCTTGTGATCTGTGAAAATGTGAAAAAAACGGCCATATGAATAATCATGGAAATGTTTAACGCCAGCCACGATGGCCAACGCCTCCTTGTCAATGTGCCTGTAATTACGTTCAGCAGCAGAGAGAGTTCTGGAGTAATAAGCGATGGGGGCCTCAGTCCCATTAGATAGCTGATGGCTCAAAACGGCCCCCACCCCATAAGGTGACGCATCACAAGTCAGAGTCAATGGGAGTTCGCTGTCATACTGCACCAATACAGAATCTGAAGTGAGGAGTCGTTTCACAGCCCGGAAAGCATCGGCCTCCTTGCGTCCCCAGGTCCACGGTGTTGATTTATCAAGAAGGCGGTGAAGGGGCTCTGCGACAGTTGCTTTGTGCTGCAAGAACATATTATAAAAGTTTTAAAGCCCCAGGAAGGCTTGTAGTTCGGCTCTGCCGGTAGGCGGTGGGGCACTCTGGATAGCTTGCACCTTTGCAGGCATAGGATGCAACCCGGCGGCATCAACGAGGTAGCCCAAGAACTCTACCTGAGGCACTCCCATTTTGCATTTGTTGGGCTTGAGTTTGAATCCTGCTTGCCGGAAACGGGATAACACGGCACGGAGACGGCTGGCAAGGTCAGCTTCTGACATGGCAGAGACAAAAACATCGTCAAAGTAAGGAATTACTCCTGGCAATCCGTGCAGCAGCCTTTCCATGAGGCATTGAAAAATGCCTGGGGCGACACAGACCCCAAATTGCAGTCGTCTACAATGGAAGGCACCCCTGTGAGTGACAATCGTCTGGGCCTCTGCGGTAGCTGCGTCCACTTCCAGTTGTTGATAGGCTTGCGCCATATCCAATTTAGCGAAAATTGAGCCACGGCCCAACGAATGGAGGAGGTGATGTACCACCGGAACAGGGTAGGGGTGAGCCTGTAAAGCCTTATTTATTGTCGCCTTGTAGTCCGTGCAGATGCGCATCCGGACAGAACCATCAGATTTTATCGGGGTGACGATAGGCGTCTCCCACTGAGCATGATCTACTAATGCTCTAATATTCCCTGCGCTATAAGTCTATCAATCTCCTTATCGACTTGAGCACGGAGTGCCAAAGGCACTCTCCGTGGCTTAAGGCGGATGGGGGCGATTTTGGGATCCAAATTAAAGGATATGGGGGTACCTGTATATTTGCCAAGACCCTCACTAAATACATCAGAGAACTCCGTGAACAAATCAGAAAATGCAATAGAGGAAGTTGCATGAATACCTATAATAGCTAACCCTAAAGCGTCAAACCATTCTAATCCTAATAAACTTGGAAGTGCGCCATCAACAACAATTAAATTAAGACGGCCACTGAAACCCTTGTACTTGATTCCAAATCTCCCGGATCCCAAAACCGGAATGTGATTACCTTGGTAGTCACAAAGCCTAAATGTACAAAAGGATAAACGCTTCCTAGACATCGAGGGCACCACACGAAATTATTGACACAGAAGAGCCAGTGTCCACTTCCATTCTACAAGGTTTACCCTCTAAGAGAACTGTGAGGAAAATTTTTTTCCTCAAATCCGATTTTGACTGGCCTATAACTGTCTCAGGGTGGCAGGCACCCTTGTAAATATTAAAACATTCTTCTTCCCTCCTACTCTGCCTGTTTCGGGGTTGGTAATTTCGGCTAGGTCTAGGAAGACTGTTATAATAATTATTATTATTATTACTGTTATTAGCCGGTTAGCTAGCTTTACAAACCCTAGCAAGATGGCCTTTTTTACCACATCATCTGCAGTCAGCATTTTTGAATCTGCATGAGGAACTGGAATGATTCCCTCCGCACCCTGCACATGGGGCTTGAGTCCTCAATCCCTCAGAATTCCCACCTTTCTTTCGGGTCGTTTGTAAGCAATTTACATCTTCCTCGCCCTCTGACAGCTGGTCAGACTCGACCTCAGTTTCCTCATGGTGAACCATGGTAGTTTTCGGGGCAACTTGTGGGCTGAGGTTCTTCCTTATCTCAGTGGCAGATTTAACTGATAATTCAGAGGCTCTAGACTCATCTATAGCCGTTTGCAACGTAATATCAGTTCTAGCTAATAGGCGACGCTGTAATCGGATATCCCTGACCCCACAGATTGACTGGTCCAAAAGGATATCCTCCAAGTAATCCCTAAAATCACAATACAAAGCGGCTGCCCTTAATGCTGCCACGTACTGACTGATAGTTTCTCCCTCTTTCTGGAAACGATGTCTAAACGCAAAATGTCTAGCAACTCTGGAGGGCAGAGGGGCATAGTGGCCCTGCAATATGGCTAACAATGTTTCCCAGGGCACATCGAGGACTGTCCTAGGTGCTAATAACGCCCTAGCTGTCTCAAATATGTCATGACCACAAACACTGAGGAAAACAGCTAACTTCCTATCCCCAGGCAGGCTCTTATAATCATTTGTGGCCAGGAAACAGTTAAAATGGTCTAAGAAGGAATCCCAGGTCTCCACCGCCTGGTTGAAGGGCACGAATGTAGATAAGGTGGACATGTTCCGGGAGAACAGCGTCAAACCTTAGAAATTGCTACGTCTCGTCGCCGTGACTCAGCTCAGTGCTTCAGCTCTTGTGGTGGCTTCGCTCGACCTGCCGCCTCAGAGTAATCCCACCTTCGTCGCCAGTTGTTCTATTCGGGGAACAAAGGCTAAAGAAGGGAGGCGAGGCAGGATAAACATTTAACAAATGTTTATTGGCTAACAATAACAGCTAACGGTTTGCATACAGAAGAAATAGATCTACAGAGGATGCTATAGCCATCACTCTTCACACTGCTCTGACTCATTTGGAACAAAGCGGGGGGGTATGTGAGGATGCTTTTTGTAGATTTTAACTTCGCATTTAACACAATAATTCCACATAAACTTATGGATCCATGTCTAAACTTATGGATCTTGGGCTTTCTTATTCAATCTGCCTTTGGATTATGGATTTTCTGTTTAGCTGCTCTCAGAGGATCAGATTAGGTAATCATATATCTTCAGTTTTTATTCTTAATACTGGGTTGTGTGTTGAATTGAGTCCCTTACTCTATACTCTTTACGTGCATGACTGCATTTCCACTCATGCTAGTAATACTATTACTAAATTTGCAGATGATACAACAGTGGTGGGACTGATCTCTGGGGGGGGATGTGTCTGCCTATCGAGATGAGGTGGAAAGGTTGCTTTCATGATGTGAAGACAATAACTTATCTAGATCCGTTCCAGTCGGGCTTCAGGCCTGGGTACAGCACGGAAACGGCATTGGTCGCGTTGGTGGATGATCTCTGGAGGGCTCGGGACAGAGGTTGTTCCTCTATCCTGGTCCTATTAGATCTCTCAGCGGCTTTTGATACCATCGACCATGGTATCATGCTGCACCGGTTGGGGGGGTTGGGGGTGGGAGGCACCGTACTACGGTGGTTCTCCTCCTTTCTCTCCGACCGGTCGCAGTCTGTGTTGACAGGGGGGCAGAGGTCGACCCCGAGGCCCCTTATATGTGGGGTGCCACAAGGATCGGTCCTCTCGCCCCTTTTGTTCAACATTTATGTGAAGCCGTTGGGCGAGATCATCCGTGGTTTCGGGGTGGAGTACCATCAGTACGCTGATGACACCCAGCTGTACATCTCCACCCCGGACCACCCCAACGATGCCCTTGAAGTGATGTCCCGGTGCCTGGAGGC
The DNA here is from genome assembly GCF_059756535.1 of Pantherophis guttatus. Taxonomy (NCBI): domain Eukaryota; kingdom Metazoa; phylum Chordata; class Lepidosauria; order Squamata; family Colubridae; genus Pantherophis; species Pantherophis guttatus. The sequence goes on from NC_142066.1 coordinate 82,043,628, forward strand.
CGTACGGATCTGGATGGGGAGAAACAGGCTCAGACTCAACCCATCCAAGACCGAGTGGCTGTGGTTTCCGACATCCCGATATAGTCAGCTGGTGCCATCGCTGACTATTGGGGGCGAAGTATTGGCCCCCACGGAGAGGGCTCGCAACTTGGGTGTCCTCCTGGATTCACGGCTGTCTTTAGAAGAGCACTTGACGGCCGTGACCGGGAGGATTTTTCATCAGGCTCGCCTGATTCGCCAGTTGCGTCCCTTTCTGGATCGGGACTCGTTACGCACGGTCACTCATGCCCTCGTCACCTCCCGTCTGGACTATTGTAACGCTCTCTACATGGGGCTCCCCTTGAGGAGCACTCGGAGGCTCCAACTGGCGCAGAGTGCGGCCGCGCGGGTGGTGATGGGAGCGACGTGGCGCTCCCATGTAACGCCTCTCCTGCGCGAGCTGCACTGGCTCCCGGTGGTCTTCCGAGTGCGCTTCAAGGTTTTGGTCATCACCTTTAGAGCGCTCCATGGCTCAGGACCTGGTTATCTACGGGACCGCCTGCTACCACCAATAGCCTCCCACCGACCAGTACGCTCCCATAGAGAGGGGCTCCTCCGGGTGCCGTCGGCCAAACAATGTCGACTGGCGGCCCCCAGGGGGAGAGCCTTCTCTGTGGGGGCACCTACTATCTGGAACGAGCTCCCCCCCGAGATACGGAGGATTCCGGATCTGCGTACCTTCCGTCGCACGCTGAAGACGTTCCTATTCCAGCAAGCCGGCCTGACCTAAACTTCTCCTCTTTTAAATGGGAATTTTAAATTTGGTTTTAAATTATTGGGGTTTTAAATATGGTTCAGCCAAATTTATCTAACTTGTTTTATTTCTATTTTAAATTTTGTATTGATATGTTTTATTTCATGGCTGTTCACCGCCCTGAGTCCTTCGGGAGTAGGGCGGTATACAAATCTAATAAACTAACTAAACTAAACTAAACTAAACTTGATCCTTAACATTAAATAAGACCAAGGAGTTTATAGTGGATTATAGAAGGAATAGATCAGACATCCAGCCCTAGCTTATAAATGGAGACCAAGTAGAGCAAGTGGCCAGTTTTACGTTTCTGGGTGTTATCATAAAAGAGGATCTGACCTGGGGCACTCACATTGCACACTGGTTAAAGGGGCCCAGCAGAGATTATACTACCTGAGACTTTTCAGGAAACAACAACTGAATGAAAAACTGCTGGTGGCCTTCTATTGCTGCACCATAGAGAGCATTTTAACTTACTGCATCTGTGTATGGTTTGCTAATTGCAGTGGCAGATAGGACAGCTCTCCAGAGGGTCAACGTCACTGCCCAAAGGATCATTGGTTACCCTCTCCCCTCTTTGGAAGAGCTTTATAGTCATGCTGCCTTAAGTTCAAAACATTCTTAAAGATCCATCTCATCCTGGGCATCCCTTTTTTTTTTTTGAACTATTACCATCTGGCAGATGGTACAGGATAATAAAAACAAGGACAAATAGGCTGAAAAACAGCTTCTATCCCAGGGCAATAACCATACTGAATTTTATGGTATAGTGCAATATTGGGTTTTCAATTTCAATTACATAGAATGTAAAGGATGCATGTTTGTGTTTTTATTTTTATAGTTATAATGTACAATGAAGACGGCATTTAATTTCATTGTACCATGTGCAATGACAATAAAGCAAACTAACTAACCATTCTGGGATTCTTGAATAGAACTTAGCTTTTATTTTTTTCCCCATACAGATAATAGTGAGTTTCTTATGTAGTGATTTTGAAAGTATCTGTAAATTTTATTCTTTTCATACCATAAGAAGGCATGCCATCCCAGTTGTAGATCATGTCCTTCTAAATATTCTCTTGTGTCTAAGGGTTATCCATTCTTTTAGCTATGTTATAACACGTGCTTCGTAATATAAAAGCCAATCTGCTAGTCCATATATTCCATTTTCTTTATATTCTTATAACATTTTCAATTTAAATCTAGTTTTTTTTCCTTGCCAAATAAATTTCAAGATCAATGTATTCAAGTCATCAAAGAATTTCTTTTCAATTTTTATAGGTACTATTTGGAACAGGAAAAGCAGTTTTGGTAGGGTATTCATTTTTACAGTGGCAATCTTTCTCAACATTGATAGATGTAGATTTTTCCATTTTTCCAAATCTAATTTTATTTTGTTGAATAATTTTATATAATTATCTTCTTATATTGTTGCACATCTTGCTGTTAAGTATATTCCCAGATATTTAACTTTCTTAACTATTTGAAAGTCCACTTTTTCTGCCAATTGTTCTTTTTGTTTCTATGTGAGCTTTTTTTACTATAACTTTAATTTTTTCTCTATTTATCTTCAGTCCTGCTACATCTACAAACTTCTCTATCTTTTTTAGTAGTTTAGGAATTGTCTCCAATGGTTCTTCTGTAATGAATACCAAATTGTCTGCAAATGCTTGTAGCTTATATCTTTCCTCTCTTATCTCCATTCCTTTAATTTCTGAATCTTGTCTAAAGTTCCTGTTCAAGACTTCCAAAGTCAATATAAATAGTAAAGGCGACAGTGGATAACCTTGTTTTGTATCTTTCTTTATATTAAAATTGTTTGTATAGTCCCCATTTACAATTACTTTTGTTGTTTGTTTATGGTATATCGTCTTGATTACATTTATAATTTTTTCCCCAAAATCCATACAATTTAATTGACATATCATAAATTGCCAGCTTACATTAGCAAAAGCATTCTGAGCATCTAAGAAAATTAGTGCCATTTGTTTTCCTGGGTGTGTTTCATAGTATTCTAGTGTATCTAGAATAAACCTTAAGTTGTGTTTTATTTGTCTTTTTGGTAAGAAACCATTTTGGCCTGGGTATCTGAATTCAGTCAGAATTTTTTTTTCAATCTCTGTGCTATTATTGAGGTAAAAAATTTATAGTCCACATTTAATTGAGATATTGGTCTATATTTTTTTATCTGTGTCAAATCTACATCCTCTTTTGGTATTAGAGTGATATTTGCTCCTGCCCATGTGTTTGGATAGACACTTCTGGCTTTGGCTTGCCAAAACTGTTAGCTGGAAAAGCCAACAGTTTGTTTGACCCATTGTGCCTTTGCCCAAGTAGACTATGAGCCAGAAAGATGAAGTGAAAAATATTCTTTATTTATGTGCATAAGCAACTAAGGCACTTTGCTAATCACTCAGCCAAGAGAGGATCAGCTTAGAAAAGTGGGGAATTATTTTATATAAAATTCAAACATATTGGATTTGGTTAAATTCCTTCATTGGTTGTGGACATTTAACACATTGCTGACATTGCACAGATGTGCAGTAGCTTCTGTGTATCAGGTAACAACCTATGCATAATATGATCTTATTAATGCTCAATTAAATATTCAGGAGGTGTGGTTTTAACATTAAAATAAGTTTGCAAGGCACAAAAGTTCAAGGTACCATTCTTGACAGGTTTCTGCAGGTTTCTTTATTGTTTGTACTTCATTATCACTCACAGCTTGCTTTGTTCTCATGAACATCAGTCAAGTGGCCTCCTTACTACTGAGAACATTAATCAAGGGGCCTCCTGGCTGCTGCCATTAGGTGGTTATATAAAATTGATGAGATGGATGGATGGATGGATGGATGGATGGATGGATAGATAGATAGATAGATAGATAGATAGATAGATAGATAGATAGATAGATAGAGACAGACAGACAGACAGACAGACAGACAGACAGACAGACAAGAGAGGGAGAGGGAGAGGGAGAGGGAAAAGGAGAGGCAGGCAGGCAGGCAGCTTCAGATTGCAATCAGATTTAAGTTTCATAGTTATATAGTAATATCTTGTATTTTGCATTGCAGCAAGACTTGTCTAAATTAAACAAATGGGGAGCTAGATGCCTCCTTTGACTCAGTAGCTAGCTGACAGGATAGAAAGATACTTTATGTTAGGTTGGGTGAATGAGGAGACAGCAAGCCAGGCAGTGAGTGACAACAGCTCTTTAATGTAGGGTGAGAACCCAGCAACTGACCTGGAGAAACAGCTCCCCTTATATACCTTGCAGCTGTGGTGGTCAGCCAATCAGCTGATGGCTAGTTAATTCAAACTTCCCACCAAAACCTATATACATAACACTCCTCCCCTCCCAGTAATGACTTGGGGTGGACATTAGCATACATAGTCCCGCAGGTGACCAGGACGTGTCCGCACTGTAGTTGACCTGCGCAGTTCAGTCGGAGGTGTAACGTCGAGCAGGTCGGAGGAACTCCCTGTTTCTCCCTGCTCCGCCAATGGAACCTCCGAGAATTTGTTGTGGGCGGCAACTTCTTCGGCTGGTCGATCTTCCGTGATGGGGCGGCGCTGGATCTTGGGGCCGACAGCTAAGTCCTCCGCTTGACTTGGGCTTGAGTTAGCTCTGGAGTTCTGTTGGTAGTTAGGGAGCGGTTCGTCAAAGATGTCTTCTGTGTCAGCGGTTAAACGCTTCCATAACTGATCGATGTGCCGGCGCCAAATCCTCCCATCTTCCATGTCTACCCTATAAGACTTGGGCCCAGTTACCTCCGTAATTGTCCCGGTTTCCCAGAGAGGCCCATTCCCATAATTTCTTTTTTTTTTTTTATTGCAAAAGTTTTACAATTACATTTTCACCCCTTTCCCCCCCACCACCACCCACCCCAAACTTCCCAACCTCCCTAACCCTCCCTAACCCTCCCCTCCCCCCAGACTTCCACACAATATACTCATATCAGGTAAAAAAAAACCCTTAGTATAAAACTTGTATAAAGCTTGAACCCCTCCCTCCCCCTTATAATTTTTCTTTTTATCTTCATTACATTAAAATATTTCTAATACATTATTTTCAAATAAAAACTATTTGATACTTCCTAGTTTGATATTTGTTCTGAACATATTCTATCCACTTTTTCCATTCCCATTCATAAGTCTCTTGTGAACAATCTTTTAAGTATGCTGAAATCTTCGCCATCTCTGCAAAACTGGCCATCTTCAAAGTCCATTCCTCAATAGTGGGCAAAGCTTCGTTTTTCCAGTATTTACCTATCAGCAATCTTGCTGCTGTTATCATATACAATATCAATTTTGTTTCACCCAATGTAAAACCCTTAACTATACCCAATAAAAACAATTGTGGAGAGAATTGAATTTTTTTCTTCAAAACATTCTGCATGACCCACCAAATTTTTATCCAAAAAGCCTTAACTTTCCTACAGGTCCACCAAACATGATAATATGTAGCATCCAAGCATTCACATCTCCAACATTTTGGCTGAACATTAGGGTACATACATGACAACTTTTTGGGGTCTAAGTGCCATCTATAAAACATTTTATAGAAATTTTCCCTCAAATTCTGCGATTGTGTAAATTTAACGTTCTGAACTCAAATTTTTTCCCATGTTTCCAACATCACTGGTTCTTCAAAATTTTGAGCCCACTTAATCATACAATCTTTAACTAATTCGGTTTCTGAATCCCTTTCTAACAAAACATTATAAAGCCTTTTAATATGCATTGGACCTTTCTCTTTTATATGTCTAACCAATTCTTCCTCATGCAACATAATACCAGTTTTTTGGTCCTCTTTCCATCTCAATTGCAATTGATTATATTGTAGCCAGGTTAAATTAATCCCTTCAGCCAACAGTGTCTGTAGTGTCTTCAGCTGCCATCTGCCCGCATCTGTAAAAAGAACCTCTTTATATAACCCCCCCCCCGAGTGACATTATATTTGTATTCCACAAAGTATGACCAAGATCCAGCCATAGCGGTATTTTATAATCCCATTTGAATCGGTGCTTCTTCCAAACTCTCATCAAAGAGTCTCTAAGTATATGGCTTTTAAATACTTTGTCGACTTTGTTGTCATAAAATAAGTAGGCATGCCATCCAAATTTAAGATCAAAACTTTCTACGTTCAATATTCCAGTCTTTTTCCTTCCAAACCAATCACTTGTTAGAGTCAAAGCTGCTGCATCATAATATAGCTGTAGGTTTGGAAGTTTAAGACCTCCCCTTTCTGGAACATCTTGCATAATTTTCAATTTCACTCTCGGTTTTTTCTCGTTCCAGACAAACTTATTCACTCCAGTTTGCCACACTTTCAATTGTTTATCACTTTTAAGCACCGGAATCATTTGAAACAAAAAAAGAAATCTTGGCAAAATGTTCATCTTAACTGCTGCTATTCTTCCAAGTAGAGACAGTTGCAGTTTTTTCCAAGTCTCCATATCTTTCTGCACCTCTCGCCACAACACCTCATAATTATTTTGAAACAATTTCATATTTGATTCTGCAACCTGGACTCCTAGATATTTTACCCTTGGTACAACCTCAAAACCTGCCCTCCTTTCAAGCTCGTGTTTACGATCTTGTGTCATGTTTTTAACTATCATCTTAGTCTTTTTATGATTCAGTCTAAAACCTGAAACTTTACCATAGTCTTGTATAATGTCCTTCATCAGGATTATTGATTCCATTGGCTGTGTTAGGGTAACAACTACATCATCTGCAAATGCCTTTATTCTGTAATCCTCTTGCCTTATCATTATACCTTTCAAGATATTAGAGTCCCGTACTGTATTTAACAAGACTTCTAGTGTTAAAATAAATAAAAGTGGGGACAGTGGACATCCCTGTCTTGTTCCTTTTTCAATTTTAAACTCTGTTGTCAAACTTCCGTTAATAATAATCTGTGCCTTTTGCTCTTGATAAATTGCTGAAATCGCCTGTACAAATTGATCCCCAAAATTCATCTTTTTTAAAGTCTTTAGTAGAAAATTCCAATCCACTCTATCAAAGGCCTTCTCTGCATCCAAGAAAACCAGCACTGCAGGGATCTGTTTATTCTTCTCAAGATATTCCAATAGATCTATTACTTGCCTTACATTGTCCTTCATGTATCTACCCTCGATAAATCCCGCTTGATCATCATGAATCACCTTTTGAATTACTGGCATCAGCCTGTTGGCTAATACTTTCGCATAAATTTTATAGTCAGAATTCAAAAGAGATATTGGTCTATAATTCTCCGGTTTTTTAGGACCGGCTCGCTCTTTTGGTATCAAAGATATATAAGCTGTTGTCCATGATGGGGGTATTTTACCCCCTTGTTGAATATTACAAAATAGATCTCTGAGTTGTTCCACCATTTCGACTTGCAAAGTTTTATAATAGACTGCAGTCAAGCCATCCGTACCAGGAGCTTTAGCTGTTTTTAATTGTTTAATTGCTACTATTATCTCCTCCTCTGTTATAGGATAATTTATTCTTTCCTTTTGTTGGTCAGTAATTTTTGTAACTCTTTTATCATCTAGGTATTTTTCTATAAGTCCATTCTGCACATCCTCTTTAGCATATAATTTAGTGTAATAATCCACAAAAGCTTCTTTAATTAATTTTTGTTGAAAAATTTCTTTCCCTCTAATATCAAAACTATCAATAGTCCGTAGACTCTGTTTTTTCCTCAATGTATAGGCCAACCATCTGCCCGGTTTATTAGCATTACAAAATGTATTATGCTTCGCATATTGTAAGTTTGTTGCAACTTGTTCCGCCATAAGCATTTGAAATTGGTCTTTCAGAAGTTTTATAGCACCACATATTCTTTCATCTGTTGGATTTTTAATAAGTAACTGTTCTTTATTCTTTATTTCTGCTTCCAATTCAGATCTTTTCTTTTGTCGAATCAGTCTATGTTTAGAGTTCATATAGATAAGCACCCCTCTCATATAAGCTTTGCTTGCATCCCACACAATTTCTATTGGGGTGCCTTTATTCAAATTTATTTCAAAAAATTCTTTCAAGTGCTTTTTAAGTTCTGTTATATTTTTTTCATATCTGAACAAGTTCTCATTTAATCTCCAAGAGCGTCTCTCAGTCTTGCCTATCTCAATTTCTATCCATACTGGGCTATGGTCAGTCAAGGTTTTTGGAAAAATCTTTGTTCTTTTTGTCTTAACGAGTAAATCATCTGACAACAAAATGAAATCAATCCTAGAGAAGGATCTATGTCTGTCTGAAAAGAAAGTATAGTCCAATTCTTTTAGATTGTGTATTCTCCAAATATCTTTTAATTCCAAATCTTCTTTCATATCAAAAAAGGTCTGTGGTAACCTGATCCTGGACTTTGCCAAACTCTTTTTATCTAATTTGGAGTCAATTACTCCATTCCAGTCTCCCATGATTAAAATAGATCTATAGTCCCATTGCAGTATTTTAGTATGTAGCATTTTGTAGAAGTGATCCTGTTGTTGATTGGGAGCATAAATTCCAATCAGAAGAATTTGGCCGTTTGTTGTAAATAATTCAATTGCTACAAACCTACCATCTTCATCTGCTTCTATAACTTTAGCCGAAAATTTTTTATTTACATAAATAACCACACCATTCTTTTTTTGCAAAGTTGAAGATATAAAATGCGTTCCTAATTTGGAGTTTATCAAATATTTTTGATCTTGAACTGTAATATGCATTTCTTGTAGACAAATTATATCATTATTAAATTGTTTCAAATATGCAAATAATTTCTTCCTTTTCTGTGCTGAGTTCAACCCATTCACATTCCAAGATAAACACTTAATCGTGATCTTTATCTTTCTGGAGCAAAGAGCAGAATAACCGAATGTCTTCCAGAATCTTCGGTCTTGCTCCCCCCATGGCTCCAGTCTCTTGTGTAGTACTCTTAGCTCCCCTTTTATCTTGTCTTTCCTGTTGTTGCTTTTCTTTAAGTTGCTTAGACTTAGCTCGAGTTATACGCTGATCCTTAAATTCAACTGTCTGAACCGGGTCCAAAATTGGAGAAGATTCCAGCAAAGGCTCATCCAGAAAACCTCCTTCAGTGCCCTGCGATTCCTCTGGTTCCTGCTTAGACTGTTCTTGAGATTCTTGTTGAAGTTGCTTCTTATCACTCTCCTTAATCTCCAGAACTGTGGATGTATGCGGAGATGGTGTTCTTTCTTTAAAAATAGTAGTGTAAAAATGCTCCGCCTTCTCCACTGTGTTCAAGCGATGTCTTTCTCCCTTGTATCTCAAAATTATACCAGTTGGGGCATCCCACCGAAATGGTATCTGTTGGTTTTGCAATTCTTTAACAAGAAAGCCAAAGTCCTTTCTGGTTTTCAACATTTTAGGTGGTAACTCTTTATAGACTCCAATTTGTGAGCCCCCCACTTGTACAGAAGTATGAAAGGATTTTTGCAGGATGTCATTCCTTATTGCTCTATCTGTAAAATATATGACCACATCTCTAGGCAATTGTCTTTGTCTGGCCACCCAAGAATTCACTCTGTAAATTTTATCTATTTTGTAAAAAACCACATCAGGATTAATTTTTAAAATCACAGCCAAAGCCTCAGAGCAGACCTGTCTCAAATCCTGTCTGTCATCTTCTCGAATTCCTCGAAGCCGTATAGCGAATTCCATTGCCCTGAATTGCATCATAACAATTTCGTTCTCGACTCTCTGCATTTTATCATCAACATCAGAAATTTTATAGTCATTATCTTTCATCTTAACATTAACTTCTGATTTAAATTCTTCCACTTTAGAATCAACTTTGATAATAAATTCTGCCAGGCCAGACGCAACTTCTGATATTTTTTTGGTCACCTTATTTTGATTCTGTTTCACCATATCTTTAACTTCATTAATTTCCTGCATAATTTCCTGATGAGACTTTTGAAGTTTGTCATCTATTTCCTGTTGGGATTTTTGAAATTTATCATCCAAGATTTTAGAAATAAATTCTTTTAAATCTCCCACATCAAAATCTTTTTTCTGAGTCTGTAGCTGTTGAGCAGAGGGAAGCTGCGTTTCATGTTTATGTGTGGGGGATCCCCCCCCTGTTGCCTTCCCTTCCTGCTTCTTTGAAGCCATCCTGCCACGTAGGCTAGTTTTTCTGAAGAGGGAAGTTCCTTTTCCTTTCCCACCTCCACAGAGACTTCTAAAAAAGTCCTCCAGATTTAGTCAAATAAGAACTGAAGTAAAGCAAAGTCAAGTATTAAAAAGGGAGAAATTTTTCACTTATTTCTCTTATTACAAACGAGGCAACTTTGTAGCAACTTGGAAACTTTGTAACAAAGCAAGATGACTTCACCAATCCACACTCGCTGGCTCGTTAACTCTAAGGCTGAGTGCCATGTTTTTTCAAATCACTTTCACTCATTCGTATTTTTCTCAGGTTAAAGAGTCAACAAAGCGCTAATACTTGCGTTTCCGAGTTTCAGGGTTCAAGTAGATTTTCGCTGCTTATTAAGGCTGGTTCCTTTCGCTTTAATGTTTCCTGCAGCCAGCTTGTTCCGCAAGAGCAGAATCGTCCCACGCCGCCCGGAGTTTCAGCAGGTTGGGAGGGAGCCGCGCCTGTTCCTTCCCCAGAAACAATTCCCTGGGGGGTTACAGGGGCTCGACCTGTGCCCTGCGATCTCTTCTTCAGCAATCCTGAGGATTTTGAAGTTTTCGAGCCGCTTCTGGGTCGCGAAGCGGCTCTACAGGCGGCGGGGCTGGCGGAGCTTCAAAAGGCACCGCCGTCGCCGAAAACAAGGAAACCGGAAGTCCCCCATAATTTCTTGTGTATACCGGTGTCCCTATTGTGAACTCTCTAAGCTTCCCTCTGTCCCTCTGAAGTTGTCAGGGGAATAGCTGGGGTGTAGCCTATCCAGGACTCCTCGGAGCTTTCTCCCCATTAGAAGTTCCTCCGGGCTTCAGCCTGTGGCGGTGCATGGTGTGGCATGTTGGGCCATTAAGAATCTGTCTATTCTTTCCTGCCAGTTCCCGGGGCCTAAGCGTGAGATGGCTTCCTTAGCTGTTCTCACAAATCTCTCTGCCAATCCATTGCTAGCCAGATGAAACAGGGTGGAGATTACATGCCTGATCCCCAACTCCGTTAAGTACCCCTAAAACTGTGTGGCCGTGAACTGAGGCCCGTTGTCTGAAACTAAGGTGTCCAGTAGGCCATGAGTGGTGAACAACTGCATCGGTGGTAGTGGCTTTCATAAATCTAATCTCCAGCCACTTTGAGAAGGCATCCACGATGACCATAAATACCTGTCCATGGACTGGGCCAGCAAAATCTATATGTATCCTGGACCAGGGACCCTGAGGCTGCTCCCGTTCCCTTACCGGTGCTGTAGGGGAGTCTGGCCTAGACTCTTGGCAGGTCTGGCACTTCCCCACCCACTCAGTGATGTCCTTATCCATTAGGGGCCACCAAACGTAGCTCCTCGCTAACCCCTTCATCCTCACAATCCCGGGATGCCCCTCATGCAACAGATTTAAAACTTTTTCCCTTAGGCACAAGGGAACAATGACCCGATCGCCCCACAATAGACAACCCCCTCATGTTGTCAGCTTGCCTCTTTTGTTAGCGAAGTGTTTGAATTCTCTGCCCTCAGTCTTTTCCGGCCACCCCCTTGTGACCCAACTCGTGACTTTCCGAAGCACGTGGTCTTTGGTTGAAGCTCTCACCACCTCTGCTGAGGTGATGGGTCCCGAGTCCAAGACGTCAATTAGCAGGACCGGGATTCCGGGTCTGAGGTCTTCTATCCTATCCAGTAATGGGCAACGGCTGAGGGTGTCGGCATTGCCCATGCTCACCCCTGGTCAATGTACCAGGCGATAGGAGTATGCTGCCAGGAAGATGGCCCAGCATGTCATCCTGGGCGACAGGGCTGCCGGGGTGGGTTGGTCCCCTGCTATGAGACCCAGAAGGGGGCAATGGTCTGTGATGAGGTCAAAGTCTCTGCCGAACAAGTATTCGTGGAACTTCTTGACTCCTGAGACGGCTGCAAGGGCCTCATTGTCAGGTTGACTGTAGTTCCTTTCAGCGCTTGAAAGAGTCCGGGAGTAGTAGGCGATGGGTGCCTCTAGACCGTTTGGCAGTCTATGGCTCAGGATGGCCCCCACGCTGAATGGGGGTGTATCACAGACTAGAACAAGGGGAAGCGTAGAGTTGTACTGGATTAGAAAACTCTCGGCCGACAGGAGTTTCTTTACCGCAAGAAACGTGACAGCCTCAGCCTTCCCCCAAACCCATGCGGACTTCTTGGCCAACAGTTTGTGCAGGGGCTCCGCTACTATTGCCTTGTCCTTTAGGAAAATCTTGTAGAAGTTCAACAGTCCCAGGAACGCTTGTAGTTCTGCCTTGTCTTTGGGGGTGGGGGCCTCTTGGATCACCCTAATCTTGCTCTCGGTGGGGTGTATGCCGGTTCCGTCTACCCGATACCCCAAGAATTCCACAGAAGGGACTGTAATTATGCACTTGGTGCATTTGATCCTGAGTCCTGCCCTTCTGAACTTCCCTAGAACTTGTCTAAGTCTCTCCCCTAGCTGTTGTTCATCCTCTGTGGTGACGAGCACATCATCAAAATATGGGACCACCCCGGGATCCCCTGTAACAGTTGCTCCATAGTGCTCTGGAACAGTCCGGGAGCTATGCTGACTCCGAATTGGAGCCTGGTACACTTGAAGGTACCTCTGTGCGTAACTTTAGTCTGTGCCCCTGTGGTAGCGCCATCTACAGGCAACTGCTGATACGCCTGCGAAAGTTCGAGTTTTGCGAAGATCTTGCCGGGCCCTAGGGAATGCAGCAGATGGTGTACGATCAGAACCGGGTAAGCGCTCGGGTTGGAGAGCCTTATTGATCGTACATTTATAATCCGCACAGATGCGCACAGACCCATCAGGCTTAACGGAGCTCACTATTGGGGTCTCCCACTGGGCATGATTGACTGGCACTAGCACTCCTTGCTTAATCAATTTGTCCAGTTCAACATCGATTTTTGGCTTTAGGGCGAATGGTACCCTCCTGGGCTTCAACCAGATGGGGGCAATATTGGGGTCAAGGTTGAACGAAAGAGGGGTCCCCACATACTTGCCAAGCAGCTGGTCGAACACGTCCTGGAACTCCTGCATGAGGTCGTCTTTCAGGGTGCTTCGCACGTTGCAGATTCCGGTGAATCCCATGCCCAGGGCTCTGAACCAGTCCATGCCCAGGATGCTTGGGAGCTTTCCGCTGACCATGGTGAGGGGAAGCTTCTCCTGGAATTCCCCATACTCCACCTGGAACTCACCAATTCCTTCCACGGGGATGCAGTTCCCCTGGTAATCGCGCAGTCCGAGCCGCTGGTGCTGTAGGTGCCATTTCTGGACACTGGGGACGACCTTTTGTAGCTTGTCCCAGGACATGATGGTTATTGGGGATCCGGTGTCGATCTCCATTACACACTCATGCCCCTCGATTTCTACCATCATGTAGGTCTTCTCTCCGGGGGATGTGCAGGTCCAGCCGATTCAAATGATGCAGGCTTCGAGGTCCTCGAATTTCGCGCTCTTCCTGTGGCCACCCCTTTGATTGGCTAGCGCTGCTCCATGGCTTGTAGTTGGGAGTCTGCTTGGATCTGCAGACTCTAGCGATATGACCCTTCCAATCGCATTGCCAGCAAATGGCGTCTCGGAACTTGCAGGTCTGGCGCAGATGGAGTCCCCCTCAGCTGGCACAGGCATCTCAGTGACCTCACCAGTCCTGCTGGTACTGTTCGGTTCTGCAGACCTCTTCATCCGACTCCTCCTCGCTCTCAGTGCATACGGTCTCTTGATGAACCAGCGCTGACCTCTGTGCCATTCTGACCTGTATCGTCCCCTGTAGACTCTTGGCTGCTTTGATAGAGGATTCTTGAGCCCTTGCCTCATCTAGTGCGATGTTCAATGTTAGATTCGTCTTTGCAAGCAACCTCCTCTGCAAACGAATATCTCTCACTCCGCAGATTAGTTGCTCTAGGAGCATCTCATCTAAGTCTCGGTACTTGCACTGGTTTTCAGCCTTGCGCAGGGCAGCGACGTACTCGCTGATCAATTCTCCCTCCTGCTGCATGCTTTGCTGGAACTCGAACCACTGGATGTATTTCGATGGTGTCGGGGTGTAGTGGTCCTTCAGCAGTGTCTGGAGCATTTGCCATGAGATGGTGTGGACCAAGTTCAGTTCCGACAGGGCTTCGGCCATGTCAAACACCTTGGGTCCACAATGGCTCAGGAACATTTCTTTCGCACAGGGCAGCCCCTGTAGATCGCTGGCCACCAGGAAACATTCAAAGTGGGACATGTAGGATCCCCACTTCTCTTCCGTTGGGTTGAAAGGCGCTGGCGGTACATAGGCAGACATCGTTGGTAGATTTTCCAGGTACTCTGCTCGCTCGCCTGGCTGGATTCGGGGTTGCAGCTCTCTTGTTGGCTCATGGCTTCAGTTCTTTCCATGGCTTCTGGCCTCAAAATCCCATCCTCGTCGCCAATGTTAGGTTGGGTGAATGAGGACACAGCAAGCCAGGCAGTGAGTGACAACAGCTCTTTAATGTAGGGTGAGAACCCAGCAACTGACCTGGGGAAACAGCTCCCCTTATATACCTTGCAGCTGTGGTGGTCAGCCAATCAGCTGATGGCTAGTTAATTCAAACTTCCCAGCAAAACCTATATACATAACACTTTCCAACTTTCTTCATTATAATTATTGTACAAGTTCCATTGGAGTTGGATGACTAATAGATTAAAAAAGGCAATAAACAATAATCTGGATGAGAGGAATGGAGGCCAAAATTATTTTTGTATCTTGAATGCTTAGCTTGTGGGCCACAATTTATAACTAAAATTCATTTGCAAAATAACATATTAAGATAGGGGAAAGGTTTGTGTGTATGTAATTTTAAGTCAGTGTTGATGCCTTGTGATTACCTGGATAAATCTAGTTTTCTTGACAAGATTTTGAAAATGTTTTGTCATTACCTTACAGTATTAGGATTGAGAGAGAATGACTAGCTCAAGGTTACCCAGTTGGTTTTGTGCCTAAGGTAGATTCTCCTTATTATTCCTACATTTACAACTTGCTCACATTTGTTGGTCAAAGCTGTCAAGCATTCTGATATGCAATGAGTAAAATTCCTAACTTAGGCATTTAATTAAGAGAGGTATGTCTGCATTTTCGGGGGGTGGGGTGTCAATTAATCTCAGCTTTAAATTGGGATCTCAAAATGAAGGACTTAGTGAACAGTAGCACAGTTGAAAGTATGCAAATATATCTAACATAAAAAAAGTAATTATTCTGATAGTGAAGCATGAAAGGTGAAACAATACCCAGTACAAGGACAAGAGGACCATTTGTCACTAATTCTTTATTTTTTTTTTAATGAGCCTGGATAGCTCAACAGACAGAGCTCTGTAATTTAAGACCAGCTGTCTGCAATTAAAGTAAGATCGAATCCTGCCCGGCTCAAGGTTGACTCAGCCTTCCATCCTTTCTAAGGTAGGTAAATTGAGGACCCAGTTTGTGGGGGCAATAAACTGACTTTGTATAAAGATACAAAAGTATGAAGGCTATTGCTTAACACTTTGTAAGCCGCCCTGAGTCTCCGGAGAAGGGCGGCACATAAATCAAATTTTTTAAAAAAATAAGACATTTAGAATAAGAAGGATAGATGTGGGATGTGGTATAGATTAGTTCATTCTTGCAGAGTCTTGCTTGGATATAATATTTTTCTTTAGTTTCAGGCTATCTTGGAATTGAGGTAATCCAACCGTATTAAGTAGACAGATTGCAGGGTATAATGTTTTAGCTGTTTTTGTATTGGGTTAAATTACCAAAGATATTTCAAGTTATGCCACCCTGGATTTCTACACCAAGTGAAGGGAAAGCAAAAGTTTGCTCTTGCAATACAAAGGATAGTAAGGAGAACACCATGTCCACAGTTCCACAGTTGTTAAACAAGTGCTAGTGGGAAGAAGGGCATTCCTAACAGAGAGTACCTAGTAAATTTATAGTATAATTATTCTCTTTTACAGATTTTCTCTATGTATTTTTTAAAGACAGGAAGTAGTAAGAAAATTGGATTGGTAATGAATGGAAAGTAATAATGTCTTGTGTAATGTCTTGAAATTGGCAGGGAGATATGATTGCTTGGGCCTTAGTGCCACAGAGCAAAAACCAACCTAGGAGAGGCTTTGTGTGGACGTGGATGAAGGGGATAGCCTCAGAGGTAGTATTCAGCCAGTTCTGCCCAGTTCTGGCGAATCAGTAGCAGAAATTTTGACTGGTTCGGAGAACCAGCAAATATCACCTCTGCCCGTTCCAGGAGTCCCCACGCATCCCATTTTGGCTCCTAGGTAAATGCAGAGAGGCTTGCTAGGCCCAAAAGGGGCGCGGGGAGCGCCCCATGGAACCCCCTTTTAGTTTATTTGATTTGTTTATTTGATTTGTATACCGCCCTACTCCCGAAGGACTCAGGGCGGTGCATAGCCAAACAATAAAAACACATACAATACACAAAATTTAAAACCAGATAAAATCAAATTAAATCATTTTGGCCCAGACAGATTAAAACACCCCAATAATTTAAAAACAGATTAAAATTTACATATTAAAAGAGGGAGGAGATTAGCCCAAGCCCGCTTGATGGAATAAAAAAGTCTTCACAGCGCGGCGGAAGGTGCGCAGATCCAGAATCCTCCGTATCTCTGGGGGGAGCTCATTCCAGACGGTAGGTGCCCCCACAGAGAAGGCTCTCCCCCTAGGGGTCGCCAGCCGACACTGTTTGGCTGACGGCACCTGGAGGAGTCCCTCTCTATGAGAGCGTACTGGCCGGTGGGAGGCTATTGGTGGTAGTAGGCGGTCCCGTAGATAACCAGGTCCTAAGCCATGGAGCGCTTTGAAGGTGGTAACCAAAACCTTGAAGCGCACCCGGAAGACCACCGGGAGCCAGTGCAGCTCGCGCAGGAGAGGTGTCACATGGGAGCGCCATGACGCTCCCATTACCACCCGTGCGGCCGCACTCTGCACCAGTTGGAGCCTCCGAGTGCTCCTCAAGGGGAGCCCCATGTAGAGAGCATTACAATAGTCCAGGCGGGAGGTGACGAGGGCATGAGTGACTGTGCGTAACGAGTCCCGATCCAGAAAGGGACGCAACTGGCGAATCAGGCGAACCTGATAAAAAATCCTCCCAGTCACAGCCATCAGGTGCTCTTCTAAAGACAGCCGTGAATCCAGGAGGACGCCCAAGTTGCGAGCCCTCTCCGTGGGGGCCAGTGATTCGCCCCCAGTAGTCAGTGATGGCGTCAACTGACTATATCGGGACGTCGGAAACCACAGCCACTTGGTCTTGGATGGGTTGAGCCTGAGCCTGTTCCTCCCCATCCAGATCCGTACAGCCTCCAGGCACCGGGACATCACTTCAAGGGCATCGTTGGGGTGATCCGGGGTGGAGATGTACAGCTGGGTGTCGTCAGCATACTGATGGTACTCCACCCCGAAACCATGGATGATCTCGCCCAGCGGCTTCACATAAATGTTGAACAGGAGAGGCGAGAGGACCGACCCCTGCGGCACCCCACATATGAGGGGCCTCGGGGTCGACCTCTGTCCCCCTGTCAACACAGACTGCGACCGGTCAGAGAGAAAGGAGGAGAACCACTGCAACACAGTGCCTCCCACCCCTAACTCTTCTAACCGGTGCAGCATGATACCATGGTCGATGGTATCAAAAGCCGCTGAGAGATCTAACAGGACCAGGACAGAGGAGCACCCCCTGTCCCGAGCCCTCCAGAGATCATCAACCAAAGCGACCAATGCCGTTTCTGTGCTGTACCCGGGCCTGAAGCCCGATTGGAACGGATCCAGATACGTTGTTTCATCCAGGTGCTGGGGGAGCTGTTGCACGACCACACTCTCAACAACCTTCGCCACAAAACGAAGGTTGGAGACCGGACGATAATTTACCAACATTGCCGTGTCCAGGGAAGGCTTCTTGAGGAGAGGCCTCACCACCGCCTCTTTCAAGGCGGCAGGAAAGACACCCTCACCCAACGAAGCATTTATAATCCCCTGGAACCAGCCTCGTGTCACCTCCAGAGAAGCCAGCACTAACCAGGAGGGACATGGGTCCAATAAACAAGTGGTCGCGTTCAGTCTACCCAGAATCCTGTCCACGTCCTCAGGGGTCACAGGATCAAACTCATCCCAGATAACATTCTCAAGACCTGCCCCAGTCCCTCTCCCTGAGACTACCCGGTCAGAGTCCAGATCTTCCCGAATCTGAGTGATTTTGTCATACAGATATTGAACAAAATCCTCGGCTCTACCCTCCAAGGGGTCCTCCCGCGCTTCCTGGTGGAGCAGGGAGTGGGTCACCCTAAACAGGGCGGCCGGGCAATTATCTGATGACGCAATAAGAGCAGCAAAATAACTACATTTCGTTGCTTTTATCGCCACTAGGTAATTCCTAATATGAGATCTTACCAGTGTCCGGTCAGATTCAGAGCGACTGGCCCTCCAACTACTCTCTAGGCGTCTTTTCCGGCGCTTCAACTCCCTCATATCCTCAGTAAACCAAGGAGCTAAATGAGATCGGCGCCGGGTCAGAGGCCGCAAAGGCACGACCTGGTCCAGAGCTCTAGCGGCCGCCCTATCCCAGGCGGCCACTAGGTCTCCAGTCGAGCCTCAGGGAATGGCCCAAGCTCCATCTGGAACCTATCAGGTTCCATCAGGCGCCTGGGGCGGAACCATCTTACCGGCTCCGCCTCCCTGTGGCAGGGTGTAGCGGTTCGAAGGTCGAGACGAAGGAGAGAGTGATCAGACCATGACAAGGGCTCGGTGACTATATCCCCTATCTCAAGATCACTCAACCACTGTCCAGAGACAAAAACCAGATCCAGCGTGTTTCCCCCCGTGTGGGTAGGGCCATGAATTAACTGGGTCAGGTCCATAGCTGTCATGGAAGCCATGAACTCCCGAGCCACCTCAGACGCCTCGCCCACGGACGGTAGGTTGAAATCCCCCATGACCATAAGCCTGGGGATATCAATCGCCACCGCGGCGATGACGTTGAGTAGCTCGGGCAGGGCTGCTGCCACGTGGCAGGGAGCCAGGTACGTGATCAGCAAACCCATCTGAACCCCGTGGCCCCATTTCACAAGGAGGGATTCACAGCCGGTCGTCTGAGGGACAGTGGCCTCCCTCGGTTTCAGACCTTCCTTAATGATAACCGCTACCCCCCCGCCCCTCCCCTGTGACCTCGGCTGATGGAAAGCAAGGAAACCTGGAGGGCACATTTCAATGAGGGGAACCCCCCCTCCAGCCCAACCAGGTCTCCGTAACACCTGCCAGGTCCGCACCCCCCTCCTGAATAAGATCACAAATGAGGGGGGCTTTATTTACTATGGACCTGGCATTGCACAGCATCAGCCGAAGGCCCGGGCCCTGAGGGTCTATGCAACCTGGGAGACGGGTGGAGCTTTGGGGGCCGGAGCACGCCATTGCTCGTAAACAGCAAGTGCGCGCTCCCCTAACACGATATGGCCCCCTGCTCCCGCCATATCTACCTCTCCCACCCACAGTATTGATATTCAAAACACTATCCGGATGAGCTCTAACCCCCCCCTCGATCCCGGGCCCCCCCCACCATGCTTCGTGGCCAGACCCGACCCCAACCCTCCCCCTTGTGGGTTTTCCCCCAAACCCACAACCTGAGTTCTAATTTGACCCTCCCCCTCCCTGAGACCCCTTAAAAATTTAACTAAAAAATTTGATTAAAAAGCCCTCAACCCCCTAGTTTTCACATGCCACCTCTCTGGGTCCCAAAGCCCGTCATTGAGGTGGGCCCTTGATAACAATGAGGGCCACATCTGCGAGAGGGGGGAATCTCGCAGCGCAAGAAGATCTGCAGTCGTGTACATCTCCAAGATGCAGCGATGGAGGCACGGAGCTCAAACAGGGGACTTCACAAAAGATGTAACACAGCCATTTGTTCATTAATGTACTATTGGTATCTCTACTATCCTCCCACGACAGTAGGAGGGTCCTGATTATCTCATCCAATGGGAACGGCCTCCGGCCTGCCCGCTCACGGCAGGGCCCCCAAGGGGCCGTAGATCGAAAAAAACTTCTCCGACAGACGAGACTCATGATGTAATAAAGGACCCCTCAACAGTTGCATTAATTGGCTGACCCATGGTCAGAGGAAGAGTTTATCAGTCTATCAGTCAGTCAGTGAGTCACTTCAGGGGCAAAGATGGGAAATCCTTGGCATAGTCTTATACTCAAGATCACATCCGAGTAAGTCCCGATGAAAAAGGGGGGGGGGAAGAAAGGAGGGGGAAGAAGGGAAAAGGGGAAGAAAGAGGGGGGGAGAGAGAGGACTCACTCAGGGAAAATAATGAGCCCATTTAGGCGGACACAGTACCCGGGAGGGGGAGGAAAAAGGGCTGGTATCCATACGAGGGAAAACCCTCTGTCACCCACCAGCCCTATTTTCCTCAGTTCTTCCAGACCCCAGCCTCCATTAAATGTCACAGGAGGCCTCCAGGTCCTCTGCAGCCACCAGGATATTCCGAGGGGGGGTCTCTCTTCTCCAATCCCAAGACCCGTTTATACTCCTCTCAGTTTCTGAGTGGGTTAGGTGGAAATTCAAAGGGCTGCCACCACTCGCTGCCCCAAAGCCATTCTTCCTCCTTCATCTTCTCTGCCAATGCCTCTGGGCTTATCCAGGGGCGAGGGAGGGCTTAAAAAACCCTTGCCCCGAGCTCCACTGACTGAGCCTGCCGCCGCGATGATAAGCCACCATATCTCTGCTCTCTGCGCTGCTCTGCTCTCTTTTCTCACCCTTCTCCACTCCAGCAGCGCTTCCATTCTCAGTTCTCCTCTCTCGGTTCTCGCCCGATAAGCCACCATGCCTCAGCTTTCGGCTCCGCTCTCTGCTCCCCTCCAGCAGGGCCTCTGCTCTCGGCTCTCAGCTCTCGGCTCTCTCAGCAGCGTCGGCAGCGTCAGAGCGGCACAATTTCCACTCTCCCTTGCCGCTTCCGACTCCAGGAACATCCAGGGGCGAGGAAGGTCTCAAAACCCTCGCCCCGGACCCATCTGACTAAACCAGGGGTTGCTGATGGTCGAGCTCCCCTGTAGTACCCCCTAAGGCCCCGAAAAGTCCTCCATCTCACCGCAGCGCTTCACCACGCGACCGCCATCTTGCGCATGCTCTAAGTGGCTCTCCTGGGGCTGCAGTGAGAATTGCTAGGCCAAAAATGGGGTGGGGGTGCACCCCCATGCCCACTTTTGGCTCTCCTGGAGCAGCAAGGAGACTTGCTAGGCCAAAAACAGGGCATGGGGGGGGCTTCAAGGGAGGGAGGGAGGGAGGGAGGGATGTGTGGGAAGGAATTGAACCCCCCCTTTCACTTCCCCAAATAAAATATTAGTCATAAGAAAAGGCTCCCAGAAAAGCAAGGAAAAATCAAGCTGCTAACAAAAAAACCTGCCTGAGGCTCATTCCACATTCCGGCCAGCTGCCTGAAAGAAACTTTTCTAAGGTGCTTAGAGATAATGAGCATATAGAAAGTGGAAACCGGACTTTTGGCTCCATTCACAAACAGGCAAACGGATCGGGATATCTCAAAATCTCCCTGTGGCAAACAGGATATTTCAAAATCTCCCTGTGGCAAGATTTGGCAGCTAACAAAATAGAGTAATAGAATCAGAATAAGCAGTCCCCACACTCAAGACCCGACACAGGATTAAAGTAATTTAGTCACAATGGGAATCGTCCAAACCCTTTTAGAAACACAAAGCCCATATTGCACAAACTCCAAGACTTCAAAAATATAGAACCATATAAGAATCCTTCCTCTTATCAAGTTTCTTGTTCAGCTAACCCAGAAACGAACTGCTGAATGTCACTTGCTTCTGCAATTAAAAACCTCCTTCCGAGCAGCTTTTCAATTTAAAGCAGCGATGTCTCATTTCCCCCCACCTCTTCTTTGCCAAATGAGCTGAAAAGTGAGCCCCTATCTTTTCCTTCTAACAGAGGGGAGAAAGAAAGAAAGAAAGAAAGAAAGAAAGAAAGAAAGAAAGAAAGAAAGAAAGAAAGAAAGAAAGAAAGAAAGAAAGAAAGAGGGAGGGAGGGAGGGAGGGAGGGAGGGAAGGGGAGAAAGAGGGAAGGAAGGGAAAGTGAATGAGATATGGATGGATGGATGGATGGATGGATGGATGGACGTATGGATAGAGAGAGGGAGAGAGAGAAAAAAGGAGAGGAAAGAAGGACCACAAACCCTGGCAGCTTCAGAGAATGCAGCTTCAGAGAATGTTTTGAAACAGCACAGGAATCCAGGACTGGAAGGGACCACAGAGGTCATCTAGTCCAATCCCCTACTCCAGCAGGAGACCTTATATCATCTTAGTTATTTTGGTACCTCTAACACAGAGGAGAAATTCCCAGAAATCCCCAGGCATTGTCAACCTCTCCCCCTAGTAAAAAAAAAACCTAGAGCAAAAACTTCATGCAGTATTAAAAAGAAGAATAGAAAAAGGGGCTGCTGTGTATTGTTTAATACAGCTAAATTGGCAAAATGGACTACTAAATTGGCCATGCCCACCCAGTCATGACAACCTGGCCACGCCTACCCAGTCACATGTCCACATAGCCACGCCACCAAGCCATGCCCACAGAACTGATAGTAAAAAAAATTATACTGGATAGCCTCAGTCTGTTTTAGAATTGTGTGTGTGTGTGTGTGTGTGTGTGTGTGTGTGTGTGTGTGTGTGTGTGTGTTTTGAAACAGAGTCAGATCTGAAATTTTGCTAGCATACAGTGACCTTAGTGACCATCTCCTTTCCTTACCAGGAATTGGGATAATTGAACTGGAGCTGCTTTGACATGTTATTTGTTTATGTTATACAGTACACACTGTGAATCTATGAATCGAATCGAATTGAATCGAATCGAATCGAATCAAATAGAGTAGAGTAGAATAGAATAGAATAAGAAGCTGGAAGGGACCTTGGAGGTCTTCTAGTCCAGCCCCCTGCTCAAGCAGGAGAACCTAAGTGGCTGTTTAATCTCCTCTTAAAAGCCTCCAGTGATGAAGTGCCCACGATTTCTGGAGGCAAGCTGTTCCACTGGTTAATTGTCCTCAATGTTAGGAAGTTTCACCTTAATTCCAGGTTGCTCTTCTCTCTGATTAGTTTCCAACCATTGTTTCTTGTCCTGCCCTCCGATGCTTTGAATACTTTCAAAATCACTATATAAGAAATTCACTAATATCTGTATGGGGAAAAATAAAACTCAAAATATATTTGAAAATCCCTGAATGGCTCTCAACAATGGAAGCTTTTACATATCCAAACTTGGTAAAGTTTGAAAAAATTGTCACTTATAAAGACATTTTGGACAATGAAGGGAAATTAAAATCACAGCAACAGCTTGAAGACCACGGCATTATATTATCATGGTGGCCAAAATTGCAAATACAATCTAGATACAGTATGATTCAGATATGAAAAAATATGGCTTTTATAAAGGACAAATACCTTTTGATCAGACACTCTTGAACTCTGATGAAAAACTAATTAAGAAGGTATATAAGTTCTTACTGAATCTGAAAATCGAAAATGAACAAATAAAAGATGTAAAGGTACAACTATTATGTTTGGCCATAATATAAACTAGAGAAATGGCAAAACTTATTGGAAAGGAATTATAAACTAATGGTGACTTCTTATACAGAAAACCTATATAAAATGTTTTATAGATGGTATCTACCACCTGATAGATTAGCTAAAATGTCTACAAATATGTCCAGCAAATGTTGAAAATGTAACCCAAAAATGGACACATTTTTTCATTTGTGGTGGACTTGTGTCAAATCAAAAAAAATTTTGGAGAAAGATACACAGGTGGTTAGAAAAGATGATAGAGAAACATGTAGATTTCAAACCTGAATTGTTTTTATTAGGCATAATATCAGAAAAACTTGATAGACCAATTTAGACTAGCCAAATCCAGATTCTGCAGCTGTTCTTCATTTGTTTTAGTCTCCAGGCCTTTGATCATCTTAGTTGCTCTTCTCTGAACTTTTTCCATGTTCTTTTTCTATGTCAGGAGTAGAGTGTGGGTAGCCCTGATCACTCTGCTATTACATGCAAAACTTTCTTGATGAGCTTTGGGTTGAAAGTTGCCATTATTTCCTGCAAGTTGTTGGTTTTGATAGGCCTACTAAAATAGTTTATCCAGAGATCTGCAGAATCTGATAGATTATTAGGAAAATGATCTTAGTGGGAGAAAGATAGATACGGCTGGCATTCTGTTAAATTCTTGGTACAGAATTCTGAGACAAAAAAACAAACAAACAAACTATCAACATAATTGCTCCAAGCTTGCTCTTTGATACTATTAAGTCTGTGAACAAACTACAAAACAGGCTGGAAATCAATTATTTGATGTAAATCTCTAGTGAATAGACTAAGCCAATGAAGGACATATGACTGTATTTTCATAATGGCAATTTGTTTATGATTCTTCTCTTCCATTAGGTTTTTACATTACCATCCAAAAGAGGTTTTTTTCAGCTGCTGATTGAGCTGTAAATATCTGTTCCTAGTCCTTGAACTAAGTTATGTTTTTGCAAGGCTTGTTAGGGTAAGGTTCTTCATATTTACCTTGACCTTGATGCTGGCCATTAAACCACAGCTTTCTCCAGATAAAATAGAGATCCTGCAGGTGTTAGAGTAGTACAATCCAGGGCTTAATTTATAAAAAATGTCAGTTCACAAATCTGTTTTGAATGTGAGGCTGAATGCAGGGATTTATGGATATAGAATAAATGAACTGCCCTTGTCATGTTCTATATATGCAAAATGTCTTTCCATCTCCAGTAACTCTATTAGTTTAGAAGGTGCTATTTTCAGAGTATTGAGCATAATGAGCAATGACTGCACCAATTCAGAACTTTTTACTTGAAAATCTAAAATTATACAGATAATTTCCTGAAGGCCTGTAAACAACTTTTTTCAGGCAGTTCTGCTTAGGCTTAAAGAAACACAAGGGGAATCAGCAAAACCAATTAAAGATAAGAGAGATAAGATGTCAAAACAGAAGACCACCAAAGAACTGAGGTTCCCAAAAAGAGGTGTGCCGTATCTTTTGTATGTATTCAGACTAACACTAGACTGAAAACAAGCATGTGAATTTTCTAGTAATTTGGCTGCTTTCTAGTGACCATATGGATTTTTTCAACCTAGAAATGATATGCCAAAAGAAATTGGAATGAACCAAGTGGCAATAAAGATGTATCATAGTTATTTCTTTTTGTTTGATTGAAAAATCTTTTGACACAGGATTTCTACTAAACAAAATTAAAAATTGATTTGGGTGCTAATAATATGTGCTTACAATGAAAGAGGCAAAGTGTCCTTCCATTTTTTCTGCATTAAAGTAGCAATAGCAATAGCATTTAGACTTATATACCCTTTTATAGTGCTTTACAGCCCTCACTAAGTGGTTTACAAAATCAGCATATTACCCCCAACAATTTGGGTCTTCATTTTATCCACCTCGGAAGGATGGGAGGCTGAGTCAACCTTGGGAAGGCTGAGTCAACCTATATATTGACGGCAGCAAGTAATCTTGCTACTGTCAATATATATAACATAAAAGTTCCAAACTTTGATTCCCACAATGGATGAATGGCTGCAAAAGTTGATGAAGTTAGCAGGTATGGCTAAAGTGACTGCTTTGATCAAAGAAAAAAAAAAGCTCAATTACTTTTGTTTCTACTTGGAAATAGCTTCTGGACTTTGTGCTTGAGGTGAAAAAAATTAAACTTTCATTTTGGATTTTACCATTCATTTGAGGGAAAATCTGGATAAATCATTTCAACTGTAGGACTCCCTTAACAATTAGCAGTGAAGAGTTCATAGCAAGACACTCTGTAAATGTGGATGCATTCCTCAAAGTGCATTTTACTTCTTTCAATTCAAAGAGCAGTTTGAAAAGAAAGGAAAAAGAAAGACTTCTTATTGAATCTTGAATGCAAGCAAGTTAAGATGGGGAAGCCTGCCCCTCAAGTAACTTATTCTCAAATGATTTCAAATTTTACAAATAATAAATATGTTCTGTTTACTGTGGAGAAAATTTAAGTCCTGTAGCAGAAGCATTTTTCAGTTATCTATAATGTATTCAAAATACAGATAAAAAGAGAAGGCTGTTTATGCAACACAAAAAGAAAAAAACGAAAAAACATAGAAAAACAATATAGCAAATTTTTTTCACTAATAACAGCTTTTCTATATTGGTATCTCTTTCATAACGTACATATTTACAAAAATTTTTATGTGCTTTCGAACTGCTAGGTTGGCAGAAGCTAGGACAAATAATGGGAGCTCACCTTTCGATCAACAAGCTCAGCGTCTTAGCCACTGAGCCACCACGTCCCTGAAAGAGAGTATACAAATTCCTAAAATGTTAATGAGATAACATTGAGCAAATCTAAGATTTAACAAGTTTGGAACTTCTTGCTGTAACAATCAGAATGAAGTTTATTCTATAACAGGGGAGCTACAAATGAGCTAGATAATCAATTTGCAGTTAATATCTTAGATAGGGTGAAGGATCCTTCTGACAGAAGGATCCTTCTGCCTCCCTTGGCAGAAGCGATAATGCCTGGATCTTTAAGGAAAGAACCACTTATATGATAAGAAGTCCTGATGATTGCCTTCCTCATTTAACAGTTATCACTTCATTTTGATATATCTGGCATTAAGAGCTGACATGGATAAACAGAACAAATGTAATGGGAAGTGTATGATTTAGTGTCCTGTTACCTCTTTGGTTATTTACACTCATTGTCAAAATCAAAATTTAGCATGGAAGCTGCCTGAGTACCCTTTCAGAGACAGAAAGTGGGGTATAAATCAAATAAATTATAATAATAAAACACTACTTCTGTCACATCCAAATACATGATAAAATAATTACAATATATGATTGGGAAACTTTGTTCTGCTTTTTGTGAGGGAGAGGAGAATCAAAATGATCCGTAGAATAGCACGATACATGCAGTATGGTATTTTTCTGGATTCCTGGAGGAAAACAATACCAAATAAACATTGATATGGTCCTCTGAGCTTCTGACATCACATCTACGTTGAGGATATATGGTTCATTATTCACATAGATGGTTTCCCATTAGTACTAGCATGAGCAAAGCATATTAGTTAAAGTCAATATTGTTATAAAGATGATGGTAATTCCTTAAGCTTTGGTCCTGTTAGTGGAAAGGCAACCAAAAATCTGGCTTTACTCATTTACAAATCTACTCAGGAGCTACTAAATTAGTATGACACTAACATGTTTTAACAGGATACTCCTGGTCTAAATCATGTTTCTCATATTAACCTATTGAAGACTTGGGGCCTGTCTAATAGAGTTGTAAGGATTTTTCATATGATATATGTGATACTCACTGACTTCTCTGAGGTGTTTATCAGATATCCCAGGAAAGAACATTCTGAATAACCCAGTACTAAATGCAAAAGTATGAGGCTGGCAAGGAAAAAAAAGGTTACCATAATGAAGATACTTATAGCAAATTACTTAGAATAGCATATACCATGGTTAGAAGGAGTTTTAATTTTTAAAATTAAGTTTCTAAACTTCAGGACTACAGATCTAGGATAGAAAACCCAGTAACCAAACAAAATAATGCATTTCATTATTAAAGGAGATGAAATTCAAGTTTTGCCCTGCTCTTTGTCTAGTGGGTGGCAAAATAAAGTGAGCTTGACAGATTTTGGAAAAAGTGAAACAAGATTAAAGCTATTTAATAGGTGGATGGAAGACTACCGAAAAATACACTTATGTGCTAGATCCCAGAAGAAAACAATGCGTATCAAAAATGTTTCCTAGAAAACTACATGAGTATGACTATGGAGTTATAGAGAGTCAAATTTACATGAGCCTTTATATTTTTTTTTATAAACTAAATCACATTTTAATTTTTCCCAATCTGCCTACAATATATTGGAATGAAATAATGTTATGTAGTTTGCAGGTACTGGATGCATTTACTTTGCTTTCTTGTTGTCCCAATGTAACCATTAGAAAAAATTTCATGTTGTGAAAGCTATTATTTTTTCCCCTGTCCCGTTTTGCCAGTCTAAATATAGTAAGTCGAGAAATTGTTCTAAGGAAGAATGTTATATTTTAAAAGTCATTCAAGACAGCAAAGTTATGCTCATTCTCTTTTATACTAACAAACCCAATGCTTACAAGGCTTATCGGGCAGTCTCTGCAATGTCTGCATCTCTTCACTAATTTCAACAAACTGTCCTCAAGAGTGAGAAGATTAGCCAGTGTATATGTTTATTCTCTATGGAATTATAGCCATGTTCCTGTCAAGTGAGTGAGATATGGAAATAAAATCTTGTTTGTCTATCTTCTTCACCCAGTTCTTGCAGCAGTTGAAAGAAACTTCAAGCAATTTAATATATATAAGCACAAAGCCTACTTCCTAGACAGAAAGTATGGTTAGATTCAAGATGGTAACTGCAGCAATTTTGAATTTTGAGGATTCAGAGATGCCCCAGAAAAAACAAATCTCCAGAATCCATGTGAATTCCAGCATTCCAATTCTGAATAAGAAAGGTTCAAACATCCATACAATATATGCATTCTATTTTATCCAGAACTCCTCTAAGAGCTAAACTTGCAAAACTTGTGCAAATAAAATATGTTTAAATACTTCACTTTCACTTACACAATTCATATTTTTTTGTTAGTCGTCATGTGGATTGAGCCATGGAAGATTTTGGAGGCCTTCTCACAGCAAATTGTTTTGACAAGCTTTGCACACATGTTTTTGTATATATTTTTATAGCCATATTTATTTTAAACGGGGAAAAAAAACCCTGAAATTCTTTGGAAGTCAAATTTCATGATTCATGATTGCTTCCTAAATCCCTGGGGCATTATAATATGTGAATAGTTAAATATATCTTTATTCTTATTACTATTGTAATGATTTTACTATTTATAAATTACCTTTGATGACTCACATCGCTATGAAATCTATAAGCCAGGGATGGCTAACCTTTTGCGGACTGAGTGCCCAAAGCAGAAGCCCACGCGAATGCGTGTGCGCCCGAACCCTCAAAATGCCATGCGCTCATGGTACCCCGCACATGCCCTGCCCTCCATGCATGTGTGGCAGAGACCTGAAGACTAGCTGGCCGGCAGGAGGTGCTCACGCATGTGTGGCGAAGCTGAACTGAGGTGACGGCTCGCGTGCCCACAGAGAGAGCGTTGCGTGCCACCTCTGGCACACGTGCCATAGGTTTGCCATCACGGCTATAAGCACTAGAAACAGATCAATTTTTGGTAAGTTAATTATCTATGAGCTACATATTGAGCAAGAGTCTATAAAAATTGAAAACTGGACAGATTTAGGCAGTTGCATGTAAACTGCTAAACTGGAAGTCTTGGGCATCTCATACAATTTATAATGAAATAAAATTCATTCATTCACACAAAGATTTATATACTATCTTATTTCAAATAATTCTAGATTGTAAATTGTCAAACATTACACCTTAAAGTAACCTTCCAAAATTTTGTGTCTTTCAGATGTGTTCAACTTTAATTGTTGGACTTACCAATCAGTATACCTGATACCAAGTTGGAAAAAACTAGGACTATTAGAACTGCCTTGTAAACAATTTAGACAGCAGCAAAACATGATAATTTTCTGGAGGTTTTTGTTCTAATGAAATGATATCTAGATTTTGATGCCCTGGAGAAGACAGCACTGAAATCTATGTTTTGGATCTTAGAGTAAGAAAGGCCTTCAATTCAGCCATTAATAGATACATCACATAGAGCCTTTGCAGTAAGATGGTTTATGAATCTCCTAGATTCATCTGCTAGATTAAATATACTGAATATCATTACAACTTGTGGAGTTCTTGGTGCTCTCTGAGTTTGGTTGTTTGCTTATGAACGTTTCATTACCTGATTAGATAACATCATCAGTGATAGTGACAGAGGTGAAATGCTCCTGGTTCAGACCGGATCAGGCGATCCGGTAGCGATGGCGGCAGGTAGTTTGGAGAACTGGTAGCAAAAATCCCTGGCCCCCTCCCCGCCCATGCCTATCCAATCACCCAGTCCCCACTTGCCCACTTGGCAGTTTGCTGCTTCTTTCAGGCTCGCTTGCTTTTCCTGCCTTGCTTCGGCTGCTGCAATCAATTGCATCAACTAGCAACTGAATCTGCTTGCCTGCAATCAATCCAATTGGTGAGCAACTCAATCTGCCTGCCTTGTGCCTTCAATTTGGTAAGTAACTGGGTTTTTTGGGGGATGGGGGATCTTTAAACAAATAGTTAATTGGGGGTTTTTTAGGAGTTTTTTTTTTTTTTTTAGACATAGCAATTTAAAGTTAAGGAAGTTTTAAATTTAGCTACTTTTATCTAAAAATATAAATAAAATAAAATAATAAAATAAAACATTTGTGCAGCTTTCTGAGATTTGGTGTGTTTCTGTAGTGTTTCACTTTTTTTATTTTTTATTTTATTATTTATTATTATTGGCCACGCCCACCTGGTCACCTGACCACCAAGCCATGCTCACAGAACCGGTAGGGAAAATTTTTATTTTTTTTATTTTTCTAAAATATTATTTTATTAGTTTTAAAAGTAAAACAACGGACATTGCTCAATGTCTCTGGTTTCTAACATTTACATCAAAATCAAGTTAATAAGTAATCTATTCCTTGCTCTTTATAGAAATTTACATATCTCCTACTTCATTATATATCAAGTATACAGTATTTTACTCCCTAAGCAACTATGCATGTATTTAATAAATCAATATTACATTCACAAGTTCAATATACATTGATATATTAATATACATTGATATATACATTTCCAGACATTCGTTATGTCTTGTTTTTTGGCATTCTTCCTCTTATCTAACCAATTATAAAATTTATTCCAGACTTCATAGTATGTTGATTCACTTTTGTCTTTGAGTTCTAAAGTAAGTCTGTCCATCTCTACACAACTGTAAATTTTGTGTAATACTTCTTCTTCTGAGGATATTTCTTTACACTTCCATTTTTGAGCAAATGCTAATCTTGCCGCAGTAAGTATATGCAATATTAAATAGGTTACATTTTTGTCATATTTGCGAGTCAGAAAAATTCCCGCTTAACTTCTTTCTTTTTTTTTATTGGCTTTTATTGTAATATATAATAATACAATTCAATGTTTTTTCAGTTCCGTGGTGTTCATACATATATATATATATATTGTTTACATGGTATTACATCTTTACTTAGTTATAATTCAAAAAATACTAATACTCAATTCTTTTTTTGATTATTATTAACTTGTCATTATACCCCCTCATACTTTACTTTTTGTTTCTTTCCTCCATCCACTTATACCACATTTCCCACTCCATGTAATATTCCGTATTCTCTCTTTCATTTATCTCAAGAGTTAGCTTATTCATCTCGGTGCGCTCTAGTATTTTTCTGATTACATGTTCTTTAGAAAAATTCCCGCTTAACTTCTATTTTAAACATTAACATCTCTTCTAACCAGCTCCTTATTTGCTGCCAGAAACTTTTGGCTTTTGAGCACTCCCACCACATATGGTAATATGACCCTAGTTCCACCTCACATTTCCAACAAATTGGGGAGTATTTTTTACTAATTCTTGCCAATCTTGTGGGTGGGAAGTGCCACCTTTGAAACATTTTATACAGGTTTTCTTTATGAGAAGCCGCCAGTGTGATTTTGATATTTTTTCCCCACAGATTTTGCCAATTGTCCAAATCGATACTGTATCCAAAACATCTACTCCAGATTATCATCATCTCTTTAACTTGTTCTTCAAGCATATCTTGTTCTAATAAATAGTGGTACGGTTTCTTTATGGCCTTTCCCTCTGTGCTTAGTAAAATTTTATCCAGTTCTGATGATTCTAATTTTATATCCCGCTCTTTTTTATCCTTTGTAAATTTGGATTGTATTTGTAGGTATATCCACCATTCTAATTCAATTCCTTCTTTCTTTAACTTCTTCCTTGATTTTAATTCCCCTTTCATGTTTAATAATTCATTATATATAATAGCCCCTCCCGTTTTGAGAAGATTAGGATGTGTGAGCATTTCTACTGTCGCTATCCAATTGGGGATGTCTATATAGTTACTTCTTTTGGTTTTAATCCAAATATCTAAAAGTGCCCTCCTAATATAATGCCTTTGGAAGTACTGGTGAACCTTATACTTATCTTCCTAGATGATAGCGTGCCACCCTATTTGAAGTTCATGTCCTTCTAGTGTCAACAGTCTTCTATTTTTGAGGTGTAACCAATCACTTAACTAAACCAGGGCTGCTGCTTGCCGATATTTTTCCCAATTTGGAAAACCAAATCCTCCTCTTTCTTTTTCATCTTGTAATAATTTTAATTTAATTCTTGGCTTTTTGCCCTGCCATATAAATTTTGCTATAATTCTATTCAAATCTGTAAAGAAATCTTTTTTGAGCTGGATTGGTATATATTGAAATAAATATAAAATTTTGGGTAGCATGTTCATCTTAATCGTAGCAACCCTCCCCATAAAGGAGAGTTGCAATCTTCCCCATATTTTAAAATCAATTTTAATTTGCTCAATTTTACTCTTTAAGCGTCACGCATCTTGATGTCAATTGAATCCCTAGATATCTAATTTTTTTTAAAACTATCTGAATATCAATTTTTCCCTCTATATCTCTTTTTTGCTCCTCCGTCATGTTTTTTACTAACATTTTTGTTTTGTCCTTATTTATCTTTAAGCTGGCTACCTCCCCATATTCCTCCAGTACTTCCATTAGCCATATGCCTGGCTAATGGAAGTAGAGTAGTTTCACTGTAACTACACAAACACACAAAATCTCACAAAGCTGTATGTGGCATTTTGTATGTGGAAAAAGTGTGAAAATTAGTTTTTGGGCTTTTTGTGCCTCTGTGAGGTTCCTTGTTGCAGGGGCCATGTTGGGTGAAGTGCAGCTGCTTTTACATTGTGTGTGAGTCTGTTGTGTTGTGTATGTGTAAAGTGTGAAAGTTGGTTTTTGGTACCTCTTATTGTTTTGTGTACTTTGTTTATTATTTTTATTATTTATTATTATTGGCCATGCCCACCCAGTCCCCTGACCACCAAGCCATGCCCACCAGGTCCCCTGACCACCAAGCCACGCCCACAGAATCGGTAGGGAAAATTTTTAGATTTCACTCCCGGATAGTGAGTGTGGGCTTTGTTCCTTGTTTACATAGGATAGCTTGTCCTACCAGGTTGGTGGGGGTGTGATTTTCTCCTCTGTACTTCCTTAATTAGGGTATTGTATTCTATTTGATTGTTTGTTGTTATCCTCATCAATAGAAAAAATAATAGCAAATTAGCACAACAAAAAACAACCAATACTAACAAAGTGCTCCATTACCAAACTAACAACCCAACCTTCCACAAGTGGAGCTGTGTAAGAACATTATTCAGACAAATACAAATACACTGCAGATACCCAGAACAAGAAAATAGACCACCTATACAATATATTCCAACAAAATGGATATCTACATGACCACTCAATAAATGACCACTCAAACCACTATAGCACAACCAACATAGGCTACTGCCATACATCAAAAACATCTCAGAAACACCAGCAGACTATTACAATTATACTGCATAGCCTTCACATACAGAAACATCTAAATATTTTATCCTCTTTAAAACAGGCTTTGGTATAAAGTATATGGTCTTACTAGTGATATACAGGTTCATTCAACAAATCACTCATCAATAGACATAGAAATATACCACATTTACACATGTAAATATAGACAATAGAAATGCTAATAAGGAAAAAAAAAACACTAGAACACAGTTTCTTTAACAAACAACATTCAAATAAGCAGGGATTAATACCAAACAATTAATCAGAAAAAAATACACTAAACAAGGAACTACCAAGGAGAAAACTACATTTCCACCAACACTGGCAGGTAACAAAACATCTGCAAGCAAACAATCAAGTTCATATATTCTTTTCTAGTAGTATCATTACTTCTTCTATGAAAGGGCCATTTAGCTTGCAGATATATATTTAAAAAACTTTCAACAGATCAGGATTTCTGGATCATGCCTGCATATCTATATTATTATTATTATTATTATTATTATTATTATTATTATTATTATTATTATTATTATTATTATTATTATTATTATTATTATTTATTAGATTTCTATACCGCCCTACTCCCGAAGGACTCAGGGCGGTGCACAGCCAAACAATAAAAACACATACAATACAAAATTTAAAAAATAGAATAAAATCAAATTAAATAATTTTGGCCCCGACAAATTTAAAACCCCAAACTTTTAAAACCAATTTAAAATTGAATATATAAATACTAAAAAATATTTAAAATATTTAAAATATTTAAAATTTTAAAAATCTTTTATAAAAGAGGGGGAAAATTAGGCCAGGCCGGCCTGGTGAAATAGTAAGGTCTTTAAGGCGCGGCGGAAGGTGCGCAGATCCGGGATCCTCCGTATCTCTGGGGGGAGCTCGTTCCAGATAGTAGGTGCCCCCACAGAGAAGGCTCTCCCCCTGGGGGCCGCCAGTCGGCATTGTTTGGCTGACGGCACCCGGAGGAGCCCCTCTCTATGGGAGCGTACCGGCCGGTGGGAGGCTATTGGTGGTAGTAGGCGGTCCCGCAAGTACCCGGGTCCTAAGCCATGGAGCGCTTTAAAGGTGGTAACCAAAACCTTGAAGCGCACCCGGAAGACCACCGGGAGCCAGTGCAGCTCGCGCAGGAGAGGTGTTACATGGGAACGCCATGTCGCTCCCATTACCACCCGCGCGGCCGCACTCTGCGCCAGTTGGAGCCTCCGGGTGCTCCTCAAGGGGAGCCCCATGTAGAGAGCGTTGCAATAGTCCAGGCGGGAGGTGACAAGGGCATGAGTGACCGTGCGTAAAGAGTCCCGATCCAGAAAGGGACGCAACTGGCGAATCAGGCGAACCTGATGAAAAATCCTCCCGGTCACGGCCGTCAAGTGCTCTTCTAAAGACAGCCGTGAGTCCAGGAGGACGCCCAAGTTGCGAGCCCTCTCCGTGGGGGCCAATGATTCGCCCCCAATAGTCAGTGATGGCGTCAACTGACTATATCGGGACGTCGGAAACCACAGCCACTCAGTCTTGGATGGGTTGAGCCTGAGCCTGTTCCTCCCCATCCAGATCCGTACGGCCTCCAGGCACCGGGACATCACTTCAAGGGCATCGTTGGGGTGATCCGGGGTGGAGATGTACAGCTGGGTGTCGTCAGCGTACTGATGGTACTCCACCCCGAAACCACGGATGATCTCGCCCAGCGGCTTCACATAAATGTTGAACAGGAGAGGCGAGAGGACCGACCCTTGCGGCACCCCACATATGAGGGGCCTCGGGGTCGATCTCTGTCCCCCTGTCAACACAGACTGCGACCGGTCAGAGAGAAAGGAGGAGAACCACCGCAACACAGTGCCTCCCACCCCCAACTCTTCCAACCGGTGCAGCATGATACCATGGTCGATGGTATCAAAAGCCGCTGAGAGATCTAACAGGACCAGGACAGAGGAGCACCCCCTGTCCCGAGCCCTCCAGAGATCATCAACCAACGCGACCAATGCCGTTTCCGTGCTGTACCCGGGCCTGAAGCCCGACTGGAACGGATCCAGATACGTCGTTTCATCCAGGTGCTGGGCGAGCTGTTGCGCGACCACACTCTCAACAACCTTCACAACAAAGCGAAGATTGGAGACCGGACGATAATTTACCAACATTGCCGGGTCCAGGGAAGGCTTCTTGAGGAGAGGCCTCACCACCGCCTCTTTCAAGGCGGCGGGAAAGTCACCCTCACTCAGCGAAGCGTTTATAATCCCCTGGAGCCAGCCTCGTGTCACTTCCCGGGAAGCCAGTACTAACCAGGAAGGACACGGGTCCAATAAACAAGTGGTCGCGTTCAGTCTACCCAGAATCCTGTCCACGTCCTCAGGGGTCACAGGATCAAACTCATCCCAGATAACATTCTCAAGACCTGCCCCCGTCTCTCCCCCTGAGACTACCCAGTCGGAGTCCAAATCTTCCCGAATCTGAGTGATTTTGTCATACAGATACTGAACAAAATCCTCGGCTCTACCCTCCAAGGGGTCCTCCCGCGCTTCCTGGTGGAGCAGGGAGCGGGTCACCCTAAAGAGGGCGGCCGGGCGATTATCTGATGACGCAATAAGAGCAGCAAAATAACTACATTTCGCTGCTTTTATCGCCACTAAGTAATTCCTAATGTGGGATCTTACTAGCGTCCGGTCAGATTCAAGAAGACTGGCCCTCCAACTACTCTCTAGGCGTCTTTTCCGGCGCTTCAACTCCCTCAGCTCCTCGGTAAACCGAGGAGCCAATTGAGATCGGCGCCGGGTCAGAGGCCGCAAAGGCACGACCCGATCCAGAGCACCAGCAGCCGCCCTATCCCAGGCGGCCACCAGGTCTCCAGTCGAGGCGTGTGCCAGAACCTCAGGAAATGGCCCAAGCTCCGTCTGGAATCTGTCAGGTTCCATCAGGCGCCTGGGGCGGAACCATCTGACCGGCTCCGCCTCCCTGCGGCGGGGTGCAGCGGTTCGAAAGTCGAGACGAAGGAGAGAGTGATCTGACCATGACAAGGGTTCAGTAACTATATCCCCTATATCAAGATCCCTCAACCACTGTCCAGAGACAAAAACCAGATCCAGCGTGTTTCCCCCTGTGTGGGTAGGGCCATGAATTAACTGGGTCAGGTCCATAGCTGTCATGGAAGCCATGAACTCCCGAGCCATCTCTGACGTCTCACCCACGGACGGCAGGTTGAAATCCCCCATAACCATAAGCTTAGGGGTATTAACCGCCACCGCGGCGATGACGTTGAGTAGCTCGGGCAGGGCTGTTGCCACGTGGCAGGGAGCCAGGTACGTGATCAGCAAACCCATCTGAACCCCATGACCCCATTTCACAAAAAGGGATTCACAGCCGGCCGTCTGAGGAACAGTGGCCTCCCTCGGTCTCAGACCTTCTTTAATGATAACCGCTACCCCCCCGCCCCTCCCCTGTGACCTCGGCTGATGGAATGCTTGGAAACCTGGCGGGCACATTTCAACGAGGGGAACCCCCCCTCCTGGCCCAACCAGGTCTCCGTAATACCTGCCAGGTCCGCACCCCCCTCCTGAACAAGATCACAGATGAGGGGGGCTTTATTTACTATGGACCTGGCATTGCACAGCATCAGCCGAAGGCCTGGGTCCTGAGGGTCTATGCAACCTGAGGAGCGAGTAGAGCCTTGGGGGCCGGAGCACGCCACCGCTCGTAGACAGCGAGTGCGCACTCCCCTAACACGATATGGCCCCCTGCTCCCGCCATATCTATCCCTCCCACCTACAGTACTGATGTTCAAAAAACTATCCGGACAAGCTCTAACCCCCCCCTCGATCCCGGGTCCTCCATCCCCCACACCACGCTTCACTGCCAGACCCGACCCTCCCCCTTGTGGGTTATCCCCCATACCCACAGCCCGAATTCCAATCTGACCCTCCCCCTCCCTAGGACCCCTTAAAAATTTGATTAAAAATTTTGTTAAAAAACCCCTCAATCCCCTCGTTTTCACATGCCACCTCTCTGGGTCCCAAAACCCTTCCTTGAGGTGGGCCCTCGATAGTGAGGAGGGCCACATCTGCGAGAAGGGGGAATCTCGCAGCGCAAGAAGATCTGCAGTCGTATACATCTCCAAAATGCAGCGATGGAGGCCCAAAGCTCAGACAGGGGACTTCACAAAAGATGTAACACAGCCAATTGTTCATCGATGTGCTGTTGGTGTCTCAACTGTCCTCCCACAACAGCAGGAGGGTCCTAAAATTATCTCCTCCAATGGGGGCGACCTCCGGCCCGCCCTCTCACAGCGGAACCCCACGGGGCCGTAGATTGAAAAAGTTCTCCCACAGACAAGAGCCATGATGTAATAGAGGACCCCTCAACAGTTGCATCAGTTTGGCTGACCATGGTCGGAAGAAAGATTTATCAGTCTATCAGTCAGTCTATGAGTCACGCCAGGGGTGAAGATGGAAAATCCTTGGCAAAGTCTTATACTCAAGATCATATTCGAGTAAGTCCTGATGAAAAAGGGAAAGAAGGGAAGGGGAAGAAGGAAGAGGGGAAGAAAAGGGGGGGGAGAGAGAGGATTCCCTCAATTAGGGCGAATAATAAGCCCATTTAGGCAGACACAGTACCTGGGAGGGGGAGGAGAAAAGGGCTGGTATCTATGTGACGGAAAACTCCTCCGTCGCCCCCCAGCCCTACATTCCTCAGATAGTTCAGTTCTTCCGGGATAACAAATCCAAACCCCAGCCTCCATTGGATGTCACAGGGGGCCTCCAGGTCCTCTACAGCTGCCAAGATATCCCGGGAGGGGGTCTTTCTTCTCCAGTCCGTTATGCTCCTCTCAGTTTTCACCCTCTAGCAAGGCCCCTTCTCCGGCAATAGGGCCTGAGAACAGCTCCAGTACTTCCATGGGGTGTGCCATGGCCCAGTTTAATGTTGGGGCCGGCCTCACCACCCCCGCTGATATCCACGCCACCATTCCCGGTTTCCAGGGGCCGCTGAGGAAGTTCCTGAGTGGGGCAGATGAAATTTCAACAGGCTGCCACCACTCGCTGCCCCACAGCCATACTTCCCCTTTCACCTTGCTGCTATCGCTGCCCACAAACAAACCACCATAGCACCACTTTCGGCGGCGTTGGAGCAGCGCAGCCAACTTCTTCGCCGGCGCCTCTAGGCATGTCCAGGGGCGAGGGAGATCTCAAAAACCCTCGCCCCCTCCGCTGACTGACCCCCCCGCCGCCAGCAAGCCACATCTCCATATCTCCGTTCTCCGCTCTCTGCTCTCCGCT
This sequence comes from Pantherophis guttatus, assembly GCF_059756535.1. NCBI lineage: Eukaryota > Metazoa > Chordata > Lepidosauria > Squamata > Colubridae > Pantherophis > Pantherophis guttatus. The sequence continues at coordinate 82,082,437 of NC_142066.1, forward strand.
CGGCTCGGCTCCACTCTCCCTTCTCCTTCTCCTTCCCAGCAGCGCCGCCGATCTCCACTCCCCACTCGGCTCGGCTCTCGGCGGCGTCGGCGGAGTCGGAGCAGCGCGGCCACATTCTCCCTCGCCGCCTCCGACTCCGGGGGCGTCCAGGGGCGAGGAAGATCGCAAAACCCTCGCCCCGAAGCCATCCGACCGAATCAGGGGTCGCTGATGGTCGAGCTCCCCTGCAGCACCCCCTCGAGCCCCAGAAAGTCCTCCATCCAGCCGCAGCACCTCACCTCACGACTGCCATCTTGCGCATGCTTACTTCAAAATATATTGGTTTTGGCAGAGGATTGTGTGAGAATTCAAACTATTGTGGTTTGAAAATCATGGCATTACTCAGCGTATTGTGTGAATCCAAACAATTGTAATGTATTCAGTCCTATAGTTCAGAATTCCACAGCTTAACATCATGTGCAAATCTGATCGTATTTAATTTGATGCTAACTTGCTTGTCTCATTTGTCTTTCTGATGGCTACATTTATGTCCAAAGGACATATTAATAAGGTACAGATCTGTATGTGAAAATATTTATGTATCATCAAATATTTGAGTAATATTATATGTCAGATATTTAGATACCATTGTTATATTTTCAAATAGACATCTAATGCAGCATATGGGCATATTTGCAAGATATGCTACTTCTACCTTGATGCCATGGACAAGCATCTTTCAGACTATTTCAAATGCTTTATACTTAATCTGGATATGGATTGGGCAGGATTTCAAACCATTTACTCAAAATCATACTCCCAAGGTTTATTTTCTGTAATATAAGCCACTTGTTTCCTCCATTGTTATAGATAAGAGACATACATTCTGCTCCATTTTTGCTTTTCTGTTGATGCACTTCTACTTGAGTAGCATCTACCATATTCAATTTGTTAAACCATCTTGGGTTTTTAAATCAAGTTTATGAAGAAAATAGTCATTTCTTGGTGAGAAAATGAAACTGTCACCCATCTGTTTCACCATATTCAGTTACAGAGGTTCTTCATTTACGTTTTTGCCATGCAGTTGTTTCAAAGACTGGTTGTGTGAAAAAGTAGCATTTCAAATGTGGTTCAATACTTCTTGAAAAGTAAGCATTTAAGAGTCAAGATGGATGAATCTGGCAGGACTGCACTTTCTCTGAACTTAAAGCTATTTTGACTATAAGAGGCCAAGAGTTGCCTTTGTCAAGATGGACAACATATAATCTTAATAAGTAATTAGAATAAATGAATATTTTAATATACTAATTTTTTTTTGCATCCCTCTTATGAAGAAAAATGGTAAATTGGGGGAAATTCTTATTAAGGAGAAAGAAGGGAAAATGGAGTGGAATTCTTAATTATACCTCCTTTGGAGAAATAGTCTAACTAATTCTTTGAAATAAAGTGACTGTTCTTTAGTTTTTAACACAAAAGTAGGTGGGAGGATTATGGAAATTCAGCATGATGGCTTGATGCACTAAACAGTTCCCTCCAAAGTTTAGCAACATTGAAGCTCTGGTGCCACAAGTCTGAGCTCAGAAGATTCCAAGTAGCTGCAGTTGTGGAAAAGCTGCAGCTGCTGATGGCAGATCAGTTCAGCTCTGGCCAGGATCTGAGCTGTTAAGAGAGGCTGCAATTCTGGAATGCTCCAAAATGAAACACTGCAGAAAACTTCGGTTTTATTAATGAGGCTTCTCTTTTTTTTTTTACTTTACATTATTAAAGAAGGAAAGAGAGCTTGTAACTAATATGGTGCATGGGAGGGATCTATTAGAATGATGTCATAGTGAAAGGGAACTGTTAGATCGGCGCAGGGAAAGAAAGACGCGACCAGCTCTGGTCCATTCAGCACTTTATTCAAGCACAAGAATAAGACGAGCGGCTGTGCTGCCGGGGCTCTTTAAATACGCTCAGGCAGACTCAGCCGCCCAATGACAGTTCTTTAAATCTCCCGCCGGAGGATTAGCCAATCCCCGGCGGATGTCCTTATAAGGACATAACACTCCTCCCCCCTTAGTCTGAAAGCTGTCCATCAGAATCAATATCAATATGCGTAACGAACTCACGCAGGTAGGTGGGACGCCTGATGGTTCTGGAAGACCTGCGCAGTTCACTCCGAGCTTCGCCGCTGACCTGGGTGGGTGAAGCTCCTGTCCTCTCCGGCTCCCCGGTTGAGGCAGCCTGGAGTCTGGCCGTCGAGTGTGCGGGACCCGTCCCAGCACCTCCGGCCGCAATGTCTGCTGGTGTCGCCGGTCCTTCCCTCGCCCGTAGTCTCTGGAACCTCGCAGTTGGACATCGCCGCTGACCGGTGGGTGACGTCCGAAGCCCGGTAAGTCCGCTGGTGTTTTTTTGGACTTCTGCGGCTCCCGATGGTGTCAATGTTGGTCATGGTCGACCTTGCCGGGTGGTGTTCGCCTCCACTGTCGGGTTGGTGCAGATCGACCTTGCGGGGTTGGCGCTGGCCGCCCTGGTCGGGTTGGTGGTGGGGGTCTCCCTCACCGGTCGGTCACTGGCTGGCTTTGCTGGGGTGTTGTATGCTCTCCTCGCCTGGTTGTTCCCGGTCTACTCGCCTGGAACGGAGGTCTCCCTGGCTGGGGTGTTGTTTGTCACCTCTGCTGGGGGTGTGTGGTTCTTCCCCCCTGGGTAGCCCCCGGTCTACCTCAATGCTGCAGTGGAGGTCTCCCTCGCTGGGATGGCGGGTGCCCTCCTCGCTGGGTTGGTGTTGACGTCCCTCAGGCTGTGGGTACCGGTCTACTGCTCTGGATTTCCGCCGGTTCAGCTCGCGGTAGTGGCATTGGTCGGCTTCTTCGGGGTGTCGTAGGTCTGCCTCGTCGGGGTGTGGTTGGCCTACCTCATTGGGGTGTTGCAGGCCCACCTCATGTGGGTGTTGCAGGCCTACCTCGTCGGGGTGTTGCAGGCCCACCTCGTCGGGGTGTTGCAGGCCCACCTCGTCGGGGTGATGTGCCCCCTTCTGTTGCAATGTCTGCAGATGGCATCCCTCCACTTGCAGCTGGCTCTGGTGTGGTCCCCTCTGCAGCTGGCACAGCACTCCCCCCGATCACTTTTCCGAGCGGTTTCCCGCTTCGGGGGTCTGGAGACCTTCTGCACGGCCGATTCTTCATCGGATTCCGATCCAGCTGTGGAATCCTTGGTCGATGATTGTGCAGCTCTGTGAATTTTATGGAGTCCTTTTGCCCAGAGCACTACGGCTGCTGCTCTCTCGGAGGTCTTGGAGGCCGTAGCTTCCTCCACCACGTCCTTGAGCACGAGTTTCTTCTTGCTCAGGAACTTTTTCTGTAGGGCTCTGTCCCTCATGCCAAAAACCACGTGGTCAGCTATGGCATTGTCCACATGATCGAATTCACAGCTGGCTGCGATTTGGCGCAGGGCGGCCACGAATTTCTTGATGGTTTCACCTTCCTTTTGATCCCTCTGGTGGAAGGTGAACCGATTTGCCACCGGTGTTCCCGTTGGGGCATAGTAGTCCTGCAGGATCTGTTGCAGGTCCGTCCATGGCAGCTCTTCAATGTCCCTTGGTGCCACCAGGTTGATGGCCATCTCAAGGACATCAATGCCGCAGTTTGCCAGGAAAATGCCCTTTTTGCGGTCATCATCAGCATCCCTGATGTTGTTGCCTCTCAGGAATTGCCTGAATCTGATCATGTGGGACTTCCATTTCTCCTTCCCTGGGCGGAAGGGGGAAAGGGTCAACAATGTGGCTTCAGCTGCTGCCATGCCGCTGGAAGGTGCCTACGAGTGACTTCAGCTGCCTAGTGACTTAGCTCTTGAGGTTGGCTTCGTGCCACGAGGTTCGTTGCTTGGTTCTTGATTTCTTCGTCGCCAGTGTTAGATCGGTGCAGGGAAAGAAAGACGCGACCAGCTCTGGTCCATTCAGCACTTTATTCAAGCACAAGAATAAGACGAGCGGCTGTGCTGCCGGGGCTCTTTAAATACGCTCCAGCAGACTCAGCCGCCCAATGACAGTTCTTTAAATCTCCCGCCGGAGGATTAGCCAATCCCCGGCGGATGTCCTTATAAGGACATAACAGGAACATAACCTGATTGTGTGTTGTTGCCTCTGCAAAAGGCCCACAATGGTTCCTTTTATCAATTAGGTAATGTCTGACCCAGCTGGATGGAAATTAATTTATTTTATGCTAGATGGTGTTGATATATTACCAATCTTAAAAGAGCTATAGGCCCATTTATTTTTCTATGAGTAAAATTGTGTTTGGGCTTTATCATACTTAGATGGACTGACAAAGTTTAAGAGAGAACAAACCTAGAGAGAACAATTCACCTGCTTAATGGTCCTCATGTATTTTTATATGGGGCCCACCTGTAAACATTTAGCCATTTCAGATATATTAATATAGAAAATTAAACAGCATCATACCACCAGTCAACAATGAGCAAGTGTTTATCTTGTTTTTCATTTGTAAGGTCAATTTATACCTAGTCAGTATATACTAGAAAATAATTTAAGTAAAAATACTCAGAGCCAAATTTTGTAACCCAGTGATCTTTTTTTGTATATGAACTTCTAACATTCACTGACAGTACATTTTCATGCTGAATAATGGTAAAAATTCTAACACTTCCTGGATACACCATGTTGGCAAAGGATGTGCATGAAGAAAGCAGCAAGCTTGTCTCTTCAAAGAGTGGCATAGCAATTGTGTTATATTGTTAGCTTCTTGGGTTTTAGGAACATCTGAAACAAGCATAATGCCTTATTTCCTGAAAATATAAACCTGCCATATTTAATTTTTTCATTAAGAAAGTTATAACATATGGAAAGGAAAAGCTCCATTGCATGCTGCAGTCCGGACAAAAAGCAGAGGCTGACATTTAAGTAGCACAAATAAGTAGAAAAATTACCAAGCAATCTTTTGCCAAAATTTTATATAACATTAAATTATCATGGAACCTGTTTTGTTTTAATGTAAATTATAAACCCACTCACCTTAAACTTCCACATTTTTAAATATGTAGAAATTAAGTTACAATGACTTGTTCAATCACAGTAGTTATAGTAAGGCAGGTTACTATGTAGTAACTGAACTGTAAAAATTAAGACCATGAGAGGACAGCAAAGAATTAGTGTGCTATATCAATCACTTGGCTGTTTTCTACTGGACATCCAGATTTTTGTAGCTTATATATGATATATATAATTATGTGAATCTTTTATGTAAATAAAACAGATTGTGCAACAAGGCACAGTTGACATGACTGGGTCCAGGAGACCAGATTCTGCTGCCCGCAGAGATGCTGTAAATCAGAATTAGCTCTTTAGAATCAATGGTTAAAGGAATGTAAAGACAAGAAAAGAGATCTTGCCCAATCAACAGCAAAAACATAAGTGATATGTTCATTTCTGATGAAGACCCATTTTTTATTCCCTAAAAACAGATCAGCCCTGTAAAGCTCCTTTAAGTCCCTGGTATGCTAAACTGATATTGGAGCTTAACTGTTGTAACACCAGAAAGACTAATACTTCTGAAAGAAAATGGTTTATGTTTGTTATCTGGTAAATAAGCTCTGTAGCTCCCCACCCCCCTGGTTTCCAGGCCTGTTCTCAGATTGAGAATTATTTGTGAAACCTCAAAATGTTATAGGGAAGACCTAGAAAACCAGGTTAGGACTGTTAGGAGACTAGAACTGCCAAACCTACTGAGTCACTGAAGTGGGGATGGAAAACACACAATATGAACAGCTAAGCTGAAAAAATGCAGCTGAAACTAACTCTTCTTCTGAATTGTTCTTAAGCACAAAAATACTGCATTTCTGATGTAATTGTTGCTATTCGTTTTGGGTTGCCCATGTAGTACCTATGTTCATGGAGCATGTTCAACTCAGTAAATGAATTAAGGCATTGTCTGATTTCAGGCAAAGCACTGGATTGTAATCTAACAGATCATAAAGTGATTCAGCAGAATGTGTAAATCCCAAAAATAATCACAATCACCACCAAAGTTAACATTAAAGAAGCTTAGTATGCTCTGGAAATGTAGCCACTAGTCTTTGATTGACTTGGTTTTGTGAACACAATCTTAGCATAATGGGCTTACACATGAATTTTGGTTACCATTTACCTGAACAATATTTATTTATTTATTTATTTATTGGTTCGATTTATATGCTGCCTTTTTCTGGAGACTCAGGGTGGCTTACAATGTGTTAAGCAATAGCCTTCATACTTTTGTATATACCTGCTTAGTAGGGCTCCCCCCCCCAGGTGGTGTTCTTTTTTATACAAAGTCATCTTATTGCCCCCACAAACCGGGTCCTCATTTTACCTATCTCGAAAGGATGGAAGGCTGAGTCAACCTTGAGCCTGGTGAGATTTGAACTTGCAGTAATTGCAGGCAGCTGGTGTTACTTAACAGTGCTTTAGTCTGCTGCGCCACCAAGGAATATATGGAAGCATGTGAGTGGAGGATTCTAAACTAAGCTTTTCAAAAATCATACTATACAGACTGAACTACAGTCAGAAGATTTGCACACTGTAAGCCATTGGTTGTGGTTTATCACTCTACTAAGTACAGTGGCTGACTTAATAAAGTGCTCCAAGCAAGCTATCTTATGGTTTAGTACCATACGTAGGTCATGCCAGCAGCAACTTTAGCAGCATTATTTTTGCCAATTCTGAATTGTAGACTAAGTTGTTTCTCTCTCTCTCCCTCTTTCTCCCTCTCTCTTCCTCCCTCTCTCTCATTTCTTAGCGTTAACAATGTACAAATAATATACAAGGTTTTTAAAAAATTCTTACATATAGGAAAAGATAATGGGAAAGACTTTGAGGAACAGGAGGAAGAATTGCCACCAAGATATTAATCAGATAAAAAGAACATCTCAAATATGCTGATCCTTAGGTCACATGAATATGGGTTGCGGGGGAGGAAGCCCATTCATGCCTTCAAGATTTTGTAACCATATCTTTAAAATAAAATTAGCATTAGCATACATTATATTGATTTCCTACTCTGATCTGCCTTGAACGATTAACATACACCCACCAAATGCCATAATAGTCCTCTCAAAAATATAAATGTCGGGCTCACCTCCCATCCTGGTTCAATGCCTAAGGGGAAAAAGCCAGGTATTAATGACTTTCCAGAAGGCAATAAGTGTAGGAATCTTTTTTTTTAAAATTGATTTATATGCTGCCCTTCTCCGGAGACTCAGGACGGCTTACAATGTATTAAGCATATTTCAGGGAGGAGGCCATTCCATAGGATAGGTACATCTACAAAAATGCTAATTTCCTTGGTCCTGCCAGATAGCTATATTTAATAGAGAGACCTCAAGCAAGCTCATCCTCCAATCAAATGTTAATTGTTAATTAACAAGGAAAGTAGTCCCTCAAATAACCTGGCCTTATGTGATAAGCTCTTTAAAGTTGATGAATTGAATTGCACCCAGAAAGAAATTGGAAATGGTCAGCTTGTACAACAGAGGTGCAACATGGATGAACCATGGGAAACCCGAAACTGTGTGTATTCCATTGCATTTTAGAACAGTTGAATTTCAGAGGCAGCTGCATGTAGAGTGTATTGCAATAGTCTAAATGGAAAAAGACTTGGGTATGAGTGACCAAGTTTTCCTAGATTTCTTTGCTAGTTCTGAAGTGGAGGGGACATATGTATTGGAATATTCTCCTGGTCAAATAGAGCTGTCATGCCACTCCTAAAGATTTTTTTAAAGTCTTTTCTTGCAAGAAGCAGAATATTTACTTTGATGATGATGATTAGGAGGACAATGATAATGAAGGTATATCCTTTTTTTGTTTCTGCCTTTCCCATGTTGCTCTGCCCACTTTTAGACTCTTCTTCTCAGTATGCCACACAAGATTAAATGCAATCCTTTGCCTAAAGAAGGTTTACTTTGATCCCAATTACCCTTGATAGATCTTCCATACATATATTTCCATATATTGCAAATAATTGAAAACCTTTTTTAAAAAAGGGTTTCAATCCTATAATAACAAGTCTTATATCTGAAGAGTCCACAGTTTATGGCATTTAGTGTTTTGGTCTGAATATTTGTAGATCCTTTCATCTTCTACACCTTTGATTCAATGGTGAAATCCAATTTTTTTTACTATCAGTTCTGTGGGTGTGGCTTGGTGGGCATGGTGTGGCTTGGTGGGCATGGGTTGGTGGTTGTGGCAGGAGAAGGATACTGCAAAATCTCCATTCCCACCCTACTCCAGGGGAAGGATACTGCAAAATCCCCATTCCCTCCCCACTCCTGGGGGAAGGATATTGCAAAATCTCCATTCCCACCCCACTTTGGAGTCAGCAAGAGGAGGTATTTGCTGGTTCTCTGAACTACTCAAAATTCCACTGCCGGTTCTCTGAACTGCTCAAAATTTCCACTACCGGTTCTCCTCGAAGTTACGACTGTCCTCACATTTTACGTTTTTGCCCTATCTTGTCACCATGATGAAGAGAAGCAGTTGTGAAATGAGTGACACGGTTGTTAAGAATGCCGCAACGGGCATAAATGTGAGGATGGTCATAAGTGTGAGGACCGGTCAAAAGTGCAAGGACCAGTCAGAAATGACTTTTTTCAGCCCTCTGTAGTCCCTATGCAGATAGCCACGCCCACCCGGTCACATAACCAGCTAGCCACGCCCACCCGGTCACATGACCACCAAGCCACACCCCCAACTAAGCCACGCCCACAGAACCGGTTGTTAAAAAAATTGAATCCCACCACTGAATAAGGCCAAGCGCTTATTTCAGGGTTAAAAAAAATATAAGACAGGGTCTTATTTTCAGGGAAACACAGTACTTTTTATGATAGATTACTGTCTTGGTTTTGCTATAGTTGATCCTTTGGTATTTGAATATAGATTCTCTTAACTGTGTTGTGTTTTAATTTGTGCATTATTAATTATAAGTCTTGTAAAATAATGGAGCCCTGTCCTAAATATTAGTGATCCAAAGGGTCACTATTATTTGGGATTGGTATTCATTGCCTATTGAAAAAGACTGGTTTATAATTTGCTGAGGTGATAACCACTTTTGTTTGGAATTATGTGGTGACTGGTACTCTTTGTATAGCTTTGCATTTTTCAATTAACAGCCATATCTATATTTTTTACATTGGTGATTATTTGAAAATATTTCCTTAGTCAATTTATTCCACCATTCTTACCTCTATATCCACAAGTGTGGATATAGTTGATGGGAATGGTATCCAATCTATTTTGAGAGTATATGTTGAGAAACATGAATGTAAGCCTTGTTTTGAATTGCACTTCTGGTTACTGACTCAAATAAATGAATTAGACTTTTGATTTGCTTTTTGTTTTATTTCAGTATCGGGGTCTTCAACCTAGGCCCATTTCTGATTGGCTTAGGAAGTCTTAGGTTTCCTTAGTATGTGTTGCTACGTTGACCTTGAAAGCCTGAATTTGTAGTGTTTCTCTAGCCAATTTTGCTATAAGTTTCTATACTTCTAATACACTTCTACTTCATTGCTTGCATATATGCCCTGTTTTTCTTTTTTTAATTTTTTTGAGCACTTATTTATATCTTGCTGGTTGTATTGCCAAGGAGCCCTGAAAGAAAGCAGAGCTGAGATAAGTTCTAATCCACCTTTCTGTGATAATGTGGCGCGAGTGAAAAAAGCCAGGGTTCTTCTTTCCACATTGTGGTAAGATTGGCGGCCTTTAATAGACACTGTACTAAAAAGACAGGGAGAGGGAGACAGAGAAAGATCTCAAGGACAATTCTGATCTAGAGACAAAGTGTGTTTCTAGAGAACTACAAATTGTATCTAGAAATGGAATAGAAGAGACAAGTGAATTGTCTACCAAAGTCTGCTCAATTATTAATTATTTTAGGAAAAAATGAAAATATAGGTGCAGCTGCCTATGGAATATCTAGAAGCTCTTGAAACAATATTATGTTTGCTCTGTGATCCTAGTTGATTGCTGCTCTGATATTGAAAAGATTTTCCCATAGTCTCTGACAAATACTAAGCCATGCTAGAAACAAATAAGAGAAATGTAGGTCTACTTACTTTAAAAGTCATTGATTACCTTGAACCTGATGAACAGAGTTTCCCATCTCCCTTTCTTTCACCTCCACATAAAATGAGGGAGAGTAAGGCACTTGTTTTTAGATAGCAATAGTCCCCTTGTAGTAGGATATTTTGCACATTGACTCTCTGTCTTTTATGTCTGCATGCTACACATACTGATTAGAGATATAATCTTATAATCTTCAAAGTTTCATCTTTTCTTGAAAGTATCCCCAGGCCAAAAGTCTTGCAGATCAGAGATCTTATAACTGGGAATAGTTTGAAAGTATTGATTCTCCATTTGTACAATCCAGACATTAATAACCAATTATATTCAAAGTTTTCATGACTTCCCAGTACCATGGAAAAGATTGTACACTATTTTGGTAGCTTTCACACACATTTCAATGATATAGAAATACTGTGAATGAAAACAATAATTGGATTCTTGGTTAAACCTCTTCAAATATTTAGGGAAAATGCTTTTCTTAGAGATCTCCAATTCATTCTGTCTGTAATTTATTTGTATTGAAGACAACTTGATACCTGAGTAATTAAGAGAAACTTGGTAAGGCTGCAATAAAATGTAAATACAGATACTGGGGTGAGAGAAAGAAGTGGAGTAATATAGATGCAGTTTGTCCAGTTCCTCTGGTTTCAGTGGAATTTATTCATCTACCTCAACTGTTGATTTAGGAGCATTTCACAAAAACTTCAGTATCTTTGTTTTCCAAAGGTGCTCTTAATGATAGAGTATGAGCATGCATCTTGCACATTTAAATAATCCTTTAAAGACTTGGAAATCCAACAAGATCAGTCTGCTCTTCCTAAGAATGTTTTTTTCAGCAGTCAAACTGTTATGTAAATAGGTTTGTTTGGCGGGCAGTTTGAATTAACTGACCCTCAGCTGATTGGCTGACCACCACAGCTGCAAGGTATATAAAGGGAGCTGTTCCCTAGGTCAGTTACTGGGTTCTCACCCTAATAAACAGAGCTGTTGTCACTCACTGCCTGGCTTGCTGCGTCCTCATTCACCCAACTTAACATTGGCGACGAGGATGGGATTTTGAGGCCAGCAGCCAAGGAAAGAGCTGAAGCCACAGCCGAAAGGAGCTGAAATCATGTTCCGAGAGAGAAGCGGAACAACCAACCACAGAATCCAGCCAGGTGAGCGAGCGGAGCACAGGAGAATCACAAAGGATGTCGGCCTACACCCCGTCAGTGCCTTTCAACCCCAAGGAGGAGAAGTGGGGGTCGTACATGTCCCGGTTCGAGTGCTCCATGGTGGCCAATGACCTGCAGGGACTACCGGATGTAAGGAAGAAGGCCCTGTTCCTGAGCCACTGCAGATCACGAGTGTTCGATACAGCCGAAGCCCTGGTGGAGCTGAATTCAGTCCACACCATATCATGGTCAACGCTACAGACCCTGCTGAAAGACCACTATGCCCCAACACCTTCCAAATACGTCCAACGCTATGAATTCTGGCAAAGGCTACAGCAGGACGGCGAGTTGATCAGCGAGTACGTCACCGCCCTGTGTAAGGCCGCAAACCAGTGTGAATACTGAAACCTAGATGAGATGCTCCTAGAGCAACTAATGTGCGGAGTGAGAGATGGCCGGCTACAACGGAGGCTACTGGCGAGATCGAACCTGACCCTGCACATCGCCCTAGATGAGGCAAGAGGTCAAGAATCATCCGTGAAGGCCGCTGAAAGACTGCAGGGAACCAACCATGGCCAGACAGCGCAGAGGTCGGCGACCGTACACCGTGAGGCCATGAGCACCGAGAGCAAGGGGGAGTCCGAGGGAGAAGTCTACCACACCGAGCAGTCGAGGCCGGATCGACGGGGACCCAGAGACGACTGCGCCAGCTGCGGAGACCCCCACCCCCGCCAGAACTGCAAATTCCGGGACGCGATCTGCCAGTTCTGCGAGAAAAAGGGGCACATCACTCGAGTCTGCAGAGCCAAGCAAGCGAAGGGCCACAAACCACGTGGCCTCACCAGCCAATCCGAAATGGCGTTGTGCCAGAGATCCAATAAAGATGGCGGAAACTGGAGGGGCGCGAAATTCGAAGACTTCGAGGCCTACACCATCCGCATCGGCCAGACCTGCACATCACCCGGTGAGAAGACCTACACCACGGTCGAGATCAAGGGTCGTGAGTGCCAGATGGAGATCGATACGGGATCCCCCATATCCATCATGTTGTGGGCCAACCTCAAGAAAGCCATCCCCAGCGCACACAAGGGCAGCTCCAACCACAGCGATGCCGGCTTAAGGACTACCAAGGGAACCGCATCCTAGTCGAAGGAATAGGCGAGTTCCAAGTACAATACAGGGAGATCAGCGAGAGGCTCCCTCTCACCATTGTCACCGGCAAGCTTCCCAGCCTCCTGGGCATGGACTGGTTTCGAGCCCTGGGCATGGGATTCACCGGAGTGAGGAACATCCAGAGCACCCTGAGGGATGACCTGCTGCAGGAGTTCCAGGATGTGTTCAACGAAAGGCTTGGCAAGTATGTGGGGACCCCTATTTCATTCAACCTTGACCCCAACGTTGCCCCAATCCGTTTAAAGCCTAGGAAGGTGCTGTTCGCCCTCAAGCCCAAAATAGACATTGAACTGGACAAGCTAATAAAGCAAGGGGTGCTCGTGCCAGTCGACCACGCCAAATGGGAGACCCCGATTGTGACACCCGTGAAACCGGACGGGTCAGTACGCATATGCACAGATTATAAACAATTAATAAGGCCCTGCAACAGACGCTTATCCAGTCCCAATTGTGCACCACCTCCTGCATTCCCTGGGCCCCGGAAAGATCTTCGCCAAACTAGATCTTGTGCAGGCATACTAGCAGCTACTGGTAGATGGTGCTACCACAGAAGCACAGACTATCATAACACATAGAGGCGCCTTCAAGTGCACGTGCCTACAATTCGGAGTCAGCATAGCCCCCGGACTTTTTCATAGTACAATGGAGCGGCTACTGCAAGGGATCCCCGGGGTGGTCCCCTATTTCAATGATGTACTTATCACGGCGGAAGACGAGCAACAACTTGGGGGGAGGCTGAGAACGGTTTTAGAAAAATTCAGAAAGGCTGGACTCCGGGTCAAACGGAACAAATGCATGATTGCTGTCCCCTCCGTAGAGTTCCTGGGGTACCAAGTGGATGGCACCGGCATACACCCCATCGAGAGTAAAATCAGGGCAATCCAAGAGGCCCCCACCCCTAAAGACAAGGCGGAACTACAGGCGTTCCTGGGACTGCTGAACTTTTATGCTATTTTCTTAAAGGACAAGGCAACAGTGGCTGAACCCCTACACAGACTGTTAGCCAAGAAGTCCACATGGACATGGGGGAAGGCCGAGGACAGGGCATTTGCAAACATCAAGAAATTGCTGTCAGCCGAGAGTTTCTTGATCCAATACAACTCAATGCTTCCCCTTGTTCTAGCCTGTGATGCATCCCCTTTCGGCGTGGGAGCTGTCCTGAGCCACAGACTCCCGAATGGCCTAAAGGCACCGATTGCCTACTACTCCCGAACTCTGTCAAGCGCCAAAAGAAATTACAGTCAGCTTGACAAAGAGGCCCTCGCCGCCGTCTCGGGAGTCAAGAAGTTCCACGAGTACTTGTTCGGGAGGGACTTCGAGCTGATCAGCGACCATCGCCCACTCCTGGGTCTCCTTGCAGGAGACTGACCAACACCGGCAGCCCTATCACCCAGGATGACATGCTGGGCCATCTTCCTCACAACCTACTCCTATCGCCTGGTACATCGACCAGGGGCGGACATGGGAAACGCCGATGCACTCAGCCGCTGCCCACTACCAGACAAGCTGGATGACCCCACACCTGGCATCCCCATCCTGCTGATAGACATCTTGGACTCAGGACCCATCACATCAGCAGAGGTAGCCAGAGCCTCCAACAAAGACCACATGATCCGGACGGTCGCAAGTTGGGTGACAAGGGGGTGGCCGGAAAAGACTGGGAGCGGGGAATTCAAACAGTACACGGGCAAACGGGACGAACTAACAATGCAAGGGGGGTGTTTGCTATTGGACGAACGGGTTGTTGTTCCCTTGTGCCTAAGGGAAAAGGTCTTAACACTGTTGCATGAGGGGCACCCGGGAATTGTACGGATGAAAGGACTAGCCAGGAGCTACGTCTGGTGGCCCAACATGGATGCAGACATTACCGAGTGGGTGGGGAAGTGTCAGCCCTGCCAAGAGTCTAGGCCAGATCCACCAACGGCACCGGTGAGGGAGTGGGAAAGACCAAAGGGACCCTGGTCCAGGATCCACATAGATTTCACGGGGCCATTTCACGGGCAGACCTTCATGGTCGTAATAGATGCCTTTTCCAAATGGCTGGAAATTAAGCTCATGAAGGCCACTACCACTGACGTGGTTATTAGGGAACTGAGGCAGTTATTCGCTACACATGGGTTACCGGACATCTTAGGGTCAGATAATGGGCCCCAGTTCACGGCCACACAGTTCGAAGGGTATTTAGCGGAGTTGGGGGTCAGACACGTCCTCTCAGCCCCGTTCCATCCGGCTAGTAATGGACAGGCTGAGAGATTCATAAGAATGGCCAAGGAGGCCCTCTCACGCCTAGGCCCCGGAGACTGGCAGGAAAGGATAGACCGGTTTCTAACAGCCCAGCATTCCACACCCTGCACAGCCACAGGCCGAAGCCCAGCAGAACTACTCATGGGGAGGAAGCTCCGAGGGGTACTGGATAGGCTAAATCCCAATTATTCCCCTGAGATTTTCAAAGGGGGGGGGAGAGGAAACTCAGGGAGTTCACCATAGGGACTCCAGTCCATGCCAGAAACTACGGGAAGGGCCCACTCTGGGAAGCAGGGACAATCACGGAGATCACCAGGCCCAAATCGTATAAGGTAGACATGGGAGACGGGAGAGTTTGGCGCAGGCACATAGATCAACTGCGAAGGCGAATCGCAACAGACGCCGAGGAAAACTTCAATGAACCGCTCCCTGACTACCAGCCAGAACAACAAACTAAGTCAAGCCCGAGTGCGGTGGAGGACTTAGCTGACGATCCTGGCGTCCGGAGCCGTCCCAGCAAGGAGTTCCCGCCAGCCGGAGAAGTCGCTGCCCACGAGGAAATCTCGGAGGTTCCATTGGCGGAGCAGGGAGAAACAGGGAGTCCCTCCGACCTGCTCAACGCCGCCCCTCCAACTGAACTGCGCAGGTCGACCAGGCTACGTACACACCCTGGTCACCTGAAAGACTTTGTATGCAAATAACACCCAAAGTGACTTCTGGGAGGGGAGGAGTGTTATGTAAACAAGTTTGTTTGGAGGGCAGTTTGAATTAACTGACCCTCAGCTGATTGGCTGACCACCACAGCTGCAAGGTATATAAAGGGAGCTGTTTCCTAGGTCAGTTACTGGGTTCTCACCCTAATAAACAGAGCTGTTGTCACTCACTGCCTGGCTTGCTGCGTCCTCATTCACCCAACTTAACACAAACACTTCATTTAAAGCAATGAGATATTTATATTATATAACTGTCCCCACATTCTGAAAAGCATTAGCTGTAGCACACTTCAAAGTACTTATCACCACACTTTTGGAAGGCCAATATAAAAGTTTCCACATGAGCTGAGAATGTCTCCCTGTGGACAAGGGCCCATTAAAACTACAGCTCATGTCCTAATATAATTTACTTTCCATAACAATTCACAGGCCCATTTATAACACCTTACCTGATAAATACTGGGAAATACTGTTTTTTAAATGTACATTTGCTATTATCAGATCAGTACAATTTAATTTCTCTAAATGTGGCTAGATTTTATTATTCTGTCTGTAAAATTAAGCAACTCTGATTGCCAACTGATAATCCACCGCTAATCAGAATATATTATCTTGTGTTTTTTCTATTATTTTTAATGCTTTTATGTGTAATGCTGGTCTGTGACTGTAATAAAAATAAATAAATAATTTATCTCCACAGTATACAATTCTTTGTTTGCTCTATACCCCTAAATCCAGAATAATAGTCGAGACCTTACTTCCTCCAAAATTCCTCAAATCCTCTTAATAGGTTGACCCCTTAACACTGCAGTTGCTGAAGATGTCACTTGCCTATCATTTTAAAATTTTATTTATTTGTTTGTTTGTTTGTTTGTTTGTTTTCTCTCCTGCGCTCAGATGCTTTAATGGTGGAGAAACAGACTTGGTTGTGAAGAGCTTGAAATCTCACAGAATCATAGAATCATTGAGTCAAAGAAACCTTTTAGGTCACCAATTCTTTTTTTAAAATCCTTTTTATTTATTTATTTATTTTATTTATTTATTAGTTGGGCTTGTATGCCGCCCTCTCTCCAAAGGACTCAGGGCAGCTCACAACAATAAATACACAAATTCAATTATAAAATATAGCAAATATAAGAACCCGTTAAAATCACATTTAAAACCCCTTCAGTCCAATCCAGCTAGGCCAAATAACCATGTTTTAAGATCATGGCGGAAGGAGCGAAGGTCAGGAGCCACCTGGAGCTCCAGAGGGAGCTGATTCCACAGAGTAGGCGTGCCCACAGAGAAGGCCCGCTCCCTGGGAGTCATCAGTCAACACTCTCTGGCCGATGGGACCCCAAGGAGGCCCTCCCTGTGAGAACGCACTGGGCAATGGGGAGCTGGCCGCAGATGGTCCACCAGGTATCCTGGGCCTAAGCCATGTAAGGCTTTATAGGTAATTACCAGCACTTTGAATCTCACCTGGAGGACAACTGGTAGCCAATGCAGGTCCCGCAGGAGGGGTGTAACATGAGAGTGTCAGGACACTCCCATCACTATCCACGTGGCCGCATCCTGCACCAGCTGAAGCCTCCGAATGGTCTTCAAGGGAAGCCCCATGTAGAGAGCATTGCAGTGATCGATCCGGGAGGTGACGAGCGCATGAGTGGCTGTGCATAAGTCATCGCGGTCCAGGTAGGGGCCTTTACTTAAAGCTTTCCTTTTATTCTTTTCAATCCAATGGAATTTTGGGATGAAATTATATAAAAGAGGCTTGACACTTGGTCAGCATAATAACTCTCTGGAAACTGAGGTGTATGCTAGCTTCAGTGAATAATTTTCATCTTACCATATTAGAGTCAATGAAATGGGGTCAATTTATGTATTCTGAATGCCAGTAAGGCCTTACATTTTATTCTGTGGCAAAATAGCTATTGCCCTATATTTTGCAAAAAGAAATAATGCTCTAGCAACAAAATATAAACACGACATAGATTTGAAGGAGATATACTGGTGTTTATAGCTGTAAAACCTGAAACAATGCTACAATTAAATTTCAAGTCATTGTTGACTCTGGGCAAGTGGCTGGATAAGTCCTCACAGATTTCTTGGCAAGATTTCAGAAGGCTATTGGCTCCTTCCTAGGGTTGAGAAATAAGATCACCAGATGGTTTGTACCTAAGACAGAACTACAACTTAACAGTGTTCTGCTTTCTCACCTGGTGCCTTAATCACCACATCAAACTGGGTCTGTATGATTAAATACCTCTCACAAAAATACAGTATATCATCTGGGCTGCCTTTATGTTGTTTGTAAGTCAGAAATTTTAAGGCTCCTGCTATCCCTTCTTATTTTAAAAAAATTAAATCATGTTTGACCATTACAGTTCTTCCTATAGAAGAGTTTGGACAAAAGGATAATTTCAGGGCAATAGAGTAGATCATCCAGCATTCTGGAACTTGCCCATGGTTTACAAAGTAGCTGTGATTCTAAGTAAAGATTCTCTAATGTCTTACTGTTCACTTCAAAGATCAAGTAAATGCAGATCCCTCCCTCTGTCCCTCTCTCTTTTTCCTATCTACCTCCCTAGTCTCATGTCCTTTGAGAGAGAGCAAGAGGAGACAAATATTAATCTGGCAGGAAGACTTGTTTGGAACATTGTTCCTATCTGTATCTTAGAAAAGAGGAGCATGGGAATAAAGTGATGCAAAAGCATTTGTCCAACCCTAAATTCATCTTGGCAGTGACCATGGATATATTGTTATATAGAAAACTGTCTGTTGGTAAGTATACATACTGTAACTCAAGAACAAAAATCCAGAAAAGTCCACTACTGATGTTCACTTCCTTTAGCAAGAAGGTAAGTCAGAAATTTAAAAATGAAAAACTCTAGGGAATTTCTGTGGTTAACATTTCTCTGCTTACAAATCTGGGATAATTTGTGTAATAGCAAAGAGTGAAAACAGAGTGTGGTTACCAAAACAATTGACTTAGTTGTTGTGCAATGATTTGCAATGACTTGCAATGAAGCCAGTAGGGTTTTTCTCCCTGTTTTGGTAAGCTTTTTATATAAATAACACCCCCCCCACCCATTATTACTAGTAGTAGTTGTATTCTGTTTTTAAGTCTTTGTTGACATTGACAGCTCATCCTTTGGCTATCATTCATCCTGGCTACTGCTAACTTTGGAGAAAATAAAAACCCTGCTCCCCTAATCTAATTAGAGGGTTAGCAAATCAAATTTGGCCCCTTCAGTGTCCCCTCTGCTGACTGTCATTAAGAGCATAGGCCAGCCTTTGGCGGAGTTCCAAACACCACATAACTGAATTTGAGATGCTGGAGTCTTGACAGGCCAAGGAAAGTAATTGAAGAGCCATGGGGATCTTGCAACATTTGAAGCAGCAGAGATTACACAGGGGATCGGGGGACCCATCTGTAGCAGAGAGCAAGGCACTAAAAAGGCCAGTCTGCACCTCTCTTTCTTGCCTTTTTATTATTATTGATAAAGTGATTGAAAAGAGAGATGTCAAATTAGGAGGTATAAAAGCATAGCATCAGGTTATCGTCCAGAGACAAATATCTGTTATAAATAGAAACAAAGTCTTCAGTTCTGACTTACACATGAGTGAAGCCTTCCCATTTTCTCCAGTAAACATATTAGAAAGCTGTTTGCTCTCTAATTTTATGCCATTCACTCTGAATCTGAAATTACCAGTTGAATACATTACCAGTACGTTTTACTGCATAATATAAACTGTAAAAAAAGAAAGGCAGATTGAGTACAACAATCTTTTTTAGAAAACTGTTACAACTAAAAATTAACCTAGTTTTAATAGTTTTAATGAAATTATTTAAAACATTGGTAATCCCATATTCTAAAACTGGACCTTTCTTCTCTCACCATAGCTACCAGTTACTTGTGTGCATATTGTATTAGTATTTAGTCTGTGTTCGTATAATCCTGCCACCTGACTTTGCAATCAGAATTTAAAAATTGCTTGGTAAATAGGAAGAATGTGTTTAAATATTGTCATTTTAAAACAAAAAATGCTCATAGCATCTGAGAATTATGATACAGCTACCTTAAATGTAATGATTCTTGTATAATATTTATTTCTATATCTAAAACAATAGTTATTTCTATATCTAAAACAGTAGCATGCATTTTCCCAGTCATTTTTATATTTTTATACGCTTGTTGTCATGTATTTAAAACTCTTATTACTGCCTACTATTAAATAAGAAAGTGCAGAAAAGTTCACAGCTGACCACCAGTGACTGAAAGATTAATTTGCATCCAATTAATTTTAATGGTTCCAATCTAAGTAGATCTTGATCTAATCCAATATAATGAAACAAATCAACCTTTTGTAATATAAGAAACTGAAGTTTCAATATTTGTCCATTGAATTCAGACAGCTCATTAACTTAAAGACATATACCTTTCATTTTTTTAAAATTTATTTTTATTTATTTTTAAATATTCATCAACATCAATATATGAACAGTGGGGCATGTGGCTATCATTCATTTTGATACAAATAATAATAACATTAATAATATTTATTACATTAGTCAAGCTTTTGTAATCTTAGTGTTAATACACGTTTGTATTAAAATATAATCCTTCATTATTCAATGTGCCATTCTTATGCCAATCCCAATCTTATTTGAGCATACATAGTAATACCATCTTTCAACCTCTAATCTTTCCATCTGGTTATTGCTTTTATTCTATTGTATAAAAATGTGTATACTAATATTCCTCCTATTTCTTATTTCTATCTCTATTCAAGCTTCTAGTCAGGCCACCATTACTAGTCCTAGTGTTGATACACCTGTTTGTATTGAAATATAGTCCTTCATTGTTTAGTTGTTCAGTGTTTCAATATGCTATTCTAATGATAGTCACCATATTTATTTAAACATACATAATAATACCATCTTTCAACCTCTAATCTTTCTGTCTAACTATTGCTTTTATTCTAGTATATAAAAATGTGTATTCTTATTTCTACCTCTATTCTAACTTTTAGTCAAGCCACCATTATATTAAAAGGCTTTTCCTTTCTATCCATCATCTCTTGCCCATTTTAATAGTTCAATTCTTATTTGCTTTTTGGCTTGCCTCCCATATTCGTCTCTTGGATCTTTGTCTCTTCTACATATACCTCTTTACTATTTAGTCTAAATATGTCCACCATCTCTACCATCTTATGCTGCCAAGCCTCCAGAGTGTCTCCCCAAGCCCCTATCTCCCTTTCGAAAGTATCTTCCTGCTTTTCCAGTTCCATTTTTAAGTTTCTTAAAATACTTTTTCTTTAATTTGTTTCATGAGTCATTATTATCTTTATTGTCTTCTCCTTCTTGTCTTCTTGCTTTATTTGCTGATTTGTCTGTTCTATCATTTCCTCCATTCTTTCTGTTGTCTCCTCCCTTTCCTGGACATTTTGATCTTTATTCATTGTCCTTCATAGAATATTTTCTATTTTCCCATCTATGCTATGCATTAGGTTCTTTATCTCCCTGTAGTTTTTTGTCACAGTGTCATTGATACTTTGGAACATCAACGCCATTTCATTTAAAAATCCACTCATTTCCCCCTCGTGGTGCATCACGTCTTATTTTAATAAGTCTCACTTTTGCTCAATTGTCCAAAAACCAGGTATTCAGGGGAAGGCAGAGCTGGCATTGCGACGGTACGACAGACAATCTTGAAGCTCCAAGATTGCTATCGATATCTTCGCCATTGGACGGTCCATTTTGGACCTCACTGTCCCATAGAGATGGTGATAGTGGAGGGCACATCCTGTTGATCCCAGGAACATTGCAAAGTCCCTGGTTGATCCAGGAGAAGCCCTTTTTTCAGGCGGCGAAGAGGCAGCCATTGAAGCTGCTGAAGTTGGGACAGCTCTGGAACGGCAGAGATCGGAAAGGAAGTATGTCGGCTTGGTGAGATTTTTAAGGATATTAATTGAGAGAACACCCTGAGGTTAAAATAAAATTAAAATTGAAGACAGAAGAGGTTAAGCGGCGGAATTAAGTTTGAGTCTAATGTAGCTTTCCCTATTTTTTTAATATATCTTTACATGTGGATGCTTATGGATGCTTTTACCTTTTAATTTGGACGGGACTGGACTGGATTGGATATGTCCGTTTTATCTACTTAATTACTAAATTTTTAGTGCCTTTTTGTACAAATTCTCTTTGGTTTTATTCTTTGTTTACTTTTTTATTTTTATTTTTCTTTGTTCTACTGTGTATTGGACATAAGAAGGGAAAGGAAAGTGGAGATAATAAGTAACACTGCCATCTAGTGGATTGGAAATATTTTTTTCTGGTTTAAGAAAGTAACAATTGTGTTACTATGTTACATTTCAAGGACTCTGAGCCTATTTATAGATAAGATAGTGGGAAGAGCATCAAAGACTGTTCATATGATTGTTTATTCAGGTGTTCTTCTGGGAAACTATCAGTGGCAGGAGTCTGAGACTGAAAAGAAAAAGATTGCAGTGACTCTGGAAAGAGAGCTGTAAATATTATTTGGAATTCAACAAAAGAGTTTTGGTGTATCATACAGTGGTGGATCTTCCTTCCAGACAGAAGGCTTGTTTTCTTCTTTTTTCCTTCTTTTTTCCTTTTTCCTTTTTTGGTGTTGCTTCTCCACTTCCCCCTTATTTAATTATTTTTAGTTGGACTGTGACCCTTTGGAGGACATTTAACTTTTTATACACATATAGATTTTTTTCTATGGTTTGTTCCTCCATATACTGTATTTTTTTGGCTTTGTTTTTTTTTCACTTTCCTTCTTTGACTGGAGATTGTTAATGTGGTCAATATCTCTCTATTTAATTGGATTAAGGCATACAAGAGCCTGAAGATTTTTATTTCTCTTTTTTCTCTTTTTTCTCTGCTTTGTTTAGTTTCTACTTTTCTTATTATTGCTTGGGACAATACCTGTCCTACATATAAGTGGCTTAAGGTATAGAAGAATCTGAAGATTTTTACTTGTTTAAATTTTTTGAAATCATTACACAGAAATGAGTAGAAAGGCAACAGCTATTGGTTCTTCTACATTGACCCCTTCCTCTTCACCATCTGGAGGACAACGATCAATACAGATGATGTTGCAACAGGAAAAGGAAAAGGACCGAGAGAAGGAAAAGGAAGTGACATTGCAGATGATTTGACAAGGAATTCAAAAAATACAATCAAGAGTAGAGAATAATGAACAGAGATCAGAGAAAATTGAACAAAGAACAGAAAAAACATGAAAAAGTGGAGAACATTCAGCAAATGATGAAGAAATATGAGGATAGACTCCAAAAAATTGAGGAAAAGGAAGAACAAAGAGACCAAAAAATCCAAGATATTGACAGTAGATTGGATGAGGTTGAACAAGATAAGAGTGGAATATTGGGATGGGAGATAGACAGATCAGAATTTTACCTCAGATTTCAAAATACAGAAGAAGAAAAGGGTGAAAACTTGGCAGAAAAATGATAGAAATCTTAGCAGAAGCACTAGAAATTACTAAAGAAAAGATGATGGATGGCATAGATGAGGTATTTTGAGTCTTTACAAGATACGCAATGAGAAATAAGCTACCAAGAGAAGTTCACATAAGATTCACTAAGAATCTAAAATGCAAATACTGCAGATTGCAAGAGAGAAAACATTGAAATATAAAGACAAGGAAATTGTGGTTCTGAAACAAATACCGAAAAGAGCAAGGGAGATGAGAAGAGAATATCATTTTCTAACCAAATATTACTTAAGAAAGGCGTGAATTATAGATGGTTGATACCAGAAGGCCTTGTGTTTACATGGCAACAACAAAAATACAGAATAGATTCAATTGACAAAGCAAAAGCATTCTGGACAGAATACCTTAGAGAGAAAGAAGAAGAGACAAGAAGAGAAGATACACTGATTGAACTACAAGAGGAATTCTCTGCAATGACTGAAAAAGAAAAAGGTGCAGTGGGTGGCAACATGGAATACAGAGAGCAATGTGAACCGAGATCTACTAGAGCAATAAACCCTTCTTATAAAATATAAATATGGAAGAGAAAAAATTGATTACAATAAACATAAATGGACTTAATTTAGCCATTAAAAGAAGTAAGATATTTCATAAATTAGAGAAATTAAAGTTTGACATAATCTGTTTACAAGAAGTAGATATTAAGAAACAGCATGAACAAATATTGATACAGCCAAAATTAGGGAAAACATGTACTTCATTGCCACAATGTAAAAAAAGTGGAGTTGTTTTATACATTAGAGACACAATCCCAGCGGAGCAAATTTATACAGATGATGATGGAAGAATCTTGATGGTGGAAATAATAGATAATAATACGAAAGCAATATACGCTTTGATGGTGGAAATAATAGATAATAATACAATAGCAATAGCAATAGCTATTGCTACAATAGCAATAGCAATATACGCTCCAAATGATAATCAAGAAGAATTTTACAGAAAATTACATATGAAAATAATTGAATTGGACTATGACAATATTTGCATGATGGGAGATTTTAATGGTATAGTAGATGAGAAATTAGATTACAATACCCAGAAAACAACAAAGCAAAGTAGAAAGACTCTTCCAAAATCCTTCTTTAAAATGATAGCGGAAACAAATCTGAAAGATGCATGGAGAGAAAGAAATGCAAAAAATAGACAATATACTTTTTATTCAAATGGACATTCATCATGGTCTAGAATAGACATGATATGGACAACAATGGAATTGACGTCTAACATAGAAGAAATTGATATAGAAGCAAGTACCTGGGCAGATCATAAACCAATGACAATGAAATGGAAAGGACAAAGGAGAAGATCTAGATGAACCTTAAATAATACAATATTAAAAGAAAAGGAATTTGTACAGAAAATGGAGAAAGAATTGGCTTTTTTCTTTAAAGAGAATAGAATAGAGGACACATTAATGCAAAATCTTTGGGATTCAATGAAGACCTATGCTAGAGGTCTGATAATAGACTATACAAGGAAAAGGAACATTAAGAAAAGACAAGCTTATAAAACATTAGAAGATGACTACACGAAACTTGAAAAATAATTACAGGAATCTCCACAAAAAAAGGACATTAAAATAAAAATGGGGGGACTTCCGCCGGTGACGTCAACATGTTAGGGGTAAAAGGAACGGTGCTCCGTTTCCAAAGCCCCTAATATCCTCGCTGCGGGTGCTGATTTCGGCGCTACCGACCCCGTAGAGGTCGGTAGAAGAAGGGGAAATTTCTGAGGACCTCGGGGAGGGCGGCAATACCCCCGAAGGTTCAGGATAACTCCTCTAACTCGGAACGAGGAAGAACCAGCCACCCGGCTGGCCAGAAACACTGACAGCTGTTAAGAGGGAAGCGAAGATTGAAAAAGAAAAGCATCGGTGAAAACAGAAGTGAGGATTAAAGATTGAAAAGGTATATCTGCATTTTCTAACGGTTGGGAGAAAGCGGGCGGAAGGAAGCCTTGAGTAAAAGAGGAGAAAGAGAAGCGGCGACTGATAAGTGGAGTGAAGGGGAGGAATCCATATTGAAAGTGACAGCGCGTAATCTGGTTGTCAGTGGAATCTGAAAGAATCCAGAGGGAATACGGTTGAACGAAGTGTGTGATTGATAACCAGAGCTTCATAACAAAAAGCTGGGAGAGCGAAGGTCTCTGAAAACTTAAAAGACTTAACGGGAGGACTTTTAGAGCCCCGGATATCCATAGAAGAAAGGACGGTGAAGCCATATTGAGCAACGGCAGGGAGAACACAGTCAATTTAGAACTTATAACATTGTTGCCGATACTTACTGGACAATCCAGACAAAGGCTTCCTTAACAGGATCAAGTTTATTGATCGAGTTAATTGGATAATTGGATAATAAAGCAACGGGACTATTGGATTGTGTTATTTGGGGAAGCAGACGCTTGATACTTTTGGCGCACGATCGGTGTGTATTGGACAAAAAGTAAAGTAAAGGGAGGAAAAAGTACGATCGGACGTGAAATACATTGGATTTATAATTTTTGTTTCTGCCACGGCTTATCCCGGTGAGGACTTGAACTGAGGATTACGGAACAAGTGGATAATACATGGACATATTATATTGAAACTATTGACAGTTGAAAGGAAGTGGACTTGAACTATAATTGGATATTTGATATAAAGATTGCCAGAACATAAGATACTACCAAGACCAACTACTAATTACTAACAGTGACTAAGAAGTAATATTTGGTGTATATATACTCACTGCTTTGGAAATCTATACTTATATGACTGCATAACATTACCTTATACTTATCTTGTACCCATTAAGTGAATTATTGCCTTATTAATTTGTTTTTATATATTTATATACGTAGAATCAGAGATATAGATTTTATTATAGCTAAATATAATTTCTATTAATTTGTCTTTATATAGTTAGAATCTCAATGATTTGTTAATTTGTCTTAATACAACTAGAATCAAAGATCCGGATTATATTATACTTATCATAGCTATATTATAATTACAAAAGTATATCCATATACGTATGTTATATAAATTAAAATAAATTGGATAAATTAGATAAGTAAGATAAATATTTAGACAATTGCTTAAGGAATCTACGTTTGACATTTGATTGCATAGTATGACTTTATTTATAAGAAGTGTATATTAATAGATTAAGTGATATATTAATTTGATCTATATATAGTTAGTATTAAAGATTTAGTCCATAGTATATTAGATACATTTATATTAACTACATCCCTTTACCTTCTGAGAGAAATCATATTGCACTTACTCCCTACTTACTAATATACCACTTACTCAAATACTTAATACCAGGGAGAATTAGCTGATGGATTGCTAGAACGTTACACTTTTCCCTCGACCCTCCCACTTAGCTTCCCATGCTGATTGATTTATAAGTATAAAGGAGCCTGGAAAAAAGAGAAAAATAAATTTGGGTGAAATTTTAAAACAGACCCTGAAATATTGACCAGTATATGAAAATCTGGGAAAGAATAAAAAAAGAGATAATAATGGCAACCACAAGTATAACGACAACAGCTAAAATAAGTAAGAAAACACCATCGGGCCAAATGATACTTATGACCTCACCAGCTCAACAGAAAGTAATTGAAACCACAGAAAAGGAGAAGATGAGTCCTGCCCTACAGAACATCCACTCCGCATTAGCAATGATCCAGGAAGGCATGAATAGAATGCAGGAAACCATGGCACATAATCATGAAGAGACCAAGAAAAATCATGAAGAATTGAGGTCAGATGTGAGTGAAATTAAAGATAACATCAAAAATATGGATGAGAAGATAGAACAAATTCAGCAAAATATAACAGAAAACGAGCAGAGGATCCAAAAGGTGGAAGAAAGAGTAGAATATGCGACCAACAGAATGGAAAGAATGGAACAAGATCAAGGGGCATTTAATAAGGAAACTGAGGACGCGTTAACCTATCTGGAAATGGAAAAGGCATCATTCTACTTACGGTTTCAAAATGTAGAAGAGCAGAAGGATGAGGATCTAAGTGAAATAATGATTGAGATACTGGCAAAGGCAACCCAGGTGGATAAGGATGAACTGCGAAACGGAATGGATGAAATATATAGGGTGTACACGAACTACGCAAGAAGAAACAAATTACCCAAAGAAATTCACATAAGATTCACGAAAAAATCTATTAAGGAAGAGATCTACAGGAAGATGAGGGAAGAGACAATCATGCATAAGGGAAGAGAAATCATAACTCTCAAACAAATACCAAGAAGAACGAGAGATCAAAGAAGAAATTATAATTTCCTGACCACCCAGCTAAATAAATTTAAAATAAAATTCCGCTGGCTACTACCGGAAGGCCTACTTATCTCCTGGGATGAAAGAAAGTACAAGATTGATAATCTGGAAAAGGCTCAAGAATTCTTTGACCAGCACTTTACAATGGAAGAGGAACAGGAGACAAGGAGAGAAGCGGAACCCGGGACACGGCGGATGGAGAAGGAAGAAAAAGATCAGGAAGAGGCAAAAAGATTGGAGAGAGAAAGAATGGAGAGAGAGGGAGCGAGGGAAAAGACTCAAAGAGTTACCAGAAACACAACAAAGTTGAAAATCACAAATAGATAAACTCGATAGAGATGGAAGGAGAAATAAAAATTATATCAATTAATATAAACGGACTCAACTCCCCAAGGAAAAGGAAATATATATTTACGAAATTGCAAAAATTGGACTTAGATGTGATAACTTTACAAGAAGTACACATTAAAAGACAGCAACAAATATTGTTGGAGAATCAAAAATTAGGAAAATTATTCACATCCCTAGGAGATAATAAGAAGAGAGGAGTGGCAATTTATGTCAAAAACCATTTAAAAGCTAAACAGATATATACAGATTCGGAAGGACGTATTTTAATAACTGGAATACAAACAGAAACAAGGAAAATATTGCTAGCTTCTATCTATGCACCTAATGGAAACCAGAGAGAATTTTACAAGAAACTACATGATACAATTAAAGATTTGGAGTACGAAAATATCTGTGTTGTCGGAGACTTCAACGCAATCGTGAATATACAAGATGACTATCGAAGTAATAAACAAAGTAAGACTCGAAAAAGAATCTTACCGGATACATTTAAGGATATGACTGAAGAATTGCAATTACATGATGGATGGAGAGAGGCCAACAAACAAACCAAACAATATACCTTCTACTCAAACCCACACCAGTCATGGTCTCGGATTGACATGGCCTGGATGACGCCAGACCTCAGGAAGGATCTACAAGACATCGAAATTATACCGAATACATGGGCCGACCATAATCCTATAAAAATAACATGGAGAGGACAGCGAAAGCAGAAGAGGTGGATGATGGACACCGGAATAATAAAAGATAGAGATTATGTGCAGATGATGGAGAACGAACTTAGAATATTTTATCAAATAAACACAAAGGAGCAGACTTCAGTACAGAATCTGTGGGACACTACTAAGGCCTATATAAGAGGCCTCACAATAGCATACACAGCAAAAAAAAATAAAGATAAACAACAAAAGAGGAAAAAATTAATGGAAGAACTCAACATATATGAATCACAATTACAGAAACAGCCTGACGACAAAACAACAAGGGAAAAATTGAATTGTACTAAACATGAGTTGAACTTAATTTCACAAGCAGAAATCGCACAGAAAATGAAAATGGTCAAGCAGAAATACTTTGAATATGCAAACAAAACAGGTCGCTGGCTGGCATACAGACTGAAGAAAGAGAGGGAAAAAAGAATAATATACCAATTGCAGGATGAAACAGGACAACTATATAGTATGAATTTAGATAAAAAACGTATAGTAAGGGAATTCTATCAAAACCTCTACACACAAGAAGAAACTCAAGACCAAGATATTATGAAATACCTACAAAAAGCAAATATCCAGAAATTAGAAGAATCCCACAGAGAAATACTGAATAAACCAATAACAATGATGGAGTTGATGGAAGCCCGAAAGAAACAGAAGAACAACAAAGTCCCAGGTCCGGATGGAATTCCAACGGAATTTTATAAAAACTGCCAGTCTGCAATAGACGAACTACTACTACAAGTTCTCAATGAGGCACTGCTGGAAGCAGAAACACCTAAATCTTGGGCCGAAACAATTATCTCACTCATCCCCAAAGAAGATACGGATCCGACTAAAGTCCAAAATTATAGACCCATCTCGCTGTTAAATGTAGATTATAAACTATTCACGACAATTATAGCACAGAGGCTGAAAACAATTATACATAATTATATACACCCCGACCAAAATGGTTTTGTCCCAAGGAGACAAATAAAAAACAACATGAGGACAATAATAAATGTTCTTGAATACTACGAGCAAAACATCAATAATCAGGTAGCGCTAATCTTTCTCGACGCGCAAAAGGCGTTCGACAATTTGAACTGGAAATTCCTTATAGCACAACTGCAGATTATGAATTTCGGCGACAAATTCCTGAAAATGATTAAGAAAATATATTCTTCCCAGACAGCGAGAATTATAATTAATGGAGATATGACCGAAAAAATAAGCATCCAAAAGGGGGTAAGACAAGGATGCCCGATATCGCCTCTACTGTTTATAATCTCACTGGAAGTCCTTCTAAAGGAAGTAAGAAAGGAAGAAGAAATAAAAGGACTGAAGATAAGGAATGAGGAGTATAAACTACAGGCTTTCGCGGATGATGTGGTCTTCATAGTGGAACAACCCGAAGTAGCAGGAGTCAAATTATTAGAGAAGATAGAGGAGTATGGCAAAGTGGTGGGGCTTAAGATCAATAAACAAAAAACCAAAGTCTTGACCAAAAATATGACAATGACACAAGAGGAAAAATTAGAAGAAGAATTAGGAATGCAAATTGCGAAGAAAGTAAAATATTTGGGAATTTGGCTTACTACAAAAGCAACAACTATTAGAGAGGACAATTACATTAAATTGATGAAGCAAATTAGAAAAGACTTGGAAAGATGGAATAAGGTACAACTATCATTTCTTGGCAGAATAGCGTCTGTAAAGATGAACATATTACCAAGACTCCTATATCTCTTCCAAGTGATACCAATTGGTCCGGGAAAAGATTTCTTTAAGGATCTCAATAAGACAATAATGAAATACATCTGGCAAGGAAAGAAAGCTAGAATTAAAATAAGATGCTTACAGGACACAAAGGAGAAGGGAGGCCTAGGTCTACCAGACTGGGAGCTATATTACAAGGCGGCGGCGTTGAATTGGATCAGAGAATGGATAGATCTATCAAATAGGAGACCGCTATACTTGGAGGGATTTGATCTGAGTCGAGGTTGGCATGCCTTTCTGTGGGAAGGCACAGACAAGCAACATCCGTACTTCCAGAGACATGTAATAAGAGGTGCACTATATAAAACATGGCAAGATATCAGAAGGCAACACTATAGTAAAATCCCACGATGGTTGTCGCCTATGGAGGCGCTAATTTATCCAAACACTATAGAAATAGGAAAGATGCAGAAATATCAAGAATTGTTGAGTAGTGAGGGAGACCTACTTACGAGACAAGAACTGGAAAGACGAGGCATTATGATTGATTGGTGGCCATATCTTCAAATTGAGTCAAAATATACAGCAGACCGGAGACATTATGATTTTCAAAGCCAACCAAGTGAACTAGATAAAATTTTAAAAGGCACAGATGAGAAAATAATATCTAAAATTTATGGATATTTAATAAGGTATAAATTAGAGGAGGAAACAGTGAAAGAAAACATGGTAAGCTGGGCAAGAAATATAGGTCACAATATAGAGTTGGATAGATGGGACAAGCTATGGGCAGAAAATTATAAGATGACACTGTCGATTCCATACAAAGAAAATTTATACAAGATATTTTATAGATGGCACCTTCCTCCGGCACGTTTGGCTAAAATGTTTCCAAACACATCACCAATGTGTTGGAAGTGCAAGACACAAATGGGGACATATTACCATCTCTGGTGGTCTTGCAGGAAGGCACAATGCTACTGGCAAGAGATTAAGAGAATAATCGAAGAAACAACACGGCAAAGTGTAGAAATGAAACCAGAATTCTTTCTATTTGGAATGACTACACCACAGTGTACCAAGGAGATAAAATATCTTACCATTCACATATTGACAGCGGCACGTATAGTGTACGCTCAGAATTGGAAATCCGAGATAATACCAACAGAAGAAAAAATAATAACAAAAATAAATGAATGCGCAGAGATGGATAGGCTCACAAAAGAGCTCCAAGATAAAGAGAACACTGACTTTTATTTAGTTTGGCAAAAATGGTACACATGGTTAGAAAGAAGGATAGGGCCAACAACATAGGACATTAGGAGAACATAACTCAAGAATTGTAGAAATAGATACATGAGATGAGCCGTAGGATTGTATAAATAAATGGTTAATATGTTTGTAGAAAGATACTGCTGAACTTCAATGAATATATCAAGGTATAAGCAAGTGAATTTGTAAATAGTATGATTAAGGAAAATTGGTTAAATGGACATTAATCACCGATGCGAAGGTTTTCTAGAAGTTAGTCGATTGACTCTTTGTTAATGTATAAGTGTTTACATGTATTTGTGTTTTATGTTTGTTTATGTTAATAAAACTTAAAAAATAAAATAAAATAAAATAAAAATGGATACAATTAAACATAAAATGGGACTAATAAAAAAAAGGATTTAGCACAAAAAATTTGAAGTGCCAAACAGAATTATTTTGAAGATGCAAATAAACCAGGTAGATGGTTAATATACAAATTGAAAAAAGAGAGAGAATCAAGAAAAATAACACAACTAGTAGACAACCAAGGACAAATTAGATATGGAAATAAAGAGAAGAAAAAAATTATACAAAATTATTATAAGAAACTGTATGAGCATGAGAATATTGAGGTGGAATGTTAAACGATACCTGCAGAAAGCAAATTTACCCCAGATTTCCAAAGACACTGAAATGATGTTAGAAGGAAATATAACAATGATGGAATTAACTGAAGCACTCAAAAAACAAAAGAATGGGAAGGCACCAGGCCCGGATGGACTGCCAGCGGAATATTATAGGACACTACAGGAATCGTTGAGTCTCCCATTGTTAGAAGTCATGAATGAAGTTATGTTAAAGATGAAAATACCCAAGTCATGGTCAGAAGCATATATTACACTTGTTCCGAAGGAGGATACCGACCCACAACAAATCAAGAACTATAGGCCCAAATCCCTGTTAAATTCAGACTATAAAATCTTCACTTCAATATTGGCAGAAAGACTCAAAAGATACTTAAATAATTTCATACACTCTGATCAAAATGGGTTTCTGCCAAAAAGACAGATTAAAGACAACATGAGAATAATTTTGGACACTTTGGAATATTATGAGGCACATTCTGAAAAACAAATGGCTTTGATATTTTTAGATGCACAGAAAGCCTTCGATAATGTGAATTGGCGATTTATGCTTTTACAGCTGGAGCAGATGGGCTTCGGTAGAAAATGTATTCAAGCCATAGAAGCCATATACCATAAACAAACAGTAAAAGTAATGATAAATGGAGAATTGACAGAGTCTATTGAAATAAAAAAAGGAATGAGACAAGGTTGCCCACTGTCACCTTTGTTCTTTGTGTTAACATTAGAAGTCCTAAATAGAAATATTAGAGAAGATAAAGATATACAAGGAAAGAAAATTCAAAAGGAAGAATACAAATTGCAAGCATTTGCAAATGACCTGGTTTTTATTCTTGAAGATCCATTAGAATCAGCAATTAAATTGATAGACAAGATAGGAGAATATGGAAAAGTAGCAAGTTTGAAAATAAACAAAGACAAAACGCAGATTTTGACAAAAAATATGTTCATAAAACAAAAAGAAGAACTGGCAAAAGTATTGAAGATGCAGGTCACAAATAAGGTTAAGTACTTGGGGATATACTTGACAGCAAGATGTAGTACACTTAAAGAGAACAACTACAATAAACTCAAACAACAGATAGTGACAGACTTGGCAAAGTGGGAAAATTTACAACTATCATTAATAGGGAGAATATCAACCGTTAAGATGAATATATTACCTAGAATCCTATATATATCCAGACAATTCCAATTAGGTTGGGGAAAGAATATTTCGAGGATTTAAATAAAATAATGTTGAAATACATTTGGCAGGGCAAAAAAGCAAGAATAAAACTAAAATTGTTTCAAGATGCTAGAATACGAGGAGGATTTGGCTTGCCTAATTGGGAATTATACTATCAAGCGACAAGCTTGATGTGGATCAAGGAATGGATAATGCTAAAAAATACTAGTTTATTGACTTTAGAAGGACATGATTTGTTGTTGGGATGGCACGCTTTTTTATGGTATAAGGGAACAAAAACACAGGGGTATTTTAGAAGACATTTTATACGAGAGGCCTTGCTATTAAACTGGGAGATCAAAAGACAACATTATTTAAAAATTCCAGCCTGATTATCAACTATTGAAGCATTCTCATATTCAATAACATTTAGGAAGGAACAAATTGTTAGATATAATGAATTATTGAATGAAAAGGGTGAACTTAAATCTTTGCTAGAATTAGAAGAACAAGGTATAAAGATGAATTGGTTTTTTTTATTTGCAAATACAATCTAGATACGATAAAGATTTTAAGACAGACGGTTTTTATACTAATTTGACTAATTTAGATAAAATTTTAACAGGTACTGATGAAAACGTAATTAAAAAACTATATGGATATTTATTAAAGGTTAAGTTGGAAGAAGAATAAGTTAAAGAAACAATGATTGCTTGGGGGAAAAATTTTGGACATGGAATTGATTTAGAGAAATGGCAAAAATTGTGGTCGCAAAATTATAAAATGACAATGTCAACTGCATATAAAGAAAATTTGTATAAAATGTTTTACAGGTGGCATCTACCCCCGACAAGAATAGCCAGAATGTTCAAGAATAAATCCGAAAAATGTTGGAAATGTCATCAGATACCAGGCTCATATTACCATATGTGGTGGACATGTGCAGAAGCCAAAAGATACTGGACTAATATCTACACATGGTTGGAAAAAATGATAATACAAAAAATGACAAAAACACATAGATTTTAAACCAGAGATTTTTTTGGGGGGGGGGATTATACTTGAAATATATAATAAAGAACTGAGATATTTGATTGTGAATATATTAACAGTGGCTAGGATTGTGTTTGCTAAAAATTGGAAAAATGAGAAAATACCAATGCAGGATGAAGTTATTAAGAAAATAATGGAATGTGCTGAAATGAGCAAATTGACATTTGTAATTAGAGAACAAGAAGATAAACAATACTATAAGATATAGGATCTATTTTATCAATAGTTAGATAAAAAAATATGGAAATGAAATATGGTAGAGACTTTCATAATAGAAGAACTGTAGAACTATGTGAAATATAACATATACTGTAGATGTATTATTATTGGATAGATTCAAGAGGATGAACTGAATGTTATAATAAAAATTAACTCAAATCTTAGAATACTTTGAATGATAATGAGGGAAGAAATAGCCATAGTTAAATAAATGATTAATGAGGATAACAATATTAGGTCGATGATATGAGAATCTAGGTAAATTGTAAACTGTAAGCTATGAATTCGGTGAATGATGCACAAAAGACTTGTAACCAGCTGACACACTGTTTGTAATTGAAGATAGTTTTATATATGTTTGTTTAAAAAAAAATCTTTTCAAAACAAACAAAAACCATGTATTCAGGCCTAACATTGCTCCTCAGAGAGTACAATAATCATAGTTCTTTATATCCAAGGATAATTCAATCAGTTCCATTTAGATAGTCCAGGAGCTTTCCAAATATCTCCTTACATCCACTCTATAGGTTTAGTCATATATCTTAACATTCAAAAGTCACTTTACTTAGGTATCTTCCTTGTTCTCACAGTTGAACCTCCAATAGTTATAAAGTAGATAAATATAGAACAGTAGGTATCACCACAGTCCTCTAGATAAATGTTGTTTATTTCATTTTTTAAAATCAAGTTTTATTGATTTTTCTCTCCCCCCCCCATTCATCCGCATATTTTATGAACAGAGTATTGGCCATATCATATCTTATACAACTTATCATATCCAAATACATTTTACTTAGTTACAATTTCTGCCAAAATCATCTTTTTCCATATTTTTTAATCATATCTTAATATTTCTATGTTTATTTATATAAATGACATCTTCATTCAAATTCTAATTTCTCTATTTTTACTCATATTTATTCTTTTTTACTTTTTAATAATTCATTTTTTTCCTAATACATTTACACATGTTCAGGGTTGCCTTTCTTCTATTTTATCTTTTTTTTTAATTAAAAAGTTTTATCAGGTATTACAACAATTTTTTCCCATCCCTCCTCCCCTTCCCTCCTCCACCCACCCCCCATCCCTCATCCCCCCTCTCCCTCCAACCCCTTTCCCCCCACCCACCCTCCCCGGACTTCCCAGAGCAAATACAGGATATAACATTTAACAAACATAAACTAAAATATGCTAACTTTCTGTAGGCTCCAAACTCCCTCTTGCTCTTTAACTCCCCTTTCAACTAACAAAACATAATTCAAAAAGAAAATTTTGGTTTCATTCATAGGCTATTTGAAACTTTTTAGTCCGATATTTGTTTTGAATATAGTCAATCCATCTTCTCCATTCCGATATATATCTTTCATTTGAATGATCCTTCAAGTATGCTGAAATTTTTGCCATCTCTGCTAAATTTACTACTTTTAATGTCCATTCTTCAATAGTTGGTAAGTCTTCGTTCTTCCAATACTGCGCCACCAAAAGTCTGGCTGCTATTATTAAATTTAAAATCAATTTAGTCTCTATGACCGTACAATCTGTAATTATACCCAACAGAAAGAACTGTGGAATAAATTTTATCTTCTTTTTGAGAATGTTTTGGATAATCCACCATATTTTTATCCAAAATGCCTTGATTTTTTTACATGTCCACCATATATGATAATACGTGGCATCATCACATTCACATCTCCAACACTTGGATACATACAGGCTAGCTTTTTAGGATCTAGATGCCATCTATAAAACATTTTATAAAAATTCTCTCTCAAATTTTGGGCTTGCGTAAACTTCACATTTCTAACCTATATTTTTTCCCACGTTTCCATCATTATTGGTTCCTCAATATTTTGTGCCCACTTTATCATACAGTCCTTAACTAACTCCGTTTCTGAATCTATTTCTACCAATGCATTATACAACCTTTTTATATGCATTTGACTTTGATCTCTAATTTGTTTTACCAAGTTCTCCTCATTTTGCAAAATACCAATTTTCTGATCTTCTCTCCATCTAGCTTGCAGCTGTCCATACTGAAACCATGTTTGAATTATCCTTTCTTCTCTTAATTGATTCAAAGATTTTAGTTGTAGTATACCTCTTTTCTTGTTAAGAAGCTCTTTATATGTAGTCACATCTTGTTTTTGCTCTACACTTATATTCTCTATCGCGTGTCTGGGTATTGCCCACATTGGTAACGTATCATTTAATTTATACTGATACTTTTTCCAGACACGCAATAAAGCATTCCTTAATATGTGACTTTTAAAAGTCTTATCCACTTTCTTATCATATAATAAATAAGCATGCCAGCTGTAAACCAAATCATATCCCTCAATATTCAATATTCTTTCTTCTGTTGAGTTCATCCAGTCACTCATTGCTGATAGGGCAGCTGCCTCAAAATATAGTCTTAAGTTGGGCATTTTGAGACCTCCTCTTTCACGTATATCCTGCATTATTTTTTGCTATATTCTCAGTCTCTTCCCTGCCCAGACAAAATTATTAATACCCTTCTGCCATAACTTCAAATTTTCATCTTTTTTAAGTATTGGTATCATTTGAAAAAGAAATAAAAACTTAGGCAAAGCATTCATTTTTACTGCAGCTATTCTTCCCAACAAAGATAGTTGTAATTTTTTCCAATTTTCCATCTCTCTCTGTATTTTTTGCCACAATGGATCATAATTATGCTTAAATCTTCATACTTTCCGTCGTGCACTTAAGACCTTTCTATTTCACCAAGCCGGGCTGGCATAAATCTCTTCTAATTTTCCTAAATCTTTATGTTGAAAATTCTTAACCGATGAACCAAATTGGCTTAATCATCTTATATTCACATTTTATATGTATGTTATTTTAACTGTTCACCGCCCTGAGTCTTTCGGGAGAAGGGCGGTATAGAAATTGAATAAATAAATAAATAAATAAATAAATAAATAAATAAATAAATAAATAAATAAATAATTTTGCATTTGATGTCATAATGTAAACCCCTAAATACTTAACTTTTTTAACTATTTCAACTATTTTAACTATTTCAACTATTTTTAACTGTTATTCTTTCTAATTCTTCTTTTTGATTTGTAGTCATGTTTTTAGTTATTATCTTCATTTTCCCTGCATTTATTTTAAATCCAGATACTTGTCCATATTGATTAATTATATCCTACAATTAAACCTACAACCGACTGTAATGGTTGGGTTAAAGTAACAACCAAATCGTCTGCAAATGCTCATAGTCTGTAGTCATACTGCCTAATTTTAATTCCATTTATTTTATCCAACCCCCGTATTTTACTCAACAAAAATTCCAAAGTCAAAATAAACAATAATGGAGACAAGGGACATCCTTGTCTTGTTCCTTGTTCTATATTAAAGGTATCTGTTAAACTACCATTAATTATTATTTGCGCTGTTTGTTTCTGATATATTGCCTTAATAGATTGTATGAAATATTCTCCAAATTGCATCTTTTCTATTATTTTCAATAAGAAATGCCAATTCAATCGATCGAATGCTTTTTCCGCATCAAGAAATATTAGCACCGCAAGGATTTGGTTGTTCTTCCCCAGATACTCTAATAGGTTAACAACTTGTTTTACATTACTCTTCATTTGTCTACCATTTATAAAACCAGTTTGATCATTATGAATCATTTGTTGCATGACTGTCATTAACCTATTTGCTAGTATTTTAGCAAAAATCTTATAATCTGTATTTAAGAGTGATATAGGCCTATAATTTTTTGGCTGGGTGTGGTCTTGATCCTCCTTTGGAATCAGAGAAATAAAAGCTGTCCTCCAGGATGGGGGTACATCTCCTCCAGATTGTATGTTAGTAAATAATTCTTTAAGTGGTCCCACCATTTCTAACTGCAAGTGTTTATAATAAGCAGCTGTCAAACCATCTGTCCCAGGGGCTTTATCCACTTTCAACTGCTTAATTGCAAACATAATCTCCTCGGAAGTTATTGGTTGATTTAAACCCTCCCTTTGCTCTTTTGTAATTATAGGAATATTCTCTTTCTGTAAGTATCTATCTATATCTTTACTTTGAATTTTATCACTAGCATACAATCTCGTATAAAATTCTAAAAATGCTTTATTAATCATATTTTGCTGATAAACCTCTTTACCTTTATATTCTATTTTCTCTATGGTCCGTGACTTTTGGTTTTTCCTTAACAGATATGCTAACCATCTCCCTGGTTTATTAGCATTGCAAAAAGTATTATGTTTAGCATATTGCAAATTAGTTGCAACCTGATCTGCCATTAGTATATTAAATTGCCCTCACAGTAAATTAATTGCCTCTTTTATTTTCTTGTCTGCTGGGTTCAATATCAAAGCTTGTTCTTTTTTTTTAATTTCCTCTTCTAAGTCCTTCCTTTTTTTTCCTGTTTACGTCTATGTTTATTATTCAAATATATCAAAATACCTCTCATATATGCTTTATTTGCATCCCAAACCATTTCCCTAGATGTACCCTTATGCATATTTATAATGAAAAATTCTTTCATAAATTTTGTACATTCTTTTACATTTTCCTCATATTTAAACAGATTTTCATTTAACTTCCAAGACCTCTTAAATCCCATTCCATACTCTAATTCCATCCAAACTGTACTATGATCTGTTAAAACTCTTGGGCAGATCTTCGTCTTCTTCACCCTAGAAAAGAGATCATTAGTAATTAATATGAAATCAATCCTAGAGAAAGATTGATGTCTATCAGAAAAAAAGGTAAAATATTTTTCTTCAGAGTTCCTCTCTTGCCAGATATCTCTCAACTCCATATCATCCCTCATTTCAAAAAACGATTTTGGTAATCTGGCACGCATTGAGATGTTTTGCAAGAGTCCCTTCTTATCTTTTTTAGTGTCCAAAACTCCATTCAAATCGCCCAATAAAATGCATGATTTATAATCCCATTGTAGTAACTTGGAATGTAAAAGCTTGTAAAAATTTTCCTGTTGTTGGTTCGGTGCATATACTCCAATTAAAAGTATTTTTCCCCTTTTATTAAAAGTTCAATTGCTATGAATCTTCCTTGATCATCTGCTTCAATTAATTTAGCAATTAAGTCTTTTTTAAGGTATATTTTATTTTATTTTATTTTATTTTTGAATTTGTATACCGCCCTTCTCCCTGAGGACTCAGGGCGGTGAACAGCCAAATAAAAACATCAAATACAAATATTAAAATACAGTTAAAAAAAAATATATAAATTTGGCCCCATTAATTAAAACAATAAACAAAACAATTAAAAACACTTAAAAAGAATTAGGCCAGCCCGGCTTGTTGGAAAAGGAAGGTTTTAAGGGCACGGCGGAAGGCACTGAGGTCATGGATTCTCCTTATCTCAGGGGGCAACTGATTCCAGAGGGTGGGAGCCCCCACAGAGAAGGCCCTCCCACTGGGGGTCACCAGCCTGCATTGTTTGGCTGATGGCACCCCGAGGAGGCCCTCTCTGTGGGAGCGCACGGGTCGATGGGAGGTCGTCGGTGGCAGCAGGCGGTCTCGGAGATAGCTAGGCCCTATGCCATGGAGCGCTTTAAAGGTGATAACCAACACCTTGAAGCGCACCCGGAAGACCACTGGTAGCCAGTGCAGCTCGTGCAGGAGCGGTGTTACATGGG
Source organism: Pantherophis guttatus (assembly GCF_059756535.1). Lineage (NCBI taxonomy): Eukaryota > Metazoa > Chordata > Lepidosauria > Squamata > Colubridae > Pantherophis > Pantherophis guttatus. Next base: position 82,122,350 of record NC_142066.1, read on the forward strand.
AGCGCCATGCTGCTCCCGTCACTACCCGCGCTGCTGCATTCTGGACCAGTTGGAGCCTCCGGGTGCTCTTCAAGGGGAGCCCCATGTAGAGAGCGTTACAGTAATCAAGGCGAGAGGTCACGAGGGCATGAGTGACTGTGCACAGGGAATCCCGATCAAGAAAGGGCCGCAACTGGCGGATCAGGCGAACCTGATAAAAGGTCCCCCTGGTTACAGCCGTCAGATGTTCCTCCAAGGACAGCTGCGTATCCAGGAGGACTCCCAGATTGCGAGCCCTCTCTGTGGGGGCCAAAGACTCGCCCCCAATAGTCAGTGATGGAGTCAACTGACTATATCGGGATGCCGGGAACCACAGCCACTCAGTCTTGGAAGGGTTGAGCTTGAGCCTGTTCCTCCCCATCCAGATCCGTACAGCTTCCAGGCACTGGGACATCACTTCAAGGGCATCATTGGGGTGGCCTGGGGTGGAGATGTACAGCTGAGTATCATCAGCGTACTGGTGGTATCTCACCCCAAAGCCACGGATGATCTCGCCCAGCGGCTTCACATAAATGTTGAACAGGAGGGGCGAGAGGACCGACCCCTGAGGCACTCCACATATAAGAGGCCTCGAGGTCGACCTCTGCCCCCCTGCCAACACGAACTGCGACCGGTCGGAGAGAAAGGAGGAGAACCACCGTAACACGGTGCCCCCCATCCCCAACTCTTCCAACCGGTGCAGCATGATACCATGGTCGATGGTATCAAAAGCCGCTGAGAGGTCTAACAGGACCAGAACAGAGGAGCAACCCCTGTCCCGAGCCCTCCAGAGATCATCAACCAACACGACCAATGCCGTTTCCGTGCTGTGCCCAGGCCTGAAACCAGACTGGAACGGATCCAGATAGGATGTTTCCTCCAGGAATTGCGGAAACTGTCGCGCGACCACACTCTCAACAACCTTCGCCAGAAAGCGAAGGTTGGAGACAGGACGATAGTTAGCCAATATTGCCGGATCCAGGGACGGCTTCTTGAGGAGAGGCCTCACCACCGCCTCTTTCAAGGCTGCGGGGAAGTGACCCTCACTCAATGAAGCATTGATAACACCCTGGAGCCAGCTTCGTGTAACCTCCCGGGAGGCCAGTACCAACCAGGAGGGACACGGGTCCAATAAACATGTGGCCGCACTAAGTCTCCCCAGAATCCTGTCCACATCATCGGGAGTCACAGCATCAAACTCCTCCCAGATAACATTCTCAAGACTATTCCTCATCACCCTGCCCTGATCTACCCAGTCAGAGTCCAAGTCCCCCCGGATCTGAGCGATTTTGTCATACAGGTATTGTCCGAAATCCTCCGCCCTGCCTTCCAAGGGATCCTCCCGCGCTCCCAGATGGAGCAGGGAGCGGGTTACCCTGAACAGGGCTGCCAGACGATTCCCTGATGACGCAATAGAGGCAGAAAAGTAATTACACTTTGCCATCTTTATCGCCACTAGGTAGGTCTTAATATGCGACCTTACCAGTGTTCGGTCAGATTCAGCGCGACTGGCCCTCCAACCGCTCTCTAGGCGTCTTTTCCGGCGTTTCATCTCCCTCAGCTCCTCGGTATATAACTATACCATTCTTCTTCTCAGGAGCAGATGCAACAAAATGTATACCTAACCTTGCATTTATTAAATATTTTTGATCTTTCCTTCTAATGTGAGTCTCTTGTAGACAAATTACATCATTTTTAAACTGTTTCAAATAATGAAATATTTTTCTCCTCTTTTGTGGTGAATTTAGGCCACTAACATTCCAAGTCAGAAATCTAGTTGCCATTCTTGGCACCCTGAAGCTTTTGGAGCATCTGCTGGAAATCTTCATGCATTTTGCTTTTTGGCCTTGCTCCTCGTGTAACCTCCCGAGAAGCCAGCTCCAACCAGGAGGGACACGGGTCCAATAAATATGTGGCCGCGCTAAGTCTACCCAGAATCCTATCCATGTCTTCGGGAGTCATAAGATCAAACTCCTCCCAGATAACATTCTCAAGACCTGCCTCCATCACCCCTCCCGGATCTACCCAGTCAGAATCCAAGTCTTCCCGAATTTGAGCGATTTTGTCATGCAGATACTGTACAAAGTCCTCAGCCCAACTCTCCAAGGGGTCTTCCCGTGCTCCCAGATGGAGCAGGGAGCGGGTCACCCTAAACAGGGCAGCCGGGCGATTATCTAATGATGCAATAAGAGCGGAAAAATAATTAAATTTTGCCACTTTTATTGCCATTAGGTAGGTCTTAATATGAGACCTCACCAGTGCTCGGTCAGATTCGGAAAGGCTGGCCCTCCAACTACTCTCCAGGCGTCTTTTCTGGTGCTTCATCTCCCTCAGCTCCTCGGTAAACCAAGGAGCCAAGTGAGATCGGCGCCGAGTCAGAGGCCACAAAGGCACGACCCGGTCCAAAGCTCCAGCGGCCGCCCTATCCCAGGTGGCCACCAGGTCTTCGGTCGAGTCATAAGCCAGAGCCTCAGGGAATGGCCCAAGCTCCGTCTGGAACCTATCCAGATTTATCAGGCACCTGGGGCGGAACCACCTCATCAGTTCCGCCTCCCTGCAGCATGGTGTAGCGGTTCGAAGGTCAAAGCGAAGGAGAGAATGATCCGACCATGACAAGGGCTCAATCACTATATCCCCTATATCAAGATCATTCAGCCACTGACCAGAGACAAAAACCAAGTCCAGAGTGTTTCCCCCTCTGTGAGTACGGCCATGAACTAACTGGGTCAGGTCCATAGCCATCATGGAAGCCATGAACTCCCGAGCTGTCTCAGACGCTTCACCGATGGACGGCAGGTTGAAATCCCCCATGACCAAAAGCCTGGGAGTATCAACCGCCACCCTGGCTATTACATTCAGCAGCTCGGGCAGGGCCACTGCCACACAGCAGGGAGCCAGGTATGCAACCAGCAGGCCCATCTGTACCCCACGACCCCACTTCACAAGGAAGGATTCACATCTGGCTATCTGAGGAGCAGTGGCCTCCCTCAGACCAAGACCTTCTTTTATAACAACCGCCACCCCCGCCCCCATTTTGTGACCTCAGCTGATGGAATGCGCGGAAACCTGGTGGGCACATTTCAATGAGGGGGACCCCCCCTCCTGGCCCAGCCAGGTCTCTGTATACCCACCAGGTCCACTCCCCCCTCCTGAACAAGATCACAAATGAGGGGGCTTTATTTACCACGGACCTGGCGTTGCATAACATCAGCTGAAGGCCTGAACCCTGAGGATCTGTGCAACCCAGAGAATGAGAGGAGCATTGGGGCTGGAGCACGCCACCGCTTGAAGACAGCGGATGCGCCCTCCCCTAACATGATATGGCCCCCTGCTCCCACCATATCTGCCCCTCACACACACAGTACTGATGGACTTTCCTCCTCAATATAAACTCTCGCCCCCCCACTTTGATCTCCAGCCCCACACCTCCAATGCCGCAGCCCCCTTCCAGGGCTGGCTTCAACCTTATATCTACAGGGATCCCCCCAAGACCATTCCTAAAACCCACTATCCCCCTCCCAGAACCCCTTAAAATTTAACAAAAGACACAGCTAAAAAACCCCACAGCCTCCTCTTTGACGCATGCCACCTCTCAGGGCTCCAAAGCCCGTCATCAAGATAAGCCCTTGATAGAGTACAGGGCCAAACCTGCGAGGGGGGGAATCTCGCAGTCCAAGGAGCTCAGTCACCGAATACACTCAATCAATCAATAGGGGTGAGAAATAGTCCATGGTCAGGGGAACCACCATGGTGATGTAAGTCCACAGGGGAAAGTTCCAATCTCAGGCACAAGCAGCTGGGCTCCACTGCCCTCTCACCGCAGTGGAGGGGAGATACATGCCATTTTGACACTCGGAAATTCATTGGCCCAACCGTCCTCTCACAAAGGCCGACCAGCTGAAATAATCCTAAGGATTGGTGGAAGCCGGTAGTGAAGGGCAGCCATACATCGACTCCCTCCAGACTTGTATCCCCAGACGTAGTTCCCCATACGGGTTAAAGAGAAGTCGAAAAGCCAATCCTCCGGCTCATGAGAAGGATTCAGTTCAGGGGGAACCTTGCAGCGATGCAATTAGGAGAGGGCATTAGCAATATCTTTCTTCTTTTTTACTTCTTACTTATATTTCATTTCATTCTTACTTACATCATTTACTAACATTTCAATTTTGTTCAGTTTTACATTTCAGTTTTTCATCTTAATTTCAATTAATTCCTTTGTTCGTCTCCATCTTTAATACACTCTTCTTTACCATCCACTATTATTTCTCTCCAAACTATACTTCTTCAGATAACAAAACATATAACCCATTCTGTCTTTCATATTACATCTATTGTTCTATTTTACATTAAACAGCATCTTTCTTCTTTTTTGCTTCTTGCTCACATTTCATTTCATCCTTATTTATATCCCTTTTACAATAATCTATATTTTTCTTCTAAATTACTTTTTACATACAGTTTCTACTACTAATATCCTTCTCTTAAATCAACATACTGATATTTTAATTTCCTTTCTGCTATCCCTTTTTTAACCATTTTCTTTTAATCTCTCCACAATTCCATTTCTTGATAATTTCCTTCCTTTCTCCCATTCTCTTATCTTTTTCTTTTTCTTATATCTCCCTTTCTGGTTCCTTTCTTTAATTTTTACTCTTTTAATTTTCCCTCTCAATATTTTCCCATTTCCTTCTCTTCTCTTCTTTTTTGAGAGATATTCCCCCTTATCCATTTTCATACTTTCACTGTCAATCCCAGTGTAATCATCTGTATCTTTATTTTCAATCATTTCCTTTTCAGTCTTGTCTTCTTGCTCCTCTTGCTTCCCGTTCATATTTTCTCTTTCATTTTTTTTACATTCTAATCAGTCCTCCGCTTCTTTATTTCCTTAAATGCTTCTCTTATCTTTTGAAACATCTCCCTTAGTTTCTTATATTCATCCTCCCAATTCTCCATGTTATCAATTTAAAGGGCAAGATTTTTTAAATTTATTATTTTCGTTTACATATATTTCAAATTCAAGTCCATATAGTGCCTCTTTCTTCTTTTTTCATTTCAAATAGTATCCAATTCAAATATAGTCTTTGTTCTTTCCTCTTCTTTTGAAATCGTGCTGCAGCTGTTTAAACAAATACCCCCTCCCCCCAAATCTTCTCACAGTCTAAATAAACTTAGTTTAATACTTTCTTTTCACCAGTAGATGGCTCTCACCAATTCACAAATCCCCTGACAACAAAGTATCAATTTGTAAATCCATAAAAATAATTACTTCCTTTTCTCTTCTCCAAATTAAGTCCTTTTGTTGTTTAAAGAATATTTCTCTGTTTTCTTTTTGTTATCTTATTTTTAATTTCTTCCAAGTCCAATTTTAAATCCAGTGGAAGGTTCCTTTAGGGCTTTAGTTTTAAAGTTCCTTCCCCCCCTTGAGTTTCCGAGTACCAATTAGCTGCTAATTATGTATTGGGACTTCTTTCAAGCTTTACAGTTTTTTTCTTCTTCTTACCTGTGAGTTGGCCAATCACTCACCCGATAACAATATTCTATTCAATCTCAAACTCCTGCAATTCCTCTTCTTGTTTGTGGCCGTTCCGGTTTTTGACAGCTCCATGACTGCCTTCCTTCGCCGCTGGGTCAGAGACTAATGCCGGCACTTCAGGGAACTTGCTCTTTCCCTATCAGTGCCAGCCTGTGCCTCCTTTCTTCACTGTCCCTACAGGACAGCTATGTTCCCTAGGGATCCCCAAAATCGGCTGGGATATCAATGTTCTCTGGGAGCTCCGTAATCCACACCATGCTGCCCGATGCAGGCCATGCCCCCATTATCTAAATGTTGTTTATTTCTCTTATTGGAAATTTTCCCAGACTTGTAGGGGTAAGGTATATTTTCCATTCGTCAGTAGTTGGCACCCTCATTTTAGGTTTCAGCGTAATCTCAGATCTCACAAGTATTTAATCCAATTTTAATTCAATTTATGGTAGCAAAGTCAGTTATTAAGTAAATAATTCCAGCATGCCTTTCCAAAAACAATGCCTACCCATTTTAAAAGTCCAATTTTCTATGTTTTAATTTTTTTTTAACTTTTCTACGCTTAGTTCCTTTCTTTCAGGTCTGGAATTTTTCTCCAAGTAATGATTCACCACTTTAACAAATAGTTCTAAGAGTCTCTTTTCCTGAATTTTTTTTTCCTTTCAGGCTATCTATCTATCTATCTATCTATCTATCTATCTATCTATCTATCTCCATTCATATACATAGCCAAACAGACAGACAGACTGACACACACAAACAAATGCTAGTTTAGTTCAAAGGTGAGAAAAGATAAGATACAATTTAGAAAAAAATAACAATCAATTCCCATGAAAATGAATGACTCCAACAAAATCAACTCTACCAGAAGACTGGCTCCACTGAATACAGGCATCATATAAGGATGTTACATTTTAAATTCAGTTTGCTCTGAAGAAACCCGCAGCATGACTAGTGAAAAATAGCATCTATTCGTTGTTTCACATGGCATTCACCAGAAATAATGCTATCAATAAGTAGTATCATTTTTAGAATAATTGAGCACCATTTTACTTATTTTTTTGTGAAAGTGCTAAGGAGAGTAAATTAAAATATGTAGATATTTCTGAGTTAATTGCTGCAAATAAATAAAATTATTCAAATTTTTAAAAATGCTGTAAATGCAAGTAGTAGAATATTCAGAAATTTAAAAACTTAAAACTAATTCACAACTTTATCATATGAATAGAAAGCTAGATTACTAAACTATTAAATGAATATATATGAATGTCTTTCTCTTTCTTTCTGTAAAATTTTATTGTGTTGACCAATAACATTTAATAGAAAGACAAAAAAATCATAAAAAGCTTTGGAAAATATTGCATAATTATAATATTTTAAAATTAAGAAAGTGTTTTCCTATATAAAGGACTGCCACTGAAATAAATTGTGTGATTTTCCTGGAAATGTTAAGGTTCTGGTCCAACAATAAGAAATAAATGAATTCATCCTTAGAGCAGTTGTAATGTCTATTAGCAAGTTGCTAATAAGCATGGGGACAGGGTACAAATTACTGTAGAAAATATATCAAAGGAAAATTCAGGATAGATCTTAGGTTCTTCCAGTTACAGGGGCAAGTTTTGTGAAAGGGTATCTATGATTCATTGGGTAATGTTGAATAGATAATTTGATGAAATGAAGCGTTTCTTATTTATATTATACCAGTATTAGTTACCTACATCACCCTGATTTACCTGAAGAATTCTATCAAACACCCATGACGGTTCTAGTGCCTAATGGCACCATGGCTAGGAGAGCTTGACATAGAAGATCATTGGCATAGATCATTCTGAATTTTAATTTTCCAAAACGAAGAATAGTTTTCTAGAAAGATGACAGCATCTGGGAAATCCAGTAAACTTGAGCCAGAAGTAGAGTCTGCACATATGTCGTATGTAATTATTTATATGTAATAATTCTATGAGTTTATGGTTATGTTTTGCCTATTTATACCTTTTTATTTGTGCCAATTTTTTTTCATGTGTTCATGTCTATGTGTATACTGTTACTTGTTTCCTTATACGTGTTGACAAACAAACAAATTAATAATAAGAATAATATGGACTGTAGGTGGATTATTTTAGTTATTAACAAGTGCTTCAGCACAATACTCAGAATAACAATTTTAGGAATCTGGATCGTATACAATTTAAAGGATTTGACTTATTATATGCACACATCTGGTACATACATGTGTAGATGATGGGCTTGGCTTTAAGGGGCAACAGATAGGTTCTTGCTTCCTTTACTATGAAAGAAGTCCAGAATATTGTTGGCTTTGTCAGATTCATTGTTTGTATTTGTTCATCCCAGATTGAATTTGTTCAATCCAAGGAGTTGGAATATTGTGCTGAGTTGAAGGATAAAACTTGGTCTGTATTATTAATGTTTATCTGTCATTGATGTTTATGTTATCTGAGTTTCCTCAAGAAAACCAAGATGTCAGTTTAGTATAATTTATTGTAAAAATTTCCCAGTCCTCCTCTCTTTGTTAATAATCATCTAGGATTCATAGAGACAATTTATTTATAGAGACAATCTGAGTTAAGAAAATAACAGACAGTGTAAAGAAGTACAGCCAGATATCAGTTATTAAGTTTAGAAGGATTAAAATTTGTTTTGGTTAAGTGACAGTTAATGACAGCTGAGTTGAGAAGAGAAAAAGAAAAACAGTTCTGTTTCACTCATTTCTGAATTGAAATAACAGCAGATAGATAGTCACCATTGCATACATATGTAACTTGTGTAGCTTTGTTTTCATGCAACATCCTAATTAAAAAAAGTAACTTCTGATCAATGGATGCATCAAATAATTTCCACTAGAGACTTTCTATAGGGATGGAATCAAAAGCTGATTTTAATCAATAAAGGTGTTATATCAGGAATAGGGGAATGAGTTGCATATTTATTCATAGTCAGTGTACTTTCCCCAAAGCCTGTTTGTTTATCAACAACTAGAGATTTCTCCTGTAGTAGCTAATATGGAAACTTATAGAACAAAAATTATGAATATAGTGTTCCTCCAAAGAAGACTAGCCAAAAAAACTACATTCTGGGATTAAATGTTTAAATAGGAAGAATTTTTTTCTGAAACTTGAAAACTGGACAAACTGTGTACCAGGTAGATTATTTATATTCCATTTCCATTTATGTAAATTAGAAAAAAAACTATTTTTATAAAATAAATTTTATATAATTTTATAAATTTTATAAAATAAAATATAAAAAAGTTATACAATAAAAACAAGCGAAGACTTCTGGTTGGCACCACGGCAATTCAGACAGGGAATTAGCGGGGCTCCTAGGAGCCCCATGAAAACCCCGTCTGTCAAGATGCCGCCGGCAGGTCTGTGGACCTACCCTGTCCTGTAGGGACAGGGGGTTAGAGAGGGACCCCTCGGATGGCCGAGAGGAATGGGCAAGTTCCTCAGGGCCGGAGGATTGCACTCTGTGCCAGTGGCGGTGGGAGCAGCAGCCATGGCAGCTGCCTCGAGACTGCAGCAACCGGGACAAGTGATGTGCAGGAGGAGAAGCAGAGAACAGAGCAAGGTATTTGAAAGCTGGGTCAGTGGATTTAAACCCAGGCGGGAACAGCCTTTAAATGATGGATGTTAACAAGTGTGCCCTAGCTTTAATAGTGGCTAAGAACTATTGGGGCAAAAGGATTTAAAATAAACAATAAAAGGAAAAGACCTGTTGATGGACTATAGAATTTACTGATTGCTTGGGAATCATTGTACCACAAACTTTGGCACTTTTTTTCGTTAATGAGAATGGATTAATTTTCAAGAGAGAAAAAAGAGAGGAGGAAGCAAATAGGAACTTTTCAAAGCAAGGAGAAAAGACAAATGAAGATGGACAAAATGGTTGCCAGCTGAGAAGTGAAAGTGCAAATTGTGGATTGCTTGTTGTTTGAAGGAGAAACTTTGTATCTTGTTACTCAACTGGATTACTTTGAGAAAAAACTTAGGAGGCTTGACTTTGGAGATATATAATCTGTCCACTGGAGAACTTATTGATGTCCAGAAAGAAGAAATTGAATGAAATAATGAAAATTGAATTAATGGGCGCAGTAACAAAAGGAAAGGGCGTGGCAATAGAAGAAGACATGATGATACCATATATGGAATAGTTACTACAAAAGAACTAATTTTATAGAATCTATAGCTTTGATTATATTGAAATTAAAAAGAAATATCTTTGGGCAGATTGGAGAAAGAAAAAAATGGAATATATTGTGTAGCAAGATAAGAAAAATATTACAGTTTGGCTAAAATGGATGTAACATTTTCTGTGTATTTGATGTTTGAATAATGCTAGGAGGTATCTTCCTCCTTCTCTTTGTTCTTTCTCTTTCTCTTTCTCTTTTTCCTTTCTTTTTTTCCCTCTCTTATCTTTTTTAATTTTTTTCTTAATTTTTTCTGTTATATCTTTATTCTTTTCTTTTTTTTCTTTCTCTTTCTGTTCCTTTTTATTTCTTGTTGTTGTTGTTGTTGTTGTTGTTGTTATTATTATTATTATTATTATTATTATTATTATTATTATTATTATCTTCTCTCTCTCTCTTTACCTTTATCTTAATTGAAGTTGACTATATAAACATATAAATATTAATTTGATTAGGAAACAAGAGTATAAATGATTGAAGAAAAATATGATCTTTGAATGTCTTAATGCTTATACTAAATTTTGAATTTTTAATAAGTATTTTACGGACTTAAAAATTAGAGGAAAGCGATTTTCAAGGTGGGAAAATGTGATTTCTATACAAAAATTACAAAAAGTATGAACAGAATGAATGAATTTTGGAACATTAATAAAAATTATCTATAGACTTAATAATTATAGAAAATTGATTTTAAAGTGGTTTAAAATGTTGCTTTTTATAGAAAAATAAGAAATAAGTATGAAATGGGAGAAATTTAAAGGGAATTTATAGCTTAGGAGAGAGTAGGTGAGAAGATATTTGTTATAATACATTTTTATTTTAAATTAGTAGGAGACATGGAGGAAAATATGTTGAAAAATAATATAGGTAATATATTGTGAATTAGTTAAAACTAAATAGCCAAACAATGGATGCAGGAGTGGAGGAAAGCATAAAGCTGGATAATAGCTAAAATAAAATCCCATGAACTAGCTAAACAAATGAAGTTAGGAGCGGAGGAAAGCATGATCCTGGAGAACAGTTAAAGCAAAGTTGTGACCCAGTTTAATAAATAGAGGTAGGAGTGGAGGAAAGCATGATGCTGGAGAACAGTTAAAGCAAAGCTGCAAACCAGCCAATAAATAGAGTTAGGAGTGGAGGAAAGCATGATGCTGGAGAACACTTAAAGCAAAGCTGTGAACCAGCCAAAAAAATAAAAGTTAAGAGTGGAGGAAAGCATGATTCTGGAGATCAGCTGAAATAAAGTTGTGAACCAGTCACAAATAGAGGTAGGAGTGGAGGAAAGCATTGCTAGAAAACAACTAATTGACTTGTGAACCAGTTAAACAACAGATTTAGGAGGAGCGGAGGAGATAATGTTGGAGAGCAGTTAAAGCCAAACTGTGAACCAGCTAAATAAGTAAGGTTAGGAGTGGAGGAAAGCATCACTGGAAAACAGCTAATTAAGTTGTGAACCAGTTAAAAAATAAACCTAGGAGGAAGTAGAGGAGATAATACTGGAGAATAGTTAAAGCAAAACTGTGAACCAGTTAAACAAACAGAGATAGGAGTGGAGGAAAGCATCGCTGGGAAATAGCTATTTAAGTTATGAACCAGCTAAATATTAGATTTAGTAGCAATGGAGAGCAAGCCTGAAGTAAGCAAAAATCAAGTATTTTGGGAGTAATAAATTATAGATGGAAATGTTGAATGAATGTTAAAATGAATTGATTTTGAAATGATTTTAAGAGAGGAGAAAAATATTTTATGTTAAGACTATGGACATTAGAGGTCATCTAAGAGAGGTAAAATATAGATTAAATGTAATGGGTTTTAGGATTAAGGAATATATATGAAATACTGATTGTTAAAATGATAAAGATCTAGAATGGTTTATTTGGAAATGATTGAATATAAGAATAAGCTGTGTATATCTGGAGTTTAAGATTTAGGGTGATATAGTAGAATGCTAAATGATTAGAATAAGATACTAGAATGTGTGATAAAAAACCGGGATTGGATTTTTTTTTTTTTTTTAAGATGTAAATGGTTGAAATCTGGAATTGAATTGGTTAAGGGAGTATGAGCAATTGTACCTATTTTAAACCAGATCAAACCTTTGCTCTAAAAAGATGTATTTTATGTTTTATGTTTAAAAATAAATTTTAAAAAATTTCCAAAAAAAAATTGTGTTGGATGCTTATCCTATGGTTGGATAGGTAATATATAGAAAACTATATTCTGTAACTTTAACTGCTAAAAGATGACTAATTGGCTGTGCTAAGCAGACATAAAAGAAGGCAGGAAGTTCATTCACTTCTGCTCCTGCTATTAGAAGGTTGAACTGCTGAAAGGAACTGTGTCTGTGTTACTGAAGAGAACTGGAATTGTAAGCAAACTATGTTTTTAGGTTGAACCGTGATTATTTGAAGAAGTGTTATCTTTGTTTTGAGAAGCCAAGTTTGTTTTGTTTTGCTACAAGTAAAGACTGTTTATTTTTCTTTAAATGTTCAGAGTCTGTGAGTATCTGTGTGTTTTGCTAAGCAACGTATCTATTCGTTGTCTCATCCACTGCACCACTTTGCAGAGGGTAGTTTTACCCTCAACACTAGTTATGGGCCCAGTACCAGAGTGTGTGCACCAGTTACAGCAATAAGAGGGTTGCGACACATATTATTGCTCCAGACGTTCTGATACGTATTTAATATCCTGGTGAGGATGGCACAAGGTCAAGTTCCCAACTTATCACTGGTTACCCAGCTGGATGGCACCAACTACAAATCCTGGTCCACCAAGTGCAGTCTCCTGTTGCACAAAGAAGGGCTATGGGATGTAGTGCAGAATCCACCAGATGTGACCTCCTGGAATGCTGACGATGCCGAGGATGCCAGGAAGATAGTCGCGTTCCAGAGGAAGAATGAGAGTGCATTGTGTATTATTGGTTTGTCTCTAGATGATACCCAGCTTGTTCACATCAAGAGTGAACAGTCTGCTGCAAGATGCTGGGACAATTTGAAACATCTTTATGTTCGTGACACTGTGGGGGCACAAATTAACATTACACGAAGGTTGTTTCGCACATGACTCCTTAAGGGTGGTGACATGTCAACACACCTGAATTGCATAAAAAGCATTTTTCGAGAGCTACATTAGAAGGAGGTGGTTTTTTCTGAGCAGCAACAGGTTTATATACTGTTATCATTGCTAGATGAGAGATACAATGACGTAGTAACATCATTTGAAGTTCTCACACAGCAGGAACTAACTTTGGCCAATGTAACCTCGCGACTACTAGAAGAAGCCAGAAGGAGGGAAGAAAGAAAACAACTAAGGGAAGAACCTGAGTCAATTAATGTAAATGTAAAGCAAAATAATCATGTATATACTGTAAAACATTATTTTAATTGTGGCAAGAAGGGTCATATAGCCAGGTTTTGCAGAAGGCTGAAACAAAAAACCATGGTTAAAGATAAAAAACAATGTAATGTAGCTATGTCTGATAAGAACCCGGTTAACCACGATTCGTGGGTTATTAATAGCGGGGCGTCGCTATGCATTGTCAGAACACAAAACTATTATGTGAAAATGTTGCCTAGTAATAATAAGGTTTCTTTAGCAAATGGGTGAAAGTTAAAGACATGTGGTGAGGGAACGGCAATATGTCCATATGTAAAAGAAAAAATGCATATGTTATATGTTCCAAATCTAAACTTTAATTTGATTTCGGTTAGAGTATTGGTTAAGGTAGGATATACAGTAACGTTTAGAACCAATGATTGTTTGATTGAAAAAGGTGAAACCAAGATTATTGGAAAACTGAAAGATGGTTTATATGCATTATCTAGTAACCATGTTACAAATGTTGTATACTCAAATGTCAAACCACATGATGAATGTGTTCACTTGCTTCACAGACGTATGGGGCATATCAATTTTAAGATGTTACAGAAAACTGTAAAATTACTTGATGGGTTGAAGCTGAAACCATGTAACCAGTATTTAAATTGCAATATTTGTAATCAGCATAAAAGTAGAACAATCCCTGCTAATAGGTTTGACGGATTTAAAATGAAGAGACCACTGGAAGTGGTATTTGCTGATTTAATAGGGCCACTGAAGGCTAGTTTAGGGGATGCTTGCTATGTTCTCAGTATAGTTGACCATTATTCCAGGTATGGTTTTTGCTAACTATTGAAGACTAAGGTAGATACTTTTCGGTATTTTGTTCAATGGATTAAGTTTGTGGAGAGAAAAAACAAATCAAAAAATAGTTACCATTGTAACTGACAATGGTACTGAGTTTGTAAATACAAGGTTTAAATCAATGTTAGATAATGCTGGTATAAAGCACAAATGTTTAGCTCCATATAGACCACAACTTAACTCATATGTTGAAAGGAGAGGACAAACCCTACAAGCAATGATGAGATCAATGTTAGCTGATGCAGATTTACCGGCTAATTTATGGGGAGAAGCAATTATGTGTGCAAATACACTCTTAAATACAACACTAACACCATAAATACAACCACTAACAAAATTCCATATACCTTATGGCATGGAAGGAAGCCAGATTTGAGCTACATACACACATTTGGATCACCTGCATGGGTATATATTCCAGTGCAGTTAAAGTGTAAGGGCCAGAGTAGGGCACAACAATTAATATTTGTTGGTTATAATTCAAACCACAGGTCCTACAGATTTTGGGTAAAAGGAACAGCAACGGTAGTTAACAGTGCAAATGCCAGGTTTATGGAGCATGTAGGGTGGAATAAATTAGGTACTGAAAATGAGGTTATCATTGAAACTCAGACTGAAGCTACCAATGAAATGCCAGAGATCCAGAGCAAAGAGGTAGAGAAAGACGTAGTACAGGAAGAGGTAAAGGTGAAGAGGCAATCTGTAAATCCTGAACTCCCAAGAAGGTCGAGTAGAGTAACAAGACCACCTGATAGGTATCAGGCAACTACAGTCTATCAAGTAAATAAAGTCCCTACTACATTTAATGAGTTGGTCACATTTCCACCTGAAGACCAGAAAGTGTGGAGAGATGCAATGACTAAAGAACTACAATCTTTGCAGAATTTGAAAGTGTATGAGTCCGTACCAATTCCAAAAGGGAAAACTATACTCGGTAGTAAGTGGATATATAAATTGAAGACTGGGATACATGGGATACCAATATATAAAGCTAGGCTGGTAGCTCAAGGATTTAATCAGTCTCCTAAAGATTATGATGAGGTATTCGCTCCAAGCTTAAAAGCCATTACATTAAGAGCAGCGTTGGTATGGGCAGCTAGAAATAAATATATAGTTAACCATTTAGATGTAGAGACTGCATATCTGCATGCACCATTACAGCATGAAATTTATTTAAAGAAACCCTCAGGATTTGAAGAAAATGGGAAAGCTGACTGTTGGTTATTAAAGAAAAGTCTGTATGGGTTAAAAGAGTCAGGTTATGAATGGAACCAGTGGATTGTAAAAACATTGAAGAATATCGGATTTAAAGCAGGATTAGCAGATCCATGTTTATTTAAAATGGAAAGGGATGGTATAGTACCATTATTACTTCTTTTTATGGACGATATAGCTCTGATTACAAAGAATGAGCAAGAGGCCAACAGGATTGTTGATGAATTAAAAGCTCATGTCAGGATTAAAAATTTAGGGGAGATACAACAATACCTAGGTATAAGGATCGAAAAAACTAGGGGAGGATTTAAATTATCCCAAGCTGATAAAATTAATAATCTATTAAAACAATTCAGAATGGAATTGTGTAAACCATCAAAGACACCTATGGTTCAAGATTATTGCAACACTGATGAGAAAAGTCCATTGTTTGATAAAGGAATATACCAATCGTTGATTGGCAGTTTATCATACATTAGCAATTGGTCTAGACCCGATATTTCTTATAGCATGAACCAATTAGCTAGATTCAACACGGAACCTACAGAAAGACACTGGCAAGGAGCAAAACGTATTCTTAGATATCTGAAATATACCATGCATCATGCATTATATCTACAACCATCAGAAAAATTGCATGTAACCGCTTATGCAGAGGCTAGTTTCGCAACAGATGTGAATACAAGAAAATCAACCTCAGGAATCAATGTATTTCTGGGAAAATCTTTGATATGGTGGCGTTCAATAAGACAGAAGCATTTAAGTATGTCTACAATGGAAGCAGAGTTTTCTTGTTTATCTTTGTTATGTACGGATTTGATCAGTATTAAGCAGCTGATGCTAGATTTAGGAATAGATATACAAGATCCTATAATAGTATACGAAGATAATCAGGCAGCGATAAAAATGGCGACAAATATAGCTGTAAAGACTAGAACAAAACATACAGATCTTCGATATCTCAATGTAAGAGAATGTATAATGAACAAGATGATAGAACTTGTATATTGTGCATCAGAAGACAATGTGGCTGATCATTTCACAAAAGCACAGGGAAGTAGGAAACATATAGATACATGTGAACAGTATGGTTTAAGATTGTAAATATATTAGTCTACCCAAAGGAGAGAATGTTGGATGCTTATCCTACATTTGGGTAGGTAATATATAGAAAACTATGTTCTGTAACTTTAACTGCTAAAAGATGACTAATTGGCTGTGCTAAGCAGACATAAAAGAAGGCAGGAAGTTCATTCACTTCTGCTCCTGCTATTAGAAGGTTGAACTGCTGAAAGGAACTGTGTCTGTGTTACTGAAGAGAACTGGAATTGTAAGCAAACTATGTTTTTATGTTGAACCGTCATTATTTGAAGAAGTGTTATCTTTGTTTTGAGAAGCCAAGTTTGTTTTGTTTTATTACAAGTAAAGACTGTTTATTTTTCTTTAAATGTTCAGAGTCTGTGAGTATCTGTGTGTTTTGCTAAGCAATGTATCTATTCGCTGTCTGGTCCGTTGCACCACTTTGCAGAGGGCAGTTTTACCCTCAACAATTTGTGGGGAATTTGTGGTGGGGATTGTTATGTGTGTTGAGCCTGGTCTTTAGGTGTTAAGTGAATTTCGTTGTATGGGTATACTGTGTACAACAACAATAAAGTTATTATTATTATCATTAAAATCTATTGAGATTATCAGAAGAAAAGAAACAGCAAGCATTGGAGAACAGATGCTTATTATTAGTTTAGCCACATTTTACAGGAATGTTACCTGTTTCTTAGTTCAATATTACTAGATTTGGATGTATGAAATGGTTGGATAACATCATCTGATGCAGAATCTTGAATCTGTCATGAAATCCAAAACTAAACATTTTGATAATCTAACAAAGGCCTAAAGATCTATAAAATTCAATTCGCACATTAAAAATACACAGATAAATCTCTTAAGAGAGCCAGTTTGGTATAGTGATTAAGACATCAGGCTAGAAACCTGGACACTGTTTTAGTCCTACCCAAACACAAAGCCAGCTGGATGACAGGGGTCAATTTCTCTCAGCCCAAGGATGGAGACAATGGCAAACCACTTCTGAAAAACACTGTCAAGAAAACTGTAGGGACTTGTCCAGGCAGTCGCTAAGAACTAGACATAATTAAACAGAAAGAAAATATATCTCAAGCCTTCTATTAAGGTGTTTCCCTGAAAATAAGACATTTATTTATTTATTTTTCAATTTATATACCGCCCTTCTCCCTAAGGACTCAGGGCGGTGCACAGCCAGAATATAACATAAACATAAACTACAAATATTAAGAACAATTAAAATATATATAAATTTGGCCCAGAAATTTAAAAATCACAAACCAATTAAAACATTTAAAAAATTTAAAAATTTCTTCTTAAGCCAGCCCGGCTTGCTGGAAAATGGGTTTTAAGGGCACGGTGGAAGGCACTGAGGTCTTGGATTTTCCTTATCTCTGGGGGCAACTGATTCCAGAGGGTAGGTGCCCCCACAGAGAAGGCTCTCCCCCTGGGGGTCACCAGCCTACATTGTTTGGCTGATGGCACCCTGAGGAGGCCCTCTCTGTGGGAGCGCACGGGTCGATGGGAGGTCATCGGTAGCAGCAGCAAAACATCCCCTGATAATAAACCTAATTGGGCTTTTGAGTGCATGTGCTAAAATAAACCTCCCCCTGAAAATAAGCCCTCCCCAAAAATATTTAAACATAGAGCTGGAAATCAGGTAAGATGGCAAGAGGAGCCCCACCAAGTGCTTCTTTCGGTGTTCAAAAAATATATAAGACAGGGTCTTATTTTTGGGGAAACACAGTATCTACTAGCTGTATCTCTTACATTAGCTAGAGGATTAAATGTTGCTAGAATAAATGGTCCTAGAATAACCCAAAAACAAGAAATTATTTTGAAACACCCATTAGGCCATTTCCAATCAGATGTGAAAGAAGTTAGATTGGATATTGAAGATTGAAAAAGATCAGTACCATTGAAAATATCAGGAAAGAAGCTAAGGCCATTAGAAATGTAAAAGGAAATAAAGCAGGGGAGAAATGCTCCCGGTTCAGACTGGATCGCCCGATCCAGTAGCGATGGAGGTGGGTGGTTCAGAGAACCAGTAGCAAAAATCCCTGCCCCCCGCCCCCCATTGTCCAGTTGAGCAACACAATCATCAGAGGCTTTTTTTTTATTTTTAAAAGCATTTTTTTCTACAACCTCTTTGGCAAAAAAAATGCTTTTAAAAGTAAAAAAAGGCTCTGATGATTGTGCAGCTCAGTTGGGATCATCAGAGGCTTAAAAAAAAAGAAAGAAAGCCTCTGCCAATCAGGCAAGTCAGCTGGGATCGTCAGAGGCTTTAAAAGCATTTTTTTATAACCTCTTCAGCCGAAGAGGTTTTAAATGGTTTTAAAAGTTTTAAAAGTTAAAAGTTTTAAATGGTTTTAAAAGTTAAATGGTTTTAAAAGTTTTAAATGGTTTTAAAAGTTAAAAAAAAAAGTTGGCCACACCCACTCAGTCATATTACCCCCACCCCACCAAGCCATGCCCACACAACCGGTAGTAACAAATTTTACATTTCACCACTGAAATAAAGATATTACTGTTCTCAGAGCAAAGTGTATTTTCTAGTACAATGTTTTCCCGAAAATAAGACCCACCCCAAAAACAAGCCTTAATCTGATTTTTTTTGAAATGGACCTAATATAATTCCTACCCCCAAAATAAGCCTGGAGGGATGGGCATGGCCAGCATGAGACCCCGCCCCTTGGTGCAACATGAATACCGATAAATCTGAGTGTGGAGGCAGAGGCAGGGGGGAGAAGACAGATGATCTGGACATGCTGCATGGAGGCTTGCGGAAGGTTTACATCATTATTTATGCACCACTGGAACACTTTTAATCTATCAGATATGCATATCAGAAAGACTATCTGAAAATATCACACACTTGATAAAGTTATGTATCCTATGGAATGAGGAACACTATGAATAAATATCTGGAACAGTATGAAGTTATTATTTGTTACTGCCTCAATCTTTATTGAAGATTTTGGCTAGCCAGCTACAATGTTGGCTTCAATAATTTGATGAATTCCATGACAACATAGAAAAGAAAAACTGATAAAATTTCTAGCCTGCCTACATGGACAACAAAACAGGCTAAGATTCATAATAGGGGGGTGAGAATAACAGAATAGTAATTTTCTATTTATTAAAGGGGACTACAGCCAGAAATTAAAAGACACTTGCTCCTGGGGAGGAAAGCTATGGCAAAGTTAGACAGCATACTAAAAAGCAGGTACCTTACCAACAAAAGTGCATATAGTCAAGGCTATGGTTTTCCCAGTTGCAATGTATAGTTGTGACCATAAGGAAGGCTGAGCATCAAAGAATTGAGGCCTTTGAACTATGGTGCTGGAGAAGATTCCTGCGAGTTCCTTGGACTGCAAGGTGAATCAAACCAGTCAGTCCTAGAGGAGATCAAGCCTGACTGCTCTTTAGAAGGCCAGATCCTGAAGATGAAACTCAAATACTTTGGCCACCTAATGAGAAGGAAGGACTCACTGGAGAACTGCCTAATGTTGGGAACAATTGAGTGCAAAAGAAGAAGGGGATGACAGAGAACGAGGTGGCTGGATGGAGTCACTGAAGCAGTTGGCATGAGATTAAATGGTCTCCGTGGGATGGTAGAGGACAGGAAGGCCTGGAGGAAAGTTGTCCACGGGGTCATGATGGGTTGGACATGACTTCGCAAATAACAACAACAACAACAATTTATTAAAGTTACTGGCTCAATGCCAATAACTGTGAGAGGGATCTCGAAGTCCGAGCAGACTATCATTTAAATATGAGCCAACAGTTGTGCAGCAGCCAAAAAAGCCAACACAATCCTAGACAGCATTAATAGAGGGATAAAATCAAAATCATTAGTACCACTTTACAAAGTCTTAGTATGGCCACACTTGGAATAGTGCATCCAGTTTTAGTTGCCATGATATAAAAATTTTGAAAGAGTGCAAAGAAGAGCAACAAAGATAATTAGGAAACTAATCACTGTACTACAGGCAAAGAGCCTGTAGTACAATGGACTAAAGCACTGTTATTAACAACTGCTGCTTGCAATTACTGCAAGTTCAAATCTCACCAGGCTCAAGGTTGACTCAGCCTTCCATCCTTTCAAAGGTAGGTGAAATGAGGACCCAGATTGTGGGGGCAATAAGCTGACTTTGTATAAATATACAAAAGTATAAAGGCTATTGCTTAATGCATTGTAAGCCGCCCTGAGTCTCCGGAGAAGGGCGGCATATAAATTAAAGCAAAAAACAAAAAAACAAAAACTGGAGGCTAAAATATACAAAGAATGGTTGCAGGATTGGGTATATCTAGTCTAGTGAAAAGAAGAATTAGGGAGATATAACAGTGTTCCAATATTTGAGGAGCTGCCACAAAGATGAGAGGGGGTAAAACTATTTTTAAAGCACTAAAGGCAAGACAAGAACAATAGATGGAAGCTAATAAAGGAAAGAAGCAATCTAGAACTAAGGAGAAATTTCCTAACAGAGAGAACAATCAACCTATGGAATGGTTTGTCTTTGGAAATTATGAGCCTTTATGAGCCTGGAGCCTTTCAAGAAGAGACTGGATAGAGGACAAGAGCTGGTGGTCCTGAAAGAGCTTCCTCCTAAAATGTTAAGAGACAGAAAGCAGTTTGGTTTTTTGGTGAATGAATTAAGAAACCAGCAGCTCCAGTACAGATGGGATGTCCCATTTGGAATAATAGTGACATACGCTGGGCAAAGATATCGCTTAAACACAGTTGGAAAGGCAAAAGATTTTTACGCCAATGTTTTAAAGGCTGGACGGCCACCCTCACCAGGGAGTGCTAGAAAGCAATTGGAAATGATACAACAAGAGAAAGATGGAGGGCAACCACAAACCTATGCTCAAGCTTTAGCTGGAGGAGTTAATTTGGAAGAAGATTTATTGTTGAGTGGGGGTCCACCACCAACCCTTGAGCCATTAAAGATAATAGAGTTGCCAAAAGATCAACGATTGACAAGAGCCACTTACAAACAACATCTGGCAGGACAGCCTCAAGATTCAACCCAACAAGTCCAAAAAACACAAGCAGTGGGAGAAGCTAGGCCGAAGTCCAAAATGGCGAAGGAGGTTCAGCTGATGCTCTCAAAGCTTGGAGGGCCCAGAGATGGCAAATAAATTTTTATCTTGGAATGTCAACGGTTTAAATTCTCCACAAAAAAGAAAGAAAATATTTCACTACTTGAAGCAATTTCAGAATGATGTTATTTGTTTGCAAGAAACGCATATTAAATCCTCAGATCAAAAATACTTGATAAATTCGAAATTAGGTACACATTTTGTGGCATCAGCACCAGAGAAGAAAAATGGCCTAGTTATATATGTTAAAAGAGGCTTATTGGCCAATTTAATTGAGGCTGACACTCAAGGTAGATATATTGCAATTGAATTAATAACACAGAATGGGAAGCTGCTTGTAATTGGAGTATATGCACCTAATCAACAACAAGACAAATTTTATAAACTTTTACATACTAAAATACTACAATGGGACTATAGATCTTTACTTTTAATGGGTGATTGGAATGGGGTAATAAATACCCAGAAAGATAAAAAAAGTCTTTCCAAGATACCCATGCGTGCTAAGTTGCCTAAATCTTTTTTTGATATTTTGGAGGATATGGAGCTTAGAGACATTTGGAGAGAAAGGAACATATTGGAAAGTGATTTTACTTTTTTTTCAGATAGGCATCAATCTTTTTCTAGGATTGATTTTATATTAACCACAAATGATCTTTTTTCTAGGGTGAAGAATATGAAGATATGTTCAAGAACTTTAACTGATCATAGCCCGGTTTGGATGGAACTAGAGCAGGAAAGAGGGGAAAGGAGGTCTTGGAGGTTAAATGAGAATTTATTTAGATATGAAGATAACTTGAGTGAACTTAAAAAACAAATGAAATAATTTTTTGTTAATAATATGAATAAAGGTACCTCGATGGAGATGGTGTGGGATGCGTGTAAGGCATATATGAGAGGAACATTAATTTTTCTGAACAATAAATATAGACTAAAACAACAAAACAGATGGAAAGAGATAGAGGAGGAAATTAAAAAGAAAGAACAATTGCTTATAACTAACCCGGGAAACAAAAAGGCAAAAGATATGATCAATATCCTAAGAGAGCAATTTAATATGTTAATGGCTGGGCAAGTAGCAACCAGCATACAATATGCCAGACATAATACATTCTGTAATGCTAATAAACCTGGGAGATGATTGGCTTACATGATGAGAAAAAAACAAAAATCACGTGTTATAGACAAGATAGAATTTAGAGGTAAGGAGATTTACCAACAGAATTTTAAAAAAAAGGCTTTTTTGGAGTTCTATACAAAGTTATATGCTAAAGATGCAATTCAAGATGTTGATATTGATAGATATTTAAAGATAGATATTCCTGAATTAACGCTGGAACAGAGAGAGAGATTGAATCAGCCAATAACTCCCGAGGAAATTGTTGGGGTAATTAAACAATTAAAAATAGGTAAGGCTCCGGGAACAGATGGACTAACAGCTGTTTATTATAAACATTTACAATTTGAAATGTTAGAACCACTCAAAATCTTATTTAATAAAATACAGGTAGGAGGAGGAGTACCACCTTCCTGGAAAACAGCTTTTGTCTCACTAATTCCAAAGGAGGATCAAAATTCCATCAAACCTGAGAATTTTAGGCCAATTTCACTTTTGAATACTGATTACAAGATTTTTGCTAAGATACTAGCTAATAGATTAATGCCAGTTATGCAACAAATAATTCATAATGACCAATCAGGGTTTATAAAAGGGAGACAAATGAAATATAATGTTAGACAAATTGTAAACTTACTGGAATATTTGGAAAAAAATAATCAAGTCCCTGCAGCGTTTATATTTTTGGATGCAGAGAAGGCATTTGATTGCTTGAACTGGCAATTTTTGTTTAAAATAATAGAGAAAATGCATTTTGGGGAATATTTTATACAATCAATTAGAGCGATATACCAGCAGCAAACAGCACAAATTATAGTCAATGGAGGTTTAACAGAGGTTTTTAGAATTGAGAAAGGAACAAGGCAGGGGTGTCCTCTGTCCCCATTGCTGTTTATTTTGACTTTGGAAGTGCTATTGAATAAGATACGTGATTCAGAAAAATTGAAGGGTATTGTAATTAGACATCAAGATTATAGATTAAGATCATTTGCAGATGATTTGGTTGTCACCTTATCCCAACCTATAGAGTCGGCTCCATATATATTGGATATAATTGATCAATACGGGAAAGTATCAGGATTTAAAGTTAATTCACATAAGACAAAGATGATAATTAAAAATATGTCTATACTTGAAAGAGATGAACTAACAACAATAACAGATTTTGAAATAGCTAAAAAGGTTAAATATCTAGGAGTGTACATAGCAGCTTCAAATACAAAATTATACAAAAATAACTTGTCATGTATAAATGCCTTATTCTTTTTTTTTTTATTGCAAAAGTTTTACAATTACATTTTCACCCCTTTTTTCACCCCCCCACCTTCCTCCCCAAACTTCCCATCCTCCCTAACCCTCCCTAACCCTCCCCCCCGACTTCCCTATTATGTACTCATAACTAATAACACTGATATATATACCTGAACCCATCCCTCCCCCTATATAATTTTCCCTCTTTGTCTCTTTACATTAAGATATTTCTAATACATTGTTTTCAAATAAAAGCTATTTGATACTTTCTAGTTTGGTATTTGTTCTGAACATATTCTATCCACCTTTTCCATTCCCATTCATAAGTCTCTTGTGAACAATCTTTTAAATATGCTGAAATCTTCGCCATCTCTGCAAAACTGGCCATCTTCAAAGTCCATTCCTCGATAGTAGGCAAAGCTTCATTCTTCCAATATTTACCTATCAACAATCTTGCTGCTGTTATCATATACAATATTAATTTTATTTCACCCCGTGTAAAACCCTTAACTATACCCAATAAAAACAATTGTGGAGAAAATTGAATTTTTTTCTTCAAAACATTCTGCATGACCCACCATATTTTTATCCAAAAAGCCTTAACTTTCCTACAGGTCCACCAAACATGATAATACGTAGCATCCAAACATTCGCATCTCCAACATTTTGGCTGAACATTAGGGTACATACATGACAACTTTTTAGGATCTAAATGCCATCTATAAAACATTTTATAAAAATTTTCCCTCAGATTCTGCGACTATGTAAATTTAACATTCTGAACCCAAATTTTTTCCCATGTTTCCAACATCACTGGTTCTTCAAAATTTTGTGCCCACTTAATCATGCAATCTTTAACTAATTCCGTTTCTGAATCCCTTTCTAGCAAAACATTATAAAGCCTTTTAATATGCATTGGACCTTTCTCTCTTATATGTCTAACCAATTCTTCCTCATGCAACATAATACCAGTTTTTTGGTCCTCTTTCCATCTCAATTGTAATTGATTATATTGTAACCAGGTTAAATTAATCCCTTCGTCCAACAGTGTCTGCAATGTCTTCAGCTGCCATCTGCCCGCATCTGTAAAAAGAACCTCTTTGTATAAAAACCCCCCGAGTGACATTATATTTGTATTCCACAAGGTATGACCAAGATCCAGCCATAGCGGTATTTTATAATCCCATTTGAGTCGGTGCTTCTTCCAAACTCTCATCAAAGAGTCTCTAAGTATATGACTTTTAAATACTTTATCAACTTTGTCATCATAAAATAGGTAAGCATGCCATCCAAATTCAAGATCAAAACTTTCTGCATTCAATATTCCAGCCTTTTTACTTCCAAACCAATCACTTGTTAAAGTTAAAGCTGCTGCATCATAATATAACTGTAGGTTTGGAAGTTTAAGGCCTCCTCTTTCTGGAACATCTTGCATAATTTTCAATTTCACTCTCGGCTTTTTCTCGTTCCAGACAAACTTATTAAGTCCAGTTTGCCAAACTTTCAGTTGTTTATCACTTTTAAGCACCGGAATCATTTGAAACAAAAAAAGAAATCTTGGCAAAATGTTCATCTTAACTGCTGCTATTCTTCCAAGTAAAGACAGTTGCAGCTTTTTCCAAGTCTCCATGTCTTTCTGAACCTCTCGCCACAACACCTCATAGTTATTTTGAAACAATTTCATGTTTGATTCTGCAACCTGAACTCCAAGATATTTTACCTTAGGTACAATTTCAAAACCTGCCCTCCTTTCAAGCTCATGTTTACGATCTTGTGTCATATTTTTGACTATCATTTTAGTCTTTTTTGAATTCACTCTAAAACCTGAAACTCTACCATAGTCTTGTATAATGTCGTTCATCAGGATTGTTGATTCCATTGGTTGTGATAGGGTAACCACCAGATCATCTGCAAATGCCTTTATTCTATAATCCTCTTGCCTTATCATTATGCCTTTCAAAATTTTTGAGTCCCGTATTGTATTTAGCAAGACTTCCAATGTTAAAATAAATAAAAGTGGGGACAACGGACATCCCTGTCTTGTTCCTTTTTCAATTTTAAACTCTGTCGTCAAACTTCCATTAATAATAATCTGTGCTTTTTGCTCTTGATAAATTGCTGAGATCGCCTGTATAAATTGGTCCCCAAAGCCCATCTTTTTTAAAGTCTTTAGTAGAAAATTCCAATCCACTCTATCAAAGGCCTTCTCCGCATCCAAAAAAACCAGCACTGCAGAAATCTGTTTATTCTTGTCAAGATATTCCAATAAGTCTATTACTTGCCTTACATTGTCCTTCATATATCTGCCCTCAATAAATCCCGCTTGGTCCGCATGAATCACCTTTTGGATTACTGGCATCAACCTGTTGGCTAATACCTTCGCATAAATTTTATAGTCTGTGTTCAAAAGAGATATTGGTCTGTAGTTCTCTGGTATTTTAGGACCAACTTGTTCTTTTGGTATCAAAGATATATAAGCAGTTGTCCAAGATGGGGGTATTTTGCCCCCTTGTTGAATATTGCAAAATAAATCTCTAAGTTGTCCCACCATTTCAGCTTGTAAAGTTTTGTAATACACTGCGGTCAAACCATCCGTGCCAGGAGCTTTGGCTGTTTTTAGCTGTTTAATTGCTGCTGTTATCTCCTCCTCTGTTATAGGATAATTCATTCTTTCCTTTTGTTGATCAGTAATTTTTGTAACTCTCTTATCCTTTAAATATTTTTCTATAAGTCCATTCTGCACCTCTTCTTTGGCATATAGTTTAGTATAATAATCCACAAAAGCTTCTTTAATTAGTTTTTGTTGAAAGATTTCTTTCCCTCCAATATCAATACTATCAATAGTCCGTATACTTTGTTTTTTCCTCAACGTGTAAGCCAACCATCTGCCCGGTTTGTTAGCGTTGCAAAATGTATTATGCTTCGCGTATTGTAAACTTGTTGCAACTTGTTCCGCCATAAGCATTTGAAATTGGTCTTTCAAAAGTTTTATAGCACTTCGTATTCTTTCATCTGTTGGGTTTTTAATAAGTAACTGTTCTTTATTCTTTATTTCCATTTCCAACTCAAATCTTTTCTTTTGTCGGAACAGTCTATGTTTAGAATTCATGTAGATGAGTACCCCTCTCATATAAGCTTTACTTGCATCCCAAACAATTTCAATTGGGGTACCTTTATTCAAATTTATTTCAAAAAATTCTTTCAAATGCTTTTTAAGTTCTATTGTATTTTTTTCATATCTAAACAAGTTCTCATTTAATCTCCAAGAACGTCTCTCAACCTTATCCATCTCAATTTCTATCCATACAGGGCTATGGTCAGTCAGAGTTCTTGGAAAAATCTTTGTTCTTTTTGTCTTAACAAGTAGATCATTTGACAACAGGATAAAATCAATCCTAGAAAAAGATCTATGTCTATCCGAAAAAAAAGTGTAGTCCAATTCATTTGGGTTATGTATTCTCCAAACATCTTTTAATTCCATATCTTCTTTCATATCAAAAAAAGTCTGTGGTAGTCTAATTCTAGACTTTGCCAAGCTCTTTTTATCTAGTTTAGAATCAATTACTCCATTCCAGTCTCCCATAATTAAAATAGATCTATAGTCCCATTGCAATATTTTAGTATGTAACATCTTATAAAAATAATCCTGTTGTTGGTTGGGAGCATAAATTCCAATCAAAAGAATTTGACCATTTGCTGTGAGCAATTCAATTGCTACAAACCTACCATCTTGATCTGCTTCTATAACTTTCGCTGTTAATTTTTTATTTACATAAATAACCACACCATTCTTTTTCTGCGAAGTTGAAGATATATAATGTGCTCCTAGTTTTGAGTTTATCAAATATTTTTGATCTTGAGTTGTGATATGCGTTTCTTGTAAACATATTATATCATTATTAAATTGTTTCAAATATGTAAATAATTTCTTCCTTTTCTGTGCTGAATTCAACCCATTGACATTCCAAGATAGACACTTAAAGGTCATCAGCCTCTTTCTGGAGCACAGAGCAAAATATTTGAAGTTCATCCGAGAGCTTCGATCTCGCTCCTCCCATAGCTCCACTCTCTTGTACGGTACTCTTAACTGCCTTCTTGTCTTGTCTTTCCTGTTGTTGTTGTTGCTGTTGTTTAAGTAGCTTGGATTGGGCTCTAGTTATACGTTGATCTTTAACTTCTGTCACCTGAATCAAATCCAAAATTGGAGAAGAATCCAACAAGGGCTCACTCAGAAAACCTCCTTCTGCACCTTGCACGTTTTCTAATTCCTGCTTAGACTGTTCTTTCAATTGCCTCTCTTCACTCTCCTTAATCTCCAAAACTGTAGATGTACGTGGAGATGGTGTTCTTTCCTTAAGAATAGTACTGTAAAAGTGTTGTGCCTTCTCCACGGTATTCAACCGATATCCTTCTCCCTTATATCTAAAAATTATCCCAACTGGTGCGTCCCACCGGAAGGGTATCTGTAAATTTTTCAATTCCTTAACAAGAAAACCAAATTCTTTTCTAGCTTTCAGCATTTTAGGAGGTAATTCTTTAAAAATTTCAAGTCGTGAGCCCCCCACTTGTACAGAAGTGTGAAAAGATTTTTGCAGGATAACATTTCTAATTTCTCTCTCAGTAAAGTATATGACCACATCTCTAGGCAATTGTCTTTGTCTGGCCACCCAAGAGTTCACTCTGTAAATTTTATCTATTTTATGAAATACCAAATCAGGATTAGCTTGTAAAATCTTAGCCAAGGCTTCAGAGCAAACCTGTCTCAAGTCCTGTCTCTCCTCCTCTCGAATTCCCCGAAGCCGTATGGCAAATTCCATCGCCCGGAATTGTATCATAACAATCTCATCTTCAATTCTCTGCATTTTATTGTCAACTTCATCAATTTTATAATCATTGTCTTTCATCTTAACATTAACTTCTGATTTGAATTCTTCAACTTTAAAATCAACTTTCCCAATAAATTCTGCCAGGCCAGACGCCACTTCTGATATTTTTTTGGTCACCTTATTTTGATTCTGTTTCACCATGTCTTTAACTTCATTAATTTCCTGCATAAATTCCTGATGTGATTTTTGAAGTTTATCATCTATCCCCTGTTGAGATTTTTGAAATTTGTCATCCAGAGTTTTAGAAATAAATTCTTTTAAATCTCCCACATCAAATTCTTTTTTCTGGGTTTGTAGCTGTTGAGCAGGGGGAAGTTGCATTTGATGTTTGTGTGTGGGGGATCCCCCCCCCCTAATGCCTTCCCTTCCTGCTTCTTTGAAGCCATCCTGGCTCGTGATCTAGTTTTTCTAAAGAGGGAAGTTCCTTTTCCTTTCCCTCCTGCACAAAGACTTCTAAAAAAGTCCCCCAGATTTGATCAAACAAGGGTTAAAATAAAGCAAAGTCCAATATTGAAAAGGGAAAAAATTTCCCAGTTATTTCTCTTATAACAAGCAAGGCAGCTTAGTAGCAACTTGGAAACTTTGTAGCAAAACAAAGTAACTTCACCAATCCACACTCGCTGGCTCGTTAACTCTGAGGCTAGGCGCCATATTTTTTCAAAGCACTTTCACTCATTCGCATTTTCTCAGATTGAAAAGTCAACAAAGTGCTAATACTTGCGTTTCCAAATTTCAGGATTCAGGTAGTTTCGCTGTTTATTAAAACTGGTTCTTTCGCTTTAAGTTTCCTGCAGCCGGCTTGTTCTGCAAAAGCAGAATCGTCCCACGTCGCCCGGAGTTCCAGCAGGTTGGGAGGGAGCCACGCCTGTTCTCTCCCCAGAAACTTCCCTGGGGGGTTACAGGGGCTCAACCTGTGCCCTGCGATCTCTCCTTCTTCAATCCTGTGGATTTAGAAGTTTTCGAGCCGCTTCTTCGTCTCGAAGCGGCTCTACAGGCGGCGGGGCTGGCGGAGCTTCAAAGAGCGCCGCCGTCGCCGAAGACAAGGAAACCGGAAGTCTATGCCTTATTCTTGAATGAAAGAAATATATGCCCATGGAGTACCAAGGGTTAACTTATTCTCCCTTTCCTAATGTATTCCTCTCTAACCACTCCTCCTCCCTAATCCCACCTCACTGGTATAAAAGGAGATGTACACTCCTCCTCCTTGCTTCTATCTACAATCACCCTGTGAATATAGAATGCCTTCTGTAAATAAACAATACTTTGTTTGAATACTACTATTTTGAATTCTTTATTGAGTCTGATCCTCGAATTACGGCAACAATCTGGTAGCAGAGGATGGTTGGCTGACTCAATAAAAACAGACATGCCAAAGAAAGAAAACTCCAGAAACAAAAGAGAAAGACCCAACACCAGGGCACACAACAAAGAAATGGAAACAGATCAAGAAATGATCGATGAATCTACAACTAAAATGATAAGAGAATCTGAAAACTTCACTACAGACAACGAAGAGGTAATCGATGAACCCGACGACCAAGAAGCGAGCGAGACAGAAAACAAGACACTCAGATCAGAAATACTGAGACTGCTGAAAAGCCAAAAAGACGACAAAAATCTCATCGTGAAACTCCAAGATATCATAAAAGATAGCGGAGCAGCGAGAGAAAACCATGCCAACGCACCAGAACCTAAAGATCCCAAAATGGTAAGCGAATTACCTATAGATGAGAATGTAATTAAAAGAAAGACTAACGGTCCCACACAAAATTTTGAATGGCAGCCATCTTGGTTTTGCCAGCCCACCAAAATGACCGACTCAGAACCAATCAGAAAGCAGAGTTCAAAATGGCTGGCACGAAAAGCTTTACACAGCATAAAAAATAAAAAAGAAAAATTCTATTCATCAGAAGAATCCGATACAGATACCGAAGAAACACCAACCGAACTACAAATCGAAACAGCTATGAAAACACTTTTTGCAACCTTCGGTCCGAATTTAAAAATATCAAAGAAATCAACGAAAACGCCAAAGTCAACCGATCAAGTAGCAAAGAAAAGACAAACAGCACAATCCAAAAGCAAAGATACAGAAGCAAGCAAGCAAACTTTTCAGCATCTATCCACTTCAACACGAACAACAAGAACGCTAACGCCCGAACCCAGAGAGCCTTGCAAGTACTCGCCCATGCCGCAAACGCTTCCGGGAGCCAGAGACTTCAACCAAGACGACTACGACGGAAAGAAGCAAGCCCCGATCACCACCTGGACATCTAAAGTCGAACCAGAGAGCGAGTTATCAGAAGAAGAACACTACGAGGGAGCCACAGTGACGAGAACCTCTCCCGACAGCTTCAGGAATGAAATGAACTACGCGCATGCGCAAATACGCCCAGATGAATATAGAGACAATAAAGAACAGAGAGAACCATTCAGACTAATCGCAAGTATACCTACACCATTCTGCAATTATCAGCATATACAGGACCATGGACAGCCTCCAGTTGTAAGTAATGTAACAAATAACATTGGAAACTTGCCTAATGATTTTCCAAAATTGAGAATAGACGGTGTTAATTTACAGGAATGGAGTCAGCAACTCCAGGTTGTTTTCTTAAAAGAAAATTTATTGTTTTTCATAACTAATCCTCCTAAAAAACCATGGACTCTAAAATTGGACTGCCTACACCACAGAGCATTTTATTTACTAATCTCTAGTATATCACCTGCTATCTATCATAGTATTAAGCATAATCTAACTGTCTCAGAAATAATTCATTGTATGTTTAAACTGTTTCATAGTGAGAGTGTGGCAACCACAACTAGAATGTCTAAAAACTTTTTCTCAGCCAGGATAAAACCTGGAACTACTATAAGTGAACATTTACTATTACTAAACACAACTAGAGGAGAACTTCATTTAAGGGGAGAAATAATATCTGACCAGACAATGAAAAGCGTTATCATTAATTCATTAAACTCATCATGGGACAACTACATATCACATTTGGATACAATTAATTTAGAATACCTATCTATAGAGAGTTTATCAAATAGGTTAATTGCTGAAGATAATTTGAGAAGAAGCCGCTACAGTACACACAAAGAACACAGACAGATCAAAAGGGTAGTATTCCAAGACAGGCATCAAGATACAATTGAGTGTTATAACTGTGGGTCCAAAGAACATTATAGGAGAGACTGTCCAAAACCTCCTAGGGAGAGACAAAAACATGACACAAGAAACAGATATCACGATAGACAATCATCTATTAACAGATACAGACACAGAAACTCACCAAACTTTAGAGAATATAGAGGGGGCAGAGATAACTCAAGGGACAGGAAGTCTAGATCATTGTACGGATTAGATAAGCACACAATAATCAAAAACCAAGAATCAAAGGATAATGCCTGGCTCATTGATTCCGGGGCAACAAATCACACAACACATGATAAGAAAATATTATCTTCCTTCATAGAAGATAAATTTGTAATTAAAGTAGCAAACCAAGAGGAAGTCCAAGTCATTGGAAGAGGAAATGTAGAATTACCCGGTCTAGGGAAAATAGAGGGGGTTCTATTAATACCCAAAATACCTCACAACATTCTTAGTGCAATAAGGCTAAGCAGGGACTCTAACATAAATATAATATTCTCAAAGGGAAAAGTAACTCTAGAGAAAAACAAAATAAACATAGGTAATATAATTACCAAAGGAGATTTACCATATTTGATCACAGAGGAAAGATGGCTACACAACATTGATTCAAACATAGAAAATGACACTAGCATAGAAAAAGAAAATGATATTGATAGTGACAATGAGGAACATGAACCAGAACATAATGATGAAACTATATCTGTCAGCAATATACACACTACAAAAAGGCCAATAATTGGAAAACCAATTCATGATGAATGTGCACATATATTATACAGAAAATCAGGACATGCCAGTTTTCCTGTAATACAAAAAATGATTGAACATGCTGAAGGTGTTAAAATAAAAAACTGTAAAAATTACTTGGAATGTTCAGTATGTAAGTCCTCAAAACTCAGAATCAAGCCCAGACCCAAAAAGGCAACAAGAACATCAAATCATATTTTTAACCTGGTACATATGGATCTAGTTGGTCCATTAACTCCATCAATTACATACAAAAAACGATATTTTCTCACTATTGTAGATAACTACAGTTGTTATGGCTTTGTCTACACATTAAGACACAAAGATGAAACATTTCAAAAGTTTAAAGAATTTTATAAACGTGTAGAAACACAACACAACATAAAAATAAAACAGATCATGACAGACAGAGGATCTGAATTCATGTCAAGGGAGTTCTCCCAATGGTTAAAAGCAAAAGGAATGTTACATTTCACCTCTAGTCCTTTCTCTGCTTTTCAAAATGGAGTAGTAGAACGAAAAAACTCAACACTACAAACCATGATTAGATGTACATTAGAGGATGCTGGCTTAGGGAAACATTTCTGGTCAGAAGCATTATTATATTCCAATTATACACTTAATCGACTTTGGTCTAGTGTCATAAATAAAACACCATACGAATTGATGTATAGCAAAAAACCCAAGATAGCCCACATGCATGTATTTGGAGTTACAGCAGATGTACATATACCGAAACAATTGAGACGTAAGGGAGATAATGTATCTAGGAGGCTCAGATTCATGGGTTATGAAACAGGTACAAAAGGATATAGATTTATTGACAATAATAACAAATTCATAATTTCTAGGACAGCTGTATTTCACGAACAGGCCAATTGGTCTAAGATACATCTTAATGAGATACTCCCAACAACAAGACCAGACATTAAAACACAAGATAAAACAAAAAGGGAAGGACAAAACTGCAGTACACAAAAGAGCAACACCAAAACATGGATGGGAAATTGCCCCAAAATCAAAACAGATTCATTAACACAAAAGGAAGCAAGATATTTACATGATAACAACAGCAGACCAGAAAGAACAATTAGATGTAACAGGAATCAAATACCAGAAAGATATAAGGATTACATAATGCATATAAATAATGATACATCAACACCTAATACATATGAAGAAGTATTAAAACTCCCCACAGAAGAAAGAAAGAAATGGGAATTAGCCATGGCCAAAGAAATGGACAGTTTGCGAGAACTCAAAGTATTCACTCCAACACCAGTTCCAAAAGATAAGACAATTATAGGCACTAGGTGGATATTTAAAATTAAGAATCTAGAAGGGGGTAACACACTATATAAAGCAAGACTAGTTGCACAGGGCTTTGCCCAAAGATATCCTGAGGATTATACCGACACATATTCTCCCACTGTAAGAACTGAAAGTGTTAAGACAGCTTTAGTAATAGCCTCAGCACTTAATCTCGAAGTCTTTCAATACGATATACAAACTGCATATTTACATGCAAAACTCGATAAGGAAATATATGTAAGAGCCCCTCATAGTCAAAGCACAAATAGAAACGAAACATGATTATTAAATAAAAGTCTGTATGGATTGAAGCAATCCGGCAAACGCTGGTATGAATGCTTGGTCAACGTACTCAAAACTATGAACTTTAATGCTACAACTGCAGACAATTGTTTTTTTGTTAGAAGAGAAGGTGAATCATTAGAATTTCTGTTAATTTATGTGGATGACATTTTGTATATTGGTAAACATAAAGATAAGAGAGAGATATTTGTAACAAAATTAGGAGAACATTTCTCATTGAAGTCATTGGGGAAAGTAAATAAATATCTTGGAGTACAGATCAGTAAAACTAAAAAAGGATTTAGATTGTCTCAGAAGGATAAAATTATTGAACTCTTGAACAGATGCAATATGAATGATGCAAAGCCTTGTGATACCCCAATGCAGGCTGATTTCCTAAGGAATATGGATGAATTATCTTCTGAGTTAAATGATAATACACTTTACAGATCAGTTATTGGTTCCCTTTTATATATTGCTAATTGGACCAGACCCGATATTGCTCTACCCCTTAATTTGTTGTCCAGATATGTCAGTAAGCCCCTAATTTATCATTGGGAAGCAATTAAAAGAGTGTTAAGGTATTTGAAACACAGCCTAGACTTTTGCTTATTGTTAGAGCCCAACAATGTTAAAGAACCTATTCTCACTTGTTACGCTGATGCTGACTGGGCAGGCGACACTAAGAGCAGGAAGAGCACTTCCGGCTATGTATTCTTTCTTAACAACTGCCCAGTCTACTGGTATACAGGAAAACAGGATTTAGTAGCTACATCAACCACTGAAGCAGAGTATATTTGCTTGTCGAAAGCTTCTAATAATCTCATCTGGTTCAATGATTTATTAACTAATGTTTGGAAGAGTCCTTCACAACCATTCATTATATATGAAGACAATAAAGCTGCAATAGAGATATCTAGAGCAGATGCTATTGGTCAAAGATCTAGGCATATAGATATCAAATACAAACATGTAAGACAATTGTCTCAAAATGGATTCATTAAAGCTATTCATTGTGAAACTACAGAACAAATAGCTGATATAGTGACTAAACCTTTACAATCAAAACAACATAAATATTTAACTTAGAAATTGCATGTTCTATACTGTTCTGAATCTGAATGTAATTACTGTTATATGTCGAATCGGCATTTAGAGGGGGATTTGTCATGTATAAATGCCTTATTCTTGAATGAAAGAAATATATGCCCATGGAGTACCAAGGGTTAACTTATTCTCCCTTTCCTAATGTATTCCTCTCTAACCACTCCTCCTCCCTAATCCCGCCTCACTGGTATAAAAGGAGATGTACACTCCTCCTCCTTGCTTCTATCTACAATCACCCTGTGAATATAGAATGCCTTCTGTAAATAAACAATACTTTGTTTGAATACTACTATTTTGAATTCTTTATTGAGTCTGATCCTCGAATTACGGCAACATAACTATGAGGTTCTTTGGCAGAAGGTACAGAAGGATATGGAGAATTGGAAAAAATTACAGTTGTCTTTATTGGGAAGAATTGCAGCAATTAAAATGAATGTGTTACCTAGATTTTTATTTTTGTTCCAAATGATACCTGTGCTTAAGAAAGATGAAAATCTGAGAGAATGGCAGAAAGGTGTTAATACTTTCATTTGGGCTGAGAAAAAACCCAGAATAAAAATGAAAATTATACAAGATACACGTGAAAGAGGGGGTCTCAAAATGCCTAATTTAAGATTATATTATGAAGCAGCGGTCTTATCACAAATTAGTGACTGGTTTAACTTAACTGAGGGGAGAATTTTGAATCTAGAAGGTTATGATTTGTTATATGGATGGCATGCCTATTTGTTATATGACAAAAAAGTGGATAAAGTATTTAAGGCTCATATACTTAGAAATGCTTTGTTGAGGGTTTGGAAAAAATATCAATATAAGTTAAATTATAAGATACCTGTATGGGCAAATCCTAGACATGCAATAGAAAATATAAGTATAGAACAAAAACAGGAGGTGATTACCTATAAAGAGCTTCTTACTATGGAAAGGGGGGTAATGTATTTGAAACCTTTAGATACATTGAGAGAAGAAGGTATAATTTTTACATGGTTTCAGTACAGTCAACTTCAAGCTAGATGGAAGGAAGACCAAAAAACTGGCTTCATGCAAAATGAGGAGAATTTGGTAAAACAAATTAGAGATCAAAAACAAATGCATATTAAAAGGTTGTATAATGCTTTATTGGAAATAGACTCTGAGACGGAACTGGTTAAAGACTCTATGATTAAATGAGCACAAAATTTTCAAGAGCCAGTAATGATGGAGATTTGGGAAAAGATTTGGATTAGAAATGTGAAATTTACACAAGACAAAATTTAAGAGAAAACTTTTATAAAATGTTTTATAGATGGCACTTAGATCCCAAAAAATTATCATGTATGTATCCTAATGTGCAAGCTAAATGTTGGAGATGTGACTGTGATGATGCAACTTATTATCATATATGATGGACTTGTAGAAAAATCAAAGCATTTTGGATAAAGATTTGGTGGGTGATGCAGAACATTTTTTAAAAAAGACTGAAATTTATTCCACAGTTGTTTTTACTGGGTATAACTACGGACTGTACAGTTGCAGAGACTAAACTGATCTTGAACCTGATAACAGCAGCAAGATTGCTGATAGCACAACATTGGAAGAAGGATTTTTTGCCTACTATTGATGACTGGATATTGAAAGTAACTAATTTAGCTGAAATGGCTAAAATTTCAGCATATTTGAAGGATCATACACAAGAAAGGTATATACAGGACTGGAGAAGATGGATTGATTATATTCAAAATAAGTATCAGACCAAAAAATATCAAATAGCTTATGAATGATTTCTTTTAACTGTATAAGCGCTATATAAGTGATATTAGAAGTTTTATGTCTAAGAAGTAGGATTTTATCTATGGGGGGTTAAGAATTTGTTTTAGGGGATGTTAGTTTAATGATTGGTTAAGCAATTTAGTTTATTGTTTAAAGTTAATAGAAATACCTTGTGTTCTGCTCTGGGAAGTCGGGGAGGGGGAGGGGGGTTGGGTGGGAGGGCTGTGGGGAAATTGTGTTTGTTTTAAAACTTTTTCAATAAAAAAGAAGAGACTGGATAGCCATTTGCCTGAAATGGTATAAACTATCCTGCTTGAGTAAAGGGTTGGACTAGATGACCTCTTAGGTCTCTTCCAACTCTGTTACTCTGTTAGTGAACTCTGTTCAGTGTTACTCTGTTACTCTGTTCAGTTACTCTGTTACTGAACTCTGTTCAGTGTTCTAATGTTCTATGTTCAATATATTGTTGGACATCTAAGCCACTAAATGATTAGAAAAAGACTGTTATCCCAATGTCATATTACTTTGTGATCTTCAGCAAGAAGAAATAATAAATAAGTCACTGAAGAATGTGGCTGAAAAAACAAGTGATGTAACTAGCCAGCCAAAATAAATTCAACAAATGTTCTTTTAAAGATGTACTGTAGCTAGAACAAAGAAAATCAGTGGTAGGATTCAAATAATTTAACAACCAGTTCTCTGCCCTAATGACCGGCTGGGTAGGCATGTCTGGGTGGTCATGTGATTGGGTGGGTGTGGCCAACTCGACATCACTTACGTTGAGGGGTGCCTCTCCTCGCCTGGCTTCTCCTCGCCATGCCCGGCCCAACCTTGCCACTCCACTCCCAACCACTCTTTGTCACGCCCGGCCACTCACGTCACCGGAGTGAGTAGTTTTCAAACAAAAAGAAGGTTCACCTTGTGCAAACAAATAAGAAACATCTTGACTTCAGGTTCGATGCATCTTGTTAAGTATTACTGCTCATTCTAGTCTCCTTTCCTACTAACAGGTCCATCTCAGATTGTAATTTGCTACAACCACTTTTGTCTTCTACATCATTCTATGGGAGATTATTCTGAAATGTTATCTGTGATGTTTGCAGCTTTACAAGTTTGTTTCCTCCAACCCTGTTTTCACATGGCTGAGTGACCAGTCACTCTCTCCCAGCCCAAACCACTTCTTAGATTGTGGTTGTAGGGAAACTAAGAGGAGGAAGGAATATTAGATAAGTTCTCCATCTTGAGTTCCTTATAAAGTAATAAAGACAGGATAAATATCTAACAAAATAAATAATTTATGAGAATAATGTCCTTCTAAAGAAGAAGCGGTGCTGACTGCCTTGTTACATGTCTTGCACTACTGCATTTATTTCATTTTTATCCACTTTATTTTCCCCTACTTTTTGGTTTATTCTTCAATGATGGCATAGCCCTGTGATGATGAACCTATGGCACACGTGCTGGAAGTGGCATGCAGAGCATATCTTCAGGCATGCGAGCTGTCGCCTGTTGCTCTTCCAGGTTCTGGAGTGCCAGCCAGCTGGTTTTCACATGCACGGGAGTCCTGGAAACTGGAAGAGCAGCCACCCAGTGTGCATGTGCATGCTGGGAAGATGATCTTCCTATTTCCAGCATGCACATATGCACCGGCCACCTGTTTTTCTGGTTTCTGGCATGAATGTGCGCATGAAGACCAACTGGTCTTCTGGTTTTTGGCATGCATGCATGCGTGAAGACCAGCTGGCTGGTGCGCATGTGCAGGCCTGAAACTGGAAGATCATTTTCCTGATATGCGCATGCACATGGGCAGCTACTCTTCCAGTTTCTGGCACGCGTGTATGAAGACAAGCTGGCCACTGCGCCGGAACCCAGAAGAGCCAC
Organism: Pantherophis guttatus; assembly: GCF_059756535.1. Lineage (NCBI taxonomy): Eukaryota > Metazoa > Chordata > Lepidosauria > Squamata > Colubridae > Pantherophis > Pantherophis guttatus. The sequence goes on from NC_142066.1 coordinate 82,161,173, forward strand.
TTCCGGCGCCATCATGGAGCTATGCCATCATTGAAGAATAAACCAAAAAGTAGAGAAAAATAAAGTGGATAAAAATGAAATAAATGCAGTAGTGTAAGGCATGTGACATGGCAGTCAGTACTTCTTCTCCTTTAGAAGGACATCATTCTCACAAATTATTTATTTTATTAGATGTTTATTTATTTATATTTATTTATTTATTATCATATTTATATGCTGCCCTTCTCCCGTAGGACCCGGGGCGGCTCACAGATTAAAAACAACATAACAATAAAAATGCTAAAACAAGCCAATTTAAAATCCCCAGACAATTAAAACCTCGCAACAGATCAGGGAATTTGCTGAAAAAGCCATGTCATTAGGTCAGCGCGGAAAGTGCAGAGGTTGGGGGCTGTCCGGAGCCCGGTGAGTAACCCATTCCAGAAGGTCGGTGCAGCCACAGAGAACGCCCTCATCCTGGGGGCCGCCAACTGACATTGTCTGGCTGACGGCACCTGGAGGAAGGCAGTCCTATCTGAGCGCAGTGGGCGGTGGGAGGCTGGTAGGAGGTGGTCCTGCAAGTACCCCGGGCCCATGCCATAATAAACATTTATTAGATGTTTATCCTGTCTTTATTATTTTATAAGGAACTCAAGTTGGAGAACTTATCTAATATTCCTTCCTCAATTCTGCTAATTAGAACATGTATTTAAAAAGACATAAGAACTCTGACAAGAAACTCCTGTTTTGTATTAACATTTTTAAAATTCCTTCCTTTGCCTAATCCTGTCAAGAACAAGGAAAGATTCAACCTAGAAATAAGGAGGAATTTTCTGACAGTGAGAACAATCAACCATGGAACATCTTGCCTTCGGAAGTTGTGAGAGCTTCATCACTGGAGGCTTTCACAACGAGATTGGACTGCCATTTGTCAGAAATGGTGTAGGGTCTCCTGCTTGGGGGGTGGATTGGACTGGATGACCTACAAGGTCCCTTCCAAGTCTGTTAATCTATATGATTTATAAGTTTCTATAGTTTCTGTGCTGACTGCATTCCTGCAGTTTTGTTATCACAACTAAGTATTTGCCTGTTAAATGGTTCTTGGCTGTCTCCCTGGAGCTATTAACTGAAGGGAGAGAGAAGGAAAAAAACCTCTCTTGCACTTTATTATCAGCTGGTTCACTGAACTGCACAAAAAGTTAGCTACCAGTTCAGCTGAACCGGTGTGAACTGGTTGAATCCCACCACTAAAGAAAATATGTGAGAAACCAAACGAGTCTATGCATCCCAGATGTAACTCCCAGAATAAGTTAACATTTTAAAAAATATAGGAACAAGATTGGGACTGATGGACAAGATACTACAATTGTTGCCTGGACAAACTCCAAAAATTAAATTAGTGTAAAACTGACATTGCACAAACTGGACATTCAATGAAAAAACTGGACGTTCAGGTTAAAGAACATGAATTAGTTTTAAAACACTGGAGCTAATCACAAGGGCCAAATTTAAAAAATATAATTGAAAATATCAGCAATCTGGCACAATGTAACAGTTATTTTCCCAGAATTATTAAGAGGCAATGTATAAACATCCAGGTAATGTATTTAGTAAAGAAGTGTATAATTTATCATCTAGGTAGCTATTAGTGATTGAGTCTAGTTTAATTAGCAATGATCAGTGTAATAATCGGTCAGGTAAAATTAATATTTATGAATTAGAATTTGAAATTCATTGGTAAATATGTACTAATCCTAGTTAAACGGACATCTGTGAAGATCAAACACTTCCTGAGATTTTTGGAGAAAGAAAGGGACGCACAATATTTACAATATTAATACCCAATTTCCACAAAAAATGTACTCTCTGCTTATTTAATTTCTAGCAAACCAAAATATCTCCCTCCCACCCCATCATCCCAACCTCACTCTAATGTAAAAGACTTGACTTAGGTATTATTGGATTTGTTCAATTTATGGTTCAGATGCAACTAAATGGGAGTTATTTCCAGGTGCACTTTGGAAACACAACACAAACATCTAGCATGTTATTTCTGTAACCATGATAATGCCATCGTTTAAATGAATTTAAAAATGTGAAACAGCATCCATGTGCTGAGAGTTTATTTATGTTTGTTTCTCTGATTTATTCTTCAGAAGAAGGAAACATACTATTCATTTCTCCTATTTGTGTGTATGTATAAATGTTGCATTATTGCACTAGCTTATATTATAAAACCCTGAATGACATGGAAGAGGGAGAGAACCCTTGTATACTTCACAATGAAATAACCCAGGTCTTACAGAAATTTGCATGGTCAGAATTTACATTGTCTTGTGGGATCTAATAACAATATGTGGTGATGTCGTAATGAAAATCTGGTCCTTACATCTGATATAAGTATATAAATTGTAGTCTTTGTGCCATGATACACATATTGTCACTTTCCTCCATTTTTGTTTGCAATGACCTAACTGCCTTCTTTTCTGCTCCCCAATGAATCTTGCACTGCTTCTCACTTTCTTGTTTCAAACTGCATTTCTAGAAAGAGCCTCTCTGAACCAGTCTATTAGCTCCATGGCAAGAGTGAAAGCCTCACTTTGTATAATGGTTTAATTATAATGTCAACATGGATTCATTAGTATGTCTGCTGTTGCTGTAAGTAGATGAGTAGGGAGGGTCCCAGAGCCCCCAGGTCAGGGAAACTGATATAGTGAATAGAATACTGAATTCGCTAAACAGAGGGATAAGCCTTGATCATGATTTGGGAAGGACAATTGGTTGAGAACAATCAAGGAATTGATAGCAGTTGTATCAACTGCTATCAGGGGGGCATTTGCCCAGGTTCGGCTGGTGCGCCAGTTGCGCCCCAGCTCCGGGTGGCCCCCAACCTTTGCTCTTTCCACCATGGCCTAAAAACGCTATTTCACCTGGCTGCCCTGGACTGATGGGAGTTTTAATTTTAACTGGGTTTTTATTGAATTTTTGTTAATTTTAACCTGGATTTTTGTTTTAATGGTTTGTTTGTTTTGTTTTAATTGTTGTGAGCCGCCCCGAGTCCATTGGAGATAGGGCGGCATACAAGTTCCATTAATAAATAATAAATTTTCACTAATGATCAGAAGGATTTGGCTTTCCATATGCTTAATTATGGATCTGCTTCTATGATCAGGACAGCAAATGTAGTCTTTAGAGGTTTTGAGTGATAGGAATGCTTTCTTATATAGAACAGAAAAACAGAAAACAAAAAAAATATCATTCTAACCATCTTCAGTCTTCTCTGTGGATGATATTAAAACAGAAATTCCCTTTTCTGAATCAAGAGTAGTAATAGGGTTTATAGGATAAACATTGTTAACTGTATTCATTTTCATAATTTTCTGCAACAAGAGTTTTTAAAAATTGAGGCCCTGCATTGAGTTATGTAGAAAGTCAGCACCTACCCACCAGAAGAATGAAATATTTTGGGAAATATTAAAAAGGCAGAATATATTTCCCTAAAAGAGAAATGAAGAAACATGCTCTTAAAGACAGAAAGCAGACTCAGCCCCCAGCAGATATGTTGTGCCCATTAAGAAAGATTGGGCCAACCTATTCAGAAACCAGTCCCAGTTTCCCGGTCCCAAGCAGAAACTGAAAAGGCCAGTTTTTAGAAAGGTAGATTTGTAATCTAATCAGAAAGACTGGGTCAAGACAAAAACTCAAATAAGCAACAAACAAAAGGTTGACAAAATCAGCTCAGACAAACACCTAGGATTTGCATTTCCTCTTTTGCCTATAGAGCCAGCTATGATGCCTACATAACCTCTACATGACCCCCATAGGAATCGACAACAGCCAATAGAATATTAAAGGACATGTTCTTGCATAGGAACAGGAAGCTCAAATACAAAGCCCAAAGAAGGTATAACCCCCCCCAATCTTTTTTGTTAGCTGCCCAGAATCACATGTGGTTTTGCTTTATCAATAAATCATCTTTCCAATCAGCCTCCCTGTTTCCAGTGTCTTTCTCCCAGCTTGGAACTGAACCAGATGGATTTTTCTTCCCACAGTTAGTTGTGAACAAGCTACTGCTGCATTATCCTTACTTAGGAAAGTCTAGTTCCATATAAGTGTCTTTGAAATCAGTCTTATTAATGAGAAGAGAATTGATTTTAATTGAATGTCAACACCAGTCTTTAATAGATGTGTTGCAACTTCAGCCTTCAAAATTCCCAGTAATGATGCTCACTGTTCTGGAAACTGTAATTCCAGGTTAAGTAGAGTAATTAGGCCTCAGACCTTAATGGTCTAATTCTTAACCATGATTGTAGGAAGAAAATGATACAAATAACCAGTGTGCAGAATTCTTACAATGCTTAACATTATTTGTACAAAATAAATTAATAAGGAGAAATTGTGATTAAAACACTGAATTCTCTCACCATAGTGAGTTCCCATTGCCCTGGAGGTCCAGGGGCCCTATTAAAATCCTTGGGGGAGTTATCGTATCATCATATTAGAAGGTATTAATTGATTTGTTTTGAAGTATTTTTAATCTAAATTAAAGCTAAGATTTGGCGTTTTGGAGTATGGCCCATAGCAAACTATTCAAAAATGCAATCTTCAGATTGAACAAAGCCAAACACGTCTGATCTAGCAATAAGAATCACAAAATGCAGTGGGTTTTCTAAGCAGAAACATATAGGAATGTATGACCTGAAAAAGTATAATCAAGATCGACAGTATCTTTTGGGAATTTTATTGGGTTGGGATAACTATAAGTCTTAGATATATATTCAGTTTTTCCCCTTATCTCCTCTACTTTATCCTTCCTATTTCCTCATTAGAATATACAAGAATATATAAGTTATATCGATATATTTAAATATTTAAATATTCATTAGGGTGTTAAGTGCTGAGAATACATATAGAAACTACAGATTAATTAATTTTGGAAGATTTATATGATATAGGCTCTAGACACTATTATTGATTATTGACAAAAATACTACCACAAGTAACAAAATTGAAAAACAAAAAGACTGCTTAATTGTATGAAACTCTGGGAGAACCTATTAAAAAGAATTAACATGACAAGCACTGGTATAACCACCATAACTAAAACAACCAAAAAAATAATGCCAACCCAGTCATCCTCTACGGCTTCTCCAGCTCAACAGAGATCTATAGACACAATGTTAGGAATGGAAAAAGACAAGACAGCTTCCATTTCCAGCATACATAATATCCAATTAGCCCTGGCAATGATACAGGAAATGATGAGTAAGACCCAGGAAACGATCGCCAACAACCATGAGGAAACAAGACGAAATCATGATGATCTGAAATCTGATGTGGGAAAGATAAATGACAATATACAGAAAATAGATGACAAGATAGAAAAGATCCAACAAAATATTGTCAAGAATGAACAAAGGATACAAAAGATGGAAATTAAAATGGAACAGACAATAAAAAAAGTAGAAATGCTGGAACATCAACAGCTGACAAGCAGCCGAGAGACGGCAGACTCACTTACATTTCTGGAAATGGAAAAAGCATCATTTTATTTAAGGTTCCAGAATATAATGGAGACCAAAGAGGAAGACCTGGGAGAGATTATGATGGAGATCTTCACAGAAGCATTGCAGAGAGATAAAAATCATACAAGAAGGGATATCAATGATGCTTAGTGCATACTAATTATGCTCGTAGGAACCAACTCCCAAAAGAGGTACATGTCCGATTTACGAAGAAAACAATAAAAGAAGAGATATACAGAAAAATGAGGGAGGAGGCGATGTACCACAAAGGGAAAGAAATAATAACACTAAAGCAAATCCCGAGACGTGTGAGAGACCAGAGGAAAAACTACAGCTTCCTCACATCACAACTAAACAAGCATAAAGTGATGTTTCGTTGGCTACTACCAGATGGCATTTTGATCTCATGGCAAGATAAGAAAGTGAGTATAGACAACCTAGAGGGAGCCCAAAATTTTTTTGATCAGTATTTTGTCATGGAAGAAGAGCAAGAAACCAGAGAGGAGTTGGAAAATAAGAGCCAGGAAGAACAACCTATAGAAGGAATGGAAAAGGAACAAAAGGGAAGAGAAAAACTGGAAAGAGAAAAATTGGAGAGAGAAGGAGCAAGGGGAAAAACACAACGAATAACAAGGAACACAAGCAAACAAAAGACAACTAATAAATAAGAAGGAAGATGGAACAGGAAATAAAAATGATTTCGATAAATATAAACGGATTGAACGCCCCAATTAAAAGAACACGAACATTTGCTAAACTATATAAACTGGAGATGGATATAATTAGTTACAAGAAGTTCACATCAAAAAAAGTCATCAAAAAATATTAGAAAACACAAGATTAGGAAACCTTTATACTTTACTATCAGATAAAAAAAAAGAGGTATTGCAGTTTACATTAAGAAGCATCTAAAAACAAAACAGTTTTATGCAGACAATGAGGGAAGAATCCTAATGATTGAAATACGAACAGAGTCTAAAATGATATTATTGATTTCGATCTACACACCAAATGAAAACCAACGGGCCTTCTATAAAAATGTACACAATAAAGTAAAAGATTTGGATTATGAAAACATTTGCCTTGTAGGTTACTTTAATGCAATTTTAGATACTGAAAAAGATTACAAGAGCACCAAGAAAAATAAAACTAGGAAAAAAAATCCTGCCAGACACTTTTATGGAAATGGCGCAAGAGCTATGCCTACAAGATGCATGGAGAGAAATAAATAAGGAAAAAAACCAGTATACCTTTTATTCTAATCCACATTTATCTTGGTCCAGGATAGACATGGCCTGGATGACAACAGACCTTAGAAAAGATTTGGAAGAAATAGAAATATCGACAAACATATGGGCGGATCATAGCCAGCTAAAAATAATTTGGAAAGGATATTGAAAGAAAAAGAGATGGATGATGAATGTCGAAATCTTAAAAGAGAAAGATTATATACAAATGATAGAAAAAGAAATGAAAATTTTCTTTGAGATTAATTGTAAAGAGCAAACCTCTCTCCAAAATCTGTGGGACACAGCGAAAGCTTACATAAGAGGTCTGACAATAGCGTATTCGGCGAAGAAAAATAAAGATAAACAGCAGAAAAGAGATAAATTGTTCAAAGAATTTAAGGAACATGAATACAAACTACAAAATGAACCACAAAACAAAAAAGTCAAGGAAAAAATAGGTTTGATAAAACATGATCACACAAATAGAAATAGCTAGGAAAATTAAATTAGTGAAACAAAACTATTTCGAACATGCTAACAAGACAGGCCAATGGTTGGCATATAAATTGAAGAAAGAAAAGGAAAAACGGACCATACATCAATTACAAGACAACACTGGAGAGATACAATACAGGAATATGGACAAAAAGAATATAGCAAGAGCATTTTTCCAAAAATTATATGAACAGGAAGAACCCTCGGAAAAAGACATTAGACAATACCTAAGAGAAGTTAAGATTAAAGAATTAACAGAGACACATAGAGACCTATTGGATAGGCCAATTTCAATGATAGAACTTATTGAGGCGAGGAATAAACAGAAAATAAATAAAACTCTGGGACCGGACAGAATACCACCAGAGTTCTATAAGAACTGCCAGCATTCAATAGCTGAAATCCTGCTTGAAGTATTTAATCATGTAATTATGGAAGCCAAAATTCCAAACTCTTGGACAGAGGCTATCATTACGCTAATACCTAAAGAAGAAGCAGATCACACACAGATTCAAAATTATAGACTGATATCTTTGCTGAATGTGGATTACAAATTATTTACATCAATCATCACAGAAAGAATCAAGAAAATAATTAAAGATTATATACATCTGGACCAAAATGGCTTTATCCCAAAGAGACAGTTAAAAAATAACATGAGATTAATAATCGATGTATTAGAATATTATGAATTGAACATAGATAAACAAGCGGCCTTAATTTTTCTAGATGCCCAGAAGGCATTTGACAATCTTAATTGGAAATTTCTCACTCTACAATTGGAAGCCATGAAATTTGGGGATAAATTCATAAATATGATAAAAAGAATATACTTCTGCCAGACAGCGAAAATAACAATTAACGGTGACTTAACAGAACAATTCCCAATATTAAAAGGGGTGAGGCAGGGATGTCCCCTGTCCCCCCTATTATTTATACTAGCCCTGGAAACCCTCCTAAAAGAAATCAGAAGAGATAATGAAATAAAAGGCCTAAAGATCAAACGTGAAAAGTACAAACTCCAAGCATTTGCTGATGATATTGTATTCATTACAGAACAACCAATAACAACCGGCACCAAGTTACTAGACAAGATAGAGAAATACGGGAAAATAGCTGGGCTCAAAATTAATAAACAGAAAACAAAAATATTGACTAAGAACCTTACCAATCAACAAGAAAAACAATTAGAAGAGAAATTAGGCATACAAACGACAAAAAGAGTAAAATACCTAGGGATATGGCTGACCAATAAAAGTTCATCAATTAGAGAAGATAATTATGATAAATTAACAAAACAAATTAAGAAAGACTTAGAAATTTGGAAAAAGTTAACAGCTATCTCTTTTGGGAAGGATCGCCTCTATTAAAATGAATGTGTTGCCTCGAATACTATTCTTGTTCCAAGTGATTCCAATAAAACCGGGGAAGAACTTCTTCAAGGACTTTAATAAACTAATTGCAGACTACATATGGCAAGGGAAGAAGGCAAGAATTAAACTAAAACACCTACAGGACTCGAGAGAGAGGAGGATTGGCATTGCCCAATTGGGAAATATATTACAAAGCATCAGCATTAATTTGGATCAAGGAGTGGATGGAACTCAAAAACCATAGACTATTGAATTTGGAAGGATTCAACCTTCAGCGAGGATGGCATGCCTTCTTATGGGAGGGCACAGACAAAAGGCATGAATATTTTCAGAGACATACAATCAGACACGCATTATACCAAACATGGCAGAGTATTAAAAAGGCACATTATTACAAAATCCCAGAGTGGTTGTCAACGATGGAAGCCCAGATCTATCCAAATGCCATGGACTATAACAAAACGAAAACTTATAAAGATCTGTTAAACAACCGGGGGGAACTAAGAATGAGGCAAGAACTAAAAGAGATGGGTACAGACATTGACTGGTGGCTGTATACACAAATAAAATCAAGATACAATAAAGATTCGGCTCAATTTGAATTCCAAAAAGATCAAACCGAATTAGATAAAATTTTGCAAGGGACACAGGACAAACTGATCAAAAAAATTTACAATTACTTACGAGGATATAAATTAGAAGAAGAGGTAGTGAAAGAAAATATGATAACCTGGGCAAAAAATTTCGGTTATAGTATTCAATTAGACAAATGGGAAAAACTATGGAAAATAAATTATAAATTGACAATGTCTGTACCCTATAAAGAAAATCTCTATAAAATGTTTTATAGGTGGCACTTGCCATCAGCCAGATTGGCAAGAATGTTCCCCGGCACGCCATCAACATGTTGGAAATGCAACCACCACAAAGGCACCGATTACCATATGTGGTGGACCTGCCCAATGGCGAAACAATATTGGCAAAGGATCAAAATACAAATAGAGGAAATAACACACCAAAAGATAGAACTAAGACCAGAAAGCTTCCTACTAGTGAATAGACACTATGAAAAAGAAACAACATATTTAATTATATATATGATAACAGCAGCATGAATACTATATGCACAACACTGGAAGAGTAGTGATATACCAACACCAGATAAAGTAATCCATAAAATTATGGAATGTGCGGAATTAGATAGACTCACAAAGGAATTACAAAATAGGGAAGAACACGACTTTTACTTAGTATGGGAAAAGTGGTATAGTTGGTTGAAAGATAGGAAAGAGATGAAGCAATAGGAAGTAAACAAAATGACCAAATATAGCATGATGGAAAGAAAGAACAGACATAGGTCAACAAAGATCAATAGTAGATAGACAAAAGAGAATGACCAAATAAGGAAGAGTCAAAATACAAAGAGAAATGTATATTACAGTTGCGACAAACTGGACATGTATTGAAATGGGTGTTTATATGTTTTTATGTTTTGTACGTTTCATTGTTCTGTTTAGTTTGTACTTATAAATAAAAATTGAAAAAAAAAGATATATATTCAGTGGGCTTTGCAAAGGACTCATCAGACGCATCATGCAGGCTGATATCAGATATATCATTTAGGCTTTCTAAAATCTCTGCCTGATTCCAATTAATTCCCCAAAATTAAATCCCAGAATTCCCAAAGTAAAAACTGTTTCAAATTCAGTTTTAAAGCAAATTTAATAATGAGAGTCAGGTGTCAAAAAAAGCAATGTGGTAATGTTAAGATTGTCTAAGACAAACAAATTGTGTAACAAATTGTGGCTCACTAATAACAAGTAAACTTCTGATTAGAAACAGCATGGATTTCTAAATTGTCAATCTTTCTCCTTAATATTATTTTCATAGCTTGTAGTTTAGTGAATCACTGTCAATATACATGTCAGGGTAAATGTCTAACTGTACTACCATCCTGGGCACCTGGCTCTGCAGGGGTTAACTGACCACACATCCCATAACCCCCATAGCCACTCCTTACCTTTTAGCCCCTCCTCCTGAGTATAATAGCTCTCACCACGAGATACTCCAGTTGCTCCAGATGCATACCTGAAAGAGAGAGGTTCAAGGTCAGTGACCTCTGGCACCACAGGGCCTAGGACCCTCCTAGGCCTGCAATAAAGGAATTTGATTGAAATACAGGATTTGTCTTTGAGTTATTGGGCTAGATCCATCATTAAACAATATAGTAGCAGAGGATGGTTGCCCATAACTCCAAATGATGACTGAATTCAGCATCTGCCCTGAAGAAACAAACAGAGTACAGACTAGAGCACTCACCAAGAAGATGGCTGAACTACTTGCATCCAAGGGCACCACCATGGAGGAGACAGCAGCTGGGAGCGAGCAGGACTCCAACCTGGACTCACAATCAGACGAGGAGTGGAGTTAAGGACCTAGGGAGAATATGAAATGTAATAATTTGTTAGCACATTTTAGTTCTTGGTTTGTGAATGCTATACCCTGTGCTCGTTCTGGGAAGTCTAGGGAGGGGGTGGGGGGAGGGAGGGGAAGGGAGGGTGGGAAGGGGAGGGGGGTTGAGGGGGGAAGGGTGGGGGGTGAAAATGTTTGTATTTTTCATAAAACTTTTCAATAAAAAAAAACAAAAAACAATCAGACGAGGAGGGGTCACCTGAAAAGACCACCACCCTGGAAGAAGAAACAACACAAAAAATGAACAAATTTAAACTCTCCATCCTGAAACTGATGGAGGCAAGCAACGACAAGGAAAACCTCATCGCAGATCTTCAAAGTCTCTTCAAGCAGCAAGAAGCAGCGATCGAGACTCCAAAGACAACCAAGGAAGAAAATCAATCAGAAAAGGGTAGGCCATCCCAACCCAAAGACCTCGAGCTGGCCGAACCCATTTTCACGCCTTCTTCCCGGCGGCCATCTTGGGATGAGCACCAGCCAATGGGAAGCCAGGATTTGAATCCCTTGGCGCGAAAATGCCCGAACCCCGAAGCAGATGAGGGGGACCCAGAAAGCGACCACGAAGAAAATGCAACTACCAAAAAAAGACCACCTACCGATCTCGAAGTGCAAAAAGCAATCGAGACCCTCTCCGCTGCACTTGGCTCCGCTTTTGAGCCTCCCGCAGCACTCAAATATCGAAAAAGAAATCCTGGAAGCCACAAGAACACCAGGACAGCCAACAACGACCGGGTGACTGAGTCACAGCCACCCAGAGAGACAGCGCACACCAACAACCAGCGCCAAAACCCGACCACCTGCAGGAAGGCTCAACCGCAGGATTCAAACCCGGCACCCGCAGCACCAACTACACGAGACCCGAGGGCAAGGAGAAGAACCGGCTACACACCCATCCCACGACCTCCACCAGACCAACCCACACAACCGGGGACTGACGAACATGAGGCAGGACCCGCCGCCGCCGCTGCCATCACCGCCGAGCCGCTGGGCACAGGAAATCCCCGACCTGCGACCTCCGCTGCTGCTGCGCCGCCGATCCATAGAAGTCCTCAACTTATGACCACCTCGCCTCCTCACCTTCTTCCCTTCTTCGCCGGGGATCCAGCCATCCTGCAATGGCGCCTGCCTTCCAGAAAAGGCTACGGACCCACCAGAGGTGAATCCAGCCTTCCCCTGACAGGCCTAGGCCTAGGCCTGGGAGCTCCAGGAGTAGGAACCTCACTCGATGGACTCCGGCACGAAATGGGCTTCGTGCATGCCCAGTCTCTGCCTGCAACAAGAGAAGCAAGTTACATAGATACAAGTAAATACAGACTAGCAACAGACATCCCAAAGCCTTATTGTGAGTTCAATCACACAATAGACCATGGACAGCTCCCCCCAGTAAGTAACTTTCCTAACAATTCTGGGGCAAATTATGCCAATTTGCCAAAATTACAATTAGATGGGGGTAATATTATAGAATGGAGTCAGCAATTGAAAATTGGTCTCATGAGAGAAAATGCACTATTTCTAGCCAACAGAGCTTCACAAAAACCCTGGTCACTGGAAATTGATTGTATTCATCACAGGGCATTCTGTATTATGTTAACCACTATTCCTTCCACCATGTATCCTACTATTGAAGATAACCTAACTGTATATGATGTTGTACAAAAATTATGTAGCCTGTTTTACAGCCAGAGTAGGGCCACTACCACCAGAATATCTAGAGAATTCCACTCTGCTAGGCACAAGACAGGGGTCCCCATGAGTGAGCACATACTAAAATTAAATGCAACAAGGGCAGAGCTCATGCAGAGGGGGGAGATAATCACTGAAGAGAGCATGTTAAGTGTCATCATAAACTCTCTAGATAGCAGTTGGGACAGCTTCATAACCCAACTAGATAGCCTCAGCCTGCAATACCTATCGCTAGGCACATTAACCAACAAACTTATTGCAGAGGACAATCTGAGGAGGGATCGCCAACTGTCCAGGAGAGATCCCAGGCCAACTAGAAAAGTTGAGTTTCAGGACAGAGCAAGAGATACCACAGAATGTTACTCCTGTGGGTCTAGAAATCACTTAAGGAGGGACTGCCCTAGAAACCACAGGGATAGGAGACACAACAACAACAACAGAGGGGGGCAGTCACCTGAGCGCAGGTACCCCAAGGAAAGGGGGCGAGGGTGGTCCCCCAACCCCAGGAGGCATCACGAACGCAGGGACAACTCTAGAGACAGTAACCCAGGTTCTATGTATGGGCTCAGACATGATGACTCAGACACTAAACACAAGATAGAGAGGAACACGTGGCTTCTAGACTCAGGAGCCACAAATCACACAACTTGCAATCCAAAACTACTAGATTCATTCACAGAAGCAGACTCTGAAATAAAGGTAGCAAACAAAAGCAAAGTTCAAGTAGTAGGGAAGGGAAACACATACATTACACAAATAGGAAAATTAGAAGGGGTACTGTACGTGCCAGGGATACCCCACAATGTACTGGCTATTACCAAACTGACACAAGACACAAACATCGAAGTAATGTTTAAGAAGGGAAAGGCCTATATGATCAAGCAAGGGGAGGAGATAGGAAAGGTGACCATGCATGAGGGCCTACCCTGCTTCACACCCAACACAAAAGAGGAAGGAAGCGTTAATACCAGCACAGACAGCGAGGCAGATGAATGCATGGAAATAGAGGGGGTACAGCAGGGGGCAGCCAAATGTAAACAAAATGTCAATAAGCCTGTATCAATTGGGAAGCCATTGCATGACAACTGCACCCACCTTCTTCACAGGAGGCTGGGGCACATCAGTTTTCCTATTGTAAAAAGAATGTCAGAGTGTACCGAAGGCCTCAAAGTAAAAAACTGTGAAAATTACCTGGAGTGTTCAAACTGTAAGCATTCAAAGATCAGAATCAAGGTCATACCCAAAAGGTCAAAACGAACCACAGAGTTCCCCTTCCAATTAGTACATATGGACTTGGTAGGGCCATTGAAACCATCTGTAGGGCATAGGAAGCGATTCTTCCTCACCATTGTGGATGACTACACCAGATATGGGTATGTTTACTCCCTCAGACACAAAAGCGAGGTGTTCCAAAGGTTTAAAGAATTCCACAAAAGAATAGATATGCAACACAATATGAAAATAAGGCAAATAATGACGGACAGGGGCTCAGAGTTCATGGCCAAGGAGTTCACAAGGTGGCTGAGGGAGCAGGGCATAGCGCACTACACTTCTTCACGTTTCTCACCCTTCCAGAACGGGGTCGTAGAGAGAAATAATGGAGTGTTACAAACGATGATGAGGTGCGCCCTGGAGGATGCTGGGATGGGGCAGCATTTCTGGTCAGAAGCATTGCACTACTCCAATTACACCCTGAATAGACTGTGGTCAAGCTCCATCAATAAAACTCCATATGAGATGCTATATAACAGAAAGCCCAACATTGCACACCTACACATATTCGGTGCCCCAGCCGATGTCCACATCCCCAGACCACTGAGAAAGAAAGGAGAGAAAATATCAAAGAGACTGAGATTCGTAGGTTACGAACCAGGCACAAAGGGCTACAGATTCATAGACAACAACAACCATTTTGTCGTATCCAGGTCTGCCAACTTCCACGAAAACACAAACTGGTCAAGGGTTCACTCCAACGACATCCTCACCAATAGAGACACAATCGAACATGGCCAGGGGGAGGAGAAGGTGGAAGCACACAAAACCAACCACCATAAAGTAAACATCAAAGAGTGGAAAGAAGGGCATCCCTCCCTGAAGCTAGATAACTTGACAAGCAAAGAGGCAGACAATATGCAAGAGACTGAGTCAACCCCCAACAGACCAGTCGGGGGGAACAGGAACAAGCTACCAAAGAAGCTAGAAGATTACGTCATGACCATCCATGACAACCACATCACACCCAACTCATATGAGGACATACTTGACTTTCCTCAGGAAGAGAGAGAGAAATGGATATCAGCCATGGAGAGGGAGAGCAAGAGCCTCAGGAACCTACAAGTGTATTCGCCCGCCCAAGTACCAGAGAATAAAAAGCCGATAGGAACCAAATGGGTGTTCAGAGTTAAGACACTAGAAGACAACAAGGCCCTGTACAAGGCGAGACTGGTTACACACGGTTTCGCCCAGAGATACCCCGAAGATTACACAGACACCTACTTGCCTACTGTCAGGGCCGAGAGCGTCAAAAGTGCCCTGGTAGTGGCCACCATCCTGGGGCTGGAAGTTTTCCAATTCGATGTACAAACTGCGTACCTCCACGCCGAATTGGACAAAGAGATATATGTCAAAGCACCACCTGGATATAACGAAGGTGAGAACAAGACCTGGCTACTGAATAAAAGCCTATACGGACTCAAGCAGTCAGGCAAGAGGTGGTATGATTGCCTAGCCAAGGCTCTTAGATCCATGGGTTTTGAAGCCACCTCAGCTGACAAATGCTTCTTTACAAAGAAAGAAAACAACTCATTCGAAGGCGTGCTCGTTTACGTGGATGATATCTTGTACATAAGCAAGCATAAAGACAGATGTGACAAATTCGCCACTGAACTGGGTAGCCACTTCTCCTTAAAATCATTAGGTAAAATCGGTAAGTACCTAGGAGTCCACGTGATGAAAACTGATAAAGGTTTTCACCTCTCCCAAAAAGAAAAGATCATCGAGTTACTATCAAAATATAACATGGCTGAGGCAAAACCCAGCGAAACTCCCATGCAGCCAGAGTTCCTGAAGAGTATGTACGAAGAATCTGAACCCTTCGCTGACAATAAATTGTACAGGTCAACTATAGGGTCACTGCTGTATATAGCCAACTGGACCAGGCCCGACATCGCCTTAGCCGTTAACCTACTGTCCAGACACGTAAGCAAACCCACCATATCACACTGGAACGCCATCAAAAGACTGCTTAGATACCTAAAATTCAGTGCAAATGCCCAACTCTGCCTCGAGCCAGAAATATCAGAGAAACCAAAACTAACCTGCTACACTGATGCTGATTGGGCTGGGGACATAAAAAGCAGGAAAAGTACCTCCGGCTATGTGTTGCTACTTATCAACTGCCCCATTCATTGGTACACAGGAAAGCAGAAACTAGTAGCTACCTCAACCACAGAAGCAGAATTTGTTTGCCTATCCAAGGCCGCCAACAACCTGGTATGGTTTGACGACCTGCTCTGCAGTATTTGGACTGAACCCTCGTACCCAATAGTTATTCATGAAGACAACAAAGCAGCAATAGAAATCTCAAGGGCCGATGCCGTAGGCCAGCGGTCCAGGCACATTGACATCAAATGCAAACATGTCAGGCAGTTCTCAGAGATAGGTTTCATTAAGGCTGTACACTGTGACACTGAGGAACAAACCGCAGACATACTCACAAAGCCCCTACCACATAAGCAGCATGCATACCTCATGTCAAAAATATGTGTTTATATGTAACCTGCGCATGTACATGTATATAACTTGTATGTATATAATCTTTGTATACCCCTACCCGGTTAGACATTTAGAGGGGGTTTTGTCAGGGTAAATGTCTAACTATACTACCATCCTGGGCACCTGGTTCTGCAGGGGTTAACTGACCACACATCCCATAACCCCCATAGCCACTCCTTACCTTTTAGCCCCTCCTCCTGTGTATAATAGCTCTCACCACGAGGTACTCCAGTTGCTCCAGATGCATACCTGAAAGAGAGAGGTTCAAGGTCAGTGACCTCTGGCACCACAGGGCCTAGGACCCTCCTAGGTCTGCAATAAAGGAATTTGATTGAAATACAGGACTTGTCTTTGAGTTATTGGGCTAGATCCATCATTAAACAATACATTATGTTTATCTGTTGCCTAGAAAACGTCATTCAAGCATTCTTGTTTTATAGATTGGATAGTTAAAAATCAGTGGTGGGATTCAAATAATTTAACAACTGGTTCTCTGCCCTAATGATCAGATGCGTGGGCATGGCCAACTTGATTGGTCTCATCCTTAGGAAATTTCTCTTTAGTCCAACTCACAATAAAATAGCACTGTTCCAATATTTAGAATAGAAGAAAATAGAAGAAAACAGAACAGAACAACAGAGTTGGAAGGGACCTTAGAGGTCTTCTAGTCCAATCCCCTGCTCAGGCAGGAAATCCTACACCACGCCAGACAAATGGTTATCCAATCTCTTCTTTAAAACTTCCAGTGTTAGAACATTTACAACTTCTGGAGACAAGTTGTTCCACTGATTAATTGTTCTGTCAGGAAATTTGAGGGGTTATTACAAAAATGAGGGGGTCAAACTATTTTCCAAAGCACCAAAAGGCATGACAATTTAGGATTAAGAAGAAATTTCCTAAGGGTGAGACCAATCAACCAATGGAATAGCTTGTCTTCAGAAGTTGTGAGTGCTCCATCACACACAAGCAACACAGTTACAAGATAATTTGAAATCTTTACAGACTAATACTGTAAGCTAACTCTTAAATGCGGAAAATGCAGGATCAAAATAGAAACAGCATTGCAACCCTATTCCAAATTAATAAAATCAATTCTACTAATTAGAAGGTGTAAAAGACACAAGAACTCTGACAAGAAATTCCTGCTTTGTATTAACATTTTTTTAAAAAAATTTATTTGAAAATACAAACTAAACAAAACAAATCATGACAAAACATACAAAACATGTAAACATGTAAACATATAAACAAAAATTCAAATATATATCAAGTTTATCGTAACTGTACTGTTTGTTCTTATTTGTGCTTTTGACTCCTTAATATTATTAGTCTATCTCTTATGTCTATTTTGGTGGTTCGTTGTTAACCTATATTTGTCCTAATTTTCCTTTCTCTGCCTTCCAACCAGTTGTACCACTTTTCCCATACTAAATAGTAATCGTGTTCTTCTCTGTTTTGTAATTCCTTTGTGAGTCTGTCCATTTCTGCACATTCCATGATTTTATTGATTACTTTTTCTTCAATTGGTATGTCGCTGCTTTTCCAATGTTGTGCAAAAACTATTTGTGCTGCTATCGTTATGTGGATAATTAAGTATTTGATTTCCTTTTCATATTGTCCATTTATTATATCTAATAGAAAGGTTTCTGGCCTCATCACTATTCTTTGCTGGGTTATTTCTTCCATTTGTTTTCTGATCGTTAGCCAATATTGTTTTGCCACTGGGCAGGTCCACCATATGTGATAATACGTCCCTTTGTGGAGTTTACATTTCCAGCATGTTGAGGGAGTGTTGGGGAACAGTCTTGCCAGTCTGGCAGGTGGGAGGTGCCACCTATAAAACATTTTATATAAGTTTTCTTTATAGGGTACAGACATTGTTAATTTATAATTTATTGTCCATAATTTTTCCCAATTGTCTAATTCAATGTTGTAGCCGAAATTCTTTGCCCATATTATCATATTTTCCTTAATCCTTCTTCTTCTAATTTGTATCCTCGTAAAAAATTATAAACTTTTTTAATCAATTTATCTTGTGGTCCTTGTAGAATTTTATCTAATTCATATTGGCCTTTTTGGAATCCGAATTGTGTCAAATCTTTTTTGTACCTCGATTTTATTTGTAAGTATGGCCACCAGTCAATGTCTGTACCCATGTCCTTCAATTCTTGTCTCGTTCTTAGTTCCCCCTGGTTGTTTAACAAGTCTTTGTATATTTTCATTTTGGTGTTGTCCATAGCGTTTGGGTAGATCTGAGCTTCCATAGTCGACAACCATTCCGGGATTTTATTGTAGTGTGTTTTTTTTGATGCCCTGCCAAATCTGATATAGTGCGTGTCTAATCATGTGCCTCTGGAAATATCCATGTTGTCTATTGGTGCCCTCCCAGAGAAACGCATGCCATCCTCGTTCAAGGTCAAATCCTTCCAAATTCAATAATCTTTTATTTTTAAGTTCCATCCATTCTTTGATCCAAATTAATGCTGATGCTTTATAATATGATTCCCAATCCGATAAAGCCAATCCTCCTCTTTCTCTTTTATCCTGCAAATGTTTTATTTTAATTCTTGCTTTCTTGCCTTGCCAAATGTAATCTGATATTAATTTATTGAAGTCCTTGAAGAAATTCTTCCCCGGTTTTATTGGGATCACTTGGAATAGATATTGAATTCGTGGTAGAACATTCATTTTAATTGAAGTGATTTTTCCCGAAAATGACAACAGTAGTTTTTTCCAGGCTTCTAAATCTTTTTTAATTTGTCTTGTTAATTTGTCATAGTTATCTTCTCTAATTGATAAGCTTTTATTGGTGAGCCATATTCCTAAATATTTTACTTTCTTTGTCGTCTGTATGCCTAATTCGTCTTCTAATTCCTTTTCTTGTTGACTAGTAAGGTTTTTGGTCAATATCTTTGTTTTTTGTTTATTAATTTTGAGTCCGGCTACTCTCCCATATTTTTCTATTTGATCTAATAATTTGATGCCAGTTGTTATTGGTTGCTCTGTAATAAATACAATATCATCGGCGAAAGCCTGTAATTTGTATTCTTCCCTCTTGATTTTTAGGCCTTTTATTTCGTTGTCTCTTCTAATTTCCTTCAAGAGTATTTCCAGGGCTAATATAAATAACGGGGGGACAGAGGACACCCCTGTCTCACCCCTTTTGATATTGGAAATTGTTCCGTTAAATCACCATTTATTGCTATTTTTGCTGATTGTGAAGAATAGATTTTCTTTATCATATTTGTAAATTTATTGCCGAATTTCATAACTTCCAGTTGTAGTGTGAGAAATTTCCAGTTTAAATTATCGAAGGCCTTCTGCGCATCTAAAAAAATTAAGGCCGATTGTTTATCTATATTCATTTCATAATATTCTAATACGTCAATTATTAGTCTCATGTTATTTCTTATCTGTCTCTTTGGGATAAAGCCATTTTGGTCCGAATCAATGTATTTATTGATTATTTTCTTAATTCTTTCTGTGATGATTGATGTAAATAATTTATAATCCACGTTTAAAAGTGATATCGGTCTATAGTTTTTAATATGTGTATGGTCAATCTCTTCTTTTGGTATCAATGTGATAATGGCCTCTGTCCAAGAATTGGGGATTTTAGCTTCCAAAATTGCATCATTAAATACTCCAAGTAGGGTTTCGTCTATTGAATGTTGGCAGTTCTTGTAAAACTCTGCAGGTATTCCGTCCGGATTCGGGGTTTGTTTATTTTCTGTTTCTTCCTCGCCTCTATTACTTCTGTTATCGTAATTGGCCTATCCAACAAATCTCTGTGTGCTTCTTCTAATTCTTTGATATCGGCTTCATTTAAATATTGTCTGATTTCTTCATCTGAGGACTCTTCCTGCTTGTATAGTTTTCGGAAAAATATTCTTGCTATGTTCTTTTTGTCCTCATTCCTGTAGTGTATTTCTCCTGTATCATCCTGTAGTTGATGTATTGTCCTTCTCTCTTTTTCTTTCTTCAGCTTATATGCCAACCATCGTCCCATCTTATTTGCGTATTCAAAGTGGTTTTGTTTCACTAGTTTGATTTTCCTAGCTATTTCTGTTTGTGTAATCAAATTTATTTTATGTTTTATCAGATTTATTTGTTCTTTGATCCTTTTATTTTGGGGTTCATTCTGTAGATTGGATTCGTGCTCTTTGAGTTCTTTCAGCAAATTATCTCTTTTCTGTTGTTTTTCTTTGTTTTTCTTCGCCAAATATGCTATTGTCAATCCTCTTATATAGGCTTTTGCCGTGTCCCACAGGTTTTGAAGGGATGTTTGCTCATTATTGCTGATCTCAAAAAATATTTTCATTTCTTTTTCTATCATTTGTATGTATTCTTTATCCTTTAAAATTTCGGTGTTGATCATCCATCTCTTCTTCTTCCAGTAGCCTTTCCATATTATTTTTAATGGACTATGGTCTGCTCATGTATTTGTCATTATTTCTATTTCTTCTAGGTCTTTCCTAAGCTCCGTTGTCATCCAGGCCATGTCTATCCTGGACCAGTATAGATGTGGATTAGAATAAAATGTGTACTGTTTTTTCTCTTTATTTATTTCCCTCCAAGCATCCTGAAGACATAGTTCTTGCGCCATTTCCTTAAAGGTATCAGGAAGGGTCTTTTTCCTAGTTTTATTTTTTCTAGTACTCCAATAGTCCTTTTCTGTATCTGAAATTGCATTAAAATCACCTACCAGGCAGATATTTTCATAGTCCAAGTCTTTAACTGTGTTATGTATATTTTTGAAGAAGGCACGTTGGTTCTCATTTGGGGTATAAATCGAGATTAGTAATATTGTTTTTAATTCTGTTTGTAGTTCGATCATTAGGACTCTTCCTTCATTATCAGCGTATACCTGTTTTGTTTTTAAATGTTTTCTGATGTAGACTGCAATGCCTCTTTTTTTTTTGTTCTGCTAATGAGGTGTAAAGGTTTCCTAATCTTGTGTTTTCTAGTATCCTTTGATGTTGTTTTTTGATATGTACTTCCTGTAAATTAATTATGTCCATTTCCAATTTTTGTAATTTAGTGAATATCCGGGTTCTTTTGATTGGGGCATTTAATCCGTTTATATTTATTGAAATCATTTTTATTTCCTGCTCCATCTTTCTTCCTATCTATTTGCTGCCTTTAGTTTCCTTGTGTTTCTTGTTATTCTTTGCATTTTTCCCCTTGCTCCTTCTCTCTCCATTTTTTCTCTTTCCAATATTCTCTTCTCCTCTTGTTCCTCTTCTGTTTCTTCTATGGGTAGTTCTTCCTGGCTCTTATTTCCCAATTCCTCTCTGGATTCTTGATCTTCTTCCAGGCCAAAATATTGGTCAAAAAATTCCTGTGCGCCTTCCAGTTTGTCTATTTTAACTTTCTTATCCTGCCACGAAATTAAGATGCCATCTGGTAATAACCAATGGAACATTACTTTGTGTTTATTAAGTTGTGATGTGAGGAAGTTGTAGTTTTTTCTCTGGTCTCTTACACGTCTCGGGATTTGTTTCAGCATTATTATTTCCTTTCCTTTGTAGACAATTGCTTCCTCTCTCATTTTTCTATATATCTCCTCTTTTATTGTTTTCTTTGTGAATCGAACGTCCACTTCCTTGGGCAGCTTGTTCCTGTGTGCGTAATTGGTGTGCACCCTGTAAACTTCGTCTATGTCCCTTCTTATGTCATCCTTATCTCTTCGTGTTATTTCAGCCAGAATTTCCGTCATAGTCTCTGCCAAGTCTTCCTCTTTGGTTTCTATTATATTCTGGAACCTTAAATAAAATGATGCCTTTTCCATTTCCAAGAAAGTAAGTGAGACTTCCAGTTCTTGATTACTTGCCATCTGTTGTTGTTCCAGCATTTCTACTTTCTTAACCATCTGTTCCATTTTGAGTTCTGTCTTTTGTATCCTTTGTTCATTTTTGGCAATATTTTGTTGGATCTTTGTCATCCATTTTCTTTATGTTGTCGTTTATCTCTCCCACATCAGATCTCAACTCATTGTGATTTCTTTTGGTCTCCTCGTGGTTATTAGCAATCGATTCCTGAGTCTTGTTCATTGCTTCCTGTATCATTGCCAGGACTGACTGAATGTTTTGTATGCTGGAAGTGGAGCCTGCCTTTTCTTTTTCTGTTCCAAGCATCGTATCTATAGATCTCTGTTGGGCAGGTGATGCTGTAAGGGAGGCTTGAGTTGACATTATTTTCTTGCTTGCTTTGGTTATGGTAGTTGTTCCAATGCTTGTTATCTTAAGGATTTTTTGTAGTTTCTTCCAAAATTTCATGCACTGAACTACACTTGTTATGTTTCAATTCTGTTGTCTATAGTGATATTTTATCAATGATAGTGTCTAGGGTCTATATTGTATAAGTCTTCAAATATTGATTAATCTTATTAATTTTATATACTAGTTCTATATATGTTCTGGACACTTAACACTCTAATAAATAGTTAAATATATAAATCTATATTCAAGTGAGGAGGAAGAAGAAGAATAAGGTGAAGGAGATGTCGGGAAAAACCTAAAGTTCTAGCACTTCATTGAATCTCAGTATATTTAATACAATGTAATAATCAATCTATCAAACTAAATCTATCAAATCAGATCTCACTAGTATAAATCTATGAGTAATTTATAAACAAGTAATAAGTAAGTCAATAAGAATTAAATATTAAATATTATTTAAATTAATATCAAATCAAATCAAGTCCATTCTATCAAATCAGCTATCACTAATATACAAGTAATATATAGATAGGTAGTATATAAGTAAGATTTAAATATTAAATATTGTTTAAATAAATATCCACTTAAACTATTTGTTCTACTTGAATTGTAGTTAATGATCAATTAATCAAGTTAAATCAAACATTTCACAGTTAAAAAATTGTTTTACAAGAATTAGTCAAGTATATATATAAGGTTGTTTTGCAGTCAGTGTATAGTTATTTTCACTCTTACGTGTAAAGTTATGTCCAAATTCTTGTATTTATAGTCTTTAATGTCCTGTCTGCTTATATCTTGATCTGCTTTCAATTTAAATTGGATACAGTTACGATTCTTTCAGTTTGATCTTCGCCTTCCTGCTGTGCAGTTTCAATGCTTCAGGCCAGCCAAAATGGCTGGTTTTTCCCCCTCCGGAATTAGGGAGTTTCCCCTGAACCTTCGGGATGGTTGCCTTCCCCCTCGAGGTCCTTGGAGATTCCTCCTTAGTCTATTGATCTCTCCAAGATCAATAGCGCCTCGAATGGCTTCCTAGATGGGAATCCTGGAGTTTCAAGAATGGAGCCCCGTTCTCTAGCTCCAAACATGCTGATGTCACTGCCGGAAGCCTCCTGCTTTGTATTAACATTTTTAAAACTCCTTCCCTTGCCTAATCCTGTCAAGAACAAGGAAAAATTCAATCTAGAAATAAGGAGGAATTCTCTGACAGTAACTGACTTGAACCTTAAAAATGAAAAATTTTAATTGGAGGAATCATCATCACTGACACCTAGATATCTTTAGCTAAGCTGCAGCCTAAAAGAAGGGACACCAGTGGCCTACTCTCCTTTCTTGGCCAGGTTGCAGCCTCTCATTATTTCTTGTCCCTATATTTATTACTTCATATTTTTCCCCTCAGGTCAAACTTGTTTCCATTGTCTTACCTTCTCCTAACACAACCTGGAACTCTAAGTAACATTTAATAAAATATACCAAAATTAATTTTTAAAGCCCAAAGTCTCTCCAAATTCATTTATGAAGAAAGATAGACTGGTTTTCCATTCCTGTGATAAAATAACAATGGGGCTGAAGATATAAGATAAATGAAGTGAGTATCTAGCCCTACACACACAAGGCCAAGAAGCTCAGTTACACCATCAAATAGATACAATTAGAATGAAACAAAGTTGCTGGTAAATGAGAAAACTGACTTTGCAGTGGATTTATGTACTAATGATGGCTATATTGATGTATGAACTACTATCGAAAATGAACATGGAAGATGACTATACACTATGTCAAAGAATGTATGATGGAATTGGCAAAAAACGTTAGATATAGCATAATACTTGATCAATGGGAGAATATGTGAAGTAAAGGATTGAAATTTTCATTGAATTACAATTTGAAAGAAAACTTTTATAAGATAATATATCACTGTATTTTACATATCATAAATTGTCAAAGATATATAAGGGTGTGTTAAAGATATATTGGGCATGTAATCAGTTTGAAGGGCATGTAATCAGTTTTAATCCTCTTGGGTGGACATGAAGAAAGCTAAGAAATATTGGGATCAGATATGCATTTTAATTCAGGGGATTCTCAAACTATATGTATAACTGAAACCAGAGATTTTCTTTTTAAGTTTGATGGATAAAAAGATGGGGGGAAACAATGGAACGTTGTTTTTATGTGGTAACAACAGTGAGACTTCTTTACGTGAAAGAATGGAAAGAGTTACAGATTTCTACAATGGAAGAATGGATGGTGAAACTAATGGATTTGGCAGAGATTGCAAAATTGGCCTCTTTGATCAAAGAAAAGACTTCATCTAACTTGGTTTCTTCTTGGAAACCATTTTTGGATTATTTCCTTGTAACTGAAAAAAATTGTTTGGATATGATATTACAGAAATATGGTGGGTGGTAGTACACTGGCTTACAGGTTGTAAGTCAAACAAAAGGCTTGATTTACAACATTTTGTTTAGGGACATTGTTTTAATGGCACCAAAAACAATGACTTATCACCATTTTTCACATGACCATTGCAGCATCTCCATAGTCATGCAGTTAACTCATATTTATGATGGCTGCACTGTCCCAGTGTCATGTGATCACTTTTGTGACCTTCTGACAATCAAATTCAATGGGGAAGCCAGATTCATTTTACAATAGTGTTACTAACTTAACACTTGCAGTGATTTACTTAACAAGAAAGAGAGATTGGCAAGGAAGATTGTAAAATGAAGCAAATTTTACTTAACTGTCTTGCTTTGCAACAAAATTTTGGACTCAATTATGGTTATAAGTTGAGAACTGTCTGCATTGTATTCTAAGCTTGCATCTGTACCACAGAAAGTCATGGTTTACTCTTTTCTAAAACTTCTTTTCTTTTGGCAACCCAAATTTTTCTTTTTTCTGTTTCTCTTCTTTTCTGTTTTAATTTTATTTTTGCTTTATATTTTAATTTTATTTGAAATTTAATAAAGTTTTATAAAAAAAAGAAACTAGATATTTTGGTTGACTAGTAGATTTAGATAAAATACTGTATAGAAAATTAATTGCTGGGTAATGAATATCTACTTCTAATCAAACTTCTACTTGATGCCCTTTTTATCTGTTCAGCTGCAGGTTTTCTGCAGCTAACAAGGAAATACCAACAGCTGTGGATTGAAATAATGGAAATTGTAAGCCAATACCAAAACGAAGATAATAATTAAAAATATGGTTACAAGTCAAAAAGAAGAAGTTGAAAGGATAACAGGATTTGAATCAGTTAAGAAGGTTAAATATTTAGGGGTTTATATTACAACATCAAATGCGAAATTATATAAATGTAATTATGAAGTACTGTGGCAAAAAATTCAGAAAGAGATGGAAAGTTGGAAAAATTTTCAATTATCATTGCTGGGAAGGATAGCTGCAGTAAAGATGAATATTTTTCCAAAGTTTTTATTTCTTTTTCAAATGATACCAATACTGAAAAAAGATGGAAATTTGAACGAATGGCAGAAGGGTATTACTAATTTTGTGTGGGCAGGAAAGAAACCAAGAATAAAACGAAAAATAATGCAAGATATACGTGAAAGAGGAGGTCTCAAAATGCCTAATTTAAGATTGTACTATGATGCAGCTGCGCTCTCAGCAATTATTTATTTATTTATTTTATCAGATTTCTATACCGCCCTTCTCCTTTCGGACTCAGGGCGGTGAACAGCCAAAGTAAAACATTTGTACACAAAAGTTAAAATAGATTTAAAATAATTAAATAAGTTTGGCCCATAATTTAAAACATTTCAATTTAAAACCAATTTCAAATTTTAAAAACCCACCATAAAATCAGGACAGCCTGGCTAACTGAAAGAAATAGGTTTTAAGGGCCCAACGAAAAGTCCGGAGGTCTAGGATCACTCGTATCTCTGGGGGTAGATTGTTCCAGAGGGTAGGTGCCACCACAGAGAAGACTCTATCCCTGGGGGTCGCCAGCCGACATTGTCTGGCTGACGGCACCCTGAGGAGGCCCTCTCTGTGGGAGCGAACTGGCCGGTGGGAGGCAATTGGTGGCAGAAGACGGTCCCGTAAGTACCCCGGCCCTAAGCCATGGAGCACTTTAAAGGTGATCACCAACACCTTGAAGTGCACCCAAAAGTCCACCGGAAGCCAATGCAGCTCACGCAGGAAAGGAGTCACATGGGAGCGCCCAGTCGCTCCCATAATCCCCCATGTGGCCGCATTCTGCACCAGTTGGAGCCTCCGGATGCACCCCAAGGGGAGCCCCATGTAGAGAGCATTACAATAGTCCAGATGAGAAATGATGAGTGCTATAGTGACCGTGCGTAGGGAGTCTCGATCCAGAAAGGGGCGCAACTGGTGTATCAGGCGAACCTGATAGAAAGCCCCCCTGGCCACGGCCGTCATATGCTCTTCTAAAGACAGCCGTGCGTCCAGGAGGACACCCAAGTTGTGAGCCAGTTCCGTGGGGACCAATGATTCGCCCCCAATAACCAGTGATGGTGCCAGCTAGCTATACCGGGACGCCGGCAGCCACAGCCACTCGGTCTTGGAAGGGTTGAGTCGAAGCCTGTTTCTCCCCATCCAGACCCGCACATCCTCCAGGCACTGGGACATCACTTCCAAGGCATCATTGGGATGGTCTGGGGTGGAGATGTACAGCTGAGTATCATCAGCGTACTGATGGAACTCCACCCCAAAACCACGGATGATCTCACCCAGCGGCTTCACATAAATGTTGAACAGGAGGAGCGAGAGGACCGACCCTTGTGGCACCCCACAAACAAGGCGCCTCGGGGTCGACCGCTGCCCCCCTGTCAACACAGATTGTGACCAGTTGGAGAGATAGGAGGAGAACCACCGCAAGACAGTGCCCCCCACTCCCAGTCCCTCCAGCCGGCACAACATGATACCATGGTCGATGGTATCAAAAGCTGCTGGAAGATCTAACAGGACCAGGATAGAGGAATAACCCCTACCCCGAGCCCTCCAGAGATCATCCACCAATGCGACCAATGCCGTTTCTGTGCTGTACCCAGGTATGAAACCGGACTGGAGCGGATCTAAATAGACAGCTTCATCCAGGTACTGGGGAAGCTGTCGCACCACCACACTCTCAACAACCTTCGCAATAAAACAAAGGTTGGAAACTGGATGATAGTTAGCCAAAACAGCCGGGTCCAGGGAGGGCTTCTTGAGGAGGGGCCTCAGAACCGCCTCTTTTAAGGCTGCCGGCAAGATGCCCTCACTCAAAGAAGCATTAATAATCCCCTGGAGCCAGCCTCGTGTAACCTCCCGGGAAGCCAGCACCAACCAGGAGGGACACGGGTCCAATAAACATGTGGTCACGTTCAGCCGTCCCAAGATCCTGTCCACGTCCTCGGGAGCCACAGGATCGATCTCCTCCCAGATAACACTCTCAAGGCCTGCCTCAGTCATCTCATCTGAACTAACCCAGTCAGCGGCCAAGTCTTCCCGAATCTGAGTTATTTTATCATATTGATACTGTACAAAATCCTCAGCTCAGCCCTGCAAGGGGTCATCCCGTGCTCCCAGATGGAGAAGGGAGTATGTCACCCTAAACAGGGCAACTGGGCGGTTATCTGATGACGCGATAAGAGCAGCAAAATAGCTAGATTTCGCCACTTTTATCACCACTAGGTAGGTCTTAATATGAGACCTTACCAGTGTCAAGTCAGATTCGGATCGGCTGGCCCTCGCTCTCTAGGCATCTTTTCTGGCGCTTCATCTCCCTCAGCTCCTCGGAGAACCAAGGAGCTAAGTGAGTTCGGTGCTGGGTCAGAGGCCACAAAGGCACGACACTGTCCAAAGCCCCTGTGGCCGCACTGTCCCAGGCAGCCACCAAGTCTTCAGCCGAGTCGTGAGCCAGAGTCTCAGGAAATGGCCCAAGCTCCATCTGGAACCTATCAGGATCCATCAGGCACCTGGGGCAGAACCACCTGGTCGGCTCTGCCTCCCTGTGACAGGGTACGGCGGTCAGAAAGTCAAGTCGAAGGAGCGAGTGGTCAGACCATGACAAGGGTTCAATGCCTATATCCCCTGTATCAAGGCCACTCAACCACTGACCAGAGATAAAAACTAAGTCCAGAGTGTGTCCACCTATGTGAGTAGGGCCATGAATTACTTGGGTCAGGTCCATGGCCTCATGGAAGCCATGAACTCCCGAGCTACGTCAGACGTTTCACCGATAAATGGCAGGTTGAAATCCCCCATGACCACAAGTCTAGGGGTATCAGCCGCCACCTCGGTTATGACGTTGAGGAGTTCGGGCAGGGTCGTTGCCATGTGGCAGAGAGCCAGGTACCTGATCAACAAACCCATCTGCAATTAGTGATTGGATTAATTTAACAGAAGAGAGAATACTGAATATTGAAGGGTATGATTTGTTATATGGATGGCATGCATATTTACTATATGATAAAAAGGTGGATAAGAATTTTAAAAGTCATATATTAAGAAATGCATTATTACGTGTATGGAAAAAGTATCAATATAAATTAAATAATAAATTACCTGTTTGGACAATACCTAGACATATGATAGAGAATATAAGTGTGGAGCAGAAACAAGATGTGACTACTTATAAAGAGCTTCTTATTCTGGAAAGAGGTATATTACAATTAAAATTTTTAGAGGTATTAAAGGAAGAAAGGAAAATCCAAACCTGGTTTCAGTATGGGCAATTATATACTAGGTGGAAAGAAGATCAGAAAATTGGCATTTTGAAAAATGAAGAAAACTTAATAAAACAAATCAGAGATCAAAGTCCAATACATATTAAAAAGTTGTATAATGCACTGGTAGAAATCGATTCAAAAACTGAGTTAGTGAAGGATTGTATGATAAAATGGGCACAAAACTTTGGGGAATCAATATCTATGGATGTATGGGAGAAAATATGGGTTAGAAATGTGAAGTTTACTCAAGCCCAAAATTTAAGAGAAAATTTCTACAAAATGTTTTATAGATGGCATTTAGATCCCCAAAAGTTAGCCTGTATGTACCTGAGTTTACAACCTACATGTTGGAGATGTAAATGTGATGATGCAACGTATTTTCATGTATGGTGGACATGTAAGAAAATTAAGGCATTTTGGATTAAGATATGGTGGATTATACAAAATATTCTTAAAAGGAAGATAAAATTTACTCCACAGTTGTTTTTATTGGGTATAATTGAAGGATGTACAGTTATAGAGACTAATTTGATTTTGAATTTAATAAAGGCAGCCAGACTTTTGGTGGTGCGATATTGGAAGAAGGAAGAAATACCTACTATTGAAGAATGGACATTAAAAGTAGCCAATTTGGCGGAGATGGCTAAAATTTCTGCATATTTGAAGGACCGTTCGAATGAAAGATATGTACTGGAATGGAGAAGATGGATTGACTATATACAAAACAAATATGGGACTAAAAAGTTGCAAATAGCTTATGAATGAAATATTTAGATGATTTTTCTTTTTACTTTGATATTTTAGTACCTATGGCGGAGTTAAAGAGTAAGGGGAAGTTAAGAGTTTATAGTTAGTTTGCTTATGTTAGATTATGTTTGTTAAATGCAATACCCTGTATTTTGCTCTGGAAAGTCGGGGGGGGGAGGGAGAGGCGAAGGGGTGGGGGAAGGGGGGAATTTGTTTGTAAAATATTTTAAAACTTTTCAATTAAAAAAAGGGATTGGACAGTTGTGTGGCAAACTCTACTGTTAGTTTATAATGCTGTATGAACTAGGCTTTCATGGTAATTTGACTTATTTATGTTGGCACAGTATTTCTATGAAAATGGGAATTATATTTTGCTAATCTGGATGTAAATCTAGTCAGATGATTCTAGTTATCACAAATTCTGGAAATTTGATCCATATCCATTGAAATTACCTATTTTATTAGCTTTGGGATCTGAGATCTTTCATAGCAAAATAGGTTTGCTCACTTGGGTTGCTGGCCTATATACTGGACTCATCATAACAAAAACCTGTTTGTGCATAGACTTTATTCTCCATATTTTTTGAAGTCTTAAGTATTAATCGTTTTTCTAAAAAGGATGGATTTGATCATGCTTATATCACTAATCTGACTTAAAGGGATAAGAAACACACAGAGAGAAAAAGAACACATTTCCCTCTGTGGCTGTTTTCTTGTATGAATGTTCAACAGAAGCTGTAAATCTGTGCTCTTGTTTAGCAGTGGTGTGTTTTCTGCCTCTAATCCAATTTCTCCCCAGTTTGGTTTCTGTGCAGCCTCATTCTGTCTGACAGCTATTTAATAAAGCTATTTGCTTTTCCTTGACATGAGGCAGAGGTGGTGGGTGATGAAGAGCTATAAGGCCCTGGTGGACCACAAAACCTCATCCCACTCAACACTTTTCCAACTCAGCATGAATAATAAAATAAATTAATCCATCCTATCTTTTTTTGAGTTTTTTAAATGCATGAACTATATATTTAAACAAATAAACTAGTCTTCATCTTCAAAGACAACACTTTCTTATTTTCTGATCTTAATTAAATTTAAACATCAAGTAATCCAGTTTGAGAATTTTCTTGGTCAGTTACTTTGTAGTTTCTTTACATAGAACTGATTTCTGTTTAAAGAATATCTAAGATTTCTCTCCCACCCTCCCTAATAATGAGTCAAAATTCAACCAGAGTGCTGAAAACTCTGTGCAGTCAAATCTGGTTGATATCTGGATAGGCATCCACTAGAAAATCTCAAACTAGATTAGACTGTAGATTATATTGTGAATGTCATGGGATGGGCAACCCCAGGAAAAGTAAAATCAATCCTATGCTATTACCAAGAAAAGTATGGATATTCTATGTAGGCACCAGAAGCTGAACATGACTTGAGAGTCAGCCACAGATAGAAAGATAGATAGTATAGATAAAGATGACAGATAGAATGATAGGTATGATCACAGGAACAATGATAGGTAGGATGATAGGTAAGTAGGTAGATGATATTTATTTATTTATTTATTTGTTGGTTGGTTGGTTGGTTGGTTGGTTGGTTGGTTCAATTTATATGCCAGAGACTCAGGGCGGCTTACAATGCATTAAGCAATAGCCTTCATACTTTTGTATATACCTGCTTAGTAGGGCTTTCGCCCCCCCCCCCAGTGGTGTTCTTTTTTATACAAAGTCAGCTTATTGCCCCCACAAACCAGGTCCTCGTTTTACCTACCTCGAAAGGATGGAAGGCTGAGTCAACCTTGAGCCTGGTGAGATTTGAACTTGCAGTAATTGCAGGCAGCTGGTGTTACTTTAGTCTGCTGTGCCACCAAGGCTCTTGGTGGGATAGATAGATAGATAGATAGATAGATAGATAGATAGATAGATAGTCATTATGGAACCTTTGATCAATTAGATCATCTCCTGTTTAGGACTGAACAAAAGAAATTTAATCATTCTCATTTCCAACAGAATTGTCAGGCACAAGAAATCAGGGAGCAAGGCAGCTCAAATGAATGCAGGTTTACTGCATGCTAACACTCTCTACAAGAACCTGAGCTACTAACAGTCAAAGCAAATTGGTAGTAGATAAGTGTTATGTATTGATACTTTTCAGCGGGAGATTCAAACCTGCTTAAGTTTCTGATTGGCTGACAGTCCCTCCAGGATTGTATATAAGGAGGGCTGCAGCCTCTGAGTTTTTGCTGAAGTCTCACTGTATATTAAAGAGCTGTTGTCACTAGCCTGCTTGTGCCTCTCATTATTCCCGAACCACTTCATTGGTGACGAGGATGGGATTGAGGCCACAAGAGGTGAACCAGTGAGACCCCGAGCTTCAGCCAGGCGACGAGGCGAACTACAGGAGGCATACCGAACATGTCTGCCTACGTTCCGCCCAAGCCTTTTGATCCGACCCGCGAAAAATGGGTCTCGTACCTAACGAGGTTTGAGTGCTCGCTTGAAGCCAGTGACATGCAGGGACTCTCCGCTAATCGGAAGAGAGCCCTCTTCCTAAGCCACTGCGGACCGGACGTGTTCGAGATGGCAGAGTCACTTTGTGAGCCAACGCCGGTCCAGACCGTCTCCTGGGACACCCTGATGGCAACTCTCCGGGCTCACTACGCTCCCGTGCCCTCCAAGTTCGTGCAATGATACCAACTCAGACAGTGCGTACAGCAAGAGGGAGAACCAGTCAGTGCTTACATGGCGAGCCTGCGTAAAGCCGCAACTCATTGCGACTATAGGGACTTGGACGATGCGTTGCTTGAGCAACTAATCTGTGGTGTTCGGGACATTAGGCTACAACGGCGCCTGCTCGCCAAGCCTGACTTAACGCTTGCTGGAGCCCTAGACAAGGCCAGGGCTCATGAAGCTTCCACAAAAGCCGCAGAAACGCTGCAGCATCCGCTGACCAGCAAAGACAGTCCTAAATCTGCACCTGTGCACAGGGAAGATGCCTCATCCAGCTCAGAGTCCGAGTCAGATGAGGACGTCTTCCGAACAGAGCACCAGAGAAAAGACGCAGGCAGCCCCCGGCGAAACTGCCCCAGCTGTGGCGGACACCATAATAGACTGTCCTGCAAATACCGAGAGGCTATTTGCAGGCGTTGCGAGAAAAAAGGGCACTTGGCGCGAGTCTGTAGAGCCATTCTGCCCAGAAAACATCAACCACGTGAGCACCGCAGCCAACCAGAATCAACGCAACAGAAGCATCCAATGAGAGAAGAAGGTGTGAAGAAAGGGCGCGAATTTGAACCGCGAGATGGCCGCAGCATACACATAGACCAGGCCAGCACGGCGATCGAGGACAAAGTCAGCACGGTGGTCGAAATCAACGGCAAGCCATGCTCGATGGAGATCGACACCGGATCAGCTCTCTCCATAATGTCGTGGGCGACCCTGAAGACCATCCTGCCGTCGTTCCGGAAGGACCAGCTATCCAAGCAAAGACTGCGCATCCTAGACTACCAGGGGAACCGGGTCCCCCTCGAAGGCGTGGGCACATTCCGAGTCACCTACGGAGACTTTGAAAAAGACCTGCTGCTGACCATTGTCACCAATCAGCTGCCTAGCCTTCTGGGCATAGGGTGGTTCCGAGCCCTGGGCATGGGCTTCACCGGCGTCCACCAAATGTCCGAGCCGTCACTGAAGGACAGCCTCCTGAACGAGTTCCAAGACGTCTTCAGGGACACGTTGGGCAAGTATGTGGGGACCCCTATCTCACTAAACCTAGACCCCAACATAGCCCAAATAAGATCAAAGCCAGACGGGTGCCCTTCGCATTGAAACCAAAGATCGATGCGGAACTGGACAAATTAATTAAACAAGGGGTGTTGGTCCCCGTTGACCATGCGAAATGGGAGACCCCCATAGTGACCCCAGTTAAATCTGACGGCTCAATCAGAATTTGCACCGACTACAAGTGCACGATCAACAAGGCTTTGCAGCCGAGCGCCTATCCGGTGCCGATCGTGCATCATCTACTACACTCCCTGGGGCCCGGCAAAATTTTTGCCAAATTAGACCTAGCTCAGGCCTACCAATAATTACCAGTCGACGACGCCATGGCAGAGGCACAGACAATTGTAACTGTAAAGGGGTGCATTCAAATGCACCAGGCTCCAGTTTGGGGTGAGCGTCGCACCCGGCCTATTTCAAAGCACCATGGAGCGCCTTTTGCAAGGGCTCCCGGGGGTGGTGCCCTACTTTGACCATGTTTTAATCAGCGCTCAGGATGAACGCCAGCTGGGGGACAGAGTGAGAAACGTCCTTTCCAGATTTAGGGAAGCGGGACTTAAATTAAAGAAAAATAAGTGCATGATCGCTGTCCCCTCAGTCGAATTTTTAGGGTACAGGGTGGATGGCACAGGCATCCACCCTACCGAAAGCAAAGTGAGAGCTATCAAGAATGCACCAGCCCCCAAGACCAAAGCGGAGCTCCAAGCCTTCCTTGGACTGCTCAATTTCTATTCAATGTTCTTAAAGGACAAGGCTACTGTCGCAGATCCCCTACACAAACTATTGAGGAAGAATGTACCATGGGTTTGGGGGAAACCACAAGCAGCCACTTTTGAGGCGGTAAAGAGACTTCTATCTGAGGACAGTTTCCTAATCCAATACAACTCAGCGCTACCACTTGTATTGGTTTGTGACACCTCCCCCGTAGGAGTTGGTGCCGTCCTAGGCCATAGACTGCCAAACGGCCTAGAGGCGCCCATTGCGTTTTACTCTCGCACCCTGTCAAGCGCAGAGCGGAACTATAGTCAGTTGGACAGAGAGGCTCTGGCTGCAATTGCGGGGGTTTAAAAGTTCCATGAATACCTCTATGGCCGTCAATTTGAACTTGTGACTGACCACCGGCCCCTGCTGGGACTTTTGGCCGGCAACAAACCCACCCCCGCTGCCCTGTCCCCACGGTTGACCAGGTGGGCCATTTTCCTATTGGCCTACTCATACCAGCTTGTCCATCGACCTGGACAGACCTTGGGCCACGCGGACTCCCTCAGCCGCTGCCCCTTCCCCAATTTGCTGGTCAACCCCACACCGGAGACCCCTGTTCTGTTGATCGACGCTATGACTCTGGGACCTATTTCCTCTTGCGAGTGGCGAAAGCCTCTGCTAGGGACCCTGTAATTCGTACTGTAATGGGTTAGGTCCTTAAAGGGTGGCCAGTCAAGGCAGTCCGTGGGGAGTACCAGGGTTATGTTAACAAACGTAACGAATTGTTTATGCAAGGGGGTTGTTTGTTGTGGGGTGATAGGGTGGTAATACCAACGAGACTGAGAACAAGGGTCTTGGAGTTACTGCAGGAGGGGCACCCAGGGATTGTCCGAATGAAAAGTTTAGCCCGCAGTTACGTCTGGTGGCCCAACATGGACCAGGTCATATCCGAGTGGGTGGGGAAGTGCAGACCCTGCCAGGAGTCCCGGCCCGATCCCCCGATAGCGCCCATCCGAGAGTGGGAGAAACCAAAAGGGCCATGGGGGAGGATCCATATTGACTTTGCCGGCCCCTTCCATGGGCAAACATTTTTAATCGTAGTCGATGCCTTTTCAAAATGGCTCGAAATAATACTAATGCCCTCAACCACAGCCGAGGCAGTCATCAAAGTCCTATTTACCACCCATGGCCTACCGGATACTCTGGTATCTGACAACGGCCCTCAATTCACAGCGACTCTGTTTGAGGGCTACCTGGCCGGACTGGGCATCCACCATGCCCTATCGGCCCCGTTCCATCCGGCTTCTAATGGTTTGGCTGAACGTTTCGTAAGAACGGCCAAAGAAGCATTGTCCAGACTAGATAACGGGGACTGGCAGGCCAGGATAGATCAATTTCTAGCTGTCCAGCATGCCACACCATGCACGGCCACAGGGAGAAGCCCAGCCGAACTCCTCATGGGCAGGAAGCTTCGGTGCGTGTTAGACAGGCTTCACCCCAATTATACACATGAGAATTTCAAGGGAGAGACCACCGGACTAAGGCAGTTCCAGGTGGGGTCCCCGGTGTTCGCTCGCAATTATGCTAGCGGACCTCTATGGGTTGCAGGAACCATAGTGGGCATAACAGGCCCAAAATCATACACGGTAGACGTAGGGGTGGACAGACTCTGGAAACGCCACATAGACCAATTTAGAAAAAGAATAGTCGGGGAAGCAAATATCAATTTAGACATCTCCGAACCTAACTACAACAACTTTCCCAAAACAGCTAACTCAAGCCCGGGTTCGAGAGAATGCTTAGCTGACAAGCCCTGGTTCCAGTACTGCCCCAGCGAGTCGCCACTCCCAACTGGGGATAACCACACCCCGGACAAAATCCAGGAGGTTCCATTGGCGGAGCCAGGAGAAACAGAAAGTCCCTCCGACCAGCTCGACGCCCCACCAAACACTAAACTGCGCAGGTCAACTAGAATGAGAACTCGGCCAGGGCACCTGTGAGATTTTGTGTGTACTTATGTAAATATTGAGTATTAGTGCCTTCTGGGAAGGGAGGGGTGTTATGTATTGATACTTTTCAGCGGGAGATTCAAACCTGCTTAAGTTTCTGATTGGCTGACAGTCCCTCCAGGATTGTATATAAGGAGGGCTGCAGCCTCTGAGTTTTTGCTGAAGTCTCACTGTATATTAAAGAGCTGTTGTCACTAGCCTGCTTGTGCCTCTCATTATTCCCAAACCACTTCAATAAGAGTCCTTAGAATTCAAACTGGGCTGGACTTAGATCTCTTGTGGGCACAAAAGGACTTAAGACTGATGACATGCTTGATCCCTCTTCCAGGCTTAGCTTTGTCAAATCCTGCAAGAATTTAACTATACCTAATACAGATTGTATAGCTCTGATATAGTGAAATTGCACAATATCCTAGAGCATTTGTCAAATTAAAAAATGGTTTGTGTTTTTTTTAAATGTGCCAAGAAGCAAATGTTTAACACACCTTTTAGAAAAAAAGGAGGGAGGGAGGGAAGGAGAGAGGGACGAAGGAAGATTATGGCAAAATGGCAGGCAGGGATGAAAGAAATAAAGAGTGGGATGAAGGGAAAGATGAAGGAAGGGTGGAAGAAACAGTAGGAAGAAAGAAAGGAAATGAGGAAAGAAAGGAAAAAAGGAAGGAAGGAGGAAAGGTGGAAGGAAAGAAGGAAGGAAGAGGGAAGGTTGGAAGGGAAGAAGGGAAGGAAGAGAGAAGAAATGGGAAGAAGAGAAGGAGATTTCCAATCCTCCTTCCCAGCTTCCCACAAGGAAATTCTATGGAGAAGCTGACAGGAAATCGGAAGTTGTTCCTGTTCCCACTACTTTTTTGTCTGCCTCTTCTCTGTTTCTCTGTTCAAGTAAGGAAATATCTCTGAAACAATGAGCCAACAGGGCATTGTTTGTCTAGTGGCTTTTTAAAGAAGTCTCCTTCAAAATTAGTGATAGCCATATAACTTCCTGGATCTGTTGAAACGACTTAGCAACCAAGGGATTGGCACTAAAATCCATCTGGGCTCATCCTTCTGATAAAATCAATTGTGGCACCTATTTTTATATAACTATATTACTCTCAATTTAGCATTTATTTTGTGCAGTACAGCTTCTAATAAGATTTCTTTACATATTATTTGGGTATGCTTCCTGTGCCTAACAATGAAAAGAGGTGAATACCTTAATAGAATAGAATTCTTAATTGGCCGAGTGTGATTGGACACACAAGAAATTTGTCTTGGTGCATACGTTCTCAGTGTACATGAAAGAAAAGATACATTCATCAAGAATCATAAGGTACAACACTTAATGATAGTCATAGGGAAACAGTCAATATAAATTTTAAGGTAGAATAAGTAAGAATAAAGTAGAATAAAATATAACACAGTCCATGTATATAACCCCAATGCTCTTTTTCATAAGAAAAGATTGCAATAATGCAATTAAAGTCTTCTGTGGCCCATGGCCCATGTTAGATTTTAGGTGGATGAAGATACAAGAGCATGATTCCCATACATAAGGAGGAACAATTCAACAACTATGTGAGCAGCTTCAAAAAGAAATAGTTTTTACAGAAAACTTTACTGAAATTATGGATTTTTTTAAAAAATAAAGTTGCAAGGTTGTGCTATTTTTGCTAATTTAGTGACTGAGAATGCCCACCTTCACTAAATGGTATCAGCTACAGGACTAGCAATATTTGTTTAGAAAGCCCTGTGGGAACAGCTTGTTAAAGCCCTAACTCCTAAACAAAAACTGCATTAACCGAGTATCATGTGGTAGATTAGTATGGGCTAATCTAAAAATCCATTGATAAAAATAGAGCAGAGTTAATGAAAAGAATCTAGTATTCAATAAAATAGAATGCAGAGAAACATATTCCAATTCATACCATACTTAGCCAGCAAGACATTTTCCTGAATTTAAGACAATCACCCTCTCCCCCCCTCAAAAAAGATTGATTAATTATATTCCTATCTTCCTCCATTACTGCATTCTCAGCTAATAAGAAAACCATCCTATTTTAAAGATACATTATTTAGGGAAAATAGTTCTCTTTTGAGATGCAATATATACTAAGGCAGTAATGTCCAGTATAGTAAGTTGAGGCTTAACTATTTCAGAAACATTGCTTATAAACCTGCAACATGAACATGGTGTGTGGGTAGTTTTTTTTTTAAGTTGTACATCTATAAAGTCTCTCTCCAGAGAATAAATCTTAATTATGTAAAAGTCCTGATAAGAACCAGTCCATAGTAAAAAGTATAGGTAAAGATAAAGGTTCTCCGCACATGCGTGCTAGTTGCTTCCAGCTCTAGGGGCAGTGCTCATCTCTGTTTCTAAACCAAGGAGCCAGCACTGCCCGAAGACATCTCTGTAGTCATGTGGCTGGCATGATTAAACACCAAAGGCACACAGAACACTGTTACCTTCCTACTGAAGTGGTCTCTATTTTTTGTGGGAATCAGGTGGCCACAGTATATGTGTAGACCAGTCTAGCTGGTTGGACACATGTATGGAGCTTAGCACCAAAATAATCTGACTATGAAAAGCGGGTTCAGCCTCTGAAGGGCCTTATTTGTTCTCTCTTTGTTCATAATATTGTAGAACATAGGCTGTGTTTGCATAGCAGAGATATCTCCTTGTATAACATTCCTGAGGATTGAGGTAATCTCTGATAACGGAGAGGTGGGCCTCTCAGCTAGAAGAAGATGATGCTGGGAGAATTGAGTTTTGTTTTTCCTTAACTTTTGCTTTCCTAGAATTCACGTGATTTACTGTAAATTGTAGAATGTGAAACCTTTATGGATGCTTTCCTTTTTTCATGTATGTAATATGAGATATGTGGCCATAATAACGCCTTCTGATGACGCTGTATTTTGATTACTAATAAAAGAGATGGCAGGGTTTTGTTCTTTGCTCTCTCATCCCAAGAAACACCTGTCCTTGTGTTTTCTCTAATCTGGACTACTCATGAGGAGCCCGCCAGGATGAATGCAACAATTTTTCTATGCTTTCAAACTGCTAGGTTGGCAAAAGTTGGGACAAATAACAGGAGCTCACTCCTGTTATGTTATGTTATGTTATGTTATGTTATGTTATGTTATGTTATGTTATGTTATGTTATGTTATGTTATGTTATGTTATGTTATGTTGTTATGTTATGTTATGTTATGTTATGTTATGTTATGCAGCGCTAGGGATTTGAACTGTTGAACTGCCAGTCTTCTGATTGATAAGCTCAGCATCTTAGCCACTGAGCCACTGAGTCCCATAAGTAAAAAATATAGAATATGCTAAAATCTATTATACAGTAATGGCCAAAATTGTGGAAACCTTTTGGGAAAAGTGTATTTTCTAAAACTAGCTAATAACACCACTTTTTTTTGGAGTAGTACCATAAAATTATATATCAATGGAAAGATAATTTAATCATGTCTCAGTAACAACAGCCAGCCACTCAAACTATTAAACAAGCCAAAGCCAGACCATGACTCAGAAGCACCCACATAAAAAAGTCTAATCCTAATCTGCATCACACAGACAGTACTTAACTACAGCCCAGCAACAACAGCTAGCCAATCAATAGTCCAAAATCAGACCATGACTCAGAAATATCTGAACAAACAACATTCAGACTAATTTGCATCTCATAAAAAGGCATTTAAAGACCTGTGTTCTACAGACGAGCACAACTCAAAACGCACTGACGATGTCTCCTTGAATGGTAACGAAATGTTTCCAACCAAATTGCCAAGCTCTGAGCTCAAACCAACAGCCTAACTATCAATCCGAGCTACTAATATTCAAACACATTTCAATGTCTATTAATGCTAGATTGTGCATTTTAGATTCCTATAAAAAATTGAAAACAAACATAAATTAAGGATTAGAATTCTCATAAATAGTGGCTAGAATCACCCTCAGTTAATAACTTATTTTATTTATTTATTTATTTATTTATTTATTTATTTATTTATTTATTTATTTATTTATTTATCAACAAGTACAAGGAAACAAGTAACAATATAGACATAGACATGGACACATGTAAAAAAATTGGCACAAATAAAAGGATATAAATAGGCAAAACATAGCCATAAACACATAGAATGATTACATATAAATGGGGACAGTAGGACAGGGATGGTAGGCACACTGGTGCGCTTATGCATGCCCCCTTAGGGACCTCTTAAGAAACATGAAAGGTCCACAGTAGACAGTTTAAGGTAAAAGGTATGGGGATTAGCAAAACTAACAACAGGATCAGGTAGAGTGTTCCAGACATTTACTACTCTATTGCAGAAGTCATATTTCCTACAATCAAGATTAGAGTGAATTACATTGAGTTTGAATCTATTGATAGCCCTTGTGTTATTACAGTTGAAATTAAAGTACTCATTTACAAGTAGGACTTTTTGGTAAATAATCTTTTTTTAAAAAAACAACAAGTTTTATTGTTTTTTTTCTTTTCTCCTCTCCCACCTTCACCTACGTCTTTCCTTCTTTTTTCTTTTTTTTTGAACAGTGTTGGTCGTTTCTTATCTTATACAATTAGTCAAATTCAAATAAAATGATCTATAGATGGTACCTCCCACCATATAGGATAGCTAAAATGTTCCCTGGATCCTCGGATAAATGTTGGAAATGCAATTCGGTCAGGGGTACTTTCTTTCACCAGTGGTGAACCTGCCCTCAGATCAGGAAATTTTGGGAAAAGATTCAAAAATGGTTGAACGAGATAATAGGTGCAAGTTTCCCCCTAACTCCAGATTCTTACTTACTTGGAATCAAACTAAAAGACGCGGGCAAACAAGATTGGCATTTATTCATCCATATTACAACAGCTGCAAGAATGGCACTTGCCCAACATTGGAAAAATGTAAATACACCATCAGATCAATTTTTAATAAACAAGATATTGACTTGTGCCGAACTGGACAAATTAACGTATATCCTAAGAAACAAAAAAGAATCCATCTATTACAGCAATTGGGAACGCTGGTATTTATGGTTAAGGAAGAGGACAAATGTAGAATAAATAACATAGTATTAAATATATGCTTAATTATAATGAGATAGCATTTAGTATTTAAAATAGTCAATGCTAATTGAACAAAAGGATTTACCGGGATGTAACTATGAATAAGTATTTGGGGGTTCGATACGACCTCTGGTTAGTCCTTCTCTGTGGTTGTCTTTATGTGTTGTGTTATATACCCATATATAACTTATATTTGTTCAAAAATTACACTATATGTTTTTTTATCTGTAAATAATTAATAAAGATCTATTTTATATATATATAAAAGCGAATTACATTAAGTTTGAATCTATTGATAGCCCTTGTGTTATTACAGTTGAAATTAAAGTACTCATTTACAAGTAAGACTTTTTGGTAAATAATCTTTTTTTTTAAAAAAAAAACAAGTTTTATTGGGTTTTTTTTTCTTTTCTCCTCTCCCACCTTCACCCACATCTTTCTTTTCTTTTCTTTTCTTTTGAACAGAGTGTTGGTCGTTTCTTATCTTATACAATTAGTCAAATTCAAATACATTTTACTCAATTACAATGTTTGTCAATATCGTCTTCCCCCCTTTCCTTTTTTTGAATATACCTCAGTATTTCTATACTTGCATGCATAAACACCTTCTTCATTTATCCCTAAATTCTAACTTTACTATTTGTGCATATTTATCCTCTTTTATTCTTAAACCATTCATTCTTTTTCTTAATATATTTATATTTGTTTGTTCAGAGCTGCCTTTCTTCCATTGCATCTTTTTTTTATTGTACAGCAATCTTTCTCCTCAAACCTAGCCTCTCCCTCTTCTTCTTCCAACTTTCTTTCCCCACCTTCTTCTTCTTTTCCCTACTTCCCTTCCCTTCTCCTTCTCCTCCTCTCTTCCTCCCTTTCTTACCTTCTCTCCTACTTTCCCTTCCCTTCCTTCCTCCCTACTCTTCCATCCCTCTTTCTCCTTCTTCCTCCCTTCCAATTCCTTCATCTCTCTCTATTGCTGTATTCATTTTCAATTTAATTTTTTCCATTGTGGAGTTCAGGCAGCCCCGATCCCTTATCTTTTTAATTATTAATAATACATTTCATCTTGTTCTCTTTTTTCCTTCAAATCTTTACTCAAACACTTTTCTAATCTCTTATCTTTTTTACTTTTACCAATATATTTTTTCTGCTTTACTTCTTGCAAGTATAACATTTAAATCATTTTTATCATTTCAATTTCATTCAGCTTTACATTCAATTTCAATCATTAAATATATTTTCAAAACATCTTAACAATATATTTCCACTTATTCAAATATCTATTTATAAAGCACATCTTAATCCTTTCTCATTTTACCCAATCCAATTAGTTCTTAAAATATTCTTAATTTGTCTTCTTTTCTTTTTTTAATTATGT
The DNA here is from genome assembly GCF_059756535.1 of Pantherophis guttatus. Taxonomy (NCBI): domain Eukaryota; kingdom Metazoa; phylum Chordata; class Lepidosauria; order Squamata; family Colubridae; genus Pantherophis; species Pantherophis guttatus. Next base: position 82,204,264 of record NC_142066.1, read on the forward strand.
TTCAATTATATAGTTTGAGATATTCCAAATATTACATTTCCCCCAACTGGTTTATTCATATTGTTAAAACTTATCATTCTATAAACCTCCAATATTATTGAGCATGTGACATTTATTACAGTTTTCCCTTTGTTTCTACTTTTCTTTTCCTTTTTCGTATCTTTTCATTATTAATATTTTGTATTTTAAAATCGTAAAATCTTTGCCCTTTATTTCCAATATTTTCCATCCCTTTTCCCTCTTTCTTATATTTCCACTGTAAATTCCAGTATAATCATTTATGTTTTTAATATTTTTCTTCTCCTCCACCCACTTTTCCTTCTTTGCCTTTTGTTTTCCTTTCTTCTTCCTTTCTTTTGTATTTTAAAATTCTGTACTCTCCTATTCTGCCCTATATTTCCCATTGTTTCTGCTTTCTCTTTCCTTTTTTGTGTCTTTTCATTATTAATCCTAGTATGCTTATTTTGTATTTTAAAATCATAAAATCTTTTATATTGTTTTTTGTTTCTTATTATTTTCCATCTCTTTTCCCTCTCTCTTATCTTTCCACTGTAAATCTCAGTGTAATCATTTAAGTTTTTTATATTTTTTCTGTTCCATCCTCTTTTCCTTCTGTTTCTTTTCTTTTTATCCATGCTTAATATTATAATTGTTTAATTTTCCATAGTCAGTCTCTTTGTCTTTGTCTTCTTCATTATCCATCTTTCTTTCTTGTTTCTCATTAGTCATTTCTTTTTCATCTTCAATGCATTCTAACTCTGTCTTTGCCTCCTCAGATTTCGATTTTCCATGCAAATTCATAATCATTTCTTTTATTTCCAAACACATCATCTTTATCAGTTCATTAAGTTCCTGTTCCATTTTATTCTTTCCAGGTTGAATTATTCCAGTTTTAAGTCGCATTAAAGTTCCTCTTTTATAATCATCAAAGTCTATCCTCTAGTAGGCAAAACGTATCCTCCTTAATTCTCGCCAGTTATCTTTTTAAAAATTCAAGGTTTCTTTGAAGGTTTTCTCAAAGTAAACAATTCCATGTCATGCTCTTCCTTCTCCTGCAGATGTCTCTCTATAATCCACAGTTTCACTCAACTAATTCACAAATCGCCATTTTATTTGTAATCCACAGCCATGTTTACCGAGTCATAAAAGAGAAAAAAAACAGTTTTCACATCTTCTTTCACTTTTATATACCACCAATCAGGATTTATAATCCAATCCAAACTGAATCCAAATTCCAGATTTACATTTCCGTTTGTCAATCACTTTTAATTCTTTATTCGGGTTCTTCTATGGTGCGCTTGTCATTCTCACTTTCTCTTTCCATCCGCTATCTCCCCCCGCTGCTATTTAGCTGCAATTTCCATGCCAGGGTAATTTTAGTAATAGTTTAGTAGTTTAAAATATTTAGAATTTTCTTTTTATTGTCTGTGGGTTAGCCAATCACTCACCCAACACCAGCACTCTGTCCAAATCTTCCCTCCTGCACATTGCTTGCTCCAGAGGCTCCAGCTTCATGGCGATTCACTCTGATCGCTGCCCCGTCACTGGCTCGGCGAGAATTTCTCGGGCTATCCAAGGGACATGCCTGTCCCTCTTTAGACACTGAGCTGCCTCTCTTTCTTCACTGTCCCTACAGGACAACTTCGGTCCTAAGACACTCCCCCCCCCCGAGACAGTTTGTCTGGCTGGATTTTGCCAAGCTCATCGGAGCCTGGCATTTTCCCAGCCAGTAACGCCACACTGCTTCCAGATTCTCCAATAATCTTATAAACTAAGCATAGGTCAGAACATAGACGATGTAGTTTGAGGCTATCCAGACCTAAAATTTCAAGCCTGATGGTATAGGGAATTTTATTTCGAGCAGAAGATTTGAGTACTCTTCTAGTAAAATATCTCTGGACTCTTTCTAATGTATTGATGTCTAAAATACAGTGAGGATTCCAGGCAGGTGAACAGTATTCAAGTATAGGTCTGCCAAAGGTTTTATATGCCCTAGTTTGAAGTATAGCGTTACCAGAGAGAAAACTTTGTAAAATGAGATTGACAACTCTTAATGCCTTTTTTGCAATGATGTTACAGTGAGCTCTGGGACTTAGATCTTTTGAAGTGAGTACTCCTAGGTCCTTGACAGAGTATGGGTCAACTTTTAGATCGTTTCTAGCCAGCAAATATTTGATGTTCTTATTTCTATTGCCAATGTGCAAGACTGAGCATTTGTTAGCAGAGATTTGGAGTTACCAATTTTTGACCATTCAGATACATGGTTTAGGTCATTTTGAAGGGTAGTAGAGTTGTCTCTGGTGTTGAATAGTTTAACATCATCAGCTAAGAGGACACAGCTGCTTATAATTTGATCACAAAGATAATTGATATAAAGCAGAAAGAGTATTGGACCTAGAATGCTGCCTTGGGGAACACCGCTGTTAACAGGTGCAGGATTTGATAGGGCACTGCCTATTTTGACCACTTGTTGCCTGTTTGACAGGAATGTAGCTAACCAATTATGCAGGGGTCCAGAAATGCCATAAGATTTTAGTTTCAGAAGTAATTTGTCATGCACTACTGAATCAAAGACTTTACAGAAGTCTATGTAAATTGTGTCTATTGTTTTGCCCTGGTCAAATTGAGAAGTCCAGATGTTTTTGCAATGTATGAGTTGCAGATTACATGACAAATTTTTCCTGAAACCAAATTGTTTATTAGAGAGAAAGTTATTTGTTGCTAAGTGGAGGGTGATGGATTGGTTTATGACGGATTCCATGACTTTGCATGTGATACAACAAAGAGAGATTGGTCTATAATTCTCAACAAGGCCAGGGTCACCTTTTTTGAAGATAGGTATGACTGTTGCTAATGACCATATGTCAGGCAAGGAGCTCATTCTAAAAGATACTTCATAGATGGTGCTTATAGGTTCAGCTATGGCAGAGAAAAGCTTTTTAAGAAAGAAGCACATGTTCCATCAGGACCAATAAATAGAGATGGCTTTAGATTGTGTAGTGTCCTTTGTGAACTTTGTTCACAAATATGTGAATTTTGAGGCACAGTGGCTCAGTGACTTAAAGATGCTGGATTTGTCAGCTGGAGGTCAGCTTTCCATACTCCGGCAGTTCAAGCTTTAGCACCACGTGACAGAATGAGTTCCCATCACTCACCTCAGCTTCTGCCAACAGAAGCATACAAATAGCAAGCATAGAAGCATAGCAGTTCAAAAGCATACAAATGCAAGTAGATACTGGTGGGACTAGTAGAAGAAGCAAGAAAACAACTGGCTTCCAACCCACCTGAATGTGAGGTAAAAAAAGAACAGAGAAAACAAAAGCCCCAGATGACACTGACTCACCTGTAAAATGCTGTTAGCTGCTTTGTGTGCAGAGCTAGTTCATCCTCTTGTTCATACTCTGGATAGCACACAAGTGTGAACTGAATGAATTAGCAAATTTAGGCACCTGAACTGCTACTCTGCAATAATTTTGTAAACTCCAGGCTTTCAATGTACCAATGCCATACACTAAATAAATAATGATATGTAAACTCTACTTTATTCCTCTGTACTCTATTATTATACTTTTTCTTCTTTCATTCAACCATGTCCAGTTCTCAGGGATTGGCTGGAGAAGTCTTTACACAGTTCTTTGGCAAAGTTTTTCAGAAGTGATTTTCCATTGCCTCTATCCTAGGGCTGGGAGAAAAAAACTGGCCCAAGGTGGCTTTGGGGAAACCTAATAGGAAATAAAACTCCCAGTCTCCTGGTTTTTTTAATGGCTTCACCACTACATCAAATTGGCTCCCCATTACAGTACTACTGATACATAAAGGTCCTACTGTTATTTTCTTTTTGGAGGCCCTGCTGCAGGAGAAATAAATCATATGAACTTTATTACTTGCATTAATAACATGTTCAATTACTATTCATTTTAATATATTGTTATTAAATTAATTGTTCATTTATTGCTACATTTTAATGTTACATTTACATTAATGTTCATTAATGTTCCAAAGGTGCTTTTTCAAGAGGCAATTGGATTTTCTGGTAAAGTCCAGAAAATCCAGTTGCCTCTTGAAAAAGCATCTTTGGAACAACCATGACCTGGAAGACTGAGAATCTCCATAGACAATGTTCATTAATGTTCATTTACATGAAGCACTGCTAAGAGAAAATTGTACACTTACATGTTTGAAAGTTAATGCAGTTGAAATGAATAGGAATTTCATCTGTGTCAACATACTTAGGATAAAAAGTAGAAGAAATAGATGAACATTTTGCTAATCGCTTAACAAATCTACCTGGAAACATTCAATAGAACTAATGGAGGACTTTAACTATCCTGACATCAACTGGGAAACAATATATCAAATGGGAGATTGAACAGGTTCCTGACAAACACAGCTGACAACTTTGTTATCCAAAAGATTGAGACAGGAACTAGAGTCAGCTTGGCTAGTAGGACTTAATTCCTACTGACCAAGAAGAAATTACCATATTTTTCGAACTATAAGACACATCAGTGTATACGACGCACCAAAATTTCGAAGAGATAAGCAAAAAAAAAAAGTTTTTGGCTTCCCTGGCCCCCAGGAGCACTTGCAAGCATCCCAAAGCCTCTGCACACCCTGTTTTTGCAAAAAACAGGCCCACTTATTGCCCATTTTTTGCAAAAACATGTGTTTTTGCCCTCCCTAGTCCACAGGAGCACTCTGCAGGCCTCCCAAAGCCTCTGCGCACCCTGTTTTTGTGAAAAATGGACCGTTTTTCACCTGTTTTTTTGCAAAAATAGATTTTTGCCCTTCCCAGCCCAGAGCAGCACACTGCAGGCCTCCCAATGCATCTGCATGCCCCATTTTTGCAAAACATGGTCCCGTTTTTTGCAAAAATGGGACTTACGTGGGGGGGGGGCTTTGGGAAGCCAAAAATGGCTGTATTTGGTGTATAAGATGCACCAACATTTCCACCCTCTTTTAGGAGGAAAAAAAGTGTGCCTTATAGTCTGAAAAGTATGGTATATAAGGGGTTGAAATTGCATAGAAAGTGACCATGTCATATTGGAATTCAGTATAATGCACGCACAAGAAATAGAATGTAATCAAACTAGTATCTTAGACTTTAAAACAGCAGATTTCAACAAACTTAGAGACCTTGGGAAGGATTCCATGGATGAAAATCATAAAGGGGAGAATAACTCAAGAAGCTTGGGAAATTCTCAAAACTCTGAAAAATATGATTATAAAAATTGAGTCCAGCACAATACCACTGGAAAACAAAAATAAGAAATCCAAAAAGGAACCAGCATGGTTGCATAAAGAACTTTCTGATAAACTGAAAGACAAAAAGGATAAGTATAAAGAATGGAAAGAGGGACACATAACTAGAGTAGAAGATAAACATATAGCCTGAATCTGCAAAGATAAAGTCAGGAAAACCAAGGCTCAGAATGAAATAAGACTTGCTACAAATGATGATGATGATGATTCTTTCTTTCTTTTTTTAAATTTTTATTTAGTTAAAAAAGAAAAACAAACAAGTACAAATATGACAATACACAACATACACAACAAATAAACATAAATCAAGTCTTATGATTTGTATTTTGGATAGTCACATCGGTAAACTATATTTCTCTATATATATTTCTACACCTTTAGTTATATAACGATATTTTGAGTTCTCTTTTTAATTTATTGTTTTCTTAGTTGGTACTCAATTCCTGTCTAATTAGTCCATTTACTTTAGTGTGATCCTATTTTTGTTTTATTTTCCTTTTTTCCAGCCAATCATTTTTGAGTACCATTTTTGCCATACCAGATAGTAATCTGTTTCCTCTTTTTCTTGCATTTCTTTCATGAGTTTATCCATCTCTGCGCACTCCATCACTTTTAATATTATTCTATATTCCGATGGTATATTTTCCAATTTCCAGCTTTGTGCAAAAATGATTCTTGCTGCTGTTAAGATGTGGATAATTAAATATTTTATTTCCTTTTCATAATGTGTTGTCCTAATAGATAAGTTTCTGGTTTCATTTGTATTCTCTGACTAGTAATTTCTTCTATTTGACTTTTGACCATTTTCCAGAACTGTTTCACTTTATGGCAGGACCACCACATGTGATAGTATGTTCCTTTTTGTGTTTTGCATTTCCAACAATCTGGAGAGGTGTTGGGAAACATTCTTGCTAGGCGCGCTAGGGAGAGGTGCCATCTGTAGAACATTTTGTAGATATTTTCCTTGTAGGGTACAGACATTGTTAGTTTACTATTTACTTTCCATAATTTTTCCCATTTATCTAATTCGATACTATAACCAAAATTTTTCTCCCATGTAATCATATTTTCCTTAACCACCTCCTCTTCCAATTTATAATTTAATAAATACCTATAAATTTTAGTTATTAGTTTGTCGTTTGTTCCCAATAAGATTTTATCTAATTCATTCGGTTCTTTTTGAAATCCAAATTGTGTCAACTCCCTCTTATATCTAGATTTAATTTGTAAATATGGCCACCAATCAATGTCTGTACCCTGTACTTTCAGTTTTTCTCGTGTTCTTAATTCTCCTTTACTTGTTCAACAATTCCTTGTAGGTTCTCATTTTATTCATGTCCATTGCGTTGGGGTATATTTGTGCTTCCATCATTGAGAGCCATACTGGAATCTTATCGTAATGGTTTTGTCTAATTTCTCGCCAAATCTTTAAGAGAGTTTCTCTAATAATATGTCTCCGGAAGTATTCATAGTGTCTATCTCTTTCCACCCATAAAAATGCATGCCACCCTTTCAATAGATCAAACCCTTCTAGTGTCAGTATCCGTTTGTTTTTAAGTTCTATCCAATCCCTTATCCAGATGAGTGATGTTGTTTTATAATATATTTGCCAGTCTGGTAGTCCTAATCCGCCTTTCTCTCGTGTGTCCTGGAGATGTTTTAATTTAATTCTTGCCCTCTTTCCTTGCCAAATATAGTCTGCTATCATTTTGTTGAAATCTTTGAAGAAGGCTCTTCCTGGGTTTATCAGGATTACCTGGAATAGGTATAATATTCTTGGTAAAACATTCATCTTAATGGAAGCAATTTTGCCTAGAAATGACAGCTGTAATTTGCTCCATATTTCTATGTCTTTTTTTATCTGTTTAGCCAATTTATTGTAGTTGTCTTCCTTAAGTGTTGCAGTTTTGTTGGTGAGCCAAATACCTAGATATTTTACTTTTTTTACTATTTGTATTCCTAATTTGTCCTCCAATTCTTTTCCTTGTATATTCATGAGGTTCTTCGTTAATGTTTTTGTTTTTTGTTTGTTTATTTTGAGTCCGGCTACTTTTCCATATTGTTCTATTTTTGCCAATGATTTCGTTCCTGTTTGTGCTGGTTGCTCTATAATAAATAGTATATCATTGGCAAATGCCTGAAGTTTGTATTCCTTATTTTTGATTTTTAGTCCCTTTATTTCATTATCTTTCCTAATCTCATTTAATAGTATTTCTTTTCTTTTTTTCAATTTTTATTTATAAGTATAAACTAAACAGAACAATGAAATGTAAAAAACATAAAAACATATAAACATCCATTTCAATACATGCCCAGTTTAATAGTATTTCTAATGATAAAATAAATAGTAGTGAAGATAGGGGACATCCCTGTCTCACTCCTTTGGCTATTTCAAATTGTTCTGTTGTCTCTCTGTTTATCCATACTTTTGCTTTTTGAGTGGAATAGATCTTCTTTAATCATATTTAGGAATTTCTCTCCAAATTTCATTGCTTCCAATTGTAATATCAAAAATTTCCAATTGAGGTTGTCGAAGGCTTTTTGCACGTCTAGGAAGATTAGTGCCAATTGTTTATCTGATTTTTGTTTGTAATATTCGAGGACATCAATTATTAGTCGTGTATTATTTTTGATTTGTCTTCTTGGGATAAAGCCATTTTGGTCTGGGTGGATGTATTCATTAATAATTTTTTTCAATCTCTATGTAATAATTAGTGTAAATAGTTTGTAATCCACATTTAGGAGTGATATTGGTCTATAGTTTTTAATTTGTGTAAGATCTGATTCTTCCTTAGGTATGAATGTAATGGTTGTTTCAGTCCATGATTGGAGGATTTTGGCTTCCAGAAGTACATCGTTAAAAACCTGTAATAGAATATTGTCCATTGGATATTGACATATTTTATAGAATTCAGATGGTATGCCGTCTGGTCCTGGTGTTTTATTGTTTTTCTGTTTTTTCCTTGCTTCTGTCAGTTCTGACATTGTAATCGGTCCATTCAATAACTCTCTTTGGATTTCTTTTAGTTCCTGGATGTTAATTTTACTTAGGTACCCCTTAATATCTTCTTCTCGAATTTATTCTTGTTTGTATTGGTTCTGAAAAAAGTTTCTTGCAATTTGTTTTTTATCCTCGTTTCTATGATATATTTGCCCTTCCTCGTCTTGTATTGGTGTATTGTTCTTTTCTCCTTTTCTTTTTTCAGTTTATAGGTCAGCCAGCATCCTGTTTTATTTGCATGTTCGAATTGATTTTGTTTCGCCAGTTTGAGTTTCCTAGCTATTTCTATTGTTGTGGTTAGGTTTATTTTGTGCTTTAAGAAGTTTATTTTTTCTTTAATCGTTTTACTTTGGGGCTCTTTTTGTAAGTCTAATTCATATTTTCTGAGTTCTGTTAATAAGTTATCTCTTCTTTGTTGTTTGTCTCTATTTTTCTTTGCTTTGTAAGCAATCGTTAAGCCTCTTATATAGGCTTTAGTTGTGTCCCATAAATTTTGAAGTGAAGTATGTTCTTTCATATTAATTTGGAAGAATATATTCATTTCTTTCTCAATCATTTCTACATATTCTTTTTCTTTTATAATTTCTTTATCCATCATCCATCTCTTTTGTCTCTTGTGTCCTTTCCATGTTACTATTATTGGGTTGTGATCTGCCCATATGTTTGCCGCTATCTCAATTTCTTTTATATCTTTCCTGAGTTCTGTAGTCATCCAGGCCATATCTATTCTAGACCACGACTGATGCGGGTTAGAATAGAATGTATATAGTTTTTTACTTTTATTCATCTCCCTCTTTACATCTTGTAGTTGTAGTTCCTGGGCCATGTCTTTGAATGTGTCTGGGAATGTTTTCTTCCTAGTTTTGTTCTTTTTGCTACTCTGGTAGTCCTTTTCTGTGTCTGTGATTGCATTGTAATCTCCTATAATGCATATATTTTCGTATTCTAGATCTTTGATTGTGTTATGTATTCTTTTAAAGTATTCATTTTGGTATCCATTTGGTGCATATATCGATATTAGTAGTATATTTTTTGTTTCCATCTTAATTTTTATCATCAAGATCCTTCCATCTTCGTCCGTATATATTTGTTTTGCTTGTAAGTGCTTTTTAATGTATATTGCGATCCCCCTCTTTTTTTGTTCTGCTAGTGAAGTGTATAGTGTTCCTAATCATTTGTTTTCTAGTAATTTTTGATGTTGTTTTTTAATGTGGACTTCTTGTAGGTTTATGATGTCCATATCTAATTTTTGCAATTTTTTGAATGTGTGTGTTCTTTTAGTTGGTATGTTTAATCCATTTATGTTAATTGAAATCAACCTTAATTCCTGTTCCATTCTTCTTCTTATCTGTTCGTTGTCCTGAGCCTTCTTGTATTTCTTGTTATGATTTGTGTTTTTTCCCTCACTCCCTCTCTTTCGATCTTCTCTCTTTCTAATCTTCTCTTTTCTTCTTGCTCTCTTTCCATTTCTTCTGTAGAATGTTCCTGGGTTTTGTTGTCTGGTTCTAGTCTGGTTTCCTGTTCTTCTAATACAAAGTGCTGGTCAAAAAATTCTTGCACTTTCTCTAAGGTATCGATTTTGTATTTTTTATCTTGCCAGGAAACCAGAATCCCTTCTGGCATCAACCAGCGAAACATTATTTTGTATTTATTTAGTTGTGTTGTTAAAAAATTATAGTTTTTCCTCTGTTCTCTTATCCTCCTTGGGATCTGCTTTAATGTTATTATTTCCTTCCCCTTATACATAATTGATTCTTCTCTCATTGTTTTATAGATCTCTCTTTTTGTGGTTTTTCTTGCAAATCTAATGTGGACCTCCTTGGGTAATTTATGCCTGCAGGCATAAGTTGTGTGGACTTGGTAAATCTCATCCATATCTCTTCTAATCTCTTCTTTGTCTTTCTGGGTGGCCTCTGCTAGGATTCCCACCATCAATTCTCCTAAGTCTTCCTCTTTATTTTCAGCTATGTTTTGGAACCTGAGATAAAAAGATGCTTTTCCCATCTCTAGGTATGTAATCTAGTTCTTTATTTAATATTGCTTGATTTTGCTCCATGTTATCCATTTTCTTATCTGTTTGCTCCATTTTTGCCTCCATTATCTGAATCTTTTGCTCATTTCTCACAATATTCTGTTGTATTTTCTCAATCTTATCGTCCATTTTTTAAATATTATCATTTATTTCACCCACATCTGTTTTCAATTCTTTGTGGTTCCTTCTGGTTTCTTCATGATTATTTGCTATGGACTCTTGTGTTTTGTTCATTCCTTCTTGAATCATAGCTAGAACTGATTGAATGTTTTGTATGTTGAATGTGGAGAGGTCTTATCTTTCTCTGTAGTTAACATTGTGTCAATTGTTTTTTGCTGTGCAGGTGAGGCTATAGATGTTGTCTGATTGGAGGTTAACTTTTGGCTTATCTTAGTTATGGATGTTGGGGCTGTTGTCATTTTTATTTTCTGTTTCACACTTTCCCAAATTATCATACACTTATCTGTCTTATGAGATCTTTGTATTTCTACTTCTATATTGATATTTGACTTATTTGGTATACGTAGGTTAGAGTAAAAGTCAATATATGAAGTATCCTGGTTGATCTGTGTCTAAATTAATTTATGATTTACTTATCTATCACAGAATCACTATTTCCAAATGTTTCCTAGTTTAGTTGTTCAAGGTTCTGTATAATTATCTCGATTTCCACTTTCCAATATCGTTATATAAGGGATAGGAGAGTCAGTTTGGGGAAAAATCTGGTATTTCAAAAATTCATTAGTTTGTTCTTATTATTATTAACTATACTACCAAATCAATACTTCATATATAAGATACTAAGACAAATAGATATCAATATTTGCTCTAGATGATAAAATATATATGATTACTCTAAATACACTAGAATGGTAAATATAATTAATCTAAGATTTTAACTTCTAAGCAGTATTAATATGCAAAATCAGTAATTAGATATATGAATAGATATATTAAATATAGGCTATGTTATATCAATCTATCAATGTATCAATATCAAATTAGGGGAGGCTGAGGGAAAAAAACTTAAGGTTCTAGCAATTCATTCATTGATTCTTAATATAATTAATATAGTTAATGCAATCTATCAAGATCAATACTAAGTAAGTAAAATAGTTAAATAAATACGACTAAATATTATTAAAATTAATATTTACCACAATATATATAATCAATCTATCAAATTTATCTAAATAAATAATGTCAGGTAGATAAGTAAATAATATTAGATTTTCTTAAAATTAATATCCACCAATACTAATTGTCAATCAATTATCAATTATTCCACAATCAACAGTTATTAATAATTATTATATTGTTTTATTGAAAATAATCAGGTATGTACGTAGTTAATTATGCACTTGTCATCCAATTCTCCTTCATTCTTGCATCATTTTCTGCTTAGTCATCTGCACAGTTCTTTGTCCAGGCACTCTTAAAATCTAATTTTTAATATCTCTCACTAAAAGTGTCCAACTGTCCAAATCACCAAATATCTAGGTTTAGCACTTTAAAGTGTCACGTTCAAGGATCGCTACTGTCCACTTCAATTCTCTCAGTTATTTCTTCCCAATCACCACTTCTTCTCCAGTTACCATTCTTTGCACTGCTCACTCTCTCTCCCAGTCTTTAATGACTTCCTTCAATCTCACAGTCCTTAATCCTTGCTGTTTTGTTTCTATCAGTCTCTTTATTTTATAGTCCAACTCTCCTCTTGATCAATGTCTCGTTATCTCTATTGAAGTTTCCATCTCTGTCACTCTCTCGCCTCTCACAGAATCCATACCTGTCAAATTTCTCCTGACACTCGTTATCTCTGCCGATCTCCAAGTACTTCTGCTCAACTCACAGCTCAAATCCAACTTGCATCCCTCAAATCAGCTTATATCTTTTGTAATCCGCATTTATTCCTGCTCAAAGTCAGAGTCCAAGTATGGCGCTGGGGTTTCCTTGTTCCAAACACTCTCCCTTTCGCGCAGTCTCTAGCTCTCAGACTCTTCTTTGCTCCTCTCGTCTTCTCGTTGCCTCTTTATCTGGCTACTATTCTGTCACTTGTTTTGGAGTCTTGATCTCTCTGCCTCTTCTTTCACTTTATAACTGTACCTCACTCGATATGCTTTTCCTCCTTCAGTTCGCATACCATTGCATTTTAATTCAATCTCTGCTTCCTACTCTTCAGCTGTCAATGATTCGGGCCAGCCAAGATGGCTGGTTTTTTCCCCTCCATAATTAAGAGGTTTCTCCTGAACCTTCAGGGCGATTGCCTTTCCCCCCCAAGGTCCTTGAAGATTCCTCTTTTTTCTATTGATCTCTCCGGGATCAATAGTGCCAAAAAGGCTTCCTGGTTGGGAATATTTGGAATTTCAAGAATGGAGCTCCATTCTCTAGTTCCAAATCGTTGATGTCACCACCAGAAGTCCTATGATGATGATTCTTTCAATGTGTAAAAAAAAGTAAAAAAAAAGTCAAGGAAACAATCGGTCCACTAATGGGAGAAGGTGGCAAGGAAGGAACAGGCAACAGGAAGAAAGCAGAGCTGCATAATTCATTCTTTGCATCTGTCTTCACAGAAAAAGGAAAAAAAAACCAATATGCCAAAAACAGAACTGTAAAAGACAGGCTAGGAATACAAATTAACATAGGCAAGAAAATGGTAAGAGAACACTGATCCACTCTAAACGAGTTTAGACCTGTCTATTTTAGATAAGTTCAAATTCCAGTTCTTAACATCTCAGATTTGATGAGTTCAAATCCCAGATCTTAACATTCCAGAGTGTGGAAGGAGCTGGCAGACATGATCTTTGAATCACTGAATCATCTCTTTCAAAGATTCTGGAACACCAGGGAACTATCAGGGGACTGGAAAAGAGCTGATGTGGTTCCCATTTTCAAAAAAGAAAAAAAATAGATCCAGAAAAGACCAATCAGCCTTAACTCAATACCTGGGAAGATTCTGGAAAAGATAATAAAGCAACAGATCTGTGAATACTTAGAAGGTGGGAAAGCAGGGGTGAAATCCAGCAGGTTCTGACAGGTTCTGGAGAACCGGTAGCAGAAAATTTGAGCAGTTCGGAGAACAGGTAGCGGAAATTTTGAGTAGTTTGGAGAACCGGCAAATACCACCTCTGGCTGGCCCCAGAGTGGAGTGGGAATGGAGATTTTGCAATATCCTTCCCCTGCCATGCCCACCAAGCCATGCTCACAGAACCGGTAGTAAAAAAAATTGGATTTCACCACTGTGGGAAAGTTATTAACAGAAACCAACATGTGTTTGTCAAAACAGATCATGCTAAACAAATCCTATTTCATTTTTTTACAAAGTGACTAAATTAGTGAACCAGCAAAATTCTGTGGACAAATTCTGTGTATATTTGAATTTTAGTAAGACATTTGGAAAAGGAGATCAAAACCTATTTCTTGGTAATTTAGAAAAATGTGGGATAGACAACATCACCACCAGATGGATTCGTAACTGGCTGACAAAGCTCACTCAACATGTAGTCCTTAATGAAACTATATCTAAATGGAGGAATTTAGATGAGGGAATAGAAAGGGATTTCATCAAATTTGCAGATGCTACCAAGCTGAAAGCCAATGCCCCAGAAGATAGATTTAAGATCCAGAAGGATCTCTACAGACTTGAAAACTGGATCCTATCTAACAAAATTAAATTCAATAGAGAGAAAGAAAGGTTTTACACTTAGCCAAGAAAAACCAAATGTAAAGGAACAGAATAGGTAAAACCTAGCTCAATAGTAGTAACAGTGAGAAGGATCTTGGAGTCCTAGACTCCATTTAAACCAGCAGTGTGTTGCAGCCACCAAAAGCACCTAGGCTGCATTAACAGAGGGATAGACTCAAGATCACGTGAAATGTTAGTACTGCTTTATAATGCCTTGCTAAGACCACACTTGGAATACTGCTTTGGTCACTACACTGTAAAAAAGATGTTGTGACTCTGCAGAGAAGAGCATCAAAGATGATCAAGAGTCTGGAGATTAAAATATATGAAGAATGGTTGCAGGAACTGGGTATGTCTAGTCTAGTGAAGAAAAGGACTGGGGTGACATGATAGCAATAGCAATAGCTCTTAGATTTATATAGCACTTTACAGTGCTTTACAGCCCTCTCTAAGTGGTTTACAGTGAAATCCCAACACAGGCAGCTCTGCAGGAAAACAACTGACATCTGGGAGACCAGAGCGAGTTGAGACGACGTAGGTTGCATTGTAGCTCCATGCTAAATTTCACTGTGCTGTGCAAGGCCCTGTGAGAGTAGGGGGAAGGCCAAGGAGGCAGCAACACCAAATGTACCATGATGAAGGCGGAATGCTGTTTCACACATTTTTTTAGTCCCTCAAACTTTTGTTTCTCTGCAAATGACAGCAAGAAATGTGACAGAGAAACGTGATGGAGCTGGGCTGAGGCAATGGCACACATGCCCAAAGAGAGGGTTCTGTGTGCCACCTCTGGTGCCTTAGGATATAGGGTCTCCTGCTTGACACTAAAAGGCCTCCAAGATCCCTCCAACTCAATTATTCTGTTTCTGTTTCCTGAATTGTGTCTATTCAATTTTAGATGTCATTTTCCTGGTTGTGATCTTTATATAAGAATGATGTGGTGTAGGTCCTCCCCGAAATACTTCATGTTGTAGCGCGGGAATAACGAGAGGCACAAGCAAGCTAGTGACAACAGCTCTTTAATTCAGGGTGAGACTTCAGCAAAAGAACACAGGCAACAGCCTTCCTTATATACTTTTCAGAGGCGACCAAGAACCAATCAGAATGCACTTTACATTTGAATTTCCCGCACAAAATAGATACATACATAACACCCCTCCACTCCCAGAAGGCACTTATCCTATCTATTTACATATTTACATACAAAATCACGCAGGTGACCAGGGCGTGTCTTAATTCTGGTTGACATGCGCAGTTCAGTTGTTGGCGAGGTGTCGAGCCGGTCGGAGGGACCTCCCGTCTCTCCCGGCTCTGCCGATGGAACCTCCTGGATTTCTCTGGAGGTGTGGCTATCTCCGGCTGAGAGTGTCGACTCGCTGGGGCGGTGCTGGAACTCTGGGTTGCCAGATAAGTATTCCAGCTTACTCGGGCTTGAGGTAGCTGTGTCAGGAAGACTTTGATAGTTAGGACAAGAGTTTTCGTTTGGTAAACGTTTACGCAATTGATCTATGTGTCTCCTCCAGATTTTACCATGCCCTATATCCACTGTGTAAGACTTTGGACCGGTGATTCCTACTATGGTTCCCTCTACCCATAAGGGCCCATTGGTGTAACTTCTAGCAA
Source organism: Pantherophis guttatus (assembly GCF_059756535.1). Taxonomy (NCBI): domain Eukaryota; kingdom Metazoa; phylum Chordata; class Lepidosauria; order Squamata; family Colubridae; genus Pantherophis; species Pantherophis guttatus. Next base: position 82,219,861 of record NC_142066.1, read on the forward strand.
AAACTGGTGTTCCAACTTGGAATTGTCTTAGTCCTCCCACTTCCCCCGTGAAGCTATCAGAGGAGTAATTGGGATGCAGTCGGTCGAGAATGCATCTTAACTTTCAGCCCATTAAGAGCTCGGCTGGGCTGCGGCCCGAGGTGGGGCACGGGGTGGCCTGCTGTACCACTAAGAATTCATCTATTCTAGCCTGCCAGTCCCCTGCATCTAGCTGGGAAAGAGCTTCTTTGGCCGTTCTTACAAATCTCTCTACAAGGCCATTCGAAGCCGGATGAAAAGGAGCGGATAATGCATGTCTTATGCCTAATTCGGCCAGGTAGCCCTCAAATTGAGTAGCAGTGAATTGGGGCCCATTGTCGGATACCAGAATGTTCGGCAATCCATGTGTTGCGAATAGTTTTCTGAGTACTTTGATTACGGCCTCAGAAGTGGTAGATGGCATCAAGGCAATTTCGAGCCACTTAGAATATGCATCTACAATAATAAGAAAGTTCTGGCCATGGAACGGGTCAGCGAAATCGATGTGAATCCTCCCCCATGGCCCCTTTGGTTTTTCCCATTCCCGAACAGGAGCTACGGGAGGATCTGGGCAGGACTCCTGGCAGGGCCTGCACTTCCCCACCCACTCAGTGACATCTTGGTCGAGATGTGGCCACCAAACATAGCTACGAGCTAGGCCTTTCATACGAACAATACCAGGGTGTCCCTCATGCAACATTTCTAGAACTCTGTGCCTTAACCGCAAAGGAATGACCACCCTGTCTCCCCACAACAAACAACCCCCCAACATTGACAGTTCATTTTTTTTGTTAAAGTACAATTGAAAGTCACCACCGTCCACCTTGGTAGGCCAACCCCTCGTTACCCAGCCCATTACAGTGCGCAAGACAGAGTCTCTGGCAGAAACCCTCGCCACCTCGTTTGAGGATATGGGGCCTGGGGAAACAATGTCAAGAAGCAAAACCGGGGCTTCCAGAGTCGGGTTGTCCAACAATTCGGGCAAGGGGCATCGGCTGAGGGTGTCAGCATGCCCTAAGGTTTTGCCCGGCCGGTGGAGCAGTCTGTAAGAATAAGCGGCTAAGAAAATGGACCATCTGGTCATCCGTGGGGAAAGAGCAGCCGGGATCAGTTTATCTCCAGTCAAAAGTCCCAAAAGAGGCTGGTGGTCCGTAATGAGTTCAAAGGTGCGACCAAACAAATACTCGTGAAATTTTCTGACCCCAGCTACAGCCGCTAATGCTTCCCTATCTAGCTGGCTATAGTTTCTTTCAGCACTAGACAAAGTGCGAGAGTAATAGGCGATGGGCGCCTCTAACCCATTCGGCAGTCTATGGCTTAAAACTGCGCCTACGCCAAAGGGGGAAGCGTCACAGACCAACACTAGGGGTAGTTCAGCATTGTATTGAATAAGGAAACTGTCCTCAGACAAAAGTCTCTTTACTGCGTTGAATGCAGCCGCTTCTCGTTTGCCCCAAACCCATGGAACATTTTTTCCAAGGAGCCTGTGCAGGGGCTACGCAACGGTGGCTTTGTGTTTTAAAAACATTGTATAGAAATTGAGAAGGCCCAGAAAGGCCTGCAGTTCGGACTTCGACTTGGGGGTGAGCGCGCTTCGGATGGCCCTGACTTTGCTTTCTGTGGGGTGAATGCCTGTGCCGTCGATTCGGTAGCCTAAGAATTCCACTGATGGAACCGCTATTTTGCATTTTGCTCATTTGAGTTTAAGTCCCACCTCTCTGAATCTGGTTAGGACTTGTCTGGCCTAACTGAGTCTTGTCTTGGCCACTAATCAAAATATCGTCGAAATATGGGACGACACCATGGAGGCCTTGTAAAAGGCGCTCCATGGTGCTCTGAAAGAGCCCAGGGGCGATGCTGACCCCAAACTGAAGTCTGGTGCATTTAAAGGCACCTCTGTGAGTTACTATTGTCTGTGATTCTGCCGTAGCGTCATCTACAGGCAGTTGTTGGTACGCCTGCGCAAGGTCTAGTTTTGCGAATAGCTTGCCAGGCCCCAGGGAGTGCAGTAGATGGTGGACTATCAGAACCGGATAGGCGCTCTGTTGCAACGCCTTGTTGATCGAACACTTATAGTCGGTGCAAATTCTAATTGAGCCGTCCGACTTGACTGGCGTGACTATTGGGGTTTCCCACTTAGCGTGATCTATGGGAATTAGCACCCCTTGCTTAATGAGCTTGTTGAGTTCAGCATCAATTTTGGGCTTTAACGCAAGGGGCACTCGTCTTGCTTTCAGTCTGATTAGCACTACGTTGGGGTCTAAATTAAAGGATATTGGGGTCTAGAGTCTCTTCGAAAATGTCCCGAAACTTGTGGAGGAGGGTTTCTTTGAGAGATAATCCGCTGATGCTGTGAACGCCCGTGAAGCCCATGCCGAGGGCTCGGAACCATTTCATGCCCAGTAGACTTGGTAGGGGCTTGCTGACGACGGTCAGGGGCAGCTCTTTCTGGAACTCGCCGTAGGTGACCCGGAACGTGCCTATGCCTTCAACGGGAACTCGGTTTCCCTGGTAGTCGAGGAGGCGAATTTTCTGACGGGACAGCTGGGTTTTCTGGAATTTGGGCAGGAGCGCCTTGAGTGTTGTCCAGGACGTGATCGATAATGTAGACCCGGTGTCGATTTCCATTTCGCACGGTCTGCCATCGATTTCTACTTTCGTGTAGACTTTCTCATCATTGGTTGTGCTGGCTTGGCCGATTCTCGTGCTGTAGGTCTCCCGCTTTTGAGGTTCGCGCCGTTTTCTTCTGCCATCATCTTTGATTGGCTGTTTTGAACGGGCCGGCTCTGGTTGGTCGCGGTAGTCACGTGGCTTTCGACTACGCGGAAATTGAGCTCTGCAAACTCGTGCTAGGTGGCCTTTCCTGTCGCAACGCCTGCAAATGGCTTCTCTGTATTTGCACAAATGTCTCTCGTGATCCCCGCCGCAGCTAGGACAGTTCTCGTGGCGGCGGCTTTGTTCGCTCAATTTCTTTTCTGTATGGAAGATGTCCTCGTCCGACTCTTCCTCTGTGCTGGTTCGCACCTCTTCTCTGTGAACCAGGGCTGTTTTCAGCCCGTCTTTGCTTGAACTTGGTTGCTGCAGCGCTTCCAAAGCTTTCTTTGATGCCTCATGTGCTCGGGCTTCGTCTAGCGCGTCGGCTAGCTTGTCAGGGCATTGATTAATCCCATATTTGGCTCTGGGACAAATCACCCTGATTTAATTAGAGGATGGATCGTGGCCTCTCCAAGTTGCAATATTCTGAAAAGAAAATGCGAAGAAAAGTTCTCTAATAAAACTCATTTATTTGTTATAAAGAAAATAAAACACCTCACTAACTAAGAAAAAATAATTGCTGCATTTTGAAATAGTTCTTGCCGGCTATTTCTCAGCCGGACCTCTCTGGCAGGAGAACAAAAGAAAGAGGAGTGTGTGAAGGAATATGAAAGAATGCAGAAGCATGTAGCTTACTGATAAGAAGTTGGCAAGCTACAGAAAGTCAGACAGTCCAGAAATGATGAGTTCAGCTGGCAAATAAAATAACGCAGTGACATTCCCCTTCTTTGCCAGTTGAGCGAATATCAGTACATCATCAAATAAGGCACATCTTCTTACGCAGATACTCGTGTTGAGCTGCTGGGAGTGGTTTGTTGAGCATATCAGCAATTTGATCATGTGTAGATACATATTGCATTTTGACAAAACCTTTTTTCACTAAATATTTTATGTTTTGATAACGGATGTCAATGTGTCTGGACCTAGAACCTGTAAAATGTGATTCAGAAATATAAACCACCAATTCATTGTCTTCCATCACGGTGATTGGTCGGATTGGGTGTATCCAGATATCTGTGACTAAAGCATCAAACCAAGTTAGAGAATTACATGCATCTGAAACACAAGCATATTCAGCTTCAGTAGATGAACAAGAAACAAAATTCTGTTTATGTACTTGCCAATAAACAGGACATCCATTTAAGAACATCATATAACCTGAAGTACTTTTGCATGATTTCTTATCACTTGCCCAATCAGAATCTGCATAACAACATAATTCTGCATAATCAGTATGTGTTGGTTCTAACAATAACTTCAAATGTTTAGTGTATTTTAGGTATCTCAATAATTTCTTAATACATGTCCAATGAAACTGTTTTGCCTTACCTACGTGTCGAGATAAGAGATTAACACTAAGTGCAATGTCGGGTTTGGTCCAACTACTAATATATAATAGTGACCCAATGACTGAACGATAAAGTGTTTGATCCTCGAACTCAGGACCTGCTTCTTGTGTCAAGTTGTGAAAATCTGTTTGCATGGGTGTCTTTGTTGTGTTAGCATCTTTCATGTTGCAATGATGCAAAATTTGTTCAATTTTATCTTCTTGTGAAAGACTAAACCCCTTCTGTGTTTTTTCAATCTGAACACCTAAATAAGTGCTAATGTGACCTAATGATTTCAATGTGAAGTATCTCTGCAAAGCTTTGGCAAAAGTTTCACTCATTTGCTTATTTGGACCAATATAAACAATATCATCAACATAAACAAGAACTATCTCATATGCATTGTTAGATCTTTTTTGTGAACACGCACTCATCAGTTTCAGACTTAATAAAGCCCATTGAATTTAGTTTGTCAGTAAGACATAAATACCACATTAAACCGGATTGTTTCAGACCATAAAGACTTTTGTTTAAGAACCAGGTATCCCCTTCTTGCTGTCGGAATCCTGGAGGACTTCTCACGTAGATCTCTTCGTCTAGGTCTGCATGTAGATAAGCCGTGTCAACATCAAACTGGAAAACTTCTAAACCAAGGATAGTTGCAGTTGCTAAAGCAATTTTTACACTCTCAGTTCTGACTGTCGGTGAGTAAGTATTTGTGTAGTCCTCAGGATAACGTTGAGCAAAACCCTGAGCTACAAGTCTGGCCTTGTACAGTGACTCACCATTTGGTTTCTTTTTGATTCTTAGACCCATTGAGTGCCAATGACCTTTTTGTTTGCTGGAGGTTTTGCAGGTGTAAACACTTTAAGTTTCTTTAGACTGTCCATTTCAACCTGCATTGCATCATACCATTTGTCTTGCTCTGAATCAGGGAGTTGCTTGATTTGTGTGAAATTATCAGGTGGAAGTGTGACATTGCAAATCAAAGGCAAGGGTGCTTTTGTCAGTTGCCAAGAATATCGTTGTGGAGGGATTCCTTTTGTGGCCCTCTTGGAATGTCTCGGAACAACTGTCCTGTCTTCTTCTGCTTCGTCCTCATCCTCACTTTCGTCGCTAGCGCCAGCATCTGCAGCTTGCGAAGACGGAACATCGGGTTGAGAAGAATCAGTGGAATCTTGATCATCAATCTGCGTAGCATCAGCAGTATCATATCTGGGAAAATAAACTCCAGGATCATTGGAATGAATCCTGGACCAGTCAATATCTTCCTCAAAATTAGCAGATTGGGAAATCACAATTGCATGTTTAGAGTCAATAAATCTGCTCCATTTTGAGTTATCATCAATACCCATAAATCTCAGTCTCTTTGCTGCTGGACTTCCTTTTCTTCTTTGAGCTAAGGGAATGTTCACCATAGCATATGAACCAAAAATATGGATGTTTTTAAGATCGGGCTTGTAGCCATACAACATGAAGAAAGGAGTCTGATTTATTACACTGCTCCAAGTACGGTTGACAATGTAATTTGCATATTTTATAGCTTCACCCCAGTATATCATATCAAGGTTGGCGTCTTCTAGGAGACAACGCATCATGGTTTGCAGTACCTCTCCGTTGTGAGCCGGTGTGTCAGGGGCCGAAGTCTGATGAATAATTCCATTCTTATGCATCCAGTCCTGGAAACGCTGAGACATGAATTCGGTACCACGATCACTCTGGATTCTGGCGATGTTGGGTAGAAACGAGGGCTGCAAAGTCTTTAAAGATCTGAAAGGTCTCTGATTTTTCTTTCATAGGATATACATATCCATATCTAGAGTAATTATCAACAATTGTTAAAAAATATTTTCTACCACCAAATGATGGCGGGAATGGACCAACTATGTCAGTGTGAACCAAATCAAAAATGCCTGTTGACAGGCGTGTAGCGTGTTTGGGAATGGCTGCTGCTTTGGATTTGGCCTTCTTGCAGACAGCACAATCCAAAAACACCTTACACCCCTTAAGATCCAAACCTTTTGCGAACTCCGGCATCTTCCTAAGAACACGGAAACTGGCATGCCCCAATCTTCTATGCCATTCATGGATACACCTGGAATGCAAAGGTTTACCAGTTAGTGAATTCTCAACATTGACATTTTTATGCGGAACCTCAGGCTTGCTCTGAGCAACCTGTTTACCAATTCTATTTTTGTTGGCTTTAGGAGCCTTAGGGGTAGCAACAGGATCTCTCTCTGGAACATCTCTCTCTGGGCCTGTGCTCTCCCTTTTTGGAGTTTGTATACTTGCCTGTGTTTGTGTTTTAGGCTTTGGCTTTAAGTAATAAACACCACCAATTAATATGGTTCCAGCAACAATATCTCCATCTTTAACTATGTAATTTGCATTTTCAAGGTGGTGAACCTGGAATTTTAACATTCTAGACAAGTGACTCTGACTAAGCAAATTACTGGTTGCTGTTGGTATGTAATAAACATCAGGAATGAATGCATCAAGCTCTTCAACATAAACAGTTCCTTTTCCTTTGACCTGACAAGGATGATTTGAAAAAGAATAAAGTTCACGTAGTTCAGGTTCAGGCTCGTGCATCTCTGTGAAAAGTTCCTTTCTGTAGGTAACATGCAATGCTGCACCACTGTCCAAAGTCCACAGGAGTTGTCTGTCGTACTCTGGTTGAGGTTGTGGATCATTGGTTAAAGCCAATATGGCGAGTGAAGTTTGTGGATCACGTCAGGGACCACGATGACCTTGTCTTCTGCCTCTGCCTCTGCCTCTGGAATCTGTTCCTCTGGGCTGGTATGTGACAGGAGCTGGAACTCGTTGGGGACAATCCCGGGTGGCATGTCCCACACGATTGCAGGTGTTGCATCTTGGCATCCTTGGAGCGTAGGTCCTTCCTCGGAAGGGGCGCCTAGCTGGAGCTCTTGATGCGGGTGGTCCTCTCAAGTGTGGCGTGGCCAACATGAATGCCTCTTCTTCAATTAAAAGTCTACAGACATTGTCCACTGTACGTTGAGCAATTGGGACTTGGTTAATTTTTGTAACAGCATCTTTCCATTCATAATTCAAAGAGTTAATAATGATACTGATCATTTGAATATCTTCAATGTTATGGCCTCTTTCTCTCAATTCTGTTCTCAGTCCCTTCAGTTTCGTCAAATGTCCTCCAATTTGTTCACCGGGTTTCAATCTCGAACCGTGGAGTTCTGACATGAGTAAACATGAAGATTCAATTGAGACAGGCCTATAGCAATTTTCCAATTGAGCCCAAATTTGTCGGGCTGTTGTATTTGGTGGAAAAGTGACCTGCAATTCAGTATCCATGGACATCAATAATGTTGTGCGAGCCCTTATCTCTAAATCTCTTATTGCATAAGTCCAAGGTTGAGCAGGGGGGTTAAAAACCATGCAGTGAGTGCCTTCTCTAAGAAGCAATAGTGTAATCTCACTGACCCAGGCTTTGTAATTGTGTCCTGACATTTTTAGTTTTGACTCACCAGTTAGTGGAGAGACAGAATATGCCTGGTAAGGAGCCTGCATTTGGTACGCTGGCTGTGCTGGCAGAAATGCCTGTGGTATTTGCTGTGCCTGTTGTGGACCTAAAAATGGTCTTGGTTGTGCCATTGGAGGTGGGCCAGGAGGTTGCCCTGTTTGCACTTGTGGCTGGGGCACATATGCAGGCATTTGTGCTTGAGCTGCAATATTGGCGTGACCTGCTGGGGATGCAGTCATGCCTTTGCTGCACTAAGCGTGGCTGTGTTCCATCTAAAAAGACACCATCACCACCAGGGGGTGTTGGAGTTTGAGCCCGTGGAGACACTTGTGGCATTTCAGCTTGAATCTCTGAGTGAGTTAGAGACAGGTTTGCCAGGGTCTGCTGTAGTAATTTAAAGTGTTCATCTAAGCTCCTTTCTCTTTCAGCTTCCTGTAGTAAATTACTTTCGCCAGCAGATGGTGCTGCACCTTTAGCTTCGGGCAGCTTTGACTGCGTGGCAGGTTTATGTGTAACTTGATCAGGGAGACTTTCATGTGACGTATGCAGTGCTCTCTGTCTTAATTGGCCTGACACAAAATCCACCAGGGGGAGTGTCTTTGGCTCTGAGGAAGAAGACAATATGGCGCTTTTTGAAAATCTTAAGTCACGAGATTCTCCCTTATCTTGCTCAAGCATAGATATAGCCATTTTTGCCTGGAATAGCTCCTGTTCATAGAATTTTATACGGTCACGATAGGCTTTCATAGCCAGCTCATCCAGGGTGAGCTTAGAGTTTTGAGGAGTATAGTAAATTACTTCTCTCTCTATGTGGGAGTGAAAAAACTTTGCCGTTTGTGAAAAATCTGGCTCTGCATCAAGCGTTACAAATTCAGAAGGTTCTGGGGAGACAGTTTGAGAGCTGGCATAATTAGAAGGGGGACTTACTGACCTCAGTCGTAGTGCTTCACCTTCAAAAGCAGCTTTTCTGTTATTTTCCTCCTGAAGCCTTTGTAGAATTCTTTTTGCTTCTTCATTAGTGAGAGCAGAGATATCTATATCTTCGGCAAAATGCATTCTGTATTTGTTTTTACTTCTTCTTTCGCATCTTAGCAATATAATTAGCGTACCTCAGTAGCTAAAAACTAATTGCCTATGCGCTCTTATCAGAAATAACAAACAAGGGGAAAAAAGCCATAAATCAACCGTCCGATCTACCAGATGTCAGGGCATTGATTAATCCCATATTTGGCTCTGGGACAAATCATCCTGATTTAATTAGAGGATGGATCGTGGCCTCTCCAAGTTGCAATATTCTGAAAAGAAAATGCGAAGAAAAGTTCTCTAATAAAACTCATTTATTTGTTATAAAGAAAATAAAACACCTCACTAACTAAGAAAAAATAATTGCTACATTTTGAAATAGTTCTTGCCGGCTATTTCTCAGCCGGACCTCTCTGGCAGGAGAACAAAAGAAAGAGGAGTGTGTGAAGGAATGTGAAAGAATGCAGAAGCACGTAGCTTACTGATAAGAAGTTGGCAAGCTACGGAAAGTCAGACAGTCCAGAAATGATGAGTTCAGCTGGCAAATAAAATAATGCAGTGACATGGCTTGGCTACAAGACGCCTTTGTAACCGGGTATCTCGAACCCCGCAAATCAATTGTTCCAGCAATGTGTCGTCTAAATCTCTGTAGTCACAATGCGTTGCGGCTTTTCGAAACGCGGCCACATAAGCGCTGACCGGCTCTCCTTCTTTTTGAACTCATTGCCGGAGTTTGTAACGCTGTACAAATTTGGACAGAACCGGAGTGTAGTGAGCTCTCAGGTTGGCCTGTAGGACGTCCCAGGGAACTGTCTGGACTGGGGTTGGCTCGCAGAGGGATTCGGCCATCTCGAATACGTCTTGCCCGCAGTGGCTTAAGAACAGGGCCCTTTTTCTGTTCGCTGAGAGCCCTTGCATTTCGCTCGCTTCCAAGGAGCACTTGAACCTGGTCAAATACGATCCCCACTTCTCTCGGGTTGGGTTGAAGGGTTTTGGCGGAACGTAGGCAGACATGCCGTGTCTCCGTGTTCGCTAGTCACCCTGGCTGAAACTCAGAGCTCTTTTTGAATTGCTTCTTGTGGCCTCAATCCCACCTTCCTCGCCAATGTTGTAGCGCGGGAATAATGAGAGGCACAAGCAAGCTAGTGACAATAGCTTTTTAATTCAGGGTGAGACTTCAGCAAAAGAACACAGGCAACAGCCTTCCTTATATACTTTTCAGAGGCGACCAAGAACCAATCAGAATGCACTTTACATTTGAATTTCCCGCACAAAATAGATACATACATAACACTTCAGGTGCACCATGGCATTACATAGGGCTGCGAAATGTGGGAGTGGAAGCAGTCTAAATAACAAATGCCATATATTCGACTGTCTTTTTATTACATAGTATTAAAAGGATGGACTACATTTACATAAATGTGTGTTTTAAAACCCTTCTGGATGAAAACTATCCTCCAAGTGAATCCATCCACTTTGAGGTAAAAGGCACATGAGCACCATATTGATAGGTTAGATCATGCCCTGCTGCTGTGTTTTTATTTTTATTTTGTATTATGTATTTTGAATTTTTATTTATTGTAAGCTCCTAGAGTAAAAGTGAGATTGAAGGATATAAATTCATGTAAATAAATTAAAATAAATAAGTACTATAGTGCTGATATAACCTGTGAATGAACAGGATTCATTCTTCTGAATTTTGGCATTTGAAATTTGAGTTTACTGTTTGTCGACTGGCCATACTTAGAGTCCACCTTGGATTTTCTCAGTCCTATCAATTTTCCTGGGCCAGCAACTGAGAATGTGATAGAAATTACTAATTTTTATTGTAACCCAATAGCTAATTACTTCATTTTCTAATAAGAATTGAACACTGACTCACATCATAATCCTGCACATTGAAAATTGATATGGGCTGAGAGAACTATTTGGAACTTCAATAATTTTTAAATCCCATCACACAAAAAAGGAAAAGTAATCCTCACGGGTTTCAGAAAAATTGTAAAGAGTAATTTGGTGACCTCTCATTTTACAGGGTAAAGCAGGGTTTCCTAACTCATGGGCCATGGCCCGCTAGTGGGCCTTGAGCTGTTCGGAACCAGACTGCAGAAGTGACAGGCAAGTGTATGCATGCACACTCCATTTGTGTGAGCAGTGGGTGTGCATTAGTGGTGGGTTCCTCCCTGTTCTTCCCGGTTCCGCTGAGCCGGTAGCGGTGACGATATGACGTCACTGAACTGGTTCTCTTTGTTCGGGAGCTGCCCGCCACTGCATTATTTTTACCTTTTATTTGGCTCCGCCCCCAATCTATTTGCTGCCTCCCAAGTCCCAGCTGATTGGCTAGAAGGAAAAAAACTGTTTAAACTCTTGATTGATTGATTGATTGATTGAATGAATTCCTATTGCTGCTTATTAGCCCATGGCAACTCAAGGCAGCTTACATAAAACCACATTTAAAACAATAAAAATTAACAAAAAGAATCAAATAAATTAATATAGTACAATATTAAAAAATCACACACACACACACCTCCCACCCTCTGCCCCGACAGCAGATCACATGAGCCATTTAATGGGCTCCATCCCACTCTGGGTTCCCCAGACCCACTGGCAGAACCAGATCTTTAGTGTCTTCCAGAAGAGTATTAGAGTGGAGGCCATTCTAATCTCTGAGGGAATGATGTTCCAGAGAGAGGGAGCCACCATGGAGAAGACCTTTCTTCTGGGTCCCACCAGGTGTATCTCCTTCAGGGATGGGACCCGCAACATTCCCTGCCTCCCCACTCTGATGGGTTGAGTAGATGTGACCGGCAAGAGATAGTCCCTCAGATAACCTGTTCCGAAGCCATGAAGGGCTTTAAAGGTGACAACCAACACCTTGAATTGCATTCTGAAGCAAATCGGCAACCAATGCAGCTTCCGCAGGAGAGGTGATAGATGTGCACACCAGGGTCTGCACAAAATCATGCGGGCCACTGCATTTTGTACCAAGTGGAACTTCCAGATGCTCTTCAAGGACAGCCTCATATAGAGCGCATTGCAAGACGGGAAGTGAGTAAGGCTGTGATGGCAAACCTATGGCACATGTGCCATAAGTGGCACGGAGAGCCATCTCTCCAGGCACACGAGCTGTTACCCTTGCTCTTCTGGTTTCTGGTGTGCCGGCCAGCTGGTTTTCACAAATGCGGGAGCCCAGAAATTGGAAGAGCAGCCTCCCAGAGCATATGTGTGCACGGGAGGATGTTTTTCCAGTTTCCGGCACGTGCATGCACACCAGCCAGCTGGCCTTCGCACACACATGCACATCAGAAACCAGAAGACCAGGTGGGCAGTACACATGCACATGCCAGAAACCAGAAGATCATCTTCCTGGTGCATTCATGTGCACCAGGTGGCTGTTCTTCCTGTTTCCATCATGCACATGCACACTGCCTGGCTGGTCTTCGCCCCGCCAGAAACCGGAAGACCAGATGGCATGCCGGAAACCAGAAGATCATCTTCCCAGTGCACGCATGCACACTGGGGTGGCTGCTCTTCTAGTCTCCAGCATGCACGCTCCCATTTCAGCAGTCCTGTTGCTGAAAAGGTTCACCAACACTGAATTAGGGCATGAATGACTGTGAGTCAGGACTGTTGGTCCAGGAAAGGGTGTAACTGGCACACAACCTGCAAAGGCCCTCCTGGCCACAACTGCCACCTGCTCTTTGAGCAGGAGTCGTGAGTCCAGAAAAGCCCTTAGATTACGCACAGGGTCTGTTTGGGGTAGTGCCACCACATCCAAGACAAAAGACGGCAATTCTTCCTGAGCCAATGAACCCCAAACCCAGAGCCATTTGGTCTTGCAAGGGTTTAGTTTCAACCCATTGCTCCCCATCCAGCCCCTAACAGCCTCTAGGCACTGCAAGAGAGAGGACATGGCATCACGTAACTCACCATGGGCCAAGATATATAACTGAGTATCATCAGTATATTGGTGATACCTCAGTCCATGGTGATGGATGATCTTACCCAGCAGGTTCATATAAATGTTGAACCCAAGCAGAGAGAGTACCAAGCTCTGTGGAACCCTATAAAGCAGTGAGCAAGGGCTGGATCTCTCCCCTCCTATCAACACTGACTGAGAGCAGCTGCAGAGGAAGGAAGTGAACCAGGATAGCACAAGGCTTCCCACTCCCATCTCCTGAAGCCACCTCAGGAGAATACCATGGTCGATGGTATTGAAAGCCGCCAAGAGGTCAAGTAGAGCAAGGATGGATGCACTAACCCCATCTCGCTTCTGCCAGAGATCATCCAAAAGTGCAACCAATGCAATTTCTGTCGCAAATCCAGGCCTGAATCCTGATTGGTAGGGGTTGAGATAATCCATTTCATCCAGAAACCTCTGGACTGCCACATGACCATCTTCTCAATAACTTTCCCCAAAAAGGGAAGATTAGAGACAGGTCAGAAATTATCTAACTGGGTGGAGTCCAGCGATGGCTTCTTAAGAAGAAGGCAGACCACAGCCTTCTTAAAGTGCTGGGGCATCGCCTTCTCCTATAGGGAAGCATTAATTACTGCCAGAGTCTACCCACCTGTAGGTGGGCACAGAGAAGTCTATGGGTGAGGAGAGTTTGCATGGGTGCAATCCTAACCAGAGTCTCAGTCACCTTCCTATTCCAAACAATGACTAAGAGCTTGGCTAGATGGCACAGTATATTAAAATAGTAGGTCTTTTGTTCTTCTTTAAACAAAAGCTGGCTCAAGATTGGTATTAAATTGGCTCAGCAGAGATTCTCAGAGAAGGTCACCAAATTATAAAGCAAAACAAAGAAATCTAGGAACCCTGGTAGCGCAGCAGACTAAAGCACTGTTATTAACATCAGCTGCCTGCAATTACTGCAAGTTCAAATCTCAAGGCTCAAGGTTGACTCAGCCTTCCATCCTTTCTAAGCTAGGTAAAATGAGAACCCAGATTGTGGGGGCAATAAGCTGACTTTGTATAAATATACAAAAGTATTAAGGCTATTGCTTAACGCATTGTAAGCCGCCCTGAGTCTTCGGAGAAGGGTGGCATATAAATCAAATTTTAAAAAAATCTGCAAAATAAATGTGGTTCAATGGCAGAGCACTTGGTTTGAAAACACTAGATTAGGTTCAAACTCTGGAAAACTTGCCGGTCAGTGTTGATAATACTATCGGGGTCAGTGATCAGATTCATTTTGAGCAAGATTTTTGTTTTTAATTTGATGAATAATCTTCACACATTTCACTGAAATTCCACTAATTCTTGTAGAGAGAAATTGCTTATAGTCTCACTCATCTGGAAGGTGAGGAAGGCCAAGACTAGAAGGTGCTGCTTTCTGTGGTAGCACTGATGCTCTGGAATAGCCTCCTTATGGATATCAGACTCACCCTTCTGTTCTGGTTTTTAGGAAACTGCTGAAGACAGAATTTAAAATGATATTCTTCTACACAAGCATCACATGTCTTTTCTTTTTTCAATAAAAAAGAATTGTTGTTGAAATGAAGGGTCCTTGGTCAGTGGTGAGATTCTGCTGGTTCTAGGCGGTACGGCCAAATCATTTGTTAAATTGCTGGTTCGCCCCGCCCCTTGCCCTGCCCCTCCACACCACTATTTATTGGCCTCAGACCTTGCAGCACATGAACCGTTTGTTAAATTGCTGGCTCACCTGCCTCTCGCCACCACTATTTATTGCCAATAAATAGTGGGGCGGGGCGAGTGAGCCAGCAATTTAACAAATGGTTTGGTGTTTTTTTGTAATTTATTGGCCTTGCAGCACACCAAACCATTTATTAAATTGCTGGCTCGCCCGCCCCTCACCCTTCCCTGCCCCATCATTATTTATTGGCCTCGCTTGCAGTGTTGCAAAGCTTGCCTTAGTGACACACTGAGGCACAGCTTCAGCTATTCCTTGGCTCCTCAACCACGTGGCCCAGCCTGCTTTCCTACCTTTGCCCATGGCAGCCTCCCACTCTGTTCCCGAACACCCACCTTGGACTGCCCCTGACCGCTCCAGCAGCAGAACAGGCAAGTACATCCGAGTGCTGCCCTCGGGGAAGTGGGGCTGGGAAAGGTGGTCAACCTGTGTCCGCCTGGCTGCCGGCTGTGGCTTACCCCCATCCAAGTACCTCGCTAGTGGCTCGCAGCTGCGTGGCTAGTGAGGTGCTTGGATGGGGTGGCCAGTAGCCGTGAGCCACTGGCTACCCCATCTAGCACCTCGCTGGCCACGTGGCTGCCAGCCACTAGCGAGGCACTTGGTTGGGGATAGGTTAGTGGCCATGTGACTAGCGAGACGCTTGGATCGGGTGGACAGCGAGGTGCTTGGATCGGGTAGCTAGCAGCTGGCGACCGCTGGCTACCCCATCCAAGTGTCTCAGCCTGCTGCCGACCCAGCAGGACTGTCCTGCGGCTGCCTCCCACCCATGTGGCACCAGCCTACCCTACCCCATCCAGTCGCTCGGGGAGACGTGCAACTTTTCTCCACCCCAAAACACTGGCTGGCCAGCTGCAGCATCGTAATGGGCTCCAGGAGGAGGAGGGACACCATCTGCCCCATTGTGAAGCTCAATAAGAGCAACCGGATCCAGCTGCAGGTGCAGCTGGGTGGGTGCATGCGCAGTGAGGCGCAGGCCTAAGGTGCTGCCTCCAGGCCGAGGGGTGACCCGATGGTGTGGTAGGTATGCTGCCACCGCCACCACCACCCGGGCAGGAGAGGAAGAAAGAGTGAGAGGAGGAGGGACGCCATCTGCCCCATTGTGAAGCATAGTTAGAGCAACCAGAGCCGACCGCAAGTGCAGCCGGGTAGGCACACATGCAGTGGGGTGCAGGCCTAAGGTGCCACCTCCAGGCCAAGGGGTGACCTGATGGTGCGGTAGGTACACTGCTGCCACTGCCGCCTGGGTGGGAGAGGAAGAAAGAGTGAGAGGAGGAGGAGGAGGGACGCCATCTGCCCCCATTGTGAAGCGTAGTTAGAGCAGCCAGAGCCGGCCGCAAGTGCAGCTGGGCAGGCGCATACGCAGTGGGGTGCAGGCATAAGGGGCTGCCTAAAGGCCGAGAGGTGACCCGATGGTGTGGTAGGTACGCTGCCGCTGCCGCTGCCCTGCCATTGCCGCCGCCCGGGCGGGAGAGGAAGAAAGAGAGTGAGAGCAGACATGAGGGAGCAAAAGAGAGGGGGGGAGAAAGAGAGATGGAGAGAAAGAGAGGGGGGAGAAAGAAAGAGATGAAAGAGATGAAAGAGACACACAGAGCTACCTGTTTAAAAGAAAATACTGGGAGCCACAAAACCTGGCTGGGGTGGTCATGTGACTGGGTGGGAGTAAGTGATATGGAGTTGGCAATGCCCACCCAGGCTTAAGTTTGTGTTTAAGTATTTACATGTGTTTAAGGTTGAGTGTTTAAGGTTGCAGACCCCTGACCTATCCCATCCAATTGCTTCAACCTGCAGCCAGCCCTGTAGGTCTGCGCCTGCCTTCCCCCTGGGCAGCAGTGGCCTACCTACCCCAGTTGTATCACCTTGCCCTGCAGCCAGCCCGAACGCCCACCTCAGACTGCCTCCGACCGCTCCAGCAGCAGAACAGGTAAGCACTGCTGGGTGCCCTCTTGGGGAAGCAGGACTGGGAAAGGTGGTGGACCTGTGCCCACCCAGGCAGTGGCGACCTACCCCGGTTGGATCACCTCTGTGTGCAGCCAGCCCCGTAGGCCTGTGCCCGCCTCCTGCCCAGGCAGCGGCGGCCTACCCTGGTCGGATCGCCTCTGTGTGCAGCCAGCCCTGTAGGCCTGTGCCCGCCTCCTGCCCAGCTGACCAACTGCCTCGACCTGCTGGTCCCGACCGCGTCAGCCTACCAGTAGAAGATCTGCCTCCTGCTTGTCTCGGCCACTTCAGCAGCAGAACAAGCTTTGAGGTACAAGTGTTTCAGATAAAATCTTCATCTCCCGCCGTCTTCATTAAGACACACCTCGTTTCCAAGAGTGGGGGAGAGGGGACCCAGTCCATCAGCTGGGTCGTCTCTTCATTGGCATAATTCTGGTTTCAATTGAACAACTACAAGTTCTTCGTCCCCGCACTCGGGCTCATCTTCCCTTTTATGTTCAGAATCCAATGTAATCATCCTTTCCACTCCTTCACCAGTAACATCTCGACTTTTCTTCTGTACCTCCGCCAAGGATGGAGAAATATCTTTCGTTGGTTTTCTTTTCCTCTTTGGTTTTGGACCTAAACCTCCGACCGCCCCTCCTTCTTCCTCTGGTGTTGATGTATATACTTCAATTCCACCCATTTTGAGTAATTGTGATCTTAGTTCACTTTGTTCTTCCTCTTTTTCCAAAAAGCCAAGCTCATGGAGGTATTGAACCACATCCGTTTCTATTGTAAATATATGCATTCTATTTTTATAGAAAAAATTCATTTGCTGTGGTGGTCTCCAATTATACTTAATACCTCTATCTTTTAATATTTTAGTAATTGGCTTCAAATAATATCTTAACAATCTTTCCTCTCTTGAGATATCTTGAAAGACTTGGACCTGTTTTCCCTCAAGCTTCAACACAGCATCACCATTTTCTCTGATTTTTGCCATTATTTGTAATTTATCATTAACACTTGCAAATCTCACCAAAACATTTCTTATTATTTCACATTGTCTTCTAAATCCAATTCGATAGACACTTATCAAATCTGTAGTTGTAAAATTTTTATCCAATCCGAATTCATTAAGCCATTTCAAAACACGTTGTTTAATAGTGTCCACTTTTTCTTCCACTATGCCTCTTATAACAATGTTGGACTTCCTAACTTCTTCTTCCAGAATACATATTCTTCTATCCTGTTTTTCATTTTTTTAAAAAAATTCAGTTATTTGCTTATCAATTTTTTTTGTTTGCACTTGTAGTTGATCTACATTATCTTTTATCACTGTTATGTGGTTGTGTGTTATGTTAGTTTTTGTTTTATGTTGTTTGCATGTTTTACATTATTATTATTATTTTATTATTTTTTTATGTTATGTGTTGTTTATATATATTTGTTTGGGTTTTGGGTCACGGAAAGGAAAAAGAGGGAATAGTTAAAATCAAAAATATTAATGGGGGTAATTAAGGTAATGACTTGGAATGTTAAAGGTACTGGGAATCAGATTAAGAGAAGATGTTTAGAATTTAAGATTAAAAGAGATTCTCCTGACATACTTTTTTTGCAAGAAACTCATCAGGATATAAACAGGATGTATTTAAAAGGGATGCAGGTTTATGAAAAAGCTTTTGCGTCCTCAAAATCTAGAGGTGTTGCAACATTAATATCAAATAGAGTCCAATTTGAAAAAAACAAAGTAATAGCGGATATCGATGGACGATATTTGATAATAACAGAATGTATTAACAAGGAAAAAATAACATTAGTTAATTTATATGTATCAAATGTGAATCAAAAAGATTTTTTGAATAAGATTACCAATTTGTTGCAAATTGAAAGGGTAGGGAAGGTAATTATTGCTGGTGATTTTAATTTAATTAGAAACCAGATGGATAGTACCTACCCGTTATGGTGGAATAAGAAAAATGGGGATACTTGATAATTGGATGTTGCAAAATGGTGTAGTAGATGTTTGGAGGGAGATTAAAGGTAATGAAAGAATGTATACTTTTTACTCAAAGGTATTTAATTCATATTCAAGAATTGACTATATTTTTGTATCCAAGAATTTGATGGATAACATGGATAATATGGATGTTGGAATATTTAAAGACTCTGACCATGCAGAATAGTTACTAGAATTAGATATGTTTCTGGAGAAAAAAGAAAATTGTTGGAAATATGATGAAAAATTGTACAAAAACGAGGAAGATAAGAATTGTATTCTTAAGAAATGGGAAGAAAATTGGGATTGGAATGATAATGGGGAAGTCAATTATGGGACAGTTTGGGACACAATGAAAGCAATTTTTAGAGGAGATTAAAATAAATTATCAAGTA
Organism: Pantherophis guttatus; assembly: GCF_059756535.1. NCBI lineage: Eukaryota > Metazoa > Chordata > Lepidosauria > Squamata > Colubridae > Pantherophis > Pantherophis guttatus. Next base: position 82,238,514 of record NC_142066.1, read on the forward strand.
GAAAGTATAAGAATTATAAAGTAAAAATAGAGGAAAAGAAGAAATTGATAAAAGAACTGGAAAATAGATTTTTAGTGACTAAGGATAGGAAATTATGGGAGGAACTTATAAAATTGAAAAATAAACAAATAGCGGAAAATACAGAAATAGTTAAAAAAAATTAAGCTATTTAAAAAGAGATTTAATTAAAATTCAAAATTATTAGCAAGAATGGCAAAAGATAAAAAAGAAAAAAAAGAAATAGGTGTCCTAATAGATGAAAAAGGTAAGAGATGTGATAAAAAATTAGAGAAATGTGAAATTGTTAAAAAGTTTTTTCAAGAATTATATCTCAAAAAAGAAATTGATAATTGTAAATTAAAAATTTTTTTTAGAAAAATATGGTCAGAAGAAAATTGATAATAAATATAAAGAAAAAATGGAAAAGGATATTACCTCTGAGGAAATTAAAGATGTGATTCAGAAGCTAAAACTTGGAAAATCTCCAGGTGAGGATGGGTTACCAGCAGAATTTTATAAAGAGTTTAAAGAAACTTTGAGCCCAAAACTACAGAAATTGTATAATAAGATATTACATGGAGGCGATATTCCCATGTCCTGGAATAGAACAATTATATCCTTAATCCCGAAACCAGGTAAAGATTTAGAAAAAATTGAATCCTATCGGCCCATTTCCTTGATTAACCAAGATGCTAAGATATTTACTGCAATTGTAGCAAATAGATTGAATAATTTTGTAGATAAATATATAAACCACAATCAAGTAGTTTTGTTAAAGGGCATTATATGTGTGATTTAGTTAGAAGAGTATTAAATGTTATTGATATTGCTGAGAATAATGGTGACAAGATAGGTATTCTTGCCTTGGATATTTTTAAAGCCTTTGATTCTATACAATGGGATACTATAAAAGAAATGATTTCTGCATTAGGATTTGGTAATAAATTTATTTATATTATTTCTAAATTGTATCAGAGGGGTACGGCAAGAGTGAAGGTAAATGGTATATTTACACAAGACATAAATTTGGAAGCAGGGACGAGACAGGGTTGTCCCCTGTCTCCGACCCTATTCTTATTAGCAATGGAAATTTTAACAACTTTGATTGAAGAGGATTCAGAATTAATAGGTTATAAAGGCATCAAAGTTAATTTATATGCAGATGACACTCTTGTCATTTTAAATAATATTACAAATGATATAAAAAGAGTTCAAATACATTTGAAAGAATTTGAAGATATGACTGGTTTGAAAGTAAATTGGGCAAAATCAGAATTATTAATGGAAATTGATAGGGAAAATAAATTAGAAAAATTACAAAATCAATTTGGAATTAGGATAAAGGATAATTTAAGATATTTAGGTATTATACTTTCACTTAAAATTAAACATTTAAAGAAACTAAATTATGACATAGTAATAAAAGAAATTGAAGAGAAAATTGGGAAATATAAAAAACTAAAGTTATCTTGGTTTGGTAGAGTAGCTTTATGTAAAATGATGTTACTTCCTAAATTTAACTTTTTATTCGAGATGCTTCCGATTTTTTTAACCGAGAAGGACATTGAAGTATATCAAAAAAAAATTAGATAAATTTTGTAATGGGGATAAAAAACCAAGATTGATTAAGAAAATGTGGTATCAGAACCAAAAACAAGGTGGTTTAGGAATTCCAAAATTATTAAACTATTATAGACGTATTGTATTTAGGTAAACTGAAAGAGAATTGCCCAATGAAATTAAATAGTAACAGAGAGAGGATTATAATAGAAGAGAAACAATTAGTGAATGGTTGAAATTTACAGAAAATGAAATGAGGAAAGAGGAAGTTTATGGAAAATTAAACATTAATTGGTTCGAAAGAATTCAAATGAATAAATGGAATAGGAAATGTAAAGAAAGGAATGATGAGAGTAGAAAGGAAACGGAATTTGAAAATTTGACATCTCGAATAATAAAAGATGAAATTGGGCCAAAGGGATTAGTTAGCAAAATTTATAAAATTATTAACTTTGATAATAATTCACAAATGGTAATGAAAGAGAATTGGGTAAAAGAACTGGGTATTGAAATTTCTAATTAAAATTGGAATATGAACTGGGTTAGTAGAATAATGAGGACATTATCAATAAGGATTAAAGAACATAATTATAAAGTTATTTGGAAGTGGTATTTGACCCCAATAAGACTTTTTCAAATGGATAATAAAGTGGATAAAATGTGTTGGAGATGTAAAATGGAACTTGGGACATATGTTCATATGTGGTGTAAATGTAATGGGGTTGAACTTTTTTGGTTTAGGATAGAAAATGAAATATTTGAAATGATTAAGAAGAGGGTCAAATTGAAATTGGAAACCATATTATTATTAATATTGAACAAAACAACATTAACAATTGGAGAAAGAGAATTGGTGAGGATTTTGGTTATAATGGGGAGAATTATAATTGCTAGATATTGGAAATTAAATGTTGACTTAAAATTAGAAGAATGGTATAATGAAACATGGAAATTTGCATTAAATGATAAATTGACTTGTGATATTAAAATTAGAAGTGGTATATACAAAGAGAATGTTTTTTGGAACACTTGGCAACCATTTGTGGACTTTGCACTTGGGAGATAGGATGAATCGGCGCCAGTACCTTATCAAAGAGATTTCTGGAAGAATTGAAGACTTTAATTTCCTAAAACTTCCTTTCCATTTGTATAACACGTTGGGGGGGGGGAGGAATTTTTTTTCTTTACTATTGATTTTTGTATTGTTTTTTTTTTCTTTTTTCTGTTATTCTTTTTTTATTATTATTGGAAAAGTTTTACAAACAACAAATTTTTTCCCCATTTCCCCCCCATCCCTCCCCAACCCCCCCAACCCCTCCCTCCCCATGACTTCCCCAAGGTGAAATCCATCCACATTATATTATGTCATGCTTTGCCCCCCCTCTATTCCCCTCCCTGTGCACTATAAATTTTTTCATCACAATAAACTATTTCACCCCTTATAAACTATACATTTCTACTCAACATTTAGCTAAAAACTATCTGATACTTCCTAGTTTGGTATTTATTCTGCACATAGTCTATCCAATTCTTCCACTCCCATACATAACTCTCTTGAGTCCGGTCTTTTAGGTATGCTGATATCTTCACCATTTCTGCGAAATTGGCCATCTTCAAAATCCATTCTTGAATTGTAGGCACATCAACCCTTTTCCAATATTGACCAATCAATAACCTGGCTGCTGTCACCATATGCAATATCAATTTTGTTTCACTCAGTGAAAAACCCTTGACTATACCCAATAAGAACAAATGAGGAGAAAATTGAATTTTTTTCTTTAAAACATTTTGCATAACCCACCAAATTTTTATCCAAAAAGCCTTAATTTTCTTGCATGTCCACCATATATGATAATATGTAGCATCTAAACAATCACATCTCCAACATTTCGGTTGAACATTAGGATACATACATGACAATTTCTTAGGATCTAAATGCCACCTATAAAACATGTTATAAAAATTTTCCCTTAAGTTCTGCGACTGTGTAAATTTAACATTCTGAACCCATATTTTTCCCATGTTTCCATCATAACTGGTTCTCCAAAATTTTGCGCCCACTTTATCATACAATCTTTAACCAATTCATTTTCTGAATCTCTCTCTAACAAAACATTATAAATCCTCTTAATATGCATTGGGCCTTTCTCTTTTATCTGTCTAACCAATTCTTCTTCATGCAGCATTAAACCAGTTTTTTTATCTTCTCTCCATCTCAGTTGAAGTTCATTATACTGTAACCAAGTTAGATTAATCCCTTCTTCCAACAGTGTCTTCAATGTCTTTAGTTGCCATCTGCCCCCATCATTAATAAGTACTTCTTTATATAACCCCCCCCCCCGAGTGACTTAATATTTATATTCCGTATAACATGACCAAGATCCAACCACAACGGTATTTTATAATCCCATTTGAATCGGTGGTTCTTCCATACTCTCATCAAGGAGCTTCTAAGTATATGACTATTAAATACTTTGTCAACCTTGTTTTCATAAAATAAATATGCATGCCAACCAAATTCAAGATTGTGGCTTTCTATATTCAATATTCCAGTCTTTGTCCTTCCAAACCAATCACTTGCTTGTGTAAATGCTGCAGCCTCATAATATAATCTCAGGTTTGGAAGTTTAAGACCACCCCTTTCACGAACATCTTGCATAATTTTCAGTTTAACTCTTGGCTTTTTCTCATTCCAGACAAACTTGTTCACTCCTTTTTGCCATTCAGTCAAATATTTATCACTTTTAAGCACCGGAATCATTTGGAACAAAAATAAAAATCTAGGTAGAACATTCATTTTAACTGCTGCTATTCTTCCAAGTAAAGACAGCTGCAGTTTTTTCCAGGTTTCCATATCCTTTTGTACCTTTCGCCATAACACCTCATAATTATTTTGAAACAGTTTTATATTTGAATCTGCAACTTGAACTCCTAGATCTCACTTTTGATACTATTTCAAAGCCTGCCTTCCTTTCGAGTTCCTTCTTTTAATCAACTGTCATATTTTTAATTATCATCTTGGTTTTTTTCTGATTCAGTCTAAATCCAGCAATTCTGTTATTCTTTAACAATAAAAATACAGTAAAAAAATTTTTTAAAAAAAAAAACAAGTGTTTCAGGAAGAATTTGTTCATAACAAATGTTATACACAATAATTACCATTAAGTTTAAAATGTGTGGGAGTTTTGCATAAAGGCTGTTGCTAGGCATGTAAACAAAGATTTCCTTACATTATTTCATTTAAAGTATTGAAACAGCATCTTAACTATTAAACGAAAATAACTTTAAAAATTAGCCTTATAAGTAATATTAGAACTTAATTTTCTTTTTATACTGTTATATACTTTATAAACACTAAAATACAAAGCTTAGGAAGACTGAATACTAATTTAATTAAGAATACATTTAGATAGCTTTGGATCTCCGATTAAATATAAAAAAAGTAGAACTAATGAACTGAGAAACCTGATTTTAAATTTCAAACAATCCTAAGAAAAAATAAAAGCATCTGCTACAGTTAGCCTTATAACATAGAGATACAACATAGAAAGAATGAACTGCTTTAAAGGATAATTACGAATATAATGTATGAAATACCATGGAAGCATATGAACTGTGAAGCAGATCACTACAAAATGAAGAGCAGGATCTCTGAAGGAATCATATAAAGGCAGTATTATATATTGGATGAAATTGCTCCAGAATTGATTGCACCATGCTTAATGGTGAATCCTAAGGAGCTGGAGGCTAAAACATATGATAAATAGTTGCAGGAACTGGGCATGGCTAGCCTAGTGAAGAGAAGGACCAGGGGAGACATGATAGCAGTCCTCCAATATTTGAGGGGCTGCCACACAGAGGAGGAGGGTCAAGCTATTTTCTAAAGCACCTGAATGACAGACAAGGAATAATGGATGGAAATCAAACAAGGAGAGATTCAACCTAGAAATAATAATAATAATAATAATAATAATAATAATAATAATAATAATAATAATAATAATAATAATAATTCCACAGGGTTGGGGCTCCCACAGACACTCCCCCTGGGTGTCGCCAGCTGACATAGCTTGGCTGATGGCACCCTGAGGAGACCCTCTCTGTGGGAACGGACTGGTCGGTGGGAGGCTATTGGTGGCAGAAGATGGTCTCGAAGGTACCGAGTAATAAGGAGTAACTTTCTGACAGTGAGAGCAATCAAGCAATGGAACAGAAGTTGCCTTCAGAAGTGGTGGGAACTTTATCACTAGAAGTTTTCAAGAAGAGACTGGACTGCCATCTGCCAGAAATAGTGTAGGGTCTCCTGCTTGAGAGGGGGGATTGGACTAGATGACCTACAAGCTCCCTTTCAATTGTTAATCTGAATAGTGAAAAAATATTTTTATCTGAATTAGCTTGGGGAGTTGAAGGACACCAGTGACTTCCACCAGCACCACTGTGCAGATGTTAAGCAGCATCAGGACAAGATACGACCCTGGGGACCCTAGCATAGGACAGTCCCTCCTTCTCTTGTAGCACACCTTGATTTGAAAGACTGCAAAACCCAGCCTCACATTAGCAATTTTCCCCAATGGGCATTTTTAATCGGAAACCAGAAGGAATTGTTGGAAACTGGCAAAAAACATAGAAAACCTCAGTCACATGACAGTGTGGGATGTTGTAACTGATCATAAATGTGTGTGTGTGTGTGTGTGTGTGCGTGTGTGCGTGTGTGGCTGTTAAAACTTCAAAAACAGGTCAAGTAGCTCTAGGGAGGTCAGTCGTAAGTTAGAACACTTACTAAGCAACTGGCCATTAAGCGAGGATCACTTGTATTTGGTTTGCCTTAAGGGTTCAGAGCTGTATGGAATCTGGTTTCCTTTGACCCTTTGGGGGATTGCAAAAGGTCTGGATGGGGGAATCCTCTTAGGGGGAACTAGGATCGTGCCCACCGTTTTTTTGGAAAGTCGCTGTCTCATATGTTACAGTTAGTCCTCAAACTTACAACCACAATCGAGTCCAAACTGAAACTTTTTTTTTTTTTTTGCAGTAGCCCCTTAATAGGATGAAAGGGCAACCAAAATTAACAGATTTTTTCATCAAGAAACCACAATCAGAACCAGTTGTATCAGTTTTGGCCTCGGATGATACAGAACAGTCACCCCAACTTGGAGAAAGGAGCACATCAATTGAAATAGATAGTTGAAAAATTGAAAAGAGTCTTCCTGGATGCTGGACAATACAATAGAAGAGTTTTAAAGAAATATATATCAAACAAAAAGTTAGGTTGCGTGTATTTCACAAAACATGACTCCATAAAAGAGAAAAGCAGTCATCTCTCCAAAGAATGGAAAAATTTTCAAATTGAGGCATCAGGGAAAAACAAAGAGATAAAACAAGCCTCTCTTAGGAAAAAAATGAAGGAGCATTTTCCGTCAAATGCACACAATGTTTCTAAAGAGACCTTAAACCAATGTCAGCAGGATTCTATGACAAAAGCAATAGATAAAATGACTGAGAAGTATTTATCTACTACTTGTAGAGTGTTTAATACGGTTTACAGTTTGGCACAAAGATGTAAACCATTTTCAGATATAAAAGATGAGATAGAATTGCAAATTAAAAATGGATTAGATATGGGAATAGGTTTACATTCACGTAAAACTGCAGTGAAAATAATAGATTTCATTGCAAAAGAAATTTAAAAAGAAATATTTTCTAAAATTATTGGAAACAATCTGAAAATATGTTTAATAATGACGAAGCCTCAATGATATCTTGCAAACCTGTTGTTATACTTTTCTTAAAAGTTGAGGATTCAGTTACCTCCCCAACAATTTTTGTTGAGCTAGTTGAATTAGAAAAACAAGATGCAGAGACAATATGTTCTTAAGTTATGGACAGTTTTAAAAATGTTGATTTTACCAAGAACTACTTACAAAAACATTTAATAGCATTTTGCTCTGATGGTGCCAGCGTTATGCTTGGGAGAAAATCTGGAGTGAGCACTAGAATAGCAAAAGAGTTCCCAAACATAATAATATGGCATTGCTTAAACCATCATCTTCAACTTGTTTTAGATGACTCCATAAAAGAAATAAAGCAAGTAAATCATTTTAAAATATTTATTGATAAGATATATACTATTTTTCATCAATCCAATAAGAATCAAATTGAACTTACCAAAATATCTGAACAACTTGGAATTAAAATAATAAAGATTGGTAGAGTTTTGGGACCAAGATGGGCTGCCTGTAGTTTAAGGTCAACCCTAGCTGTGTGGGGTGCTTATCCAGCATTACATCAGTACTTTCATACAAATGAAAAATACTCTGGTATGGCTGCCCATTTTGAAAATATATTTTTTGTGAATGATTTGGCATTGATGATTGACATTCTAAATGAAATCTCTCTTCTATCAAATGCATTGCAAGCAAGAAATATAGACATAATAAAAGCTGAAAAACTTGTATTAAGATCTGTTAGAGCATTTGAAATGCTTAGAAAGGAAAAGGGTGTATATGAAAAAAAAAGTCAATATATTATTTACTTCAGAAACCTTCAAAAGTATAAAATTTGTAAAAAAGTGTCAATTTCTTGGACTTCCTCGGGAAAGACTTTTGGAAACTATCATCATGAATTTGAATAAAAAACTAATGGATTGTGAACATTTAAAAACAGGTAGCCAATTTCAAGACAGGAATAAACTACAATTTCTCAATTTTTTGGAGCCAGATTACTGGAATATTGGCGAAGTAGTAGTTCCATGGAAAGCAGCTGAAGAAGAATTGTTTGAATTTAGTGACTTTTTAATTATGAAATTAATATTAATGATTATCGGGACTTTGTAGAAAATGTTTTCAAAGATTCCAAGAACTATGCAATTCCTGACAGTATTCAAAAAGCTAAAAATATTGTCAGAACAATTACTGTAAGTTCAGCAGAAGCAGAAAGGGGTTTTTCAAAAATGAACATCATATGTTCTGAGAAGAGAAATCGCCTGACTGTTTCCAATATAGCAAACATAATAACTGTTAGTTTAATTGGCCTACCTCTAAAGGACTGGGACCCTATTCCTATAGTAAAAAAATGGTTATGAGTAAATCACACAGCTGATGATGCTCAAATAAAACTGAAGAAAAGTGAAAGTGAGGAGGATGCCAATCAAGCAGCAATTTGGAGATACCTAACATAAGTTTTAGTTTTTGTCAGATATTATTTAATAGTTTTTCATTCATATTGTAAAACTCTTGTGTAGTTTTGTATAAATAATTTTTATTCATATTGTAAAACTTGTGTAGTTTTGTATAGTTTTTATTCATATTGTAATACTTGTATAGTTTTGAATAAATAATTTTTATTCATATTGTAAAACTTGTGTAGTTTTGTATAGTTTTTATTCATATTGTAAAACTTGTATAATTTTGAATAAATAGTTTTTCATTCATATTGTAAAACTTGTGTAGTTCTGTATAGTTTTTATTCATATTGTAAAACTTGTAGTTTCGAATAAATAGCTTTTCATATTGTAAAACTTGTATGGTTTTGTATAGTTTTTCATTCATATTGTAAAACTCAACAAAATCTAGTTCTGTGTACCTCTTATTCTTACTTAAGCATTAAATACTTATAAATAAACTACCTTTTGGTATATCTTTTTTATACTTAAAACAATAATTAGGGAAAATAAATGATGTCGAGTTGGCCACACCCACCCAGTCACATGGCCACCTAGCCATGCCCACCTGGTCACATGCCCACCTAGCCATGCCCACCCAGTCACATGGCCACCTAGCCACGCCCACCCAGTCACATGGCCATCTAGCCACGCTCATCCAGTCACATGGCCACTTAGCCGCACCCACCCAGTCACATGGCCACTTAGCCACGCCCACAGAACCTGTTGTTAAATTATTTGAATCCCACCACTATCCTTGGGGCTCTCTGAGCTTGGCTGTTTTCTTGCGCACGTTTCATTACCCAAACTAAATAACATCATCAGTTCTAGCAAGCAGTTCTCAATTTTCTGTTTCTTTTTAAATCTTTGTTGTTATTCTTTTTTCACTGGTTATGTTAAATTAAATTAAATAAAGTTTATTACAGTCATAGACCAGCAAAAGACAATCTATTTACAATAATATTAAAAGATAATACCAATAACAATAGTAAATAATAACATCCATAACAATAACATCCATTGTATCATACAGTTTGGATCATGCCCATGTACTTGATGGATAAGCAGATAAGTGTATGTATAAATAGATTTTAGATTCTCTAAAAATTGTTCGAGATATCTATGAAAAATTGGTACAAGAAAACATCTTTAGTCCTGTAACTGAATTTTTCCTTGTGGTCATTGCAACAACACAGAATACTGCAAGTGTAATAGCCAGGTTTGTGTCCCAGAGGAGATAGTCTACATACAAATTGTCTGCCCTCCCTGTTAATCTCTCTAGTAAGGGAGGAATATGCATTGACCTAAAAGCACTGTATAACTCACAGCGCAATAAGACATGCATGATATCTTCGACTTTTCCTTTACCACATATACATACTCATTCCGCTATTAGGGTCTTATTATACCTGCCCTGGAGGAGTGCTGAGGGAAGGATATTAAATCTGGCTCTGAAGAATGCTATTCTATATTTTGGGGAAATCATATCCTTTAAATATCTTGATGATTCCCACACATCCTGTTTAATTCTGTTCCTACTGTGGAGAGGCATCTTATTTATTTCTGAATGGAATTCCATGTCTTTTATTCTATTAATGACTACTTGCTTAGCTTGGTCAAAGCCTAGGGATGTTAAAAAATACTGGGGAGAGCCCATAAGAGCCCAGTTTATGGTCTATCACCTGTTTCCAGGTGGAAGAAAAGTTAACAGTCAGCACTAAAGGGTTCAGTCCCTCTGGAAAGAAATGAATTTTTAGCCAATAGGTAATCATCACCTTCCAGGTTCTTACCTGTATTTGAGGCATACCTGTTTCAGTCCTTAACTGGGCTTTTGGTATTCCTTTGGGTGCAGCTAAAATGGCTCACAGGAATTTCATTTGTATGATTTCTAGTGAGTCTTTCTTTGCAAAGATTCCTGCTTATGCCCCATAAAGAATTTGCCCTAATGTTTTAGCTTCAAAGAATTTTACGGCAGCAGGGACTAATCGTCCTCCACCTGTATAGAACTGTTTAATTGTTAGGTGTTTTGTGCCAGCCATGGCAGTCTCTTCAAAGGCCACCAGATGGGAGCAAAGAGGCACCTTTGATCCCACTGGTGGGTCAAGGGGCTCCACACCTGCAGCCCCATTGGGGAGAGTATATGGCCCTCCAGCCCCCTCACACACATGGGTAAGGGAGGGGCCAGGGGCCCCTATAAGAACCCCTGCACAGGGGCTGCTCCCTGCTTTTCCCTGTTCTTGTTCTACTCTCCTATGGGACTGACCCATGGGCTCAATCCAGGCATGGATGCCTCCATGCCTGGGAACTTATTTTACTCTACTTTTACTTCTAAATAAAGACTTAATTTGATTGCATTCTTGCGTGCTGACCTTTTCTTGGAAGCACCCTCAACAAACCATTGTTCTTCATGAGATCCCTCACAAAGTGGTAGCCAAGGATGGTTTGAGGCAATGCTTCCAAGCCAGCAGAAGCAAGATGCCAGGAGATTCCAGCAAGAACTCCCAAGAGATGGATGGTAGGACTTCCCCGGTTATGACCAGGAGTCTCCAAGCAAGGTTGGCAACCCTGCATCCAGTTCTTGATGCGAGCTTCAATCCAGAGGAGGGTACAGATGATCTCTATGCCCCCAGAGGACCCAGCGGAACGCAAGGGACTCCTTTGCATGCTTCCTTGCAGCTGCAAGCCACAGAGGAAGGCATGGAAGACCAGCAGTCCACCCAGGACTGCCAGGACACCGGGGAGGAGGCCAGGGACCAGGCCACCCCCAGCATAGACCAGGTCACTGGTGAGGAATGCAGAGAGCTGCTACGAATGCTCCTAGCAACCTGAGGGACTCCAGGAGCCCAGACACATGGGACACCAGTGCAGGAGGCCTCTGGACACCAGGTAAGTCCTTCCCCAGCACCCAGGAGGCTCCCCAACATGGCGCCGGCACCCAGGGCCCTGGAGCTTTTGGCGGGAAAGTTCCCACCAAATCGTGACCTGCAGCTTCCGGGGCCAACTGGAAGCAACATGGCGTGGCTTGGTAGGCCTCAGCTAGGCCACGAGGCCCAGCAATGGATGGCAGCCAGCCAAAGCAGCATGCAAACTGGTCAACCACAATGACCGTGGCCTCAACCTCAGGGGCAGCCAGCCTCCCTCAACACCCCCAGGGGACCAGCGGGGGGGCGTCCAGTCCGGAGCCCCCCAGCCAGGACCCAGGCCTCCAGAGAGCCCCAGAAGAACCCCTGGGGGCTCCAGCCTTCCCAACACCCCCACTGAGGCAATGGAGGACTCACCTGGATGACTTCAGGGGGCCTCCAGCTGAGCCTCCCGCCTCCCAAGATGGCTGCCTCCTCCGGAGTCTTCAGGACCAGCGGTGGGCCCCTCCAGGTGATCCTCAGCATTTTCGGGCTTTTCCAGCCACATCCTGCAGCCTTCGCCCCCTGGTAAGTGTTCCAGTACCAGAGGAGCTTCCAGAAGACTCTTCAGAGCTCCACAGGCCTGGGCCCAGGCCTGGCCCTGAAGCACAGAGGGAGAGGTCCGCTCCCGTCGGCTCCTGGGCTGGAATGAGTTCTGAGCATGCTCAGTTGGCCCCATCTGAAAAGGAGAAAAATAATCAGAGAAAAATACCTACACCGGACAGCAGAGGGATCCCTCTCCCATTTACTTCAATGGAACCAAACCAGAGATACCAAGGACAACAAAATACATCAGTATTTTCTGCCCCAGCTGTGTCTGTTCTCCCAAATAACTTTGAAAAATTACATCTGGGAGGGGAAAATTTTAACATATGGAATAAAGAGATATAGGTATGTCTCTTAAAAGAGGGGACCTTTTCTTGGAAGCGCCCTCAACGAACCATCATTCTTCGTGAGATCCCTCACAAAGTGGTAGCCGAGGATAGTTTGAGGAAACGCTTCCAAGCCAGCAGAAGCAAGATGACCTTTTCTTGGAAGCGCCCTCAACAAACCATTGTTCTTCGTGAGATCCCTCACATTAATGGCATTTGAGGATCTAAGGGCTGATTGCAACATATAATCCAGGTGAGCCTTCCAAGTACCTTGCGAGTGGAAAACCATCCCAAGGTATTTAAATATCCTAACCTGTTCTAAATTATGTCCTTCTATTCTCCAGGAGTATTGAGTAGGTCTTTTAGCGAAAACTAAAAAAATTTATTTGTCAAAATTAAGGACCAACTTATTCTGTCTGCAGTATCCTGATATTGCTGTAATTGCTCTCTTCAGTCCAATAGGCATTTGTAAGATAATAGTAGCATTTTCAGCATATAAGAGTATCAGTGTAGGACTTCCGGTTGGGAATCGTGGCGACAGGGTGTTGTGTGAGCGAGTTCTGCTCCACGACACTGTCTTTTTCGCCGTGTCTTAGGGACCCTGAGGGGTGAAATAGCCCGAAGAGCATCTCGGGCTAGAGAGGGGATCTGAAGAGTGGGAGATCGACGAGCAAACATCTCCCGCTTGGACAGATTCCTCTGTCAAACCGGCATGGGCGCGTCCATCGTCTAATGGCGGATCCAAGGCCGTGACAACCAACAACGAGGAAGCGAGAAGCTCGGAACGGTTAACGTGAGAAGGAAACCCAACCATAATCCCTGGAGATCGTGAGAGCTGATCTTAAGAACTAGCGAGTGGAGCCAGCCGAAAGTGCTCAGGGCGGTGGAGAGGCAGCGACTGCAAGTGACAGAGCAGATTGGAAGTGTGGATTGCTGGTAAAACTGTGAGGAGGAAGGAGAACTTGCCGAGGCAGGGGAAGGCGAATTTAGAAGCTGTTGGTATTTTTTTCTTCTTAACTTTGCAGTGAAGGTGGACAGAATAGCTCAGACTGGACGTTGAATATGACATCGTGAGGAAACATCAAAACAAAATTTTGCAGCTGTTAACTCTTTGTTACCCAGGCTCTCCCGAAGGGAGAAACCGGAAGTGCAGCCATAAATTACAACGCGCATTTGAAGCTTGACAGCAGGAACGATTTTGAGTTGCTCTGAGCTGCGGTGCTTTTCTTCCAACAGCACTCTGTTTATTAAGATTTAACTGTCCCGTGGATCTGTTGGAGACTTCCCTGCAATTAATTAACTGAACTATTTTGTTACATGGAAGAACCCTTTTTGATTGTGGTAGTACTTAATTAAATAATAAGAGTAATCAGTTTTTTTAAAAAAAAAATATTATTGATAGGCCTTGATATTAATTATTAATAATTACTAATATTACCTTACTTATTATTCTATAATTCTACAAGCACTCCTTTATTTATATCTTTATCTATATCTCCCTGTTGCTATTAAATTGATACCTATATTTACACTTATCTTAGATTATATAGAATTAAAATATATAGAATATATTTATATATATAAAATTAAATTATTGATTAGATTTAATGAACTTAATAAGTGTGCAATAGCACGATTGGGTGAATATTGAAAATTGATTATTGAAGGGTTTAAGAATTTATTAATACATATTGGTCTGGATTGGACAACTGTATCTCACTGATAGTTTTTACTGTATAATATCTAGCTTATATTTATATATAACCTTAAATAATAATAACCAAATGAATTGTTGTGAGTTGAGCTGTGAGCTGAGTGGGAAATTGAGTAAACCTATGATTGGATGAATCAGGTCAATCTTATTACTAGAGTGAAAATAGTGCATGACAATTTGGAAGAACATTGAGGCAATTCTGACAAATCAGAAGAGAATTTTAAAAGAAATGACAAGCATTTCATCGGCAGTATTTAAAGCCGGAAAGAAAACATCATCTAATCCTGCACTAACAATGTCCTCTCCGGCCCCGCAAAAATCCACTGAAGCGCTAACTAAAGCGGAAAAATCAGCAATTTTACCAACCATTCAAGCGACACAGGTGACCCTATCAACAATTCAAGAAACTATGCTTTTGCTACAAGAAAAGATGACCAATAACCATGTAGAATTAAAAACTGATATCCATTCCATCGATCAGAAAATGAGTGAGATTCAGGAGTCCATTCACAACAATGAGGAAAAGATAAAGAAGGTCGAGACAAGGTTGGAGCAGAATGAAAGGAACCTTGACTCGATGGATCAGAAATTAATGGCCCAGAATAGGGAGTTGGAGGACTCTATTATCCAGCTTGAGATGGACCGGGCAGCTTTTTACCTTCGTTTTCAAAATGTGGTAGAGGACAAGGACGAAGATTTGGGGAATGTTATGGTGGACTTAATAGCTGGAATATTACAATAGGACAAAGATGATATTATAAAAGAGTTGGATGAAATTTACAGGGTCCAAACCAACTATGCCAGGAGGAATAAGCTCCCTTGAGAAGTCCATGTCAGATTCGCCCGGAAGAAAGTGAAGGATATGTTATATAACATAGTAAGAGAAGAACCTGTAAGTTTCAAAAGTAAAGAGGTAATAGTATTGAAACAAGTTCCAAAAAGGGTTCGAGATCTGAGAAGAGATTATAGGTTCCTGACGATTCAGCTAAACAAGAGGAGTATCCCGTTCAGATGGATCTTACCGGAGGGGATGCTCATCACCTGGCAAGGGAAAAGAATCAAGATTGATAGCCTTGTCTCTGCACAAGAACTTTTGGACCAGCTGAGGGGTGCAGAGGAAGACCAAAGTAGTAAGGAGGAATTAGATATAGCCTCCCAGGAAGAAATCAACGTACAGTTAAGAAAATCCAAAGAAGGAACACCAGAGGAAAAGGAGCTAGAGGAGAAGGAAATCAAAGAAACCAAAGGAAAGAGACAAAGACCACAAAGAGCAATAAGGGCAAATAAGAACTAGGTAGCTAGTCGGACAAATGGAGGGTTGGAAATTGCTATCTGTTAATGTCAATGGTCTAAACAATGGAGGGAAGCGGAAGCAAATATTCTCAAAACTAATTAAATCTAATTCAGAAATAATATGTCTCCAAGAAGTCCATATAAGGAGAGAGGAGAGGAAATATTTGGAATTTGTGAAATTTGGCAAAACCTTTACCTCTCTAGCAGAGAAAAAAAGGGGGGGGGAGTAGCGTTATATGTAAAGAAAGGAATTATTGCTGAATTTAAATATTCGGATGATAAAGAGAGGATACTGGCAATTGAAATCAAGAGGGGCAGTATTCCAATTTTAGTAGTAGCTATTTATGCTCCAAATAGGAATTTAGGAGAATTTTATAGGAAATTATGCCACAAAATACGTGAATTGGGACATAGAAACATTTGCATTATTGGCGATTTTAATGGGGTAGTAAACCCAGAAATGGATTATAAGAGTGGGATAGCGAAAAAGAACAAAAGGGAAAGACTCCCCAAAACTTTTTTTGACTTAGTCGATGAGCACAATTTAGTAGATCTCTGGCGAGTATTACATCCAAATGACAAGCAATTTACCTATTATTCAAGCCCTCAGAAGTCATGTTCAAGGATTGACATGGTATGGGTCAGTAGAAGCCTGGGGTTAGAAATCAACTCGGTTGAAATCGCCCCAAATGTGTGGGCTGGTCACAACCCATTAGAGATAAAGTGGAAGAGCCCAAATAGGGTTAAATGAAGGAGATGGAGATTAAATACCCATATTCTTAGAGATGTAGGGTTTACTAAAAAGCTCCAGAGAGATTTACAATTGTTTTTTGAGGAGAATGAGAATCAGGAAACGCCCTCAACATGCCTTTGGGTTACAATGAAGGCTTATTTGAGGGGATTAGTAGTATCATATAATATATATAACAATAAAGAAAAAAGGAAGGCTCAGAAGGATCTGCTAATCCAGCTGGAAGAAGCAGAGAAGAGACTACAATGAGATCCCAGTGTTACTGAAAAAAAAGAACAATGGATGACAATAAGACATAAATTAAACTTATTAGAACAGGAAGAATTGGCAAAAAAAATCAAACAATCTAAACAATATTATTTTGATAATGCAAACAAGCCAGGGAGATGGTTATCATATAAATTAAAAAAAGAGAAGGAGAAGGGGATTATAGATTGCTTGGAGAATCGGGAAGGCAAAATATTACAGGAAGAGGACGAGAAACTCGAGTTCGTCAGACAATATTATGAGACATTATACAGAGAGGAGGAAACCTCAATTGACATTATTAATCAATACCTCACCAAAGGGGAACTGCCGCAGATAAAGGAAGAGGAAAGGGAAATGTTAAATAGAGAAATTACAATAGAGGAATTGAAGGGGGCAATATCTAAATTAAAGAGCAATAAAACTCCTGGCCCTGATGGCCTCCCAGGAGAATTGTATAAAAACCAGGAACTGGAAGAAATACTTGTACCTGCTACCAATAGCCTCTCACTGACCAGTACGCTCCCATAGAGAGGGGCTCCTCAGGGTGCCGTCGGCCAAACAGTGTCGACTGGTGGCCCCCAGGGGGAGAGCCTTCTCTGTGGGGGCACCTACCATCTGGAACGAGCTCCCCCCAGAGATACGGAGGATCCCGGACCTGCGCACGTTTCGCCGTGCTCTCAAAACTTTTCTATTTCAGCAGGTTGGCCTGGCCTAACTCTTCTCTTTTAAATTTTTAATTTGTGATTTTATAAATTGGGTGTTTTAAATCTGTGTTTCGGCCAAAATATTTAATAATTTTAAGGGATTTTTTAATATTTGTAGTATCTGTATTTTATCTTGGCTGTTCACCGCCCTGAGTCCTTCGGGAGTAGGGCAGTATAGAAATTTGATTAATAAATAAATAATAAATAAATATTGTACCGAAACTTCTGGCAATATGCAACGAGGCCCTGAGAGGCTCTAGGATTCCAGAATCGTGGAAGGAGGCGTTCATCATATTGGTAGAAAAAGAAGGTACCGACCCCAAACAAATAAAGAATTACAGGCCGATTTCCTTACTCAACACCGACTATAAAATATTTATGGGAATATTAGCAGGTAGGATGAAGATAATACTAAATAATTGGATCCACCCCGACCAAAACGGGTTCCTCCCTGGAAGACAGATCAGAACTAATATGAGAGTGGTTATGGATGTGTTGGAGTATTATGAAATACACTCCGAGAAACAGTTGGCCTTGGTCTTTCTCGACGCCCAGAAGGCGTTCGATAACCTAAATTGGGGATTTATGATCCAGCAGATTAAAAGAATGAATTTTGGGGAATGCTTCGAGAATGCGATAAAAACAATTTATGACAAGCAGAGTGCAAATATTATACTCAGTGGAGACATGACCAAAACTTTTCAGATCGGTAAAGAGGTAAGACAAGGCTGTCCACTCTCTCCACTCTTATTTATATTAGCTCTGGAGATACTGTTAAGGAATATTAGGCAAAATAAGGAAATATGCGAACTGGTAATTAGGAATGAAACCTTCAAAATTCAAGCTTTCGCTGATGATGTAGCGTTGATCATGGAGGACCCGTTAACGACTGGGCCAAAGGTATTGAAAGAGATTGACGAGTACGGGAAGTTATCTGGATTTAAATTAAATATGACAAAAACTAAAATGTTAACAAAAAATATCCCGAAAAGAGAACAGGAAATATTAATAGAAAATTTGGGCATCCAAATAGTTAAAAGGATAACGTATTTAGGGATATGGATTACTGGTAGATGCTCAACCTTGAAGGAGAATAATTATACGCCATTACTGACAAAAATCAAGCAAGATTTGGACCGTTGGGGGAAGCTACAAATATCGTTTTTAGGTAGGATAGCCACCATTAAGATGAGCATTCTCCCCAAATTAATATATTTGTTTCAAACCACTCCAGTTAGCATTGACAAAAAATTCTTTTCGGATCTAAACATGATAGTAAGGAAATTCATTTGGGGAGGGAAAAAACCGAGAATTGCGTTACGTTCTTTGCAGGAAAAAAGAAGTAAAGGTGGATTTGGGCTCCCAGTTTGGGAGATATACCACAGAACTGCCAATTTAGTATGGCTACGAGAGTGGGCCACATTAAGAAACAAAAGAATTCTACAATTGGAAGGGCATGATCTGCTAAGAGGCTGGCATGCCTACCTTTGGGATAAAGGAAAGGAGGCAGGGATATGTTTCCACCGACACAAAATTAGAGATACATTAATGAAGACATGGAAAAAAATTAGGCATAAACATTACTTTAAATTCCCAAAATGGATCTCTACAATGGAGGCAATGATCTACCCAAACACAATAAGCAGAGAGAAAATGTTTATGTACCAAGACATTTTAGACAACAGCGGCAACCTCAAATCTAATGAGACATTGAAAGAGCAAGGGATCCATATAGATTGGTGGCCCTACTTACAGATAAAATCCTGATACAGGAAAGATAAACAGGAAGAGGGAATAGAAGCGGGAACAAATAGCTTTGATAAGATATGGTTGGGCAATGAGAATAAACTATTAGCTAAATTATACTCCTACCTGCTCGAATATGATAGAGAAGGAGAAATACTTAAAGACCAAATGATCGCTTGGGGAAAAAATATTGATTCAAAGATAAATTTAGATGATTGGGAAGAAATATGGAACAGCAATCTTAAATTGACAAGAGCAATAAGTTATAAGGAGAATC
The DNA here is from genome assembly GCF_059756535.1 of Pantherophis guttatus. NCBI lineage: Eukaryota > Metazoa > Chordata > Lepidosauria > Squamata > Colubridae > Pantherophis > Pantherophis guttatus. The sequence continues at coordinate 82,257,736 of NC_142066.1, forward strand.
AGTACAAAATGCTGTATAGATAGCATTTAGCACTATCTAAAATTGCAAAGATCTATCCGAATGCAAGCCCCAAGTGCTGGAAATGCGGCCACCATCAAGATACCTTCTACCATATGTGGTGAACGTGTCCGGAAGCGAGGAAATTCTGGAAAAAAATACAAAAATGGGTCCAAGAAATATTAAATGAGGATATTAATTTTCTACCTGAAATCTAACTCCTCGGAGTGCTAAAACGGAAATTTGTTAAGGAAAAGAAATATCTGATTATTCATATTGTCACAGCTGCTAGACTCTCCTATGCCAGTTGCTGGAAAGAGAAAGGATGTCCGACTGAGGAACAGATAGTCAATAAAGTATTGGACTGTGCAGAAATGTGCAGATTAACGTATGTTTTAAATGGAAAGGAAGACTCAGAATTCTATACGATCTGGGATCTGTGATATAGGTGGTTGAAAAATAAATGCAAAAGTTAACTCTCATTAGGACAATGTATAATTATTAATCAATCTATATATTATTGTTGTATTATGTGTTCAATTTTACAAGGTTTACGTATAAATTGTATAATACCTAGATAATTGATTAGATTCCATATATGTAAATATACAAGATAACTACACATTGCCGAACTGTAAAGTTTGAAATGTAATATATTCTTTACTCAATAAAATTTCATTTAAAAAAAAAAAGAGGATCGCCTCTCCTTCCAACTTAAGAAAGTACGAATTTTTGAAACGTAGTTGTTCAAAAGGATTCTTTTATTAAGCAGAAGTGAAAACCAGCCAACTAAAGCACAATCTGAATGCCCTTAGGCAAAGCAGTAGGATTAAAGTGGTAGAGACCCCTCCCTTTAAGTCAGAATGCAGATTTCAGCCAATACACAAGTGTGGAGATGTTTTCTTTACTATTTCCTTTGAGAACCTGAACAAACATGTATTCCCACCACTACCCTTTAAAGTGAGACAACCCACATGGCTATCATAAAAATTCCTGCAGGTAAAGGGAATCTCAGGCTTCCTTGGCGCCAGGATATAGGTTGTAAGATATCTGATGACACAGGCCATGCTAGTAAATCGAATCCAAGTTGCCCCTTCCTCCACTTGAATGGCAGTATCACTTTTAGGGATCTGACATGCTACCCTCCTTAGAAAACAAAAGGGTCCAGCTGTAAAAAAAAAAACAAATATACACGAGATTTCAAGATTTCATGATAGTAGATCAACAAGGTTTGTTAGGTATTTGGAGTGAAATTTTTCTCAGTAAGATTGGAGCCCTAACATGGTGTTTAGCGACCCATTCATTGTGTGCTGATGGTAAATGTTTCCAAGCAACTAAGTATTGGACTTTCCCTCTGTGGATCCTAGAATCAAGGATTTCCTTGATTTCAAAGTGTTGTTCACCTTCAATCATGATGGGAACAGGTGGTGTAGATGCAGGTGGTCTGAGGGATGAGATTACTTCTCGTTTGAGTAAACTGATATGGAATACTGGGTGGATCTGCCTGAGTGTCTTTGGAAGAAGTAGTTCAACTGCTACTGGATTGATGATTCTAGTGATGGGGAAAGGTCCAATGAACTTTGGCCCTAGTTTCTTTGATGGTTGTAATGATTTCAAGAATTTTGTAGATAAGTATACTCTGTCTCCAACATGAAAAGGTTTGGGTTCCATACTTTTCTTGTCAGCTTGAATCTTAAAAGCTTCTCTAGCTTCCTGTAAGGCTAATCTAACCACTGGCCACGTGTTTTGCAAATTATCCATCCACTCCTTAAGTGAGGGGATAGTGGGTTCTTCTGTGGGTAGTTCAGGCATGGGGCTGAAATCCTGGCCTGTTGCTACTCTAAAAGGGGTAAAACCAGTGCTTGAATGTACAGGATTATTAAATGCAACTTCAGCAAAAGGCAAAAGTTCGGTCCAGTTATCCTGTTGAAAATTAATGAAACATCTTAAATATTGTTCTAGTACCGAGTTCAAAATTTCAGAATTACCATTAGTACAAGGATGAAAAGATGTGCTCAACCCCTGGCCAGTACCAAGTAAGCCCAAAAACGCCCTCCAAAAGTTGGAGGTGAATTGAGCCCCTCTGTCGGAGATGATCCTTTGTGGAGCACCATGAAGTCGATAAATGTGTATTAGGAATAATTTGGCTAAACTTTTAGCAGTTGGGATCTTTTGGCAGGGTATAAAATGTGCCTGTTTTGAAAATAGGTCTGTCACAACCCAAATAACAGTATTTCCCTCACTGTTTGGCAATTCCACAATGAAATCCATAGTGATCTCTCTCCAAGGCGCTGAAGGTTCAGCTACCTTCTGCAATAGACCTGGGGATTTTCCCTGGCATCTTTTTGCTGCTGCACAAATGGGGCAGCTAGCTACATAGCTTTCTATGTCCTTTTTTAGTGATGGCCACCAAAACTGTCTTTTAATCAAGTGTAAAGTTTTCACAAACCCAAAATGTCCAGCTAATTTGGAGTCATGCACCGTACCATTAAGCATAGTCTTTGGCTTGCAGGGACATACAACTTCCCCCTCACCCAAGCCAAGTCTTCTTTCATCAGACAGCTGGATTTGTTGTTCAAAAACCATTCATCAGTGGCCAATGCTTGTTTAAAATTTTGGGTGATGTCATTGTCCGTCACTATTTCTTGTTTTTCCTGGGATCTGGTGACTACTTTAGTGGCTAGTTGATTGTTTTGTACTATAGGTTTGATTACGTCTGACTTTGCACTAATATATTGCGGTTTTCTGGATAGCGCATCCGCCAGAAAGTTTTTCCCCACCGGGAGGTATTTTAGAGTAAAATCAAACCGTTTAAAGTACTGAGCCCATTGTACTTGTTTTGGGGAGAGTTTCCTTGGGGTCTTTAGGGTTTCTAGATTTTTATGATCAGTCCAGACTTCAAAAGGGGACTTACTGCCTTCTAAGAAGTGCCGCCAGGTTAACAATGCCCAACGAACTGCATATGCCTCTTTCTCCCAAATAGCCCACCTTTGCTCAGTCTCATTCAACTTTTTGGATGTGTAAGCACAGGGTTGTAGTTGGTCTTGCTCATTCTTCTGAAGCAGGACCGCTCCTATTGCCACATCACTGGCATCTGCTTGTATGACAAATGGTTTCTCCATGTCTGGGTGTTGTAGAATTGGTTCTGCCGAGAACAGCCGTTTAAGTTTTTCAAATGCTGCCTGGCATTCCATAGTCCAGTTCAATGGTTGCTTTGGTTTAGGGTTATCCTCCCCCTTTGTTTTTAAGAGCTTGGTGATGGGGAGGGCAATCTGAGCGAATGCAGGGATAAACTGGCAGTAAAAGTTGGCAAACCCCAGGAAGCTCTGCAACTGTTTACATGTGTGTGGAGGGTCCCAATCAAGTACAGCCTGCACTTTTAGAGGATCCATCTCAACCGCCTGGTGTGAAATGTGGTATCCCAAATATCAATCTTCTCTTGATGGAATTCACATTTGGAAAGTTTGGCATAAAGTTTGGCAGCATGGAGTTTGTTTAAAACTGCCCTGACTAGTTTTACATGTTCTGCTTTGGTCTCGGTATAGATTAAAATGTCGTCCAAATAGACCAGAACCCCCTTATATAAATGTTGATGCAGCACTTCATTTATTAACTGCATAAACACTGCAGGAGCTCCTTGCAACCCAAAGGGGAGCACCTTGAATTAGTAGCAGCCGGGGGCGGGGGTTAAATGCCATTTTCCACTCATCCCCTTCCTTAATTCTGACATGGTAGTAAGCCTCCCTTAAGTCCAGCTTTGAAAAACTTTTCCCTTTAGCGAGGTGTGCTAACATATCTTTCATAAGGGGAAGAGGATACATGTTCTGCACACTGATAGTATTCAGGTTTCGAAAGTCAACACATAGACATTTTGAGCCATCTTTTTTCTCTCTAAACAACCCTGGAGCTGCAATTTTTGGTCGGGCTGGCTCGATGAAACCCCTTGCTAGTTTTTTTCTCAATGAATGTTCTCAGCTCTTCCAACTCCCTCGGTGACATGCTGTACATCTTGGGTTTAGGGAGTTTCGCGCCGGGTAAGATTTCTATTGCACAGTCAGTGGCGCGGTGGGGGGGGGGAGCTCATCTGAGGCTTTTTTGCTAAAAACCTCAGCTAAATCCTTGTATTCCAAGGGTATGCCCTCAGTTGGTATGGCATGACCAGGGATGGCTGTTTCTCGATTCTCTGCCCCCTCAAGTCCTTTATGTGGATACTCAGCACAAGTCACCTTCCTCTGAAATTTTATGATGCCTTGTTTCCAATTGATTTGTGGGTTCCATCTTTTTAGCCACACAAGGCCCAGAACCAACGGCCATTCCATGCCAGGTGCCACTATAAATGTAAGCCTTTCCTCATGGCTTCCGATGCCTATATGTAGAGGCACGGTGGCCAGAGAAGCTGGTTCCCCTCCTTCTATTGACCCATCTAGTTGGCAGAAAGCAATGGGGGTTTTCAGCTTTCTTATGTTAATCCCTAACTTCCCTACTAAGGTTGGGCTGATCAAACAATGGGTGCACCCTGAATCCACTAGGGTGGGGATACTTATCTCCCTGTCCTGGTTTGGGATAAATAGTCTTAAGGGGAGAGTAAGTGGTTTAATTGGTTTGCTTACCAGTGGCTCATCATCTGGATCGCTTCCGAATGAGTGTGATTCCTCCTGTTCAGATGCCAGGGTTTCTTCCCCAAAGAGGGGAGGGGATGGGACTTCTATGGTCTCCCTGCTCCTCAGAGCAGTCTCCTTCCCACGCCGACCCGGTTTTTCAGGACCCTCCCCCGGTGGGTGGTTCTGGGCAGGTGTTTGCGAACGACACTCTGCAGCTCGGTGCCCTTCTTTTCCACACTTGAAACAGGCTGAAGATCTTGGGGAGAATGCGGTTGTGGTTTGTGGGGCTCCTGCTTCCATTGGGGTGAGGATTTCTTCCATGCTCGCCCCGCTCGATACTGGTTTCTGGTCATATCAATCTTAGCTTCTTCGGCGATGACATACCATTCACGTAGGTCATTCGGTGCACCTCGGGCCATGCAGGCATTGTATCGATCATCACTCAGTCCGTCCTTGAAACAGCTCACCAAAATATCTTCCGGCCAGTGCACATGACACGCGAGGTCCCGGAATTCTTCAGTATACTCTGCTACTGGCCGTCGCCCCTGCCTCACCACCTTAATGCAGTCGCGTGCTTTGCGATCTGCCTGTGGGTCCTCGAATCAACGTCGCAGGGCCATCATGAAACGGTCGAAATTCTGCAGTTCTGGTGTGTTGGCGTTATGTAGGGTCACCATCCATCTGGCTGCGGCACCCTCTAGGGCTAGGGTCACAACTCGCACTCGGGAGCCTTGGGTTTGGAAATCATGCCCATACTATTGCATGTAGGTTAGCACATGTGCCATAAAGAATCCTAATTGTTGCGGATTCCCATCAAACTTCACCCCAAGGGGGGAAGTTTCTCTTTCCAGTTGAGGAGCCCGGGTTGGTTGGGAATGGGCGCCGGTGTGCGTGCTGCCTGGGTGGGAAGGTTTGCTGGGTCTTCTCCTGCTGCTGCTGCACCATCTGCTTGATAGGCGGGCTCCAGGAGGGGGGTGCCTCCCCTGGCATCATCCACGACTGCTGCCCTTTCAGTGCTCTTTGGTTGTTGTCCTGGCTCCCTTCGGATGTTGAGATTTTCCAAAGTCTCAATCACCAGTTGGGTTATATGCCTCTTCAGATAGTCCTCCCTCAGGGGTGCTTCGGTCAGTCCCCCCTGGTCAGTAAGGGCTTCTAGTTCCAGTTTCCACCCCGGTTTTCGGTTGCCATGGTTGAGAGTGACTCCTCTGGTTCTCTCATCCCAGCCATCTTTCTTCCCAATGCCAATCGACCAGTGGGGTTTTTCCAGATTCCCCAGGGTTACCTCATTCTCTCCGATGGGTTGCACGAGACAGGCATCCGACTGGGTGGCAGTTGCTGTCTCTCCCCAGCAACCACTGGCTCTAGGGCGGCCCTTTGAAGCCCCGCGGCAAGAATTTGAAGTTTTTTTTTCCTCTAGCCATCAGAAGCAGCAATAGATTGGGAGTGGGTGGGGTAAGCGAACGGCCAGTGATCCAACAGAGCAGAGAGTGAGGGTGAGTGAAGGCGTGGAAGCTGCTTTCTCCATCCTGCTCTCTTGCGTCCGGAGCCGGTGGGGAACCACGTGGCAGCCCACGTGGATCCCAGGCAGCGGAACTCAGGCTAGGGAAGGGGTGGGCAATTGTGGCTCTTTTACAACCTGTGGCCTTCAACTCCCAGAATTCCTGAGACAGCCAAGCTGTCTACCCCTGGCTACGGTAGGCTGGCGCCACGCAGGTGGGAGGCGAGGGGCGGGCGAGCCAGCAATTTAACAAACGGTTCAGGGGCCAATAAATTACAAAAAAACACTGAACCGTTTGTTAAATTGCTGGCTTGCCCGCCCCATTTATTGGAAATAAATAATAGTGCAGGGGGGCGGGGCAAGGGGCGGGGTGAGCCAGCAATTTAACAAAGGGTTTGGCCGAACCCCCTAGAACCCCCAGAATCCCACCACTCTTGATCTTGAGGCCCTAGGCTGAAGCCTAGTTAGCCTATAGGAAAATCCGGCCCTGCCACCCAGTCACACCAGTTGTTAAATTATTGGCTCCTGGTGTTTTCTTTTCTGTGGGAAACAGTCCAAATGGCTCTTTGAGGGTTTAAGGTTGTAGACCCCTGATCTAGAACAACAGAGAAGAGGGCTTTAAGGGGTGGCTTGGGATGGGAAAGGCAGCAGCAATGCAAATGCTATCCTTGACCAATCCAGTTTGCATCACTCCTTTCTCAAAGTCATTGCCTTAGCAAGAGTTTAGTAAACTCAAGTGGAGAGTTGGCTGCAAGGATAAATAATGTCTGAATGATGGTGGGGGGGGGTTGGGGGGGGTTGGTTCCTGAACCTCTTTGCAACCAATAATACTGTTAGATATCAAGTACAGTTCAAATGAGCCAATCAGGAATTAGTCCTGAGAGCGGGAAATTAGAAGGCACGTCAGTGGTTGCAGCCGGAGACAGCCCCTTCCTATATAAAGGGTTGCCCGGGGTTTGAATTGCCATTGCTGTTTCTGGAGTTAAATAAAAGAGTTACAGTTACATTATTTCGAGTCTTCCTTCAATCGCCCACGATTTAACATTGGCGACGAAGGTGGGATCTGAAGGAACAGGACTGCACATCAATCTCCAAGCAATCATCAGCCACCCATCCGATCCACCGAAACACCGGTCAGATCATCGGCTATCGTGATGTCTGCAATCACACCACCCGCTCCATTCAACCCAACCGGGGAAGATTGGGAAGCTTACATGGAGCGATTCTATATGTTCATGGAGGCGAACGATCTGCTGAGCTTATCAGAGCAGAGGAAGAGGGCCCTTTTCCTCACCCATTGCGGCCCGGCAGTGTTTAAAATGGCAAAAGCGCTCGCCGCCCCAGCCGATCTGAAGACCATGACCTGGACAACGTTGCAAGAAATACTCAAGGCACACTACGCACCACAAGCATCATCCCTGGTAAGAAGGCATGAGTTTTATCGGAGGGACCAAAGAGAGGGAGAGACAATCAGTGCGTTCGTGGCGACCTTGTGGGAAATAGCTGCCGCATGCGATTTCCTGAATCTAGAAGAGGCCATGAGGGACCGTCTAGTACTGGGACTGAGGGACCTCACGTTACAGAGTAGGTTGCTGGCCTGGCCTCAAATTACATTCAAGGAGGCCTTGGAAGAAGCATCCGCAACCGAAGCTTCCCAGAAATCGGCGGCAGCTATGAAGAAAATGAAAAACGGGCCGCCCGTAAAGGAGGAGGCGGCCGTGCACTATGAAAGAGTGGAATCGGATTCGGAGGAAGAGGACGAGGAGGATGAAGTCCATCACCTCCGAGCCGATCGCAAGGAGAGACAACAGGGGAAGAGAGAGGCCTGGTGCTCGGGATGCGAAGGGAACCACCCGAGAGCCGAATGCAGATTCCGGGACGCTATCTGCCAAAGATGCGAAAAGAAAGGGCACATAGCGAGGGTCTGCAGGACATCCCAGCCAGCCTCAAGGAGGACCAGACCCCCCCGATCGCCAACAAACAACAGAAAATTCCAGACAAGTGGGAAGAGACAACCGTTTGGGCAAGGACAAAGAAACGATGACCATCGGGTGGATCGAGGCGAGACCCATCAAACCATCGTGATCGGCCATGCCAGCGCGGGAAGGGCAAATAAGATGGCGGCAACAGTCTTGATCGAGGGGAGACCCTGCAGAATGGAGGTGGACTCGGGATCCAGCCTATCGATGGTATCCTGGACAACAATCAAGAAGCTCCTGCCACACATCACAGCCCGCGACCTCAAACGACAGCGCCTCACCCTCATCGACTACCAAGGGAACCGAATTCCTGTGGTAGGCATTGACAAGTTCAACGTAGCCTACAAGACATTCAAAGCCACGCTACCCCTCACAATTGTGGACAGAGACCGGCCCAGCCTGCTGGGCATGGAGTGGTTCGAGCCATTGGGGCTAGCCATCACCGGCGTCGATCACATTGGAAACGACACCTGGGAGGAGGACCTGATGAGGGAGTTCGCAGAGGTCTTTAACAACGAGCTAGACAAGTACAAAGGGTCCCCAATCTCATTCAATTTAGACCCCCAGGTAGCCCCATTCCGAATCAAACCCCGGAGAGTCCCTTTTGTGCTACGGCCAAAAATAGACGAACAATTAGATAAACTGGTCGTGCAGGGAGAGCCAATAGACCACGCGAGATGGGAAACCCCCATCGTGACACCGATTAAACCGGACGGGTCAGTACGCTTGTGCGGAGACTATAAAAGTACATTAAATAAGGCGCTCCAACAAAGCGCATACCCTGTACCAGTAGTCCAACACCTCTTGCATTCCTTGGGGAGGGGAAGAATCTTCGCAAAATTGGATTTAGCACAAGCATACCAGCAGCTGCCCGTAGATGAAGCCACCGCGGAAGCACAAACCATCGTTACACACAGGGGCGCATTCAAATGTAAGAGACTGCAATTTGGGGTGAGTGTAGCACCCGGGCTTTTCCAAAGCCTGATGGAACGACTCCTACAGGGAATCGAGGGAGTCGTCCCATATTTCGACGATGTATTAATATCAGCAAGGGACACGACTCAATTGAAGCAGCGGCTGAGGGAGGTGCTGACAAGGTTCCAAAAAGTGGGACTCAAAGTTAAAAGGGACAAGTGCCAACTAGCAGAGACTCAGGTCGAGTTCCTGGGATACTTGATAGATGAGTCGGGAATTAGACCCACCCCCGGGAAGCTGAGAGCGATCAAGGAAGCACCCCCCCAAAAAAATAAAACCGAACTGCAGGCATTTTTGGGGTTGCTTAACTTTTATAATATCTTCCTACCACAGAAAGCTACCACTGCTGAACCACTCCACCGGCTACTGGACAGGAAGGCAGAATGGAAATGGGGGGAGCGAGAGAGGAAAGCGTTCGAAGACATAAAGAACCTTTTAACGTCAGACAGAGTTTTAGTGCAATACAGCGGGACATTACCCATAAGACTAACTTGCGATGCATCCCCCTTCGGCATCGGAGCTGTATTGAGCCACAAGATGCCTAACGGAACAGAGGCCCCCATTGCATTTTTCTCCCGGACTTTGTCAAAACCCGAACGGAACTATAGCCAATTGGACAAAGAGGCGTTAGCCGCAGTAGCCGGAATAAAAAGGTTCCATGAGTATCTCTACGGTCGGAGTTTTGAACTAATAACCGACCACAAGCCATTGTTAGGCATCATAGCAGGGGACAAACCAACACCCCCCGTTTTGTCGCCCAGAATGCTAAGATGGGTGGAGTTTCTGGCGGCCTACAACTACACACTGCTCCACCACCCGGGAAAATCAATCGACCATGCAGACGCCCTCAGCAGGTGCCCACTTCCAGAAACGGGGGAGGATCCAGCTCCAGCGATGACCACCCTGCTAATCGAGACAATGGAGGAAGCCCGAATTTCTGCAGCCGACATCACGAGGGCCACCTCAAAGGACAAAATACTGGCACGAATTTTAAATTGGATCTGGAAGGGGTGGCCGGAGGAAAAAGACATAAGCACAGAGTTCCTGCCATACAAACGGAGGCAAAATGAACTGTCAGGACTAAGGGGGTGCGTGTTGTGGGGGGATAGAGTCATTGTTCCAAACACACTAAGACAACAGACACTCAGATTACTCCACGACGGGCACCCGGGGATCGTGAGGATGAAAGCCCTGGCCAGAAGCTACGTGTGGTGGCCCGGGATGGACAAGGAAATCGAGATGTGGGTGTCCTCCTGCGCAAACTGCCAAGAGTCGAGGGCGGCACCAAACTCAGCCCCTGTCCACGACTGGGAAAACCCGGGAACACCATGGGCCAGATTGCACATCGACTTCGCAGGGCCGTGCAAAGGGAATACGTTCCTAGTCATCGTGGACGCATATTCAAAGTGGCTTGAAGTAGTGCTCATGTCGATGACCACAGCAGACGCAGTGATTAAAGTATTGAGACGCCTATTCGCCACACATGGGATTCCCGACCTCATAATCTCCGACAACGGGCCGCCGTTCACATCAAACACCTTCGAGATGTTCCTCGCTGACCAAGGAATAAGGCACGCCTTATCGGCCCCCAAAAAACCTTCGACGAACGGGTTGGCGGAACGGATGGTGAGATCTACAAAGGAGACGCTCATGAGATTAGGCCCAGGGGACATTCAGGCCAAATTAGATAAACTATTAGCCATCCAGCACATTACACCAAGCGCCACGACCCACCGAAGCCCAGCAGAATTATTAATGGGCCGTAAGCTGAGATCCCCTCTGGACAGACTGCACCCACAGTACAGCACAGAGAAGCCAACCGACTCCACGAGCAGAATCCGAGAGTTCCAGCCAGGGGACAGAGTCTACGCAAAAAACCTGAGCGGAAACCCACTCTGGGTACCAGCAACAATAACCCAGGTGATGGGGCCCCTGTCCTACCAGGTCCAGACAACAGACGGCCAGCACTGGAAAAGGCACATCGACCAGCTAAGGGGAAGAGTAACGAGAGTCGAGAGGGAAACCCAGCACAACAACCAGGGGGAAGGAAAAGACACGCAAGCGGTACCAGAGCGGGCCAATACACAAACGCCAGTTCTGGACATGCCTAACACCAGCCCGGAAGAAGATAACAGCGAGCACGTACCTGAGTCCACGGAGGAGGCGACAGGCGCCGAAAGGAGCCGGCGGGGACAGCCAAGTAAAGTGGGAGAAGGAGGCGAATCCACGCCGGAGACCGAGTTCGAGAGAGTTCCGGAGCCCACACAGAGGGAGCAGCGGACCTCAACCTCTCAACCCGAAGGCACCGGAATGACTGAACTGCGCAGGTCCGGTCGAACCTCCAAGCGACCCGCCTACTTACGCGACTACATAGCATAGAGACCCCGGACGGGCGGACACTGAACTAGGGGGGAGGAGTGTTAGATATCAAGTACAGTTCAAATGAGCCAATCAGGAATTAGTCCTGAGAGCGGGAAATTAGAAGGCACGTCAGTGGTTGCAGCCGGGGACAGCCCCTTCCTATATAAAGGGTTGCCCGGGGTTTGAATTGCCATTGCTGTTTCTGGAGTTAAATAAAAGAGTTACAGTTACATTGTTTCGAGTCTTCCTTCAATCGCCCATGATTTAACAAATACAATTTTTTTCACCATAATGTCCCTGGATTCAAGTGACACTTATTGCTTGGCATTCCAAAACATCCCTTTTTTTTCTCCTCTTAGACAGAACAAACTAAGAGGAAGAACAGACATCAGAGACCATTTTTTCTCTGCTGTATGGAAGCAGCCCTCCAAAACTTGGCTTTATGGTTAGCCTCTCGGGAAGGAAAAGGCTCGACTGGCCTTTGAACTAAAACTGTAGACAAATTGTTCTTGATTCCTGACTAAGAAAAATAGCAATAGCACTTAGATTTTACACAATTATCTGAGTGCTCCATAATGCTTTAGAGCGCTCTCCATGCAGTTTACAAATGTCTGCATATTTCCCCCAACAGTCTGGGTCCTCATTTTACCAACCTCCGAAGGATGGAGCTGTGTCAACCTTGAGCCAGTCAGGATCCAACTCCTGTCTACGGGCAGAGTTAGTCTGCAATACTACATTCTAACCACTGCACCTCCACAGCTTCTATTGTAAACCTTTCATCTCCACAGCTCTCTAAATTGTTCTTTAAACTCTGTATAATCTGTACTCATTTTGCAACAAAGCTTCCTAATTTCAGATGAAATACAAATCAATATGAATCACTCCAATTTGGTTAGTGAACCAGAATCCATCTGCACTTAGTTGTGGAAATCTATGAGAAGTAAATGAAGCAAAACCTACATCAGGCTCCAGAAACTGCAATTGTAATAGAATAATGATATTAGCCTAGGGGAGAAATGGGAGGAACTAGTAACTAATTAATTATTACAAAATATTCAAGGAATTCATAACACTGATTATCCCAATGTCAATTAAAGGCTTTACCCATAACAAAGAGTACATGCAGAACATGGAGCACTCTGGATTTACAAACCCTTGCTTTCACTCATGTGATCAATTCCGATTTGTTAGAAAGAGGGACCGGCTGATCTTTCTTATACACTGACAAGGCAAGCCCCACTACAATTGTTCTGAGCATTACTGAGATATTATGTGCAGCTTGAAAATTGAGAAAGTTCTGGAAGAATTCTAAATCTTCCTATATAACTTGTTTTATCTTTTTATTGAGAAAAACTCCTTGTCCATTTGGTTAAAGATCAGTTTTACACTGTTTCCTGAATAATGGGTCTGCAATGTTTTGCCACTCAACACAGACAGAGTTTTTCTTATCAAATGACCAAATTCTTGCAGCCCTTTCCCTGCCTGGCAGCTGCAGACATAACTACAGATAGCTTGTCTGAATGTTCTCTTTCAGAATCACTCCGTACTTACTCTGAATCTACAAGCATTTATCCGCACAAACACACATTCTTTCTCTCCCATTTTTAAAAAATCTACCTCCAGGTCTCTAGATTCCTAAGGGTCTTTGAAAAGAAAATAACTGGACACCATTTGTTCTTTCTTCCCATTTCTTAGCCTGATTGAAAAGCAACCAGCCTATCTGTAAAGTGGCAATGGTGGAAAATGCGTCCTGACCACTTGGTGTTAAAGATAATCAAGACTCCGAAAAAAATATTCTCCACAGCTTATCACCTTTTTGCTGGCTCCACAGCAGGCCAACGTCCCAGTGCAGAAGGAAACTGCCTGTCTGTAAGCCTGGACAGGGCCTCATCAACCACTGATAAGATCCCTGTGAACATGCAGACTCTTCTGAGTTTATTATCCTTTCAAATGCCACAGCTATTGTAGAATAGATTTCTCTTTCTCTCTCCCTCTCCCTCCCTCCCTCTCTCTCTCTCTCTCTCTCTCTCTCTCTCTCTCTCTCTCTCTCCCTCTCCCTCTCCCTCTCCCTCCCTCCATCCCCCCCTCTCTCTCCATATATCCACAAATACCAATTCAGGAGTCTGCATCCTAACATGATTTTCAAATATTAGTTGATAGTTGACTGTAATTTGTCGCTCATTCATTCATTGCTTATGGGCTTTATGTCGTATCTCTGTGCAGCTAAGCATCATGACTGAGAAGAGAAAAGAGGAACAAGTGAAAGGAATATGTACATAATACTATCATTTGCTGAGAAGAATGAAAAGAGTAGCCACTGCTTCCAACAGATCCTTGAGATTTGTATCATGTGGTTTAGCTTTTCATCTTTATTTACTATTATTATTTATTTATTATTATTTATTTATAGCCCACTTTTATTTTTTATAAACAACTTAAGGGGGTGAACATATTTTATACTCCTTCTTCTTCCATTTTTTTGCCCTCAAAAACAACTTAGTGATGTGAGTTGGACTGAGATAGAGTGATTGGCCCAAGGTCACCCAGCTGGCTTTCATAGCTAAAATGGAACTAGAATTCACAGTCTTCTGGTTTCTACCATGATGCGTTAACTTCTAATCCAAACTGGCTCTATCATCTTATAATTCTTTGTAATCTTTCTAGGAATTGCATGAATTAACTCCACAATTTTGCCTATACTAAGCAACTACAGATACAGAGAAAGGACATTTATTCCAGTTCATTGATTGATTGATTAAGTCAGAGACAAGAAGGAATAAGCCAATGAGTTTATTTATACAAACATTTTGAGCTTGGCAACAGGCCTCTAGGACAGTTGTGAGGAAGAAAAGGTGAGAGATAATACGGTGACATTTAAAATGGTTAACAATAGGGCAACATCTTTAGATTAACTTTATGCTCATATCTACCCAGAAAAATAAGAGAATTCCATTGATTTCAGTGGGTTTTCTTTCTGACATTAGTTGCACAAACCTAGCTTGCAAGAGTCAATCACCAACACCACCAATCACCAACACCATACTCTTTAGGTTATTATTGTTTGTGTTCAATTTAATTGCCAATAAGATTGGAATTTATTATTTTAATTATTTTAAATATAATAATTACCGTATTTTTCAGAGTATAAGATGCACCTTTTTCCCCAAAAAAAGAGGGTGAAAATCTGGGTGCGTCTTATACTCCGAATGTAGCCCCACCCAGCTTCTCAAATGGAGGTTTCAGAGGCTGAAAAAAGCATCAGAAAAAAGCTTCAGAAAAGAAGCCCCCAAACAGAGCTTCAGAGGCTTTTTTTCTGAAGCTCTGTTTTGGAGGCTTTCAGAGGCAGGAAAAAGGTTTTTCTGAAATGGAGTTTCAGAAGTTTCAGAGGCAGGAAAAAAAGCCAAAAAAAGCAAGGCACAGAGCTCACAACCAAGGAACCTGTTGCTAAAATTCACCTCTGGGAACAGCTGATTGGGGGTATTCTGGGAGGCTGATCCACCTGCCAATCAGCTTTTTTCTTATTTTCCTCCCCAAAAACTAAGGTGCACCTTATACTTAGGTGTGTCTTATACTCTGAAAAATACGGTAATTATTATATTTATTTTTTTATTGTATTTTAAGTGTAAGCTCTGTGAGCTACATAGAACCTGTTAAGGTTTCAAATAATAGATAAATCTGATAAATAAGTAACAGCAGCCTTTCTTTTTAGTATGCTGGTTGGGAATGTTATAAACTGTATTTTATAGATCTGAAACACACCAGGCTGGAGAAGGCCAATGTAGAATAAAGATGATGTTGTTTTTTTTATTGAAAAGTTTTACAAAAAGTTTGCATATTTCCCCCCCCCTTCCCTACCTCAACCTCCCCCCTCCCCCCTCCTCTTCCCAGAACAAATTACAGGGTATAACCTTCAACAATCATAATCAATCCTAGTCTAAATAATTATGACATTCCACATCTCTTGTTCCTTCAATTCCCTAATTACCCGCCTAGCTTTATTACTTAAAGACACACCAAATATCTATATAATCATTCATAACCTATCTGCAATTTCTTATTCCGGTATTTATTTTGAATATAATCTATCCATTTTCTCCAGTCTCTTAAATATCTTTCATTTGAATGATCCTTCAATTACGCCAAGATTTTTGTCATTTCCTCTAGGTTTGTAACTTTCATTGTCCACTCTTGGATTGTAGGTAAATCTTACTTCTTCCAATATTGTGCCACCAACAGTCTTGCTGCAGTTATTAAGTTCAAAATCAATTTAGTCTCTATAACTGTACAATCCGTAACTATACCCAGCAGAAACAGCTGTGGTGTAAATTTCAACCTCTTTTTAAGAATATTTTGTAAAATCCACCAGATTTTAATCCAAAACGCTTTAACCTTTTTACATGTCCACCAAATGTGAAAATAAGTAGCATCCTCACAATTACATCTCCAACATTTTGGTTGTACATTCGGATACGTAAGAGATAACTTTTTTGGGTCTAGATGCCATCTATAAACATTTTATAAAAGTTCTCCCTTAAATTTTGCGCTTTGGTAAATTTCACATTTGTCACCCATATTTTTTCCCACGTTTCCATCATTATTGGCTGTTCAAAATTCTGCGCCCATTTTATCATACAGTCCTTAACTAACTCTGTTTCTGAGTCCATCTCTATCAATATATTATACAATCTTTTTATGTGCATTGGGCTTTGGTCTCTAATTTGTTTAATTAAATTTTCATCACTTTGTATAACACCAGTTTTCTGGTCTCTTCTCCATCTGGCTTATAATTGTACATATTGAAACCAAGTTTGAGTTATTTTCTCCTCTTTCAACACATTCACAGGTTTTAATTTTAATATACCTCCCTCCATAATGAGAATATCTTTATATATAATTACATCCTGTCTACTTTCTATACTCGTATTCTCTATTGCGTGCCTGGGTGCTGTCCATATAGGTATCTTTTCATTTAACTTATATTGATATTTCTTCCAGACACGCAATAAAGCATTTCTCAATATATGACTCTTAAATGCTCTATCCACCCTTTTTTCATACACTAAATAAGCATGCCAACCATAGACCAGGTCATGCCCTTCAATATTCAATATCCTTCCATTTGTTAGATTAATCCAATCACTAATTGCTGATAAAACAGCTGCTTCATAGTACAATTTTAAATTTGGCATTTTCAATCCTCCTCTTTCTCATATGTCCTGCATTATTTTCAGTTTTATCCTTGGTTTCTTACCTTGCCATACGAACTTATTAATACCTTTCTGCCATTCTTCCAGGTTGGCATCCTTTTTTAGTATTGGTATCATTTGAAAGAGGAATAAAAACCTAGGTAAAACATTTTTATACTGCTATTCTACCCAACAAGGACAGTTGTAATTTTTTCCATTTATCCATTTCAGCTTGTATTTTATGCCATATCAGTTCATAATTATACTTATACAATTTACCATTAGAAGATGCAATATAAACTCCTAAGTACTTAATTTTTTTAACTATTTCACATCCCGTTACCCTTTGTAACTCCTCTTTTTGATTTGCTGTCATATTTTTAACTATCATCTTTGTTTTTCCAATGTTTATCTTAAACCCAGATACTTGACCATACTGTTTTATTATATCCATCAAAACCTTTGCTGATTCCACTGGATGAGTTAAGGTCATAACCAAATCATCTGCAAATGCCCGTATCTTATATTCATAGTCTCTAACTTTGATTCCCTTTATCTCATCTATATTACATATTTTGTTTAACAACAATTCCAAAGTTAATATAAATAATAATGGCGATAAGGTACATCCCTGCCTCGTACCTTTTTCAATTTTAAAAGTTTCTGTCGAACTGCCATTAATAATTATCTGAGCTGTCTGTTCCTGATATATTGCTTTTATGGACTGCATAAAGCAATTCCCAAACTGCATCCTATTAACCACTCTCAATAAAAATTGCCAATCTAATCGATCAAAAGCTTTTTCTGCATCCAAAAATATAAGCACCGCAGGGATTTGGTTATTCCTTTCCAAATATTCCAATATGTCAACAATTTGTCTTACATTATTTTTCATTTGTCTACCTTGTATGAAACCAGTTTGGTCAGCATGAATCATTTTTTGCATTACTAGCATTAACCTATTTGCCAATATCTTAACAAATATTTTATAATCTGTATTCAATAAAGATATGGGTCTATAATTTTGGGGATGTGTCAAATCTTGATCTTCTTTTGGAATTAACAAAATAAAAGCTGTTTTCCATGAAGGTGGTACCCCTTCACCCAGCTGAATTCTATTAAATAATTCTTTAAGAGGTACAACCATCTCCAGTTGTAAATATTTATAATACACAGCTGTTAATCCATCCGTGCCAGGAGCCTTACCAGTTTTTAACTGTTTAATTGCTGAAAGGATCTCCTCCTCTGTTATTAATTGGTTTAACCGTTCTCTTTGTTCCTCTGTAACTATAGGAATATTCTGTCTATCCAGATATGTCTCTATCTCTGCACCTTGTATTTTGTCTGCAGTATACAGTCTTGCATAAAATTCTAAAAATGCCTTTTTAATCATATTTTGGTGATACACCTCTTTACCTTTATACTCTATTTTCTCTATGGTACGAGATTTTTGTTTTTTCCTCAGCATGTATGCCAACCATCTACCTGGTTTATTTGTATTACAAAAAGTATTATGTTTAGCATATTGTAGATTGGTTGCCACTTGGTCTGAGAGCATCATATTAAATTGCCCACATAATAGACTGATCTCTTCTTTGATTTTCTTATCCCCTGGGTTATCAATTAACACCCTTTCTTTTTTCTTGATCTCTTCTTCTAATTCCCTCCTTTTTTCCAGTTGTCTACGCCTATATGCATTATTCATATTTATCAAAACTCCTCTCATGTATGCTTTACTAGCATCCCATACCATATCCATAGATGTTCCCTTGTTCATATTAAAAACAAAAAATTCCTTCATTAGTTTTTTACATTCTATTACATTTTTCTCATATCTGAAAAGGTTTTCATTTAACCGGCAAGATCTCCTAGATCTTTCCCCACACTCCAGTTCCATCCAAACTGGACTATGATCAGTTAAAATTCTGGGACAAATCTTTATCTTCTTTACCCTGGAAAAAAAATCATTTGTAATTAATATAAAATCAATTCTTGAAAAGGATTGATGTCTATCTGAAAAAAACGTAAAATCTTGTTCTCTATAGTTCCGTTCACACCAAATGTATCTTAATTCCATATCCTCCATCATATCAAAAAAAGTCTTGGGCAGTCTGGATCGCAATTTAGTAGATTGTACTATTCTTTTATTATCAATACTAGGGTCTATCACTCCATTCCAATCTCCCATCAATATACATGAATTATAATCCCAATGTAGTAATTTTGTATGTATCAACATATAAAATTTCTCTTGTTGTTGGTTAGGAGCATATATCCCCAATAAGAGTGTTTTCTTTCCTTCTATCATTATCTCAATTGCCAGGAATCTTCCTTGTTGATCTGCCTCAACTAATTTAACCATCAAATCTCTTTTAAAGTAGATCACTATTCCATTCTTTTTTTCCGGGGCTGATGCAACAAAATGTGTTCCCAATTTTGTATTTATTAAATATTTTTGATCAGTTGTCCTTATATGTGTTTCCTGCAGGCATATTATTTCATTTTTAAATTGTCTCAAGTGGTGAAATATTTTCTTCCTTTTTTGTGGTGAGTTTAAACCATTAACATTCCAGGTTAAAAACCTAGAAGCCATCCTCAGACTCTCGAAGCTTGGCGAGAACCGCTTGATAATCCTCTTGGAATTTTCTTTTGGGTCTCGCCCCTCCCACAGCTTCTGCACCAATATTCACTTCTTGTGATAAAGCCTCCACTTGTAACTTTTTTAACTCTTCAACTTTACGTTTAGTAGCTGCTCTGGTTTGTCTTTGATCTTTGCCTTCTTCTTGTTTTTCAGCTATATCCCATGCTTGGACAGCACTTGAAAGTTGCAGTACTTCCTCCTGCATACTCATAGCTCCGCCTTCGAATTGCTTCTGCGGGTCCTCTTTCCTTCCCTCTGTTGCCTCTCTTACTTTTTTAACTCCTGGCACTGGTGGTTGTCCAGCCTTTAGTATGTTACTATAAAAATCTCTTGCTTTGCATATTGTATTGAGACGATATCGCTCTCCTGCATAGTCCACCGATAATCCAACTGGGACTTCCCATCTGTATTGTATCTGTCGATTCCTCAGCTCATCTGCCAGAAAAGCATACTCTTTCTTGGATTTCAGCATTTTGGGTGGTATTTCTTTAAATACTGCAACTTCTTGTCCTGCCACTTGCAACTTATTTTTATAGGCAGCTTGTAAAATCTCATTTCTAATCCTTCTGGTGACAAAGTAAATCACAACATCTCTTGGTAGTTTCCTTTGTCTAGCTACCCATGAATTAACACGATAGATCCGGTCCATTTGCCATTCAAGTTCACCTCTGGGCACTCCTATAAACTGTGCCAGAGCATCTTCAAAGATCTCTTTCAAATTTTCCTTAGGATTTTCTTTCAAGCCTCTTATTCTCACAGCAAATTCCATCATCTTATATTGTGTCAACAACATTTCAGCTTCTGTTTTGTCAATCTTAGTTTGTGACTCCTCAACTTTACCATCTAAAATCTCATTGGCTTGAACAACCTCATCAATTCTATCTTCTGCATGACTAACATGTTTTGCCAGTCCCTGGAGTGCAAGAACTATATCTTCCCTTATATGTTGATTTCTTGTCTTAATTATGTCCTTCATTTCTTCCATTTGTTCTGAGACTCCTTTAAATGCAAATGCAATGTCCTCTTTAAAACCTTTTTTAATTTCTTTCATGGCTTCCTGAAACATCTCAAGTGTTAACATTTGTGCTTGTGGTTGTAATTGTGGTTGTAATTGAGCTTGTGTATCTGCCGGAGGCAATAAAGTTTGCAACCTGCTAGTTTGAGCTGGGGAACTTCCCGCACTCCCTGCTTTAGGCAGCACCAATTTTGTCTGCTTTGAAGCCATTTTAAAATCACACAGTCTCAGAAACAGTTCTTAAAGTTCTTATAGCCAGCGAGGAAAAATCAGAAAATCTTTAAAATCTTTAAATTTTGATTCCCAAAGTCCAAGATATAAGGTTAAATCCAAAAAGTTTTAAGCGGAGTTGTTAACTGATAGGCATTAATGAGTTAACAAGTCTGTAACAACTTTCTTCTTAACTTTCACTTTTGTCTCTTTGTCTTAACAAGCCAGCGCCATCTTCCCCTCCCTTTCCACTCCAGCTCCGCTCTTAGAGGCTCGAAAAGAAACAATGTTCAAAGGAATTAAAGTATAAGTACTTGCAATTATGTAGTCTCCTGTCTTTGTTCTGCCTGCTTCAATTTTCTCTTTGTATCAATTGGTAGCAGGGGCGGACGTGGTGTTTTGCTCTGCCATCTGGCAGAGGCGTCCCGGCTTTGGAGCTTTCCCAGGTTCTTGGGGAGCTCACACCTTTCGAGCCCCAGAATTAATTCTAGGACTCTTATGGAGCTCTACCCTGCACCTGGCTGCTCGCTTCCCCCTCTTCTCCCAGGGGGGAAGGTTCTTCGCTGCTAGACAGCTGATTTTTTGCTGTTCTAGTGGCTAACAAAGTCGCGGGGCTAGCGCTCACCCAGGGAGCGTCCTCAACATCCTACGGAGCCGCCGGAAGTCTCCAAGATGATGTTGAACATAGTTAAGTAAATCCTAGATTAAAATCCTCTTGCTAAATTATGGATTTCTGAAGGTATATCATGTTTGTTTTCACCTAATATGTATCCCAGTTTTTTTCTGAGGATAATGTGAAGGCAACCTAACATTGTGTTCAGTTACAACTCCCACAATCCCTCCTCATTGTCAGTGGTCTTTGGGAATTGTTCACTAGTGGGAATCAGTTATCCAATTCTTTGAACTTAGGTTTCTGATGTCTTACTCCAACCTTTTAACATTGCTCTATATTGGCTATTTGGTTTATATCTATTCTTTGATTCAGAATAATATTTCATGTAATTTGTGAATTACACTATAGTTAACAAAAACTTATCTCATTTCAAATATAAACTTCTTTTTACTGGAAATTATTAATGAACAAGCGACAACCAGATTACATTCAAATACTGTATAGATTCAGCATAATCAACAGTTGCTATCTACCACTATACACACACATGTGTGTGTGAGAGTGTGTGTGTGTGTGTGTGTGTGTGTATGCTGATGAAGGGAGGAGAACTTGTGGCTCAGAGGTTAATACAACTGCCTAACATGCAGGCAGCCCACGTTTGAATCCAAGTTTACCTATGTAAACCAAGATATTATGCAGCCCTAGTTCAGTGAAATGATAATTCACAATTTACATAGGTGGAACCTGGCTAGAGAGAAATACACATAAAACCTACGAAAAAGAAAGAAAAACAAATATTGTACCTTTACAGGGAGGATACATGAGATGAGGGTGTGGCTAACTGATAAGGCCTTATAAGGCCGAAATAGATCTATCTTAGTCTCCCAATGGGCAGCAAAGGGTCTGCTGGCTGCCAGAAAGAGAAAAAAAGCCCAGAAACTAGTGAATTGTGATTTCACTGAACTAGGGCTGCATAATATCTTAGTTTATGTAGGTGGAACCTGGCTAGAGAGAAATACACATAAAACCTATGAAAAAGAAAGAAAAACAAATATTGTACCTTTACAGGGAGGATACATGAGATGAGGGTGTGGCTAACTGATAAGGCCTTATAAGGCCAAAATAGATCTATCTTAATCTCCCAATGGGCAGCAAAGGGCCTGCTGGCTGCCAGAAAGAGAAAAAAAGCCCAGAAACTAGTGAATTGTGATTTCACTGAACTAGGGCTGCATAATATCTTGGTTTACGTAGGTGGAACCTGGCTAGAGAGAAATACACATAAAACCTATGAAAAAAAAGAAAAACAAATATTATACCTTTACAGGGAGGATACATGAGATGAGGGTGTGGCTAACTGATGAGGCCTTATAAGGCCGAAATAGACCCAGCAAAGGGTCTGCCCATTGGGAGACAAATATATATATTTGTTTTCTGAGGTTTTCGCGGGTGTTTGTATGTAGATCTTTGGTTATTCGGGTTTTTTCCCCACGTAAAATTGGAAGTGTCTTGGGTACGTTTTGACGAAGTCTCATTCGTCATCTTCAGGCTGGTGTTTTCTGCTTCGTGCTTCTAGCAGCAATGTGTGATCACAGCTGTTTCTTCCTTTTAACTGCAAGTGGGGGTGTGAACTGATTGGGTGGGAGCTTGGCTGTGTTCTGATTGGGTGGAGGTGTGTTCTGATCGGTTGGGGGCTTGGCTGTGCTCTGATTGGATGGGGGGTTGGCTGTGCTCTGATTGGATGGGGGGTGTTCTGTTTGGGTGGGGCTTGGTTGTGCTCGGGTTAGTCTGAGTTGCAGGGGGATTTGAGCTGGTGAGCTGCATTGCTGTTGTTTGTTCGTGGTCATGCCACATCTTCATGGTGGGTGTCAGTCTGCTTCATGTATGGGTTGGAGGGGTTTAAAGTGGCTAATGATGCAGCTGCGGTCTGGCTTCTGGTCCATGGTCGTGCCTCATCATCGGTGTGGGTTTGAATCTGCTTTCCACGTGGATATGTGCTGGTGACATCCTGTGTGGTTTTCGTGAGTGTGGGTCTGGTGTCATTTCTCGTGTTAGGGACCCGTTTGTCAATAAGAGTTTATTAGAAAAACGCCCACACAGCATGAATAAACGAGATGATACCTCCCGCCTACCAGCCATTTGGAAACCTGCCCTTATTGACAAACGAGTCCCTAACACGAGGAATGACACCAGACCCACATCCAATCAGAGCACAGCCAAGCCCCCAACCAATCAGAACACACCTCCACCCAATCAGAACACCGCCAAGCTCCCACCCAATCAGTTCACACACCCCCTAGCAGTTAAAAGGAAGAAACAGCTGCGATCACACATTGCTCCTAGAAGCACGAAGCCGAAAACACCAGCCTGAAGATGACGAATGAGACTTTGTCGAAACGTCACCAAGACACTTCCAATTTTACGTGGGGAGAAAACCCGAATAACCAAAGACCTACATACAAACACCTATTATTATTATTATTATCAAACTATTATTATCAATAAACTAAATCAATTGACTCCCTTCACTGAAGATGATGGACTGATCTAGTATCCTTTTGTAGAAAAGGGAAAAAAGACAAAGAAATCAGGAAGGATTAATAGAAAGAAAAGATAAATACCTGTTAGGAAACAAGTAGCAATTAAATGATTAAACAAACAACAGTAAGAAAAACACTAGGTATATACACATAGAGACATAAAATGATAAAATTTAAGTTTGGCATTAATAAAATGTCAAGTACCAAAATTGTATTGCATTTTGAATGCTATGTTTCTGTTTTAAACAATGAATTAAACCTAGATTATATAGACTCACAACATCCTTCTTTCCCCTCCTTCGATACAAAGCTAATCCATAGGCTGAAACAGGTTTTTATTTACCCCAGCTTTTAGAATCTGATATTTTAAGAGTCCACAATCACCATTTTCCCACAACTATTCAAATTTGATGAAATTATTCCTAGATTGAGAGAATCCAAATATTGGCAGTCTAATAAAACAAAACATTGTTATCTTCATCCTAAATTGTCCACAAACACTTGATGTTAGATCTATGCCTAGACAATATCTGTATCCCTGTGGAGGGAAAGTATCTTCATATGTCTATCAAATATATCAATTCTGTCAATCTTTTCTCAATCAGAATCTAGAAAAATAATTCCTGATTATGTAAACAAAACTCCTGGAGATATTTACAGAGCACTTTTGACCAGATTGTCATTATGAATGGAGCCGTGAATGCAAAAATGCTGAATATAGATGTGAAACACTAAACTGGTGAGGCTGATCAAAGCCTTTATAGATGAAAGAAGTAAATGATTGAGAAAATTGCTGTGCCTTACTTTAGCCTCAAAAGCAGCTGTTTCAAAATGCTTGAGTTATACTGAAACCATGAGGGAGCCTGATTTACACTGTATTTCTACAGTGCTTCATTCAAAAATACCATTAGTCCTACAATTTTCTCAGATGTCACTGATTTTACTGTCATTTATATTGTTAATTCATTTTGTTAAAGCAATAGGAATGCAAAATTCATGATATCCCTAGATAAGAACAGAGGTATGCTGAATTTAAGTTAAGGACTACATTTCATCTTAGGGTAGCATACTGGAAATATCACTTTAAAAAATGATTTTATATAATTTGTTTAAGTATAAGAATCAGATTGTTTTCATAATTTTATGACTGATAATTTATTGTTCACTCCATATAAGATTTAGAGGCTTGCCTGTATTTGCCCTCAAGTTGCTATGTTCCCCATAGCCCAGTTACTTTCTGTGCTTCAATATTAACATATCTTTTCAGGTGGACCAGCTTCAAAAGCTAAACTCCATAGATATAAATCAATATTGCCATACTTATTTTAAATTCCTCAGAAAGGTTTTTTCTGCCCTTCCTTCAGAACCGTAAGCCATTTTACAAATATGACAGAAGACTGAAGCTGTTGAAAAATATGTTCCAATTATGTTATAAACAAGATCTGATCAATAAGCAACAATTATAGGCAAAAACCTTGTGTTTATTTCACATGGTAATGCACTGAGACATGCCTGTATCTTCAGAAGGCCTTCAGATTGTAATATTTTTAAAAGGGATAGCAAAGTGAAAGTCAGATAATCATATAGTAAATGCTTTGTGACCTTCCCTTCCTAATACTCAGCTCCTGCATATGAGCAGAAATGAAACCTCTGCCTCAGATTCATTGCCACTCTGTCTCGCCACTCTGACCTTGACTTCCAGGATGCAACTACTTTACAATCAAACTTAATAAGCATCTGTTGGAAATTTAGTGGTGAAATGATATCTGAAAAAAAAATGCAAGACAGCAATGACATCAATAGTTTTAATCCCCAGCCTTGGACCAGTTATTATTGGGGAAATCAGAGTGATCCCAATTTGGGATGGGTCATTTGTGCACAGTGAGGACTAGCAAAGTTGCAATATGTAAAACTTTACTTTTGTGCCTCTTGGCACTGAGTAGTAATGGACCAGTATGGTGACCCCCTTTGGGTCAATGTAGATATGGGAATGAATTAGTAATACTAACAGCAAGGACAAACACCTAGTTTAGCATTGGCTGATCTTAAACAGGGCTGGACCCAGATAAGAAGACTGTCAAAATATTTTAAAGGCAAGTAATCTAAATTGTGAAATTGAACAAATGTCCCAGAAGAAGGCAAAGGCAAAGCACTCCTGTATTGTTGCCCAAACAATATAGATTTCTCAGGTATTTATCAGGAGTCAAGCTTGACCAGAAGGAGTGATAAGTTTTCTAGGCCATGAGTCTGCAAAAATAGTGTTCACACACCCTAAAAGTGTGGTAGATAACCCACTGGGGTATTGAAAGAAAATAATACAATGTATACTTATATTCATATAATCTTATATCTCATTCTTTTTAATTTCTGTTTTTGGGAATATATGTTATAATGTATGGAGCATATTAGCACAATACGATATGTATATTGTGTTAATATTTCTAATATATATGTAAATATATAAACAGATATATAGATTCAAACATCTTTTGCTGATAAGAGTGAGTAATCAAAAAGTTTGTGTTACATATTAAATTAGGAGTGGGTATAGGCTCCACTCAGGTCCACCAAAATGGCAGGAAAATACTTTAACCTCATTGGCCGAGCCATCTGACAGCTCACTATTTATTATTTGTGGATTATAGCTCTGCCTTCAATACCATTCTACCCAACAAGTTGTTTCTTAAAATGTCCAATTTGGGTATAAATCAGAGGATTTGTTTGTGGATAAAGGATTTTCTGACAGATAGGCCACAGTCACTAAGGATGGGATCTCACCATTCCTCTACTCTGATACTAAGCACAGGAGCCCCCCAGGGTTCCTTTTCTTTATTCCTTGTATACACATGACTGCACCCCATTGCATAACACCAACACAATTATTAAATTTGCTGATGACATGACAGTGGTGGGGCTCATTAATAAGAACAATGAGTCTGCTTATAGAAAGGAAGTACAAGGGCTGACATCGTGGTGTACAGAAAATAATCTTATACTTAACACCAAAAAAAACTACAGAACTTATAACTGACTTCAGGAGGAAGAGAGATGTACATTTTCCATTGTACATAAATGGTGAGGAGGTGGAGAGGGTTGGTAATTTTAAATTTCTGGGAATTTATATCTCAAAGGACCGCTCATGGACTATGAATATTAACATGCTTGTGAAGAAGGCTCAGAAAAGGCTGTACTTCCTGAGAATGCTCAGGAAGATAAAGCTATCTCAGCATCTACTTCTGTCCTACTATCACAGCACCATTGAAAATGTCCTGACATACGGCATTCTTGCATGGTATGGGAGCAGCTTTGTAGTGGACAGAAAAGCTTTACAGAAAAAGCTTTAAGTTTCATTAAAACTTCCCAGAATATCATCGGCTCCAGCTACCAGCCCTGGATGACATCTTCGAATCTTGCTGTTTGAAGAAGTTGCATAACATTCTCAGAGACTCTTGCCATCCTGCTTACAATCTTTTTGGACTGTTACCTTCTGGCAGAAGATACAGAACAATTAAAACTCAGACCACACATTTTCTGAATAGTTTTTATCCCAGAGCTATAATTGCACTCAACAATGAACTAAAGGGCACCATCAGTGAGATATTGGACAGCATTACTTGGTCTGTTGTGTGGATGTTTGGGTGGGGAATTTGTGGTGGGTGGGGGTGTGTTTGGGGATTGTTATGTGTGTTGGACCTGGTCTTTGGGTGTTAAGTGAATTTCTTTGTATGGGTATACTGTGTATACACATTCAATGACAATAAAGTTGCTGTTGTTGTTGTTGTTGTTGTTGTTGTTGTTGTTGTTGTTGTTATAAAAGGGCAAGCAATCAGATGAGCTGGCTGCTGGATTGCACTGTTCTACCAAATAAAGAGCTGTTGTATTGTTGAAGCCACATCCTGTCTCTTCCATCGCCCGATCTAACACTGGCGACGAAGGTGGGATCGGGAGAGACTAGGCAACAAAAAGAGCTGATCAGAATCACCACCGTGGCCAGAGGAATCGGGCAATCATCTAGTGGCATAGCCAAGCAAATCCTGCTCGAGGCTGAAAATGACCACTCACGCTCCTCCAATGCCATTCAACCCAGCCACGGATCAGTGGGACTCTTATATGCAGAGATTCGAGTGCTTCATGGAAGCCAACGATTTCCTCAGACTCTCCAACAACAGGAAGAGGGCCCTCTTCCTTAGTTATTGAGGGTCCGAAGTTTTTGACACAGCCAAGGCACTGATCGCGCCTTCAGCCATGC
Organism: Pantherophis guttatus; assembly: GCF_059756535.1. Classification (NCBI taxonomy): domain Eukaryota; kingdom Metazoa; phylum Chordata; class Lepidosauria; order Squamata; family Colubridae; genus Pantherophis; species Pantherophis guttatus. The sequence goes on from NC_142066.1 coordinate 82,285,598, forward strand.
AGGTGGTACCCTGGGAGACACTACAGAATGTGGTCCAAGCACATTATGCACCGGTGCAGTCAAAATTTGTAAGAAGGTATGAATTCCACCGCAGAATCCAGGAAAAGGGTGAGACCATCAACCAATATGTGGCAGCATTAAGGAAAGCTGCGGCTTTCTGTGAGTTTAGGGAACTGGACGACACACTGTTAGAACAACTCATAAGCGGAGTGAGGGACATAAGTTTGCAAAAGCCTAATCTCACTCTGCAGACTGCACTAGATGAAGCCAGAGCTCCCGAGTCATCTAGCAAGTCAGCAGGAGCTCTTCAAAAAACTAGCGGCTCGTGACTTCTGGTTTGCTGCTTGTTCCCGCTGGACGCTCCTCCGGGATCGTCGAACCCACTGCCTATAAGAGCCGCCTTTTTCAGCGGAATGGCGGCTCGAAAAAACTCTGTTTCCATTAGGAAACGGAGATAGAGCCGGCTGGGGTGGGTAGAGTCCTCTGCCTAATCCCAAAAGTTTTTTATTTACTTTTGGGAGGGAGCGGAAGAGACTCCCCGTATCCCCAGCCGATGCTCCGGGCTCTGGGAAATCTCTGCTACACACAGAGCTAGGGGGCAAAAGCAAGCCTGTAAATCTGTCAAATAAATTAATTAAAGAAGATATGAGCTGGACCTCTGATCCTGAAGCGCAAGTATTCTTTTTATTCTATTTTGCCTAAGAAGTGAAGTGAAGGGAAAAAAAGTTTTTTTTTAAAATGGCGATTGCTGCTGCGGCTTGAAGAGAGGCTGAAAGGGAAACTCCTTCCGTTTTCAATTACAAAGTAGCGGAATGAATACTTTTGGCTGTAACTGAAGGCAAAATCTCACTCTCACTTCTGTTTTTTTTTTCTTTTTTTTTTTCTTCTCTCTTTGAGGATCTGATATTGATCTTGGTTGGAAAAAAAGTTTTTTTTTCTCTCTTTTCCAGTAAATTTTGTCTGCGTGGAAAAATGGCACTGAGACTTATACAACTAGACAAACAGGCAGTGGGGGGGGATTCCCCCATTAATAAATTACATCAACAAGTTTTAACTCTCCAGTCTCAGAAACCTGACTTTAATATAATAGAATTTCTTCTTGAGGAGATTGTAAGAAGGGATGAGATTGTGAATCAGCAACTTGAAAAATTTAAGTTGGAAATCAAAGAAATTGGTGAATTGGTGAAATCTAAGTTTGGCTTTTTGGATCGAAAGATTTTAAAAGTAGCTAATGGCTTAGCAGACTTTATGACTCAGTTGGAAGCAAATACTAACTCTAAAATGAAAGAAACTGAGGAGAATTTGGATGACAAGATCCAAAAAATTAAAAAGGATTTGGCAAACATTCAGGATAATAGTTCAGAAGACAAACTTAAAATGGAGGCTGATCAAAAGACTGTTAATGAAGAAAATGTACAACAGAGGATTGAAAGAGAAGTTTTAATGATCCAATACAATTTTACAGAATATGCAATTAGACTGAGAGGTTTGCAGGAAGATGACAGAGATTTAAGGAAGATATCTTCTGAAATTCTGGCTGGGATTTTAAAGGTTCAACCTGATGAAGTGTTTTGCAGGATTGACAGAATTTATAGAATAAACTCCTGGTTGGCAAAACAAAGGCAATTGCCTAGAGATGTGGTGATTTATTTTACAGACAAAGAAATTAGAAATAATATTGTCCAGAATTCTTATGATTCTGCTTTGCAATTTCGTGGAAGGAAGATCTGGATTTTTAAGGAACTCCCGCCCAAGATGTTAATGGAGAGGAAGAAATTTGATTTTCTAGTGAATGAGTTAAAAAAAAGGAATATTCTATTTAGGTGGGACGTCCCAGTTGGTTTAATATTGAGACACCAAGGAGTAAGATACCAACTGAATATTGTCGAAAAAGCGGAAGAATTTTATCAAAAAATTTTAAAAATAAATCTAACATCTTTAGGCATAACACAGGACAAGCAAAAGGAGTTGGAAATAAAGGGAAAACATCAAATTACAGAGGCTGTGGTAGATAAACTGTCTTTGAACTCCTTGGATACCCCAGCTGGACTGTCTATAAATTTGAGAGCAGTGTCATCTGATTCTAATGTGATGAACTATCAACTTACAGACAAGTGCGTAAATCACCCAGTTGATATACAAGTGATGGAAAAGACATATGAGATAATAAAACAAAACCAACAAGATCAATTTACAAAGCAGAATGACAACCGATCAGCTGATACACAACTTGTAGGAAGGAAATCTGGATGGAAATGCAACCCGCAAAAGAAAAAGAAAAGAAACAGATCTCGTAGAAATAGTAGTTTCTAAACCAAGCAACAGTGAAGCCAGGGATTTAAAAAAAAAATAAATGAATATGTGAAAAGATATTGGAGGCGAATTATCGTTTAATACTATCTTGAGGAAAGTGGCAGATCTCTGCAATGCCGTGATTTTGGGATGTGGAAAGAGCCTTACATTGTTGGATTTGAACTATCTATTTTGGATTTCTTTTACTGATAAATATATTATATCTATTTTGAGTTACAAGGCAAGAGAGTCATGCTGGGGCATGCAGAAGATCTGGCTGTTACCCACTAAGATGATGGGGATTTATAATCCTGATGAAAACCACAATTACAACTATATGGAATATAATTATAATGTCACTCGGGTGGTTGTTTTTACTTTTATATATACATGAGGATATTCATTATTGATGGGGGCAGAAGATGACTGAAGATTTTGAATAAACTGTTGCACCAGGATGCTATGTTACCCTATTATGGATGACGGATTTAACAATCTAGTGGAAAGACATCAAAGAAGATACTAAATGAATTATAAATTTAAAGTTATTGTCTTTTCTCTTTTTATAAAATGGAATGTATATATAGACATATGTATATTTCAGCAGAGTGGGCAGTGGATTATATTTAGAATTGTAGTGCATGGTAATCTTGCAGGAAACTGGGTTGAAATAGGCTAGTTTAGTGATTGATTAGTTTAAGAAAAAGGATTTTTAAGTCATATATTTTGGGGAGTGGAAGAATTGGATAGAACTGAATAAATTTGGAGAAGGCTGCTTTGAAATGTTAAATTAATATATATAAAAGTAAAAGTTATGTTGTTGTAATAATAATAATAATATTTTATAAGTTTGGGGGAGGAGAAAAAGGGTAGATTGTGAAAAGCGGAGAAAAGCGGAGTTATAAGAATACTATGCTAAGGGTCAGTACTTTGAGGAGTGAGTAAGGGCATGGTAAAATATTATGTAATTAATTATGAATTAGCTTATTGTTGTGAAGAAGAAGTCACAGGGGGGGATGGGTGGTGAGGGCGGGTTGGGGAAGAAGGGAGGAAAAGGGGGGAAAACTTGTATTTGAAAAACTTTTTCAATAAAAATAAAAAAAAAACTAGCGGCTCGCCAAGTTCGTGCCAAAAAGTATCAGTGCATCGGGAGAGTGACTAGTATGAGGAATCAACCAATGATGAAGATGACATCTGTCGCCTCCAGGCAGAGAAGAAGAAGATCAGCCCTGATCCTGAGGACAAACAGTTATGTACAGGGTGTGGGGGCAAACATTCCTGGGCAGCATGCAAATACTGAGATGCCATCTGCCAATGATGTGACTGCAAAGGACACCTGGCAAGAGTCTGTCATGCCAGCCCACCCACCATTTTCCACACGAGACAACCAGCAGCCTCACAGGGAACAAAGAAATCACCATCCTGGAAGCCCCGGCAAGGGAGTGAGAGACCAGCAGATGCGAAAGATGCCTACCAGACAAGCAATAGGCAGGCTAACATAAATAAGGCCAAGAAACTCCATGTCACAACCCGGATCAAGGGCTCACCATGTGACATGGAAATTGACACTGGATCTTCCCTCACTATAGTATCCTGTGAAACCATTAAGAAGGCAGTGCCAGGCATAATGAAAAAGGACTTAAAGCCACAAAGAATCCAGCTGAGAGACTGGAACCACATTCCCGTAATAGGAAATGGGACCTTCCAAGTTGAGTTCAAAAGATTCTCCAGTCCCCTGAGAATTACAGTGGTCAGCGGTGCATTACCAAGCCTCCTCGGCTTGGATTGGTTCAAGGCCCTTGGCATGGGAGTGACCAGAATCAACACCGTCCACGATGACAGCGCAGATGATCTAATCCGGAAATTTGAGGATGTTTTCAATTACTGCCTGGTCAAGTATAAAGGAATGCCTATCAGTTTCAATTTAGACTCTTACATTGCACCAATCCGGTTGAAACCGTGAAAGGTCCCCCTTGCCCTTAAACCCAAAATTGATAAGGAATTGGATAAATTAATTGGCAAAGGGATCCTTGAACCAGTCGATCATGCCTGCTGGGAGATCCCTATAGTCATGCCGATCAAAGCCAATGGCTCAGTCCAAATCTGCGCAGACTATAAGTGTACACTCAATAAGGTCTTACAGCAGAGCACCTATCCTGTTCCTATCATTCAGCATTTATTACATTCATTAGGGACAGGAAATACATTTGTGAAGCTCGACCTGGCGCAAGCATATCAACAATTGCTAGTTGATGACACCACAGCAGAGGCACAAACAATTGTAACTCACAGAGGTGCCTTCAAGTGCCGCCATTTACAATTCGGCATAAGCGTGGCACCAGGACTGTTCCAAAGCATCATGGAAGGGCATTCCTGGGGTACTACCCTACTTCGATGATGTCCTGTTGTCCACTACAAACAAAACCAAGCTACTCAACTGATTAAGAACGGTCCTAACATGGTTCAGAGAAGCCAATCTCAAAAAAAAAAAAAAAGTGCCAGATTGCTGTGTCTAGAGTAGAGTTTCTGGGGTATCTGATCGATGGTTGAGGGATATACCCCACCAAAAGTAAAATTAAAGCAATCTGGGATGCCCCAACTCCCAGGAATAAAACAGAATTGCAGGCATTCCTGGGATTGCTAAATTTATATAGCTTATTTCTGCCGCAGAAAGCCACTATAGCCAAGCAGCTGCATAGGCTCCTGGGAAAAAAGGCTGTCTTGACCTGGGACCAGGCTGAATCTACGACATTTGCAGCTGTGAAAAGACTCTTGTCATCAGACAGTGTGTTGCTCCAATACAGCAATATTCTGCCCCTTGTCCTGACCTGTGATGCCTCCCTGTTCAGGGTTGGGGCCATCTTCAGCCATCGCATGCCCAATGCCATTGAGGCACTGATTGTCTTTTATTCCAAGACTTTATCCTCTACTGAGAGTAATTACAGACAGCTGGACAGATAAGCGCTGGCTGCAGTTGCTGGGATCCAGTTCCATGACTATCTCTGTGGGAGAGACTTTGATCTCCTCAACAATCATAAGCCCCTACTGAGCTTATTGGCAGGCAACTGCCTCACACCATCAATTTTGTCCCCTCATATGACCAGGTGGACTATTTTTCTGACTGCATACAGTTACTGGCTGGTAACTGGTAAGTCCCTGGGCCACACGGACGCACTCAGATGTTGCCCGCTACCCGACCTGATGGAGGACCCAGCCCCAGTCATACCAATACTCCTGATAGAAGACATTGTGTCCGGCCTCATTACTGCGGCTGAGATCAGGGGTGAAATGCTCCCGGTTCGGACCGGATCGCCCGATCTGGTAGTGATGGAGGCGGGTGGTTTGGAGAACTGGTAGCAAAAATCCCTGCCCTCACCCCCATTGCCCAGCTGAGCCGTGCAATCATCAGAGGCTTTTTTTTTTTAATTTTTGAAAGCATTTTTTCTACAAACTCTTTGGCCGAAAAAATGCTTTTAAAAGTTAAAAAAAAAAAGCCTCTGATGATCACACAGCTCAGCTGGGATCATTAGAGGCTTTTAAAAGCATTTTTCCTACAACCTCTTTGGCCGAAGAGGTTATAGAAAAAATGTTTTTAAAAGGGAAAAAAGCCTCTGCCGATCAGACAAGTCAGCTGGGATCGTCAGAGGCTTTTTTTAAAAAAGGAAAGCCTCCGCCAATCAGGCAAGTCAGCTGGGATCATCAGAGGCTTTAAAAGCATTTTTTTTACATGCTTCAGCCAAAGAGGTTGTAGAAAAAATGGTTTTAAAAGTAAAAAAAGGAAAAAGCTGGCCACACCCATTCAGGCATATTACCCCACCACCCCCAAGCCACACCCACAGAACCAGTAGTAACAAATTTTACATTTCACCACTGGCTGAGATTGTGTGGCACTCGTACAAAGAGACTCATTTAAAGCAAATATTGAACTATGTATGGCGGAGTTGGCCAGGAACACCCTTGAAGGAGGAATTATAACCATATTATACGCACCGACATGAACTGTCTGTAATTAAGGGATTAAGGGGTGTCTGTTAAGGTGGAAAGGATGGTTATAACCCTCCCCCCCCCAGATTAAGATGTGAAGTGCTGGAAGTCTTGCGTGTGGGACATCCTGGAATAGTCAGGATGAAGGTGTTGGCGAAGAGCCATGTCTGGTGGCCTAACATGGACTGGGATATAGAGGAATGGGTCACCACCTGCACACCTTGCCAGGACTCCAGACCAGCACCCCTCTCTGCCCCAGCTAAGGAATGGGAAACGCCAAAAGCACCATGGTCCGGGGTGCATATAGATTTTGCGGGCCAGTAAAGGGCCAAACATTCCTGATTGTGGTAGACGCCTATTCAAAATGGCTAGAGATATTTCTCATGCAATCAATCACAGCAGATGCAGTCATCTGAGTATTACAGAGACTGTTTGCCACACACAATCTCCCCCATGTGTTAGTCTCAGACAATGGTCCACAGTTTACGGCTAATCAGTTTGAAATTTTCTTAGCTGAGTTCGGAATCAGGCATGCCCTCATCGTACCATTTCACCCGGCCAGTAATGGGCAAGCCAAATGGATGATCAGATCTGCTAAAGAAGCCCTATCATGAATGGGTCTGGGAGATTGGCAAACCCGAATTGATAAATTCCTTTTAGTTCAACATATCACCCCTAGCACCACCACAAATAGAAGCCCTTCTGAGTTACTCATGGGGAAGAGGATCCAATCTCAATTGGACCAATTACATCCAAATTATATATCAGAAACTCCCCCAACTCAACCAGGAAAATTAGATCATGCAACATAGGGACCCGAGTATACGCCCACAATTATGCTGGGGGTGCCCTCTGGGTTTCTGAAAAGGTAGTAGAAATAAAGGTCCTCGCTCCTACAAAGTTGAGCTGGAGGATGGCAGACTGTGGTGATGGCACTTGGACCAACTCCGAGACCATCTTGAACACTCAGTGCTAAGGCATCCAGAAGTAGCTCAACCTAACAAAAACCTAATCCCTACAGACCCTAGCCAACAACATGAACAATTGTCTAACTCTTCCTCAAACCCAACTGTACAGCAGAATCACTTACCTGAAGAACCAAGACTCCAGCGGAGGCTTCTGGAGGGGTTGGGCCTAGAGAAACCAACCATGCCTCACGATGTAATTTCCCAAACTTCTTTTTATTTTAAAAAAAATTAGAGCTCAGTATTGATTTCTCTTAACTTCCTATTAAATTATTTGTTTATGAATGAAATTCAAATATAATTCAAAAACATGGGCATCTACAAAACCAATGTATTGGTGAAAGAGAATTAATATATGGAACTTTTTTATTTTTGAAAGGGAACTATTATAGCAACTGGCCACACCATATTATATACTGTTTGTACCCTTAGAATCAGGCAGTCTCTTCTTCTATGACCTGATTTGGTTGTTGTGGAAAGGCAGCAAATTCTTAATTTTTTCCCCCATTTATTATTGTTGATATATCTTTATTGCTGGGGCAGCGGCGGTGGGGAGAGAGAACAGTTGTGGGATTCTATGTTGTAAAGTTCTGAAATAACTTCCGTTGTCTTGAATTCTGCGGATTTTGGAAACAAAATGTTTGGGGGCAACCATGTTGGAATGGAATAACATTTTCAGATGAAAGTATTTCTCCTTTTTCTACTCCTCCCAAAGGGTTTTTATCCTGCAGGATCCAATCTGGGTCAGTCACTGGGACCTGAGGTTTAGTCTTCTAAGCTTTTGGACTCATGCTGGAGCCCATCCTCAGGGAACTTCTCTCTAGCTGTATGTGTCTGTACTTATCCCCTTATCCTTTTAGACATAAAATTGATGAAATATTGATGGCCTAATAAAGTGAAAGCATTTGTAGGTGTTCTTTGATATAGAACCCTTCTTCCATATCTATCTTTAATGTATTGCCAAAAGAAACTTTTGCTTTTTCTACAGAGATTATTCCTCTCCTGTCTGTGTTAACATGATTTTACAGTTGACTGAGCTCTCCCCTCTGACCTTCCCTTTCCTGGGAACAAGGGCCACCTTAATTGCCAATAGAGATGGTAAGATCTGTTGACCGGAGATTAGCAGCAGTTAGCTAATTAGTATTTAAATGTTCACTAATGTTGCAATGAGTTTGTCAGCTACAATCTTATTTAAAAGAAGTCCAAATGTCTGTTCCTTTTTAATGGATTCATTTATTTCAATTTGTATTTTAAAAAAGGAAAGACACATTACATTTCGTTTCAGGGATATTGTAAAAAAAGAAAGGGAGGGGGACTGACCTGGCTGCATTATTTGTTTGTTTGTTTATAGTGCTATAAAGTATTACAGACATTTTAAAATATTTTACATAATTGTAAATTAAGATCAGCAGTGCCATATAAGTGGCATTCAACTATAAGGATGTAGATATAGAAATCATGGAGCTGCATAAAAATAGCTTATGACTTTGATTTGAATCAAAGTCCCATTGGGTTCTATGAGATTTATTCCTTTATTGAGTTTATACCCCAAGAACATATCATGTTGTTAGCAGCAATATTGCCTAATCCAATTCCCAAACTTTGTTTATCTAAGGGACATCTAATAACATAACACCTCATTTAGAATCCTTTCTCTGTTTTGAGAAGTTGAAGAAGTGACTTGTTTCTTTAATCCTCTTTTTTTTTAAAAGATGCTTATAAATAAAAAGAAATCATACATTTTGATTCTGAAAAATGGATGCTTTGGTAAGCTTTCAGAAAAGTATTCAAGGGGCAGAATGGATTTTTACAGTCATTAAACAGCCATTTGCAGTCTGTCTGTCTTCTACTTTCTTTAAACTGTTTACTTTCTTACCAAAGGCTTAAGTGACAGGTGTTCTAAGAAAATCCAACAATAATCAACATCTCGGCCATAATTGTTATTGTTCCTAGGAAGACTCCTACATTTACAGGAATTTCTCCCATTTCACATTGAAATATATCTTGTTTACCATTGTATGTGTCATTGAGCTGGGTTTGACTCCTGATAGCTGCATGGACAAATGCTTACCATCTTGATCTATTTTCAAAAATGGCTTCCAGGGAGATTTCAGTAATCTCTTTGATCCTGCCCAATTGTTTTATCTGTTATCTTCTCTTCTCTGTTTTCACTCAGCCTTGCACACATGATCATTGTGTTCTAAACCATCTTCCATTTGCATCACTGATCATAAGAGAGAAGTCAGTCTATCTTTGATTCAGGACTGATCAAATAATTCTTACATTTCATAGCACTTTTAGTAACCATAATTGATTACACAATTGAAAGATGCCTATATTTTTCTCTCACACACTTGTTTCTCAGTGTTCAACTTTCACTGGAAAGGCCATTTCTTTCGCTGTTCCTATTTTTACTGTTATTGAAATGTCCTTATTATCATGTAAGAAAAATATGCAGATTCTGCAGCCTAATAGTCTTGCAGGCCCATGACAATCCTGAATAATATGTATTTATTTCTCCTATTTGTCATGCCTAAATATAAAGGCAGCAAAGACCATAATATTGCCTCTTCATTTTACTCCCATTCCACATCATTTAACCTACATATGAAAGATGCATGATTCCCTGATTTTCATGTCAGTTTTGCCTCATCTTACACAGCAAGTTACATTTAAGGCCACTGATTTCAATTGATTCTAGACTCTGCATGGATTGGTGTTTATGAGATTTGTTCACATCTGATTAATTGTAATTCAGCTCTCCTTCAGAATATAGCTACATTGTAGATGTAAATATACATACAGAAATCAACCTGGGAATTAACTTAAATAAAATGATCATATCTGAACCTCTCAGAGCAATCCAACTTTACAAAAAAAAACCCACCTCCAAATCAATATTTTTGATGCTCTGCAGCAAAACTTGGAAAAACGCATTGCCAATCTACTAAGCATTACAATCTATGAATTTAGTTAGTCTTAGTAAAGTGATGTATAGAATAACAAGTTTCCTTGTTTTCTAGATAGGATAATAAATTAAAATTTTATCCTGTAATGATCCAGGTTCAGCATAAATTCCATCTGGATTTTTATTCCTAACTGGGATTTGTAAATATTACTATATTGCACTGAGATTGCTGAATGTTTGCTACAGTCCTCTAGTGGATGGAATTGACATGACTGTCAGATTCAGTTCTGTTAAGGCCTTTGTGATATTATTAAGAAAATTAGGCACAAAATGATTTCAAAAAATAATCTAATGAAAAACATGCTGCAAGCATACTTTAAACAAAAAAAAACACCATTAAATGATCTTCAGGTATTTTGGACTATGACTATAACTATAAATCCCTTGTCATTTATCATATTAGGTGGGGTTGATGTGAGTTGATGAAACATATTGAGGACCTCAAATTACCTGTCCCCATCTTAGACATTTAGGAGAAAGAAATGCACTGCTCACTTTTTCCCCATTCCTCTGCCAAAATTTATTCAAATATGATTACCAGTTGCACATATTTCCAGAGATCAATATCATTACACAGTTTTGCATTTAAAACCAAAGTAATATCAGTTTCAATCCAACCTCTGCTTCATATTGTTGCATGTTGATTAGACATTGATGTCAACCAATTTAGAAATTCTTATTCAGCAGCAGCTCCGTGTTTTGGAAAGTCAGGACAATTCTAATCTAAGCACAGTAATTGTGCACAATCCCTCATTCTGCTCCAAAGATCAGATCATAGAATGTAGAATATAGAATAATAGAATTGGAAGGGTTTTGGAGGTCTTCTAGTCCAAACCCCTGCTCAAGCAAGAGATCTTATGCCATTCTAGACAAATGGCTTTCTGGTCTCTTGTTGAAAACTTCCAATAACTTCTGGAGATAACCCATTCCATTGATTAATTGTTCTCACTGTTAGGAAATCTTTTCTTAATTCTAGGTTAGATTTCTCTTTAATAATCTCCCAACCATTACTTCCTATTCTGCCCTCAGGAGCTTTGGAGAATTAATAAAGGAAAATATTTGTAGCTCAGAGTTGAAATGGAGGTCATTTATGCCTCTGAGCTTGGTTGTTTTCTTGCAGACATTTCATTACCCAAACTAGATAACATCATCAGTGTTATCATCAGCTCTGGAGAATAGATAAATCCATTCTTCTCTGTGACAGCCCCTCAAGTATTGAAAGACTGCTATCATATCACCCCTAGTCCTTCTCTTCATTAGACTAGACTCCCTCATTAGCCTCTAGACCCCTTATCATCTTTGTTGCTCTTTTCTGCATTCTTTCTAGGTCTCAGCATCTTTTCTGCATTATGGTGAGAAAAATTGAACACAATATTCCAAGTGTAGTCTCACCAGTGGAGTATAAAGTGCAGCCTTTTTTTTTCTTATCTTTTTATAAAGATTGGTGAGCAATGTTAATAGTTTGGGTCTTGAACGGTGAAAGTAAAGAAATTGAGACTGTTGTGGAAAAGAAAATGAATACTTAGAAAATGGATGTTTGGAAGGAGAATAATGAGACCTTTCCTGGTGTTTAAGAATAAGAGTTCTACTAAACTACTTGAGACTGAGTGAAAGCAGAGGTTTTGGGGGGACAAGGGTAATGAATTTGATTTTTGTGGGGATAAGGTACAGGATTTGGATAATGAGGTGGGTTGGATATGATATATTTGAGTGAGGAGGCTTAGCTGGACTGTGGATGAATGTATGTGGTTGAGTGCATAGGGAGAGTTGATAATATGGAATTGGTGGGGAAATTTTGGAGGAATTAGTTATGGATTTAGAGACTAGTGAATAGTGTTCTATGGTAATGACTAGAGGGAGATTTGAGGGGAAGAACTGGACATAACATTACAAAAGGACAACCAGCAATTATGTTTTTACTTCTGATCCAGTTTATGCCCAAAGTTAAATTTATGGGGGGCCCTATCCAGAATAAGACTCTATATGTTCATTATATGATGGTAGATGAACACCATTGCAGACATGGCATGTATTACTAAAAGCTGGTTGGGAGTAATAATGTTGCCTTCCTTGTTTTAGATTCCTCAGTAGCCTAGGCACCAGAATTGGAGTTATAATGATTATTCATAACACCTTTGCAATGACTATATGCCCTGCTCTAACTGTACTTGGCATCAATGCCTTTATATAAGATAAGAGTCAGGACAAGATAGAACTTCTGTTGGTAAATCATCCACAGCCTGAGTTCCTTGTCATTTACCACTGCTGGTAGTAGGACTTCCCAGGCTTTAACGTTAGGGATTTCAGTGTCCTTGCCATTTATCTAATGATGGATTTCATGACCCCCCAAGTTGAGGTTGTCTTAGCTCAAATCCTTGCAGAAAATGGTGTGTGTCAGGGGTGGGTTCTACTTACCTTTACTACCAGTTCGCAACGGGATCGCTCGCACACGCCTTGCTTCTACACATGCACAGATCGCCGATGACAGCATCTGGGGTGGCGCCGATGACAACATCCCGCCAGTTTTATTACTGGTTCTTGCGAACTGGTCCGAACCGGGGGCAACTCACCACTGGTGTGTGTAGGAACTGATGCTGGAAGATATTGGTCATTTATTCTTTGCCAATCTGAGATTCACTGTTATGCACTGAATTGCTCCAGAAAATGAAGCAATGAATAGATGCCTAAAGTGATGGGAAACACAAAGAATAGGTACACACAGATACAAGCTTCATGCATATACCAAAAAGATAAGAGTGAATAAGGTGCTTTGGAGAATAGCTTGACTCCCTCTTTTTTGTGGCAGCCCCTGAGATATTGGAACACTGCTATCATGTCTCCCCTAATCCTTCTTTTCATTAAGCTAGACATATGAAGCCATTCTTCATATGTATTAGCTCCCAGTCCCCTAATCATCTTTGTTGCGCTTCTCTACACTGTTTCTAGAGTCTCGACATCTTTTTTACATTGTGGCGACCAAAATTGGATGCAATATTCCAAGTGTGGCCTTACCAAGGCATTATAAAGTGGTATTAACACTTCACGTGATCTTGATTCTATCCCTCTGTTTATGCAGCCTAGAACTGTGTTGGCTTTTTTGGCAGCTGCTGCACACTGCTGGCTCATATTTAAATGGTTATCCACTAGGACTCCAAGATCCCTGCACCCCACCCTCCCATGCCCAGCTGAGTTGCACAATCATCAGAGGCTGTTTTTTTTTACTTTTAAAAGCATTTTTTCTACAACCTCTTCGGCCCAAAAAATGCTTTTAAAAGTAAAAAAAAAAAAGCCTCTGAGGATCGCACAGTTCAGCTGCGATCGTCAGAGGCTTTTAAAAGCATTTTTTCTACAACTTCTTCACCACAATCTAATTAATTCATAATACAATATCATTTCACCCAATTGTTACAATTTCCCTGATTAAATTTATTCATATTTCGAAAACTTATTGTTATATAAGTTCCAACAATGCAATTAAGAATATTCCAATCTAAACAGGAATTGAACTCTCTAGGAATACAAGTGGTCTGGTGGACCTACTTACAGATTCAATCTAAATTTAAGAAAGATAGAGATGGGAAAGGCATACATGTGGACCTACAAGAATTAGACAATTTTTTTTTAATTGTAAAAGTTTTTCAAATACAAATTTTTTCCCCTTTTTCCCCCCCTCCTCCCTAACCCCCCCTCCCCCTCCCCTCCCCCTGTGGCTTCTTCATAATAAAACCCAATTTCATAACAGATTATATAATACTTTACCATCCCCTTACTCCATCCCCATATGCTGACCCTTTCTTTCTAATAATATTATCATATCCCCCTTATACTATACATTTCAAAATGACATTCTACTATAACATTATATAATAACTCCTAATTTAGCATAATAATATTATTATATCTCCCAGTTTAGCGATTTCTACTCATAATCTACCCTTTTTCTACCCTCCCATACATATATCTCTTAAATCAAATCTTTTATGTATATTAATATAACATTTCAAAGCAACCTTCCACTATAAAACTATATAATAAATCCTAATTTAACATTTATTCAATTCATAGTCTACCCATTTCCTTCACCCCCCTCGTTATATCTCTTAACTCAAATCTTTTATATATATTCATATCTAAACATAATATCCCTTTTCTTAAACTAAACAATCAATAAGCTAACCTGTCTCCACCCACTTTCCTACAAGACTACCATACTTAATAATTCATAATATCTTTATTCTTCTGCCCACACCACTAAAAAATATTCCCTTATGTAAATAAAATCCTCTTAAAAAAGACTTTAAGCTTGTAATCCATATGATATCTTCTGTAATGTCTTTCAGCTGGATTGTAAACTCCATCACCCATGTTAGGGTAACATCACATCCTAATTCCAACAGTATGTTTGGTATCTTCAATTACCATCTGCCCCCATCAATAGCAAATATCTTCATAAAAAAAAAAAACCAACCACCCGAGTAACTTTATATTTGTATTCCATATAGTGTCTATAGAGGTGTCTTTTATCCAAATTATTAATTCCAACCACCGTAACAGGGTAACAGCCAGATCATCTGCATGCCCCAATTCCATAACTCTCTCGCCTTGTAGCTCAGCATAAACGTAGTATATTTATCAAAGAGTCCAAAAAAAAAAAAAAAAGATAGTTCCAATCATTTCAGTTTAAGGCCCTTTTCACATCCCAAAAGTACAGCACTGCAGAAGTCTCTCACTCTCCTCAGGATAATATAAACCAATACTTCGCCTCAACTATCTTTTCGTATATTCAATCATCTCTTAAATAACTGGCATTACACTGTTGTTTGGTTTAAAAGTTTTTGTTTTTGTGTGACCTGCTTCTTCTTTTCTTGACTTTTTGTGGGTTAGATCTCCATCCTGATTTCCTTTCTATAAATTGTATATCAACTGTTTGGTTTTCATGCTGATCTGTAACTTGATCTTGTTGGTTTTGCTTTTGTGGCTTAAATCTCCATTCTGGTTCTATGAGTTTTATATCGACTGATTGATTTCCATGCTGGTCTGTAACTTGATAAGTCATCACTTTAGAATCCAGAGCCGCCTCTCTTGTATTTATAAATAGTCCAGCTGAGACCTCTGAAGGAGAATCCAGAAGTGGTTCATCTACGGGGACCTCTGTAACTTGTTGTTTTTCCATTACTTCCACCTCCTTTTCCTTATCTTGAATTTCTATCTCTTGTTGATTTTGCTTTTGGAGAACCTTGTAGTAAAATTCTTCCGCTTTTTCAACAGTATTTAGCTGATATCTTTCTCCTTGATATCTCAATATTATACCAACTGGAACGTCCCACCTAAATGGGATATTTTGTTTCTTTAGCTCAGTCACCAAAAATCCAAATTTCTTTCTATCTTTTAGAATCTTAGGCGGCAACTCTTTATATATCCAGATCTTTCTTCCATACAATTGTAGAGTAGAATTAAAAGATTTTTGCACAATATCATTTCTTATTTCTTTGTCTGTGAAGTAAATCACCACATCTCTAGGCAATTGCCTTTGCTTTGCAATCCAAGAATTTACTCTATAAGCCTTGTCAATCTTACAAGATACCTCCTCAGGATGAACCTTTAAAATCCTGGCCAGAACTTGAGCAGATATTTTTCTTAAATCATCTCTATTATTTTCCTGTAACCCTCTCATTCTAACCACAAATTCCGTAAGCCTGTATTTCATCATTGCAATTTCTTTTTCAATCCCTTGCTTTATATCTTCTGCATTGTAAGTCTCGTGAGCAGCTTCCTTTTTAGACTTTACTTCTAAACTATTGTCTTGAATATTTGTCAAATCATTTTCAATTATTTGTATTTTATTGTCCAAATTATTAATCTTATCATCAACTTCCTCCATTTTAGACTCTAATAACTTGATAATTGTATCCATCTTTATAACAATTTCTGAAAAAGCATTAGTCACTGTTATCTTTCGTTGCAAATTATCATACTTTAGTTGTATCATTTCTTTAATTTCTTGCCTAAATTTTTCAAGTTTCTGGTTCACAGTCTTGTGATATCTTGCCATTTCCTCCTGGACAAATTCTTTTAAATTAAAGCCATTCTGCTGAGTCTGTAAGATCAGAACTTGTTCACATAATTGTAAATGGGGGAACACTCCCCCCCCCACTGCTTGTTTGTCAGGCTTTATTAGTTTTAACGCCATCCTGCCACACAAACTCTTTTTAAAGAAAGAAAACTTTTCCCCAAACAAGATCAAGTACAAATCTCCAAGAAAAAAGAAACTTAAAATAGATATTTTTCTTCCAGATTCTAGCCAGCACTGTTTATTCCGCTACTTTGTAGCTTGTTACGGAAGGACTTTCACTTTCGGCTTTCTTCTTCTTCTCAAGCCTCAGCAGTCACCATTTTAAACTTTTTTTTCCTTCACTCTAAAACGCTTGTAAAATCATTAAAAATACTTGCGATTTAGGGTCCCAAGTCCAAATCTCGTCCTTTTTAATTAGTCCATCTGTTAATTTCATTGATTGGTCTGGTTCCAGCGCCTAGCTCTGCAAAAAGGCAGAGTTCTCCCGAAGCCTGGAGCAGCGGCGAGCGGAAATAGGGAGCCACAACCTGCTTGTCCCCAAGAGTAAAAAAAGAACTCTGGGGACTTCGCAGAGGGCTCTACCTGCCCTCGCCTGCTCTGTCTCACATTTCCTTCAGGAAATGGAGTTTTTCGAGCCGCCTTTCAGATGTAAAGGCGGCTCTTTACAGGCAACGGGGCTGGCGGTCTCAGAGAACCGTCTGGTGGCAATGGAAGCCAGACCGGAAGCCTAGAATTAGACAAAATTTTGATGGGACAAGAAAAAGGCATGATTGCAAAAAGTTACAAATTATTAATGAGATTAGAGATAGGTGAGGAGATAATCAAAGATACAATGATCGCCTGGGGGAAAATTTTCGGTTACTCAATTCACTTAGACAAATGGCAAGGGATTTGGTGTGAGAATATGAAGTCTGTAGTATCCACGGCATATAAAGAGAATATCTATAAGATGATATACAGGTGGGGTTAATGTGACTGGGTGGGCGTGGACAACTTTTTTTTTTACTTTTTTTTACTTTTAAAAGAATTTAAAACCTTAAGAGGTTGCAGAAAAAAATGCTTTTAAAAGCCTCTGACGATCAGGCAACTCAGCTGGGATTGCCAGAGGCTTTTAAAGGCATTTTTTTTTCTATAACCTCTTCGGCCGAAGAGGTTGTAGAAAAAATGCTTTTAAAAGCCTCTGGCAATCCCAGCTGAGCCGCGCGATCATCAGAGACATTTTTTTTAATTTTTAAAAGCATTTTTTCGGGCCAAAGAGGTTGTAGAAAAAATGCTTTTAAAAGTTAAAAAAACAGCCTCTGATGATCGCATGGCTCAGCTGGGCATGGGAGGGGGGGAACGGGACGCAGGGATTTTTGCTACCGGTTCTGCGATCCACCCGCCGCCATCGCTACTGGATCGGGTAATCCAGTCCGAACTGGGAGCATTTCACCCCTCCTATAAATCTTACTTCAATTCATATTTCAATTCTAAATGTATACAACATATTCATCTTTTATTTCTTTCTCCCTTTCTATTTCTATTTTTTAATTTTTCTTTCCCCTTCTTTTCTTTTGTGCTTTAAAATCCTGAACTCTCCTATTTTGTCCTGTATTTCCCATTATTTCCCATCTCTTTTCCCTTTTTCTTATTTTTCTACTGTTAATCCCAGGATAATCATTTTGTATTTTAAAATCGTGAGCTCCTATTTTGCCCTGTATTTCCCGTTGTTTTTCATCCCTTTCCCTCTTTCTTGTTTTTCTACTGTTAATCCCAGTGTAATCATTTAAATTTTTTATATTCTTTCTATTCTACCCTCTTTTCCTTCTTTGTCTCTTTCCATCCTTTCTATTTTTTCCATTGTTAATCCCAATGTAATCTTTAAAGTTCTCCTTTTTATTGTTACTACCCACATAATCATTTAATTTTCCATAGTCAATTTCTTTGTCTTTATCTTCTTCTTTATTGTCAATCTCTCTTTCTTGCTTCTCATTTGTTATTTCCTTGTCAGCTTGAGTCTACTCTAACACAATTTTTGAATCATCAGGTTTCAGTTTTCCATGCAATATTGTGACCATTTCCCTTACTTCCATTTTCAGTGATCGGTACATCATTTTCATCATTTCCTTAAGTTCCTGTGCCATTTTGTACTTTCTGAGTTAATATTATTCCAATTTAAAGTTGCGTTGTAATCCTCCTTTTTTAATCATCAAAGTCAAGCAAGCAAGCAAACAAACAAACAAACAAACAAACAAACCCTTCTTAGAAGTTCTTACAGCTGTTATCACTATCAAAGTTCAAGATTTTTTCCAAAACAAAAATTCAGTGTTGTAATGATCTTATTTCTCCTGAAAATGTCTCTCTATAATCCACAATTCTAATCAGCAACCTAAAAAAGTAGCCATTTTGTTTGCAATCCACTTTAACAATCTTTCCTAAAAAAAATTCTCTTCTTTTTTACCTTCATATACACCAAATCAATTGTCCAGTCCAAATTTACAAAGTCTGTTTTTCCCCTCTTTTTTTGGTACAAAACTTCTATTGCAGGGCTTTAATTTTAGGTTTCTTTTTAGCTTTACTCCAACATTCAAAAAAGAAATCTGCTTATTTTCTTTCCAGTCCTCTACACAGTTATGAGGTTTTTCTTCTAATTTTTAAAATTCTCCAAATATTTTTATCCAAAAGTCAATTTTCTTTTCAGGTTTTATCACTTTAAATTTCTGCTTTAGCCTTCTTCCTTCCTTTCCCCCATGCCATTAGCTGCTATTATTCCACTGGGGTTCTTTTGACAGAAGAGCCTGGTGGCGCAGTGGACTAAGTGCTGTTAAAGTAGCACTTAGTTGCCAGCTGTCTGCAATTACTCCAAGTTCAAATCTCACCAGGCTCAAGGTTGACTCAGCCTTTCATCCTTTCGAGGTAGGTAAAATGAGGACCCAGATTGTGGGGGCAATAAACTGACTTTGTTTAAAAAAGAACACCGCTGGGGGGGGCGAAAGCCCTACTAAGCAGGTATATACAAAAGTATGAAGGCTATTGCTTAATACATTGTAAGCCGCCATGAGTCTCCGGAGAAGGGCGGCATATAAATCGAACTAATAAATATTTATTTATTTATTTATTTATTTATTTATTTATTTATTTATTTATTTATTTATTTAGATTTTTATACCGACCTTCTCCTACTGGACTCAGGGCAGTGAACAGCCAAGAATAAAAACATCACATACAAAATTTAAGATTAATTTTAAAAGAATTAAACAAGTTTTAGCCCAATATAAAATTTAAAACACCCAACTAAAATCAATTAATAATTAAAAATGTCTGGGGGGGGGCTCAAGCCAGCCCAGCTTGATGAAATAATAAAGTTTTAAGGGCATGGCAAAAAGAACGGAGATCTGGGATCCTAAGTATCTCTGGGGGCAGGTTGTTCCAAAGGACAGGTGCTGCCACAGAGAAGGCCCTCCCCCTGGGGGTCGCCAGCTGACATTGCCTGGCTGACGGCACCCTGACAAGTCCCTCTCTGTGGGAGCATACTGGCCAGTGGGAGGCTATCGGTGGCAGAAAGTGGTCCCGTAAGTACCCAGGCCCTAAGCCATGGAGCGCTTTAAAGGTGATAACCAACACCTTGAAGCGCACCTGGAAGACCACCAGGAGCCAGTGCAGCTCACGCAGGAGAGGTGTCACATGGGAGCGCCCCATCACTCCAATAATCCCCCACGCGGCCGCATTTTGCACCAGTTGGAGCCTCCGGATGCTCCTCAAGGGGAGACCCATGTAAATAAATAAATAAATAAATAAATTTTAAAATCTTTTCCTTTTTTTTTTTTTTTTTTTGCCTATGAGCTGGCAATCACTCACCCGGCTTCATACTCCATTCAAATCATCACTCCTGCTCAATACTTAGTCCAGTTGCCCCAGCTTCTTGACGGCCACCGCCCCCACTGCCGAGTTGGAGAGAGTTTCCTCTGACCTTTGAGGAACTTGCCTGTTCCTCTTGGTCTTCCAAGGTGCCTCTCCTTCTTCTCTGTCCCTACAAGACGGTTCCGGTCCGAAGACCCCTCGGCAGTGGCTTGTCAGCCCAGCATTTTGCGGAGCTTGTCAGAGCCCACTATTTCCCCGACTGTCTCACCATGACGCTTCCAGTTGAATCCAGGTAAGACCATCTTTGATGGTGAGATCAAAGTGATATTTATGGTGAGATTTAACAAATTAACAGAGTTGGAAGGGATCTTGTAGGTCATCTAGTCCAACCCCCCTGGTGTAGAAGACCCTACACCATTTCTGACAAATGGCAGTCCAATCTCTTCTTGAAAGTTTCCAGTGATGAAGCTCCCACAATTTCTGAAGGCAAGCTAATGGTTGATTGCTCTCACTGTCAGAAAATTTCTCCTTATTTCTAGGTTCAATCTTTCCTTGAGAATCAGTTCCCATCCATTATTCTTAGTCTGGTCTTTAGGTGGTTTGGAAAAATAGCTTGACCACCTCCTCTCTGTGACAGTTCCTCAAATATTGGAACACTACTATCATGTTTCACCTGGTTCTTGTCTTTATTAAACTAGCCATGCCCAGTTCCTGCAACCATTCATCATGTTTTAACCTCCAGTCCCCTAATCATCTTGGTTGCTCTTCTCCATTGTAGTGGAGGCAGCATCCAGGAATGGGTGTGTCTGTCTGTTAGCCAATAGGACTGAGACTGTCAAAGCTGTGAGGACATGCCTACACCAATGGTCCCCAGCTTTTGTCTCAGTCCTAGCTGTGGACAGACATGTGTTTTATTGGTCAACCTATTTCTGGATACCTTTTGGTGTTAGTTTGTTTATTTGGATCAGTTTTATTGAAAAAGTTTGCTCTGAAAGCCATCGCTTCATCCATGGCTTCCAGGCAACTCCTATGGCTCTGCCAGTGGCAGGTGGATGCCAAGCAAAAATGGCATCTAGCCTCTGCCCCATTCTCGGGGAAGCACCTTTTTGGAGAGTTGCTGAAGCTGCTGCTCGTGGAGACAAATGAGAAATGTAAGATCCTTCCATCTTTTTCATGACGGCAGAGTCACACCCTCAATATTTCAGGTGGCAGTCTTTCAGGGGGCCTGATGGGGGGGTTGATTCAGTTAGGGCTCAGCACCCATTCCAACCTAGGCAGGATCAGCAACAGGACAGGGCATGGAAATTCAAGCAGTTCCCACCCAGACAGCATTTCGAGGGGACGGGAGCCGTTCTTACCAGCACCAGCAAGAATTGCCTCATGATCCCTCTCACTGGGGGACACCTGGCCTGTTTTGCCAGGTGCTGGGAGGCATTATGGATGCATGGGTTCTGGAGACAGTCCATTTGGGCCTCTCTTTAGAATTCCTTTCTATCTCTTGCCCTGTTTCGGGCAACCAGATTAAAAGGGTCCTCATGGAAACTGTTATCCAACATCTATTGGATATCCATGCTGTTCAACCAGTTCCAGAGGCTGAGCAGGGGATGGGGTTTTATTCCATCCTCTTTGTAATTCCAAAAACCTCAGGGGGGGGATATAGGGCAATTCTAGATCTCAAAAGACTGAACCTCTGCGTTATTTACAAACGGTTCAAAATACATTCTCTTAGGTCCATTTTGGACGGTGTCAGGGAGGGCGATTTCCTCACCTCTATTGATTTAACTGAGGCTTATTTGCATATTGCCATCCTTCCAGGACATAGGTAGTATCTCCACTTCTGTTATGCAGGCTGGCTGTCAGCTCCCTAAAAGTGATACTGCCATTCAATTGGAAGAACGAGGAGACTTGGATTCTAATAGCATTGCCTGTGCCAACAGATATTTTACAACCTATATCCTGCCAAAGAGCCCTGAGATCCTCTTAACGCAGAGGAATGTTTATGATAGCCTGTTCTGCCCCAGCTATGGACCCCAAAGAATGCAGCACACAAAAAATCTGTACAAACCTTAGTTTACTAATTTAAATCAGTCTTTTCTGAACAAAGGCTGTTAATTTAACTTCATTAACAGCCGACAAGAATCCAAAGAATAATAACTCAATTCTGAGGCACAATATTTCAGATAACTGTAATCTTACTGTGGTTGGCAGAATGCCCAGAAGCAATTTGCAGGAAAACTGAAAAGAGAGAAACAAGAGCCGAATCAAACGTTTTCTGGAATCAAGATGTAAAGGAATGTGAACAAAGTTGTTTCCTGCAAATTGCATCAGTCGTTGTCCTTCCTTAAATAGGCTAGGGGAGTGGCCAATTAGCCCCAAGCCTTTTTAAAAAAAATAATACTTTATTGATTTTAAAAAGAGAAAAAATTTTTAAAAAGAAAACATCAAATCTCCAATAACATCTGAGGTGTCGTGCGGTTACATATTTACATTATGTACATATCAAGGATCTTCAAATCTATCATTATTAAAAATAGGCATATCCTTATAGTCTCATTCTATTATTCCACCATTTGTACCACCTTTCCCATACTGCCTTAAATTTTGAGTTCTCATCGTCTTTAAGAACACTTGTTAATTTTGCCATTTCTGCGCATTCTAGGATTTTATTTATTATTGTCATCTCTGGAGGGGTTTGTTTGTCTTTCCAGTATTTTGCAAAGGTTAGTCTGGCCGCTGTTATAACATGTATAATTAATTGTATCTTGTCCTTAGAGAGTCCATCTCCCATCATTCCTAATAAAAAGGTTTCTGGGGAAAGTTTTATGTCTTCTTCCACTATTTCTCGTAGCCAAATTCGTATTTTTGTCCAAAACTTTTTTGTCTCCGGGCAGGACCACCACATATGAAAGAAGGTGCCAACCTCCTTTCCACACTTCCAACATATTGCTGAGGCACTAGGGAATATTTTTGCTAGTCTAGCTGGAGCTAGATACCATCTATGAAATATTTTATAATGATTCTCCCTATAAATTGCTGATTTGGTGAGATTATAATTTCTGTTCCAAGCCTCCTCCCAGTCATTGAAATTTAGTCTATAGCCAATGTTTTTTTCCCAAATGCTTAGCTGATTCCTAGCTATTCCTTCTGCTCTTTCCTCGCCTAATAAAAAGTTATAGAATCTCGCTAGCATTTTCTTTTCAGTCCCCAACATAATTTTATCCAAATTGTTGTACTTCATCTCTATGCCGAATTGATCCCTATCTTTTTGATATCTAGAGCTTATCTGCAGGTAGCTCCACCAATGTAAATTGAAACCTTGATTACTTAATATTTCTCATGATTTAAGAATACCATTTTCATCTAATATATCTTTGTACGTGCCAAATTTCAAGATATCCCTTTTATTAGAGGTCAAAGCCTCCATAATTGAGAGCCAGATCGGTACTTTCATATAAAATCTTTGTCTAATTTCTTCCTATGTTTGAATCAGGGTCTCCCTTAATTTGTGTTTGTGGAAATGTGAGTTTTTTTATTCTTTGGGCCCCATAAATAGGCGTGCCAGCCTGCCTGCAGATCGTGGCCTTCTAACGTCAGAATTCTCTTGTTTTGTAGTGAAACCCAATCTTTGATCCATACTAATTTGGCCGCCTTCTGATATGCTTCCCAATCGGGTAATCCAAAGCCACCCATGTTTCTTTTCCCTTGCAGTGTTTGATATGCAATCCTTGCCTTCTTCCCTTATTCCATCCTCTTTGTAATTCCAAAAACCTCAGGGGAGGGTGGGGTATAGGGCAATTCTAGATCTCAAAAGACTGAACCTCTGCGTTATTTACAAACGGTTCAAAATACATTCTCTTAGGTCCATTTTGGACGGTGTCAGGGAGGGCGATTTCCTCACCTCTATTGATTTAACTGAGGCTTATTTGCATATCGCCATCCTTCCAGGACATAGGTAGTATCTCCACTTCTGTTATGCAGGCTGGCTGTCAGCTCCCTAAAAGTGATACTGCCATTCAATTGGAAGAACGAGGAGACTTGGATTCTAATAGCATTGCCTGTGCCAACAGATATTTTACAACCTATATCCTGCCAAAGAGCCCTGAGATCCTCTTAACGTAGAGGAATGTTTATGATAGCCTGTTCTGCCCCAGCTATGGACCCCAAAGAATGCAGCACACAAAAAATCTGTACAAACCTTAGTTTACTAATTTAAATCAGTCTTTTCTGAACAAAGGCTGTTAATTTAACTTCATTAACAGCCGACAAGAATCCAAAGAATAATAACTCAATTCTGAGGCACAATATTTCAGATAACTGTAATCTTACTGTGGTTGGCAGAATGCCCAGAAGCAATTTGCAGGAAAACTGAAAAGAGAGAAACAAGAGCCGAATCAAACGTTTTCTGGAATCAAGATGTAAAGGAATGTGAACAAAGTTGTTTCCTGCAAATTGCATCAGTCGTTGTCCTTCCTTAAATAGGCTAGGGGAGTGGCCAATTAGCCCTAAGCCTTATTCTCAAGGAGACCTCCTCCTGAGGAGCCACTCCTGCCTTTTCGCAGCTTTGCACGCTTGTGCATTGAGAAGAGGCTCCTCCTCTTCTTCCTCTTCACTTATGGGAGCTTCTGGAGGTTCTGAAGGCCCTGGATGAATCCCCACCTCTGGCACCACATCTTCTCCAGCCTCCTAATTGTCTGACTCGAGTGCCAACTGCACAGGCTGCTGGCACAGCACACCAGCCTCCTCGCTGTCAGAATCAGCTACTAACTGCACAGGCCACTGACGGGCCACAACATAGCCATGTGGGTTGTTTCACTTTAAAAGATAATGGTGTGAATGCATGGTTGCTCGGGTTCTCAGGGAAACTAGTAAAGAAAACATCTTCACACTTGTGTATTGGCTAAAATCTGCTTTCTGACTTATAGGGTAGGGTCTCTACTGCTTTAATCCTACTTGTCTTGCCTAAGGGTATTCAGATCTTCAAACTGGGCTGTTATCACTTCTGCTTAATAAAATGATTCTTTTGAACTATTACATTTCAAGAGTTTTTACTTTCTTAAGTTGGGAGGAGAGGCAATCCTTACAGAAAGCAAGATCTACAAAATGGTCAATCCAGAGAAGCAATCTTCATTCTACTGAGGGGACCTTGCAAACCATGTCTGAATGAAGCAGAGAACTGGGCGAAGCCGATTGCTGGGGGGAGATATCAACCACCATCCAGTCAGATGCCTGTTTCATACACCCCATCGAAGAGGATGAGGTAACCCTGGAGAATCCTGAAAAGCCCCGCTGATCAATTGGCATTGGGAAGAAAGATAGCTGGGATGAGAGAACCAGAGGAGGTACGCTCAGCCGTGGCAACCGAAAACCAGGGTGGAAACTGGAACTAGAAGCCCTTGCTGACCAGGGGGACTAACTGAAGCACCACTGAGAAGGATTGTCTGAAGAGGCATATAACCCAATTGGTGATGGAAACTTTGGAAAATCTCAAAATCTGAGGGGAGCCAGGGCAACAACCAAAGGGCGTGGAAAGGGCAGCAGTCGTGGATGATGCCACGGGAGGCACCCCCCTTCTGGAGCCTGCCTATTGAGCAGATGGCACAGCAGCAGCAGGAGAAGACCCAGCAAACCCTCCTCCCCTCAGGCAGCACGCGCATAGGTGCCCATCCCCAACCAGCCCCAAGTCTTTCAACTGGAAAGAGAAACTCCTTCCCTTGGGGTGAAGTTTGATGGGAATCTGCAGAAATTAGGATTCTTTGTGGCACACGTGCTAACCTACGTGCAAGAGTACGGGCGTGATTTCCAAACCCAAGGATCCCGAGTTTGAGTTGTGACCCTAGCCCTAGAGGGTGCTGCTGCCAGATGGATGGTGACCCTGCATAACGCCAATGCCCCAGAACTGCGGGATTTCAACTGTTTCATAATAGCCCTGCAGTGACGGTTTGAGGACTCAATAGCAGATCGCAAGGCACGCGACCGCATTAAGATGGTAAAGCAGGGACAACGGCCAGTAGCAGAGTATACTGAAGAATTCTGGGATCTCACGTGTCATGTGAACTGGATGGAAGATATTTTGGTGAGTTGTTTCAAGGACAGGTTGAGTGATGATCTATACAATGCCTATGTGACCCGAGGTGCACCGAATCACCTACATGAATGGTATGTCACCGCTGAAGAAGCTGAGATTGATATGGCCAGAAACCAGTAGCGAGCAGGGTGAGCATGGAAGAAATCCTGACTGCAATGGAAGCAAGAGCCCCTCAAACCACAAACCGCATTCTCTCCGAAATTTGTTTCTCAATTTGTTTCAAGTGTGGAAAAGAGGGGCATCGAGCTGCAGAGTGTTGTTTGCAAACACCCACATAGAACCACCCACCAGGGGAGAACCCTGCAAAACCAGGCCAGCGTGGCAAGGAGACTGCCCTGAGGAGCAGGGAGACCATAGAATTTCCATTCCCCCCCCACTCTTTGGGGAAGAAACCCTGGTATCTCAGCAGAAGGAATCACACTCATTCGGAAGCGATCCAGATGATGAACCACTGGTAAGCAAACTGATTAAACCGCTTACCCTCCCCTTAAGACTATTCATCCCAAACTGGGACAGGGAGATAAATATCTCCATTCTAGTCGATTGAGGGTGCACCCATTGCTTGATCAACCCAACCCTAGTAAGGAAGTTGGGGATTAACATAAAAAAGCTGAAAAACCCCATTGCTTTCTGCCAACTAGATGGGTCAATAGCAGGAGGGGAGCCAGCTTCTTTTGCCACCGAGCCTCTACATATAGGCATCAGAAGCCATGAGGAAATGCTTATATTTATAGTGGCACCTGGCATGGAATGGCCATTAGTTCTGGGCCTTGCATGGCTGAAAAACTGGGACCCCAAAATCAATTGGAAACAAGGCATCATAAAATTTCAGATGCATGTGACTTTTGCTGAGAATCCACATAAAGGAACTGAGGGGACAGAGAATCGAGAAACAGCCATGCCTGGTCATGCCATGCCAACTGAGGGCATACCCATAGAATACAAGGATTTGGCTGAGGTTTTTAGCGAAAAAGCCTCGGATGAACTTCCTCCCCATCGTGCCACCAACTGTGTGATAGAAATCTTACCTGGCACTAAACTCCCTAAACCCAAGATGTACAGCATATCACCGAGGGAGTTGGAAGAGCTGAGAACATTTATTGAAAAAAACCTAGCAAAGGGTTTCATCGAGCCAGCCCAACCAAAAATCGCAGCTCCGGTGCTATTTAGAGAGAAAAAAGATGGCTCAAAATGTCTCTGTGTTGATTTTCGTATTCTGAACGCGATCAGTGTGGAGAACATGTATCCCCTCCCCCTTATGAAAGATATGTTAGCACACCTCGCTAAAGGCAAAAAATTTTCAATGCTGGATTTAAGGGAGGCTTACTACTGTGTCAGAATTAAGGAGGGGGAGGAATGGAAAACAGCATTTAACACCCCTCTCGGGTGCTACCAATTCAAGGTGCTCCCCTTTGGGTTACAAGGAGCCCCTGCAGTGTTTATGCAGTTAATAAATGAAGTGCTACATCAGCATTTGTATAAGGGGGTCCTGGTCTACTTGGACAACATTTTAATCTATACCGAGACCAAAGCTGGACATGTAAAACTAGTCAGGGCGGTTTTAAACAAACTCCACTCTGCCAAACTTTATGCTAAACTTTCTAAATGTGAAATCCACCAAGAGAAGATTGACTATTTGGGGTACCGCATTTCACACCAGGGCATAGAAATGGATCCTCTAAAAGTGCAGGCTGTACTTGATTGGGAGCGTCCACGCATGCGTAAACAGTTACAAAGCTTCCTGGGTTTTGCCAACTTTTACCGCCAGTTTATCCCCACATTTGCTCAGATTGCGCTCCCCATCACCAAGCTCTTAAAAACAAAGGGGGAGGGCAACCCTAAACCGAAGCAGTCGTTGAACTGGACTATGGAATGCCAGGCGGTGTTGTGGCCCATCAGCAGCCTGTGCAGCTAGTAGCTGATTCTGACAGCGAGGAGGCTGGTGTGGTGCTCCGCCAGCAGCCTGTGCAGCTGGCACTCGAGTCAGACAATGAGGAGGCTGGAGAAGACGTGGTGCCAGAGGTGGGGATTCAGCCAGGGCCTTCAGAACCTCCAGAAGCTCCCTTGTGAAGGGATGAAGCTCCAGAAGCTCCCTAAGTGAAGAGGATGAAGAGGAGGAGCCTCTTCTCAATGCACGGGCGCGCAGGGCTGCGAAAAGGCAGGAGTGGTTCCTCAGGAGGAGGTCTCCTTGAAAGTAAGGCTTGGGGCTAATTGGCCACTCCCTTGGCCTATTTAAGGAGGAATGCCGACTGAAGCAATTTGCAGGGAACAACTTCGTTCACATACCTTCGTGTCTTGTCTTGCTTATCTTATCAACTTTGTTCAAATTGCTTCTGGGCATTCTGCTAACCACAGTAAGCTTTCAGTATTATTCTTTGAATTCTTGGTGGCTGTTAATGAAGTTAATTAACAGCCATTGTTGTAAAAAACTGGTTTATTTAGTAAACTAAGGTTTGAACGGGCTTTGTGTGTGCTGTGTTCTTTGGGTTCCGTAGCTGGGGCAGAACAGGCAGCATTTGAAAAACTTAAACAGCTATTCTCGGCAGAACCAATTCTAAAACACCTGGACATGGAGAAACCATTTGTCATACAAGCAGATGCCAGCAATGTGGCAATAGGAGTGGTCCTGCTTTAGAAAAATGAGCAAGACCAACTAGAACCATGTGCTTACACATCCAAAAAGTTGAATGAGACTGAGCAAAGGTGGGCCATTTGGGAGAAAGAGGCTTATGCAGTTCGTTGGGCATTGTTAACCTGAAGACACTTCCTAGAAGGCAATAAGACCCCTTTTGAAGTCTGGACTGATCATAAAAATCTAGAAGCCCTAAAGACCCCAAGGAAACTCTCCCCAAAACAAGTACGATGGGCTCAGTACTTTAAATGGTTTGATTTTACTCTAAAATACCTCCCCGGGGGGAAAGACTTTCTGGCAGATGCGCTGTCCAGAAAACCACAATACAATAGTGTGAAGTCAGACGTAATCAAATCCATAGTACAAAACAATCAACTAGCCGCTAAAGTTGTTAAGGAATTCGCAGAGCAACCCTTGAGTAGCAAGGGTGTGCACATGAAAGCAATTGAGAGTAGTTA
The DNA here is from genome assembly GCF_059756535.1 of Pantherophis guttatus. Classification (NCBI taxonomy): domain Eukaryota; kingdom Metazoa; phylum Chordata; class Lepidosauria; order Squamata; family Colubridae; genus Pantherophis; species Pantherophis guttatus. Next base: position 82,314,895 of record NC_142066.1, read on the forward strand.
AGAATAAACACAGCCAACACACAGATACACTGAGTTGTGTTTACTTTTAGGAAATAGTAATAAGGCACAGTCCAATAAACAGTCCAGGTCATACACAGATAAAGCAGTAGATAGTAAAACAACAGTCCAGGGATAATCCAATAACAAAGTCTTCTTACCAGTCGTCGTATTAACAGTTCTTCAGTATTTGCAAACAGTAGCAAACAGAGATGTTTGACAGCATAAACAGCAAAGAGCATCAAAAAGACAAACCATGTTTCTAGCTCCCTCTTAAGAACATTGGCTACAGAGCTAACCAATCAGGACACAGTATGATGCAATACGGCAATACAGCAGTCTTAAAGCTATATTGATGGTTTATATATTGCCAACCCAACACGTTAGGTAATCATCATTTCCTAATAAAAGTAATCACAAGATCCCAGGCAAAACAAGAAATATTGATGAACAATGACACCACCCAAACTTTTAAACACCAATGAATGGTTTTTGAACCATAAATCCAGCTGTCTAATGAAAGAAGACTTGGCTTGGGTGGGAGGGAAGTTGGATGTTCCAAACAGCCAAAGACTATGCTTAATGGTAAGGTGCCACGACTCCAAATTAGCTGGACATTTTGGGTTTGTGAAAACTTTACACCTAATTAAAAAACAATTTTGGTGGCCATCACTAAAAAAGGACATAGAAAGCTATGTAGCTAGCTGCCCCATTTGTGCAGCAGCAAAAAGACATCAGGGGAAAACCCCAGGTCTATTGCAGAAAGTAGCTGAGCCTTCAGCGCCATGGAGAGAGATTGCTATGAATTTCATTGTAGAATTGCCAAACAGCAAGGAAAATATTGTTATTTGGGTCTGACAGACCTGTTTTCAAAACAAGTACATTTTATACCTTGCCAAAAGATCCCAACTGCTAAAAGTTTAGCCAAATTATTCCTAATACACATTTATCGACTTCATGGAGCTCCACAAAGGATCATCTCCGACAGAGGGGTTCAATTCACTTACAAAATTTGGAGAGCATTTTTGGACTTACTTGGTACTGTAAGGGGTTTTTTTTTTGTTTGTTTGTTTGTTTTTTGAATTTGTATACCGCCCTTCTCCCTGAGGACTCAGGGCGGTGAACAGCCAAATAAAAACATCAAATACAAATATTAAAATACAGTTAAAAAATATATATAAATTTCGCCCCATTAATTAAAACAATAAACAAAACAATTAAAAACACTTAAAAAGAATTAGGCCAGCCCGGCTTGTTGGAAAAGGAAGGTTTTAAGGGCACGGCGGAAGGCACTGAGGTCATGGATTCTCCTTATCTCAGGGGGCAACTGATTCCAGAGGGTGGGAGCCCCCACAGAGAAAGGCCCTCCCCCTGGGGGTCACCAGCCTGCATTGTTTGGCTGATGGCACCCCAAGGAGGCCCTCTCTGTGAGAGCGCAGGGGTCGATGGGAGGTCGTCGGTGGCAGCAGGCGGTCTCGGAGATAGCTAGGCCCTAAGCCATGGAGCGCTTTAAAGGTGTTAACCAACACCTTGAAGCGCACCCGGAAGACCACTGGGAGCCAGTGCAGCTCGCGCAGGAGCGGTGTTACATGGGAGCGCCATGCTGCTCCTGTCACTACCCGCGCTGCTGCGTTCTGGACCAGTTGGAGCCTCCGGGTGCTCTTCAAGGGGAGCCCCATGTAGAGAGCATTACAGTAATCAAGGCGAGAGGTCACGAGGGCATGAGTGACTGTGCACAGGGAATCCCGATCAAGAAAGGGCCGCAACTGGCGGATCAGGCGAACCTGATAAAAGGTCCCCCTGGTTACAGCCGTCAGATGTTCCTCCAAGGACAGCTGCGTATCCAGGAGGACTCCCAGATTGCGAGCCCTCTCTGTGGGGGCCAAAGACTCGCCCCCAATAGTCAGTGATGGAGTCAACTGACTATATCGGGATGCCGGGAACCACAGCCACTCAGTCTTGGAAGGGTTGAGCTTGAGCCTGTTCCTCCCCATCCAGATCCGTACAGCTTCCAGGCACTGGGACATCACTTCAAGGGCATCATTGGGGTGGCCTGGGGTGGAGATGTACAGCTGAGTATCATCAGCGTACTGGTGGTATCTCACCCCAAAGCCACGGATGATCTCGCCCAGCAGCTTCACATAAATGTTGAACAGGAGGGGCGAGAGGACCGACCCCTGAGGCACTCCACATATAAGAGGCCTCGAGGTCGACCTCTGCCCCCCTGCCAACACGAACTGCGACCGGTCGGAGAGAAAGGAGGAGAACCACCGTAACACGGTGCCCCCCATCCCCAACTCTTCCAACCGGTGCAGCATGATACCATGGTCGATGGTATCAAAAGCCGCTGAGAGGTCTAACAGGACCAGAACAGAGGAGCAACCCCTGTCCCGAGCCCTCCAGAGATCATCAACCAACGCGACCAATGCCATTTCCGTGCTGTGCCCAGGCCTGAAACCAGACTGGAACGGATCCAGATAGGATGTTTCCTCCAGGAATTGCGGAAACTGTCGCGCGACCACACTCTCAACAACCTTCGCCAGAAAGCGAAGGTTGGAGACAGGATGATAGTTAGCCAATATTGCCGGATCCAGGGACGGCTTCTTGAGGAGAGGCCTCACCACCGCCTCTTTCAAGGCTGCGGGGAAGTGACCCTCACTCAATGAAGCGTTGATAACACCCTGGAGCCAGCTTCGTGTAACCTCCCGGGAGGCCAGTACCAACCAGGAGGGACACGGGTCCAGTAAACATGTGGCCACACTAAGTCTCCCCAAAATCCTGTCCACATCATCGGGAGTCACAGCATCAAACTCCTCCCAGATAACATTCTCAAGACTATTCCTCGTCACCCTGCCCTGATCTACCCAGTCAGAGTCCAAGTCCCCCCGGATCTGAGCGATTTTGTCATACAGGTATTGTCCGAAATCCTCCGCCCTGCCTTCCAAGGGATCCTCCCGCGCTCCCAGATGGAGCAGGGAGCGGGTTACCCTGAACAGGGCTGCCGGACGATTCCCTGATGATGCAATAGAGGCGGAAAAGTAATTACACTTTGCCGTCTTTATCGCCACTAGGTAGGTCTTAATATGCGACCTTACCAGTGTTCGGTCAGATTCAGCGCAACTGGCCCTCCAACCGCTCTCTAGGCGTCTTTTCCGGCGTTTCATCTCCCTCAGCTCCTCGGTGAACCAAGGAGCCGCGAGGGATCGACAGCGGGTCAGAGGCCGCAAAGGCACGACTCGATCCAAGGCCCCACCAGCCGCCCGATCCCAGGCAGCTACCAGGTCCTCGGCCGAGTCCTGTACCAGATCATCAGGAATTGGCCCAAGCTCCATCTGGAACCTATCAGGATCCATCAGGCGCCTGGGGCGGACCCATCTAATTGGGACCGCCTCCCTGCGGCGGGGTGTAGCGGTACGAAGGTCCAGACGAAGGAGTGAGTGATCTGACCATGACAAGGGTTCCATGTCTATATCCCCTATAACAAGATCACTCAACCACTGGCCAGAGACAAAAATCAAGTCTAGAGTGTGTCCCCCCCCCCATGAGTGGGGCCACGAACTAACTGGGTCAGGTCCATGGCCGTCATGGAAGCCATGAACTCCCGAGCCATCCCAGACGTTTCACCAACGGATGGCAAGTTGAAATCACCCATGACCATAAGCCTGGGTGTATCAACTGCCACCGTGGCTATCACGTCGAGTAGCTCAGGCAGGGCTGCTGCCACGCGGCAGGGAGCCAGGTACGCAAGCAGCAAGCCCATCTGAACCCCATGACCCCATCTCACGAAGAGGGACTCACATCCGGCAGTCTGAGGCACAGTGGTCTCCCTCGGGCCAAGACCTTCTTTAATAATAACCGCCACCCCCCCGCCCCTCCCCTGGGCTCTCGGCTGATGGAATGCTCTGAAACCTGGTGGGCACATCTCGACCAGAGGGACTCCTCCCTCCGGTCCCAACCAGGTCTCTGTAATACCAGCCAGGTCCGCTCGCCCCTCCTAGATAAGATCGTGAATGAGGGGGGCCTTATTTACCACAGACCTAGCGTTGCACAGCATCAGCCGCAGGCCCAGGTCCTGAGTATCTAAGCCACCTAGTATCCGAGGGGAGCTTTGGGGGCCGGGGCGCGCAATTGCTCTCAAACAGCAAGTGCGCGTCCCCAACACATGATGTGGCCCCCTGCTCCCGCCATATCTGCCCCTCCCAACCACCGTGCAGATGGTATTTCCCTCATTGGGATAGCCCTCCGCCCCCTCCCCATTCCCTCGTCCAGTGTCCTCCAAACCATTACCCCGTGCCGGGCTCGGCTCTGACCTTGGTGGATTACCCCCCCCCCATCCCCTTTGGTCGTCCTCCCAGTTCCCCTTAAAAAATTATTAAAAACCCTAATTAAAAAACCCCTTAATCCCCGCTTTGAAACATGCCACCTCTCAGGGCTCCAAAACCCATCCTTAAGGTAGGCCTTTGATAACATGGAAGGCCATCGCCGCGAGAGGGGGGCATCTCGCAGCGCAAGCAGGTCTGCTGAGGTATAAGCCATACATAAATGAGAGGTAGAAAGTCTGGTCAGGAGTTTGATGAATAGTCTAAGATATTGGAGCAAGATGGACCTCAAAGCCGGTGGGCTGGACTCCACTGCCCTCTCACTGCAGTGGGAGGAGTCCCGTGTCAGTTCATCAAAATTGGAGGTAAGGATCCAAGCCACCCTCTCATGGTGGCTAGCCCAGATGGAAAGGGCTTAGGAAAGTTAGATGGTCTATTCCTCCGTTGGTGAAAGGCAACAACTCCCTCAGCTCCCGCATGACAATTGCCCAAACACCCTCCAGCTTGGGGCACAAGATGAAAAAGGAGCCAAACCATAGAGGCATGATGATATTGAACCCGCGGGAGAGAAGATATTCAAAAGGGAGGGATAACATACAGCTGGATACAGTCTGGAGGCGGGGAGCCGAAGACCAAGTCAAAGGCATGGGGGGGAAGGAGAGATCAATCGAGGCGACCAGATGACCAGTTTTTGTTTGTTTGTTTGTTTTTTTGCCGCACTCCAGCCTCTCCAACCCCCAGAACCTCATAAATCCCCCTGATTGTATCTCCCGCTTCCAGACTCCAGCCCCCAGGTCAGATGGTCTAATCCATGTATAGATGGTAAGGCCAGAAACAAAGCGGCCATATCTCCCCCCCCTTCTTCAGTACTAAGCACCAGGCCGCTGCCATCGTCTCGCCATTGAGCCACAGCTGCCATTGCCGCCTCAGCTGCCATCGTCGACGCCGTCCGGAAACCGGCCCCTCAGCACATCCCAGGACCACCGGAACAACATCCAGGGCCTGGGAGAGAAGGGCCCGCTCCATGCCGCCGCCGCTGCTGCTCTGGCCTCCGCGGCCTCCGGCGCAGAAGAGGCTGCCATCCTCCTGCGTTGGCTCCGCCCAGCCGCAATATTCCGGGGGCGAAAAAGCCCTCAACAGGCTGGGCAGAGGCTCCCACAGCTGGGGGCAGGGCCGCCCCGGCCTCCACGGCCTCCGCGGCCTCCGTCGCAGAAGAAAACTGCCGCACCCAGGCCGCCATCCTCCCGCAGCGCCTCTCGCGTCGGCTCCGCCCAGCCGCAATGCTCCGGAGGGCGAAAAAGCCCTCAACAGGCTGGGCAGAGGCTCCCACAGCTGGGGCTGGGGCTGCAGGTGGTCAAGTCAGCTCCCCAGACCCCCAAATGACCAGAAACCGTCCCATCATCGGACGGGTCTTACACGAACAGCGCCATCTTGGGGCATGCGCAGAAGACTCTGGGTTGAGCTCCTCTCACCACCAGTCTACTAATGGAAATTCTGAAACTTTGAACTCGGTGCTAGAACAATATTTAAGATGTTTTATTAATTTTCAACAGGATAACTGGACTGAACTTTTGCCTTTTGTTGAAGTTGCATTTAATAATGCTGTACATCAAGCACTGGGTTTATCCCTTTTAGAGTAGCGACAGACCAGGATTTCAGTCCCATGCCTGAACTACCCATAGAAGAACCCACCATCCCCTCACTTAAGGAATGGATGGATAATTTGCAAAACACATGGCCAGTGGTTAGATTAGCATTAAAGGAAGCTAGAGACTCTTTTAAAATTCAAGCTGACAAGAAAAGGATGGAACCCAAACCTTTTCATGTTGGAGACAGAGTATACTTATCTACAAAATTCCTGAAATCATTACAACCATCAAACAAACTAGGGCCAAAGTTCAATGGACCTTTCCCCATCACTAGAGTCATCAATCCAGTAGCAGTTGAACCACTCCTTTCAAAAACACTCAGGCAAGTCCACCCAATATTTCATATTAGTTTACTCAAGTGAGAAGTAATCTCATCCCTCAGACCACCTGCATTTACACTACCTGTTCCCATCATGATTGAAGGTGAACAACACTTTAAAATCAAGGAAATCCTTGACTCTAGGATCCACAGAGGGAAAATCCAATACTTAGTTGCTTGGAAACATTTACCATCAGCACACAACGAAAGGCTAAACACCATGTTAGGGCTCCAACCTTACTGAGAAAATTTCACTCCCAATACCTTGTTAATATACTATCATGAAATTTTGTTTATATTTGTTTTTTTTTTTACAGGTGGACCCTTTCATTTTCTAAGGAGGGTAGCATGTCAGATCCCTAAAAGTGATACTGCCATTCACTTGGAAGAAGGAGACTAGGATTCAATTTACTAGCATTGCCTGTGTCAACAGATATTTTCCAACCTATATCCTGGCGCCAAAGAGCCCTGAGATCCTCTTAACGTAGAGGAATGTTTATGATAGCCATGTGGGTTACTTCACTTTAAAGGATAACAGTGTGAATGCATGGTTGCTCGGGTTCTCAGGGAAACTAGTAAAGAAAACATCTTCACACTTGTGTATTGGCTAAAATCTGCTTTCTGACTTAAAGGGAGGGGTCTCTACTGCTTTAATCCTACTTGTCTTGCCTAAGGGTATTCAGATCTTGCTTTAAATTGGGTTGCTATCACTTCTGCTTAATAAAAGGATCCTTCTGAACTATCATGTTTCAAGAGTTTTTACTTTCTTAAGTTGGAAGGAGAGGCAATCCTTACACCGGCACTATCAGTACAGGGCCTTGCCTTTTGGCCTCTCATCAGCACCTAGGGTATTCATGAAGGTGTTGGCGGTTTTAGTGGCTTACCTTCGTGCTCGTCCCATGCGTGTCCAGTGTTATTTGGACGACATCCTGATCCAATCTGCCTCTTAAAGAACAGGCATGTGCAGACCTCAATGTCACCATGCAGGTGCTTCAGGAGCACGGGTTTTCTATCAATCTAAAAAAGAGTCATTTGGCACCAACAACCAGGTTGCTGCATTTAGAAGTGGAGATTGACACCATTGCACACAGGATATACCTTTCCCAGGAACTTCAGGCGAGCCTAGTTGAACTAGTGAATCAAATCAGGGGGGCTTGTTCAGTGCCTCTGGTGACTCTTTCGCGACTTCTGGGCAAGACGGTGTCCTGCATTTCAATCATGCCATGAGTGCACTTGCACGCCAGGTCTGTCCAGTGGTTTATTCTCCCTTATCTTTTATTTATTTATTTTTTTTATTGAAAAGTTTTACAAAGAAGAAACACAAAAATTTCCCCCTTCCATATTCCCCCCACCCTTTCCCCCCCTTCATCCCACCCTCCCCCCCAGACTTCCCAGAGCAAAATACAAGGTATTTCATTTAATCAGTCATAAACTAGATTAATCTACTTATCCTCAAAGTACTAACTCCCCCCCCTCCGAAACCTTAACTTCACTATAGATAACCTAATATTTCTAATACTAACATTCATTCATAAGCTATTTGATATTTTCTTGTCTGATACTTATTTTGAATATAATCAATCCATCTTCTCCATTCTGATACCTATCTTTCTTGCATGTGGTCCTTCAAGTACGCTGAGATTTTCGCCATTTCTGCTAGGTTTGTTACTTTCAATATCCACTCTTCAATAGTAGGCAAAGAGTCCTTCTTCCAATATTGAGCTACCAGCAGCCTAGCTGCTGATATTAAGTTCAAAATCAATTTAGTCTCTGAAACTGTACAGTCCATAGTTATACCCAATAGAAACAATTGAGGAGTAAATTTCAACCTTCTTTTCAAAATGTTCTGCATCACCCACCAAATTTTTATCCAAAATGCCTTGATTTTCTTACAAGTCCACCATATATGATAATAGGTTGCATCAGTACATTCACATCTCCAACATTTAGCTTGCAAATTCGAGTACATACATGATAATTTTTTAGGATCTAAGTGCCATCTGTAAAACATTTTATAAAAATTCTCTCTCAAATTTTGTGCTTGCATAAATTTAACATTTCTGACCCAAATCTTTTCCCACGTTTCCATCATCACTGGTTCCTGAAAGTTTTGTGCCCATTTTATCATACAGTCCTTAACCAATTCCGTTTCTGAGTCTATTTCCAATAATGCATTATACAACCTTTTAATATGCATCTGACTTTGATCTCTAATCTGTTTCACCAGATTTTCCTCATTTTGCATAACACCAATTTTTTGATCCTCCCTCCATCTAGCTTGAAGCTGACCATATTGAAACCAAGTATAAATTACCCCTTCTTCTTTTAATTCATCTAAAGGTTTCAGTTGCAACTTACCCCTTTCCAAAAGAAGAAGCTCTTTATAAGTAATCACCTCTGTTTTTTGCTCTATACTTATATTTTCTATTGCATGTCTGGGATTTGCCCATATAGGTATCTTATAGTTCAGCTTATATTGGTACTTTTTCCAAACCCTCAACAATGCATTTCTGGGTATATGACCCTTAAACACTTTATCCACTTTTTTTTTCATATAACAAATAAGCATGCCATCCATATAACAAATCATAATCTTCTATATTTAACATTCTTTCTTCAGTTAAGTTAAACCAATCACTAATTTGTGATAAAGCTGCTGCTTCATAATACAATCTTAAATTAGGCATTTTAAGACCTCCTCTCACGTACATCCAGTATAATTTTCAGTTTCACTCTTGGTTTCTTCCTAGCCCAGATAAAAGTATTAACCCCTTTCTGCCATTCCATCAGATTTCCATCTTTTTTAAGCACTGGTATCATTTGGAACAAAAATAAAAACCTAGGTAATACATTCATTTTTATTGCTGCTATCCTTCCCAGTAGTGATAGTTGTAACTTTTTCCATTTTTCCATTTCTTTCTGTACTTTTTACCAAAGAATTTCATAATTATTTTTAAACAATTTTGTATTTGAGGCTGCAATATATACTCCTAGATACTTAACCTTTTTAACTACTTCAAACCCCGTTATTCTTCCTAAATCTTCTCTTTGAGTTAAGGTCATATTTTTAGTTATCATCTTTGTCTTGTGTAGATTTACTTTAAATCCAGATACTTTGCCATATTGAGCTACTATGTCCAGCATATAGGGAGCCACTTCTATAGGTTGAGATAAAGTAAGAACCAGGTCATCTGCAAACGCTCTTAGTCTATAATCCTGCTGTCTAATTACAATTCCTTTTATTTTGTCAGAATCATGTAACTTATTGAACAAAACTTCTAAAGTTAAAATAAACAACAATGGAGACAAGGGACAACCCTGCCTCGTACCTTTCTCAATTTTAAACACATCTGTTAAACCTCCATTAATTATTATTTGTGCTGTTTGTTCCTGATATATTGCTCTGATTGAATGTATGAAATACTCCCCAAAGTGCATTTTTTCTATTATTTTAAACAGGAATTGCCAGTTCAATCGATCAAATGCTTTCTCTGCATCCAAGAATATGAACGCTGCAGGGACCTGGTTATTTTTTCCCAAATATTCCAATAAGTTTATGATTTGCCTAACATTATATTTCATCTGCCTCCCTTTTATAAAACCTGACTGGTCATTGTGAATAACTTGTTGCATAACTGGCATTAATCTATTTGCTAATATCTTAGCAAAAATTTTACAATCTGTGTTCAAAAGTGAAATTGGCCTAAAATTTTCAGTTTTGATACAGTTTTGATCTTCCTTCGGAATCAATGAAACAAAAGCTGTTCTCCAAGAGGGTAGAATTCCTCCCCCTAATTGAATTTTACAAAGTAGAGCTCTAAACGGCTCTACCATTTCAAGCTGTAAGTTTTTATAATAAACAGCTGTTAGTCCATCTGTTCCTGGAGCTTTCCCTGTTTTTAACTGCTTAATTGCCGCCACAATCTCCTCAGAAGTTATTGGTTGATTCAATCCTTCCTTCTGTTCCGATGTTAATTCCAAAATATTCCCTTCCTTTAGATATCTATCTATATCTATACCTTGTATTGAGTCCCTAGGATATAACTTTGTTTAAAATTCCCAAAAAGCCTTTTTAATCATATTCTGTTGGTAAACTTCCTTACCTCTATATTCTATCTTACTAATGACTCGTGATTTCTGTTTTTTCCTCAACATGTAGGCCAACCATCTACCTGGTTTATTGGAATTACAAAATGTATTATGTTTAGCATATTGTAAACTAGTTGCCACCTGATCAGCCATTAACATATTAAATTGCCCTCTTAGTATATTTATTGTTTCTTTTACTTTCTTATTTCCTGGATTAGATATAAGTAATTGTTCTTTCTTTTTTATTTCTTCCTCTATCTCTTTACACTTCTTTTGTTGTTTTAATCTATATTTATTGTTCATATGTATTAAGATACCCCTCATTTAAGCCTTGCTAGCATCCCAGACCATTTCCATAGGAGTACCCTTATTCATATTAATAACAAAGAATTCTCTCATTTGTTTTTTAAGCTCCTTTACATTTTCTTCATATCTAAATAAGTTTTCATTTAACCTCCAAGACCTCCTTTCCGCCCTCTCCTGTTCAAATTCAACCCAAACCGGACTATGATCAGTTAAAGTTCTTGGACATATCTTTGTTTTCTTCACCCTGGAAATAAAATCATTTATAATTAGTATAAAATCAATCCTGCACATGTCCAAGATGGCGGATCTAGCCTGAGACGCTCCCAGTAGATGGGGTGATTTCTGGCAATTTCGGGAGGTTCCTGGGGCAATTATCCACCATGGCCCCCAGTCCTAGAAAAAGGAATCTTTCCCCGACCCATTGAGGGATTTTTTGCCCTCTGGAACATCGGGTAGAGGAAAAAAACGGCTGCTGAAGGCTCCGCGGGGTAACGGCAGTAGCGATTTGACTGGCGGCGCTTTTCTCGGCTTCTGGCATGGACCGACGGCAGCGGCAGCTCTGCGGTGGTGGCGGCGGTGGCGGCGGTGGTAATACGGTGGCTCCCCTGGATTCCTGGCCTCTCTGGGGCTTTTTTGAGGCTCCTGGGGACCCTGGAGTATGGTGGGAGCCATGGTGGAAGCGGCGCCGGCGCTGGCAGTGGGCGCGGGGCCGCTGGACGATGGCAGAGGCGAGGGGGCAGCAGCTGGCTGCTACCGAAGAGGACGCTATGGTGAGAGGCTGCTGGCTTCTATCTTGGAACCCTGGACCTGCTAGGGGGCGGCTTATTTCTGCTGGCCCACTTTCCTGCAGGAATCCGGAGGCCCCATTTGGAGACTGGGGCTGTAGACTGGGGGTATAAAAGGACCAAATGCTGGAAGACCTGGAAGACCTGGGGAGTGGGAGAGGTTGGAGGACAGCCGAGGGTTGGCCTTGGGCTGCCTCAGGCCATTCCCCCTCCCCCCCTTTTTGTTGGCCTGTATAGGCCTTATCATGGTCACCACCCCAGCTGCTTTCTTCCTTGCAAGCCATCTCCCTTCATCGCCTTCCGTGTGTCATCTATTCCCCGGGTTTACTATTCTGCCTTCTAGACTGGCTCTATTCCACCTATGCCCTTGATGGTGTGAAAATGGACAATTCTGATATGGATTCTGAGGGAGTCCAGTTCAACTGCCGTTTCCCTACCAGAGTGGATAGACTATCGAATCTCTCCATAGCCAATTCCATCTTGGCTAGCCATCGTGAGAGGATGGCCTGGAGAGAGCACCTTCTGAGTTTTGTTGAAATGGCACGAGACTTCTTCCACTGTCGTGAGAGGACAGTGGAGCCCAGTTTTTCCATGTCTTGAGTTGCTGCCTCTCCATGCCCTAGGACGATTAGACTATTCTATGGAACTTCAGCCAGATGATATTTCACCCTTTCCCGGTTCTTGATGCACTCGGCCACCGAACTCCTTGCGCTGCAAGACTCCCCCCTCTCGCAGGCCTGGCCCTCCACGTTATCGAGGGCCTACCTTGATGATGGATTTTGGAATCCCGAGAGATGGCATGCAGCGAAGAGGGGGTTGAGGGGTTTTTTATTTAAATTTTTAAAGAAAATTTTAAGGGGACCCGGGAGGAAGGGAGGGGGCTGTGAAAGTGGACCTGGGGGGGTCCAGATAGCTACTGAGCAGGGCGATAGGCTGATTGGCTGCAGCAGAGGGGTCAGGAAAGAAAATTTATCCGGGGAGCAGGGGGATAACAAGAAGGGCAATGCAATTGAAATAATGAGTGGGAGGGGCAGGTATGACGGGCGCAGGGGACCATATCATGTGTCGGGGGTGAGCATACACTGCTTACGAGCAATTGCGCACTCCGGTCCCCAATGTGCGACTCGTGGCCTGGGTTGTGCAGAGTCTCAGGCCCAGGGTCCACGGCTGATGTTGTGTAATGTCAGGTCGGTTGTTAATAAAGCCCCCCTCATCTGTGATCTTATATTGGAGGGGGGTGCGGACCTGGCAGGTATTACGGAGACCTGGTTGGGCCAAGAGGGGGGTCCCCCTCATTGAAATGTGCCCACCAGGTTTCCATGCATTTCATCAGCCAAGGGCCCAGGGGAGGGGTGGGGGAGTGGCGGTGATTATTAGGGAGAGTCTTTGTCCAAGGGAGACCACTGTTCCTCAGATAGCCGGATGTGAGTCCCTCTTTGTTAAGTGGGGCCGTGAGGTGCAGATGGGTTTGCTGACTGCGTACCTGGCTCCCTGCCACGTGGCAGCGACCCTACCCGAGCTACTCGACGTATCGCCGGGGTGCGGTGGATACCCCCAGACTTATTGTCATGGGGGATTTCAACCTTCCATCCGCGGATGAGACGTCACAGGTGGTTCGGGAGTTCATGGCTTTCATGACGGCCATGGACCTGACCCAGTTAGTTCAAGGCCCCACTCACATAGGAGGACACACTCTGGACTTGATTTTCATCTCTGGTCAGTGGTTGAATGATCTTGGTAGAGGGGACTTAGACATTAAACCCTTGTCATGGACAGATCATTCGCTCCTTCACTTGGACTTTCCTACCGCTTCCCCCTGCCGCAGGGAGACGGAACCGACCAAATGGTTCCATCCCAGGTGCCTGATGGATCCCAAAAAGTTCCTGATGGAGCTTGGGCCATTTCCTGAGACTCTGACACATGACTCGACTGAAGAGCTGGTGGCCACCTGGGAGAGTGCAGCCGCCAGAGCTTTGGATCGTGTCGTGCCTTTGCGGCCTCTGACCCGATGCCGATCTCAATTGGCTCCTTGGTTCTCTGAGGAGCTGAGAGAGATGAAGCGTCGGAAAAGACGCCTAGAGAGCATTTGGAGGACTAGTCATTCTGATTCCGACCGGACACAGGTGAGGTCTTATATCAAGACCTACCTAGTGGCGATAAAAGCGGCGAAATCTAACCATTTTCCCGCTCTTATCACATCTGCAGAGAACCGCCTAGCCGCCCTGTTTAGGGTGACCCACTCCCTTCTTCGGGGGGGAGTGCGGGAGGATCCCTTGCAGGGTCGAGCTGAGGATTTTGTGCAATTCCTGCACGATAAAGTCGCACGGATTCGGGAAGGCTTGGACTCCGACTGGGTGAGTCCGGGGGAGGAGACAAGGGTAGGTCTTGAGAATATTACCTGGGAGGAGTTTGATCCTGTGGCTCCCGAGGATGTGGACAGGGTTCTGGGTAGGATTAGTGCCGCCATATGTTTATTGGACCCGTGTCCCTCCTGGTTGGTACTGGCCACCCGGGAGGTTACACAAGGCTGGCTCCAGGGGATTATTACTGCTTCTCTGAGTGAGGGTGCCTTTCCCGCCGCCTTGAAAGAGGCGGTGGTGAGGCCCCTCCTCAAGAAGCCTTCCCTGGACCCGGCTGAATTAGCTAACTACCGTCCGGTCTCCAACCTTGGTTTTGTGGTGAAGGTTGTTGAGAGTGTGGTGGCACGACAACTGCCCAGGCACCTGGATGAAGCTATCTATCTAGACCCGTACCAGTCGGGCTTCAGGCAGGGGCACAGCACAGAAACGGCTTTGGTCGCGTTGGTGGATGATCTCTGGAGGGCTCGGGACAGGGGTTGCTCCTCTGTCCTAGTCCTATTAGATCTCTCAGTGGCTTTTGATACCATCGACCATGGTATCATGCTGCAGCGGTTGAGAGGGTTAGGAATAGGGGGCACCGTTCTGCGGTGGTTCTCCTCCTTCCTCTCTGGTCACTCGCAGTTCGTGTTGGCAGGGGGGCAGAGGTCGACCTCGAGGTGTCTCGCATGGGGAGTGCCACAGGGGTCGGTCCTCTCGCCTCTTCTGTTCAACATTTATGTGAAGCCGCTGGGTGAGATCATCCGTGGTTTTGGGGTGAAGTGTCATCTGTACGCTGATGATACTCAGCTGTACATCTCCACACCAGACCACCCCAACGATGCCTTTGATGTGATGTCTCGCTGCCTGGAGGCCGTGCGGGTCTGGATGGGGAGGAACAGGCTCAGACTGAACCCATCCAAGACTGAGTGGCTGTGGCTGCCAGCGTCCCGATATAGTCAGCAGGTGCCATCGCTGACTATTGGGGGTGAATCTTTGCCCCCCACAGAGAGGGCTCGCAATCTGGGTGTCCTCCTGAATGCACGGCTGTCTTTAGAAGAGCATATGACGGCCGTGGCCAGGGGGACCTTTTATCAGGTTCATCTGATCCGCCAGTTGCAGCCCTTTCTGGACCGGGACGCCTTGCGCACGGTCACTCATGCCCTTGTCACCTCCCGGCTGGACTATTGTAATGCTCTCTACATGGGGCTCCCCTTGAAGAGCACTCGGAGGCTCCAACTGGTCCAGAATGCGGCCGCGCGGGTGCTTATGGGCGCAACTCGTTGTGCCCGCGTGACACCCCTCCTGCGCGAGCTGCACTGGCTCCCAGTGGTCTTCCGGGTGCGATTCAAGGTGTTGGTTACCACCTTTAAAGCGCTCCATGGCATAGGACCCGGGTACCTTCGAGACCGACTTCTGCCACCAATAGCCTCCCACCGGCCAGTCCGTTCCCACAGAGAGGGTCTCCTCAGGGTGCCATCGGCCAAATTATGTCAGCTGGTGACACCCAGGGGGAGGGCCTTCTCCGTGGGAGCCCCAGCCCTGTGGAATGAACTGCCCCCGGAAATACGTAAGATCTCTGACCTCCGGGTGTTTCACTGCGCACTGAAGACCCTGTTGTTCCGCCAGGCAGGGCTATCAACATAATAATTTTAAATTGGGGTATTTTAATTTTTGGGGTTTTAAAGCAGCCAAATCTATTTAATTATTTTAATTTTTAATCATTGTTGTGTCCTGTGTTTTAAATTGGCTGTACACCGCCCTGAGTCCTTCGGGAGAAGGGCGGTATAGAAATAAAATTATTATTATTATTATTATTATTATTATTATTATTATTATTATTATTGTTATTGTTATTGTTATTGTTATTGTTATTGTTGTTGTTGTTGTTGTTGTTGTTGTTGTTGTTGTTATTGTTGTTGTTGTTGTTGTTGTTGTTGTTGTTGTTATCAGAAAAAAAAGTAAAATCTTTTTCCTCCAGGTTACGTTCTCTCCAGATATCTCTCAATTCTATATCTTCCATCATATCAAAAAAAGATTTAGGTAGTTTTACATGTGCTGAAGTTTTTGATAAGCTCTTTTTATCTTTCTGCGTGTCAATTACTCCATTCCAGTCACCCATTAAAATAAAAGATTTATAGTCCCATTATATTATTTTGGTATGTAAAAATTTATAAAACTTGTCTTTTTGCTGATTAGGGGCATATATTCCAATAAAAAGCATTTTTCCAGTCTGTGTTAATAATTCAATTGCAATATATCTTCCTTGATCATCTGCCTCAATTAAATTAGCTGATAGTCCTTTTCTTACATATATAACTAGTCCATTTTTCTTCTCTGGCGCTGATGCCACAAAATTTGTACCTAATCTTGAATTTATCAAATATTTTTGGTCTGATAATCTAATATGTGTTTCTTGCAAGCAAGTAACATCATTGTTTAATTGTTTCAAGTAATGAAATACTTTCTTTCTTTTTTGTGGTGAGTTTAGGCCATTGACATTCCAAGATAGGGATTTAGTTGCCATCTTTAGCCTTTTGAAGCCTTGTGAGCATCAGCTGAAGCTCCTCCTCCACCTTACTCTTCGGCCTAGCCCCCCCGCCACTGCTTCTGTTTTTTGGACTTCTTGAGATAAATCTTGAGATTGTTGCCTTTTTGATTGTTGTTGTTGCAATTTATAAGTTGATTGGGTCAGTCGTTGTGCTTTCGGCTCTCCCTCTTAGGTGGTTCCAAAGTTGGGGGTAAACCCCTAAGATCCAAATCTTCTTCCATGATAGTTCCTCCAGCTGCAACTTCAGCATAGGTTTGTATCTGTTTTCCATCTTTTTCTTGTTGTAAAATCTCCATTTTCTTCCTCTCCCCCCCCCCCCGGTGAGGGTGAGCATCCAGCCTGTAAAACATTTACATAGAAATTTTTTGCCTTCCAAACTGTGTTTAACCAGTATCTTTCTCCATTATAAGTCACTATTAGACCAATTGGAATGTCCCATCTGTATGCCACTTGTTGATTTCTCAACTCATTTACCAGAAAGCCAAAGTCTTTTCTACTTCTCAACATCTTTGGAGGAATCTCTTTCAAAACCACCACCTCTTGCCCAGCCACCTGAACTTCTTGTAAGAAGCTTGTAGAATTTCATTTCTGATCCTCCTAGTTGTAAAATAAATCACCACATCTCTTGGCAGCTGTCTTTGTTTTGCCAACCAGGAATTAACCCTGTAAATTTTATCAATTTGAATTGCCACATCTTCTGGTCTTTCTTTAATTATCTCTGCCACAGCATCAGCACAAATGTCTTTTAAATTTTCTTTACTATTTTCCTTCAGGCTTCTCAGTCTCAGAGCAAACTCCATAGATCTGTATTGTAACATTACCAATTCATCATCCACTTTCTCTGTTCTGGTCATGACATCACCCATTTTGCTTTCCAAATTTAAGTTAGCTTCATTAATTTCCTCAACTTTCCCATCAAGCTGGATAACAAGGTTTGAGAGTCCTGATACAGCAAAAACAATATCCTCTCTTATTTTATCGTGTTCATCTGCAACTGCTTCCTTGATCAAGCTTATATCCTCCTCAATTTTCTTAAATTTCCCTTCAACAAGTAGTGTTAAATTATTCATTGCTTCACTCATTGCTGTTGCTTGATTATTCATGGCTTCTTTCATAACTTCCTTAAAATCATTAAGTGCTGCATCTTGAGTCTGGGTCTGGCTCTGTGAATCAGCCGGAAATTGTGCTTTCTGTGTCACCACTGACACAACTGGAGAACCTTCCCCTCCTTTAACAACTCCTGGTTTCACTTGTCTAGAAGCCATTTTTTCCCCTTTCTTTCACCCCCCTCTTTTCTTTAAAAGCCACAAAGTCTTTAAAGATGTTTATAATTTATAGTCTCTAATTTGCCAGGCAGAGCAGTTTTTTTTTTCCTCTTTCCTCCACAAACTCTCAGTTCCCAGCAGTTAATAGGCAGCTAATCCACTCTCCCAGCGCAAAGTTCTCAAGCACTTTTGTTTCTGGCTTTCACTTTCAAAACCATAACAAAGACGCCATCTTCCGCCTCCAGCTTAAGATTCAAATTGAAACAAAGTAAGTTCAGAGTTAAGCTCTGTACTTTTAAGGCTTGTTCTCCTGTTTTCCACTCTGCCTGCGCTTGAAGTCAATCAAACTCACTTTTAAAAGCAGGATTGGATCGCGGCTTCTCGCTCTGCTTTTGCAGAGTCGTCCTGGCTCCGGAGCTTCTTGGCGGGCTGGCTGAGGAGCTCTCACCCTCCAAGCCTCTGGAAATGTTCCAGAGGGCTTTTGGGGAGCTCTTCTCTCGCCCACCGGCTCTCCTCTCCTTCTTTTCCCAAAGGAGAGTTTTTCAGCCGCTAGACAGCCGATTTGCGCTGTCAAAGCGGCTTTTACGGAGACACAGGGCTGGCGGTCATAAATGACCGTCCACAGAGCCTGCGGTGCCAACCAGAAGTCGTTTATTCTCCCTTATCAGAGGGCAGGTACAAGCATCTCCCTGCACAAGGTTAGGTTACCTCTAGCGGTACTGCATTCTCTGGAGTGGCAGATTTCCCCAGCACTTACTAAAGGTTGTACATTTAAGAAGCCCGAGCGCCTGACAGTAACAACTGATGCCAGTCTCTATGGTTGGAGGCTCACTTCCAGGATAGGGTAGCCCAGGGCAGGTGGTCTCAGGTAGATGTAGCCCATAACATTAATTGGCTAGAACTCAGGGCTCTCCACCTAGCCCTTAGGGAGTTCCAGGACCTGGTGTCAGGCAGGCATCTATTAATTCTAACTGACAATGTGGCTGCTAAGGTACATATTTACAGGCAAGGGGGTACCCAATTGAGGGCCCTTATGGAAGAGGCTGAATGTCTTTGTCTTTGGGCAGAGTTCCTCAAGATATCATTGAGGGCAGAGCACATTGCAGGGACCTCCAATGTTCAGGCAGATTGGCTCAGCAGGCAGGGATGGGTTCTAAATTTTATTACTACCGGTTCTGTGGGCATGGCTTATTTTGTGGGTGTGGCTTGGAGGTCATGTGACTGGGTGAGCATGGCTAGCTGGTCATGTGACCAGGTGGCCATGGCTATGTGCATAGGGACTACCCAGAGGGCTGAAAAAAGTCATTTCTGACAGGTCCTCGCACTTTTGACTGGCCCTCACACTTATGACCATCCTCACATTTATGCCCGTGCAGCATTCTTAACAACCATGTCACTCATTTTACAACTGCTTCTCTTCACCATGGTGACAAGATAGGGCAAAAACGTAAAATGTGAGGACAGTCATAAGTTCGAGGACTGGTCAAAAGTGCGAGGACCAGTCAAAAATAACTTTTTCAGCCCTCTGAGTAGTCCATATGCACAAAAGGATACAGCAATAGAGAGGGATGAAGGAAGGAGAAGAGTGATGGAAGAAGGAAGGAGAGAGAGGGAAGGAAGAGAAGGAGGAAGGAAGGGAAGGGGAATTAGAGTAGGAGTGAGGGTAAGAGAGGGAGGAGGAGAGGAGGAGAAAGGAAGAGGAAGTAGGGAGGAGAAGAGGGAGGAAAGAGAAAGTAAGAAGGAAAGAAAAGAGAGAGGTGGTAGGTTTGAGGAGAAAGATTGCTGTACAATAAAAAAGATGAAAGGGAAGAAAGGCAACCACAAACAAATATAAAGATATTAAGATAAAGAATGAATTGTTAAACTTTAAAGAATAAAAGAGAACAAATATGAATAAATAGCAATAATTAGAAACATACAAACATATAATGTATTGTCTTTGAACAGAGTATTTGGCCGGTTCACAAATTTAAACAGTGTTTAGTCATTTCAATTAAATTTACAATTTCTATATTTCCTTTTTGCTTTATTTCCTTTATTTATTCCTCATCTATTTTTTTTAAAAAAACCAATATTACCCTTCATCCTCATCTCTAACCTTAATCAAATTCAATTCTTCCCTTCTATTCTATATTACACCCCTTCCCATGGTCATCTATTTTTATATCCATCCTCACATTGGTTAATTATGTAATATTACAGTTGTTTAATACAAATTCAACATTTTAATATAAATCAATTAGTTATATAACTATCTTTTTCGTATATCAATCAATATGAACATGAATATTCCAATTATTTCCATGCAATCCAATTTCTTACAAATCAATTAATTATATTTACCAATAATAATAAACCAAATAATTTCCCCCATATATTCCTCCAAACCACAACTTAACCATTTCTGCTTTCAACACAATATACAATTAATAGTATCTCAATTATTACAATTGCCTAGCTAAATAGAGCTTTTTTTCTTTAGTGTTTTAAAATCTTGAACTCTCTATTTTGCCCTAAATTTCCCATTGTCTGCATCTACCTTTTTTGGTGAGGAAAAAGAAAAAGAAATCTCTCTCTGCCTCATTTTGTCATGTTGCAGCAAAGAGCCTGCTTTACTTTCAGTTTCATTTTTTCAGCATAGCTAGGGGGAAAAAATCTGCTCCAGCACCCTTTGCAGCTAGCAACAGAGCCCTGCACAAAACAGCTGAGAGCAAATCAGCTGAGAGTCAGGAGGCTGATCTAATCAACTTGTGCTAATTAACCTATGTTGAAGCTGAAAGGGGCTGTTTTTTCTTGCTGTTTGCTTGCAAGGAGGTAACTGCTGCGAGGCACAGGCCAAAGGGTGGGGGCTACCCTCTTTGCCACTTAGCCCCCCCTGTTGCCCCCTTTTGTCTCTAGCACCCCCCTGATGCCCCCCTTGCCTCTTACCATGCCCCTAAGGCATCCCACCGCCCCCCAGGGGGCGGTACCGCCCACTTTGGCAACCACTGGCTTAACTACTTAATTACTTAACAACCGGTTCTACTGAAGTAGAATCCCATCACTGGGTCTACCCATTTATTTTTGCAGGCACCGGTCTACTCATTTATTTTCTTTTAACACTGATCAGCTGTAGGGCGGCCCTTTGAAGCCCCACGGCAAGAGTTTAAACAGTTTTTTTCCCTCTAGTCATCAGCTGGGACTCAGGAGGCAGCAATAGATTGGGAGTGGGCGGGGGGAGTGGCCGGGCCGGGAACCGGTTCAGGAGCATGGCCAGCCTATCTTATTACCGGTTCTCCAAACTATTAAAATTTTTTACTACCGGTTCTTGTGAACCGGTGTGAACGAGGAGCAATCCACCACTGTCAAAAGGGCCACAATTGACCAAGCAGAGTGGCGCCTGCATCCGGATTTGTTTCAGAAGCTGACGGGGCACTTCGGACAACCAACCTTGGACCTCTTCGCCACCCAGACAATGCTCACCTGACCCAATTCTTCACAAGGTTTGCTGTTCTGGGAGTGGAGAAAGTCGATGCGTTTCACAAACCCTGGCCAGCAGAACTGCTCTACGCCTTTCCACTTCTTCCCCTCATCCTGTGGATGGTAAGAAAGATCCTTGCAGAACAAGCAGAGGTGAGCCTGGTGGCTCCACACTGGCCATGGTGGCCTTGATTTGCCGATTTGGTCATCCTTTCGGTGGCAGGCCTTGGAGGATACCACCGGACAGAGTCTCCCTCAGCCAGGGGGCATTGGTTCACCCAGACTCTCAGTGGTTCCAATTGACCACCTGGCATTTGAGTGGAGGGCTCTGAGCCAGGACAACTATTCTGTTGTGGTTTGCCAGCAGCCTGCAGAGCCAGCAGTGGAGTCAGACAGCGATGAGGCTGAGGAAGAACATGGGCCAGTCCTGGAGGCTGGAGAAGGTCCAGATGAGGGCTCTGCGTCAGAGGCAGAGATGGGGCCAGGGCCATCGGAGAGTGATATGTGGACTCCGGAGCCTCCAGAGGCTGACAGTAGAGAGGCAGAGGAACAGGAGGAGCCTGTTCCTAGTGCATGTATGAGAAGAGCTGCCAGAAGGCAAAAGCAGCTAAAGCAAAGAGGACGACTCAGGAGTAGGGACAAGAGATGATTGGTTCCTCCCATAAGGCTTAAAAGACCAGCAACGGCTCTTGGGCTCTTTGTCGGAAAACAACGTTAATAGTATTGCTGCACTTATCACTTGTCGGCATCTTCTGCTTTTGAACTTTTGCCAAGAGAAACCTTTGGCAGTTTGCGTAATTATACCAAAGTTGGTGATTAGACTGAAGAATTTGTGTTATGAAGAGTTTGTTTTAATTTAGTTTGGACTACGCTGAGAATGAGTTAATTCTCAGCTATTCTAATAAGATCTGTTTGTTTTGGAACTGTTTGCGTTGATTACTATCTACTTGGGCCTGGGTCACAACATATTCCTCCAAGGTCATTGATACCATCCAAGCCTCCAGGAGGGCTTCTACTAACAGAATTTATGATGCGACCTGGAGAGCATTTTGCTCTTGGTGTTGTCGGTTTGGCCTGTACCCAATTTTGGTGTTGGTGCCTCAGGTTCTTGACTTTCTGCAGGTGGGTCTGGACAGGGGGCTATCACCCAACATGATCTGCCATCAGGTGGCAGCTCTGTCATCAGTTTTTTCCTGTGGGGGTCTGGACTCCCTGGCTCGCCATCCAACCATTCACAGGTTCCTCAGGGGTGCTACAAATCTTAGGCCTCCGGTGGTTCACTGTTTTCTGACTTGGGACCCCACCAAGGTTCTGCAGGCTCTGATGGGGGAATCCCTTTGAGCCACTGCAAGAGACCTCCTTGCGCTTCCTGTCATGCAAAGTGGCATTCCTGGTTGCCATAACTTTGGCCAGGAGGATTTTGGAGTTGGCGGCTTTTTCTGTCCGTCCAGACCTATGTGTTTTTCATGCCAACTGGGTGGTGTTATGTTTGGACCCTTCTTTCCTACCGAAAATTAATTCGTGGTTTCACAGGGCCCAAGAGCTGGTGCTCCCAAATTTTTGTCCCACCCCAGTACATGCGCTGGAATGGAAATGGCACATGTTAGATGTGCGGAGAGAACTCCAGATCTATATAAAATGGACTTCTTCCTTTAGGAAGACGGAGTCTCTCTTTGTCTCCTCCCAGCCAGCTTCCTTGGGGACCAAGGTCACTCCTTCAACCCTGGGCTGCTGAATTTGGGCGTGTATCTCCAAACCTTATGAGATGTAGGCCCTTCCATTGCCCAAGAGTATTATGGCACACTCCACAAGGAATGCGGCCACAAGTGCAGCGTGGGCTACGCAGGCCTCCCTGGAAGAGGTTTGCCGTGCTGCTACCTGGTCCTCCCTGTCCCCATTTATCAGGTACTATAAACTGGACATATACGCTCTGCTGTGGCTGCATTTGGGAAGTGGGTCCTCCAACGGGTGCATTCTGATGAGGGGACCTAGGGCCAGGCTGCGACCCACAGCAGTGTAAGGACAGCACTGCTTTGGTATGTCCTATTCCTGGATACTGCCTCCACTACAATGGAGAAGGAATGTTGGTCTTACCTGATACAATCCTTCTCATTGAAGGAATGTCTAGTCAGGAGCTAGCCACGGTCCATTGCAGGGGTGGTTGTTTGGTTGTTTGACTGCTTGTTGCTTGTTTTCTGACCATGACACATCAAGGGTCTCTCTATTCCTTCACCAAAAGCTGGGGACCATTGGTATAGGCGTGTCCTCACAGCTTTGACAGTCTCAGTCCTATTGGCTAAAAGATGAGAACAACCCATTCCTGGATGCTGCCTCCACTCAACGAGAAGGATAGTATCAGGTAAGATCAACGTTGCTTCTCTGCACTTTTTCTAGAGTCTCAACATCTTTTTTATAGTGTGGTGACCAAAACTGGTTGCAGTATTCTAGGTGTGATCTTACTAAGGCTTTATAGAGTGGTATTAGTACCTCACTTGATCTTGATTGTATTCCTCTGTTAATGCAATTTAGGATTGCATTGGCTTTTTTGGCTGCCATCACACACTGTTGGCTCATTTTTAATTGGTTGTCCACTAAGACTCCAAGATCCCTCTCACAGTTACTGCTATTAAGTCTGGTTTCACCCAGTCTATATGTGTACTTTGGTTTTTCTTGCCTAGATGTAAGACTTTTTTTCTCTACATTGAATTTCATTTTGTTAGATAGGGTCCTATGTTCAAGTCTGTCATCTGGATCTTGAGTTTATCATCTAGGGTGTTGGCTATTCCAGCCAGCTTAGTATCATCCACAGATTTGGTAAATTCCCCTTCTATTCCCTTATCTAAGTCATTTATGAAGATATTGAAGAGTACTGGGCCTAAGACAGAACCTTGTGGTACCCCAGGGGTGAAATGCTCCCGATTCGGACCGGATTGCCTGATCCGGTAGTGATGGCGGCAGGTGGTTCGGAGAACCAGTAGCAAAAATCCCTGTGCCCCCCCCCCACACACACACACCATGCCCAGCTGAGCCACACGATTATCAGAGGCTTTTTTTTTTTACTTTTAAAAGCATTTTTTCTACATTCTCTTCCAATGAAAAAATACTTTTAAAAGTTTAAAAAAAAAGCCTCTGATGATCACGTGGCTCAGCTGGGATCATCAGAGGCTTTTCAAAGCATTTTTTTCTGCAACCTCTTGGCCGAAGAGGTGGTAAAAAAAATGCTTTGAAAAGTCTCTGACATTCCCAGATGAGTTCCCTAATCGGCAGAGAGGCATTTCTAAAAGAGCCTCTCTGACAATCCCAGCTGAGTTCCTGATCGGCAGAGAGGCTTTTCAAAGCATTAGAAAAAATGCTTTGAAAAGTTAAAAAAAAAAAAGTTGGCCACGCCCATCCAGTCACATTACCCCCTCCACCAAGCCATGCCCACAGAACCGGTAGTAACAGATTTTACATTTCACCCCTGTGGTACCCCACTACTTACTTCCCTCCATGTATATTTTTAGTACCATTGAGTATGGTTTGTCAGCCAGTTGCAAATCCATCTGGTGGTGATGCTATCTATCCCTACTTTTTTCTAGCTTACCAAGAAGTAGGTTGTGGTCTACTTTGTCAAATGCCTTGCTGCAGTCTCAGTATATTAGGTCCACAGTATTTCACTGTCTACTAGTTTAGTCACTATCAAAGAATGAAATAAGATTGGTTTGGCATAATCTGTTTTTAACAAACTCTTGCTGACTTCTAGTTATTACTTTACTCATTTCTAGATGTTGGTAGATCTGTTTTTTTATAATCTTTTCCAGTATCTTCCCAGAATTGATGTTAGGCTGATTGGTCTGTAGTTTCCTGGGTCTGTTTTTTTTTTCTTTTCCTTTTTTGAAGATGGGAATCACATCAGCTCTTTTCCAGTCCTCTGGTAGTTCCCCGGTACTCCAGGATTTTTGAAAGATGTAGTACACTGGTTCTGAGATGACATCTGCCAGCTCCTTTAAAACTCTGGGATGTAATCCATCAAGTGATTTGTATTCATCAAGATCAGACAGGTGTTCTGTTTTCATCCAAGGAATCGTTCCCAAGTTCTCTCCAAGTTTGTTAAAATCAGCTGTTTTAAAATCTAGGATTCTGATATCATTATGTTCTATTGCTTGTCTTTGCATTATGTTGAATTCTAGTATGACATGATCACTCTCACCCAAGGTTTCTGCGGATTCAACTCCCTATATCACTTCTTCTCTGTATGGAAGAATTAAGTCCAGTAATGGCTGTCACTCTAGTTCCTTCCTCTACCTTTTGGACAAGAAAATTGTCAGCTAGGTTGGTTAGGAACTTATTCGATTTCTCACTTGATGCAGAATTAGTCTTCAAATTGATATCAGGGTGATTGAAGTCCCCCATTACTATTGTAGTGTGCATCCTACATATATTTGTTAG
Organism: Pantherophis guttatus; assembly: GCF_059756535.1. Taxonomy (NCBI): domain Eukaryota; kingdom Metazoa; phylum Chordata; class Lepidosauria; order Squamata; family Colubridae; genus Pantherophis; species Pantherophis guttatus. Next base: position 82,340,398 of record NC_142066.1, read on the forward strand.
TTTGTTATAAAAAGTACATCCATTTTTTCTGCTTGGTTGGATGGCCTGTAGTATACACCTATGGCAATGTCATTCTTTTTTTTTCTTTTATATTGACCCATATGTATTCTAGGAGGTTTGTTGTGACCTAGGCTTCCTGAGTCATTAAAACACACAAGTAGTCCCAAAAACCTCTTTTATTGCAACAGCTGTAAATTACATTCATTCACAGCTGAATCCCAATTAGTTGCAAAATGACCTTCGGGAGAAGTCCTTCAGGATAATCACCAACCTTTATTTCTCTTGACACTCTGCCAAAGACCTACTTGGCAAAGCCACATGGATTCCAGAATCAAACAGAGATGCCGACTGAGAACAGAATTAACAATGTTGTTTTCCTGCAAAGTGCCCACGTGCCTTTGCTCCTCTTTTAAGCCTTATGGGAGGGGGCAATCATCTCCAGGCCTTACTCCTGAGTCATCCCTTTTGTTTTAACTGTTCATGTCTTCTGGCAGCTCTGCCCATGTGCGCACTAGGAACAGGCTCCTCCTGTTCCTCTGCCTCTCTGCTGTCCAATTCTGGAGGCTCTGGAGTCCGCGCATCACTCCCAGATGGCCCTGGCCCCATCTCTGCCTCTGTTGCAGAGCCCTCATCCGGGCCTTCCCCAGACTGCAGGACTAGCCCATGTTCCTCCCCAGCTTCCTCACTGTCCGACTCCGCTGCCAGCTCCGCAGGCTGCTGGTGGACCACAACAAGATTTTTGTCTTTGGTTTCGTGCATTTTTGAGCAATGTAGTGGTCCTTTACATACAATCCAACTCCACTTCCTATTTTATGGGGGTCTGGTTTTTTTGAACAGTTTGTATCCTTCTATCAGTATGTTTCAGTCATGGGTTTCATCCTACCATGTTTCTGTAATTCCAGCTATATTAATAGTTTAAGTTCACCCTGCTTGTTCTCCAGACTTTGTGCATTTGTATATAGGCAGTTGAGGTCTTTATTTCTGACTCTGGGTATGCTTCCTATTTCTCCTATTTGGTATCTGAGTTTGTCTTCCTTCCCATCCCTCCTTACCTCATTATTTGACTTGTTTTTTAGGGCTTTTTGCTTGGAATTAGGTCTTGGAAATTGGTCACCCTCCCCCCTCAATTTTAGTTTAAAGCCCCTCCTGATAAATTGAGCCAGTTGTTTTCTGAAAACATTCTTCCCAGTCTTTTTTTTTTTAAATTTTTTATTGATTTTTCCAAAACAAAAAAGAGAATGTACAATCCATCTCTGCTATCGAAGGTACAGTGTAATTACAATATATTAAAACAGAAATTGGGAAAAATAAGGCTTCAATCTTAACTAAACATGATACTATACAATATGGCTATAGTAGATATGCCAGGTCAAAATTCTAAAGTCATATTTTCATCTTATTTTTAAGCCAGTGGTACCAGATACCCCATACATCATAATATCTCAAGTTGTCCTCATTTTTTAACTCGCCTGACAGTTTCGCCATTTCTGCGCACTCTAAGATCTTATTTATTAGAGTTTCTTCTGAGGGTATAAGTTTGTTTTTCCACCATTTTGCGAAGGCTAATCTAGCCGCAGTTATAATCTGAATTATCAGTTGGGTTTTGTTGTTGTTTAAGCCCTCTTCAGTTATGCCTAGGAGGAAAAGTTCCGGAGCTAGGGCTACCTCCTGTCCTGTTATTTCACAGAGCCAATGTTTGATTTTGGACCAGTACTTTTTAGTCTCAGGGCAGGTCCACCATAGGTGATAAAAGGTGCCGACCGATTTTCCACATTTCCAACATATGGGAGAGAGATTTGGGAACATCTTAGCTAGCCTCGCTGGGGCTAGATACCACCTATGTAGCAATTTATAGTGATTTTCCCTAAACGTTGTGGATTTGGTTATTTTGTAGTTTCTATTCCAAGCTATCTCCCAATCATTGAAATTTAGTCTATGTCCTAGATTTTTTCCCCAGATGTTCAATTGTCTTTTTGCTATGGACTCTGCCTTCTCTTCATCTAATAAAAAGTGGTAAATTTTGGTTAACATTTTTTTTTCTGGTCCCCAAATAATTTTGTCAAAGTTTCCATGTTTCGCTGCTATTCCGAATTTATCTCTGTCTTTTTGGAATCTTGAGTTGATCCGAATATAGTTCCACCAATCCACACTAAAGCCCTGATCCCTCAATAGCTCCAGCGATTTAAGTTTCCCTTCTTCGTCGAGGATGTCCTTATATGCACCCCATTTATAATCGTCGCTCCTGTTTGGAGTCGCCAATGATTCCATAATAGAAAGCCAAATGGGTACCTTAGAATAGATCTTCTGTCTAATTTCGTCCCACGTACGAATGAGGGTCTCCCTGATTTTGTGCTTATAGAAATAGGATTTTTTCTTATTCTTTATATCCCAGAGATGGGAGTGCCATCCTTCTAGGAGGTCATGTCCTTCCAAGATCAGGGTTCTCCTATCCTGTAACTTGATCCACTCCTTGATCCAAATTAATTTTGCGGCCTTTTGATATAGTTCCCAGTGAGGGAGCCCAAAGCCTCCCAAATTCCTTTTCCCTTGGAGTATCTTAAAAGAAATCCTCGATTTCTTACCCTCCCACAAAAAGTTCCTGATGTATTTGTTCAGATCCAGAAAGAATTTTTTGTCTAGTGATAGCGGAATGTTTTGAAAAAGAAAGAGAATTTTTGGTAAGATATTCATTTTGATCGCTGCAATTTTACCCATCAGAGACAATTTGAGCTTTTTCCATCTTTCTAGGTCTTGGTGTGTTTTCTGTAGAAGGGGGATATAATTATCCTCTTTTAGTGAGGAGAATCTCGCGGTAATCCATATTCCCAGGTATTTTATTTTCCTAACTGTCTGGAGGCCTAATGATTCTTCCAATTCTTCCTTTTGTAGATCTGTCATGTTTTTCACTATCATTTTAGTTTTGTTCTTATTAAGTTTTAGGCCCGCCACTTCTCCATACTCCTGGATTTCCTGCAATAATTTTACACCAGATTCTAGTGGGTCTTCCATTATGAGGGCTACGTCGTCCGCGAAAGCTTGGGTTTTAAAGGTTTCGTTCCTAATCTTTAGTCCTTTGATCTCTTTGTTGGCTCTTATCTTTCTAAGTAGCACCTCTAGCGCCAAGATATATAGTAAGGGAGATAAAGGGCATCCCTGCCTCACTCCTTTTTGAATCTGAAACCGCTGGGTTCTATCTCCATTCACTAGTATGTTTGCCCTCTGGTTTTTATATATGTTCTCAATCATCTTCCTAAAGTTGGTACCGAATCCCATTAGATCAATTTGATTTATCATGAAGGTCCAATTCAAGTTATCGAATGCCTTTTGGGCATCAACAAACATTAAAGCCAGCTGTTTTTCAGGATGTTGTTCATAATATTCAAAGGTGTTTAAGACTATCCTCAAGTTGTCTCTGATCTGTCTCCCTGGGAGAAAACCATTTTGGTCTTTATGAATCCACAGATTTAAAAATTTTTTGAACCTCTCCGCAATTATATTCATGAACAGTTTATAATCTGCGTTCAGCAATGAGATAGGTCTGTAGTTGGATATCTGTTTCGGATCGGCACCTTCTTTCAGTATAAGCGTCAAATACGCTTCCCTCCACGAATCTGGGATTGTGATACCCGCCAGGGCCTCATTTAATATTTCTAACAGCTCTAATTTTAAGGTATCATCAAATTTTTGGTATATTTCCCCGGGGAGACCATCTGGGCCTGGAGTTTTATTCTTCTTTATTTTAGAAAGGGCCGTTTTTAGTTCCTCTAAAGTAATCTTTTCATTTAACCTTTCCTTTTCTTCTTCAGAAATTAACGGTAGTTTAGCTTCCCACAAATACTGCTCTACCTTGCTTGTCGCTATTCCTTCATTTTTGTATAGATCTTCGTAAAACTTTCTTATACTCTCTAATTTATCTTCTTCCTTCGTCAGCAAGTTGCCCTGAGAGTCTTCTAATAGTAATATTTGGTTTTTTTCCTTCTCTTTTTTTAGTTTATATGCCAGCCATCTCCCCGATTTGTTAGCGTTTTCAAAACAATAGTGCTTGGATCTTTTTATTTTCTGTGCCATTTCCTCCTGGTCCAATAAGTTCAATCTATGTCTCGTCATCAACCACTGTTGTTTGGACGCCTCATCTCCCGGGCATTGCTGGAGTTTATCTTCTGCTTGCAATAACTTATTAGTGAGCACTTCTATGATCTTTCTTTTTTCCTTGTTTTTAAAGGCAGTATATGATATGGCTACCCCTCTCACATAGGCCTTCATAGTATCCCACACAATTTCTTTGGCTGTCTCTCGATTTCCATTTTCTGTGAAGAAGCGTTTGACCTCTTCATTCAATTTCCGTATAAACTCTTCTTCGTATAGCAACTTAGTCCTTAGACTCCATCTCTGTTGTATTTTCTTTGTATCATGGTGCCAGCTAATTTCGAGGAACTTATGGTCTGCCCAAACATTTGTGCACATGTTAACCTTTTTAATTTCTAGGCCCAGATTTCTGGTAGCCCAGACCATATCTATTCTGGACCAGGAGTTGTGTGGCATTGAATAGAAGGTAAATTGTCTATCATGGGGGTGTAAAGTGCGCCACATGTCAATTAGGTTAATCTCTTCCACTAAATCAAAAAAAGTCTTTGGTAAGGGAGATCTTTTATTCTTTTTAGTTATATCACATTTATAATCATATTTAGGGTCTATAATTCCATTAAAATCCCCAACCATACAAATTTCATTGTTTGCCCATTTTGCCAGCTGTTCATGCAATTTCCGATAAAATTTCCCTTGTTTTTTATTCGGGGCATAAACCCCCACCACTAACACCTTAGAATTGCCTCTCGTTATCTCTACTATCAGTATTCTCCCTTTTTCATCCTTATATTTACATTCTGCCTCTATTCCTTTCTTAACATAGATAGCCACCCCCCTTTTTCTTTTCTCGGCTAATGAGAAGAATACTTTACCAAATTTAGTAAAATTTAGATAGTTGGCTTCATCCTTTTTTATATGGACCTCTTGGATACAGATTATATCAGGATTTTGTTTCGTCAGTTTCGACAATATTATCCTCCTTTTTTTGTAATCATTTAAGCCGTTCACATTGAGCGATAGGATCTTGGTATCGTTCATTTCTGTAGCTATCCTCTAGTCTCTGGTTTTTATTTACCTTTTAGTGTTACCGCTCTCACTGGTCTAGATTTTTTCCCTCTTTCTTCTGTGTCTTCCTTTTTCTTCTCCTCTTCTATGACTTCTCTTGTGATTTGTTCTTGCGATGTCTCTTCTTCCGTATTTAGTACTTCGTTTTCCTCCTTACTGGTTTGTTCCTCTTCACCTCCCCTTAATTGTTCTAGGAAATCTTGGGCATCACTTACACAATCGATTCTAATTTTCCTCCCTTGCCACGATATTAACATTCCTTCTGGGAGGAGCCACCTAAATATTATACTTCTCCTGTTTAATTGATTTGTCAAAAATCTATAGCTTTTCCTCCTCTCCCTCACTCTCCTTGGAATTTGTTTTAAGATGTTCACTTCTTTTCCCCCGTATGTAATTTTTTCCTCCCTAGCTATATTATACAAAATGTCTCTCACTTTTTTCCTACCGAAGCGAATATGGACTTCTCTAGGGAGCCTGTTCCTTCTCACGTAGTTGGTTTGGACTCTGTAGACCTCGTCGATCTCTCGGATTATTTCTTGCTTATCCTGTTGGAGCGTCTCTGCAATCAACTCGGCCATCTTATCTCCTAGGTCCTCTTCTTTGTCTTCCGCAATGTTTTGGAATCGCAAGTAAAATGAGGCCTTGTCCATCTCAAGTTGTATTAAAGCGTCTTCTGTTTCTTTATTCTGCGCCCACAGGGTTTGATCGACCATGTCCAGTTTCTTCTCGTTTTTTTCTATTCTTTGTTCCGCTTTTTGTATTCTGTTCTCATTACTGGCGATCGAAACTTGGATCTCATTCATTTTAGCATCCAGTCCATGTATATCTAGTTTCAGTTCGGAATGGCTATTTAAAAGCTTTTCTTGCATCGCAAGCATGGTTTCTTGTATTGTTAATAGAGACGATTGTAATGTTTGCAACGTAGGAGTTGCAGGAGGTTTGTCTGTTTTCTGAAGACCTTCTACTGCTTTCTGGGTGGCTGGGGATGACATTGCTAAGGTGGGAATAGATGGCACTTTTTTATTAGTTTTTGCTATTGTGGATGTCAAACTTGCCATTTCTTTCAGAAGTGCTTTTTGATCTCTAATTATATTCTCAATCTTTCTCCATATAGTCATCCAATGAAGCTTGCCACCTTTTATTCCAAGACACTAACTTAAGTCCCTACCTCCTTGATTGTTTCCCACTAATCTCTTAATGGGATTCAGATAGAGCTTAGTTTATAAATTACTATAGTTTGAAAATTCTACGCAATATGTCCAAGTAAGGATCTTATAGAACTAAGTACAATCTTAATATAATTGTTAAATATGAATAGATTAATACGTTACTAAGTTGAGCAATTGATGGAATAAGTTAATCGATAAATTAATTAATCAATAAATTAATTAGTCAATAATCAATAAGTTAATAGCTTAATAAATAGTTTTTAAATATCTAGATTGAACCCTTACTATAGTATACAATATTACTATCACGTAAATAGATATATAAAAAGCTAGTACCAACAAGAGTAGATATTTAAGATTTAAGATATTTAATAATTAAGGTTAAGTAAGTTCAAGGAGTAAGATAAATATACCTAAATAAATATATATATATAATGTATCAATTCAATGAATGCAAATCTAGAACCTTATATAAAGCTATATCCAATCACTATTTAATAAGATCTATACTTAAGTAATCAAATTTAAGGATTCAATATTTCCCAACACGAAGTAACTCTAGTTGAAAATATAATGGATATATATATATATATATATATATATATATATATATATATATATATATATATATATATATATATATATATATATATATACTTATCACAGGCAAAATCAGAGTTCTGAGTATTAAAATCGCAAATACTCAAAAGATCAGGGGGGGAAAGGAAATATAAGCGTATCTATGAGGTGATATAGTGATCTCCCAGCTTTAGTTCTTCGCTTCTTAGCTCTACTAGATTCCGACGCTTCTCAGTGGTAAGGCTCACCGCTAGAGCGTCTCTTTATCAATCCTCTGCTGTTTCGATGTTGTGGCTCAATGGATGCACTTCCTGTTCCCCCAGAGCTCTCTAAGGCTTTCAAAGGCAGATCACAAATTTCTCCTTCTTCTTTTTCGCTTCGTTCGTAAAACACGAACCAACCACCCCAATTGACATTTTCAAATCTTTTTCCTTCTCACCACACCATCTGGAGCTCTTTATAAAGGCTTGATCTTCCCTCCGTGGATCTCAACAGCTCGTCGGGTTGTCGGGGCTTCGTAGATGTAATCTTCCTATACCCTCACCGTCGCCGCCTGACTTCAGGTTAAGCACTCCTCTCCCGACTCCGCCGACCTCCTCTTTCAGCGTAAATCGCTCCGAGGTATAAAAATGAGGCTTTCGATCTAGCACCGCACCTCCGATCTCCTTTTAAGCTTCCCGTCTCTTGCCGGCTCTTACAGCTTCAGGCCCGCCTTTAGCGGCCGGCTCACCGCATTGGACTGACAGGGCTGCCGGGTCCAGCGAGAAGTGGTCGCACCCCACTTTCCCACTTGCCTGGCTTCCCCTCTTGTCTGCAGGACTCTCCGGGTCCTACGCCCCTTAGGGGATCCCCAAAACGCGATGAAAAGAGGTGTAGAGGAGGGTGCAGTGACAGGGTGTGGAGTGAGCGCTCGCTGCTCCTCTACATTCTTCCCAGTCTTTGTGAGGTGCAGCCCATCCCTCCTAAAAGTCCATCCTAGAAGTAGTTCAAACCATGGTCCAGGAATCCAACATTTTTTTGGTGACACCAACCCTTTTAGCCAGTGGCTCACTTCAAGAATCCTTTGTTCTCTTACTGGATGTTGACCTTGCATTGGCAGTACAGATGAAAATATTACTTCTGCACCTAACTCCTTAACTTTCTTGCTTAGCTGCTTGTAATCACTTAATGTTGTTTTCAAGTCCTTTTTTGTGTCATTTGTCCCTACATCTGGTAATAGAAAAGGGTAGTAATCTGTGGGCCTAATTATTTTGGTTAGCCAGATCCTTGATTTCTGCTCCAGGGAGACAACATACAGTACCTTCCTAGATTGTATGTCTGGTCTGCAGATGATTGGCTTGGTTCCTTTGAGAATAGAATCTTCTATCACCAACATTCGCTTTCCTTTTTCAGGGGGTGCAGTCTGGGGTGCTTTTCTGTTTATCTCAGGTGATTTTGTTGATGTGACTTTTTTAGAGATATTTTATGATGTCACTTTTCTAGGTGCTTGCCTGTTTTCTTTGAGGGGAAGATTGTGGGTCTGAGTATTTTCAACTGGGGGGGGGAATTGGTTGGTCAGTTTTAATGGGGCTGCTTCTATTTGGGTTAGATTGGGCAGCAGGGGTTTGTTAGATGTGTGCTGCTTCTTTCTTTGTTTATTTCTTCTATGTGTGACATATCTCCATTTGTCTTCCTCCAAGGGTTTATCAGCAGGGTCAAATCCTCTGGGAGTTATTTGTTCATTATTTGGTTTAATTTGGGCATAACTTTCTTGTGTAGGTTGATGTTTGGCTAGAGCTGCCTCTAGGCCCCTTACTTTTTCCTCTAGTAGTTCACATAGCTTACATTTAATACATGTATAATTTGGGTGTCCTTTGGGCATAAGCACATACATGCCACAATAGTATCAGTTATCTGTTTCATGAGTTTTTTCTTTTTGTTGGTTCTTCTAAGGGTAAAATGTTTTCTATCTTTCTTTTTCTATCCTTTTTTTCTGTCTTTTTGTGCTTGTTTTTATACCTTGTTATTTATTATACTTGCTTACTATTATGTTAATTTTATTTATCTCGTTCGTCCCTATATTTTTATAAAGTTTTTGAGCTCCAATTTCCCCTATTATTATTTAAGATTTGCCTTATTTATTTGATTGATCTTTATTAATCCTATTCTTAATTTCTAATTTTTCAGTCTTGTTCTTATTATTTGCCTATTTATTTATCTTTTATTTTCTGTCCTGTATTTCTTTTTATTCCCTACCGGGGTCTTTCCTCCCTGTCTATTGGAACTTCAGACTTAATTTGTTACCTTCACTGCTTTGGCCTCTTGTTGTTTTCTCTGCCAGCTGCCTTCTGTCCTTCAGTGCTCAGGTCTTTTCAGTCTTGTCCCTGTTTTCGTCAGCTCTCTTGGCCTGCTGTTCAGCTTTCTGGTCAGTTCAGCTATGCTGTCTGGTTTAGTCTGCTCAACCCTCCACTCAGCTCCACTGTCTCTTTCTCCGTTGCTCTCTGTGCTGCTTTCAGGTTCTAGCTCACTGCACTGCTCCATGCTGCTGCTGGTTCTCTCTCCTCCCTGCTGCGCTGCTGCTGCTTTTTGCTCTGCAGCCACATGGTTCTTGTTTGCTTGTCGGTCACACCGGGACACTGCTTCCACCAGAAAATAGGACTACCTTATTGTGGAAGAAGGAATTTAAGAACCATCCCTTCAAGGCAGACAGAATCAGTTTATTTATTTATTGCAATAAAGGATCAAACCTGGTATCGCTACCAAAGAAGTCTGAACGAAAGCATGAAACGAACATCTCAGTTTTATACATGGTCAAACAAAGGATTCTGTGAAGTCAGCATTTCTTATTATCACAAGACATTTGTTACACAAAATGACATACCTTAATTACTATCTTTGCCAAACAGTTATAATTCTTCTTAGAAGTTACTGAAGCATAGATTCAAATTATCTTCTTGTTGAAACAATAATATGGACATCTCCGTTACTCTGACCTTCAAAGTGTAAATCACCAGACTGTCTTTATCTGTGACAACTGAGGGGCAACTGAGGGGCCTCTCCTCACTGGTTCTACATCAAAGAAGGAATGTGTCTGCCTTTTATTTCAACTGGATACATTTGCAAGCACAATTTCTCTTCTACAATACTATGAACAAAGAGGGCCCTTCAGTGATCATCTAGCTGGACTCGCTTTTCCTACTTTAACCTGGCCCTGGATGGTCCACAGCAAGCTCTCCTCTCCAGTGGTGGTATTCAAAAATTTTTACTACCGATTCCGTGGGCATGGCTTGTTTGTGGCCGTCACTTGGTGATCATGTGACTGGGTGGTCGTGGCTTGGTGGTCATGTAACTGTATGGACATGGCTTGGTGGTCATGTAACTGGGTGGTGTAGCTAGGTGGTCATGTGACTGGATGGGCGTGGCTAGGTGGTCATGATCCTAGTTCCCCCTATGAGGATTCCTGCATCTGGACCTTTTGCAATCCCCCAAAGGGTCATAGGAAACCAGATTCCGTACAGCTCTGAACCCTTAAGACAAACCAAATACAAGTGATCCTCGCTTAATGGCCGGTTGTGTTCAAATTTACAACTGACCTCCCCAGAGCTACTTGACTTGTTTTTGGAGTTTTGACAGCCGTGTGTGTGCACTCATGCGCGCGCGTGCACACACACACACACACACACACATATTTATGACCAGTTACAACATCCCACACAATCATGTGATTGAGGTTTTCTATGTTTTTTGCCAGTTTCCAACAATTCCTTCTGGTTTCCATTTAAAAATGCCTATTGGGGAAAATGGACTTGTTTAACAACCACAGTATTTGCTTAATGACCACAAGTTCACTTAATGACCATGGTGTTTGCCTAACTTAGGGGTCTGCAACCTTAAACACTCAAAGAGCCATTTTTCTATTTTCTTTTAAACAGATATCTCTCTCTCTCTCTCTCTCTCTCTTTTCTCCCTCTCTCCCTCTCTCATCTGTTTCTCCCTCTCTCTCTGTCATCTCCTCTCTTTTTCTTTCATTTTTCTCTTATCTCTGGCTGCCGACTGCCTCTAATCTGCAGTTTACTTGTGAGCACCAGGCTCACAAGTAAAAATGCTCACAAATAAACTGCAGTTTAGAGGCAGCTGGCAGCAGGGGAGAAAGGGGCGTGTATGTGTGTGTCCCTCCGCAAGGACTTGGAGGTAGACACTGTGTCTCTGAGGAAAAGCAGAGGCAGTGAAGCCCTGGCTGTCACTCGGGAGGGGACTGTGGGGGGACATGTCACATGCCCCTGTCGCCCTTACCGCCGCTACTTTTGCTCTTGGCTTCTCAGCGCTCTTAAAGTTGACCGCCAGTGCTTTTCCTCAGAGGCATGGTGTCTGCTTCCCTTCACACTCCTTGCAGAGGGACACACACATGCCCCTGTCACCCCTGCTACTTTTGCTCTCAGGTTCTCAGCACTCTTAAAGTTGATCTTGAAGAGCTGGAAGATGTTTCCTTAGATCGCCATCAAACTCATCTTTGGGAGAGGTGTAGGCTAGCCCCTGAATACATGAGAGGTCTTGGGCAAAGTTCTTTCAAATTTTGGCCAAGTCTTCGTCTTGGCCTCATATCACAAAGCAAACATGCACAGTCACACAACCTCACAGCGCACACACCTCATGGTGTGCATGTTTGCTCACATACGTTAAGGCCAAGAAGGAGGAGAAGACCCTCTGCCAACTCTCCCTCCCCCACCCACCTGCCGGCCTGTGCCCTTTGGCCTTACCTTTGTCAGCAACGGTGAGCAGAAGTACATGACTAGATTCTGCAAGTAGTGGTGGGGCGAGTGAGCATCAGGTGGGTGGGGTGAGCTAGCGAGGACCAGGAACCGGTTCAAGGGCATGGCCAGCCAGAGGTCGCTACCAGTTCGGCAAACCATGCCAAATTTCCAGTGCAAACTGGCTGAATACCACCTCTCTTCCCTTCCTCCCTGCTCTGCTCTCTCACCGGCTCGCCTCTGTTTTCTGCTGGTTGGCTTTGCTGCCTGCAGTCGGTTTGCCTCTCTGCTCACCTCACTTCAATGGGTCTCCAGTCACTTGGGTGCAGCTGGGCTTCTCTCTCTCTCTTAATTTCTCCAGTCTTCCTCTCCTTTTCCTTTCTCCAGTCTTTTCTTTTTCTATGAGTTATCTTTCCCTCTCCACCTCTCCTCCTACCATTTTATTTTACTTTAGTAGCAACTTTTCTGCCCATGATGTAACTATGCTTCCTCCATTGCCGCCATCTTGGAACTTGGAAAAAGTATATCACTACCAGATGTCACACTGGAGATGTGAAAGTTATGACTCATAGATAGAAACTGTGAGGGTTTATTTATATATTTATTTATCATATGAAATATTCATATCCCATTTCAATAAAATATAAAAATATAAAAAATAAAATATTTTAAACATACAGTATATCTAGATTACAGATACAGTTTTTTGTTTCATTTGTCACAGTCCAGAAATCAGCAGCCTCCATTATACGTTCCATTTTGGCACTCTGTCACTATATGATGGATAGTTGGTCTTTTGGCCCCACAGTTACAATTTGATGATGCTATTTTGCCCCACTTTTAAAAGACATCTGAATATCTACCATGGCCACTACGAATTTGGTTCAGTGTTGTCCATATTGTACTGGAATGTTCAAATCCGGAGGCAAGGCAAGCTTTGACATTGGGGAGGGAAGCAATTTTCTATCCAATGTTGTTTTCAACATATTGTGAATTTTAAAAATCATCTTCTACAAGTACTTTAACAGTAGAAATAACCGGATCTCAACCTGTTTCACTCCAGGCAAGCTATATCATTCAATATTGGCAGCTGTAAATGAATAGGAACAAACTTAGATTACATACCAGCAAGATGAAGTTACTATCTGTCCAGAAATACATTGGCCCAGAGAATATATTGGCTCAGTCTTGGATGGGTTTATACTTCCACTAAAACAGCATGTCTCCAACTTGAGTGCACCTGGACCTACAGTTCCTGCTAAACACAGTTGGAAGCTATGTGTTTTGCCCATGTAAGAACTGTGCACCACTGACAGCCATACCTGGTCTGAAAATTTGTGACAACAGTAAAACAATACAGCTCATTCTCAAGCTTTTAAATAATTATAATTCATTCTAACAATGCTGACTTTGTAAATGACATAAAAATTTCAGTTCTTAAAAAATGAGGTAGGCAGGACAATTGTAATTGTAATTATTACAGTAATTATTGTAATTGTAATTGTAATTATTGTAATGTCATACTGTAATTATTACAGTATGACATCTATTCCCTTGACATTGTACTGGTTGCCGTATGAATTTAGTCCACTTTTAAAGACTTGGATCCAATTTTGACCTATAAAGTTGTATATAGTTTACCATCAAAATATAGGTAGTCCTTTTTTAGCAATTGCCTCTTGTAGCCATGGTTCACAGTTATGATAGTGATTTTAAAAAGTAACTTTACAACCAATCCTTGCATATACCACCTAAAATGATCTTTAAAACAAAGGTAATACGATCTTAAGCATAGTCATGACTGGACTTAGCAGCCACTTTGTTTTATGACTGAATTGCTGGTCCCAATTGTTAGATCAGGCGCAGGAAAAGAAGACGCGACCAGCGTGGTCCATTCAGCACTTTTATTTAGTGAGAACAAGACTGGCGGCTGCGCTGCCAGAGCTCTCCTTTTAAGCGCTCCCGGCAAGTCGCACCGTCCAGAGACAGCATTTTGAATTTCCCACTGGAGGATTAGCCAATTCCTGGTGGATGTCCTTATATGGACATAACACCCCTCCCCTCCTAGTTAGTAAACTGTCCATCAATGTTAATTAGAGTCACGTAGTCGCGCAGGTACGCTGGACGTCTGGTAGTCCTGGTTGACCTGTGCAGTCCCAGTTGAGCTTCACCGCTGTCCAGGATAGGTGGAGTTCCTGTGTCCCGCGGTTCCCTCCCTGGAACCAGACCGGACTTGGCCGTAGAGTGTGCGGGCTTCGCCCCAACACCTCCAGCTGGGTCTTGGACCTCCGTTCGCTGGTGATGCTGGTCTTCTTCCTGACCTGGATGTCGGGTGTCTCGCTGCTGGCTATCGGCGCTGATCGGTGGGGAACTGCTGAACCCTGGTAAGTCTCTGGTGTTTTCTTTCAGCTTGACAGCTTCCGAGGTGGTGGGGTCCGGTTGGGTTCCCGGTTCCCGTTGCCGTTGTTGTTGTTGATTCTTGTCGGGTCGTTGTTGTTGTTGGCCGCCCTCACCGGGGTGGTGCAGGACTCCCTCGCCAGGGTGGTGTCAGCCTACCTTGCCGGATAGTGGTGACTGCTCTTGCCGGGGTGTAGCGGGCCTGCCTCAATGGAGTGGCGGAAGTCTCCCTCACCAGGGTGGCGCAGGCCGATCTCGCCGGAGTGTTGCAGGATTCCCTCCTCCGGGTGTCCCTGGTCTACTGTCAGGCAGTGGTGGAGGTCTCCCTTGCTGGGGTGGCACAGGCCAACCCCACCAGAATGTTGCGGAACTCCCTCTTCCGGATGTCCCCGGTCTACTGCCTTATTGCGATGATGGTCTTCCTCAATGGGGGGTCGCTGGCCGGTCTCGCTGGGGTATTGTGGTTCACCCCTTTCAGGATGTCGCCGGTCTACTCCCAGGGAACGCCACTGGCTCGTCTCGCTGGATCGTTGTCGGTGTCAGACTTCAATGCTATCTCAAAATAAATGAATTTCCAAACAGCCAATCTTTAAGGAAATCTTTTCTTTAATTGAGCACAGCCACCGGATCATGACTCCATGCGGACAAGACTGACCTTTTGCCCCCAATCCCTCCCTTTCTGATCCCCAAATATCTGCTTCTCATTGGCTATCTTCCAAGTCATTCTTCAGACTCCTTGTCTCATCATTTCCCAGGAATGTCTCTCCCCCCCCCTTCATTTCCATGACAACCGGACATCAAAGGGATTTAGCAGGCAGAAGTTCAGAGCTTATCTCTCTCTCTCTCTCTGCTCTCTATGCCAGCGAAACGCTGACATCCGGCCCCTCTCCCTTCACTCTCCCAGCGGGGCCTGTGTGAGATAAACAACAAATTTAGTACCCCACCTCCTCCCGGCTTGTCCGGGTGATCTGCATGGAATTTAGCTATGAGGCGGTCAGCTTGGATGTTTGTGCTCTTCACCCAAGAAGCTTCTGACAAAGGGTAGCCCTTCCACTTAATTAAGTACTGGAGGTGCCCTCTGTGCCACTTCGAATTGAGAACTCGCTGTACTTCATAGTGGGTCTGGCCTCCAACAATTAAGGGCCCTGGGGGATCCCATGGCACCGGCCTTAAAGTTGACCCTACTACAGGCTTCAGGAGGCTACTGTGAAAAACGGGGTGTATCCTCCCTAGTAACCGGGGCAACAGCAATTGTACTGTAACCGGGTTGATTACTTTTACTATTGGAAATGGCCCTATGAATTTCGGCCCCAGTTTTTTGGTCGGGAGTCTGAGTCTCAAGTACTTGGTGGAGAGGTAGACTTTTCCCTCACTTGGAATGGTCTCTAGGGGGCTCGGTGCTTATCTGCTTGTGTCTTATAAGACCGTGCTGCCTTGTCTAATGCCCTCTTGACGTTCTCCCAGGTTTCTCTTAGCATTGCCATCCATTCGGTCAAGATATGGAAGGAGGCTCCCTTGGGTACTCTGGCATGGGGACAAAATCGATGCCGCTCACTATCTTAAATGGGGTTAGTCCTGTACTACTGTGGACAGCATTGTTATATGCAACCTCAGCAAACTATAAGAGGTCCGCCCAGTTCGATTGTTGGTAGTCCACGTAGCACCTCAGATACTGCTCTATCATGGCATTCAATCTCTCCGCCCCCCCATTGGTGCTCGGGTGAAACGCTGAGCTGAGGCCTTGGGATGATCCTATGAATTGAAGGAATTCCCTCCAGAACCTCTCTGTAAATTGGACCCCTCGATCAGAGATGATTCTTCTGGGTACTCCGTGCAGGTGGTAGATGTGTTTTATGAACAGTTTGGCCAATTGGTGGGCTGAGGGTAGTCCGCTGCAGGGTATGAAATGTGCCTGTTTGGAGAACAAGTCTATTACAGTCCAGATCACTGTGCTTCTGCTGCTCCTCGGCAGTTTGACTATGAAGTCCATAGCAATCTCCTCCCATGGCCTTGACGGTTCAGCCACTGGCTGCAGCAGCCCTGGGGGCCTTCCTGGTTGGGTTTTCATTGTGGCACAGATGGTACAACTTTTTACATAGCTGTCCACGTCTTTTCTCATGCGGGGCCACCAAAACTGTCTCCGAGCTAAGTGTAGAGTCTTTAGGAAGCCAAAATGTCCCACTGGTTTGACATCGTGACTTCTCATGAGGATTAAGGTGTGCATGGTGTCTGGGACATAAAGTTTCGTCCCTCTCCATGCTAAGCCATCTCTCTTTGTCAAGAGATGTTGATTGTCTCGGAACCAGAGGTCCGCCAACATTTCTTCCTTGAGCCTCGTCGTTAGGTCACTCGCGGGTTGGCCCTGCTGGTCTCGATGCTGCCGTCGAATGGGCCGTTACTTGGCCCATTCCTTGGGCAGAAGGGATGATGGGATTCACTATCTGCTCACGTTTACTGTTGTATTGAGGCATTCGGGAGAGGGCATCGGCCAGAAAGTTCTTCCCCCCTGGGATGTGCTTCAGCTCGAAGTTGAAACGATTGAAGTATTGGGCCCACCGGACTTGCCTGGGCAATAACTTCCGTGGGATCTTGAGGGCCTCTAGGTTTTTGTGGTCAGTGCAGACCTCGAACTGTGTCTGGCCCCCTTCTAGCAGGTGTCGCCAGGTTAACAGCACCCATCTCACCACGAACGCTTCCTTCTCCCATGCCGCCCATCTCTTTCTGTGTCGGTGAGTTTGCGGGATGTGTAGGCACAAGGTTGCAGGTCCCCCTGGCTGTTCTTTTGGAGTAGGACTGCCCCTACTGCTACATCGCTGGCATCTGCTTGTATGATGAAGGGTTGTTCGGGGTCAGGATGCTTCAAGACCTGTTCTTTTGCTAACATTTGTTTTAGTGTCTCGAATGCCTGTTGGCAGGCCGAGTCCCATTGTAGAGGCTGTCCCGGGCGGGGTTTCGTTGTCGACTTCCTGTCTTTAGGAGGTCCATCAGAGGTTTGGCAATTCTTGCAAAGGAGGGGATGAATTGCCTGTAGAAATTCACGAACCCCAGGAAGCTTTGTAGTTGCCTGTGGGTGCGCGGGGGTCGCCAGTCTAGGACTGATTGTACTTTAGCTGGGTCCATCTCTATCTCCTTGTTTGATACTCGGTAACCTAAATAGTCCAGACGCGATCAGTGGAACTCGCATTTTGACAGTTTGACATAGAGGTTCGCTTTCAGCAGTTTTTCCAGCACTTTGCGTACGAGGGGTATGTATTCGTCTATGGTCTCCGTGTAAATGAGGATGTCATCTAGGTAGATGAGGACCCCTTTGCACAGGTGGTCATGCAGAACTTCGTTTATCAATTGCATGAACACGGCTGGGGCTCCCTGTAGCCCAAATGGCATCACCTTGAATTGGTAACTTCCCAGGGGGCAGTTGAACGCTGTCTTCCACTTGTCTCCTTCTCTGATGCGCACTCGGTAGTAGGCTTCGTGGAGGTCTAGTTTGGTGAAAATCTTCCCCTTGGCCAGGTGGGCTAGCATGTCCTTCATGAGGGGGAGGGGGTATAAGTTGTGTACGCAGACCACATTGATGTCCCAAAAGTCAACTACCAGACGCATAGAGCCGTCTTTCTTCTCTTTGAAGAGGACCAGTGCTGCGACCCGCAGTTTGACTGGCTCGATGAAGCCCCTTTGTAGGTTTTTGTCTATGTAGTTCCGCATCTCTTGCATTTCACGGGGCGCCATGGCATACAATTTAGGTTTAGGAAGTTTTGCCCCAGGGATGATTTCGATGGCACAGTTGGAATCGCGATGGGGAGGTAGGACATCGCACTTGGTCTCGCTAAATACCTGTGATAGGTCTTGGTAGTCTTTTGGGATCTGCTCCTTTTCATGGGTGCTGTTGGATGTGGTCCCCAGCTGCTTCGCGGTGCCCTCCAGGAGGGGCCCTTGCGTCGGTGCCATTTTCTTTTGTTCAGCCGGGAGATATTGGGGCCCAAGTGTGGGGGGTGTTTGTTCTGGTTGGAATGGCAGAGGTTGGGGCCCTTTGGCTATCCTCAATCTGCAGGTCCCCTCTTGCCACCAGATAATTGGACCCCACTTGCCTAGCCAGTAAAGTTCCAGTATGACTGGATCGGCCATCTTGGGGGCTATTATGAACCATATCGTCTCCCAGTGATGCCCTAGTTCTAGCTTCACTGGTTCGGTCAGGTGTGTGGTGCAAGTTCCGCCTACTAGGGTCCCATCAACTTGTTCAAATCGAATTGGGTGGTTGAGCTTCTTAGCTCGGATCCCCAATTTTAGGACTGTGGGTAGATTAATCAGGCACCTAGTGCAGCCCAAGTCTATCAGGGCTTGGAAAGTCTCTTGGGTACCCGTCTTTGGGGCTGTTAGGCATATGGGGAAAAGGAAAGGGTGGATGGGTCCACTCACCATTGGGTCATCTTCACCCTCGTCCTCACTGTCATACGAGTCCGGGAATTGGTCTCCATCATCCGGGACTCCCTTTGTCTCGGTCAGGTGGGCGAAGACCTCTGTGCCGGGGAGGAGACTTTGTGGCGCATCAGTGGCTCACTTGGGGCCCCGTTCTCGTCGTGCCTTTGGCTGAGGGTTTGGCCTTGGGCCCGGGGTTCCACAGGCTGCTGCTAGATGGCCCATTCCTCCCCATCTGTAGCATCTCATTGGGCTCCGCGGAACGAAAGGCCTTTGGGTAGACCGTGGTGCCATGGTTCCTCGTCTGGTTTGTGGCCTCGGGTCCGATTGGTATCTCTCCCTGGCCTCTGGTTGCTTTAGCATGTCGTTGGCATGCAGTCTCCTTTCAACTTGCATTGCCACGCGGAACCATTCAGAGAGTCAGTTCGGGATGTCCCGATAAGCGGTCACTTGAGCGATTCGCTTATCTAAGCTCGTTCTGAAAAAATACACTAGCAGTCGCTCAGGTAGGGGAGGCAAGCTGCCCACAACTCTTTGGAATTCACAAATGTGTTCCTTGATGGGCTTCCCTCTCTGGACTAGGCTTCTGAGTTCGTCTTCCACATATAGGTCCTCCCCTACTTCCTTGTACCTCGCCCGCAGTAGTTGCAAGAAATCATCTGCGTCTTGCAGTTGGGGGCTCTATTCTTGTAGAGGGCTGATGACCAAGTCTTTGCTTCTCCCTCCAGCCCTTCTGAAATGGCATTGACCAGGGCTCTGGGAATGGGTAAAGGTGCCCATAGCTCTCGATATAGACCTCAGCTGCGTCAAGGAACTGTGCCACCTGGTCTGGATCCCCATCAAATTTCCCTCTGAACCGGGGTGGCTCTGCCCTCGGTGGCCCATCCTCCCATGGCCGGGCTCTGTGTGCCTGTCTGGGGTATCGTTGGGCTTCTTCTTCATCTCTCATTCGGGGGCGGGGGGTGATGCCTTGCGTAGGCTGGTATGTTTGCTGGGCAGAGGAGGAACCCATGGATGCAAACTGGGACTTTCCTTCCTTCTGGTGTGGGAGGGGAAAGGGCTGGGCCCCCTTCTATGGTGACTTAGTTCAACAGGGTCAGCTGGCCTCCTTCTATCTTTGGGCCTGCAGGATGGACCGTCTTCCAGGCTGACAGCACGTTCAAAATCTTGCTTTAACTCCTCCATGGGGCTTTCGAGTGGCAGGGTTGAAATTTCTTTCTGTCTGGCCTTCTGCCAATCCCATAACCAATCCGCCCTTCCCAGTTCACTCAGGGGCTTCTCCTTACCTTTAGCGTCTGGAAAGGGGAATTCAGCTTCTGGAGATCTTGGCAAAGTCCACCAAGGTTCATCATTTTTCTTCTCTTGGGCTGGAGCATGATCGTCTGTCCTTGGTAATTCTGTGGTAGTTGGGGAGGAAAGGGGGGGTTGCAGCTTTGCTGGGGGAGGGGGTGGCCTCGTTGCATCCAAGCTGGCTGGAGTAGGGAGGGGTGGCTGGTTCAAGCTGTTTGAAGTAGACTTTCAGTAGAAAGCTGGCTTGCTGCCATGGCTTCAGAACCTTGCCTCCAATTCGTCCAAACATCTGGTAGGGAGCTGGAGGGCTGGAGGTTTGCCAGTTTGGCTTGGAAAGTTGAGTCTTGTCCGTCTGTCAGACTTGGATGCTATCTCAAAAGAAATGAATTTCCAAACTGCCAATCTTTAAGGAAATCTTTTCTTTAATTGAGCACAGCCACTGGATCATGACTCGATGCAGACAAGACTGATCTTTTGCCCCCCAATCCCTCCCTTTCCGATCCCCAAATATCTGCTTCTCATTGGCTATCTTCCAAGTCATTCTTCAGACTCCTTGTCTCGTCATTTCCCAGGAATGTCTCTCCCCCCCCCCTTCATTTCCACGACAATCGGACATCAAAGGGATTTAGCAGGCAGAAGTTCAGAGCTTATCTCTCTCTCTCTCTCTCTCTCTCTGCTCTCTATGCCAGCAAAACGCTGACAGTTGGCCTACCTCAACAGGGTGTTGCAAGCCTGCCTTGTCGGGGTGTTGCAGCCCTACCACGCCGGGGTGTTGCAGGTCTACCTCGCCAGGGTGTTGCAGGTCTACCTCGCCAGGGTGTTGCAGGTCTACCTCGTCGGGTTGGTTTCGTCCTACTTCCCTCCACCTTTTCCGGAGTTGGTCGATGTGACGTCTACAGACCTGTCTGTCTTCCAGTCTGTAGGACTTTGGGCTGGTTATGCTTTCTATCTTCCCCTTCAGCCATTTCGGAGAACCGTGAAAGTTGAGGGCAAATACCGGATCTCCTATGGCGAAGGCGCGAAGCGGGCGGCTGGCAGTTGTTGGCACCTTTGGGTTGTACTGGGTGTGCAGCCGGTCCAGGGGTGACCGTAGTCTACTGCCCATTAATAGTTCTGCTGGGCTCCTGCGGGTGGTGGCGTGCGGCGTGATGTGCTGGGTGAGGAGAAAATTGTTGATTCTTTCTTGCCAGTCGCCCGTGCCCATTTTGGTGAGTGCCTCCTTGGTGTGCCTCACCATTCTCTCTGCCTGTCCATTCCCAGCCAGTCTGTAGGGCACTGAGAGGGCATGATGGATGCCCAGTCTGGCCAGGAACTCTTCCATGGGTTTGGACATAAGTTGGGGACCGTTGTCAGAGACCAGGACATCCAGCAGCCGTGGGTTGCGAACAGCCGCCGGAGTGCCCTGATTGTTGCTTCTGATGTGGTGGATACCATGGGAACTACCTCTAGCCACTTTGACAACGCATCCACAACTATCAAGAGGTACTTCTCTTGCATCGGGCCCGTGAAGTCAATATGGATTTTTGCCCAGGGGCTGCTTGGTGTCTCCCACTCCGACAGTTGGGCATGGGGATGCGCGGGACGTACCTCTTGGCACGAGTCGCATCTGGAGACCCATTCTTCGATGTCCTTGTCCAGGGATGGTGACCAGACGTAACTCTGTGCCAGCCCCTTCATCCGCACGATGCCCGGGTGCCCGTTGTGGAGGGTTTCCAGTGTCTTCCGTTGCAGGGCGCTGGGAATCAGCACTCTGTCTCCCCATAGAAGGCAGCCATTCATGGTGGACAGCTCCTGCTGCTTTCTGATGAATGGGCTGAATTTCTCTGCCGTCTTCTCCATTGGCCAGCCCCACAGGACCCATGATTTAACTTGTTTGAGGGTTGGGTCCTTTTGGGTATGGGCTGCCACATCCACAGAGGTTACTGGGCAGGCTTTGTCATCATCAATGTGGAAGAGCCCGAGTGTGGGGGCTGGGTCTTCCACTGGTTCTTTGGACAGGCATCTGCTTAAGGCATCTGTGTTTCCTATGGACTTGCCGGGTTTGTGGACCAGTCTGTAGGAATACCCAGCTAGGAAATTTGCCCATCGCGTCATTCTGGGTGACATGAACATCAGCGTCGGTCTATCGCCCGCGAGTAGTCCCAGCAGAGGCTTGTGGTCCATGATGATAGTGAAGCTTCTGCCATAGAGGTACTCATAGAAGCGCTTGATGCCTACGACCATGGTCAAGGCTTCCTTGTCCAACTGGCTGTAGTTTCTTTCTGCGCTGGACATTGTCTTTGAAAAATAGGCGATAGGTGCTTCAGAGCCATTCGCAAGTTCATGGCTGAGCACCGCTCCGACCCCGTAAGGTGATGCGTCATAGGTCAGCCTCAGGGGAAGCATCTCGTGGTACGGCATGAGTACACTGTCCAAAGAGAGCAGTCTTTTAATGGCTCTGAATGCTGCTTCCTCTTCTTCCTCCCATTTCCAGGGAGCCGCTTTCCCCAGCAGGCGATGGAGTTGATCAGCAGTCGTGGCTTTCTGTTTTAGGAAAACACTATAAAAGTTAAGTAATCCTAAGAAAGCCTGAAGCTCCACTTTGTTTTTGGGGCTGGGAGCTTAATGAATGGCCTTAACTTTATTTTTGGTGGGGTGGATGCCCGTGCCATCAATGAGATAGCCCAGGAACTCGACCCCCTGGACTCCAATGATGCACTTGTCTCTCCTGACTCTCAAACCCTTCGCCTTGAACCACTGCAGGACAAGCCTGAGCCGCTCAATTAGTTGGACTTTCGAGTCCCCGGAGATCAAGACATCGTCGAAGTACGGCACCACCCCTGGAATGCCTTGGAGAAGGCATTCCATCATTGATTGGAAGATGCCTGGGGCTGCGCTGACTCCAAATTGGAGGCAGTTACATTTAAATGCGCCCCTATGGGTGACAATTGTTTGAGCCTCAGCCGTTTTTTCGTCCACTGGCAGTTGCTGGTAAGCCTGGGCCAGGTCCAGTTTAGCAAATATTGACCCGCTCCCAAGTGAATGCAACAGATGTTACACCACTGGAACCGGGTATGCGCTCTGCTGCAACGCCTTATTTATTGAACATTTATAGTCGGCGCAGATGCACACAGATCTATCTGCTTCATTGGGGTCACAATGGAGGTCTCCCATGTCGCATGATCGATTGGTTCCAATACGCCCTGGGCAATTAATTTGTCCAGCTGGGCATCTACCTTGGGCCGCAAGGCGAATGGAACCCGGCGAGGCTTGAGTCTAATTGGTGTGATTGTTTTGTCTAAATTGAAAGAGGTGGGTTTTCCCACAAATTTTCCCAGCTTACCATCAAAGACTTCCTTGAACTCTTTGATGAGGTTGTCGAGCTCATCCTGGTGAATTTGATGGATCCCTCCAATTGAGAGCCCTAATGTCTTGAACCACTCCACTCCCAAAAGGTTCGGGCAGCTGTGCTCCATGATCGTGATGGGCAGGTTGCCATGGAACTTCTGATAGGAGATCTGAAGAGAGGTTCTTCCCAGGACTCCTATGGGATTCCCTCCAAAATCCACAAGCCTGGATCGTAGGGGTTTCAGATCCTTCTTTCTGAAGCTGGGTTTCAATCGCTTCAGCTGATGCCAGTCCATTATGGAGTAGATCGATCCTGAGTCTACCTCCATTGAGCATGGCGTCCCTTTCATGTGCACAGTCACATGGAATTTGGTGGCGCTGCCATCGTTGGTGTGAGCGATGGTCATCTGATGGACTGCCCCGCTCCTGAAGAATTCATCTTCACCACGTCTGGGTTGGAAAGAGGGCTGTTTGGATGATCTTTGGTGATCTTTCCGAATTTCGTGGTTCTGGTGCTTGGGCGGTTCTGTGGCTGGGTCTGCGGCTCTGCAGGCCTCTGCAATGTGCCCCCTCTTCAGGCAGCGGCTGCAGGTGGCATCTCTCCATTAGCAAGTGGCCCTTGCATGGTCTCCTCTGCAGCTGCCGCAGCGCTCTCCCCGGTCACCATTTTGCGTGGTTTCCCGCCTTGGGGGTCTGGAGACCTTGTGGACATCCATTTCCTCATCGGACTTGGATGCAGCGGTGGAGTCATCAGTGGAACTTTGGGGAGCCTTCTGTATCTTGTGGACCGCTTTAGCTTTCATCGTTGCGGCCACCGCTTTTTCCGAAGTCTCTGCAGCCATGGCTTCCTCAATGACTTCTTTAAGCGTTATCTTCTTTCGGCTCAGAAACTTCTTTTGGAGAGCCACATCTTTCATGCCAAATACAATGCGATCCCTGATGGCATTGTCCACATTGTCAAATTCACAATCGGCTGCAATTTGGCGTAGGGCTCCCACAAAATCTTTGATCGGTTCTCCGTCCCACTGGTCCTTTGTTGAAAGGTGAAGCGGTTGGTGGTTGGGGTGCCCATTGGGGCATAGTGTTCTTGGAGTACTTCTTGCAGGTCAGTCCAAGACATTTCCTCGATGTCCCTTGGGGCCATGAGGTCGATGACCATCTCCAGTACCTCGGAGCCGCAGTGAGCCAGGAACAGGGCTCTTTTACGGTCGTCGTTCAGGTCCTGGTAGTTGTTTCTCCTCAGGAATTGACGAAAACAGACCATGTAGGATCTCCATTTCTCCTTCCCGGGGTTGAATGGGGCGAGCGATACAAGCGGAGCTTGCGGCAATGCCATGCTTCTGTCAGCTTCGGTTCTGTGACTTCAGCTCAAGATCAGCTCTCTAATCGGTTGGCGCTGTGCCCTGAAAGTCATTGCCATGGTTCTTTTTGTGTCCTTCGTCGCCAGTGTTAGATCAGGTGCAGGAAAAGAAGACGCGACCAGCGTGGTCCATTCAGCACTTTTATTTAGTGAGAACAAGACTAGCGGCTGCGCTGCCGGAGCTCTCCTTTTAAGCGCTCCCGGCAGGTCGCACCGCCCAGAGACAGCATTTTGAATTTCCCGCTGGAGGATTAGCCAATCCCCGGCGGATGTCCTTATACGGACATAACACCAATTGTGGAGAATAAAGAAGAACTAGATGTACTTTAAGGGCCATCTTCATCAAGTAACATCTATCAGGTCCATACATGTATGGAGGAGAGGAATATTCATTCCTGTCAGAAGTCAAAAATTGTGAACCTTATAGCTGCCCTTCTCTGTAATGAACTCCATTTGTTGGGAAACTCTGGCTAGAAAGATAGGTGCAGAACCCCCCCCTTTTTTTTTTTACAAGGATATTAAGACAAAGTTATCTGAATGTATTATACCTGATTTTTATTCCTTTTTATTATTATAATGTAATAATGAAGCGTATTATTATAAACTAGTCAAAATTAGGTGGTGAGTAAATAAATGCATAAATTCTCATTATTCTAGAAGACCTGTAGGATGTCCCTAGGAAAGAAAATGAAAAGTAAATAGAGGCATTACTATGTTAATGTGGAGAAGTAGGTAAGGGATTCCTTATCTTGTTCTATTTTACACAATAGTGCACAGGGAAATAATTAAAAATCTCTACCTTGCAATTGCTTTATTCATAAGTGAATTTAGATTTAGATTCCTTTTATTTAAAAAAAAAATCCAATTCTATATTCTTTTCCTGAGAACTAGTCTGGATACAATGCAGCATACTTCTGAGGATCAGACCTACTATTTGACCTAACTGTTACTGCAGTTTTGAATGAAAAGTTGCCTTCCAAATGCCTGCTCTTCATCTAACTCCACACATCTTTGTATATATGAAGTTCAAAGTGCCAAATGAAGATATGTCAGCTTGATAAACCTTTGTGGCATGAAAGCTCTTAAAGGGTGTCATTATCATAGATAATTTCAATGCTATTTTCTGCTTCAGTGAAGGAACAGGGAAGCTCCCCATCCACTTTTGCACAACCAAGTGTTAAATCACTTCATATCAGAGTTAAACCTCAACCTCATCACCCTTATTTTTTTCTGATTGTTCTTTGCTTTTTGCCTGAAGGGTGCAAAACTGAGTTCCCACAATTACTACATCAACTGATTCTGTTTTCCCCCTATACAATATTCAATTAGAATGTGTGTGACAGAGACAAGACAGAAATCAATGTACGTTTCATTTTCTCTACAATGGAAACTTATCTCGAAATATTGTGAGCTGGCTGATCATATTGGCACCCAAATACTTACAGTCTTACACAGAACATAATGAAGCAGAGCAAATCATGAATAGTTATTCTGCAGACCACACTTCAGACATGCCAAAGCCAATTCTCATACAGTGTCTTTTATTCTAAACATGACAGTACCCACAATGTTATTTCAATTATGATGAGGGAAGGAGGGGGTACATCTCTATGATATAAAAGAAAACCTAATTTGTTATCTTACCTGAATAGTTAATATGAGTACTCTCCACACATCTAATAATTAACCCCTTTCTGCTTCTGTTTTAAAAGCTTCCAGTGAAGAAAAGCTGTCTCTTTCTCAAGATAAACATTTTACAATCAAGCTGCTCTTAATTTCATCTGAAAATTTATTTTTCTTCTTTCTTCTTTAGGTTCCAGTGCTTCCTTCTAGAGCAATGGAGAACAACCCAACTCTTTCAATAGATTTTCCTTGGTTTCTTTGTTAAGAACCCAACATTAATTGTGTGCCAGATATAATTCATATCTCCATACAATTTCAAGAGGGCTTGCCAGCATGTTCAGCCAACTAGTTTACAAGCTTGCTCTCCAGACCTTTGTGATGAAACCATCAAGGTCTATTAAGGTCCAAAATGAAGCTTCTAACACTGAAATGAAGCTCTCATACACACTCACATTTCTTCTCTGTTTTGAGCCAACACATAATCATTTAAGTACTTGTATAAAATGGAATGACTAATCTAAGGTTTACAGGCCATACATAGTTTCCCAACATCCCCCCTCCCTTTTTCGCCAGTTTTTATAGTCTCCAGTCCTCCTTCAATTTATTGCATTGAAATTCAAAACTATCAGGGAGAACATATGGAACAGAAACTATAAACTAACAAAATCAGCAGCATACAAAGAAAACGCATATAAAATGTTCTACAGGTGGCATTTACCCCCTTCGAGATTAGCGAAATTGTACCCTAAAATGAGCCCCATATGTTGGAAATGTAAAAAGAAAGAGGGAACATACTACCATATGTGATGGTCCTGTCCTGAAGCTCGAAAATGGTTATGGTTTGGTTTATGGTTTATTAAATTTGTATACCGCCCTTCTCCCGAAGGACTCAGGGCGGTGAACAGCCAAGGTTAAAATACATACAGTATAAAAATTAAAATAAATTAAAACAGAATTAAATCAATTTGGCTTCCCTAAATTTAAAAAACCCTTTACCCATAAAATAGCTCATTAAAATTTTAAGCCAGCCCAGCTTGCTGAAATAAGAAGGTCTTCAAAGCTCGGCGGAAAGTACGGCGGTCCGGGATCAGTCGTATTCCTGGGGGTAGCTCGTTCCAGAGGGCGGGTGCCCCCACAGAGAAGGCTTTCCCCCTGGGGGTCATCAGTCAACATTGCTTGACCTACGGCACCCTGAGGAGACCCTCTCTGTGGGAGCGGATTGGCCGGTGGGAGGTTATCGGTGGCAGAAGGTGGTCTCGTAAATACCCGGGCCCTTAGCCATGGAACGCTTTAAAGATGAGAACCAATACCTTGAAGTGCACCTGGAAGACCACCAGGAGCCAGTGCAGCTCGCGCAGGAGAGGTGTTACATGGGAGCGCCATGTCGCCCCCATAATTACCCGCACAGCTGCATTCTGGACCAGCTGGAGCCTCCGGGTGCTCCTCAAGGGGAGCCCCATTTAGAGAGCATTGCAATAGTCCAGGCGAGGTGACGAGAGCGTGAGTGACCGTGCATAAGGAGTCCTGATCCAGAAAGGGGCGCAACTGGCGTATCAGGCGAACCTGATAGAAAGCCCCCGTGGCCACGGCCATCATATGCTCTTCTAAAGACAGCCGTGCATCCAGGAGGATGCCCAAGTTACGAGCCCTCTCCGTGGGGGCCAATGACTCGCCCCCAATAGCCAGCGATGGCACCAGCTGGCTATATCGGGATGCTGGCAGCCACAGCCACTCGGTCTTGGAAGGGTTGAGTCAGAGCCTGTTCCTCCCCATCCAGACCTGCATGGCCTCCAGGCACCGGGACATCACTTCAAGGGCATTGTTGGGGTGGCCTGGGGTGGAGATGTACAGCTGAGTATTATCAGCATACAGATGGCACCGCACCCCAAATCCACGGATGATCTCACCCAGCGGCTTCACATAAATGTTGAACAGGAGAAGCGAGAGGACCGACCCTTGCGGCACCCCACAAACAAGGTGTCTTTTTTTTTTAATTTGATTTAAATGCCGCCCTTCTCCGAAGACTCAGGGCGGCTTACAATGTGCTCAGCAATATGCTCAGCAATAGCCTTCATCCTTTTGTATATATTTATACAAAGTCAGCTTATTGCCCCCACAACTGGGTCCTCATTTCACCTACCTTAGAAAGGATGGAAGGCTGAGTCAACCTTGAGCCTTGGCGAGATTCGAACCCTGCAGTAATTGCAGGCAGCTGGTCTTAATAAGCTTAATAACAGGGTGCCTTAAACCCCTGTACTACCAAGGCTCTTCCTCTGTACTACCAAGGCAGAGGTCAACCTCTGCCCCCCAGCCAACATGGACTGCGACCGGTCGGAGAGATAAGAGGAGAACCACCGTAGGACAGTGCCTCCCACTCCCAAACCCTCCAGCCGGCGCAGCATGATACCATGGTTGATGGTATCAAAAGCCGCTGAGAGATCTAATAGGACCAGAACAGAGGAATATCCCCTGTCCCGAGCCTTCCAGAGATCATCAACCAACGCAACCAATGCCGTTTCCGTGCTGTACCCAGGCCTGAAGCTGGACTGGAATGGATCCAGATAGACAGTTTCATCCAGCTACTGTGGGTGCTGTCACGCAACCACACTCTCAACAACCTTCGCCACAAAGCGAAGGTTGGAGACAGGACGGTAATTTGCCAAAACAGCCGGATCCAGAGAAGGCTTCTTGAGAAGGGGCCTCACCACCGCCTCTTTCAAGGTGGGAGGTAAGAAACCCTCACTCAAAGAAGCATTTATAATCCCCTGGAGCCAGCCTTGTGAAACCTCCCGGGTAGCCGGCACCAGCCAGGAGGGACACGGGTCCAATAAACATGTTGTTGCGTTCAACCTCCCCAGCATCCTGCCCACATCCTCGGGAGTCACAGGATCAAACTCCTCCCAGATAACATTCTCAAGTCCTGCCTCAGACACCTCACCTGAACCCACCCAGTCAGAGTCCAAGCCGTCCCGAATTTGAGCGATTTTATCGTGCAGATAATATGCAAAATCCCCAGGTGGAGGAGGGAGTGGGTCACCCTAAACAGGACAGCTGGGCGATTATCTGCCGATGCGATAAGAGTGGAAAAGTAGTTACACTTCGCCGCTTTTATCACCACTAAGTAGGTCTTGATATAAGACCTCACTAGTGCTTGGCCAGATCCAGAATGACTAGCCCTCCAACTACTCTCTAGGCGTCTTTTCCAGCACTTCATCTCCCTCAGTTCCTCGGAGAACCAAAGAGCTGAGCCAATTCGGCTGGGCTGCAAAGGCACGACCCGATCTAAAGCACCAGCGGCCGCCCTATCCCAGGCGGCCACCAGGTCTTCCATCGAGTCATGAGCCAGAGTCTCAGGGAATGGCCCAAGCTCCATTTGGAACCTATCAGGATCCATCAGGCGCCTGGGGCGGAACCACCTAGTCGGTTCCGCCTCCCTGCGGCGGGGTGTAGTGGTCAGGAAGTCCAGTCTAAGGAGAGAATGGTCTGACCATGACAAGGGTTCAATGACTATATCCCCTGTATCTAGGCCATTCAACCACTGACCAGAGACAAAAACCAAGTCCAGAGTGTGTCCTCCTGTGTGAGTAGGGCCATGAATTAATTGGGTCAGGTCCATGGCTGTCATGGAAGCCATGAACTCCCGAGCCACCTCAGACATTTCATTGATGGACGGCAGGTTGAAATCCCCCATGACCAAAAGCCTGGGGGTATCAACCGCCACCTCGGCTATAACGTTGAGGAGCTTGGGCAGGGCCGCTGCCATGCAGCAGGGAGCCAGGTATGCAAAATATTGGCTAAAAATTAAAGATTGGCTACAGGAAATTACTAATGAACAATTAGACTTAGAACTGGAACTCTTCCTATTGGGGATCTTCAATATATATATATATATATATATATATATATATATATATATGTATGTATGTATGTATGTATGTATGTATGTATGTATGTATGTATATATATATATATATATATATATATGTATATATATATATATATACATACATACATACATACATACATACATACACACACACACACATATATATATATATATATATACATATATATATATATACATATATATATATATATACACATACATATATATATATATATACACACATATACATATATATATACATATACATATATATATATATATATACACATATACATATACATATACATATATACATACATACATACATACATACATATATATATATATATATATATGTGTGTGTGTGTGTGTGTGTGTGTGTGTGTGTGTGTGTGTGTGTGTGTGTGTGAAGGGCACAAAATATCTAGTACTACACATATTAACCGCTGCCAGGATTGCCTACGCTCAATGTTGGAAACCGCCATGTACACCCATAGAGAAACTGGTCATACAAAAGGTCATGAATTGCACAGAAATGGACAAATTAAAGCTGAGTTTAAAAGATAAAGAGACATTGATATTTTACAATGTGTGGGAACAGTGATATAACTGTATAGAACGGAGATAGATTGAAGATAAATAGTTATTAAGTACAAGTAATAGATAAAATAAGAATGTAAATACGCACAATTTAATTTTTGTAAATAATGCATGAATTATTGTCACAAGAAAAACACCACAATTAGCTGTTGTTGAGTGAAATATTTTTTATGTTTTTAATGTAATAAAAGTTTAATAAAATGTTTATTAAAAAAAAAGAAATTCAACACCCAACACCAACATTTGGTGGTGCATAGATGTGATTATTTTAGACTAACATATACATTTTACAAATATGTTTGTGCACTAACATACAAAATCAAGATATTAAAATTTATTCATTCATTTAATTTGTTTGCCACCCATCTGCCAGATCTGGGCAACTTACAACATTTAACTGTATGTAACTACCCTCTCTCAATAAAACAAAATTATTAAATATTTGGATTGCCTCAATATTATGTACCTTACAATGATTTTTAAAATGTTAGTTCCTGAAGAAATATCACATAGGACTTCCCTTTTTAATAATGTGTAGACATTAGATTTTATGTAACACAGTTTAAGAATTAATCAGTTGTTTTAAAGAGCAGCACTATACTACTGACACACATCTATCAATATGGCATTATGAAAGCCTGTGGAGGAAAAAAATTCATTATGATTTTTCTGGGTTTTTAAATAATTCTACAAATTATCTAGTCAAGTTCAAAATCAGCGATTAGTTTCATTAGATTTATTTGCTAATTTTATATCCCACCTTTAAATCTAGAAGCTAAATGATCTGAGAATCTCCCTTCATTTTTTCCCATAATAAAAACAACCTAGACTTTTCCAGATTTCTTAAACATGTTAAGATTAAGTAGTCTTACAGTTCAGGCCTGCCATTGAATCTAAATGTAAATCTAGAGAGACTTAGGACTATTTTTTAAAAAAACACTTCCTTACATATAATTAGATCATAACAGTTGTTGAGATTGATAGAATGTTAACAATTGTTATGAAATGGTGATTACTAGTAATATTTTTTTTAAAAAAGTGCTTGCAGATGTAATATCAAAGGATTAGTGAGAATTTGACTTCATGGCTTGACTATACTAAATTGTAAGAGCACATCTTAAATAACAGCTGCTGGAAGAAGAGTATCATCTTTCTGTCTTGCTTATAAGCTTTTAAAAATGCATTTAGTTGGTATGATACAGAATGTTGTATCATGAGCTTTTTGCCTGATCTAGGAATGATCTTATATCCATATGATTTTTGTTGAGTTTTTCATGTGAGACAGAGGCTTATACTTTCCTACTTTTCTACTTAACATCTTCATGAGACTGCAGGGTGAGCACATCAGTTACCATGAACTGAAGTATCATCAATATGCTGATAACACTCAACTGCAGTATGTAGTTGGTAAATTAAGCAATACTCTGGATAATCTATCCCTGTATATGGAGGCGATGAGAATCTGGATGAGGAACAACAGGCTTCAACTATATCCTAGCAACAACTCTCTTTTCTTTCCTTCTTACTTTCTCTTCCCCCCTTCTTCTACTCCCTACTTCCTCTTCCTTTCTCCTTCTCCTCCTCTCTTCCTCCCTCTCTTACCCTCACTCCTACTCTAATTTCCCTTCCCTTCCTTCCTTCCTTCCCTTCCTTCCCTCTCTTCTCCTTCCTTCATCACTCTCTATTGCTGTATCCTTTTGTGCATATGGATTACTCAGAGGGCTAAAAAAGTTATTTTTGACTGGTCCTTGCACTTTTGACCAGTCCTCGAACTTACGACTGTCCTCACATTTTACGTTTTTTGCCCTATCTTGTCACCATGGTGAAGAGAAGCAGTTGTGAAATGAGTGACATGGTTATTAAGAATGCTACATGGGCATAAATGTGAAGATGCTCATAAGTGTGAGGACCAGTCAAAAGTGTGAGGACCTGTCAGAAATGACTTTTTTCAGCCCTCTGAGTAGTCCCTATACACATAGCCATGCCCACCCAGTCACATGACCTCCAAACCACACCCACAAAATAAGCCACGCCCATAGAACCAGTAGTAAAAAAATTTAGAACCCATCCCTGGCATCCGCGTGTACTAGGTGTTTTCCAGGGCTTTGTTCTAAGGAATAATCGTAAGCAGCTAAGAAAACTGTCCACCTTGTCATTCTTGGGGATAGTATCTGGGGTGTTTGTTTGTTTCCTGCAATGATTCCAAGTAACGGTTTGTGATCAGTTACCAAAGTGAAATGTCTTTGTCAGATGTAAATGCCTTATTCTCCAATGTGTAAATAATGTATATATGGAACATCAGAGGTTAACTTATTCTTTGGATTTTAATGTATTCATAACTTACCACTCCCATTCCTAGCTCCACCCCTTGTATATATAAGGAGCCACCCTCACCATTCTCGTTGCTTCTACCTTGAATATTCAGTGAATATAGAATGCCTATCATAATTAAAAAGAAATATATTTAAAGCTCTAACTCCTATTATCTTTATTGAGTCTGATCCTGAAAATATTGCAACAATCTGGTAGCAGAGGATGGTTAATTGACTCAATAAGTAATTAAAAATGTCCAAGAAAGATAGGCCCAACACCAGGGCCTACAGCAAAGAAATAGAAACTGATCAAGAGATGATCAACGAATCCACCAATGCGATTTCGAGAGAATCCGAAGAATACACCACTGAAGAAGAAGAACTAATGAGTGAAAATAATGACCAGAAAGAAATCGAAATAGAAAATAACGAACTCAGGTCAGAGATATTAAAGGTACTAAAAAGCCAAAAGAATGATGAAAGTCTCATCGCGGACCTCCAGGAGATGCTGAAGAACAGCGGAGCAGCGAGAGAGAAAAACGTCATTAAAGAAAAACCCAAAGATCAAAAAACCGTAAGTGAGATGACTACTGAGAAAATAGTTGTTAAAAAGAAAAGATGTGATCCCGCGCGAAATTTTGAATGGCAGCCATCTTGGTTTCAACGAACTTCAAAAGAGAATGGAGCAGAGCCAATCAAAACGCTCAGTTCAAAATTTCTGGCGCGAAAAACACTATCAGACGAAGAAAGTGAGAAAGAAGTCTCAAACTCTTCAGATGATCCAAAATCAGAAAGTGAAGACGATTTAACAAAATCTCAAGTAAAATCAGCAATGAAAACACTTTTTGCTGCTTTTGGGCCAAGACTGAAAATTACCAAGACATCTACGAAGAAGCAAGAAATCAAACCGGCGACTCAAGACCTGCACGCTCCCATCCTGACTTCGAAAGCGACGATGCCCGAGCCCAGAGAGCCATGCCGATTTCGCCCTACACCACAGACAAGATCGAATACCAACGCACACAAAAAGAAGAAAAGAACCGTCGCCACCACCAGAACCCCAAAAACCGAGCCAGAGACCGACTCATCTGAGGAGGAGCGGATCGAGAGAGCTGAAAGGGAGAGAACCTTCCACGACGCCACCAAAGAAGAAATGAGCAACGCGCATGTGCGAAACTACGTAGACGACCCAGAAGGACTTGAACTGGCCAGAGAACCGCGCAGACTCATTGCAAGCATCCCAATGCCGTTCTGTAATTTCCTGCACTTGAGAGATCACGGACTGCCCCAGGTTGTAAGTAATGGACAGAATAATGTAGGTAACTTACCCAGTGACTTCCCAAAACTTAGAATTGATGGCATTAATTTACAAGAGTGGTATCAACAGCTTCAGGTTATTTTCATGAAAGAAAATTTACTATTCTTTATAACTAGCCCTCCAAGGAGACCTTGGACTTTAAAAATAGATTGTTTACATCATAGAGCATTTTTCATAATAATATCTAGCGTGTCTCCTGCAATGTATCATAGCATCAAACCAAACCTAACTGTATCAGAAATAATTCAATGCATGTTTAATCTATTTCACAGCGATAGCGTAGCTACAACCACAAGAATGTCTAAGGATTTCTTTTCCTCTAGAGTAAAACCAGGGGTTTCTATAAGTGAGCATTTGATAAATCTAAACAAAATAAGAGCTGAGCTACAATTGAGGGGGGAAGTGATTTCAGATCAAACAATGAAAAGTGTTATTATCAATTCACTTGATCCATCATGGGATAGCTTTATGTCACACTTAGATACCATTAATTTGGGATATTTATCCATAGAAAGTCTATCTAACAAATTGATAGCAGAAGACAATTCAAGAAAAAATCGATCCAGTAACCAAACAGACCACAAACCTTTTAGGAAAGTAGTCTTTCAAGATAAACATAATGAGGCCTTTAGATGCTACAATTGTGGATCCAGGGAACATAGTAGAAGAGACTGTCCCAAAGTCTCAAGAGAGAGACATAGGCCAGAATATAGGAGCAAATATAATTACAGACAATCTTCCACAGATAGACACAAATATAGAAGTCCACCAAATTACAAAGAAGGTAGAGGGGGTAGAGAAAATTCAAAAGAGAGGAAATCTGGGTCACTGAATGGGCTAAATAAACAAGACAGCACCAGAACACAGCAGGATGAGAATAACAATTGGCTTATTGATTCTGGTGCAACAAATCACACCACCAACAACAAAAGTATATTATCTTCATTTATAGAAGATAAGTTTGTGATAAAGGTAGCTAATCAAGAAAAGGTTCAAGTACTAGGCAAAGGAAATGTGACCTTGCCTGGTCTAGGGAAAATAGAGGGGGTATTATTAATCCCAGAAATACCTCACAACATACTAAGTGCCATAAAATTAAGCAGAGAATCTGATATCAATATAGTTTTCTCAAAAGGGAAAGCAACTATAGAAAAGAACAAAACAAATGTAGGTACTGTAATGATAAAAGGAGGTCTACCCTATCTGATAACTAAAGAAAGATGTTTACATAACATTGATTCAAATATGGAAGATTGTATTGAAGCAGATGATGAAAATGTCAGTAACAGTGACAATGATAAGTGTAGAATAACTCATGATCACAAAAATACATACAAGGAAAAGAAACCAAAAATAGGTAAACCAATTCATGATGAGTGTGCTCACATCTTACACAGGAAGTTAGGACATGCAAGCTTTCCTGTAGTACAAAAAATGACTGAACACGCAGAAGGTGTCAAAATAAAAAATTGTGAAAATTATTTGGAATGCTCAGTATGTAAATCCACCAAACTAAAAACCAGTCCCAGACCAAAAAAATCTAACAGATCAACTAACAATATTTTTGATTTGGTACATATGGACTTAGTTGGTCCATTAAGTCCCTCAATTACCTATAGAAAACGTTACTTCCTAACAATAGTGGATGACTACAGCCGATATGGTTTTGTTTACACATTAAAGCACAAGGATGAAACATTTCAGAAATTTAAGGAATTCTACAAACGTATAGAAGCACAACATAATATCAGAATAAAGCAAATTATGACAGATAGGGGATGTGAGTTCATGTCTAAAGAATTCTCCCAATGGTTAAAGGATAGAGGAATGTTACATTTCACGTCCAATCCTTTTTCTGCATTTCAAAATGGAGTTGCAGAGAGGAAAAATTCCACACTACAAACCATGATTAGGTGCACATTAGAGGATGCTGGTTTAGGCAAACAATTTTGGTCAGAGGCATTACATTATTCGAATTACACTCAAAATAGAACCTGGTCCAGTATTGTGAATAAGACACCATATGAGGTGATGTACAATAGAAAACCCAAATTATCACACATGCACATATTTGGAGTCACTGCAGACGTACACATACCTAAACAATTGAGGAGAAAGGGAGAAAACGTATCCAGGAGATTAAGATTCATGGGATACGAAACTGGAACCAAAGGGTACAGATTTATTGATAGTAATAACAAATTTATAGTATCCAGAACAGCTGTGTTCCATGAACAGGCCAATTGGTCAAAATTGCACCTTAATGAAATATTTCCTAATAAATGTAAAGATACGATATCTTGCGAGGAAGGAACAACAGAAAATCAAAATATTAACAAAAGTAAGAACAAAACCAAAACTTGGACTAATAGTCAGCATAAAATAAAGACAGACACATTAACAAAAAAGGAAGCTAGATATTTGCATGATAACCATAGCAAGCCTGAAAGAACTATTAGAAACAATAGAAACCAAATACCAAATAAATACAAAGATTACATAATGCATATGAATGGAGAACAAATAACACCTAATACATATGAAGAAGTATTGAAACTTCCACATGAAGAAAGAGAAAAATGGGAACTAGCTATGGAAAAAGAGATGGAAAGTTTACAAGGATTAAATGTATTCACACCTGCGATCGCACCTAAGGATAAAACAATTATAGGTACCAGGTGGATTTATAAAATTAAGAACTTAGAAGGAGGCAATACCTTATACAAGGCTAGACTAGTTGCACAAGGCTATGCACAAAAATATCCAGAAGACTATACTGATACATATTCACCCACAGTGAGAACAGAGAGTGTCAAAACAGCCCTTGTAGTAGCATCTGCACTCAATCTGGACGTATTCCAATATGACATACAGACCGCATACTTACATGCAAAATTAGATAAGGAAATATATGTAAGAGCACCACACAGTCAATACACTAATAAGAACGAAATTTGGTTATTAAATAAGAGTCTGTACGGATTAAAGCAATCCGGCAAAAGATGGTACGATTGCTTGGTAAAAGTACTTAAGACCATGGATTTCAACGCCACCACTGCTGATAATTGTTTCTTTGTAAAAAAGAGTAATGATCATATTGAATTTGTATTAATTTACGTGGACGATATTTTATACATTGGAAAGCATAAAGAGAGCAGGGAAATCTTTGTAAATAAGTTAAATGAACACTTCTCACTGAAATCTCTGGGTAAAGTGAATAAATACCTTGGTGTGCAAATTAACAAAACTAAAAGGGGATTCAAACTTACACAGAAAGATAAAATCATCGAACTCCTAAACAAATGTAACTTAAATAATGCCAAAACCTGTGACACCCCTATGCAAACTGATTTTCTTAGAAACACTGATGAATCTTCCCCTGAGTTTAAAGACAACACATTTTACAGATCAGTTATAGGTTCACTCCTTTATATATCTAATTGGACTAGGCCAGATATTGCATTACCTCTCAATCTATTGTCAAGATATGTTAGTAAACCAACCTTGTATCATTGGGAAGCTGTCAAAAGAATTCTAAGATATCTGAAGGGTACATTAGATTTTTGTTTAATGTTGGAACCCAATAATGACAGAGAACCAAAAATTACTTGTTATGCTGATGCAGATTGGGCTGGTGATACATCATGCAGAAAGAGTACTTCTGGTTATGTTTTTCTATTGAATGATTGTCCAGTTTACTGGTATACTGGTAAACAAGAACTAGTAGCCACTTCTACTACAGAAGCGGAATATGTTTGTTTGTCCAAGGCTGCAAATAACCTTGTATGGTTCAATGATCTGATCACTGATGTTTGGAAGAAACCCACTTTACCATTTATTATGCATGAAGACAATAAAGCGGCCATTGAAATATCCAGATCCGATGCAATTGGACAAAGGTCCAGACATATTGATATAAAGTTTAAGCATGTGAGACAACTGTCTCAAGACGGATTCATTAAAGCAATACATTGCGATACTTCTGAACAATTAGCTGACATATTAACAAAACCCTTACCTTCTAAACAACACAAATATTTAACTTCTAAATTATATGTATTATATTGTCCTGAATCAGAATGTAATTGGTGTTGTGTAACGAACCGGCATTTAGAGGGGGATTTGTCAGATGTAAATGCCTTATTCTCCAATGTGTAAATAATGTATATATGGAACATCAGAGGTTAACTTATTCTTTGGATTTTAATGTATTCATAACTTACCACTCCCATTCCTAGCTCCACCCCTTGTATATATAAGGAGCCACCCTCACCATTCTCGTTGCTTCTACCTTGAATATTCAGTGAATATAGAATGCCTATCATAATTAAAAAGAAATATATTTAAAGCTCTAACTCCTATTATCTTTATTGAGTCTGATCCTGAAAATATTGCAACAGTCTTCCATACAAGTATGCATGGAAGCGCTTGATGCCGGTGACTAAGACCAAGGCTTCCTTGTCAATTTGTCCATAATACCTCTCTGTGGAGGACATGGTTCTTGAAAAATATGCTATAGGGGCTTCCAGGTTGTTACGCAGCTTGTGACTTAGAACAGCACCTACGCCATAAGGGGAGGCATCACATGTTAAAATCAATGGAAGCTGTTCATCATATTGTATTAGTAGACTGTCAGAGGTGAGAAGATGTTTGACGGCTTTAAAGGAGGTTGTCTCTCAAGAGCCCCACAACCAAGGTCTTTTGGAATTGAGGAGCCTGTGTAAAGGCTCTGCTACTGAAGCCTTGTGAGGCAGAAACAGACTATAAAAATTTAGGAGGCCCAAAAAGGCTTGTAACTCTGTTCTATTCTTTGGAATAGGGCCCTGTGAATAGCTCTGACCTTAGCCTCAGTCGGATGCAGTCCAGAGGCATCTATTCTGTATCCCAGGAATTCTACTTCCTTTACAGCTACTTGACATTTCTCTCACTTTAAAGTGAGCCCCGCACCTTGAATCTTTGTTAGGACAGCTCTCAGGTGATCTCTTAATTGAGTTGTATCTTTAGTGATCAGAATATCATCAAAATAAGGGACAACCCCTGGGATACCTTGGAATAGTCTTTCCATTAGGCATTGGAAAATCCCAGGGGCCACAGTAACACCAAATTGGAGCCTATTACATTTGAAGGCACCCCTGTGCGTGACTATGGTTTGTGCCTCTGCTGTTGTTTTGTCTACTGGAATTTGCTGATAAGCCTGTGTCAGGTCTAATTTAGCAAAGATTTTGCCTTGGCCTAATGAGTGAAGCAAATGTTGAACAACAGGCACTGGGTAGGAGGAATTTTGGAGTGCTTTATTTAATGTGCTCTTATAGTCAGCACATATTCTGACTGAGCCATCTGGTTTTATTGGGGTGACGATGGGTGTCTCTCATTTGGAATAGTCTATAGGCTCAAGGACCCCTTGAGATGAGAGAGAGAAAAGGGGAAAAAGAGAAATGAGAAAATGATGGAGGGAGAGAATGAGAGAGAGGAAAAAGAGAGAAACAAATAAGAGAGAGAAGGGGGAGAGAGGGGAAGAGAGACACAGAAATGAGAGAGCTGAAGGGAGAGAATGAGAGGGAAAAGGGAAATGAGAGAGAGAAGGGGAGAGAAAGAAAGGAGAGAAAGAAAAGAAAGGGAGGGAGAGAGAGGGAGGGAGGGAGAGGAAAAAGAGAAAAATGAGTGAGTGAGGGAGAGAGAGAGAGAGACCCATTTCCCACAGAAAACACCCGGAACCACAAAACCTGGGTAGGTGTGGCTGGGGGGGGGTGTCATGTGACTGGGTGGGAGTGACGTTGAATTGGCCACGACCACCCAGGTTTTGTGGCTCCCGGTGTTTTCTTTTCTGTGGGAAATGAGTCTAAATGGCTCATAAAGTGTTTAAGGTTGCAGACTCCTGGCCTGGGGTATGGGTTAACTAGTGAGATGGTTCCACTGTTTTTAACATCCTTTCTTCTGTTATTCTTTGTTTTAGATTAGTTTTTATACTTTTAAATGTTTTTACTGTTTATAGTTCTGTTTTACACTGCCCAGGGTCATCCCAAAAGTCCTTTTTCAAAAGGCTGCCTAGAATCACTTGTTTATGAGATGGGCAGCTATATAAATTGGTTTAATAAATACAGTAAATAAACAAAAATATGATTTTATGGTTGTCTTCCTTATTATATTTCACTTTATGTTTCCATATTGATCTTGCTTTTTTTTTGCAAGCTGTTGTCTTTCTAATATCTGCCCCTCATCCATTCACAACTTAACCCACAACCTGATGGGTAACTTGAAATGACATCATATTTGGGCCTGCTACAGCCAAGACAATATGGATTTCTGAGTTGCACGGGAAGAAGACTCTAGGGATAAAGTCAGTGGTGGTATTCAACCATTTCGTACCACTTTGGCCGAACTGGTTGTTAAATTTCTGGCTGGCCCCACCAGCTCTGCCCAGCCACTACTTATTGGCCTCACACATCTTGGATGGTGCCTTAGAGTCACACTATGGCATAGCTGCAGCTGATCTTTGGCTCCCTTGCCTCTACCATGTGGCCATGCGGCCCAGCCTGCCTGCCTTTGCTGTGTCCTACAATGAAGCTTCCTCCCACTTGTCTTGGCCTGCTCCAGCAGCAGAACAGGTAAGCACAGCCAGGTACCCCGTCTGGGAAGCGGGACTGGGAAGGATGGTCAACCTGCGCCCGCCTGGCCGCTGGCCATGTCCTACCCCAATCAGATCACTTTGGTGTGCAGCCTGCCCCATCTATTGCGTTGACCACACAGTCTCTGTGGGCCAGCCAGCTTGCCTGCCTTCCCATGTGGCACCCATGGCCTAGCCAGTTCCCTTGTCCACTTTCCTGTCTCCCCAGGCGCCATAGCTCGCCTAGGCCCTCTCCAGTTCTCTCACCAGCTCGCCCACTTTCCTGGCTCCCCAGCTGTCACAGCTCACCTAGGTCCTAGCCTAGACCATGTGGCACCCATGGCCCAGCTGCTCTTTGGCTTCCTCACTTCCAACCTAAGCCTTCATCACTCCCTAATTAGATAAGTTTCTGTTTTACTTATATCTCACCCCAGAGCCATTGAATGCATTCCCCCTGGGAAATCTATGCTCGCTGCCCATGCTCACCTAGAGAACCCTGCCCTGGCCTCAAACTATACCCTCCCCCCAGGCCAAAGCAATTTACCCAGCCTGCAGACTGCCATGCTCGGGGTCAGTGTGGGCATGGGAAAGTGGGGGGAGCAGCATGGGCACAGATGAGCTGAAGTGGTTTGGTAAGGTTCTTACTTTACTGTCCTATCCACCGCTGCTCTTGCTGGGAAAGCGTCTTGTGCATCACAGCAAAATTTGCTGCTTTCCTCTAAGTCCCATCCAGAAAGTGCTGCGGTGGGGAGAAACAGCATTCAACCTGGCTGCTTCTCTGCCGCAGCGCTTTCCAGATGGGACTTAGAGGAAAGTGGCGGCTCACAGCTGCTAAATTTTGCTGTGCTACACAAGATGCTCTCCCAGCAAGAGCAGCGGTGGAGAGTGTCAGGGCATTTATTAATCCCATGTTTGGCTCTGGGACTAATTACCCTGGTTTAGAGGAGGAGATGAATCGAGGCTTATTCCAAGTTGCAGTATTCTGAAAAGAAACGCGAAGAAGGTTTCTAATAAAACTCATTTATTTGTTATAAAGAAAATAAAACACCTCACTAACTAAGAAAAGTTAATTGTTACATTTTTGAAAATAATTCTTGCCGGCTATCTGAGCCGGACCTCTGGCAAGAGAACAAAGGAAAGAGTGTGAGAGGCAAGTGAAGGAATGTGGGTGGATGCAGAAACACGTAGCTTACTGATAAGAAGTTGGCAAAGCTACGGAGAGTCTGACAGTCCAGAAAAGATGAGTTCAGCTGGCAAATAAAATAACTCAGTGACATTCCCCTTCTTTGCCAGTTGAGCGAATATCAGTTCATCATCAAATAAGGCACATCTTCTCACGCAGATATTCATGTTGAGCTGCTGGAAGTGGTTTGTTGTTAAGTGGCCTGGAGAGTTCATGGAGTGTCTCCCTGAGCGCTGAAGGCATGCCCAGTACCAACAAGGGCCACAAGAAGCAGCCATGAGATCAAGCAACATCTTGATGGGTGGGAGGCCTGAGAGAAAATTCCTCCCCTGAAGACCGCCTGCCTGGAGTGCCACTGTCACCACTCTGGAGCTCATCTTCGGGATGGATCAGTAAGTTCTTGCTTTGCTTCCCAGGAAGAGCTCCATCAAGGAGGGCTGTGTGCCCAGGTCAGGCACTTCTCTCGGGCGTCCCACCTCACATGGGGCAGTGGGAGGAGGAAGTGTATGATGGGGAAGGCTGCCTGCAATTCTTGCAGCCAAAGCCAGGATGTCTGCAAACTTGCATATTTATGAGGTCTTCTGCCTTGAGCAGAAGTTTTGACTATAAGACCTGCAAAGTATCTTCTGATTCTAAAGTCTCCAAAACAAAGGAATTTGCTTAAATTGTGTGTGTGTGTGTGTGTTATAATGGAATAACAGAGTTGAAAGGGATTTTCAACTCTGTGGAGGTCTTCTAGTCCAACCCCCTGCTCAGGCAGAAAAAGTGAGGATGCCAAAATCTGAGTGGAGGGCCTGGGAAAGAATAACAGAATAACACTTAGAAGGTACTTTGGGGGGACCCTATACCATTTCAAAGAAATGGCTGTCCAGTCTTTTCTT
Source organism: Pantherophis guttatus (assembly GCF_059756535.1). Classification (NCBI taxonomy): domain Eukaryota; kingdom Metazoa; phylum Chordata; class Lepidosauria; order Squamata; family Colubridae; genus Pantherophis; species Pantherophis guttatus. The sequence continues at coordinate 82,383,218 of NC_142066.1, forward strand.
AAAAACTTCCAGTGATCAAGCACCCAGAACATCTGGAGACAAGTAGTTCCACTGGTTAATTGTTCTCACTGTCAGGAAGTTTCTCCTCAGTTTTAGGTTGCTTCTCTCTTTGTTCAGTTTCCATCTAGTGCTTCTTGTTTTGCCTTCTGCTTCTTTGGAAAATATATTGCCCCTCCCCCCTCCTTGTGGCAGCTCCTCAAAAGCCTGTTTTGTGACTTGCCTATCACACTCTTGGGCGAAGCATATGAGCCATTTCCTCCTTTCAGTGGTCCATGAAAGTACATCTATAGTATGTAGATGCAGATAATAAAGTCGAAAAAAGGTGAACAACATTTTTACAGAACTATAGATACGTTGAGGCCGGGCGTGACAAGGAGTGGCTGGGAGGGGAGGGGCCGGGCAAAGCACCACTCGGCATGAGTGATGTCAAGTGGTCATGCCCACCCAGTCACATGACTACCCAGTCACGCCCACCCAGTCACATGGCCACCAAGCCATGCCCACAGAACCGGTTGTTAAAAAAATTGAATCCCACTATTGGATAAAGTTGCTGATGGAGAAGCTGAAACAGTTTTAAAACATTGTAAACTTTTTTGATTCATTATTTTTTAATGTTTTTATATCCATTTTTTAATACAAAGACCAGGGTAGTGTGTTTCTTTTTTCGGCTGCTGGACCCAGACTCTGAGGGATGGGAATAAAAAAGTACGAAAACCTCTACCTATGTAGCATTATGACAACATTGATGACAACAGTAATAATGCTCATAGTAATTAGGATGAGCAGGGGCTCCATTTCCATTATAGAAATCAATCAATATTTCCTCTCTTAATGTTTCCCTCCTCTCTCATCTCCTCCATTTATTTATTTTTTAAATCTCTGGGCAGGAATTAAAACTAAAATAAAACAAAAAAGTTAAAACAATCTTTGAAAGCAACATAGAATTTCAAAAGTGAATCTCTTATTCTACAAATGAAAATATCATAATTTTATATTATATATTTACATTAAAACTGGGATTTCATGTTAATAGATATATCTCAGATCTGAAACTCTAAATGCCATTCCTAAAACAAAGCAAAATCAAGTATAATAAACCAGATAAACCAGAAGATTCAGGACAGTAAAGAAATAGAAGATTGGAATGGAGAAGGAAGTAAACTGATATCAATTAATATAAATGGTTTAAATATCCCATCTAAGAGAACTTGTATATTTAAAAACTTACAGAAATTGAAGACAGATATCATAACACTACAAGAAGTCCATATAAAAAACAACATCAAAAATTATTAGAAAATAAACAACTGGGAACACTCTATACCAGTGGTCCCCAACCCCCGGTCCGCGGACCGGTGCCGGGCCGTGGAGTACCTGGCACCGGGCCGCACAGCGGCCGGGGGACATGAACGCTGCAGCGCAAAGGCTCCTGGGCCGTGCGCAATGGGCCGTGCGCAAAAGCTCCTGGGCCGTGCCCCCACCCCTGCGCGCGCTCAGCGGGCCGCGGTGATAAAAAGGTTGGGGACCACTGCTCTATACTGCATTAACAGCACAAAAAAAGAAAGGCATTGAAATATATATCAAAAATCACATACAAGCAAAACAAATATTTGCAGATGAGGAAGGTAGGACCCTGATGACTGAAATTAAAACATGAACAAAAACCATACTATTAATGTCACTCTATGCGCCGAATGGAAGCCAAACTGATTACTTCAAAAAGATACATAATATAATCAAAGAATTGGATTATGAAAATATATGTCTCATTGGAGACTATAATGCAATTGTAGATATAGAGAAGGACTATCAAAGTAGAAAAAAAAATAAATCTAGGAAAAAAACATTACCGGATACATTCCAGGATATGATACAAGAACTTCAACTACAAGACGCTTGGAGGGAAATCAACCAAAATGAAAAACAATTTACATTTTATTCGAATCCGCATCAATCATGGTCCAGAATCGACATGGCCTGCATGACAGCAGAGCTCAGGTTAGACATCAAACAAATAGAAATTGCACAATTTTGATAATTTTAATTGGACATTCTTAATAACACAATTGGAAATGATGAAATTTGGAGGAAGATTCCTAAACATGATTAAAAGGATATACAATACCCAAACAGCAAAAATATTGATTAATGGAGAGACAACAGAACAATTTGATATAAAGAAAGGAGTGAGGCAAGGATGCCCCCTATCCCCCATATTGTTTATATTAACATTGGAAATATTATTGAAAGAAATTAGGGAAGATAAAGAAATAATGGGATTAAGGATAAAGAACCAGGGATACAAACTGCAAGCATTTGCGGATGATATAGTACTCATCCTAGAACAACTATTACAATCAGGATCCAAATTATTGACAAAAATAGAACAATATGGGGAAGTAGCGGGCCTGAAAATCAATAAACAAAAAACAAAAATGCTAACGAAGAACCTCACCAAAAATCAAGGGAAAGAATTGGAAAATATACTAGGAATACAAATAGTAAAGAAAGTGAAATACCTAGGATCTGGCTCACCAATAGAATATCAACACTCAAAGAAGATAATTATAATAAATTGGCCAAACAAATAGAAAAAGATTTAGAATTCTAAAAAGATTTTAGAATTGATAATTACAGTTATTGTGAGAGATACATTGTTAAAGATTTGGACTGAAATTAGGAAGAACTACTACGATAGGATCCCACGGTGGATTTCAACAATGGAAGCACAAATATACCCAAATACAACAGATACAAATAAAATGAAAACATATCAAGAACTCTTAAATGATGAAGGAAAATTAAAAACAAGAGAAGAATTAAAAGAACAAGGTATGGAAATTGACTGGTGGCCATACCTACAATTAAAATCCAGATACAAAATGGACATGGAGAACTAGGGAATTCAAAAAGAACCAAATGAACTGGATAAAATACTACTGGGCCCAAATGAAAAATTAATAACTAAAATTTACAATAGTTTACTTGCATATAAATAAGAAAAGGAAATAGTAAAAGAGAATATGATTACATGGGCGAAGAACTTTGGATATAGCATTGAACTAAGCAAATGGGAAAAACTATGGAAAGTTAATAGTAAATTGACATTATCAGTATCATATAAAGAAAATGCTTATAAGATGTTTTACAGATGGCTCTTCCCCCAGCACAGATTTCAAAAATGTTTCCCAACATTTCCCCACTTTGCTGGAAATGCAAAATACAAAAAGGGACATACTACCACATGTGGTGGTTATGCCCAAAAGCAAAACAATTTTGGAATAAAATTAAAATCCAACTGGAAGAAATAACAACACAAAAAATACCATTAAAACCGGAAACCTATTTATTGGGTATATTTACAAATAGTTACGAAAAAGAAACAATATATTTAATTACACATATTCTGACTGCAGCAAGAATCATCTTTGCACAAAATTGGAAATCGGAAGGAATCCCATCACAAGATAAAACAATATCGAAAGTAATGGAATGTGCCGAGATGGACAAACTCACTAAAGAAATCCAAGAAAAGGAAGACTCTGAATACTACCTGATTTGGCAAAAGTTGTATCAATGGCTGGAGAAAAGGAAAACCAAATAAAAAGACGATTCTAAAAGATTTGAACCAAATTGTGTACCAAATGAGATACAATAGAGTTACAACAAAACTTCAAAAAGTATCATTATATAAGGTGAGCTGTGGGAATATACACTGAGAAATACAATTTACCGATGTATTTTCTTAAGAAATAAGATTACGTTCAAATGTTGTACATGTTGTGTATTGTTTTACTTGTACCTGTTTGTGTTCTTTTTTTTTCTGCGTGGGTATGTTTTTAATTCAATAAAAGAAAAAAAAGAAAATTCTTCTTGCATATAGAGGGCAAGAACTGTTGTTCTTGCCCTATAACTCATTCTATAGGAAGCTCATGGGGCAGATACAAAAATCAAATTAATAAAAGTATTAAAATGTCCAAGATTTCTGAAGCAAATGGTTATTTGGGGGGGCTGACACAAAAATATTAATTACATATAGTCAAGTCTCTATTTACCTCCTTCAATTACAATTCAGTGCAACTTCTGGAGATACATCTAAGCCTTTTGGGGTACACCTAAACCTTTTGAGGAGTCACATGTGATGCTGGAACTAGAAGTTTTTCACCCTGATAGTAAAACAAAAACAAACTTCCTTGTTCCCATATTTTGCAATGCATTTCCCCAAGATGATCCTTAACAATACAAACCAGAAGGCAGAACGAAATGCCTGAGAACATGATTTTGTAGTCCCAAGAAGACAGTCAAACAGAAATATTGACAGAATATAGGTAGAGTCTTGTAAAACTCAACGGCATTGGTCGCGTTTGTGGATGATCTCTGGAGGGCTCGGGATAGGGGTTGTTCCTCTATCCTGGTCCTGTTAGATCTCTCAGCGGCTTTTGATACCATCGACCATGGTATCATGTTGCACCGGTTGGAGGGGTTGGGGGTGGGGGCACCATTTTGCGGTGGTTCTCCTCCTACCTCTCTGACCGGTTGCAATCTGTGTTGGCAGGGGGGCAGTGGTCAACCCCGAGGCGCCTTGTTTGTGGGGTGCCGCAAGGGTCAGTCCTCTCGCCCCTTCTGTTCAACATTTATGTGAAGCCGCTGGGTGAGATCATCCATGGCTTTGGGGTGGAATTCCATCAGTACACTGATGACACTCAGCTGTACATCTCCACCCCAGGCCACCCCAACGATGCCCTTGAAGTGATGTCCCGGTGCCTGGAGGCCATGCGGGCCTGGATGGGGAGAAACAGGCTCCGACTCAACCCTTCCAAGACCAAGTGGCTGTGGCTTCCGGTGTCCCGATATAGCCAGCTGGTGCCATCGCTGGTTATTGGGGGCAAATCACTGGCCCCCACGGAGAGGGTTCACAACTTGGGCGTCCTCCTGGATGCACGGCTGTCTTTAGAAGAACATATGACGGCCATGGCCAGGGGGGCTTTTTATCAGGTCCGCCTGATACGCCAGTTGCATCCCTTTCTGGATCGGGACTCCCTACGCACGGTCACTCAGGCACTCATCACTTCCCGCCTGGACTACTGCAATGCTCTCTATATGGGGTTCCCCTTGGGGTGCACCCGGAGGCTCCAGTTAGTCCAGAATGCAGCCACGTGGGGGATTATGGGAGCAACGGGGCGCTCCCATGTGACACCTCTCCAGAGTGAGCTGCACTGGCTTCCGGGTGCACTTCAAGGTGTTGGTGACCACCTTTAAAGCGCTCCATGGCTTAGGGCCGGGGTATCTACGAGACCGCCTTCTGCCGCCAAGAGCCTCCCACCAGCCAGTTCGCTCACACAGAGAGGGCCTCCTCAGGGTACTGTCGGCCAGACAATGTCGGCTGGCGACCCCCAGGGGGAGACCCTTCTCTGTGGCAGCACCTGCCCTCTGGAACGACCTACCCCCAGAGATACGCATGATACCAGACCTCCGGACTTTTCATCGGGCCCTAAAAACTCATCCATTCCATCTAGCAGGGCTGGCTTGATCCCATCCTTTTGGTTTTAATTGAAATTGGTTTTAACTGGGTTGTTTTAAATTGAGGGCCAAAATTATTTAATGTCTTTTAAACTGTTTTTTTAAATTTTATATGTTATGTTTTATCTCAGCTGTTCACCACCCTGAGTCCTGCTGGAGAAGGGCGGTATAGAAATCAAATCAAATCAAATAAATAAATAAACAATAAAATCAAAAATTGAGATTTTGGAAATATTTACTGGCAGAGTAAATGTCCTTTTTTATTTCAAATGAGTCTGAATTTTGCCAGAAGGAAATAATTGAAGTTTAAGGCAACAATCCATTTCAACTTCTGGGTATCATCACATTGTACAGCATGATGTTGTTTTTTACCACTGGATATTTTTATTTTAGATGTATTCAGAGCAACTAAATATGCATTTCTGCCACCTGGTGCCTCTCAGGTGTTTTATATTATGGGAATCAAAGTCTAATCTATCTAAAGGACATCAGATCACCGACTAAACTAAAGTTCTATGTATACTGTATTCCTTGACTTATGACCATAATTGGGCAATTGGGACAGAAATTTCATTCAATGCACAGTGCAATAGTAACTCAAATCACCATCTGACTAGACCTGATTTTATGACCATGTTTATAGTAGTTATAAAGCAAATCATAGCAGTCATTAAGCAAATCTGGCTTTCCCAGATTTTTTTTTTTTGTCAGAAAGCAGCAAAAAATTGTGATCATGTGACCACATGATGTGCAACTAGTCATAAATGCAAACCAGTTAACAAGCACCTGAATTGCAGTCACATGGCCATGGTCATAATTGTGAGTATAGGTAATGAAACACTTTTCCCAAGGCTGTCATAACTTTGAACCATTGTAACATGAATAGTCATAAGTCAAGGTTTACCTGTATTCAATGCAGAAATAGAAACAAGGTGGGTGAATATTAAATATTAATTACAAGATTTCTGCAGCAATAGAAACTATATTTGATGTTACATACAACAGTGATATATTAATGTTAGTATTATCCTAGTATTATCCCGCTCCCTTTTCTACCATGTTCTTCAATGTGATGCTAAAGTTCCTGTCATGCATGGAATGCAATTACCATTAAGGCTGAAAAATGAGAGAGATGAACAATTGTGACAGTTTTTTTCTCAGGTTTATATAAACCCTAGTTACAAGAAGCAGACTGGAAAGCTAAAAATCAAAGCATCCGTGTCACATCAGTACTTTAAATCTCTAAGTGGCTTCTTAAAAATCATCTAGCTTCGCTGCACATGATCACCCGATAAAAGCTTCCACTGCAAACAGTACTGTTAATTTAAGATAAAGATGGCCCTCTAGTCATTGTCCCTAAGCAAGTAACAATTTTGGCACTTCAGCTTCTGAGAAAAAAAAAATCACTTTATTATTATTACCAATATTTTAATTTGACCAAGAAAAGAAGGCAATCTTGCTTGATAATCATTGGAGGTTGGGAAAGCATTTCCTGGCTCTAACTTTAGGGAGATTTAAGACTTCAACTGAAAATTAAGATACAAGTCTATATTTACAGGGTTATACAAGCAACCTTCAATTCAATTCTAAACCAACCTGAGCAAAAGCCAAGTGGGGCCAGGATTATGGGCAAGTGATAGACTTCCAAAGTACCAAAGTAAGAGAAGAGAAGTACCAAATGGGAGAAGACTAGGATGGTGTTTATAGACCATCCTATCTCTTTATAAATTTCATCTTCAGAAAAAGGGGTTAGATGTTTTGTTTATCTTTTGGAAGCTACCTTCCATGCTTTTATTTAGACCAGTAGTGTCAAACTCAAGGCCCGTGTGCCAGTTCCATCCCACTTGGTAGTTAGATATGGCCTGCAGCACCAGTGAGAAACAGCAAAGGACTGGCCCATGGGGCCTTGGCCTGGTCTAGGCTGACCAGACTCTGATCTTGTTACAATTGAAAATACCTAACCTGTTTTCTGTATATATGTATATTTGTATATGAGTTAAATGTATGATGTCACTATGCTCCTTCCCATTGGTCCCTACTTACCTTTTGCCCCGCCTCCTCTGTATATAAGTTGATGCTCCTGTCAGAGCAGTGGCTGTCCAAATGTAATTCTGAGGAAGATAAGAAACAAATAAATACCTTTGTTATAAAGAAGCCTCAAGTCTGTTAATTGGGCCTAAGCAGAATAAACAAATAAGTAACAAATTGGTAGCAAGAGGATGGTTTGGTAGGCCCAACCAACCTAAAAATGCAAGAATCACAAGAAGAAAAAAGAAGACCTGTCACTAGATATCTAACGAAAAGAATGGAAGGCCAGCTGACTCCTGAACACAATACACCAAAAGAAGAAATGAAGAAAAAAATACAATTCCACGAAAAAGAATTCCTGACAAACTCCAAACAATCACTAGATGGACCAGAAACAGCTCCCTCAGCCTCAAACAAGGAAGGTGACACAAAAAGAAAAATACTAGACTTAATAAAAACAGCTCCAGATGACTCAAATCTGCTCGCGAAACTCCACAGCCTAGTAAACAATCACGGAGCAGCAGCAGATGAAGAGATCGAACACAATAAACATGAAAAATCCACGGTAAGAAAGTCAACCCCTGACTACAAAACTAACAATGAAACTGCCGATGGTTTCCCGCCTTTTTCATGGCAGCCATCTTGTCTATCTAATCCTTCTAAAATGGCCGACCAATCATTAAAAGACTCCCAAAATTTAAATTACAAGGCGGGAAACAGAACCTGCAAAGAAAATAACTACCCGATTCCAGAAAGAAACAAATATACTAATCAACCTACTGAACTAGAGATAGATAATGCCATGCAGGTGTTAACCGCCGCATTTGGGACTAAGCTGAAAATACCAAACCCACAATCAGAAGATGCAAGAAAACTCTCTAAACTAACATCTAACAAAAGTCAAAAAGAATTAGACTACCTAAAAGAAGAACCAGCCACCCGAGAAAAAACGCGCTGGCAATCATACCCTGAAGAATACCACCTGAGGCCCACACAAGACAACCAAGACCCAAAATTTAAAATATCATACTTGCCTGTCGCAGAACACCTCGCTGAGCGATCCAAACTCACCAACGCTGATTGTCCGAACCGGGCCCCATTCTCCAGCCGCATCGAGGAACAAGACCCCCAGGCCTCCGATGAGGATTTCACCGACCGCCGCAGTTCCGGAGACTTCCCGACGAGCTGGATGGCATCCTGGGCAATTATCAGCCAGCAGAGGCCTTCCGGAGCCAAAGCCGAAGACCAGAGGGCCGACTGGGGCTTCATCCCAGGAGCAACAAGCACAGAGTCCTCTCTCATTGACTGCTGGGGAAGAATGAGATCTGGGCATGCACAGAATGAACCTGCAAGGAAGAAAGAAGAGGACATAAATACAAGTCAGTACAGATCGACCCCAAACATAGAGACAAGGCAATACAGACATGCCTCTAGTATACCTCTGCCTTGCTGCGAGTATGCTAAGGTTTTAAACCATGGACAGCAACTGAATGTAAGTAACTATTCACACCAATCTGGGACACTACCTACAGACTTTGTAAAATTAAAATTAGATGGAAATAATCTGATGGAGTGGAGCCAGCAGCTCCAGGTCATATATTTGAGAGAAAACATTTTGTTCTTTATTAATGATCCCCCAGACAAACCCTGGACTTATGAAATGGACTGCCTCCACCATAAGGCTTATTACATACTCATTGCATCTATATCCCCAAGTATTTTTCCTAGCCTTGAACATAACATAACTGTGTCTGAAATATTCCAAAAATTATTTAATTTATTTTATAGCAAAAGTGTGGCCACAACTACTAGAATTTCAAGGGAATTCCACTCTGCCTGGTTAAGGCATGGTATCCCCATGAGCGAACATATTCTAAATCTAAATGCAACCAGAGCAGAGCTCATTCAAAGGGGGGAGAATATATCTGATGGCAGTATGAAAAGTATTATAATCAATTCCTTAGACTCCAGCTGGGATAATTACATAACTTTACTTGACAGCTTAAGCTTAGAACATCTTACATTAGAAAACCTTACCAATAAACTTATAGCAGAAGACAAACTTAGAAGGGAACGATCTATACATCAAAGGGAAGGCAGAAACCAAAAAAGAGTAGATTTCCAAGTCAGGGATAGATATCCACCTGAATGCACAATATGTGGATCAGAAAAACATCAAAAGAGAGACTGCCCTAAGAACGCAGGATATAGAGATACATATTATCACAAAGATAGATCAGATAGAAGAATCCATTTCTCAGATAGAACTTCTCCTGACTACAGACATAAACGCAGGGAATCACCCTATTCAAAAGACAAAAAAAGATATAGAGACAACTCTAGGGAAAACAGATATGGGTCATTATATGGAATAAAAGACAATAATACATCAACATCAGATTCATTCAACACATGGCTCATTGACTCTGGAGCCACAAGCCACACAACTCACAATCGAGAAATTCTCAACAATTTCACAGAAAAGGAGTATTACATAAAGGTAGCGAATCAAAATAAAGTTCTAGTAAGAGGAGTAGGTAACACTCATGTCAAAGGTATAGGGAAAATAGAGGGGGTACTATTTATACCCGAAATTCCGCATAATATATTGGCAACTCTAAAACTAAGCAAGGAGAATGGAGTAGAAAATCAACATAATGTAAAAATCAAGCAAATAATGACCGACAGAGGATCAAAATTTTTGTCTAATGAATTTTCCAATTGGCTAAAGATGCAGGGAATATTACATTTTAAATCTTGTCCCTTCTCACCCTTTCAGAATGGGGTCGTAGAGAGAAAAAATGGTTTATTACAAACGATGGTTAGATGTGTGCTAGACGATGCTGGTTTAAATCAATCTTTCTGGGCTGAAGCCCTTACATATTCTAATTATACCCCAAATCGATTATCATCCAGTGTAATTAACAAAACACCATATGAACTCATGTATAACAAAAAACCAAAAATTGGACATCTACAAATATTTGGCGTAACTGCAGATGTGTACGTGCCTAAACAGTTGAGACACAAAGGCGAAAAGGTATCTAAAAGACTAAGATTCATGGGGTACGAATCAGGAACTAAAGGATATCATTTCATAGATAAAAACAACCAATTCATCGTGTCTAGATCTGCTGTGTTCCATGAACACTCTAATTGGTCCAAAATACACCTTAACGAATTGTGCCCCAAGTCAGAGAACACAACACCCACTCACAGAAAACACGATTCACCAGTTACTGAGCCCAAAATCATAAAGACAGACAAACACAATTATCAAAAAGTAATTAATGAGGAATGGAAAAAAGGGCATCCTATCTTGAAAGTAGACCCACTAACTGAGTAGGAAGCAAAATTTATGCAAGGTGCTGAATCTCCTCCTGATAGACCCATTAGATCAAATAGGGGTACAATTCCAAAAAGATTTGATGACTACATACTATCTCTCAATGCCAAAAAATTAACACCCATTACATATGATGACATACTTAAATTACCTCTGGAAGAGAAAACAAAGTGGGAGGAAGCGATGAAAAAGGAAATGGATAGTTTGAAGAAACTAAACGTGTACACACCAGCAGATCCCCCCGCAGATAAGTCCCCCATTGGTACTAAATGGATATTTAAAATCAAAGAACTAGAAGATAACAAATTACTGTATAAAGCTAGGTTAGTAGCTCAAAGATTTGCCCAAAGATTCCCTGATGACTACGAAGACACATATTCACCTACTATTAGAGCAGAGAGCGTAAAGACTGCATTAGTACTAGCTCCCATTTTCAATTTGGACGTGTATCAGTTTGATGTACAAACTGCATACCTACATGCCAATCTCGATAAGGAAATATATGTAAAGGCACCCCCAGGAAAGATTACTCAAAAAGAAGAAACTTGGTTATTAAATAAGAGTCTATATGGAAAAAACTTGGAAACTTTTTCCAGACTTGGAAAAAACTGCAGCTGTCTTTACTTGGAAGAATAGCAGCAGTTAAGATGAATATTTTGCCAAGATTTCTTTTTTTGTTTCAAATGATTCCGGTGCTTAAAAGTGATAAACAATTGAAAGAATGGCAAAGTGGACTTAATAAGTTTGTCTGGAACGAGAAAAAACCGAGAGTGAAATTGAAAATTATGCAAGACGTTCCAGAAAGGGGAGGTCTTAAACTTCCAAACCTACAGTTATATTATGAAGCAGCGGCTTTGACTCAAGCAAGTGATTGGTTTGGAAGGGAAAAGACCAGAATATTGAATATAGAAAACTTTGATCTTGAATCTGGTTGGCATGCTTACTTATTTTATGAAAACAAAGTGGATAAAGTATTTAAAAGCCATATACTTAGAGATTCTTTGATGAGAGTTTGGAAGAAGCACCGACTCAAATGGGATTACAAAATACCACTATGGCTGGATCTTGGTCATATTATGTGGAATACAAATATAATGTCACTCGGGGGGGGGGTTATATAAAGAAGTTCTTTTTACAGATGTGGGCAGATGGCAACTGAAGACATTAGAAACACTGTTGGATGAAGGGATTAATCTAACTTGGTTACAGTATAATCAACTTCAACTGAGATGGAAAGAGGACCAAAAAATTGGTATAATGTTGCATGAGGAAGAATTGGTTAGACATATAAAAGAGAAAGGTCCAATGCATATTAAAAGGCTTTATAATGTTTTGTTAGAAAGGGATTCAGAAACTGAATTGGTTAAAGACTGCATGATTAAGTGGACACAAAATTTTGCAGAACCAGTGATGTTGGAAACATGGGAAAAAATATGGGTTCAGAATGTTAAATTTACACAGTCGCAGAATTTGAGGGAAAATTTTTATAAAATGTTTTATAGATGGCATTTAGATCCTAAGAAATTGTCGTGCATGTACCCTAATGTTCAACCAAAATGTTGGAGATATGATTGCTTAGATGCTACATATTATCATGTGTGGTGGACTTGTAAGAAAGTGAAGGCTTTTTGGATAAAAATTTGGTGGGTTATGCAGAATGTTTTGAAGAAAAAAATTCAGTTTTCTCCACAATTGTTTTTATTGGGTATAGTTAAGGGTTTTACACTGGGTGAAACAAAGTTGATATTGTATATGATAACAGTAGCGAGATTACTGATAGGTCAATATTGGAAAAATGAAGCCATGCCCACTATCGAGGAATGGACTTTGAAGATGGCCAGCTTTGCAGAGATGGCGAAGATTTCAGCATATCTAAAAGATCGCTCACAAGAGACTTATGAATGGGAGTGGAAAAAGTGGATAGATTATGTGCAGAACAAATATCAAACTAGGAAGTATCAAATAGCTTTTAACTGAAAGTATTATATAAAGATAGAAATATTTGAATTTTGTGAAGATGAAAAAATATATTGGGGGTGGAGGGGTTCAAGTTTTATAAAAAGGGGATTTTGATTTGGATTATATTCTGTGGAAGTCCGGGGGGAGGGGTGGGTTAGGGGGGGTTAGGGAGGGTTAGGGGGGGTTGGGGAGGGTTAGGGAGGTTAGGGAGGTTAGGGAGGGATGGGGGGGAAATGGGGAGAAAATGTAATTGTAAAACTTTTTCAATAAAAAAAAAGAGTCTATATGGATTAAAACAGTCTGGTAAATGATGGTATGAATGTCTGTCAAAAATACTTAAAGATATGGGTTTTATAGCCACTTCATCGGATCTATGTTTTTTCACTAAAAGAAAGAATAATTCTATTGAATATGTACAAATCTATGTTGACGACATATTGTATTTTGGACAAGATAAAATCAAATGTAATGAGTTTGCTGAACAATTGGGTAAACACTTCAACTTAAAAATATTAGGAAAAGTAAATAAATATTTAGGAGTCCAAATTGATAAAACCGATAAGGGATTCAAATTATCCCAAAAAGAAAAAATTATAGAACTTATACAAAAGTGCAATATGATAAATTCCAAAACTTGCGAAACCCCCATGTCAACTGACTTCATTAGAAACATGCATAACGAATACGAGCCATTTAAAGAAAACACTTTGTATAGATCTATTATTGGATCATTACTGTATATTTCTAATTGGACCAGACCAGATATCACTCTTGCTGTTAATCTATTGTCAAGACACATAAGCAGCCCTAGTGTATATCACTGGGAAGGAATCAAAAGAATTCTAAGGTATCTAAAATTTAGTGCTGATGTCTGTTTATATCTAGAACCATTTATTTCAGAAAAGCCCATATTGACTTGTTATGCTGATGCAGATTGGGCTGGAGACCCCAAAAGTTGAAAAAGTACCTCCAGTTATGTTTTCCTTATAAATGGTTGCATGGTACATTGGTACCGTATTTTCCGGTGTATAAGACGACTGGGCGTATAAGACGACCCCCAACTTTTCCTGTTAAAATATAGGGTTTGGGCTATACTCGCCATATAAGACTGCCCCTCTTCCAATGCACACCAAATAAAAATTAAAAAACATCAACTGGCTCACCTACAATGTAAAAGCAGCTGTGCTAGACCCAGAATGGCCCCTGTAACAAGCAGGAACCTCACACAGCCACAAAAAGCCCCCCCAAAAAACTTTCACACTCTAAACACACACAACACAACACAACTGGCTCACCCACAATGTAAAAGCAGCTGTGCTAGACCCAAAATGGCCCCTGCAACAAGCAGGAACCTCACACAGCCACAAAAAGTCCAAAAAACCAACTTTCACACTTTACACACACAAAATTCCACATACAGCTTTGTGAGATTTTGTGTGTTTGTGTAGTTGGAGTGAAACACTACAGAAACACACTAAATCTCAGAAAGCTGCACAAATATTGTTTTATTTTATTTTATTTTTATTTTTATATGAAAGCTAAATTTAAAACTTCCTAAACTTTAAATGGCTAGGTCTAAAAAAGAACAACTAAAAAAACCCCAATTGACTATTTTTTTTAAAGCTCCCAAAGGGGAAAAAAACTTACCCAATAGAACAGGGGTCTCCAACCTTGGCAACTTTAAGACTTGTAGACTTCAACTCCCAGAATTCCTCAGCCAGCTTTGCTTTGATGGCTGAGGAATTCTGGGAGTTGAAGTCCACAACTAACTCCTTGCTTGATTGCAGGCAGGGAGTTGCTTGCAGGCAAGCAAAGCAAGGCAAGCGTTGCGACTAGCAGCTGAGGTAAGCAAGCTGGAGGGGGAAAACTTGTTCCCTTTTACATGGCTCTGGCCATCCCAGCTGAGTTGCAGGGAACTCAGCTGGGATGGGATCGACCATCAGAACTGGGACCGTCAGAGCCATGGTTCTGGCGATCCCAGCTGAGTTGCAGGGAACTCATCTGGGATCGTCAGAGCTGAGAACCTCAGAGTAAAAGGTAAAAAACTTTTTTCCTTTTACGTGGTTTCTGGCGATCCCAGCTGAGTTGCAGGGAACTCAGCTGGGATCGCCAGAGCTGGGATCGCCAGAGCCATTTAAGGCTCGTCAGAGCCTTTCGGGCTGGTCTGCCTGGTTACAGGAGAACTACACCCGGCGTATAAGACGACCCCCGACTTTTGAGAAGATTTTCATGTGTTAAAAAGTCGTCTTATACGCCGGAAAATACGGTATACTGGCAAACAAAATTTAATTGCCACCTCTATGGCAGAAGCCGAATACATTTGCCTATCTAAGGCAGCCAATAACCTGACCTGGTTTGATGATTTGTTGTCCAATATATGGGCTGAACCCATTTATTCTATTATTATCAATGAAGATAATAAAGCAGCAATAAATATATCAACTTCCGAGGCAATAGGCCAAAGATCTCGACATATCGATATCAAATAAAAACATGTGAGACAATTATCAAGTATAGGATTTATTAAGGCTATTCACTGTGATACGAGTGAACAAATTGCTGACATTCTTACTAAACCCTTAGCAACCAAACAACATGTATATCTGACTTCGAAATTTAATGTACATATCTAAAACTAGTGATTTATTCTTAGTTAGGTATTTTAGAGGGGGATTTGTTACAATTGAAAATACCTAACCTGTTTTCTGTATATATGTATATTTGTATATGAGTTAAATGTATGATGTCACTATGCTCCTTCCCATTGGTCCCTACTTACCTTTTGCCCCGCCTCCTCTATATATAAGTTGATGCTCCTGTCAGAGCAGTGGCTGTCCAAATATAATTCTGAGGAAGATAAGAAACAAATAAATAAGGAAGCCTCAAGTCTGTTAATTGGCCTAACCAGAATAAACAAATAAGTAACAGATCTGCAACCTGATGGCATCCATCTAAGCCAGACTGTGGCCAGCCTTAGATCCATGGCACTGGCTTGACCCCGCCCCTTGGGCCTGAGCACAGGAGGTAGCAAGAGGGTGGGGCTTGGCATCCCTGGGGACTGCATTCTGAGTGCTTCCCTTTCACCCAGGATGCCAGCCCTCATGTGCTTGCACCTCCTATGTACATGCCCAGAGGGCGGGGGCAAGACGGCACCACGGATCTAATGCTGGCCGCAGTCTGGCCCAGATGGACACCACTAGGTTGCAGATCAGTGCCACGCCTGCACCAACATCACCATGCCCTGCTTGCCGGCCTTTCATGTGTGTATGTGCTCATGTGCATGTGCAGGGCAGAGGTATCCAGCAGCAGAGGCTCTGCAGCCTGCTACAATCACTGGGCTGGCCCTCCAAGAAGCAGGTGTGGCAGCTGCGATGGCAGTGGCAGCAGGCAGAGTCAGGGCGAAGGCACGTGATGCGGACCACCGGACATACCTGCTCCATCCCACATGGCTGGGATAGGCAGGCAGATGTCTGGCACATCCAGCAGGCTAGACGACATGCCTTCCCCTGCACATCTGCCACCAGCTATTGTTGCCGCCAAGGGCCGAGACAAGGTGAGGTGGGGGGTGGCTGCTGCAGGACACCATTGGCCTGTCTACTCCATCCCATTTGTTTTTGCTTGCACTTGGAGAGCAGATTGGCCACTGGTTATCTTCTTAGACCCCTTGCAGGTTTTCCTGTTGGCCCGCACGTGAACCCATTCCCCTCACACACCTGATGCACCTCATCACTGCTGTGGACCACTACCACCACTGAGGTCACCAGCAACTCACACAGGTCCACTAGGCCACTGCCATCACTGCCCAGAACACCATTCCCACCAGCATGAAGGGGCAAAGGGGCAAATTAGAAAGCTTGAGTCAAGGTGGTAGAGCACGCCCAGGCCCAGCAGAAAAAACCCAGCCACTGCAAGTGGCGAAAGTCAGATCCCCATTGCTGCCATGGCCGGCCAGACACAGCCAAGATCACATGCCTCCCCCCATCTCTGCTGGGCCTGGATGGCGCTGATGGGGATCCAGCTTTCCCTGCTCAGTCTTTTACTTGCTGGGCCTGGCCATACTCTACCACCTCTACTTGGCCTTTCTAGATGGCTGCTTTGCCTCCTTTGGGGTGGGTGAATCAGCTAAGCAATGGTAGCGGCATCCCGCAGTAGGGCCAAGGTGCATTGGATGTGTAAGGGGAACATGCTCCATGTGCAGGCCAAGGGCAAGATGGGCCAAGGAGAGGATGAGCAATGGTGGCGTCCTCTCAAACTGTAAGCCAAAATAGACAATGGAGTAAGTGCATCCAATGGTCCACATCATGTGCCTTCCCCCGCCTCTGCCTGCTCCTTGGACGGCCAGCCTGGTGGTGGCAGTGAGCTCCAGAGCCACAGGGTATGCCAGCTGAGGGCTGTGGCTGCAGTTGGAAACCATCGGCCTTCCCGCACAAAGGGTTGCAGCAGCTGACAGCTGCTGCAGAAGCTGACGGTTTCTGGCTATAGCACCCCGTCCCCTGCCTCCCCTCCCATCATCCCATGGAATGAGCCTCTCACCCACCACCCCACTGGAGACCCCTGGATTCCCTCCCTAACCCCACGCAGCCCCACAGGCACCTTCCATGCGAGTGACGTCAAGCTGGCCCTGGCCCCAAGGCCCTGGCCAGTCGGCTACGACCACTATGGCCACACCCCTCCTCCCATTCTTGTCTCCAGAGAATAACCACAATGCTGATCTGGCCCTCAATGAAATTGAGTTTGACACCCCGATTTAGGCTTTCAGCTGAAAAATATCTCGTTTTCAGTCATTTCTAAAAATGAGCTTTTTAAAATCTGTGTGTACATTTCATGATAAAGTTGTTTATCACTACCATTGTGACTTTGTGTGTGTGTGTGTGTGTCTGTCTGTCTATCTGTTCATCTTTAAGTCAGTATTGACTGCTGATAATTACCTAGAAATCTTGGCAAGATTTCAAATGTGGTTTGCCAATGCTTCCTTCCTAGGGTTGAGAGAGTGTGACTAGTTCAGGGTTATCTAGTTGGCTTTATGCCTAAATCAGGATTAGAACTCGCAGTCTCCCAATTTCTAGTCTGGAGCCTTAACTACACAAAACCAATTTTTATCATTTCAGCATAAATATTTACATAAACCTATAGGCAGGTGTCCAGATCATTTTAATTTAGCCAGTTTAACAGAAATCCCTTTTTTCATTAAATGAACCACTAGGACCACTTGGCTATTTGGGAGAAGGTTTTATCACACTACCTTGCCCAATTGGTGGTAGAGTAGCATCTCCAAGGGGTATCCCCAAGTACAGTAAATCAGGATGTTTATATCCACATCCCTTCTGCTTAACTATGTAATATTGGCTGAAGTGCAGAACTGCTAAGACATATGGCATGACTTATTTAATTCCTGAAATTCAAATATCAGCCATAGACCTGTGAAGGGATAGCATACAGGTCAGTAGTGGGTTCCACTTACCTTTGCTACCTGTTCGGAATCGGGAGCGCATGTGCATGTGCACACACATCGCTTGTGTGCAGCGCTTCTGCGCATGTGCAGAACCTTATGAGCATGCGCAGAGCATCTGTGATGATGTACAGGCGGGTGGGCAGAGCCTCCTGCTGTCGCCACTACCAGTTCTCCCGAACCAGGGTGAACAGGTAGAAACCCATCACTGATACAGGTAGTTCTTATCACTACAATTGGGGCAAAATTTCCATTGCTAGACAAGGTAGCTGTTATATTAGTTGCAATTATGCATTTTTGTCATGGTTGTTAAATGAGTCATTGCAATTGTTAAGTGAATCATGGATGTTAAGTGATTCCAGTTTTCCCCATTGACTTTGTTTATCAGAAGTTGGCTGAGATAGTTGCAAATGGTGATCACATGATCCTGGGACACTTCAAGTATTGTAAATACATGTTGCTTTCTTAAGCACCTGAATTTTGATCATGTGACTGTGACGATGTTGTGACAGTTGAAAAGGCAAGGACTAGTCATAAGTCACATTTTTCCAGTGCTGTTGGAACTTCAAATGGTTGCTAAATAAATGCTGTTAAGCTGAAGACTACCTGTTCCTGTCTCTTTTGAGCTAGGCATGGTTATATAGGTATACTAGCTGAATACCCATGCTCCACTACGAAACTATATGATCGGGCTTGATAAATTGACACAGCTTGAAAGTTAATGATTGGCCTCTCCTCTCCCCTTCTCTCCCTCAGCCTTGCCCCACAGAAGCCTCCCCTATCCTATCCCCCTTCTCTCCCTCAGGCTTGCCTCATAGAAGCCTATCCTATCCTATCCTATCCCCTGCTTGCTGCTGTGAATGTAAAAGTGAAACTCCTCTCCTCTGCTTGTGTTTTGCATTTGGAACAGATTCCTTTTCAGGTGGGGAGGGGGAGTAGAACTCCTTAGCATCAGAGGGCTGTTTGGAAAGTGAAACAGTATTTGCTTGTGAGCAAGGAGACAGGAAGGAGCCTGGCCATAGCTCAACTGTTCTGTAGTAAAGCTGCTTGCTGCTGTGAAAGTAAAACTGAAACTGAAACTCCTCTCCTCTGCTTGTGTTTTGTATTTGGAACAGATTTCTTTTCTGTGAGGTGAGGAGGGGGACTAGAACTCCTTAGCATCAGAGCATGTTAATAATAATATAGGAAATATTAATGCTCTGATGGTCATTTCAAAAAAATCCTTTCTTAGTGAGCACCTAGAAGCCAAGAAGAACATACGTAGCAAATTTCAAGTTTGTAGGCTTTACAGTTCTGGAGATTTTGTGATGATGCGTGAGAGGTATTTCGCTTTTATATATATAGATATACTTGTTTATATTTCATTTCTAACTAAAATTAATTCGATGGCTTTGGCAATTATATACCAAACTAGGCTAAAAGAGAATGGGTGAGGAAGCTGCAGATTTTCATAATGAAAACAATATAATTTATGCATTTTAAAAGAATTGTATGATTTATTGGGATATTGTACATGAAATGCAGTGATGGGTTTCAAAAATTTTTACTACTGGTTCTGTGGGTGTGGCTTGGTGTGGGTGGCATGGCATGGCTTGGTGGGCATGGCGGGGGAAGGATACTTTAAAATCTTGATTTCCACCCCACTCCAGGGGAAGGATACTGTAAAATCTGCATTCCCTCCCCACTCCAGAGGAAGGTTACTGCAAAATCCCCATTTCCCCCCAATCAGCTGGGACTCGGGAGGCAGAGAATAGATGGGGACAGGGCCAGTCAGAGGTGTTATTTACTGGTTCTCCGAACTACTCAAAATTTCTGCTACCAGTTCTCCAGAACTGGTCAGAACCTGCTGAAACCCACCTCTGATGAAATGCTTTGTCAAATGACTGGATATGTTAAGTAATCACTTTGCTATAGTAGTGTACAGTAAGGCAGATGACTTTGAAAGAAATGTGCAAGAAACATTACATAAGAAAAAGGGGCTAAAACTTTCCTTGGGTTCTAAAAAGCAAGACAGAATCTGGAAGCAATTTGTTTCCCTTATTTGTTGGATATAAGAAGGAAGGAAGATAAAGCATAATCAAGTATTATTATAGCCTATCTCTATAAAGTATAGTTTTGGTCTTCCTGTGCATTAATTTTTTGGTCTTATTTACCTAGTGGGACTGATATGTATTTTATAATAATCCAAGAGACTAGTTTCATTTTCATTGAAAACCCATCATAATCTCAAAGAATGTTCCAACTTCACACCATGTTCTTGAAAGTGTAATCTCCTTTATTTAGATTTTGGACTAAGTATTCAGACCAGTAGTAGGTTCCACTTACCTTCGCTACTGGTTTGGAATCGGGAGCACATGCATGCACAGAGCATCCATGATGATGTCCGGGGGTGGGTGGGTGGAGCCTCCCGCCACCGCCACTACCGGTTCACCCGAACCAGGGCGAACTGGTAGAAACCCACCACTGATTCAGAACCCCTTCACTGTTGTCAATTTTGTTACGCTGCAACCTAATTGGTTGAATGAACTGCCCCTGGAAATACGTAAGATCTCCAACCTCCGGGTGTTTCGCTGCGCTCTGAAGACCCTGTTGTTCCGCCAGGCCGGGCTATTAACATAACGTTTTAAATTGGGGTATTTTAAATTTCTGGGATTTTAACTGGAGCCTAATTATTTAATGATTTTAAATTTTAATTGTTGTTTTGTTTCTGTGTTTTTAAATAGGCTGTACACCGCCCTGAGTCCTTCGGGAGAAGGGCGGTATAGAAATAAAATTATTATTATTATTATTATTATTATTATTATTATTATTATTATTATTATTATTATTAATTCTACAGTTGTTGACATATTTTTCTCATTAATCTGCATTCAGTACCCCATAATGACAAAGTGAAAACAGAATTCTAGAAATGTCTGTAAATTTATTAAAAAGAAAAAATTGAAATATCACATTGGCATAAGTATTCAGACCCTTTGCAACAACACTTGAAATTTAGCTCAGGTGCCTCCCAATTCTCTTGATCGTTGCCATGACTCTTCCAAGAGATGGTCAGCCAGTAAAACTGAGCAATCAGGGGAGAAGGGTCTTGGTAAGAGAGGTGACCAAGAACCCAATGGTCACTCTGACTGAGCTCCAGTGATTCTGTGTGGAGATTGGACAGAGTTCCAGAAAGACAACCATCACTGCAGTCCTCCACCGATCTGGGCATTATGGCAGAGTGGTTAGACGGAAGCCTCTCAGTGCAAAACACATGAAAGCCTTCCTGGAGTTTTCAAAAAAGCATCTGATGGTCTCTCAGACTATGAGGAACAAAGATTGAACTGTTTGGCCTCAATTCTAAATGTTCTGGAAGAAACCAGGCACTGTTCATCACCTACCCAATATCATCCCAATAGTGAAGCATGGTGGTGGCTGCATCATGCTGTAGGGGTGTTTTCAGGATTGGGAGACTGGTCAGTGTTGAGGGAAAGCTGAATGGAGCAGAGTACAGGAATATCTTCTAAATATTTCATCAATTTGATTCAGAATTCTTTCCTTAGACTCCTCCATTACTTCCTCCAGCAAATCTGCCATTATCTCCACTAGATTTTCTCCCTTTTCCACATTCTGAAATCTCAAATAATAATCTGCCCTATCCATTTCTAAAGAAATAATTGTTTTTTCTTTATTTTTGTCTGCCACTGTAAATCTATAATCAAGCTCTCCCACCCTTCTCTCTGTTGATCCATCTTTTTCCTTCTACTTTTTGTATTCATTGTTCATTTTTCTCCATTATTTGTTGAAAAAATTCTAATTTCCCCTTTACTTTCTCCATTCTCTGGTCTACTTTGCCTATTCTTTCCTTCAAATCTTCATGGAGAGCTTGTATCATAGTTTTCAATTCTATTTGCATAGCATTGGACTTCTCTTGTTGTAACATAGCATCCAATGTTCTCTGACCAGCAGGGATAGAAGTTGTAGATGAGGGTGCTGAAGATGGTGCTGATGTTGTTTTCTTCATTTTATAATGTCTTAGTATTTGTAATCCACCAGGTATAAGTAGTATAATTCAAGTTCAGTTATAATCCAAGTGTAAAAAAAAGGAAGAGAAAAAAGGGGGGGGAAACAAAAAGGAAAAAAGTAGTAATTTATAATCCAAATCTGAATCGTGCCTATTTTGTATATCCTTCTTGAAGTTCTTTTCTTCAGGTTCTTCAAACCCTAATCCAAATTATCTCAGGGAGAGGCATTTATAAAATAATAATTTATAATCCAAATTGGCCCTTTAAGCCCCAAAAATACAATTATCAAATATTTATATCCAAAAAGAGAGTTCACAGAGCAGCAGCAAGAAAGAAAAAACAAAAAGCAGGGGGGGAAAAGAACCTTATTTCAAAGTTCAAAGTGCCAGGGAGGTTTGCCTTGATCACCATCTATTTATTTGCCTTTTAAGTTCCAAGAGCTGTACTATTCAAAAAGAAAAGCAAAATTTCCAGTGTTCCACTCTCTACCTTAGTTCTTCAGTCAAAACAACTCCTTATCAATTTAGTTCACAGGCTCTAAAGGCTGTGCCTCTCTCTTGTGTCCTCCAATTTTCACTTTTGCCTGTAGATGGCACTGTTGCTCTGTTTCTCGTTCTTCCTCTTTTAATTGTATTATCTCAAAGCAAGTTGTAAAATGCAATGTTTATAGAAAAAACAAAGTTCATATAGTCCCTTTTATGTTAACTGATAGTTCCAAATTTAAAAATTAAGATGCCCAGTCCGGATTTCTGTATAAGCCAATTTTTTTTTATTTTTTTTAATGGCTCCAATCACCTTCCTCGTACCTATTCTTCTGGAGGTGGAAAAGAAAAACCAAATCCACCTCCTCCTTTTGAGTCCTCTGTTATTCTCCAGGAGGTTCTTCTTTAAAAAGTTTTAAAAATCTAAAAATCCTGTATTAAAAGTATCTCACCCTGATCAATCACACCTTCCTTCCATCTTTGTGCTTTTCTGGTGGCTGCCCCAGCTTTGTAGCAGCTCACAATAGCCGCCTTCCCAGATGTCAGTTTGAGGAGCTTTCTCTGGATCAATCAGAGAGTTTGCAGGCTCCCTGAGATCATTGGAGTATGCTCCCCTCAGTTATTTCCCCTATGAGGTAATTCAGGCCCAAAAAGACCACCCGACAGCTGGGATTTCGACAGTCCCATGGGAGCTCCCAAGGGACATGTCATCTCACTGCGATGCTAGCCACACCCCTCCTTGCAATGATATGCGATGAGAAACAAGCTACTTAGAGAGGTTCATGTTAGATTCACCAAGAAAGCAATAAAAACAGATATATTACAGAGAGCAAGAGATAACCCAATGAAGTATATAGGGAAAGAAATAGTAGTGTTAAAACAAATTCCGAAAAGAGTCAGAGAATTAAGAAGAGAATACCAGTTTGTGACAAAGTGTTTAATTAAAAAAGGAGTGAATTTTAGATGGTTGATACCTGAGGGAATATTGGTGACCTGACAGGAGCAAAGACATAGACTAGATTCAATAGAGAAGGCAGAACAATTTTACAATCAATATCAGGGATTGCAAGAGGAAGAGAGGCTGAGAAAGAAGAGAGAGGTTAGATGCCAGGAAGAGCTTATGGCAGAGAGATGATGTAAGGGACTGGGAGGAAATAGCAATAACAGAAGGAGCAAGGGCAAAAGAACCAAGAGAGACAAGAACAACTAGAACAGCAAACACCATCTACAAGTAAAATTATGAAAGAAGAAACAAAATTAATGTCAATTAATATTGACATAGATGGTTCCGCCCCTGGTGCCTGATGGAACCTGATAGGTTCCAGATGGAGCTTGGGCCATTTCCTGAGGTTCTGGCACATGCCTCGACTAGGGACCTAGTGGCCACCTGGGATAGGCCGCTGGAGCTCTGGCCGCTGGAACTCTGGATCGGGCCGTGCCTTTGCGGCCTCTGACCTGGCGCCGATCTCACCTAGCTCCTTGGTTCACTGAAGAACTGAGGGAGATGAAGCACCGGAAAAGATGCCTAGAGAGTAGTTGGAGGGCCAGTCTTTCTGAATCCGACCGGACACTGGTAAGATCTCATATTAAGAACTACCTAGTGGCAATAAAAGCAGCAAAATGTACATATTTTGCTGCTCTTATTGCATCATCAGATAATCGCCCGGCCGCTCTGTTTAGGGTGACCTGCTCCCTGCTCCACCAGGAAGCACGGGAGGACCCCTTGGAGGGTAGAGCCGAGGATTTTGTTCAATATCTGCATGACAAAATCACTCAGATTCAGGAAGATCTGGACTCCGACTGGGTAGTTCCAGGGGGGATGACTGAGGCAGGTCTTGAGAATGTTACCTGGGATGAGTTTGATCCTGTGACCCCTGACGACGTGGACAGGATTCTGGATGGACTGAACATGACCACATGTTTATTGGACCCGTGCCCCTCCTGGTTAGTGCTGGCTTCCCAGGAGGTGACGCGAGGCTGGCTCCAGGCTCCCAATGCTTTGTTGGGTGAGGGTGACTTCCCCGCTGCCTTGAAAGAGGCGGTTGTGAGGCCTCTCCTCAAGAAGCCTTCCCTGGACCCGGCAGTGTTGGCTAATTATCGTCCGGTCTCCAACCTTCGTTTTGTTGCGAAGGTTGTTGAGAGTGTGGTTGCGCGACAGCTCCCCCAGTACCTGGATGAAACGATGTATCTGGATCTGTTCCAGTCGGGCTTCACGCCTGGGTACAGCATGGAAACGGCATTGGTTGCATTGGTTGATGATCTCTGGAGGGCTCGGGACAGAGGTTGCTCCTCTGTCCTGGTCCTATTAGACCTCTCAGCGGCTTTTGATACCATCGACCATGGTATCATGCTGCACCGGTTGGAAGAGTTAGGGGTGGGGGGCACTGTATTACGGTAGTTCTCCTCCTTTCTCTCCAACCGGTTGCAGTCTGTGTTGGCAGGGGGGCAGAGGTCGACCCTGAGGCCCCTCATATGTGGGATGCCACATGGGTCGGTCCTCTCACCCCTTTTGTTCAACATTTATGTAAAGCCGCTGAGCAAGATCATCCGTGGTTTCGGGGTGAAGTACCATCAGTATGCTGATGACACTCAGCTGTACATCTCCACCCTGGACCACCCCAACGATGCCCTTGAAGTGATGTCCCAGTGTCTGGAGGCCGTGCGGATCTGGATGGGGAGAAACAGGCTCAGGCTCAACCCATCCAAGACTGAGTGGCTGTGGTTTCCGATATCCCGATATAGTCAGTTGACGCCATCGCTGACTATTGGGGGCGAATTGCTGGCCCCACGGAGAGGGCTCACAACTTGGGTGTCCTCCTGGATTCACGGCTGTCTTTAGAAGAGCACTTGACGGCCGCGACAGGGAGGATTTTTCATCAGGTTCGCCTGATTCGCCAGTTGTGTCCTTTTCTGGATCGGGACTCCCTACACACAGTCACTCATGCCCTTGTCACTTCCCGCCTGGACTACTGTAACACTCGCTACATGGGGCTCCCCTTGAGGAGCATCTGGAGGCTCCAACTGGCGCAGAGTGCGGCCATGCAGGTGGTTATGGGAGCAACATGGCGCTCCCGTGTGACACCTCTCCTGCGCGAGCTGCACTGGCTGCCGGTGGTCTTCCGGGTGCACTTCAAGGTTTTGGTTACCACCTTTAGAGCACTCCATGGCTTAGGACCTGGTTATTTACGGGACCGCCTACTACCACAAGCAGCCTCCCACCGGCTGGTACACTCTCATAGAGAGGGGCTCCTCCGGGTGCTGTCAGCTAAACAATGTCGACTGACGGCCCGTGGGGGAGGGCCTTCTCTGTGGGAGCGCCCACTATCTGGAACAAGCTCCACCCAGAGATACGGAGGATCCCAGATCTGCACACTTTCCACCGTGCTCTTAAGACTCTCCTATTCCAGCAAGCCGGCCTGGCCTAATCTTCTCCCCTGTTTTAAAATTCTTTTAAATCAAATTTTAATCTGTTTTAAATTATTGGGATTTTTAATTGTCTCGGGCTAAATTATTTAATCTGGTTTTAATTATGTTCTTAACTTTTGTATTTATGTATCTTATTTTGTGCCTGTTCACCACCCTGAGTCCTTCGGGAGTAGGGTGGTATATAAATCTAATAAAAGAAAAGAAAAGAAAGAAAAAAGAAAAGAATATAAATGGATTGAATTTGGCAATAAAAAGGAAAAGAACTTTTAATGAATTAGAGAAACTAAAATTGGACATAATTTGTTTACAGGAAGTCCACATCAGAAAGCAACATAAAAAATATTGGAATATCCAAAAATTGAGAAATTATATACCTCACTTCCAAATCAAAGCAAAGGGGCATAGCACTTTATATTAGACAATAAAGGCAAAACAAATTTTTATGGATGAAGGAGGGAGGATTTTAATGGTGGAGATAATGATGAACTATAAGCAAATGCTTCTAGTGGCGGTATATGCACCAAATAACAACCAAGAGGATTTTTAAAGTAAATTACACAGAAAAATAATAGAATTGGAGTATGAAAACATATCCATTGTAGGTGATTTTAATGCAATTGTGGATGCAGATTTGGACTATAAAACTAGAAAAATAAATAAAAAAGCTAGGAAAACACTTCCAAAACCTTT
This sequence comes from Pantherophis guttatus, assembly GCF_059756535.1. NCBI lineage: Eukaryota > Metazoa > Chordata > Lepidosauria > Squamata > Colubridae > Pantherophis > Pantherophis guttatus. Next base: position 82,410,122 of record NC_142066.1, read on the forward strand.
TTTAAAATGGCAGAAGAGCTAGACGCTTGGCGAGGAATATACCCGGAGAAAAATCAATATACATTTTACTCAAATAGACATATGTCTTGGTCCAGAATAGATATGATGTGGATATCAGCCAAGTTACTATCTAGTATACAAGAAATAATTATTGAAACAAGTAATGGGCGGATCATAATCTGGTGAAAGTAACATAGAGGAGACAAAAAAAGAAGCCAAGAGGGACAATTAATCAAGCAATATTAAAAGAAAAGGAATTTATACAATTTATGGAAAGAGAGTTGGCTTTTTTCTTCAAAGAGAATAGAAAAGAAGAAACTTCACTACAGAATGTATGAAACACAGCAAAGTCATTTATTAGAGGACTGGCTATAGCATATATGGGAAAGAGAAACAAAAAAAGAGACAAGCTCAAAAGAAATTAGAAGAGGAGTATAAGAAGTTAAGAGATGGAACTACAAAAAGACTCACAAAAAAAGTATAAAAAATCAAATGGACTTGAAAAAACATAAGCTGACTTTAATAGAAAAAGAAGCTTTAGCACAAAAAATTAAAAGTTCTAAACAAAACTTTTTTGAAAATGCAAATAAACCAGGAAGATAATATGAGAATAATTCTGAACACATTAGAATATTATGAAGCACATCCAGAGAAACAAATGGTGTTGATCTTCCTTGATGCACAGAAGGCGTTTGACAATGTGAACTGGCAGTTTATGCTGATGCAATTAAAAACTATGGGTTTTGGAGAGAGATTTATTAATATGATTAAGACAATATATTATAAACAATTGGCAAAGGTGATGGTAAATGGAGATGAAAGGCAAAAGGCAGGGATGTCTTCTGTCCCCGTTACTTTTTGTGTTGACATTGGAGGTATTAAACAGAAATATAAGACAGGATAAGAAGATAAAAGGTATGGAAATAAAAAAGGAAGAATATAAATTACAGGCATTTGCAGATGATTTGGTGTTTATTTTAGAAGATCTGCAAGAAACAGGGCCAAAATTGTTAAAAAGAATAGAAGAATATGGTGAGGTGGCAGGATTGAAAATTAATAAGGAAAAAACCAAGATACTAGTGAAAAATATTACAGAGAAACAGAAAAAAGGAGTTAATGAAGAGATTAGATATTCAGATTACAAAGAAAGTAAAATATTTAGGGATTCAATTAACAGCAAGATGTGTAACAATTAAGGAAGATAATTACTATAAGCTGATAAAACAAATATCATGCTGCGTCGGCTAGAGGGATTGGGAGTGGGGGGCACTGTTTTATGGTGGTTCTCCTCCTTCCTCTCTGACCGTACGCAGTCTGTGTTGATTGGAGGGCAGAGGTCGACCTCGAGGTCCCTCACTTGTGGGGTGCCACAGGGATCGGTTCTCTTGACCCTCCTGTTTAACATTTATGTGAAGCCGCTGGGCGAGATCATACGTGGCTTTGGGGTGAAGTGTCAACTGTATGCCGATGATACGCAGTTGTACATTTCAACCCCAGGCCACCCCAATGATGCCCTTGATGTGATGTCCCGTTGCCTGGAACTGGATGGGGAGGAACAGGCTCAGACTCAACCCTTCCAAGACTGAGTGGCTGTGGTTTCTGGCGTCCCGATATAGCCAGCTTACACCATCGCTGACTATTGGGGATGAGATCTTACCCCCCTCAGAGAGGGCTCGCAACTTGGGGTGTCCTCCTGGACTCACGGCTGTCTTTGGATGATCATATGACGGCCGTGGCCAGGGGGGCTTTTTATCAAGTTCGCCTGATTTCCCAGTTGTGCCCCTTTCTGGAACGGGACACCTTGCGCACAGTCACTCACGCCCTCCCGTCACTTCCCGTCTGGACTATTGTAACGCTCCCTACATGGGGCTCCCCTTGAGGAGCACCCGGAGGCTCCAACTGGTCCAGAATGCGGCCGCGCGAGTAATAATGGGGGTGACCTGTCACTCCCAGGTAACATCTCTCTCAGTGAGCTGCACTGGCTCCCGGTGGTCTTCTGGGTGCGCTTCAAGGTGTTGGTTCCCACCTTTAAAGCGCTCCATGGCTTAGAACCTGGCTATCTACAAGACCGCATTCTGCTACCGATTGCCTCCCACCGACCGGTACACTCCCACAGAGAGGGCCTCCTCAGGGTGCCGTCAGCCAAACAATGTAGACTGGCGATCCCCAGGGGGAGAGCCTTCTCTGTGGGGGCCCCTGCCCTCTGGAATGAATTTCCCCCAGACATACGAAGGATCCCCGACCTCTGCTCCTTCCGTCGTGCAGTGAAGACCCTGTTATTCCAGCAAGCCGCTCTGATGGGATAAATTGTTTTAATTTGGTTTTAATGGGGTTTTAAAATTGGTTTAAATAAGAGTTTTAAATTCGGCCTATGATTTAATTATTTTAATCTGCTTTTAAATTCTATTTTGTACACTGTTTTATTATGGCTGTTCACTGCCTTGAATCCTTTGGGAGAAGGGTGGTATATAAATAAAATAAAATAAAATAAAATAAATAAAGGTAGATTTGGAGAAATGGAAAAACTTACAATTATCATTAATAGGAAGAATAGCTACAATTAAGATGAACATACTACGAAGGTTATTGTTCTTGTTCCAAACAATCACGATAAAATTGGAGAAAAAATATTTTGGAGATCTTAATAAAATAATAATGAAATACATTTGGCAGGGGAAAAAAGCAAGAATTAATCTAAAAATGCTGCAAGATGCAAGAATAGAGGAGGGTTTCGATTACCAAATTGGGAATTATATTACCAGGCAGCAGCATTAACATGGATGAAAGAATGGATTGTATTGAGTAATACATGGTTATTGAAATTGGAGGGACAGACTTCCGGGTTGCTGTTTGCTGCTGCCAGACGTTCCTTTGGGATCGTCAGCTTCCATCGCCTGTTAGAGCCGCCTTCACAACGGAATGGCGGCTCGAAAAAACTCCGTTTCCATGAGGAAACGGAGATAGAGCCGGCAGGGGTGGGTAGAACTCTCTGCGGAGTCCCAAAAGTTTTTTTTTTACTTTTGGGACGGAGCGGATGAGATGCCCCGTATCCCCAGCCGCCGCTCCGGGCTTTGGGAGACCTCTGCTGATGCAGAGCCAGGCGACAAAAGCAAGCCTGCAAATTTAACAGACTACTCAAAGAAAATGTGAGCTGGACCTGTAATATTGAACTGCAAGTATTTTACTGATTTTTTTTTTTTTAAATTACTTAAGAGAGAGGAGGAAAAGAAAGAGGGGGAAAAAAAAGAAGCCTTTTAAAATGGCGTTGGCTGGAGGAGAGGCTGAAAGGGAAGTCTTTCCGTTTTCTATTACTACAATGTAGCGGAATAAATACCACTGGCTACATTTGTAGACAAAACTTTGCTCCTGTGTCTTTTTCTCTTTTTTTTTCCCTTGGAGACCTGATATTGTTGTTGATTGGAAAGAAGTCCCTTTTTTTTTTTCTTGCTTTTTTTTTAACAAAGCCTGCCTGGGCGGAAACATGGCACTGAGACTCATAAAGTCAGATAAACAAGAAGGGGGGGGATCCCCCCACCAACAACTTAAAGGAACAAGTCTTAATTCTTCAGTCTCAGAAACCTGACTTTAATATAATAGAATTTTTTATAGAGGAGATTGAAAGAAGGGAGGAGATTGTGAATCAGCAATTTGAAAAATTTAAGCAGGAAATTAAAGAATTGGTGAAATCTAAGTTTGATTTTTTGGAGAAAAAACTCTCAAAAGTGGTTAATGGTTTTACAGGATTTATGAAACAGTTGGACACAAATACTATTGTACTAGAGTCTAAAATGGAAGAAATTCAAGATAAATTGGACAATAGAATTCAAAAAATTGAAAATGATTTGACAAACTCAGGATAATAGCTTAGAAGAAAAACCTAAAATGGATGCTGATCAAAAGTATGGTAATGCAGAAAATCTGCAACAGAAGATTGAAAAAGAGATGTTAATGGTACAATATAATTTTACAGAATATGCGATAAGATTAAGAGGTTTGCAGGAAAATAATAGAGATGATTTAAGGAAAATATCTTCTGAATTTCTAGCTGGGATTCTAAAGGTTCAACCTGACGAAGTGTTTTGTAGGATCGACAGAGTTTATCGAATCAACTCCTGGATTGCTAAGCAAAGGCAATGGCCTAGAGATGTGGTGATTTATTTTACAGATAAGGAGATTAGGAATAATATCGTTCAAAACTCCTTCAATTCTAATTTGCAATTGTATGGAAGAAAGATTTGGATTTACAAGGAACTCCCACCTAAGATATTGATGGAAAGGAAGAAATTTGGTTTTCTGGTGAATGAGTTAAAAAAGAGAAATATCCTATTCAGGTGGGACGCCCCAGTTGGTATTATATTTAGATACCAAGGAGAAAGATATCAGCTAAGTACTGTTGAAAGAGCGGAAGAATTTTATCAAAATAGGTTGAAAATGAACTTAACATCTCCAGGTATAATACAGGATAAGCAGAAGGAGCCGGAAATAAAGGTAAAATATCGAATTACAGAGACTGTACCAGATGAATTGCCTTTGGATTTATTGGATACCCCAGCTGGACTATCTACAAATTTGAGAGAAGAGGCATCTAATCTTAATGTGATGACTTATCAAGGCAAGGATAAACATGGAAACCAATTAGGGGATATACAAGGGATAAAAAAGAAATATGAGATACAAAAGCAAAACCAACAAGACCAATCTACAAAGCAGAATAAAAACCGACCAGATGATACACACTTTATAGAAAGGGAACCAGGATGGAAACCAAACCCACAAAAAGAAAAGAAAAAAAGAAATAGGTGGCATAAAAACAGAAATTTCTAATCAGGCAACAGTGAAGCCAGTGATTTTAAAATATGAACGATTATGTGTAAACACAGAAGAGGCGACGTATTGGTTAATATCATCCTGAGGTTTGTGGCAGATCTCTGCATGGCCGTAATCTGGGGACGTGAAACGAGCCTTAAACTGATGGATTTGAATTATCCATTTTGGAATTTCTTTTTGTGTTGATAAACATATTATATTATCTTGAATCACAAGGCAAGAGAATTATGCTGGGGCATGCAGAAGATCGGGTTGTTACCCACTACGATGATGGGAATTAATAATCCTGATGAAACCCACAATTATTACTATATGGAATATAATTATAATATCACTCGGGTGGTTGTTTTTACTTTTATACATATAAGAAGATATTTACTACTGATGGGGGCAGATATGATTGAAGATCCTGAATAAACTGTTGCACTAGTAAGCTATGTTACCCGATTATGGATGTTGGTTCTACCAATCCAGTGGAAAGACCTCAAAGAAGATACTATATGGATTATAAATTTAAAGTCATTGTCTTTTCTTTTTTTTTATTTAGATATAATGGAAAATATAGACATATATTTTTAAGAAGTGTGGGCAGTGAATCAAAGATGTTAAGAAATGTTGTCTATGGCAATTTTGTATGATAGTGGGTGAATAAGCTATTTAGTAGATTGATTAGTCTAAGAAAAGGGATTTTTAAGTGTTATATTTAGGGGAGTGGACGAAATGGATAGAGTGGAATAAATGTTAAACTAGATTTTATGGGGAAGGCCGCTTTGGAATGTTATAGTAATATATATAGAAGATTAAATGTTAAAGTAGGACTTATCGTATAGTTTTAAAGTGGAGAAGTTATTTTATAATGTCATAGTATAATGTCTTTTTTTTTCCTTTCTTTTCTCTTTTTTGATATGTATGGATAAAGGGGGATGTTATAATATTAATAATATTTTTAGTAAGTAAAGGTCAATATCTAGAGGAGGGAGTAAGTAATCTGTTATGAATTAGGTTTTTTTTTTGTTATGAAGAAGTCACAGGGGGGATGGGTGGGGAGGGGGGGTTAGGGAGGGGGAGGGAGAGGGGAAAAAAAAGGGGGGAAATTTGTATTTGAAAACTTTTTCAATAAAAAAAAGAAAAGAAAAAAGAAGAACGAAATTGGAGGGACATGACCTGCAATTTTATTTATTTATTTATTTATTTTTAAATTTGTATACTGCCCTTCTCCCTGAGGACTCAGGGTGGTGACAGCCAAGTAAAAGCATAAACTACAAACATTAAAATACAATTAAATATATATATATATATACATTTGGCCCCATGATTAAAAACAATAACAAACAATTAAAAACATTTTAAAAAGTGTTAGGCCAGCCCGGCTTGCTGGAAAAAGAAGGTTTTAAGGGCATGGCGGAAGGCACCGAGGTCTTATCTCTGGGGGTAGCTGATTCCAGAGGATAGGTGCCCCCACAGAGAAGGCCCTCCCCCTGGGTGTCACCAGCCTACATTGTTTGGCTGATGGCACTCCGAGGAGGCCCTCTCTGTGGGAGCGCACAGGTCGATGGGAGGCTGTTGGTAGCAGCAGGCAGTCTCGAAGATAACTAGGTCCTATGCCATGGAGCGCTTTAAAGGTGATAACCAACACTTTGAAGCTCACCCGGAAGACCACTGGGAGCCAGTGTAGCTCACGCAGGAGAGCTGTTGTATGGGAGCGCCATGTGGCTCCCGTGACTACCCGCACGGCCGCATTCTGGACCAGTTGGAGCCTCCAGGTGCTCTTCAAGGGGAGCCCCATGTAGAGAGCGTTGCAGTAGTTCAGGCGAGAGGTGACAAGGGCATGAGTGACTGTGCACAGGGAATCCCGATCAAGAAAGGGCCGCAAGTGGCAGATCAGGTGAACCTGACCAAAAGTCCTCCTGGCGACAGCCGTCAGATGTTCCTCCAAGGACAGCTGCATATCCAGGAGGACTCCCAGATTGCGAGCCCTCTCTGAGGGGGCCAAAGACTTGCCCCAATAGTCAGTGATGGAGTCAACTGACTATATTGGGATGCCGGGAACCACAGCCACTCAGTCTTGGAAGGGTTGGGCTTGAGCCTGTGTCTCCCCATCCAGATCCGCACAGCCTCCAGGCACCGGGACATCACTTCAAGGGCATCGTTGGGGTGGCCTGGGGTGGAGATGTACAGCTGGGTGTCATCAGCATACTGATGGTACTTCACCCAAAGCCATGGATGATCTCGCCCAGCGGCTTCACATAAATGTTGAACAGAAGGGGCGAGAGGACTGACCCCTGAGGCACTCCATATATAAGAGGCCTTGAGGTCGACCTCTGCCCCCCTGCCAACACAAACTGCGACCGGTCTGAGAGAAAGGAGGAGAACCACCATAACACGGTGCCCCCCCATCCCCAACTCTTCCAACCAGTGCAGCATGATACCATGGTCGATGGTATCAAAAGCCGCTGATAGGTCTAACAGGGCCAGAACAGAGGAGTAACCCCTGTCCCAAGCCCTCCAGAGATCATCTACCAACGCGACCAATGCCGTTTCTGTGCTGTGCCCGGGCCTGAAACCAGACTGGAACAGATCTAGATAAGACGTTTCCTCCAGGTACTGCGGAAACTTTCGTGCGACCACACTCGACAACCTTTGCCACAAAGCGAAGGTTGGAGACAGGACGATAATTGGCTAATACTGCCGGGTCCAGGGAAGGCTTGTTGAGGAGAGGCCTCACCACCGTCTCTTTCAAGGCCATGGGGAAGTAACCCTCACTCAATGAAGCGTTAATAATTCCCTGGAGCCACCCTCGTGTAACCTCCCGGGAAGCCAGTACTAACCAGGAGGGACACGGATCCAGTAAACATGTGGCCGTACGGGTCCTCCCATACTCCCGGGTGGAGCAGGGAGCGGGTCACCCTGAACAGGGCGGCCGGACGATTCTCTGATGATGCAATAAGAGCGGAAAAGTAATTAAACTTTGCTGCTTTTATCGCCACTAAGTAGGTCTTAATATGCGACCTTACCAGTGTTCAGTCAGATTCAGCGAGACTGGCCCTCCAACTGCTCTCTAGGCGTCTTTTCCAGTGTTTCATCTCCCTCAGCTCCTCGGTGAACCAAGGAGCCACGAGGAATCGACACCGGGTCAGAGGCCGCAAAGGCACGACTCGATCCAAGCCCCCACCAGCTGCCCGATCCCAGGCAGCCACCAGGTCCTCGGCCGAGTCGTGTGCCAGATCTTCAGGAAATGGCCCAAGCTCCATCTGGAACCTATCAGGATCCATTAGGCGCCTGGGGCGGACCCACCTAATTGGCTCCACCTCCCTGCTGCGGGGTGTAGCGGTTCGAGGTCCAGATGAAGGAGTGAGTGATCTGACCATGACAAGGGTTTCATGTCTATATCCCCTATAATAAGACCACTCAACCCCTGTCAGAGACAAAAATCAAGTCCAGAGTGTGTCCCCCCCTGTGAGTGGGGCCATGAACTAACTGGGTCAGGTCCATGGCCCTCATGGAAGCCATGAACTCCCGAGCCATCTCTGACGTTTCACCAACGGACGGCAAGTTGAAATCACCCATGACCATAAGCATGGGTGTATCAACTGCCACTGTGGCTATCACCTCAAATAGCTCGGGCAGGGCTGTTGCCACGTGGCAGTGAGCCAGGTACGTAAGCAGCAGGCCCATCTGAACCCCATGACCCCATCTCACAAAGAAGGACTCACATCCGGCAATCTGTGACACAGTGGTTTCCCTCGGACCAAGACCTTCTTTAATAATAACCGCCACCTACCCCCTCCCCTCCCCTGGGCCCTCGGCTGATGGAATGCTCTGAAGCCTGGTGGGCACATCTCAACCAGAGGGACCCCTCCCTCCTGGCCCAACCAGGTCTCTGTAATACCCGCCAGGTCCGCTCCCCCCTCTTGAATAAGATCGTAAATGAGGGGGGCCTTATTTACCACGGACCTGGCATTGCACAGCATCAGCTGGAGGCCCAGGTCCTGAGTAACTGTGCCACCTAGTATCCGAGAAGAGCCTTGGGGACCGGGGTGCGCAATTGCTCTCAAGTAGTGAGTGTGCACCCCTGACACATGATATGGTCCTGCTCCCGCCATATCTGCCCCTCCCATCCACCGTGCTGATGGTACATCCCTCATTAAGATAGCCTGCCTTCCCCTCCCCAATCCCTCGTCCTGCACCCTCCAAACCGTTACCCCGTGCCGGGCTCGGCCCTGACCTTGGTGGATTACCCCCCTCATACCCCTTGGTCGCCCTCCCAGTTCCCCTTAAAAAATTATTAAAAGCCCTAATTAAAAAAACCCTCAATCCCCACTTTAAAACATGCCACATCTCAGGGCTCCAAAGCCCATCCTTAAAATAGGCCTTCGATAATGTGGAAGACCATCGTCGCGAGAGGGGGGCATCTCGCAGCACGAGCAGATCCGCTGAGGTGTAAGCCATATAAGTATGACGAGGTAAGGGAGAGTAACTCTGGGTGTCAGCGATGGTCCTAGAGGTGCGAGATAGCAATACGGTTGGATCTGGGCAAAACTGGAGCCTCTCACTCTCTCACAGCGATGGGGCATCCAGGTCAGATAGCTGCAGTGCAAGCAAATGGCCACAGCCATTCTTGGGTTGACATGCCTTCTTGTGGTATGGGAAAAGTAAGATACATGGTTATTTTCAAAGACATTATAAAAGAAATGTGTTATTGTTAGTATGGGAGAAAATTAGAGAACAGCACTATTTGAAGATACCAGTTTGGCTTTCGGCTATGGAAGCACTTATACATCCAAATAGTATTAATATGGGAAATATTGTTAGATATAAATATATTTTGACTGAAAGGGGGGAACTTAAAACAAAACAAGAATTGAAAAAACAGGGAATTGATATGGTATAGTATACACAACTGCAAATACAATCTAGACATGAAAAAGATGTTAAATCAGGGGGAAATCCAGCAGGTTCTGACAGGTTCTGGAGAACCGGTAGCAGAAATTTTGAGCAGTTCGGAGAACCGGTAGCCAAAATTTTGACTAGTTCGGAGAACCGTCAAATACCACCTCTGGCTGGCACCAGGGTGGGGTGGGAATGGGGATTTTGCAGTATTCTTCCCCACGCCCACTAAGCCATGCCCACAGAACCGGTAGTAAAAAAAATTGGATTTCACCACTGTGCTAAATTATATGGTTTCTATACTGAATTGACAGAACTGAATAAGATACTAACAGGAACAGAAAAAAGGGCGATAAAAAAAATTGTATAGTTATTTATTGCATATTAAGTTAGAAGAAGAACAAGTGAAAGAAACAATGATAGCATGGGCAAAAACTTTGGTTATACTAGTTAGATAAATGGCAGCAATTGTGGGATAGAAATTATAAATTGACAATGTCAACTGGAAAATTTGTACAAGATGTTTTATAGATGGCATTTGCCACTGGAAAGATTGTCAAAAATGTTTAAAGATAAATCAGCTAGATGTTGGAAATGCCATCAGATAATGGGTCATATTATCATATGTGGTGGACATATGTAGAAGCAAAAAAATACTGGGCAAAAATTTGTATGTGGTTGGAGAAGATGACACAACAACATATTGATTTTAACCTGAATTATTCTTGTTGGGGATTTTGCCAGACACTTATAGTAAAGAAAATGTATATTTGATTATTCATGTAATAACTGCAGCTAGAATTGTATTTGCACAAAATTGGAAAAGTAAAGAGATGCCTACAGATGAAAATGTGTTTAAGAAAATATTAGAATGTGCAGAAATGAATAGATTAACACTTGCAATTAAAGGAAAGGAAGAATCTGACTATTATAGTAAAATTTATAATAGTTATTTTATCAATGGTTAGAGAATAAATATGAAAATTAGAAATAAAAGTGGAGGAGTGAAACTTCGAAAATGTATTACAAAGTCAAATAAGCTAAGAAGAGAAATGTTGCAACAGTAGATATGTTATGTATTAATATTAATCCAAGAATAGATATAAATAATGAACATGCCTGTAAATTTTAATGGTTATTGCACAAAAAAACTGTATCCAGATGACATACTGTTTAATGAAAGATGAAATGTTTGTATTAAAAGAAAATTTTGTCATTATGGAGTACTGAGTGTAGATTAATGAGGAAAAAAATGAATTTCAACTAGTATAGAATCAAGCTGCAGCATAACAAAACTGACAAAAGTGAAGGAGTTTGAATATTACTGAATGCACTGTAATTGTTGAAGAGATAGCATGTACATATTTAAAAATCAATGGCCATGCTTATGTAAGATATACCCTTGCCAGGTGTCCACTATTTGAGTGGAAAGTCCACTTTTTTCACATTATGTTCACTATTTTTTTTCACAAAATAGTGGACATTTTTTTATTCAAAAGCTTTATGATGAAATGGTACGTAATCTAAAGCTGTACAGTTTAAGAGAATAAGGATAGAAGAATTGTGTTTTGTCTTTTTTTTCATAAGTTAGAATGAGACAAAGATCGAATATCCATTGAACTCGATTCTCTGAAAAAATTAATGATGAGATTAAAATAAAAATATATTATAAAATTATGTACAGTTCACATTTTTAAAATGTATTGTAGCTTGTGTCGACTGACCTAAAATGGCGTCGAGTGATGAAAGTGACAGTGGCGAGATTTCGAATTCTTTAAAGCGAAAGAGAGGAGTGTGCAAATACACCAAAGACTGGGAAGCTATTTTTGCATGGATTACCAACAACGAAATTGACAGAACAAATACGACGGCCTACTGTAACTTGTGTCAGAAATCATTCACAATTGAATATAATGGTATAAAAGCTGTCACACAGCATGCAAGCACAAAAAATCATTTAGATAAGGAGAAAATAGCTTCCAGCAACAAGCGAATCAATTCGTTTTTCATTGTTAAAGACTCCTCTTTCAGTGAGAAAGTGACTGTAGCTGAAATGGCTGAAACTTACCATGGGATCAAACACCATATTTCTTTCCTGGCTCAAGATTGCGATATTAAGTTAATGAAGCAAATTTTTGATGATTCAGAAATTGTAAAAAAGATGTCTTGTGGAAGAACCAAGTCATCAGCTATTGTCAATGAGGTTTTGTATCCTTTTTCTATTGAGTTGGTTCTCAATGATCTTAAAACTGGAATTTCATTTTCTCTCTCCACTGACGCATCAAACAAGGGAAATCGCAAAATGTATCCCATTGTTGCACAATATTTTACTTGTGAAGAAGGACTGTGTGTGAAAATTTTAGACTTTTATGAGGATTCTTTCGAAGATTCTACATCAATAAAAAATCAGCTGTGTCGAGTTCTTAGTGATAACGAATTGGAAATAAATAATGTTTCAGCTTACTCAGCAGATAATGCATCAGTCAGTTATGGAGTAAACAAATCTGTTTACCAAAAATTATTGCTGGAAAATGACAATATTGTAGCTGCTAATTGCAATAATCACATTTTACACAACAGTGCAAAAAAATGCATTAAAGCAGTTATCTTTTGATATCGAAAATGTAATGCTGAAAGTTTTTGCCGAATTTTCGAATTCTGCAAAGAAACGAGAAGAGTTGAAATCATTTTTTGAGTTTTGCAAGTCAGAATTCCATGAAGTTTTGCGCCATGTTCCAACACGTTGATTAAGTTTGTTTAAAGCGGTCGAAAGACTTCTTTTAAACTGGATAACTCTAAAATTGTATTTTATTTCTCTTGGATCTGATGAGTGCCATAAGGTTATCTGGAACCTTATTTCGGATCAGGAAAATGAACTCGCAAAGGACGATGAACCAACAATTTCAGAATTGTATTTATATTTCACGCACTTCTTCATGTCAATAATGCAAGACACCCTACTGAAGCTGGAAAGCAAGAAAATTCTTGCATGTGATCTTCACATTATCATGTGTAAGCTGTGTGATTCTTTGCAAAAAAAATACGATGAGCAGTTTTTTGGAATGAAAGTTTTATTTGCCTTACGTAAAAAACATTTGCCTGAGAATGCCGTGCAAAAGTTCAAGAAAGAAACCACCAACGTGTATCAAAGAGCCATTGCGTACCTAGAAAAGTGGTATAATTTCACCGATTCAGTATTTGAGACGCTAAGTCGTTTCAATCTAATTGATCGCAATAATCCTCCAACTTTAGAAGAAATGACGAACATCTGGTTATTATCCCCATGGCTAGAAGAACTTCCACCCAACACTCTCTTCGATGAAATTTCTTCCTTAGAAGAAGTTTATGTTCATCTGCAGGGCGATTCATCCCTTGATAAGTGGACGTACTTTTTCAAGAAAGAGCCAGCTCCGAGTTTACTGAAACTGTTCCAGTATTGTGCATCAATTCCGGTATCAAATGCAAACGTTGAACGAATTTTCAGCGTCATGAGAAATTTGTGGACTGACGAACGTAACTGACTGCTTGTACCATCAGTTCGAAGTGAACTTTGTATATTTTTTAATATTTCTCAACGTTGTACTGAAATTAAAGAATTATTCCTTAAACACAAAGAATTGATCAAAGTTGCGCAGTCAAATAAAAAATACACACGACAGCAAAGTAAAATGTAATTTAATATTTTACATATTATAATATATTTGATGTTTTGAATTTTAAGTAAAGTTTTGAAGTGATTATTTTAATACGTGTTAAAATGTTTGTAAGAAAATATATAATTTAATTGTAAAAAATTTTTTTTATTATTATTACTTAAACCCCCCCCCCCCGCTTGTCCGCTATTTTTTGGAAGCAGACCTGGCAACCCTAGTAAGATACCCTAAATCATCATCAGCAGGTGTACCTGTCAAAACATGATGTTGATCAATAAGTACCACACATTTTGCTTGTAAATAATTTCCATCTCTTCAGCCCTATGCATTTTCTAATCGTATATGGGATTGGGGAACTAGATTAAATGCTTTTCAAAGTGATTCAATATTTATTAAAAATTTAGACGAGATTGTCACAAAGTTGTAACACTTGGGTGGAATAAGAATACCCTTGGGACAGGAATTTTGCAGGAGATGTGAGACAAAACTTGAATACTTTGGTGATTGTGAGAATGTTCTTATGTGTAGAAACCCTTTTTGCAATGTCACACAGCTAAACAGGATTTTTATCAACACTTACTGGTGATAAAAGCCTAGGATGGGAGAAGAAATCAAGGAAAATAAAGACTTGGAAAGGAGTCTTACTTAATGAAGAATAATGTCCTGGCTGATTATTTTTACTCCATCTACATAAGGGGTGCAATTAAGGGAAACCACTTTTGCTTCCTGCTTGCCTTTAGCTTCATATCAGCAGCTAGTATGTTACTGATAAATGCTCTAACGTTACTGAAATTATAGCTGAGGTAGGCTGAGGGCAGGAGTGGGGGGTGTCAGCAGGGAAGGGAAGGAGACAAAGGGAAACAAAAGTTCTTGCTAGTTTTTCAGTCCTCACTGGGACTCCTTTTTGTTCCAGATGAGATCAGTCTATCAAAGAGGAATAGCTCAATTTTATGAAGAACCCATTTTATTTTAATACTTAAAATTTCCCTTTCCTATCATGTACATACAGGATCAGTATAGTTTATTGAATAGCCCGAAGGCCTTTTCAAACAAAACAGAAGAGAAAAAGGGAAAAAGATAAAACAGTTACAAAAATAGCAATCTAAAAATATATGATAGATGACATTAAAATTTTACCATATCAAATTTCAATAGCTATACAGGATCAAGAATCATGATTGCTTTTTTTTCTCTCTGTGTTCTTTGAAATATTACTTAGGGTCATAGAATCAAACTTGAAAAGGGTAATTTGGTCAAGTGACTCTAACCCTTATTTAGTTCAGAAATTCAGGTCAAAACATCCCCAACAAATGCCTATCTATTGCTTGAACACATACGAAGATGGAAATCAAATCTGTTTATCATTCTGGAATGATAAAGAACAGGCCTAGTCTTTCTCAGACCTTCATTTCTTAAAGAGTAGGTAATAATAGTATGCATATTATTATTATGCATATTATTAAGAGTAGGTAATAATAGTATGCATATTATTATGCATAATAATAATATGCAATATTATGCAATAATTATGCATTATTAATGCATGCTCTTTAATGTAGGGAATGGGAGTGGGAGGATTTTAAGAGCCAATGTCCCTATCTAACCCCATCTCATCACTGAAATTCAATGGCAAAATGACTGAATTTAACTTTAAATTTAAAATTTAACCCTAACCCTAACCCAATCCTCAAATTCTTGAAAATGTTATCATTTGATCCTCTGGTCAATTAATGTATTCATGGTTAAAAATTATTTTTTTCATGGCTAAGCAGTCTGTCCTTATAACAAGATTTGATTTCAGTCTCCAGATCATCTACTGCCCCTTGTTTCACTTGTTTGCATTTGTCCCATTTTGTCTGAAACCTTCATAAACCACAAATCCCAGACATTTGATTCTTAAGTTCTGATTAAAATGGTTTTGTATTCTTTCTCTCTATTAAAAAAAAATGATTATCACAAGTATACTAACGGCTATTTCAAGCCAGCAATCTGAGATTGTTTTAAGTTAACTGCTACTGCAAAAGTCAGAAACTACCCAATCACAATTGCCAATTAATATTACATATTCAGCTCCATATCAAATATAATTATGTCAGGGTAATGATGATTTAATAGCTGACCAGCTGCTGTAATGCTGTAATGGTAGTAATGAGTCAGCAGGGTTAGTTGACTCTTTACCACTTTAAGAGACTGTATCATAAAAGAGGCCTTGTTGGGGCATCTCTCTCTCTCTCTCCATATGTTGCTTCTGTGCTGTAGTTGATGACTGATTGTCTGACTTTGCCTAGTATGTGTAGGTATATATTCCTTGTAGATAAACCACTATTTGAAAGACAAACCTCTGTTTACTGTATTTTGCTCCTGGGTTGTCTCAAAATAGTCACAGTGTGTGCATTCTGACAAATTATATGTCAAGTGTTTATATTCACTGAATAATCAGATACCTGGCAAATATTTGGTAAATATATGCCAAGAAAGTTCATTGAAGAGAAATTGAAGCATGTTATCTCATTTCTAATATGGATCATTTGCTGAGTTTAATGCTACTTTTTTAGTTGAAATATTGGATGGAAGATGATGTGCTTCTTCCCATTATTCATTCCATATGAGATAGTTGACTTCTTAGACACACACAACAGCCATATGAATATTTGTTCTAATGTTATGATTATCTATTTCATGAGAAATGTTTTACACATAAATTTTCATTAAACATTGCTTACTTTCATGCAGGTCTAATACCAATCCATGAAATTAGAATGGCATGAGAATTAGGGATTTATTCAAAATCAGGCAGAAGTCTATCTTCCCACTAGGTCTGGACCATTAGAAAACTCCATGAAACTAGGGTGGTTTTTTTTCATTACTAGACATACAAGAGACTGCTATCATACAACTCATATTGACTTCTAGCAATCACATAAATATATTTCTCCATGCTGATTGATTGATCAATCCCTAATCTGCTCTTTCACTTCTCCCAGTGTTGCACTTATCCCTACTGTAACTGAGTACATCTATCTGGTTACTGATCATCCTTTTCATCTCTTTCTTTCCGCCTTTCCCAGCATCAGAGTCTTCTCCAGAGAGCTAAGTCTTCAAGTAATGTGTCCAAAATAGGATAGTTTGAGCCTAGTCATTTGTGCCACAGATGAGAACTCTGAGTTGTGTTGTTCAATGATTCACTGATTTGTTTTCTTGGCTGCCCACAGTGTTCTCAGGAGTCTATCTAACATCAAAGTTCAAAACTGGCAATTTATTTATTTATTTAGTGTATGGCAAATACATGAACTTATTGTAGTTCAAATATTAATGTCCAGTCCACCCAGCCATTCAAGGACACGGTGGTCTATGTTGAAAAAAAATCAGACATTGGGCCAGTGTAAACTCTTGATGGACATTCGGACACAATATGGTAGATATTTTGTCGAGGAGCACCACAGGCACACTGAGGGGTAGAGACAGGACCCCACTTAAACAATGAGTCCTGGCAGACACCATGTTGGATACGGATCCTGTTCAGAGTTGACCAATGCTGGCGAGGAAGATCAAAACCTGGCACCTTTTGTGTAGCTGTGGCACCTATGTAACTGCCTGTATCTGGGCGTTCAGCAGCGTTCCACTGTGTGATGATGTCAAAGTTGTTAGACAAGTGTTGAGCAAGTGCTAGAGAGGGCTTCCTGGATTTAAGTCTGCCAATTGATAGATGAGGGAGATCAGCATGCACAGAAAGAAGTGGTTTCTCATAATTTTGTTGTACTCCTTCACTAAGGCTTTTTGCCATCTTAGGGCTGGTGGTGCAATGTGACTCAAGACGGGGAGCTAGCAAGTAGGAGTAGAGTTTCTGCAACTGCTTATGATCCTCATTGTATCATTTAGTCTAGCATCGATCTTGCTAGTGTGGCAGCTATTAAGCCAAACAGGGGTGCAGTATTCAGCTGTGGAGTAGACCAACCCTAGTGCTGATATTCTGAGAGTAGAGGCTGAGGCTCCCCATCTTGATCCTTTTAGTTTCTGAAGTAAGTTGTTCCTGGTATTGATTTTAGCAAACATGTTCTCTAGGTGAACATGTAAGAGAACATAAGGGAAAAGAAATACAAACCTTGAGACAAATACCTAGGAGAGTCAGAAACCAGACAAGACACTACCAATTTTTAACTACACAATTAATTAGATATAATGTGATGTTCATATGGCTTGTTCCGGAAAGCATTTTGAATTCCTGGCAGGAGAAGAAATAAAAAATTGATACCCTTGATAAGGCACATGAGTTCTTCAAGCATCATTTCACAGCCGAGGAAGAACAGGAGAGTAGAGAAGAGGTAGAGAGCAGGAATCAGGAGGAACATCAAGTAGAGGACAATGAGGTAGAACAAGAAGAAAGAAGGAAATAGGAAAAAGAACGAGTAGAATGAGAGGATACAAGAGAAAAAATATAGACAGATAAGAAATACAAGAAAATTAAGAATGGTATATAAGTAATGAAATGGAGGAGGAAATTAAGATGCTTTCAATAAACATAAACGGACTAAACTCACCTGTGAAAAGAACACAAACTCTCACAAAATTACAAAGATTGGACATGGACATTGCTTGTTTGCAGGAAGTACACATCAAGAAATAATATGGCAAACTACTAGAAAACCCAAAATAGGGAAATTTACGTAACATTAGCACAAAAAAAAAAAGAGGAATTGCAATATATATTAAGGAAAGATTAAAATCTAAACAAGTATATGCAGACAAGGAGGGAAGAATTCTAATGATAGAGATAGAAACAGATCAAAAGCAAATACTGCTTACCACAATATACGCACCAAACAATAATCAAAATGAATTCTATAGAAAAGTACACAATAAAATAACAGAAACAGAATATTTCTGTTAATAGGAGATTTCAATGCGATAGTGGATATCAATAAGGATTATAAAAGAAATAAAAGAAATAAGAAAAAGAAAAGAACATTACCAAATTCATTCTTTGAGATGACACAAGAATTGAACTTACAAGACACATGGAGAGAAATAAATTTTAAAATGATCAATACACATTCTATTCAAACCCACACCAATCATGGTCAAGGATTGATATGGTATGGATGACCCCAGGATTAAGAAGAGAGATTGAAGAGATAGACATAATGACCAATACTTGGGCAGACCACAACCCAACACTTCTTCAAGGTAAACAGAAAAGAAGAAACGTCACTGCAAAACTTGTGGGATACAACAAAAACATATATCCGAGGATTGACAATAGCATATGTGGCAAGAAGAAATAAGAAAAGAAAACAAAAACAAAATACACTACAGGAAGAACTCAAAAGATTGGAATTAGACTTGCAGAAAGAACCCCAAAACAATAAAAGAAAAGAAAAAAGAGACTTAATAAAACATAAACTCAACTTGACCACACAAGAAGAAATGGCACAAAAAGTCAAAATGGCAAAACATTTTTTTTTTGAGCACGCAAACAAGCCAGGGTGATGGTTAGCTTACAAACTAAAAAAAGAAAAGGAGAAAAAAATAATACATCAATTGCAAGACGAGAAGGGAGTTATACACCATAGGAGAGAAGAAAAAAAAGAACATAATACAGGAATTCTTCAAAAATTTATATCTTCAAGAAAATATACCAGAAGATAATATCAATAGATAGGATGAGCTTAATCAAAATTGCAGAGATGAAAAGAAAGATCTTAAACTGAACAATAACCATGATGGAACTATTTGAGGCAGTGAAGCAGTAAAAAAACAGTAAAATACCGGGCCCAGATGGACTTCCCACAGAGCTGTATAAGATTATACAGGAACCATTAGAGGCATTAATGCTGGAATTATTCAATGAAGTAATTGCAGAGGCTAAACTCCTAAATCATGGACTGAAGCATACATCACACTCATACCAAAAGAAGATACAGTCCACCAACAGGTTAAAAATTACAGACCCATCTCATTATTAAACGCAGACTACAAAATATTTGCATCCATAATAATTGAAAGAGAAAAAAAAAGTCCTAAACAAGTTTATACACCCAGACCAAAATGGATTTCTACCGAAAAGACAAATGAAAACTTATATAAGAACAATTCTAAATACCCTAGAACAGTGATGGCTAACCTTTTTGGCACTGAATGCTGAAACTGGAGTGCATGTGTGCGAGGCCAGAACCTAGAAGAGAGCAGCTGGCCGGTGTGCATGTGCACGGCAGCCAGCTGCTCTTCCGGGTTCCAGCATGCATGCACACTAGATAGCTGGTCAAGTGTGCATGCGCACCAGCCAGCTGATCTCTTTTGGGTTCCAGCGCATGCGCTCTAGTTTCGGCACTTTGGCAGGCGCGTGCCGGAACCTGGAAGAGCAGCTGGCAACAAGGCGCGTGCCCACAGAGAGGGCTCTGTGTGCCACCTCTGGCATGGGTGCCATAGGTTCACCATCACAGTCCTAGAATATTATGAAGCTCATCCCAGAAAACAAGCCACATTGGTCTTTTTGGATGCCCAAAAGGCTTTTGACAATTTGAACTGGTGGTTCATCATTTTACAATTGAAAAATATGAACTTTGGGGAGAAATTTGTGAAAATGGTGGAAAAAATATACACAATTCAAATGGCAAAAGTAATAATAAATGGAGATACCACAGAAAAATTTGATATCTCTAAGGGGGTAAGACAAGGATGTCCCCTATTGCCCTTATTATTCATTTTAACCCTAGAGCTGCTACTATTAAAAATCAGGCAAGAATCTTTAGGTGTTTCTTATAGGAGAAAGTCTGATCCAAAGTTACTCTGAGGTATTTGGGGATGGGAATCATAAGGGAGTAGGTTGCTATTCAGGTAGGCCTTTGGGGTGGAATTGGCAAGTTTGTTGTTGAGATGGAAACAGGTAGTCACTGTTTTGCTGACACTGGGTATGACTCTTCAGTCAGCAAAGAATTTACCCAGGGACTTCAGGTCCTCAGAGAGGAGGCAGTCCAAAACTTCCAAGTTTTTATCTTGTGGAGTTAGGGCCAGGTCATCTGCATATCCAAATTTATGACCCCTTGTAACTGGCATATCTGAGATATAAAGATTGAACAGAGTGGGTGCTAGGACAGAACCTTGTGGAAGGCCTTAACTTGCTAATGTTGTCCCCCATAATGATCTGAATGGATCTATTGCTGAGCATGTTGTTTATTAGGCGATAGAGGATTTTACAGGAGATGATGTGACTCAGTTTGTAAAGTAGACCCTTCTTCGACATGTTATCATATGCAGTTAATGACAGTTGGCAGCCAGACATCTTTGTAGAACTCCTGGCTCTCTAAATACATGGCAACAAATAAACAAAATGGGCCTTTTCAGGCCCAAATTGGGCACATTGTCAAAAGTGGCAATATTCTTCCTATTCCAATTCTTTATTACCCAAGCTTTTTCCATACAGTGTCCTGGGAGTCTCTTGCTTTACTTCATTAATATCCCACTCTATTTGCATTCAACAAATAAACTTCAGTTCCACATTCAAACAAAACTTTCCATTAATTCAAGCCTGCTCACTTTATCAAAAGCTTTCTCCAAATCTGCAAACATCTAATATACTTCCTCACATTCATTTCTCAGGGTCCTACTGAAAAGCAGAAATCTGAATTGCAACCCACCCACCCACTCCGCCTGACATAAAACTACACAAAATTTGCCAAATGTTGCTCATCATAAAATAATATATGCTTTCAATCAGAATTCTGCTGAATTGTTCCCGACATTTAGCAAATACTTGCATATACCTTTGCTACTTTTCTTTTGTACAGGAAAGTAATCTCAGCATTATTCCAAAAGTACAGAGTCCAATTTTTCCATATTAACTGAGTGTTGATCTATTGATTGCAACAGGACTTGATTCTCGTATTCCCAGAGCCTGAAACGGCCTGAGAGAGAGAGTGACTGGCCCAAAGTACCCTGCTGGCTTTCATACTTAAGACAGTATTAGAGACACAGTCTCTTTGTTTCTAACCAGATGCCTTAACTTCTAGACCAGTGATGGCGAACCTTTTTGGCATTGTATGCCAAAAGTCCGAGCGCGAGAGCGCGAGTGCGCTCTTGTGTGCCAGCACCCATAATGCAATGGGCGGATCCATTTGCACATGCGTGCATGACCCACCATGCTCCCCATGCGCATGTGCCCTGCACTGTGCATGGACACATGCACCCCGCACTGCGCATGTGCACAACCTCCACGCATGTGCCCCCACTTTTTCCAAGAGGGGAACAACCAGTTACCAATCTGTTCCCTGGCAAGACAGCTGTTCCCTGGCCGGCAGCAGCGCTCTCGGCCCCACCACCTCGGCAGTGCCATGCACCTGCCGGGGAAGCTCACCCCTCTGCCTCGGGCCCCACATGCAGCCCACGACTGGGAGATGTGTCACCCAGTGCAGCACTCTTCCCTGAGGGCTGCCTGCTCACCCACCCGCTGGCCAGACTGGTCTAAAAGCGGTGGATCACTTTGCGCCTGTTCTTGTCCTTCTCCTGCCTGGCCACTGGCTCCTTGATGCGAGCAGAGGCTGCTGGTTGGAGTGAGGGTAACTGCAGTGCTGGGCTGCCATGGCTGTGAGTGCCAAGACATAGCTAGAATTGGAAGAAAAGACTGCACGGCTTTGGCGGAAAGAACCGGAGCGACACCCAGCAGTTTGGATGAGAAGGCATGAGCAAGGCGGCAGCTGCTCTCACCAGTAACTGAGCCCACCATGCCAATTTGCGGGCTCAGTTACCAGCGAGAGCAGCCACTGCCTCGCTTGTGGGTGCAAAGTGATGCACCACTTCCAGGCCAATTTGGTCAGGGACCTGAGAGCTCATCTGAAAGAACTATGGCAGAGCCTTGCAGCTTTTATCTGCCAACTGGCCTCAGGGTAAGGCCCCTCCTCCTCCTCCTCTCCCCTTCCCATTCCAGCAGTGTACTGTTTTTCCAAACACCCAGGCCAGGCCGGGCAGCAATTCCCAGGGAGGAGTCCCAATTGAGGAGGCTCAGGCTGTATCCCAGGCTTGCATAAATTGCTCCTGTCCCTTTCAAAATATCCACTGGGCTCTTCCCTTGGGCGCCCAGGGCCGACAAGTGGTTCTTCTTCCAAGAAGTGGGGGCAGAGGCAGGCATGCCGGTGGAGACGGGCTTTGGTTTCTCATTCTGCTGCAACCCCAATCTCTTGCCTGGGCTCCTCCCCTCTGTGTGCCAGGCTTCCCGGCAAGCCCCCTGTGCCCTTGCTGCCTTGGTCAGAGCCTGATTCTGGAAGCAGCCAGGGAAGTGCAGAGGTCGGGACTTGGTTGGCAAAGCGGGTCCTGCACAGGGGCATAAGGCAAAGTGCTGCCACCCGAAAACACAATTGCCGTGGTCTTAGCAAGCATTTTCAGGCAGCATTGCTGCGATCTCCTCCCCAAATCCACTCTGCCACCCAAAAACGCTTTCCTCCCTGGAAATGCACATTGCAGAATCATGTGCCCATCTCCTCCTCCTTCGCAGAGTCACTTTCTCTTTCCTCCTGGCTAGATCTGCTGCCTGAAATGCAATGCACTTTTCTGCACACCCTGCTTTTGGATTTGGGGAGGGGATTGCAATGCTGCCGCAATGGGCCCAGCTACAGGCAGCACAGCACCCCCACCGACCCCCGCCACTGTGCTGCTAGCTGAGCTGAGCTCTCAGGCCATATGCCGTGGAAGGAGCTGTGAGCTGGACAGCTGTCTGCCCTGCCAGCAAATGCTGTTCCGTGTACCTGAGCTGGCATGGTCACTCTTTTCTTCCCCCTGCACCTGCCACTGCTGCTGCTCTTCTGGGGTGGTGCAACTGTGCAGGAGGAATGCAGCCCAGGTGATCCACACAGCTGGTGGAGTGAGCCAAGGGGGGGCATCTCGGCCCCACTTTGACGGCAGCCACGAAGTCATCTGTGCAGGCAGCCCACCACCATTCCTTCCTCACTGGCTGCTGGTCCACCGGTGCTCTGGACCACTTGGGACCGCACAAGAAGCCCATGCGGGCAGAGAGGGAGGGAAGCCCCAGCTTACCTTGTTCTGCTGCCTTAGGAAGTGACCACCGGGATCCCCTCTCTGCATCTTTTGGCATGCACATCTGTTGCTGGTCTTTGTGTGTGCATGTGCGCCAGAAACCAAACCAGCTGGCCGGTGCGCATGCACACTCTGGAAACAGGAAGATCACCTTCCTGGAGCACATATGTGCAATGGGAAGCACATCAGTTCTTCCAGTTTCCAGCATGCCTGTGCTTATGAAAACCAGATGGCCAGCACACCAGAACCCGGAAGAACAACGGGCGATGGCTCCACATGCCCAGAGAAATGGCTCTGCGTGGCACTTCTGGCATGTGTGCCATAGATTCACCATCATGACTCTGAATATTATACACTTCTATGCGTTTTTTTTTCTGCACAGCCTTTTCCCCTATACAGTAAATATCCTTGTTTAGGCTTTCATTAATTGACTCAACATAGTTCTGTGGTATCTTCTAACAATTTTTTCACTCTGTTTCAAGCATCTTCCACATCATCGCGAAAGGGCGAAGCAATGGAGGTGCCGTTTCTGAAACCCAAAATTCTTCATTAGTTGCTCTTTAAGGGCATTCCTGAACTTGGAGGGATCGGGAAACAAAAGAGGAAGCCGCGAAGCCTCCTGGCATTGCGCTGTCATCAGGGAGGCCGAGCAACCAACCTCTTAAATTGATGGAGAAGAAGTCGGCCTTTCTGGTGGACAGGAGTGATGGTGCCCGCCTAGACTGAAGCAAAGAGTGGAAAGCAATTTCAAGTGACAGGCAGAAAGATCCCCTATAACAAAGGCGGTAAGCAGGAGACACGCGACCGAAGTGGAGGAGGAAAATTGGAGCTATAACAGTGGCGGTATAAAGGAGAAAGGAAAGTGGAGGAAATAATACAGTGCAGAAGAGAAGGAACCCATAGAATGACTAAGCAAACATAGGACATGGAGAAGGAGCACTCGAAGAAGATGAAGGTAGTGGAACCTGAGTGGAAGAAACAGGTCACGGAATTTGTGAGCATAGAAGATTTGTTTGGACTTTGGATTTATAATGATTTAAACTTAAAAAGACTTGAAAATTGAACGCAGAGATTGAAATATCGGAACTAGTAAAAATGACATAGATGGACATAGATCATGATTTAATAACTGAAAAGAAATTGAAGAAGGGAGGAAAAAGAAGAAGGAAAGTAAAGAAACAAAGAAATATAAAATTAATCTAAGAGGGAAGTGAATATTATTCTTGAAATATTTAAAAAAGAGCTAATACTTAAAAACTAATACGTTTAATATTTAAAAGAATTATATATAAGTAATAATATATTTATAAATGTAAATTATATTGTGAAATTATAAGCGGTGGTAAGAGAAAGATAATGAATTACTGTTAGAGTGATTGACTGGAATTTTGATATGAAAAAGTGAATGAGCTGATTATATTCTTGGGACAGATCGACTGATAAATTGAGTGATTGAATAGATTGGTAATTGGAAAATTAGTAAAACTAAAAACTGTGATTGATGAAATAAGTATATGTAAATTGATTTGTATTGTGAATAGAGATTAACTGACTAAGTGGGGAAATTGGGAAACAATATAAATAAGTCGTGTGGGGAATAAGTGGTTTTGCAGGAGAAAAGAAAATATTAAGAAATAATCTAAAATTTTATGTTAAGGTGGGAAAACTTTACACGAATATTGAAAATGTCTACAACATCCACCATAACAAAAACAGGGAAAAAACCTACAATAAACACGACAATAATGACTCCCCCCCCCACTACAACAAAAAACAATAGATAGCATGGTAGGAAAAGAAAAAGAAAAATTGGAAATGTCACCAAGTGTAATACAGAATATGTTTCAAATGATTCAGGAATCACTATTCAGAACACAAGAAAAAATAGCGGAAAATCAGGAAGAAATGAGAACATTCCATGCAGAGTTTAGAAATGAAATAGGAGAAGTTAAGGAGGACATCAAGACCATGAATGAAAAAATCGGGGTATACAACAATCTATAGTAGAAAATGAACAGAAAATTAGGAAAGCGGAAACGAAAATAGATCACATAGAACTAAAAGTAGAAGCAATGGAGCAAAAAACTTTACAACCAAATAAAGAAATGTCAGATTCATTAGCCATGCTCGAAATGGAAAAGGCTTCATATTTTTTGCGCTTTCAAAACATACCAGAGGAAAAAGATGAGGATTTAGAAGGAAAAGTGGTGGAGATCATCTCAGGAATGACTCAAAAAGACCAAAGGAAATTAAAAGACAATTGGAGGAAACCTATCGTGTACAAACAAATTATATAAGGAGGCATAGATTGGCGAGAGAAGTCCACGTTAAATTTTCAAAAAGATCTACTAGGGATGAAGTCTACAGGAAATCCAGAGAAGAAACAGTGACTTACAAAGATAAAGAAATCATAATCTTAAAACAGATACCCCGAAGAATAAGAAACCAACGGCAACAATACCAGTTCTTAACATCATTATTGATCAAATATAAAATAATGTACAGATGGTTGTCAATAGAGGGGATCTTAATTACGTGGAAAGATAAAAAATACAAAATAGACACACTAGAGAAGGCAAGGGAATTCATAGCACATATTTTAGGTTGGAGGAAGAGCAGGAAAGTAAGGAGGAAACTGATAGTAGAAGTCAAGAAGAAGACCAAACAGAAACAAACCAAGAAAAAGAAATAAGAAAGAGGCAAGAAAAAGAAAGGGAGGAAAGAGAAGGTACAAAGGCAAAGACATGGATGAAAACAAGACATACAAAAAAACAGATACAATAGGCAATGGATGAACCAATCAAACTCTTCTCGGTAAATATTAATGGATTAAATGCTCCAAAGAAAAGGAATCAAATATTTACAAAATTACGAAAACTAGAAGCAGATGAGATATGTCTGCAAGAAGTACATATCCAAAAAGAGCATCAGAAAATCCTAGAAAACCCCAAGCTAGGAAGATTATACACATCCCTGATCCGAAAAAAGAAAAAAGGAGTAGCGATTTACGTAAAAGAAAGAATACAATCTAAATTAGTCTATGTTGATGAGGAAGGTAGAGTGGTGATGGTAGAATTATGAATAGGAAAGGAAAAAATGTTAATAATAGTGATATATGCACCTAATCAAAAAAAACAGGAATTCTTTAAGGATCTACATACAAAACTAGCAGAATTAGAATATGAAGATATCTATTTAATTGGGGATTATAATGCAATAGTAAATGCAAACAAGGATTATAAAACGGGCAAAAAAAAAAACAAAAGAAAAAGGATATACTTCCAAAAGAATTTTTTAATATGACTGAAGAATTAAACTTGAGAGATATATGGAGGGAAACACATGAAGATGAGGCCCAATACACTTTTTACTCTCACCCACATAATTCGTGGTCAAGACTGGACATGGCCTGGATGACCCCAAATATCAAAACAGCGGCAGAAAAAATCGAGATAGGCATAAACCAATGGGCAGATCATAATCCACTATTCATAACCTGAAAGGGGAAAGGCAGTTCAGGAGATGGATGATGAATCAAAGAATATGTAAAGAAAAAGAATTTAATTTGATGTTAGAAAAGAAAATAAAGATATTCTTTCAGATAAATAAAAAAGAGGAAACTTCCTTACAAAATACATGGGATACTCTAAAAGCATATATAAGGGGCCTGGTAATTGCATATATGGGGAAGAAAAACAAAGAGAAGAAACAACAACTAGACAAATTAGAAAAAGACCTAAAACAAATAGAACAAAAATTGCAGAAAGAACCCCAGGATAAAATAATAAAAGAAGAATGGAAAATAATTAAACATAAACTGAATCTGATAAACCAAAAGGAATTAGCCCAAAAAATAAAAATGACAAAACAAAATTATTTTGAATATGCAAACAAAACAGGCAGATGGTTAGCCTATAAATTGAAGAAAGAAAGGAATAAAAGAATGATACACCAATTGAGAGATGATAAAGGAGAAATCCAATCTAATAGAGAGGCCAAAAAAGAAATCATTAAGAAATTTTATGCGAATTTATATAAACAAGAAGAAGTAGAAGAAATACAGAAGAAGATAAAACAGTATACAGAAGTAGAAGATAAAACAATATATAGAAAAATCTGAAATGCCAAAAATCACAGAAGATCAAAGAGAAATGCTCAATAGGCCAATAACTAAATTAGAATTAGAGGAAGTACTGAAAAAGCAAAAAAATAATAAAAGTCCGGGACCCGATGGGATACCGGTGGAAGTATAAAAAACAATGCAAGAAGTACTGGGAGAAAATATGTTGATATTATATAATGAAGCCATGGAGAAAGCCAAAATTCCAAAGACATGGACAGAAGCGATAATCACAATTATACCAAAAGAAGATACAGTTCTTCAGCAAATTCAAAATTATAGATCTATCTCATTACTGAACACCGATTACAAAATATTTGTAGTAATTCTGGCTGAAAGAATTAAATTAGTACTAAATACATATATACATGCAGACCAAACTGGATTTCTGCCGGGACGCCAAATAAAAAATAATATGAGAATAATACTTAATACTTTAGAATATTATGAATTACACTCAGAGAAACAGGCTTCGTTGGTTTTCCTTGACGCTCAAAAAGCATTTGACAACCAAATTGGAAATTTATTATTAGACAATTACAAAATATGCAAATTGGAGAAAAATTTGGAAAAATCATAGAAGAAATTTATACTAACCAATCAGCAAGGATAATTATGAATGACGATATAACAGATAAATTTAACATAACAAAAGGAGTTAGACAAGGTTGCACACTCTCTCCTTTACTGTACATCTTATCATTGGAAACTCTTCTGGAAAAAATTAGAGAAGATCAAGGTTTAAAGATTAATAAAGAAGAATACAAAGTTCAGGTCTTTGCTGATGACCTAGTGTTTATAACAGAAAACCCTATGGAATCTATACCAAATTTGTTTCAAAAAATAGAAGAATTCGGAGAAGTGGCCGGACTAAAAATCAATAAAAACAAATCGAAATTAATTGTAAAAAAATCTCATGAAAAATCAAGAAAAAGAATTAACAGATAGTATACAAATCCAAACAATGAAAAAAATAAAATACTTAGGAATCTGGTTGTCCACAAGAACTTCAGCAATAAAAGAAAATAATTATGATAAACTAATTGAACAAACAAGGAAGGATTTAGAAAAATGGAAAAATTTACACATTTCACTCCTAGGAAGAATTTCGGCCATTAAAATGACTATACTGCCTAAATTTTTATACCTGTTTCAGGTTATTCCGATAAAAATAGATAAATCATTCTTTGAAAATTTGAATAAAATGACATATAAATTCATATGGCAAGGGAAAAGGCCACAAATAAAATTTAAGCTGCTTCAGGACACAAAAGATAGAGGAGGAGCTGCACTTCCAGATTGGGAGATATACTATCAAGCAGCAGTATGGTCTTGGGTCAAAGACTGGATAGAATTAAAAAATTCTAGAATTTTAACAATTGAGGGACACGAACTTCAAACTGGCTGGCACTCTTTTATGTGGGATGAAAGATACAAAACACATTCATACTTCAAAAGACATACAATAAGAAACTCATTACTACAAATTTGGCTTAAAATTAAAAAACAACACTATATGAAAATATAATTAATTCTACCAGTGATAACCAATTGGTATATGAAAATACCAAGTTGGTTATCACTGGTAGAATTAATTAGACACCCAAATCTAACAGATAAGACAAAAATAATTAGATATAAAGATTTAATTGACTATCAAGGTAAATTGAAGACAAAACAACAATTGGAGACAGACTTAGATAGGGAAATAGATTGGTGGATTTATACTCAAATACAATCTAAATATAGAGAACACATAAAAATACACGAAATTCATAAACAAAAACAAGAAATTGACAAAATTATATTAGATTCAGAAAACAAACTAATCAGCAGAATCTACAAATATCTTTTATGCTATAAAATGGAAGAAGAGACAGTCAAGGAAACGATGATTAAAGGGGCTCAAAACGTCAAAGAAGCTCAAAACGTCAAAGGGCTCAAACATACAATAAATTTGGAAAAATGGGAAAAATTTTGGCAAGTAAATATAAAATTAACAAGAGCAGTGGCGTACAATGAAAACCAACTGAAAATGTTTTATAGGTGGTACATGTCACCAACCAGACTGGCAAAAATACAGCCCAAAAATAGCCCGATCTGCTGGAAGTGTAAGAAGACACAAGGAACCTTCTATCATTTATGGTGGACATGCCCGGCAGCAAAGAAATTTTGGTCTAATATCAAAAAATGGTTGGAATAAATAACAGAAACAAAGATAGATAAAGAACCAGAAACATTTTTACTAGGAATTTTTAATAAATCATACCCTAAAGATATTAAATATCTCACAATTCACATACTAACAGCTGCAAGAATAATATATGCAAAAAATTGGAAACAAGAAAAAACACCAAACAAAACAGATTTAATAGAAAAAATTCTAGAATGCGCTGAAATGGACAGGTTAACCAAAGAAATACAAGAAAGAGAAGAATCAGACTAGTACAAAATATGGAATAAATGGTATAATTGGTTAAAAATTAGAAATAAACAAAAAATCTAGAAGGGAAATATTACCGGTATAGAAAATGTCATTAGACTAAGGAGAGGGGAAGAAATATATAACAAGCAGAATGTCACTTTGAAACAATGCTTAAGAAGGAAACATAATTTCTTTTTGTTTATATGTTGTATAAATGTTTGTTGTGTGTATGTCATGTTATGTTTTTTTTTAATATTTATACTCTAATAAAAAATTTAATTTTTAAAAAACAATTTTTTTCACTCTGTTTCAAGCATCTTCCACATCCTTTTCTTTACATCCACTTTCCAGTCATTCTGCTGGGAGATTAATTTAACTTCAATGTTTTTAAAGCTAATATTTTCTCTTCCTGTTTTCATTCTCTATTTTCTTTCACTTGTTTTTCTCATATCCGTTTTTCCCCCAAGTTATATCTAATTATAGTCGGTTCACATTTGGGATCTCTTATTAGTCATGTATCCTTCACTAATTCTCTCACCTTCATCATAAGGATTCTAAGTTTTTACATTTATTTGCATTCCTTTCTCATGTGTATGTTATATTTATGCATAAACCATGTGCTCAAAAGAAACAATTATTTCTAAAGCAGATACTTATCAATTTCACACATTCTTGTCTTTCCAAATGGCCCAGTCATTTTTTATGTTATTTCTCATCTTGTTTCCACCCATTTCATTTCACTAAACTGAATAACTTTCTCCATTTGGATATCATTCTCATTCAGAATATTGCACAATTTCCTTCCAAGCTTACACCTGTTTATTTCATTACCATATATTGGAAAGTAACTTGCAATGATCACCAACCCATGGATTTCTATTTTCCACAGCAATCTAGATAACAGCAATTTATGCTTTCTCTTTATATTTGAGAGTTTTCATTGATAAAATTAAACCTATATTTTCACTAACTATATCCTTGCATGTATTCATCAATTCCACTCTATCATCTTCATTCAATTGGTTCCAGTCAGTCGTCACACTTTGGCAACTATGCCATGAGCACAACCAAACTTGAGTTTTACTCAAAGCATGTTCATTGTGCAAGCTGAGAGTACTAATGTAAGTTCAAATCCCATTTATCACTGAATATATTTGCATAAAAGAGCTATTCTAGAAAAAATAGATGTCTTTGTACCTCACTAAGACCCTTGTCCTTTCCAGAGGATTATCACCTTGACATAATGGAAAGGCTCAGTAACTTCTGTGATCCTGGAAATAATGCTGTCAAGACCATGAACTCCTGGTAGAGTTGTCTTTGCCTATGAAGTCAAAAAAGTGTAACCAAGAGCAATCCAAAACATGAATAAGAGCATATGGGAGTCTATAGGCATGAGGAATCCCAATCTATTTATGAGACAGCACATCAAAATCAAACACAAAAGAAATCCTAAATCTTGAAACATTTATACAAGTTTAACCAATGATGAGACACTGGTTTGAGAGACACTTTCTACTTTGGAAAAATACTAAACAGTCACAAGGAGATCCAGAAATAATGAACTGGTCAGTCCAAAGTTTAAAAAAACTCTGGTCATATATTTTGTGAATACTTAAAAAATCAACTCCTTGTTTAACAAAGACACAAATAACTGGAAACCTGGTATGTGGGCAGCATGAACCAAGGAAAACTTGAAATGAAGTGTAAAATGAAATGTATAAAATTGGATATGTTAGGAATAACAGATTTAAGACTGGAATGGGCCATTTTAAATCTATTGATTTACTACTTAGAGCATAGAACAAAGGAGTCAAGTGCCATAGGATATTGCTCATATATGTGGTAACAGCTCAATAAGCAACCTGTTATTATTTATTAGAATTACTGGATAATCAGTGAGTGCCAATACAAAATTGTACCAACAAGATTTGATTTGGAGCACATACAAAATAAAAGCAATATAAAGAATAAAATGTGCTTAACTAATATGAAAATGAACCCGAGGAACTATAAAAAAAATAAAACCAAAATGCAAACCCAATGAAAAAGATCTGTTTTAGAACACGTTATCATAATAATTAGATAAACATAGAGAATGAATACCAGATTAATAAGAACAAACTTGCTTGTAAAATAAGAAAGGATAAAGGAAGATATATCAATCAAGAATATCAATATCAATAAAGAAAAATAACAGGAAATTAGAGATATTTTTATGAAGGTCAGACAAATAACATGTAAAATCACTTAAGATAGCGATATTCAAGATCTGTGGAAGAGAACTAATAGAGGCAAATTATATTAAAGATAGAAAAAATATTGAAACCTTTTCAAATAAGATTATAGAATGACAGAAGCATTTGCAGAAAAACAAGGTATTCAGAAACCAACTCCATTAGAAAGTAAAAGATATAGGAATAGGTTATTTGTCAGACAGGAAAGCACCAGGCATAGATGAAACTCTCACTGATATATTTAAAGCTGCAGGTTTTGAGGAAAAGATGCAGCTTATTTAAAGAAATATATTTAAAGTATATTATAGAAATAATATAGTATTAAATATTTTTGTTGCCTGCCCATTCAAAATTATTCTGAGCAGTGAATGGTTACTATGTTCATTCCCTGTGTGCTTCAAAGCAATTTTTCTTAACTATTTCCAAATGTTGCACAGCCCAAATAGCTAATATAAAATTCAGTAAAGGAGAAAACAAGAAAACATCAGATTTTGCTTTGTTATTTGAAGACTCTTTTTTAATGAAAATAAGAAAATGAAAAATCTAGGCTATCTGGACTAGATTAATCCTAAAGGAGAAAGCAATTATAAAGTTTAAAAAGTATGTGAAGGATCAAGGTGAAGAAAAATCAAAATATTTAAAGCAATTTTTCTAGCAGAAATACAGTACATGAGCTGTAAAAGTGGGACAAAAAGAAAGTGGGGGAGAAGAATATTTCTAAATTATGGATCTGTGGGAGAGTTATACCATAGTTCACACACACACACACAAAATCAACCATTCAATCTTTGACAAAATGAAGGCTGCTAGCCTTTAATAATAAAAACTTGAGTGAATATTCATACCAGAAATTCTCATACTTGGACATCTGATACAAATAGATGCACTAGAAAAAGTGACCGTGTTTCACAGGATTGAAAAGAAGTGGGGAAATGAATACAATAGATGGTTTTCATCAATGTAAATAGATGAACAGGATAAAATAAATTACAGCATTGTCCTTGGATGAGCCACATTACTAGAGATTGAAAAATAGCAAGCTTTTTTCACATAGTCATTAGAAGTTGATGCTTTTTAGCTAAGGGCTTATATTTGGCAAGTATATGCACACAGACCATTGGTGTGATCCAGCAAGATTCTTCCTCATATATTTTACCTATATACAGTTTTCATATTGTACTCTCATATTAAATTAGGAAGTGTCTCATAGCAATAAACAAATTATCTCTTTTGATATTTGAAAAACCCTAATATAATTGTTTTTCCTGTTTTTGTCATAAGAAAAATAGTTGTTTCTTTTCCATCCTTTTGTTTTCATAGATTTTAAAACAAAAGACAATAAAGCACTTCTTAAAACAATCTGAGCATAATATAAGAAAAAGGTGTACTCTATAAGTCTATGGTCTATGATTTGCATATGTATGTGTACATATATATTTATACATATATACACAAGCACATATAATATATATTTCATATACTGTACAATGAAATAGAAGTGTGGCTATAATTTATACAAAAGAGGGACTATAATATATATAATTCTGAATATTAATTGCTAGAGAATTGGGTAGGAATTGCCCTCATGTCCTCTTGTGAACCCCCTTAGGCATCAAGGTAGATGAAGTAGATGGGCTTTTGGTCAATATAATATGATACATTTTTATGACTTTTTGTTTAGAAGCTGGTTTCATTATTAACAATTCAAGAGTATTTCATAGTTAAACTGGCACCTGGGAACAGTTTTATGCGTACATTAATCAAGACATCAATCTTTTATATGTAAACTTCTTTTTCCAATTGCCCCTGGGCTATATAGTTTGGCTATTTTATCTAGATGTGATACTGTAACAAGTGTTTTAATTATACTGCTGTTTTTCATCTTCCAAATACACACTTGCTAAGTGAACATCCCTCCTTCCCTCCCTTTCTCTTCCAGTCTGTTCCTTGTCAATTCACATCAGTTTAAGGTCAAGGAAACTAATAGGGAACAAGGCGCTACAAGATTGGATCTCAACCTTGCTTCCCAGAGGAACACAACTGACAATTAGCACAAGAATCAGCATCAAAAAAGAGCAGCCCAGCATGAAGTCTGTCTAATTAGTCATATGAACGGAAAGCTTCCCCTCCACTTCCTCAATGAGTGCATGCCTGTCAGATCTTATACGGTAGAGACTGCTTTCTCCCATAAGACCAAGGGAGGCTGAGAACAGGTAATGCTTGTTAAAGAATTTCATTAAAGTTTTGTTTAGCATAAAATTTGTTTTATTCACTTCCTCATCCTTGCTTTATAAGCATTCTTCTTATATCTTCACTATGTAGCCCTTTATGTATTAATCTTCGGAGAAAGGCAGCATACAAATTGAACAAATAAATAATGGACAAAAGCAATATATAAATTATTAAAGATGAAAGTTGCACCAGATCAAATAACTTCCATCTGAGTTCAAAAATGTATTAAATTTATTTTTTGAGAGGGAAAAAGAGATCAAGATTCACATGATAGTAGGAATAAATAATACATTTTTCTATACTTCAAAAATTTCCATTTATGATTGTAAAATGGAGATCACACTTTACAAATTTACAAATTCAGACTAAAGGCTTGGCTACAAACAATAGCATAACTGGAGAGGTACAGATATTGTGTGGATTATTTAAGAAGCCATTGGTTTCAGTGATAAATGCAACAACCCAGTACTCCTAGAGATGCTTGGCATCTTTAAATCATTATTTGGATGCAGATTCCATGCATTTGCACAAAAATGAGACATGGATTTATAAATTATTGGAGTTGGACAGCTAATCACCTCGGCAATTTTACTCATTGGACAATTCTACTCATTGAATATACATTCCATGCATCTGCCCAAAACTGAGATATAATTTATGAAGCTATTTAAGAAGGACAGCTAATACATTCAAATAAAATTATCATCATCTTGGCAGAGTATAAAGAAATCTGTGATCCAAATCATAAATTTCTAAAGATTGTTTCAAAGCATCCAGTTTAAAGTAAAGCATGATTTTATCACATGGAATGAAATTATCCCTGATGTCCCTGATGTTCAGCATCATGTTTAGCCTCATTACTGCTGTTTTTGATACTGTCTAATGTGTATTTATTATATATTGTGATTTTTAACAGGGGGGAAATAGCAGTTGACAGTCTAGGGTGAGCATTGCTAAAGTATGATATTCTATTCAGTCAACAAGCAGTTGACAATTACTTCCCTGCTAAGCAACAGCTATTTGTGGTGATTCTTATGGCAAAAGTAAATTCTTAAGTAATATTAAATCAGTCTTCTAAGAACTATGGGATTTGTGCTCTAATCCATTAAAAAAAATGAAATACATGAAAAATGTCTTACTGCTTTAAATTGCAATTAATCTGGAAAAATTGTTTTCTTTGTACATAGGTATAAAATAAGTAATTTAAAAATTTGCACTGATACAGCAAAAAATAATCTGAGCCTATTAAAATTGCTCCCCATGAACAGTTTACTGTATGAGTATCATACCCATCTGTAATTTCAATATGTATACTAACTGAAAATGTTCCAGTGGATAATATATCAAATGGAAATATAAATAATGAAGAAATATAAGCACAATCAGAATTTATCCTTCACAATGGCATTGGAATATGTATCCTAATAATAAGTTTTCAATGGAAAAAGTAAATAATCAGTTCCATTATCCATTCACGTTGCTTGATTAACTAGAAAAAGAACCCTCTATATAACCCTCAGCAAGGAATGACATTCCTAGCAAATTTGCTGCTGAAAAAAAAACTGCCTAAATTATCACTAATTTTGTACCTGTCTAGGATCCAGGCTTACAAATGATGATAAGGATGCCTTATTTCAATACTTATGTGGTTTGGAAGACACTGCTGTTTTCTGGCAGCATCAGCAGTTCAAAGCAAAGCAGAGGCAGTTGTGGATATTAGTAGTTATATATGGAGTGAATTAAAGTAGAATGAAAGACCAAGAGTAATTGAGTGATATAAAGATTTATGGAGATTTATGGAGATACTTTGGATATAATATAACCTATTGATTATTGAGGAAGAACTTCAATAAGGAACTTATTGGTGTCCATTGTTCTGATCAGTACCAATGTTACTATCTATAAATGATAGATTGTTAATGGAACTTTTCCCTCTAGATTTTCTACAAAAAGTTCAGAGAATATATAGTACTTAGCAGTCTGAATTATAGTTATACAATAAAAGCCGCATTGATATGTGTCATATTGTCATTATGCAAATTATATAATTTATATCAGTTACATTCTCATTTGTATCATTTTCCCAGTATTGTCACTTCCCCCATCTTCCATAGACATCCAAGATCCCAACAAGCATCAAAGTAATTTTTTATAAAAATTTTATAAAAAATATAAAATTATAAAAATTTATTAAAATTTTATAAAAATTAGACAATATGTAGCATTAATCCCACTATAAAAAGAGACTGCCATATAAAACATAGTAAATGTTTGGATCTTGTATGCATGTATACATATGTATGAAACTTATATGCATGTACACACATGCATGTATGTACGTATGTACCTTCTATGTGGATATGCATACTTTGTTACACTTATATACAATTACAAAAGCACATGATTAAGTTATGGTGAATTAGGCTCAAAGTTGGAGGTGTTAGCCTTTTGAGATAGGCCAAACTTGAATCTTAAAATTATGAATACTTTTATTATATGAGTACAATAACTGAATCTTGTGACTCTAAATGTGCTTCTCTCCCCCTCCCCTTTCTTTATTCTAAAGAGAATGAGGAAGAATCATCTCTGAAGTACTTGCTATTTTTGATAGAATTATCATATCTGGATTGCAAGGATAGCCCTACCTCTGGTATAAAAGATGTACTTATTCACCAAATTTACCATTTCATGAATGTAAAATAATCTTTCCCAGTTTGATACCTTCCTTATGTTTTGAGATTTTTACACTAGAATTCCTTGGCTTAGACTCTGGTCCATGAAAGATTAGTCTGGTGAATAATCTACAGTGGTAAAGAAGAAAAAAAAATTCTTTTAAAATGTCACA
Source organism: Pantherophis guttatus (assembly GCF_059756535.1). NCBI lineage: Eukaryota > Metazoa > Chordata > Lepidosauria > Squamata > Colubridae > Pantherophis > Pantherophis guttatus. The sequence goes on from NC_142066.1 coordinate 82,447,368, forward strand.
AAAACTTTGTTTTGCTATAATAAATAACAGTCTTTCACATTTGTAGATTTCAGTTCCCAGAACTCTCAATATTGGCATGATTACTTAATGACCGGGAGGAGTCTATGGGAAAAAGTTGATCTAGACATTGTCATTTCTGTTTAATTATATTTCAGACCCATAATAATATAACTTACATAAAACTGTAACATCAATATTGCATCAGGAGGAGGTATGGTATATATAGTAAGTAAAATATGGATCATAATATTGATAGGAAGGGCAGCCATATATTAACTACCGTATTTTCCGGCGTATAAGACGACTTTTTAACACATGAAAATCTTCTCAAAAGTCGGGGGTCGTCTTATACGCCGGGTGTAGTTCTCCTGTAACCAGGCAGACCAGCCCGAAAGGCTCTGACGAGCCTTAAATGGCTCTGACGGTCCCAGTTCTGATGGTCGATCCCATCCCAGCTGAGTTCCCTGCAACTCAGCTGGGATGGCCAGAGCCATGTAAAAGGGAACAAGTTTTCCCCCTCCAGCTTGCTTACCTCAGCTGCTAGTCGCAACGCTTGCCTTGCTTTGCAGGCAAGCATGTAAAAGGGAACAAGTTTTCCCCCTCCAGCTTGCTTACCTCAGCTGCTAGTCGCAACGCTTGCCTTGCTTTGCTTGCCTGCAAGCAACTCCCTGCCTGCAATCAAGCAAGGAGTTAGTTGTGGACTTCAACTCCCAGAATTCCTCAGCCATCAAAGCAAAGCTGGCTGAGGAATTCTGGGAGTTGAAGTCTACAAGTCTTAAAGTTGCCAAGGTTGGAGACCCCTGTTCTATTGGGTAAGTTTTTTTCCCCTTTGGGAGCTTTAAAAAAAATAGTCAATTGGGGTTTTTTTAGTTGTTCTTTTTTAGACCTAGCCATTTAAAGTTTAGGAAGTTTTAAATTTAGCTTTCATATAAAAATAAAAATAAAATAAAATAAAACAATATTTGTGCAGCTTTCTGAGATTTAGTGTGTTTCTGTAGTGTTTCACTCCAACTACACAAACACACAAAATCTCACAAAGCTGTATGTGGAATTTTGTGTGTGTAAAGTGTGAAAGTTGGTTTTTTGGACTTTTTGTGGCTGTGTGAGGTTCCTGCTTGTTGCAGGGGCCATTTTGGGTCTAGCACAGCTGCTTTTACATTGTGGGTGAGCCAGTTGTGTTGTGTTGTGTGTGTTTAGAGTGTGAAAGTTTTTTGGGGGGGCTTTTTGTGGCTGTGTGAGGTTCCTGCTTGTTACAGGGGCCATTCTGGGTCTAGCACAGCTGCTTTTACATTGTAGGTGAGCCAGTTGATGTTTTTTAATTTTTATTTGGTGTGCATTGGAAGAGGGGCAGTCTTATATGGCGAGTATAGCCCAAACCCTATATTTTAACAGGAAAGGTTGGGGGTCGTCTTATACGCCCAGTCGTCTTATACACCGGAAAATACGGTAAATCAATAAAACAGGAAGAAAAGTACGAGAAAAACAAGCATACATGAAATTGTCACATCCCAAAACTAAGTTGACAGAGTAAATTCAGATGGGAAGCCTGCATTCTAAATGAAATATTGCTCAATGTGATATTAAACCCAAGGAAATTGCTGTGATTACATTTGTTATTCATCTTGTTTAGTTTGGATTTTTGAGTGAAATAAATTAAGTGGAAATGGAGTTTGTGCAAGAAACAATTGCTTATCACTGAGATTTACTATCAAATCCTGTTAGTCTAGCACTGCATTTCCCCCTTTCTTTACCTTACAATTTTCTAGTGTTAATTGCTCACAACTGATGTTCTGCCTATTTTGGGGACTCTTGGGATAAAAATATTGTTATCTAGCTTTTAAAATGTTTGCTTCACTTTTACCATGGATTTCATAAATCCACATAATTTATCTGAGCAAAGCTATAGACATTTTCCATTTCTTGTTCAATATGGGAAGTTTTTAAGCTAGAAACATTAACTATAGCAGTGTGGATTATCCTACACTTTGAAAAAAAGGGGGGGAGGATTCCCCTAATTTTGGAAAGGTTTATGTTGCCAATATTAACTGTGAGCAATCAGTTCCCATTGCAGATAATGAAACTTAAATGAACTTAACTTAAATGAAATGCTGTCAAAGGATGCAACTACAAAAAACCCGCCAAATATTAACTCATTCCTGTTGGTTCCATTAGTCTATTTTAATTATGAGCAGTTACTGTATTAATTAACACAATTTTTAAGAAATGCAAGGTTGCCCTTGCCTATGATTCTTGTTAAGCTTGATCAATTTTACTGTGGTGGGATGGATGTGATACACACTTTAAAAACACACAAACCAGTGGTGAAATCTAAATTTTGCCGGTTCTCTGAACTACTCAAAATTTCCACTACCGGTTGTCCAGAACCTGTCAGAATCTGCTGGATTTCACCCCTGACACAAACAGATTTATTTTGGTACTTGTGGAGCTTGGACTTAATTTCAAAATAAATTTATTTGCATACTTGAAGGAATAATGAAGAACTGGTCATGTGCCCAAATCTGGGGTAAAGATATTGGTTTCATTCCACTTCAGATATTATAACTGTTTCACCAAATTCTTACTTACAACTCTCACAGAGGAGAAATTGTCTTTTTTTTTTTTTTTAATTTGATTTATATGCCGCCCTTCTCCGGAGACTCAGGGCGGCTTACAATGCGTTAAGCAATAGCCTTCATTCTTTTGTATATTTTATACAAAGTCAGCTTATTGCCCCCACAAACTGGGTCCTCATTTCACCTACCTTAGAAAGGATGGAAGGCTGAGTCAACCTTGAGCCTTGGAGAGATTCGAACCAGCAGAAATTGCAGGCAGCTGTGTTAATAACAGGATGCACTAAACCACTGTACTATCAAGGCTCTTATGGGAGCTTTGCTTTAACTCAAGATTTTGCCATGTGTAACTCACTCAATAAATTATTCTTTGAAAAGCCAGATCATCAATTGACTGAAATTTTCATTGATTGTCTTAATTGCAAAATAGATTAATTAAAAATGTTTACCCTATAAGATTATGGAAATGGAGGTATAAGATCTGAAATGTCTTCTCTCTTGCTCATTTACGTTTCTACAATTTTAAAACTTGTTCATTTTAGTTTACTAAATAATAAAAGTATTTTATATTGTATGCTAACATAATAAATGTGCATTTCCTATGTATTTTTATCTTCATTATACTCAATGACAATAACTGCCAATATCTTATTCAATGTAGTAGTCCTGCACACTTAAATTATCTAAAATTACTGCAAAATCAAGGATATATATAACCATGATGTATGACCATAAGTCAGTATCAGAGGACACACTCAGAAAACAAATGCTCTAGATTTAATCCTTCTTATCTTCAAGCAGAGAAGAGCCTGGTTAAAATCATGCGTAGACTAACCTTCTCCATTGGACTCTAATTACAATCACATGCATCAGTAAGCCACTAGCTGGAAAAAATGGAAGTATAATCCAATTCCACATATTCAGAGATTGATCATGACTAAGTTTGGTGTGCTCAGCTAGATGATTTGAGTAAAAATTAGCAGCTCAAACAAGATAAAACAGACAGCTAGTCAGCATCTAGCCAATATTGACTGTGCTTGTAAACTCAAACATGGTCAATTGTGATTAGTAGAAAAGTGGGAAATATCAATTATTGTAGAATGGATTGAGAATATTAAAAAACCGCAAATCATGTTCTCTATCTGCCAGGCACCTCCTTAAAACACATTCATTAATTCACCAGATTTTAAGTTCAATTAGCATTTTTCTCCAGATAGAAGTTTCTAGAGTTGAATCTCTGGAGTTTTTAAGGGTATCTAGCTTATGGGCTGGGCAGGTCTCACATAAAACCCTGCCCTATAGTGGCTGGTTGCAAAAACTCGGACAATCACTGGATGCAGGAAAGCGACACAGACAAGTTCCTTTGCTGCCATCTACTTGCCGTTTATGCAGCCCAGAAATAGAAGCCTTAGTTTTATGGCAATCCAACTGGCCACACGGGCTGAGCAGCGGTTACTTTCGGAGGCTACAAGGGAACAAGCTGAGAAAAACTGTCTGCCTGTTTTGGGCCCTGGGTTCGGACTTCCTAATGGGGGTAAAGCTCCTCTGGCGCCATCCTTCAAGCCCTCCTGATAATAATGATTAAACAACACAGTCAATGGGAAGGAAGAAGGTGGGAGGAGGGAGGAAATAGGCGCTCCCCCAAGCCGACATCGCGGCTGCCCTTGTCAACAAGCCAAACAAGAACTCCGAACGCTCCTGCAGCTGCGCGACCAAATGAAATGCTCCCCTCTCCTCTCTCAATACAGTGAAAATTAAGGGCTTCCGGGTGGAACTGAGCTTGCAATCGTAAGGACATGAATTAGAATTTGTGGGAGGGGGAGGCATTTTGGGGCTATGCCCAAAGGATTTTATTTCGAAGAATGAGAAGGGGAGAGAAGCCGATATCCCCCTCAGTACTTTTTCCCTACGAATTTCAGATTTAAACAGAAATCAAAGGGCACAAAGCTCCATTTTCCATCCCCAAATCCTTTGAACTGCGAGTGTTTAAAAAAAAAAAAAAAAAAGCTTGTCGTCTGACTTCCAATTGAGAACAACCAAAAATTGCGACAGCTGCTTTGCGTGAGAATAAACGTTTCTGCGATCTCCCCTTTGCTAGACGAAGGGCCTGTTGCTTTAAAAACCGTGTTGTCACCTTGGAATAGATTTAAGGTATGGACACCCTTTGAAATGGTATTGTTGGTCCATGTGTTTTAAAATTTTTATCTCAGCCTTTTACTCCTTTCTTCAGACTTGTAAATATTAAATGTGGGAAGAACAGGCAACAACCCATGTTAGTGAATTATCTGCCTTTAAAAAGAAAACCTCCAATATAGTAAGAAGTTGCTACAAATTATCATTTTCCCTTTATAATCTTGCTTTTCCCAACCTAGTGGCTTTCAGAAATATTAGGTTGTAAATTTCATCAATTCCCAACTGAGATAGGCTAGATGGGTTGACAGTTCAATTTGACAAAAGCAAATGCCAATGTATTTTGCTTCCAAATAACTATAGCATCGGTTGCGCCTTCCTTAAAAACCTACAGGCCATCTAAATGGAAAATTTGCTCTTCAAATTAGATTGCTGAAAAGCAATCTGTTTGATGGGGAAGGATGTGAGAATATGTAGAGAAGCAGGCTCAACTTACATTATCTTTGAACTAGTAGCATAAAACATAGTAAAAAATAAATAACAAAATTTTCTCCAAATGCACATGCAATAACAGTTGCTCTCTTCCTGAGATGGTGACCATTGCATCAGCAAGAATAGAGAAACCAATCATGTTATTGGCTGCTCAAATATCAGATCCTGAACCACCTGCTTGAAGATCCCAAAGCTCCATGTGGATTAATATATATGCCAATGCCAGCATTAATTCCAAACTCAAAAAGGATCTAATCATTTCCAGAGGGATCCATGCCACAAGCTTCACATGAAATGATGGAGGCCAAGATGAATTAAAGCTTTTATAGTTCTTGGCAACCTGTAATTATATACTGCTGTCAAGATACATAATGTTCTGTTCAGGATTTCTCATATAGCCCCTCATTTAAAAGATGGCTCCCCTAATACAATTTGCAGGACAGTGTCTTCTTCATAGGTTGCAGTGCAGAACTCAATAAGTAAATTTGAAAAAAGCCACCCAGGAGCCAAGCAGGGCATAGCCATCCAAAAATCAATTGAGAAGTCAGCCATTAACTCCTCCAAAACCAGGTATAAATTAGTGATGCAAAATGCACATATACAAATTCACAAACTAACACACACAACACACACAAATTCAACCATTGGAAAATGAAGACAATCCCCCTCTCTTTTCCCCTCCCCATCTTCTCTCCTATCCCAAGGAATAAGAGAAAGAAATCCATTAGGTGATTTGAATTTAATTCCATGCCAGCAAACTCGGAAAAAAGAATCAAAAAAGTAACTTGGGAAATTGAAAGTGGGGGAAGCAAGATATTCAGGAAGGAATCATCCTGAACTCTTCCTTATGAGTAGTGAATTTTAAAAACTGTCCCATGCAACCATACCCTACCCATTCCTCATTCCAACAGAACAGGTTCTAAGTCTGGGGGAAAACAAATACAAACAATGTAGGATTTCAAACCAGAGGAAGCAAAGCACACAAAAAGCCACTTCCCCACACTTCTTTTCTCTACAAAAACAAGCTAGGCAAGTGAACTTGAAAAAACCCCCACGGGCTGCAGAGTTCCCACTTCATCTTCCCAGCCTGGTTTTTCTGGCTGACAAGAGTCCCCAGAAATTAGCAAAGTGTATTCCGCATTACTCTGCAGAATATTCCACAGAAGCTTTTAGCACATAACTGCCACAATCTAATTGTCAATCTTCAAGTCTTAATCAAGTTTTTTCCTTTTCCCATCATAAGATTTACATTTACATAACATGCTTAAGAGAATGTTTCTCTTTTTGATGCAAGGGGAAATGAAATTTGAAATAGGTTGAAAGTGAAACTGGATAGGATCCTCTATCCACAATCTTACAGAACCAGGGAGTCCAAATCTCTTGGAGAGTCCAGAGAATATATCAGACAAGAGAGATGCTTCTGAAAAATCCCATTGAAAGCAATGAAGGCTTTGCTGGAAAGTTACTGCTACATTGCAGTTGGAGAGATTACAGGTCTCTCTCCAGGGAATGAGCAAATATAATTTTCAACATGCATATCTTTCAATAGTTTGTCATCCAGGTCTTTGCCCTAAATTGGAGATCTACAGGCAGTATAATAAGTGGACCTGGCATATACGTCAACCTCCTTGTAGGAGTCTCCCTTTTCTGGGTGTCAGACAGCTGGCCATGCCTTCCTCCAGGAAGAGACTTTAGCCTCTTCCACAGTGATTGTCATCTTCAAACTATCTCTCAAAATCCTTTGAATACTAAGCATGGCAATCCTTTCTTTTTTGCATTAACTACTAATTTAATGGTTAAGCAACATCCTTATTTCCATTTATAATAATTTTGTTAGCCTCTTAACTGTTAGCCAAATTTTAAAAAACAAAGAAAATTCCCCAAAATGAAAGCCCTGCATTTACACTATATGTGTGTTGTCTTTCATTGAAATTGAAATAAAACATCTGTTTGCAACTGATAGTGTATGCAGATATAAGGGCTGTTTCTCTTCTCTTTCTTTTTCAATACAAGCTTAGGGCAGGAGCAAGGTGAAAAGAGGGAGGGAGGCTAGAAGGCAGGCGCCCTTGTTTCCCCTGGGTGCTGAGACAGGACAGATAACAGAATTGGAGGATAGAGTGCTAGGAAACCCTAAAAGAGGCAACTTATTTCCAAATGATGGAAAGAAAAATATTTCAAAGACAGCCTTGTTTTCTTCTGCTAATGCAGTCAGCTGTATCAGCCAACAACTTTTACCTAGCTGAGCACACTTGAGGATGTGGAAGCTGCTGTCTAGTGAAACCTAATGCTGATCATATGCCAATGCTCTTCCTTATGGGGCAGATTTTCCTTTGTGACTGGCCAGTTGCATTTGCAGCCAAGGGACTGTGGAGGTTAGTCTTCACTCAAATTGCCCTTCTTGGTTGTCCCTCTTTGTATCCTGCTTGAAAAGGTGCTGCAGAAAAAGTCTTGAGACTGAGCTCTGCCCTTGTCCTGAAGATGGTTATCCAGGAATCAACACATAGGTAGGAGGAAATTTTAGTCAGATCCTACCCTCATTTTTTTCTCTCCCTGAAAGGTGTCAGCATAATAAATCTATTTGAATGGAACATTTGGCAAAATCTCACTTAAAGAACACAGAAAGCTCAATTTTCATGATCCCTGACCAGTATTGCCAAATACTGGGGTTGATGGAACTTGTTCAGCTACCTCTAGTAAAGCTTGGATGAAGTGGACTTCAGCTCCTAGACTTTCTGTCTAGAATGGAAGGAGAAAAAAATGGAAGATATTTTTCATGTATTTGTTTTGCTGGTCTATAACCATAATAAAGATTGATTGAGTCATGCATTTGCTTAAGTTCCAGAAAAGGAGGAGGTGGTTATGATTTGAAGCAGTTCACAAAAATATATCTAACCTTTTTTAAAAAAAATCTCTCTAACCTTTTTTTAATTTTTCAAATCCCAAAATTTAACATCTTGACAAGAAAATAGAATTTCAGACACATTCAGCAGATTCCCCTTAATCCTGTTTCTTCGCTTTCATTCTGTGATAAGGAACATCATTAGACACAAAACAGTTATGATTGACTAAGTGGAGGCAAACTGGATGGTTAACAATAATGAAAAAGTGGGATAATTATCCAGTCAATAAACCAAATAATCAGATTCTGTGAAGTTCAGAATAGTAAAACAGGAAAAACATTTAACACAGGAAAAGGAGGATCATTATTGCCCCCAATTTTTGTTTTACTTTGTATCTCTTCCTTGCTATCCATGTTTTTTTTTTTAAATGCATTTTTATCTGGTTTATTTAATCTGATCTTTTGTGTTTCCATTGAACCAAAAGCAATCATGGGACTGTCTGAGTTTTCATAACATCCTATGTTAAAGTGACAATTTGTTGTGCAGTACATTATAAAAAATCGAACAATGCCTTGAAGATTGCAGATATATAAAAAATATTAATGAAAGTGTATAAGGTCAAAACAATTAAGAATTCTGCATAATGTGTAGAATCAGATGCAAAAACAATGGATGGGAAGGTGGAAAGCTCAGCAGAGGTAAACCATTTCAAGTTATACCCAAACTGATATCCAAACTGTTGGATATTTGGATACAATGATAGTTAATCAATGCAATATGACCAGTTGCTGCCTAGGGATCCTGGGAATCCCCATGTAGTCCAAACACTTGGGAAAGAAAGGTATCTTTTGCACACCTGTTAGAAGCCCACTACTCAGTGGCATTGGATGATCCTGCCCAAACTGTAATGTTTTTAGAATAATAAAGGTGGCATTTCCATCTATTTCTGTCCATGTAATCAGATTAAATGCAAGTCCAGAAACATCTCCATTTGGGACACAATAATTTGATGTTTACAGACTTTCACAATATTGATAAGAACTAAACTGCACTGGAAATGTGATTCTCACCCACCAAACTGGGAATACCAAGTAACCCTGGATAACTCATGCAACCCAGATGAACTGACACCTTCAACTAGCTGAGCTGAAGGCATGGACAAGTACAATTTGCTAAACATGTTCGGTTTCTGCCATCTTGAGTTCTTCAAAAGATTCCGGATGAAATGCAAGATACTAGCTGCCTGCAATTCTTCCTAGGGGGGCAAGAGCGGCTTTATCCTTGTGTTCCTTTTCCAGGGGTCTGTCTATGTAAGGAAAGTCAGCAGTGCCTGAAAGGGGAGATCTGGAGATTCTGCTTCAGTCAAGAATACAATTTTTGGTGATCTGTTTCTTAAAGCCAGTAAGGCTGGCATTATTCTGACAAGTGAATTCTGCCTCTTGCTTGGCAGATGTGCCTTTCATTGCACATAAGGCAGCTGCCTTGTACTATCAAAAATATGGCCCACTCATTTCAGTGGGTGAGATTTGCAGAATTTTAGCCTTAACACTAGCCAAACAACAACAACAACCCATCATTGGTGGGGTCGCATCTGTATAATGTGATTCAGCAGGTTTTGATATAGTGTCCTGGTTAAAGTCAGCCATTGTATTTCACTCAGACATAGTTTTAGGGCTTATCTAACCTTATCTAACCTAACCTAACTATCTCAACCTAGTCAAATGTTTAGTAAACAAATCAGGGTTAAAGGAAATAATTGGTTACATTGATGTGTGAATACAGTCCATGGCTTTATCATAAAACACACTCTTCATATTTAAATAAATATTACTTTAAAAACTGCTTTAACTGAAATAGATTCATTAAGGCTGTTGATGGAAGCCAGTGTCCCTAGGTGACACTCAGGTGTCACCAAAAAATTATAGTTTGCAAGGGTGGGTTTTTCTTACTGATGAGGAAGCATGGCTCCAAAATCTTTACATTTTCTTGCTAGGTCTTTCAATCCAAGCACTTGAGATTGGGCCCACTGGAAGTATCAGTTTGAGGGATTAATTTTTGTGGAAGTCAAAACAGCAAAAATTTGAGACCGAAGGTTTTTTGACCTAGAATTCTGCCTGGAATTGGCTCTCTTGTGTAAAACCTGGCCACTGAGCTTGGTTGTTTTCTTGCAGACGTTTCATTTGCTGGAAACTGCAGATTCCTCCAAAGAGAAAGGTAGAACAAGTCCATTTCAGCCCTCATCTCCTTTTCTATCTTCCAAGGGCTAAAGACCTGTTACGGAAGATGGAAAGATTTCGAGTACTCAACTTGTGGCTGAAGTCCCATTAAAAGTGCTGATTTAGGAAGTAATCTTCATAATCTTTTAATGCTGAATTACTTAGTAATTTAGCGCAAGACTAGCTAATTCTTGCCTTGAAAAGTCAAACTGAGAACCTCCATAGTCATTTCCCAATCAGCCATGTCGTGGTTGTCTCAAAGGTACTTTTCAAAAGGCAACTAGACGTTCTTGGGTTTTTCCTTGAAAAAGTTTCTCTTTTCATCCAAAGAAGCGAACTGAAGCAGCTTCTTGGGTGAGAAGCAAAACGTTTTCAAGGTAAGAAAAACAAAGTCCAATTGCATTTTGAAAACCATCTTTGGATCAGAATGGAAATACGAAGCGGGGAGGACAGATGCATATCAGTTGCAAACAGTTTTAAATTCTTTGAATTAAACATGAAGCTTAATTGCTGCGTGGACCCCTTTAACAAAGAAAAACTCGGAGAGTTGCAGCTCATTGGTTTTTTGGGGCAAAAGAAAGTTATCTACGTTTCCCAGATACTGTACATTCCGAGACGCGCAATTCAGGAAAGGCAGGAGCGCTGCTATTCGTTAAAAGTGGCCCAGGGAAAGGGCTGTTGAAAGAAAAGAGAGGGCACTTTCATTTCTTCCGTTGAAAGCATCGGGCTCATTAGCAAGAGAAGCATTCGAGTCAGTTGGCAATAGCCTCAAAGTTAGCATAGGGACAACCCAAGCAGAGAAATTATCTCGGTAACCCTTGTACTTTCAAGCAACGCCGTTATTCTAAAACGGGCAGAGGACCAACCCAGCGAAATTTATGGAAGGGGAATCCATTGGCTGGACTCTAACTCACGATTAATTCAACTGTCGTTTACTCGGCTCATTTTCTGCGTTTGTAAGATATATCGGCCGTTTGTAACATATCGATGGTAAAAATAGCGATGTGTTCATTTGAGATTCAGGGTATCATGAATTCTTTCCAAACCGCATGCACACGATTCCCTTAGAATTTAAAGAGTATTTTTCTGCTCTCTCCTTGAAAGCAAGTCTGCCGAATTAGGTTGCTAATTCGAATAAATGTGCAAAGGGTTGCAATTTAAACAACTTGGAATCTAGGACTGGAATTATCTACAACTTTGAAACTTAAAATACCAAGATGGTTTAATTTTTTAAAAATTATACTAGGTATAATACGTTCAGCTATCTTAGAAATCGGAAAAATATCTTCAAGAAATTTATTTAGGAATAAGAACCTTCTATAAAATAAAGATCCATAAACCCAGAGGACCCAGATTATGGGGGCAATAAACTGACTTTGTATAATTGTACAAAAGTATGAAGGCTATTGCTTAACGCATTGTAAGCCGCCCTGAGTCTCCGGCGAAGGGCGGCATATAAATCAAATTTTTTTAAAAAAACTGCCTGGTAGTGCAGCAGAAAAATCACATTTTATTTACTATAGTTCCTTTCCAGAACATGTGTGTTAATCATCCAAGAAGCCTTATTTTGTTTTATGAGATCATTAAAAATAAAAAGATGGTGAGGAACAACAGCCTCCAACAATCCTTGCATTTTTTCCCTTATTAAGTGAAAACTATAGTTCAATTGTATCTTAAATATTACTTCTGAGTGTGCGGGATATGATGGCCAAGCAGTTGGTGGTGGGGATCCATCAGAAAGACCGGAGTATTTACTGACTCATGCAGGTTCATGAAATCATATAATACTTCTTCCCCCAAAAAAGAATCTTCTACATGAGACAATTGAATCCATTTTTTTCTCATTTGAAGCAAAGTTGTAAACATACTTCAGGAAAAGCTTTCGTTCCGATTTGAATAGAAGTTGGGACACGTTCTATTTATAGGAGCTGCAGCTAACTTAACAGTGGTTAACTAAGGAACACTAACCAGACATCTGTAAGACTGACTCCATTTTCCTCCATAGCTAGCTTCTTACAACCTATTCATAGTTGTTCTGTTGGCCTAATATGTGCATTGGTTAGTTCCATAAACGAGTAGCATGTGTGTTTGATGTAAAGGGTAGGACAAGGTAGGAAGAAACCCTCCAGAAATGAGATCTTCAGACTGAAATCTGAGTTACTTCTTAGGCGGGACTGGGGCATTGTTGATTTCCATGGGAAGAAGATGTATTTTAAATCTTGCCTACGTGATCTCTGCTTTAGGCATAGCAAGAATTACTGAGAAGTTGACACTGACTGCAAACCCCGAGCCCAGATGCGTTTGGTCTGAGCAAGCGGGTGGAGCTACTTTGCATGAAGTAGTTGGTTGCTTAGTCGGTTTGACCGATCCAAAGGGATACTTCAATTGTACTTGATTTCCCGCAAAGCAGCTCCGAAAAACCAGACCCATTTCGTGTCTTCAGTTGCCCGGCTGAGTTAATTCGGATCCAAAATATCTTGCTCCACGAGCCAGTTTTGTTTCAACCAGAGCCGAGCTTAGAGCGCTCCTGTCCCCTGTCCTTCCCCTCCCCCCTCCCCTCCCCTTTCTCTCCCCTCTGGTGGGATCAGGGAGTCCTGACGTAGCCAGGCGCTGATTGGCTGGCAGCCGATAGGATCTAGGCGGCCAACAAATTAATGCGGAGGAGCTAGGGGCTGCTCCACTGAGTTATCTCTAGCGCTCATTGCCGCCAACTCGAACCCATGCTCTGGGTTCGGGGAAAAGATGAGCACCGCATAACTGCCCGGCTCTCTTCCAGTGCTGCCATTTCCGCGGGTCGGCTTTGGTCTCTTCCCTTTTGCCTGGGCTGACGCCGGGACCGGTGCAGAAAAAAGGAAAAGTACTCAGAGGTGACTAGGTTTTGCGATTTTAGGCACTGCGGTCTCGGAGTCATGGAGTACACCATGTCACCCAAACCTCAGCTCTCCTCCCGTGCGAACGCCTTCTCCATCGCAGCGCTCATGTCAAGCGGAAACCCCAAAGAGAAAGAAAGCCCCGAAAACACCCTTAAGCCTCTGGGTAAGTCTAGTTTCGGGATCGGCCGGCGTTCTGGGAGGAAGTGATGTGCGGGGGATTTCTGTGGGATCTAGAGAGGTTTGACTGAGTAGAGGTCAACTGGATTTGGTTGATAGTTTAGCTTTCAAAGGGGGATGGTCAGAACTTATTCTTTCCTAGGTATGTTTGCAGAGCTAGCGAACCTGTGACTCTGAAATACGATCTTGAATTCACTCTTATTTGACCTAATGATTGAGAATGATAGGGGATGAAACCGAAGTAATTCACACAATTTAAAATTTCAGATCCCCCCCCCCAACAAGCAGAATTTTAACGAGTATCTATTGATCCTAGTACAAACTTTACTAAGTAACATCCAAGAGATACAGGAAATCTGTTTCTGAGAAAAACTGCCCTTTAGAGTGAATGTATTGAATTAACCTGCCCTGGATTTTAAATTGTGCTATTCAAATTTCATATTTAAAGGACGCATTCAAAGGTGACTATGTTTGTTTGAGCTTATTAAATCAAAGCAAAGCTTTTACCTTTCAAAACCCAACCGAATTCCAAAACAGAAAAGCCCTTGGGGGTAACCCTTCCTAAGAGTCGAATTGATGGGGAAATAAGCTTTAATTACCCTATGCAAGGGACTCCCAAGCCCACAAAATCACCATGGTTCAGCAGCCAAAGAAAATAGGACGAAAGTCCGTTTTCTTTGTCCACCTTATTTGAAATTCTTGCCTTATAAAATTAACCAAAGTTCTGCCCCACTGAGACATGACTGATTTTTAAAGTGCAAGGATCCACACAGCCTCCTAAGATATAATTGTTGGGCATTCGATAGAAATGTACAAGGCTACAATAAGTGGGATCGGTGACACATTCCCATTTCCACCATAAACATGATATAATGGAACTCATACTTATCTGGAATACTGGTGATGTGGGAACATATAATGACACTGAAAGTCCCATTTAAATTAGTGGGTCTTGTTTCCAAATACGAAGACACAGGATCAGACCATAATTTGAATAAACAAGATCTGCCCCCAATCAATGCAGTGACAACAAATATCCTTAGTTTCAAGCAGGACCGATTTCCAGATAATTGCTGGAACTCTTTGCGCACTATATTGGTGATAGAGAAACGCAATCACATAGAACGAATTGCTGTATTTACCAAAAATCCTGGCTGAATTTAAGGGGATTTTTTTTTACCTAATAAACAATTCTCGATTGGAGCTTTAAATTCGCCAGTTAATTGCCAGATCCTTAAGATTTCCAATTGGAAATGTCCCCATGATTTTTAAGAGAAATTGTTGTCAGTCTTGAAACGATGTACAAACTTAAGGGCACGAACTTTAAAAAATGACTGAAGCTGAATGAGTTGGCAGTACTTTTCACAAATTTTAATAGATCCCTGCCTCGATGGATTTCCTAAAGAAAAGTAAAATTTCCTCAAGTTATTTCCTTTAAACATTTTTTCCACAATTTTCTGTTTTGCTGACATAGCACTTTCTTTACAAACATTGTTGAGCAAAAAAACAAATGCTTCTCTTTTCTGCTTTGTTAGCTGCCTTCCTAACTACTAGAGAATTAATTTTAGAAAAGTTAAACACGTTTTTCAAAGAGAAATAGAAAAAAACTCAGTCTTATGTTTTATTTATTTAGCTTATGGCAAATACATGGATTTATAGTAGTTCAAATGTTAATCTCCGTCCACCCAGCCATTTGGTCTATGTTGAAAAAATCAGACATTGGGCCGGTGTAAGCTCTTGATGGACATTCAGACTTATGTCTTATGTTAAAAAGCGACCATATAAATGAAACCTCTGTATGGAAAAAAATTCCTTTTTAATTAACATTAGAGAATTAAAAAATGCCCTAAACTGCTTTCTTTTATCTTCTTGGAGATGAAGTTTTGGGAAAGTTTTTTTTAGGTTTGAGCTCTGATAAGTGTAGGAAAGACAGAAAATAGTTGCTGTTGTTTTTAGCTATAAAAAAGAGTGTGATCGCATATCTGTCTTTCTCCAAGCTGGGGTCCTAAAAATGTGAGTTTCTTCCTTTCATTTCAATTTTCAAAAGAAAAATAAAAAGAACTTCAGAATCAACTCTCAAATACTCATTAGAACCAAATTATACAGAGATGCTTTAAGTTCTAATACTAGACTTCATACCAGAGGATGGGAAATGAGCTGTGGGAGAGATAGGGGATATTCTGCTTTATTTGTTAAGCCCAAACATTGTCCTGTCCCTGTTGATCTCTGTGTATGAAGTCTTTGAAAGTATTAGGTTCCACACTGTTGTGTTTGACCTGTTTCCAAATCTGGAATTTGTCCAGGGAATTTTATTCATTCAAAAGCAGATATACCAATTCTGTTGACATCAGTGGGATGCTCGCTTAGATCCACCCAAGCTTCTCCTATCCCATCAAGCCAAATAAACCTTCCAAGCTTTGCTACATTTATTTGATGAGCATGAAGTAAGTTATTTGCCACATTTCTCTAAAGGGCAACAAGGGATTTCTGTCCTTTAGATCTGGGCTAAGTGGTTCAGTGGCCCAATCCAATTCCTTCTATTATTATCAGGAGTTCTAACTGCTGAATATCTTCTAGGCAGCACACCTATGCAGATGCTGACCCAATGCTGCTAGATTTTATTTAAATTTACAATTGCTTGATTAAGTGAGGAAGTTTTCTAGTGTAACTTCTGGGTTAGAAATGGATTTCTGCTTTTCAGATTCCACCGCAGTCTTAATTAAGAAAGATTTGCAATTAAGGCTGAGATGCAGGCTTGAGATCAGGAAGGTTCTATTGTTGGCTGAGTTAGAGGTGGGATTGGTGAACAATGTTATTTTCGGCCAGGTTAGTTCGGCAGAGTTGCAGAAAAATGAACTCTTTTCCTTTATTACCATTCCTTTATTACCATTAATTTCTTGGACAAGAGTATTATTTTTTGTTCTTGGTAAATAACAGTATGAAAGGAATATAATTTCATGCTGGACTGATTCAGACATGCTGATTTCGGGCTGTCAAAAGTAGGCGAATTCAGCTTTTACATGGACTTGGCCAATAAGGCACATTTCAAACAGCTGGAATTGTTGTGAGCTGTTTATTTCCCAGGAGCCTGGCCCTGGGAAAATCCGGACTGGGATTGTCTTCAGTCTTAGGGATTCCAGGAAAATCAGTCAGTCTTCGTTAGTCATTGGTCTGTTTAATCAATGTCACAATTCTCTAGAAGCCCTTTATAGCGGGCCTAATATTTTGCAGGCACTGGACATTTCCAAACTGCTGTCTGGTGTGCATCTACTTAGGAAAAAGTAACCTCGGCTAAATTTGTAGAGTGCTGAAAGCTGATTGTGATTTCTAGCATCACCCAACCATTGCAACCAGCTGAAGTTGTAAATCACTCATGAGAAAATGCCGAAGATTGTCCTGCACATTTCACTCATTTGTTTCTCTGATTCCCATGATTTGGAAACCAACATAATGTAACCAATGTAATGTATTTACGTGATGTGGATCCCATTAGTCCAGGAGCCAGTCCCCCTCCCTTATCCTGCAGCATCCTCTTTTCAGATCCTTGCTGTCCTTGGGGAGATTGGGAGCGATTTCTAGTTTTAAAATGATGTTCACCTGACGACTAAATGGTTTCTGGAAGCTTTGAACTAGGTGGACTGCCTTCTGGGTATCTTGACAATTGTTGGAGTGACCATGTTTTTTGGCTCTCTCCACTCCATCACCACACCTAGTAAACCATCTCCTCAATTCTTTTTCTATTTTTGTCTTTTAATTGAATGTGTAGCCTGTCCTTCCTTCAGGGAGCTTAAGGTTGTCTCTGTTTCCTTTTTATCTTGACAATTCTGAAAGTTTGAGCTAAAAACTTCCAAATCAGCTTCTGGCAGAAACCAGGATTTGAATCTAGTTTCTTTAAACTTGATCCTCCACTTTAACCACTACTTCATACAGCCTCATCTTCCTAATGAAGGGAAAGTCAGATCAGAGTAAAATGAAGTAAAGGTTTCAAGAGTTCATTTTGACTGAAAGATTGTGTGTCTGCAATTATTTTGCACAAAGTTCATCTATATTAATTATAGATTTTTCTTTAACAATTCAAAGTACTGGGCAGGGTTTTCCATTCTGCTTTTCTTCTAACAATCTTGCAAGCAGATTTGTGCAATGTCAGCAGCTAGTGGGTTGTATGAACCTACCTACCTTGATTCATTTATGTTGAGCAGTGTTTCCAGAAAACTGGCATGAAGTGAATCAAGTATGGTTAAGTTATGGTTAAGTGAGTAAGCCTCTTCTACAAGCAGCCACTTTTGGAGGGAAGTGACCACATATTTAATCTGCATCACACATTGAAATTAAATGTCATTATGCTCACTGACCTCTAGAAAATTTAAAATGAATAAATATACTTCTGAAATCTAAAGGTTGTTGAAGTGGGGCCTGGTGACAGGGCTGTCACCAGAGATATATGTTACAAATCTGTAAACCAGATATGTAACATATATCCAACAAGTTTCCTAAAGACAACCCCCAATTAAATCAATGGGATTTCTGATCAAGATTCTGGGAATTCCCAAAGTATTATTTAACACCAGCAGTAGTCCTATTGTCCATCAATGATGGATCAGTTATGGCTTATTTTCACTTTTCAGTTGTTTCCCACAAGAGAAGTGGATGCACACTGCAACTAGCTATGTGTGATCTAAAATTCTTCTGGGCAATTCATGTAGGAAAATCTTTTTTCCCCTCAAAATAATTGAAAGTAAAGACATATAAAAGCCACCCTCCCTGTTGGAATGATTCTGACTTCCCAATATTTTGTGAGATGCTCAAATTGCTCTAGAATTTTGTTACTGAATGCTGACCCAAGTAAATGCTTCTCTGTTTAACTAGCAAGTATCTCTATAAGTGTACT
Organism: Pantherophis guttatus; assembly: GCF_059756535.1. Lineage (NCBI taxonomy): Eukaryota > Metazoa > Chordata > Lepidosauria > Squamata > Colubridae > Pantherophis > Pantherophis guttatus. The sequence goes on from NC_142066.1 coordinate 82,465,554, forward strand.
GGATATAGTAGCTGCTCTGATAGTCTAGCTTTTTGTATGCAAGGATAAAAATCAACTAGGAATTGCATATACCCGTGAATGCTTCTACCTAAACAGTTAGTTCCTGTGTTTTCTACCAGATTTTGCTTTTGAACTTTTCAACTGGAGGGTAGAGATAGAGATCATTATGAATCCTTCTATTCACTGGCATTGGCACTTTGCCACTCAGGGGAATACTGTAAATTGGTCTGTTCTGGAGAAATGGGCAGAATTCTTTATAACATAACTGCAAATATATTTGGAGAATAGGCTTATTTTTTCTGAATTAAAATTTTGCAGAATCAACAAGATTGAAAAACAGAAGCAGAACCCCACTAGATGACATCTTTCTTTCTTTTTCTCCCTTTCCCACCCCTTTCCCACATGTTGATTCCCATTGTAAGAAGAAAGCTGTGTTAGGGGAAAAATATCAGGAGTCTGGCAGTATATTTTCCAACTAACAATTTTTATTAAAAGCTGAGTTCACAAAAGCTGCTGTGATTATCAGACATTGGAGCAAATTTATTGCATAAAATTGATCAATCCGGGCCCTTTTGTTTCATTTTCTGGAGAAGGTTAGCATATATCAGCTTCTTGCAGCCATCCCACACACAAAACCATGGTGGATCTTCTCACCAGCCTCTTGCTTTTCTTTTTGTCCTCTTTTCAGAGCAATTCGTGGAGAAATCATCTTGTTCTCAGCCTCTGAGTGATTTGCCAAACTTGGATACCCATGGGGATTTCACCAGCAGTAGCAGCCCTTCCTCTCTCTGCACAGAGCCACTAATCCCCACCACCCCAGTTATCCCTAGTGAGGAGATGGCTAAGATCTCCTGCAATTTGGAAACCAAAGAGCTTTGGGACAAATTCCACGAACTAGGGACTGAGATGATAATCACAAAATCAGGAAGGTAAGACTGGAATATTGCTTGGCAGGGTTTAGGGCATCTTGCCCACAGCTGATACCATTCAGATGTGTGATAATTTTCTGGAATTATCTAGCAAAATTGATAATTGCTGGGATTTCTGGAATTTGTAGTTTTAGCACAGCTTCAGCTAGGTCAGGCTAATATACAATAAACACTGTGTTCTGTTCAATTCTCTATTTGCCCTGACACCTCAGAGCTGCCCCAGAGCTATGGTTAACCTCCTTCCTCCTAGCATTCAGAAGAGCACTGCTTTTTGGGGGGGGGGGTAATTAGGCCTCTAATAGTATTGAGCAGCTCAATTGTTTTTATAATGACCTTGGTCTGTATGCTGCATGGAGTCATATATTTGAAGTAGTAAAAATATAGGAATTTTTTAAAAAGCATTATTATCTAGTTCCCAGGGGCAGCATACTCAGATATGTATCAGCTCCATGGAAATCACCACCAGGCACATGGCTACAGGAAGTCAGCTTTGAGTTGACTTTTAATGAAAAATGGATTGACTTGACTTTATGGAAGAAAACATTTGCTTAGTTACTTTAAAATGGGTAAATTGTCTAGGAACAGGCCTGGAAGGGAAGCCAGATGTATCCTTCCCATTATTTAAACATCCAGTCTGTGCTAGAAATCTTGTCAGACAATAAAGTGGTGCTGATTTGTTCACTGTATCATTGCTTTATTATACCACAGCACTGTGTGACACACAGCTGAATGAATAATTACCACCACAGAAAAGTGTTGCATTTGAAGTGTTGTCAGATACCGTGGAGTGTTTTTGGTCTGTTTTTGATCTGTGATGGCTGTTTCACACAAACACTAATAGTCAGTTGATGTCAAAGTCTCACAGAGATAAACATACATTGGACATTTGCCCTTATAACTCACAGCAGACTCTGAAAAGTTACTATCTCTCATTTATATATAATGTAAGCCATCAGAAATTGTCTCCCACTACTTTGTTTCAATTTGAGGAGATATACTGCATTGGTATATTAATATGTACTGCAAATCTTCAGTGGAATTTTTATTTGGGGTAAAATAAAAATAAGACATTTGAAATAGAAAAGCATGTTTAGGTGAAAGCATTAGAGTGACTAAACTGGAAATCTTTGTAAAACATGCCATAATTTTAATGAAACAAATCTAATTTATGAATTAGATTGAACCCTTGTAAAATGAGGAAGGTGATATAGAGAGAATTCTACCAGAAACAATTTCCACAGAAGTAGCTATTTTTAGTTTCTTGCAATCTAAACAACAAAGAGAATTGAGACAATTTTGAAGATCAAAACAGCCATCCCAGACCTTAGACATGTTAACCAGTCTGCTCAGCCCCAACTGGTGAGTTGATAATAATAGATTAGATTAGATTTAGATTAAATAAATATGTTATTTGTGGATGATAGGAATTCAATACACACTGTATTTACAACTAGGAAAGTAAAGCCAGTATTACACTTTGGAAAAATTAATTCATCAGAGTCTAGAAGCCTTTCTACTCTGCACAGAATCATATCCAAAATGTTCATTAAATATTGGTGCATACCAGAGACTCTGCAACATTACTTCTACTGTGCCAATACTTTTGTTGTTCCCTGCTCCCACACTCCAATCTGCACATAAATGGAAGAGTTATGACATTGTTTAGGACAAAATGTATAACATTATAAAAGGAATGATCACTAGTTTTGTTAGATTGTTTTCTTATTTCTGCCATTAGTATCTGCTTCAAATAGGAGTTCCATCCGGAGCTAAAAGAAATTTGCAGGACAATTTAATGTATTTGTTTATTTCTCACTGGATTGTCTGTATCAGTTTACTCTGTAATCCTGCTGAGTAGCTAAATACTACTCATGGTCCTAAGTATGATAAAAACTATACTTTTGTTATAGTGGCCTTCAAGAAAAACCAAACAAACAATCCAGGCTAAATTAGAGGGTAGTATGGGAGAACATCTTGAATCTTGGCTCTTATTTTCATGCTGATTTACAGTACAGTCATCCTTGCAAATCAATGGTACTGACCAAAGGAAGGCAATCAAAGTACTTTACCTGATCTTATTAATATCCCATTATTTTCCTTCATGGGCTCAGAATAATAATTAATTATTTCCTTGTCATTTTATTCTCACAATGAGCCTCTTGTAAGTCAGTTTCCTGATGTTTAATACTGGTAGGGGAAAACTATTGAAAACTGTTTTTAAAAACATTTATAGTAGTTATTAAGCCACATTAAATTAAAGGTATAAATTAGATGCAGATGGAAAATATTTACTTGCTTTTAAAAAAAAATCTTGGGAGGACGTTGCTTGAAAGATTCTTGTAAAATATTTTGGCATGACATCCAACTTGGTCACAAGTTGTTTGAGACAAATGCCCCTAATTTAGATACTAATTATGAATGTTTTTCACAGAAATGTTTGGCAGACATTTTTTTGGTCTGCAAGAGTTATAGTTGGCACTGCCAACTATAAAGGCATAATTCATAACAGATGTAAGAACTCAAGGAAGCCTAAAAATTAATGAAAAAGGAAGGTAAAGAAATGGGGTGTATTGAATTGTCACCTTAATCATTAACATAATTGGACTTTATTGTTATGACATAAGCTTTAATAGTTTGGATTCCACTTCATCAATGCATTGAGTGATGCAATGTGTGGAACAGAGAATTGTATTTAGCGACATCAAATTGGAAGAAAACTCAAACACTAAATAAGAGACACAGGAAGCATACCCAGCATCAGACATAAAGATCTCAAGTGCCTATATACAAATGCACAAAGTCTGGGGAACAAAAAGGATGAACTCAAACTACTGATACATGAAGGTAGATATGATATAATTGGGAATAACAGAAACTTGATGGGATGCAACCCATGACTGGAACACACTCATAGAAGGATACAAACCTTACAAAAAAAACCCTCAGACTTCATAAAAGAGGAGCTGCAGTTGCACTTTATGTAAAGGACCACTATATTGCTACAGAAATGCATGAAACCAAAGACGAAAACCTCCTAGAATGCATATGGGTCAATATACATTAATACTATAACATTAATACCTGGGAAGATACTGGAAAAGATAATAAAAAACCAGATCTGCCAGCATCTAGAATCAAGTAATATAATAACTAGCAATCAGCATGGGTTTGTTAAAAACAAATCATGCCAAACCAATCTTATTTCATTCTTCAACATAGTGACTAAATTAATAGACCAGCAAAATACTATGGACATAATATACTTAGATTTCAGCAAGGCATTTGACAAAGTAGACCACAATCTACTTCTTGGTAAGCTAGAAAAAAGTGGGAGATAGCTTTACCACCAGATGGATTCGCAATGGGCTGACAAACCGTACTCAATGAGTAGTCCTTAATGAGTCTATGTCTACATGAAGGGAAGTAAACAGTGGGGTGCCACAAGGTTCTGTCTTAGGCCCAGTACTCTTCAATATCTTCATAAACAACTTAGATGAGGGAATAAAAGGGGAACTTACAAATTTGCAGATGGTACTAAGCTGGCAGGAATAGCTAACACCCTAGAAGATAGGCTCAAGATCCAGATGGATCTTGACAGACTTGAACACTGAGCACTATCTAACAAAATGAAATTCAATGTAGAGAAAAGTAAAGTCCTACACTTAGGCAAGAAAAACCAAAAGTAGATATATAGACTGGGTGAAACCAGGCTTAATATCAGTAACTGTGAGAGGGATCTTGGAGTCTTAGTGAACAACTGCTAAATATGAGCCAGCAGTGTGTGGCGGCAGCCAAAAAAGCCAATGCAATCCTAAATTGCATTAATAGAGGGATACAATCAAGATCAAGTGAGATAGTAATACCAGTCTATAAAGCCTTAGTAGGACCACACCTAGAGTACTGCATCGAATTTTGGTCACTACACTATAAAGAAGATGTTGAGACTCTAGAAAAAGTGCAGAAAAGAGCAACCAGGATGATTAGGGGACTAGAGACTACAACATATGAAGGACGGTTACACAAATTGGGCATGGCTAGTCTAGTGAAGAGAAGGACCAGAGGAGACATGATAGCAGTGTTCCAATATTTGAGTGGCTGCCACAGAGAGGAAAGGGTCAAGCTATTTTCCCAGGCACCTGTAGGCCAGACAAGGAATAATGGATTGAAACTGAACAAGGAGAGAAGGATAAATTTTCTGATAGAACAATCAGAAAACACTAATAGAACAGTTTGCCTTCGGAAGTTGTGGGAGCTTCATCACTTGAAAATTTCAAGAAGAGATTGGACTGCCATTTGTCAAGAATGGTGTAGGATCTCCTGCTTGGCAGGGGGTTGGACTAGAAGACCTACAAAGTCCATTCCAACATTTTTAAATACTGTTAAAAATGAAGAAATTGCAGACATAGGTAGTTAGGTAAAGATAAAGGTTTCCCTGTCCAGTTGTGACCTACTCTAGGGCGCTGTGCTCATCTCCATTTCTTGATCAAGGGAGCCAGTGTTATTTGAAGACATTTTCCATGATCACATGGCCAGCCTGGCTATACGGAATGCTGTTACTTTCCCACCGAAATGGTACCTATTAATCTATTGGCATTTGCATGTATTTGCATGTTTTAGAACTGTTAGGTGGGCAGGAGCTGATAATTACCAGTAACTGATAATTGGTAACTGAATTATTGCACAATAGATATATGAAAATCAGATATTTTTTTCAGAATTTGTACCTGTAAAGGTGGAATATGGCACTTTTTCAGCAAACCCACCCACCCCTTATAATGCTGAATATTTTTAAAAATAGCAGACCAAAATACATACCAAGAAGGAGCTTCCCCTATGCAATTATTGGAAAATTAGCAAAATATAAATCCAAACCAGTTAATCAGATCAATAAAAACTTATTTTGCTTCCACTTTCCTGTTTGAATTCAGCTATTCAGTCATATTAAATCTGTGATTTTCTTCAACATTGAGAAGGTCCAGAGTTACAACTATTTCTATATTGTAAAATTAGATGTGTAGAAAAATGCATCTGATGTCAGTGTTAGGTTCTATGCCCATAAATTGTCTGTCAACAAAAGTACCCTCTGTGTTTGCACAGTCTCTATTTAGTTGATTACTATGGTATATTATTCCTCTTTTGAAAATGGCTGTAATTCTTGAGAATGAATCTCCATTGCCTTCTGAGATGCTTACCTGCCTCCCTTCCTTTTGTGAAATTAGTATGCCAGTATTTCTTCCAGAAGAAAGAAAGGCAGACATATGTGTCAATTATAACACAGTCTGAGCCCATTGTCCTTATAATGAATAAGGCGAAATGGCTTATTTTTAAAATCCCCAACATACAAAGATTACATTCTCTCTCTCTCTCTCTCTCTCTCTCTCTCTCTCTCTCTCTCTCTCTCTCTCTCCCCTCCCTCCCTCCCTCTCCCTCCCCTCCTTCCCTCCCTCCCTCCCTCCCCCTCCCCCCTCCCTTCCTCTCATGCTGCAAGGCCATTTTTTCTTAAATCAGTTGTGAGGGATTATTCTCTTTACATATTCTTTTTCTCATTTCATTCTTTCTGTTTCAGAAGAATGTTTCCAACCATTAGGGTTTCCTTTTCTGGCATGGATCCAGAAGCCAAGTTCATTGTGCTCATGGATATAGTTCCAGTGGACAATAAGAGATACAGATATGCCTACCATAGATCTTCCTGGCTGGTTGCTGGCAAAGCAGACCCCCCTCTGCCTGCAAGGTTAGTTCACCTGAAAATAATGTACATGCATGCAGACACTTGATCACACATACACAACTCTACTGTTAATAGTTTCTTTGGTTTCAAAAAAAATTACAGCAGGAGCTGAATAAGCAGAAAAGGAGTACAAAATGGGTACAAAATGTGTTTCTACTGACACAGAAGCAGTATATTTTTTTTTCTGTTACTCTTCATTCATTGAAATGCTTAAAATTTCTAGGCATAAATTAACAAAAGGTACAAAAGACCTATGTCTAATATGCAAAGTGATGTAACCTATTATTCAACTATTCAGTCCTTTTCTTAATATTTTTGTTGTATTAAAATAAGTGACTTATTTTTCAGGAGGAAAAATAATGCTGTCCTTTTTTTAGATATCTTTCAGATCACATGTTTTAGTTATCCTTTTCTATTATTTTTTAATCTCAGCTGATAAGCACAACTGAGAGGTTGTTACTTATGTCCATTTACTATGGAATAACCTTTATTGAACAAGGCAAGATCCATTGTGAAGAAAATTGCAAGGAACAAAATGTATTTCACAAATATTGAAATTTTAAGAAACTGTTAACTTCCAGCCATTGAAGTTGCATGTATTACAGGTTCCATCGTAACCATTTCGGAAAGAAGTTTGTTTTCATATGTATGCTTTGGGGAAAAAAATTCTTAGAAATAGTGCTTTTGGATTATCCTCTGATTGCATTAGCCTTGACCATTTTTAGTGTGATGCATTTGTCCATTTTCCAATTTGAGCTTATTGCAGATTAAACTAAAAATCTCAGTGGTTTAAATTGAAAGAATAAGTTAGATTCTAGCACTAAGCCTTGGCAGTTCTGAATTTGCCTTTTTTTTTTTTATTAAAAAGTTTTATTACAACAATTTTTTCCCCATCCCTCCTCACCCCTCTTCCCTCCTCCACCCACCCCCCATCCCTCATCCCTAAGGTGACCAGATTTTAACATTGGTAAAGAGGGACACCATTGTGGGTGTGGCTTATTTTGTGGGTGTGGCTAGCTGGTCATGTGACTGGGTGGGCGTGGCTAGCTGGTCATGTGACCGGGTGGCCATGGCTATGTGTATAGGGACTACTCAGAGGGCTGAAAAAAGTCATTTCTGACAGGTCCTCACACTTTTGACTGGTCCTCACACTTATGACCATCCTCACATTTATGCCTGTGCAGCATTCTTAACAACCATGTCACTCATTTCACAACTGCTTCTCTTCACCATGGTGATAAGATAGGGCAAAAAACGTAAAATGTGAGGACAGTCGTAAGTTCGAGGACTGGTCAAAAGTGTGAGGACTAGTCAAAAATAACTTTTTCAGCCCTCTGAGTAGTCCATATGCATAAAAGGATACAGCAATAGAGAGGATGAAGGAAGGGAAGGGAAATTAGAGTAGGAGTGAGGGTAAGAGAGGGAGGAAGAGAGGAGAAGGAGAAAGGAAGAGGAAGTAGGAAGGAGAAGAAGAGGGGGGGAAGAGAAAGTAAGAAGGAAAGAAAAGAGAGAGGTGGTAGGTTTGAGGAGAAAAATTGCTGTACAATAAAAAAGATGAAAGGGAAGAAAGCCAACCCCAAACAAATATAAAGATATTAAGATAAAGAATGAATTGTTAAACTTTAAAGAATAAAAGAGAACAAATATGAATAAATAACAATAATTAGAAACACACATACAAACATACAATGTATTTTCTTTGGACAGAATATTTGGCTGGTTCACAAATTTAAACAGTGTTTAGTCATTTCAATTAAATTTACGATTTCTATATTTCCTTTTTGCCATATTTATTCCTCATCTATTTTTTAAAAAAAAACAATATTAGCCTTCATCTTCATCTCTAATCTTAATCAAATTCAATTTTTCCCTTCTATTCTATATTATACCCCTTCCCATTGTCATCTATTTTTATATCCATCCCCACATTGGTTAATTATGTAATTATGTAATACAGTTGTTTAATACAAATTCAACATTTTAATATAAATCAATTAGTTATATAACTATCTTTTTTGTATATCAATATGAACATGAATATTCCAATTATTTCCATGCAATCCAATTTCTTACAAATCAATTAATTATATTTACCAATAATAATAAACCAAATAATTTCCCCCATATATTCCTCCAAACCACAAGTTAACCATTTCTGCTTTCAACACAATATACAATTAATATCTCAATTATTACAATTCCCTAGTTAAATAGAGCTTTTTTTCTTTTGTGTTTTAAAATCTTGAACTCTCCTCCTAAATTTCCCATTGTTTGCAGTGTTGCACCTACCTGTTTTGGTGAGGAAAAAGAAAAAGAAATCTCTCTCTGCCTCATTTTGTCACGTTGCACCAAAGACCCTGCTTTCGCTTTCACTTTTTCAGCATAGCTAGGGGAAAAAAAATCTGCTCCAGGAACTCTTTACACTGATCACCTGTAGGGCGGCCCTTTGAAGCCCCATGGCAAGAGTTTAAACAGTTTTTTTTCCCTCTAGCCATCAGCTGGGGCTCAGGAGGCAGAATGAAAAATTGGGACTTTTTTAAAACGCCGCGGGACGCGGGACAAATTGCTGAAAATCGAGACTGTCCCGCCAAAAGCGGGACATCTGATCACCTTACTCATTCCCCCCTCTCCCTCCAACCCCCTCCCCCCACCCCGGACTTTCCAGAGCAAATACAGGGTATAGCATTTACGAAACATAAACTAAAATATGCTAACTTTCTATAGGCTCCAAACTCTGTCTTGCTTTTTAACTCCCCTGTCCACTAACAAAACATAATTCAAAAAGAAAAAGTTGGTTTCATTCATAAGCTATTTGAAGCTTTTTAGTCGGATATTTGTTTTGAATATAGTCAATCCATCTTCTCCATTCCGATATATATCTTTCGTTTGAGTGGTCCTTCAAATATGCCAAAATTTTTGCCATCTCTGCTAAATTCACTACTTTTAATATCCATTCTTCAATAGTAGGTAAGTCTTCCTTCTTCCAATACTGCACCACCAAAAGTCTGGCTGCTGTTATTAAATTTAAAATCAATTTAGTCTCTATAACCGTACAATCTGTAATTATACCTAACAAAAAGAACTGTGGAGTAAATTTTATCTTCTTTTTGAGAATATTTTGAATAATCCACCATATTTTTTATCCAAAATGCCTTAATTTTTTTAGATGTTCATTGTTATGTCCGTATATGGGCATCCCCGCCAGATTGGCTAGTCCACCGGCGGGAGATTTGAAGATCTGTGATTGGCCGGCTTGCCTGCCGGCTCCCTTTATAAGGCGAGCCCAGCAGCACAGTTGGCTGTTCTGATTCTCGCTAATAAAGTGCTGAACGGACCACTCGCTGCTCGCGTATTCTTTCCCTGTGCCAATCTAACACTGGCGACAAAGGATTTCAAGAACCTCGTGGCACGATTGCCACCCAGCCCGATTCAACAGAGCAAATCACTGAGCTGGAGTCACTTAGAGCTGATAGCACGAGAACCATGGCAGTGCCACAAATCTCGCTGGCACCATTCAACCCTGATCAGGAGAAATGGAAAGCCTATATGATTAGGTTCCTCCAATTCCTGACCAGCAACGGCTATGAAGACCTGGAGGACAACCGCAAATGAGCCTTGTTCCTGGCACATTGCGGATCGGCAGTCCTGGAGATGGCCATCGACCTCGTGACACCCCAGGACATCGAGACCATGGTGTGGAGCGACCTCCAAGACGTTCTCCAGGAACACTACGCCCCGACTGGCACACCGATGGTGAACAGATTCACCTTCAGCCAACGGAATCAACAGGAGGGCGAATCCATAAAGGACTTCGTGGCAGCACTGCAGAAGTTGGCTGCATACACTCTCACACACAGACCCGGCAAAACCATCAGTAACGCAGATGCCTCAGTAGGTGCCCAAAGCAGGAACTGGTGGAAGACCCCTCACTCACCCTCGACCTTTTCCATATCGACGGAGACCTGCAGTGTCCAGTATCTTCCACGGACGTGGCAGCCCACACGAAGAAGGAAAAGACCCTCAGGCAAGTCATGTCCTGGGTCCTGAGGGGTTGGCCAACAGAAAAAGTGGGCGAAGAGTTCAGCGCTTTCTTAAGAAAGCAGCACGAACTCTCAACGATGAAGGGCTGCCTACTCTGGGGTGACAGAGTAGTGATACCGCGACCGCTGCAGAAGAGGACCCTGGAGATCCTTCACAATGGGCACCCGGGCATTGTGAAGATGAAGGCACTGGCCAGAAGCTACGTCTGGTGGCCCACCCTGGACAAGGACATTGAGCAATGGGTCTCCAGATGCGCCCTGTGCCAGGAGGTCAGACCAGCACCAGCACAAGCCCAATCCGCAGAATGGGAGATGCCTAGTGCCCCCTGGTCCCGCGTTCACATCGACTTTGTGGGGCCTATGGCAGGCAATTTTTTTTTTAATTTGATTTATATGCCGCCCTTCTCCGGAGACTCAGGGCGGCTTACAATGCGTTAAGCAATAGCCTTCATTCTTTTGTATATTTTATACAAAGTCATCTTATTGCCCCCACAAACTGGGTCCTCATTTCACCTACCTTAGAAAGGATGTAAGGCTGAGTCAACCTTGAGCCTTGGAGAGATTCGAACCAGCAGAAATTGCAGGCAGCTGTGTTAATAACAGGGTGCACTAAACCACTGTACTATCAAGGCTCTATCAACTACCTCCTCATCGTGGTGGATGCCTTCTCCAAATGACTGGAGGTCATCCAAATGCCACCATCACCACTGAGGCAACTGTTTGGGCCCTGCGCAGACTCTTCGCCACCCACGGCATTCCGGACGTCCTGGTGTCGGACAACGGGCCACAGCTCACCGCCAAGCCGAGGGAATCATTCCTGGCCGAGTTGGGCATCCGCCATGCCCTCACTGCCCCATACAGGCCGGCTGGAAATGGGCAAGTTGAGAGGATGGTGAGGCTCACCAAGGAAGCTCTCACCAAGATGGACGCCGGGGATTGGCAGGAGAGGATCGATAAATTCCTCTTCACAGAGCATATCACCCCACACGCCACCACATGCAGAAGTCCAGCCGAATTACTCATGGGGAGGAAGCTGGACCGGCTACACTCCCAGTACAACCACCAAGAACCAGCGAGTGCAACCTGGCCGCTGCGCACCTTCACCGAGGGAGACCCGGTCTATGCTCTCAACTTCCGCGAGCCTCCGAAGTGGCTGAAGGGAGTAATCAGCAGAACAACGGGCCCGAGGTCGTACCAAGTGGAGCTGGGAGAAGGACAAATCGTCAAACGCCATGTCAACCAGCTCCGGAAAAGGTGGAGGGAAAGCAGAGGAAACGGTGAAAACCAGTCTGATGAGGTAGGCCTACAACACCCAGGCGAGGGAGGCCTCCGACACCCCAGGAAGGTCGGGCTGCTCCAAACCGGCAGAGCAGGCCAACTACCACCACCGGAATTGCGAGAACCCCCAATGACAATCACATCGGCTGTAGCGACAACCGAGACCAAGGACCTGGATGACAGCGGATGCCTTGAGCACCGAAAACCAGCCACAGAAGGAAGGGAAAAGAACCATCAACTTACCGAGTTCCAGGCGTCCGCTGCTGATCAGCGGCGAGTTGCAGCGGCCGAAGCATCGTTCCCCGGGGCCGCCGAGGAGTTCTGAGAACCCAGCCGGAGGTACTGGGCCAGAGTCCGCACACTCGACGGCCGAGTTCCAGTTCCAAGGAGGGAACCGGGAGAGATAAGAGCCTCGTCTGCACGGGTCAACAGTGAGGCAAGAAGTGATCTGCGTAAGTCAGTTAGGATGGGGAAGCGCCCCGCCTACCTGCGTGACTACGTCATGTATGGACCACTAGAGAGACGGACTAAGAACTAGGAGTTGAGGGGTGTTATGTCTGTATATAGGCATCCCCGCCGGATTGGCTAGTCCACCGGCGGGAGATTTGAAGATCTGTCATTGGCCGGCTTGCCTGCCGGCTCCCTTTATAAGGCGAGCCCGGCAGCACAGTCGGCTGTTCTGATTCTCGGTAATAAAGTGCTGAACGGACCACTCGCTGCTCGTGTATTCTTTCCCTGCGCCACTCTAACATCCACCATATATGATAATACGTGGCATCATCACATTCGCATCTCCAACACTTAGGTTGCGAACTTGGATACATACAGGGTAGCTTTTTAGGATCTAGATGCCATCTATAAAACATTTTATAAAAATTCTCTCAAGTTTTGGGCTTGCGTAAACTTTACATTTCTAACCCATATTTTTCCCACATTTCCATCATTATTGGTTCTTCAATGTTTTGTGCCCATTTTATCATACAATCCTTAAGTAGCTTTGTTTCTGAATCTATTTCTACCAATGCATTATACAACCTTTTTATATGCATTTGACTTTGGTCTCTAATTTGTTTTACCAAGTTCTCCTCATTTTGCAAGATGCCAATTTTCTGATCTTCTCTCCATCTAGCTTGCAGCTGTCCATACTGAAACCATGTTTGAATTGTCCTTTCTTCTCTTAATTGATTCAAAGATTTTAGTTGTAATATACCTCCTTCCTTATTAAGAAGCTCTTTATAAATAATAACATCTTTGTTTTGCTCTACACTTATATTCTCTATCACGTGTCTGGGTATTGCCCACATTGGTAACTTGTCGTTTAATTTATACTGATACTTTTTCCAGACACGCAGTAAAGCATTTCTTAATATATGACTTTTAAAAGTCTTATCCACTTTCTTATCATATAATACATAAGCATGCCAATCGTAAACCAAATCATATCACTCAATATTCAATATTCTTTCTTTCGTTGAATTCATCCAGTCACTAATTGCTGACAGAACAACTGCCTCATAATATAATCTTAAATTGGGCATTTTGAGACCTCCTCTTTCACATATAGCCTGCATTATTTTTGTTTTATTCTCGGTCTCTTCCCTGCCCAAAATTATTAATACCCTTCTGCCATATCTTCAAATTTTCATCTTTTTTAAGTATTGGTATCATTTGAAAAAGAAACAAAAGCTTAGGCAAAACATTCATTTTTACTGCTGCTATTCTTCCTAACAAGGATAATTGTAATTTTTTCCAATTTTCCATCTCTCTCTGTATTTTTTGCCACAACGGATCATAATTATGCTTAAATAATTTCACATTTGATGTCATAATATAAACCCCCAAATACTTAACTTTTTTTACTATTTCAAATCCTGTTAATCTTTCTAATTCATCTTTTTGATTTGTAGTCATGTTTTTAGTTATTATCTTCGTTTTCCGTGCATTTATTTTAAATCCAGATACTTGTCCATATTGCTTAATTATATCCATTAAACCTACAACCGACTGTAATGGTTGGGTTAAAGTAACAACAAAGTCGTCTGCGAATGCTCGTACTCTGTAATCATACTGCCTAATTTTAATTCCATTTATTTTGTCCGACCCACGTATATTACTCAACAAAAATTCCAAAGTCAAGATGAACAATAATGGAGACAAGGGACATCCTTGTCTTGTTCCTTTTTCTATATTAAAAGTATCTGTTAAACTACCATTAATTATTATTTGCCCTGTTTGTTTTTGATATATTGCCTTAATAGATTGTGTAAAATATTCTCCAAACTGCATCTTTTCTATTATTTTCAATAAGAAATGCCAATTCAATCGATCAAATGCTTTCTCCACATCAAGAAATATTAGCACCGCAGGGATTTGGTTGTTCTTCCCCAGATACTCTAATAGGTTAACCACTTGCCTTACATTACTCTTCATTTGTCTACCATTTATAAAACCAGTTTGATCATTTTGAATCATTTGTTGCATGACTGTCATTAACCTATTTGCTAGTATTTTAGCAAAAATTTTGTAATCTGTATTTAAAAGTGATATAGGCCTATAATTTTTTGGCTGAGTGTGGTCTTGCTCCTCCTTTGGAATCAGAGAAATAAAAGCTGTCCTCCAGGATGGGGGTACATCTCCAGATTGTATTTTGGTAAATAACTCTTTGAGTGGTCCCACTATATCTAACTGCAAGTGTTTATAATAAGCAGCTGTCAAACCATCCGTCCCAGGGGCTTTACCCACTTTCAACTGCTTAATTGCAAACATAATCTCTTCGGAAGTTATTGGTTGATTTAAACCCTCCCTTTGCTCTCTTGTAATTATAGGAATATTCTCTTTCTGTAAGTATCTATCTACATCTATACTTCGAATTTTATCACTAGCGTACAACCTCGTATAAAATTCTAAAAATGCTTTTTTAATCATATTTTGCTGATAAACCTCTTTACCTTTATATTCTATTTTCTCTATGATCTGTGACTTTTGTTTTTTCCTTAACAGATATGTTAACCATCTCCCAGGTTTAGCATTGCAAAAAGTATTATGTTTAGCATATTGCAAATTACTGTAGTTGCGACCTGATCTGCCATTAGCATATTAAATTGCCCTCGCAGTAAGTTAATTGCCTCTTTTATTTTCTTGTCTGCTGGGTTCAATATCAAAGCTTGTTCTTTTTTTTTTAATTTCCTCTTTTAAGTCCTTCCCTTTTTTCCCCCTGCTTACGTCTATGTTTCTTATTCAAATATATCAAGATACCTCTCATATATGCTTTACTTGCATCCCAAACCATTTCCATAGACGTACCCTTATGCATATTTATAATGAAAAATTCTTTCATAAATTTTTTACATTCTTTTACATTTTCCTCATATCTAAACAGATTTTCATTTAACCTCCAAGACCTCTTAAATCCCATTCCATACTCTAATTCCATCCAAACTGGACTATGATCCGTTAAAACTCTTGGGCAGATCTTCGTCTTCTTCACCCTAGAAAAAAGATCATTAGTAATTAATATGAAATCAATTCTAGAGAAAGATTGATGTCTATCAGAAAAAAAAGAAGGTCATTTTCTTCAGAGTTCCTCTCTCACCAGATATCTTCCATCATTTCAAAAAACGATTTTTGCAATCTAGCACGTGCAAGAGCCCCTTCTTATCTTTTTTAGTGTCCAAAACTCCATTCCAATAGCCTAATAAAATGCATGATTTATAATCCCATGGTAGTAACTTGGAATGTAAAAGCTTGTAAAATTTTTCCTGTTGTTAGTTTGGTGCATATACTCCAATTAAAAGTATTTTTTCTCCTTTTATTAAAAGTTCAATTGCTATAAATCTTCCTTGATCATCTGCTTCAATTAATTTAGCAATTAAATCTTTTTTTAGGTATATAACTATACCATTCTTTTTCTCGGGAGCAGATGCAACAAAATGTATACCTAACCTTGCATTTATTAAATATTTTTGATCTTTCATTCTAATGTGAGTCTCTTGTAGACAGATTACATCATTTTTAAACTGTTTCAAATAATGAAATATTTTTCTCCTCTTTTGTGGTGAATTTAGGCCACTAACATTCCAAGTCAGAAATCTAGTTGCCATTCTTGGCCCCCTGAAGCTTTTGGAGCATCTGTTGGAAATCTCCATGCATTTTGCTTTTTGGCCTTGCTCCTCCCACTGCTTTTGTTTTTGTAGTTTCTTGAATCATCTGGAGTTGCTGCACTCTTAATTCTTCCTGACGCTTGGCTGCCGCTCGGGTCTGTCTTTGATCCTTAGGTTCTTCTATTTTTTTGAGTACCTCCAAAGCTTGAGCAGTAGTCGAAAGTTATATTAAATCTTCTTGAGTAATCAAAGCTCCCCTTTGGGCCTGTGCCAACAATTCTTCCTTCTCCCCCTTTCTTGCCCCCTCTGCTTCTGTCTTCCTTCTAGCTTCTGGGGACTGTGGGCATCCAGCCTTTAGTACATTGGTGTAGAAATCTCGTGCCTTCCACACTGAGTTAAGACAATATCTTTCTCCTGAATAGTTCACCACTAGTCCAGCTGGAACCTCCCATCTGTACTGTATCTGACGGTTTCTCAGTTCTTCCACCAGAAAACCATAATCCCTTCTGGCTCTCAACATTTTGGGGGGGGATTTCTTTCAGTATTAAAACCTCCTGCCCCTGCACTTGAAGTTTATTTTTAAAAGTGACTTGTAGGATTTCATTGCATATTCTCCTTGTTGTAAAATAGACTACAATATCTCTTGGTAGATGTTTCTGTCTGGCAACCCATGAGTTGACAAGGTAAATTTGGTCAATTTGCCATTCCAGATTTGCTTTTTGATCTCCCATTATCTGTGCAAATGCTTCTGAAAAAATCTCTCTCAAATTCTCTTGCTTATTTTCTCTGAGACCTCTTATTCTCAAAGCAAATTCCATATCTCTGTATTGTATCATTATCACATCGGCCTCTGCTCTTTCCATCTTATTCTGGACCTCTCCCATTTTATTTTCCAAGTTCTCATTAGACTGCTTAATTTCTTCCACTTTTTCATCTATTGTTTCAATATGGCCTGCCAGATCTTGGACTGCCATGATAATATCTTCTCTAATTTTCTGATTTTGTTTTTGAATGAACTCTTTAATTTGAACCATCTCCTCAGCAACATTTTGAATTTTATCCTCAAACACCAAAGTAATTTTTTTTCTGTAACTGAGGCTTGTGTTTTAAGGGCTTCCTGCAACATTTCAAGTGTTAATACTGGTGGTTCTGTTGGAACAGAGAGAGATTGCAATTTGGACGTTTGAGCTGGCGAGCTCCCAGCACTTTTAGGAACAATAGTCTTTATTTGTTTTGAAGCCATTTTTAGTTTCCAATTTGAATTTTAGTTTGAATTTTAGTTTCCATCTTGAATTTTATCCTCAAACACAGAAGTAATTTTTTTTCTGTAACAGAGGCTTGTGTTTTAAGGGCTTCCTGCAACATTTCAAGTGTTAATACTGGTGGTTCTGTTGGAACAGAGAGAGATTGCAATTTGGACGTTTGAGCTGGCAAGCTCCCAGCACTTTTAGGAACAATAGTCTTTATTCGTTTTGAAGCCATTTTTAGTTTTCAATTTGAATTTATTCAGCAACCAGAACAACAAATCAGCCAAATCCAAAAATTTCCAGTCTTTAAATAATATCAATCCTTTTTTTAAAAGCACTGCTATAGTTTTTTAGCCTTTTAATCTTCTTTTTTTCAAAGCAAAGATCTCTAATTTTAGACAGGAGCTGCCAGTGCTAAACGAAACTTTCCTTTTTAACTTTCACTTTCACACCCCATTAAGACTCAATTGCCATCTTGGTTTCACTTTCTCCCCTTAGTTAGTCAGAAGGAAGTAATACACATTTGGAGTTAAAGTTTAGTACTTGCAAATCTGATGTCTCCTGGCTTTGCTCAGCTTGCTTCCAAATCCAATGTTTATTCAAAGCATTGTTTGCAGGGGTGGTCGTGGCGTCTTCTTCTGCTTAAAGCAGAAACGTCCCGGATCTGGAGCTCTGTCGGGCTTCCAGGGAGCTCTCACCCTTCGAGCCCCAGAATTGTTCCTGGGGCTTCTTGGGGAGCTCTACCTGCACCCGTCTGCTCTCTTCCTCCCCTTTTCCCGCCTACAGTGCCACTGGAAGTCTCTCGAATTTGCCTTTTCATGATCACCATCTGTGCTCTGAAACTTTGGTTCTAAAGCTCTTACTTCCAAATGTATTTTTTGAAACAGTAGTAATTGTGGTTAGCAAGTTGGTGAAATTAAATTTATTTGTTGATCTCGGAAGGACTTGTATATTCATTTCTTCTATAAGGGGCACTCAGAAAGAAAGAAAAAGTCAGCGATGTAGCTGAGCTTTGGTAACATTCATACACTCAAGCATTCTCTGCAACATCTATACAGAAATAACTTTCAGCACAACAACTGCCAACTCTGTAATGGAGAAGGATTATCCAGCATCATTTGAAAGCATTCTCATTCATAACATTTCATCACAGATGACCATTAAATCCTTCTTTTCCTGCTGTCAACATGTGAAACAACTTTGTCTGTGGGTACAGTATGCTGTGCAGGCATGAGGTTAAAATTCTTTCAGAAAAAACAAATCTATTGTGAGTCATTGTTTAAATAGCTTTATTAACCCAACCAAAAGTCTGAAAGAGGTACCTTATCCTTATGAGTTCTAGCTTGCTGATATCTCTTCTATCTTTTCTGAGGTTTTGTGTTACTGAATGCAAATTCAGAGTGTTTACTTTTTCCTTGAATGAAAGAAACAATCCTTTGCTCTTTTCAATCCATGGTAAAAATTGACTTGTACAAACTGTACAAATTGAGTTATTGCTCTAACAAACAATTACTAGTCAATGGGGGTGGGGTGGGGAGGAGAACAGTCACGATACCTTACTCTACTTTATTTATTTATTTATCATATTTGTATGCCACCCTACTCCCAAAGGACTCAGGGCGGTGAACAGCCAAGATAAAATACAAAGACATACAAAAGTTAAAAAACTATTAAAAACAGATTAAATAATTTAGGCTCAGAAAACAAATTAAAACATCCAATTTATCTAAAAAACATTTAAAACCCAATTTAAAAGGGAGAGTTAGGCCAGACCAGCCTGTTGGAATAAAAACGTTTTTAGGGCACGGCAGAAGATGCGTAAGTCTTGGATCCTCCGTATCTCCGGGGGGAGCTCGTTCCAGATGGCAGGTGCCCCCACAGAGAAGGCTCTCCCCTGGGGGCTGCCAGTCAACATTGTTTGGCTGACAGCACCCTGAGGAGCCCCTCTCTATGGGAGCGAACTGGTCGGTGAGAGGCTACTGGTGGCAGAAGGTGGTCTCGTAAGTACCCTGGTCCTGAGCCATGGAGCGCTCTAAAGGTGGTAACCAAAACCTTGAAGCGCACCCAGAAGACCACTGGGAGCCAGTGCAGCTCGCGCAGGAGGGGGTCACATGGGAGCGCCACATCGCTCCCATCACCACCCGCGCGGCCGCATTCTGGACCAATTGGAGCCTCCGGATGCTCCTCAAGGGGAGCCCCATGTAGAGAGCATTGCAATAATCCTGGCGTGAGGTGACAAGGGCATGAGTGACCGTGCGTAACGAGTCCCGATCCAGAAAGGGACGCAACTGGCGAATCAGGCGAACCTGATAAAAAGTCCTCCTGGCCATGGCCACCATATGCTCTTCTAAAGACAGCCACGAATCCAGGAGGACGCCCAAATTGCGAACCCCATCTGTGGGGGCCAACGACTCACCCCCAATAGTCAGAGATGGCACCAACTGACTATATCGGGACGTCGGAAACCACAGCCACTCGGTCTTGGATGGGTTGAGCCTGAATCTGTTCCTCCCCATCCAGATCCGTACGGCCTCCAGGCACCGGGACATCACCTCGAGGGCATCATTGGGGTGGTCTGGGGTGGAGATGTACAGCTGGGTGTCATCAGCGTACTGATGGTACTTCACCCCAAAACCCAGTGGCTTCACATAAATGTTGAACAGAAGGGGCGAGAGGACCGATCCTTTCGGCACCCCACATACAAGGGGCCTCAGGGTCGACCTCTGCCCCCCTGTCAACACAGACTGCGACCGGTCGGAGAGAAAGGAGGAGAACCACTGTAAAACAGTGCCCCCCACCCCCAACCCTTCCAACCAGTGCAGCATGATACCATGGTCGATGGTATCAAAAGCCGCTGAGAGGTCTAATAGGACCAGGACAGAGGAGCAGCCCCTGTCCTGAGCCCTCCAGAGATCATCAACCAATGCGACCAATGCCGTCTCTGTGCTGTACCCGGGCCTGAAGCCCAACTGGAATGGATCTAGATAAGTCGATTCATCCAGGTACTGAGGCAGCTGTCGTGCAACCACACTCTCAACAACCTTCGTAACAAAGCGAAGGTTGGAGACAGGACGATAATTTGCTAACACAGCCGTGTCCAGGGAGGGCTTCTTGAGGAGGGGCCTCACCACCGCCTCTTTCAAGGCGGTGGGAAAGACACCCTCACTCAAAGAAGCATTTATAATCCCCTGGAGCCAGCCTCGCGTCACCTCCTGGGAGGCCAGTACCAAACAGGAGGGACACGGGTCCAATAAACATGTGGCCGCACTCAGTCTGCTCAGTATCCTGTCCACGCTTTCGGGAGTCACAGGATCAAACTCTTCCCATATAATATTCTCAGGACCTGCCCATGTCATCTCCCCTGGATCTACCCAGTCAGAGTCCAGCTGTTCCCGAATCTGAGCGATTTTGTCATACAGATATTGTACAAAATCCTCAGCTCTACCCTCCAAGGGGTCCTCCCGCACCCCCTGGTGGAACAGGGAGCAGGTCACCCTAAAGAGGGCGGCTGGGCGATTATCTGATGATGCAATAAGAGCAGAAAAGTAGTTACTCTTCTCTACTTTTATCGCCACAAGGTAATTCTTAATATGAGATCTTACCAGTGTCCGGTCGGATTCAGAATGACTAGCCCTCCAACTGCTCTCTAGGCGTCTTTTCCGGCGCTTCATCTCCCTCAGCTCCTCAGTATACCAAGGAGCCAGGTGAGACCGGCGCCGGGTCAGAGGCCGCAAAGGCACGACTCGGTCCAAAGCCCCAGCAGCCGCCCTATCCCAGGCGGCTACTAAGTCCTCAGCCGAGTCGTGTGCCAGAACCTCAGGAAGTGGCCCAAGCTCCATCTGGAACCTATCAGGATCCATCAGGCGCCTGGGGCGGAATCACCTGGTTGGTTCCGCCTCCCTGCGGCAAGGTGTGGCAGTTTGAAGGTCCAGGCGAAGGAGGGAGTGATCTGACCATGACAAGGGTTCAATCACTATATCCCCTATCTCCAGATCACTCAACCACTGTCCAGAGACAAAAACCAGGTCCAGTGTGTGTCCCCCCATGTGAGTAGGGCCATAAATTAACTGGGTCAGGTCCATAGCCATCATGGAAGCCATGAACTCCTGAGCAATCTCAGACATCTCGCCGATTGATGGCAGGTTAAAATCCCCCATAACCATAAGCCTGAGGGTGTCAACCGCCACCGCAGCTATAACGTCGAGCAGCTTGGGCAGGGCTGCTGCCACGTGGCAGGGAGCCAGGTACGTGACTAGCAAGCCGAACTGCACCCTATGACCCCACTTCACAAGGAGGGACTCACATCCAGCCGTCTGAGGAACAGTGGCCTCCCTCGGTCCAAGATCCTCGTTAATGACAACCGCCACCTCTCCGCCCCTCCCCTGTGACCTTGGCTGATGGAATGCACGGAAACCGGGTGGGCACATATCAACAAGGGGGGCTCCCCCCTCCTGGCCCAACCAGGTCTCCGTAATACCCACCAGGTCCGCACCCGCCTCCTGAATAAGATCACAAATGAGGGGGGCTTTATTTACCACGGACCTGGCATTGCACAGCATCAGCCGAAGGCCTGGGGCCCGAGGTTCCGTACAACCTGGGGAACGAGAAGAGCTTTGGGGGCCGGAGCGTGCCACCGCTTGCAACCAGCGAGGACGCACTCCCGCAAGATGATGTGGCCCCTGCTCCCGCCATATCTGCCCCTCCCACCTACAGTATTGATGTCATGGCCATCTGTATCATAAGCTCTAACCCCCTCCTTGACCCCTGAGTCCGCACCTCCCATGCCACGCCCCTTGGCTGGCCCAGATACCCTCCCCCGTGGGTGTTCCCCCAAACCCACGTAACCTACCCCCCTCCCAGAATCCCTTAAAATCCTATTAAAAAATTTCCCTAAAAAAACCCATAACCCTCTTTTTGCTGTATGCCATCTCTCCGGACTCCAAAGTCCGTCATCGAGATAGGCCCTCGATAAAGCAGAGGGCCAGACCTGCGAGAGGGGGGAATCTCACAGTTTGAGGAGTTCTCCCAACGAGTACATTTTGTAGATAGATAGTCCATAGCTGGTAGGCATGTCCTAGCTATCCAGGGTCCCGTGGAGAGAGTATCAATCAGAGGTACAAGTCATTTTAGTCCCACTGACCTCTCACATCAGCGGTAGAAAACTTAAGCCATTTTGAACTCGGATGTAAACATCGGTCACCCTCTCATGGTAACCAGATATAAGGGAGAAAAACAGCTGCTTTAGTCCGGTTCTTTCAATGTTGTACCTAGGCACAGATGGAATAGCCAATCCTTGAGTTCAGAGACATGGATAGTCTGTGGGAAATATGTAGTAGGCGAATCCAGGGAGACTCAGATAACATAAAAGTAGGGAAACTCTCATCCTGACATACAGGAAACGACAAACCTGGATAGCAAATGATAACAAAAGGCCGAATATCCGGCCACAAAAGGGGCACGGGAGATGAGAATACAGGAAGGGGGGGAGATGGAGTAAGGCAGTCATTTTGCAGAAGCAAAGCCCCCATGGTAGACACTACAATCCCCTTCCCATCTCCTTAGCCACCTTCAGGTCTTCCATGCATAAAGGTTTAACTCCCCCCCCCACACATAGAAAAAAGAGGGGGGAGGCCTCTGGGAGATGGTCCAGGGCTGGCCCAACAATGAATGGGTCAGCATCCCTCCGTCGCCCAGGAGTTTCCGCTGAAAATAGTCAGGCAGGTCCCTGCTCTCCCGCTTGTGGCCTCTTTGGTCTCCACCACTCCCACTACCGCTGCCGGTAACCGCCATTTTGGGCGCCGTCATCACTGCTGCCATCACCATCGGCCTCCTCCGTGCCGACTCCGCCCACCGCTGGCCTCCGCAGGCAACTCCTGCCATCGCCAGGGTTCAACGGAGTCTCGCCTAGGGTGCCAGATGGTCACCGCAGCCGCGCACCGCCATCCCTCCGGCAGCCTCCGACGGATGCAGGTCGGCTGTCACGGAGCTCCAGGCCTATCTCGCCATCTTACACCCCGCCAGCACCGCCCGTCTCACTTCAAGCTGTTCCGAAGAGCCAGCCATAAACTGCTCTCCCAAAAGGTCTTCTGGAGCCGAAAATGCTTCCAACGGATCGGTGAATCAGCCCTCTCACCACGTCATGGGCCATAGGTGGACAAATTGGCCCTAAGGACCCCCTAATCGCCAGGACATCATCCCCCGCATAAACTTCTTGTTTATGCACTGGTTATACAGGTAGCCCTTGACTTACAACAATTGAGCCCAAAATTTCCATTGCTAAGCAAGACAATTTTTAAGTAAATTGTGCTCCATTTTACAACTTTTTTGCCATGATTATTATATGACTAATTGAAGTTAAGTGAATCATGTGGTCGTTAAGCAAATCTAGCTTCCCCCATTGACTATGCTTGTTAGAAGCTCCCTAAGAATGTTGCAAATGATAGTCCCAGGACCTTGAGATACTGCAATTTTGTAAATACATGGTGGTTGCCAAGCAACCAGAATTTGATAACATGACCATGGGAATGCTGCAAGAGTCATAAATATGAAAAGTGTTCATGTCCCTTTTTTCAGTGCTGTTATAACTTTGAATGGTCACTAAATGAATGGCTGTAAGAGAACTATCTATATTGCCTATGGTTCTTGCTAGCTCAACACCCACCCTGCCATTTATATCCAGCTTTTCTTCCAATAAATGCAAGACCACAAACATGGTTATCCCCAATTTGATCTTCATAAAAACCTATCTATATCGGAGCAAAAGTAAATGTTATAGGCTAAGTTTTGTCTTTTTTCAATACTTCACCCATGCTTCTTCAACCTATTTTTCCAAGGGTGACTATAGTTCATAATTGGAAGGCATCTGGAGAAGGCCATTGCATCTCAATGGAAAATGCCTATGTGTTGTTATTTCAAGCTCTGGTCAGAATAGCTTCACTGAGAAACAGTGTAGTTTATTTGGACAAAAAGATAGCGGAGACCACACTTCATATACGGAATCATTAAGCATTCATGAAGAGATAAAAATATGTCTGAGCCTTTCTAAAGGCCCAGGGTATAATAGCCTTAAATAGAAACATTTATTTGTGGTGAGACCAGTAGATGAAGTACTTGGTAGGTCTGTTTTATGTTGGTCATATTTATTTAGAATTTCCTGTTGATTTCAGTGGAATTCACTGGAGGTTGCTGCTCTGCAGCTTAACAGTGTGCTTGTAAGTAAACTATGCTGTGTCCTTACTCATATAGGGATATGGATCTAGAATTTTTCCAGAGCAAAAATATGGAATGAAGTATTTTCTATACCCTGAGAGGATCAAAACTATGCAAGCAGAAAATATTATATTCTTTTACTTCATGAACCCTGTTGCAATTTATATTATTTCTTCTGTCTGGGAAAAAAAAGTGCTTTATGCCAGAAAAGCCATTTTTGAATCAGGATCATAATAAGCAGTGGTATTTAGCTTCATAATATTTTTATGAATAATAATGCATTGATGTTTTACTGTAGATGTTTTACTTTATATAGGCTTTTAATCAATATTTTTAAATGCAAAGTGCCAGAAGTCCATTGTGAATCTGGTGTATCAATCACTGCTCAGATTGCTGGTAAAAGAAGTCTTTTTGGATCATCTAATATGAAATTATCCTACTATCATTTTTTGAGATTGATGCATGAAAAGCTAGAAAATCTATGTCTTAATAATCAAGTTAATGTGGAAAACACAGTAGGATCATAACACAGTCAGATAACTGGTTCCTATAGTTTAGTGCTAGATTTATGTATATTGCTAGATTTCCAGATTTATAATGGGAATCTTTCTTGGAGTTTACTCTGAGTTTCCTGAAGTCATTTTTGAATGTGCTTTAACACTGAGAGATGGCTGTAGTCCTGGTTGAAAATAACTTGGAGGAAAATATCTTTGATTTCATCAAACACAGGTAACTTCCCCCCTTTCTAAGCTATAATATCAGCATACTGTTATTTAAGATTTATCTTTTTAAGTCTCCATCCAGCCCCCTCCTGCTGCAATTCCAAGTATGAAACTAGTATTTCCTATCCAGTTTAGACAAATCATCACTTGAAATAGTTAAAGGACTAGGAAAGATGAGTCGCAATGGAAAAGAATAAGAAAAAATAATATTTAGAATGGAAAAACCCAAATAATTAATTTTCAGAAAACTGAGCTTCTAATAATAAAAAAGGTGGTTTTTTTTAGTTCATTTGTTTGATGCAAATATCTTGCAAAATCTTATGACTGAATCTTTTCCTCTACTTCTAACATGTTTTTCATCTAAAACTAAGTATCATTTAGATTTATATCTGTTCTTTGGTGCTTTTTCCCCCTTTTATGTAGGTTTAAGAGAAGAGCCTAAATATAGTTAGCCAAACTGAATTAAAGTTTTGAAAATGATGCCTACTAGTTTAAATGCTCATGTTTTATGGAAAGCATCTATCTAGCTAGCTAACTTTCTGTGTCTCTATCTGCTTGCTGGGCCTTGATGAGCTTTGTTGTTTGGCTTTCCAGGCTATATGTGCATCCAGATTCTCCATTTACTGGGGAACAATTGCTGAAGCAGATGGTATCCTTTGAAAAAGTGAAACTCACAAACAATGAGCTGGATCAGCATGGTCATGTGAGTACCTGGTTCTGTGAGTGTTAGCCCTGGAGGCCATCTTTTTCTTTGGATCTTCAGGGCTGTCACACTTAGTGCTGTGGGAAACTGGGAGGGGTATTGCATGGAATTGTAGAGATATTTAGCCATAACAACATTCTTTTCTCTGGGAGTCAAGGACGTTCCGCCTGCACCTGGAGTGGCGTGACTAGGAGGCATCTCCAGTTGGGACAGTGGATTGATTGGACCATGTGATGGACATGTGGGTGCAGGGGAAGGGACTTGGACTTTCTTTTGGGTGGAATCTGAAAGCTTCTGGGTTTTTCCAGATGTGCCAATATGACATCTGTAATAAAGTGGAACTTTGAGAAACTTCTGGCCTTAGAGTCTTCTTTCATTGGGGGTGTTACTTGGAACCCTGACAGTGAGAAGGGAAAACAATGCTCCACCCTCAGGTTCTTTCTGCCATACCTGCTGGAAATGCCAAAAAACCCAATAATAATTGTTCCTATGATTATTAAGAAAACTTTAAAAACTGTGAAGTTTTATGGACTGAGAGGAGGAGATGGGGCATGTAACAGTATCTTATATCACAGAAGATATTTTGCATTTATTCTTCTGCTCTGAAAGGCCATTTTTAGACATCTGTAACAGCTAACTGTTAATTATCTAATAATTTCTGTCCTGAAAAATTTCCCCTATCTTCTTTTTGTTTGATATGTTTTGAAGAGCAATAAAACAAGTCTAAATGTTGGAATCTGCAATTATGCAAAACTTGAGAATGCAACCTTCATTTAGTCCACTCTCTTGGGTGACAGAAGCAGGAAAGTATTAGATGTCTAGAGATATTGTTACATAATAATATTACATAATAATATAATATCAGTTTAATGAAACTAAACCATAGTTGTCTTGATTCTGCCATATATTGAAGCAAGTTCCTCAGCATACCATATTTATGTTTATATTTATGTGACTCTTAGCCAAAAGCCTTTTGCATCCCTGATGTAAAATGTCAATCTCCATATTTAAATTTAGGATAAATATTGTATGTCTGGCTATATCAAGACTGTATGTGAAGAAATGTAAATTGCCTTGTTATTTATTTAAATGGGAATTTAAGTATAAATAATCTTACCCTTTGTTTTGAAGCTATCTGGCACCAGTACCTCTGAGACTTCCAAAACCCTCCTGGGAATCTGATTGAGTGACAAAAACTAAGGAGGAAAACCATGTTGACTTTTATCTGCCTCCATTTTAAAACATTTAGCATCCTTCCTCTTACTGAACCGCATGGAATGGAATTAATTTGTGGCAATTGGTATATAGTAGAAGTGAGCCTAGGACTAAGACCAGGACTCAAATGATCTATGGTTTCTTCTGATACTAGCCAATAATCTGGCATGTCTTTTTTGTCCTCTTCTGGTATAGCAGTTTTGATGGATAAGACAATATAATTTGCTGACTGAAAATGATTCTGATTGTGTTTTCCCTCCTTTTATCCTCACTAGATAATACTGAATTCAATGCACAAATATCAACCTAGAGTGCATATCATCAAAAAGAAGGATCACACAGCCTCCTTGCTTAACTTGAAATCTGAAGAATTCAGGACATTTATATTTCCAGAGACAGTGTTTACAGCTGTCACTGCCTACCAAAACCAACTGGTGAGTGTTTTCACCCAATTCACTAACTATTGTCAATGTTATTCTTTTGTAAATTCTATCGAAAGAGGGGTTGAATGATACAAACATTCTCAAAATGGGATAGAAAGGACAAAATGATCTATTTTCCTTTAATTACATATAAGCAGAACATCTGAGGGGGATTTAATTTAATTTTTTAAAAGCAGCGTAATTTAAGAGTATTTCTAGCTTCGCTCCTTCTCTTCTTGGTCCTACATGTTATACTTGACAAAAAGAACACATAAAAATACTTGGCCA
Source organism: Pantherophis guttatus (assembly GCF_059756535.1). NCBI lineage: Eukaryota > Metazoa > Chordata > Lepidosauria > Squamata > Colubridae > Pantherophis > Pantherophis guttatus. The sequence goes on from NC_142066.1 coordinate 82,493,435, forward strand.
GTGCAGAGTTTCAGTTCTGAGGATCAGAACTGACAGTATTAATGTTTTTCAAAAAATTATTATTGGCAAGGCCTTACCTCAGAATATGTTACTTTTCAATCAGAACACATATCAATTTCTTATATAAAAAAATATTCCCCCTCTCCTCTATATTTTCAGTAATATTTGGGCACAGATCTTTGCCTAGACAACTGATACAGATCTCTTATACAAATTTGAGGCATGTATCAGATTTGGGTATTTAGGTGTTTTTTTCTTCAGAATTAAAATTGAGATCCTTTTTCAGTCTGCTATTGCAGTTAACTAACATAAGGTGATTGTGGATGTCAACACAAAACATTGATCATAACAAAGCCAGTGGAGAAACACAACGTAGGCTCATCCTCAGAAGGTTATATGTTTCAGTCCTCAGAGTTCCTAACGATTTTGTTCTGAAGTATGTATGCACACACATGTAGTTAGCTCATGCTAACTACAATATTTCTGCCAATTCTAGGATTTCTGCTGTAATATTCCTGGATTCCTTTTGAATTATTCTTTTCCAGTCAGGAGATGTATCTGATTGCTCAATTAATTGGACAAAAACTGATAACTAGGAATAACTTGATTAGGAAAATTGCAGGAACAGGCTGAGGGAACACAAGCCAAAACATTATGTATAGTGGTACAATCATTAGTATGCTCTATTGCTGAATACTGTGCAACTGTGTATGGAAGAAGTTGTCATACAGTTTGATGTATGTTCATTTTAAGGACACAATGAGAATAATATCTGGAACCCTTAAATCCACATTGCTCTCATGGCTGCATGGTCTTTCTAACATTGCCCCCTCCTGATTTCAGATGACAAACAATAGATAGTTTGATAGTGGAATAAGTTAAACATCACATCAGCTCTAAAAAAATCTTCTAATATATAAAATATTAGACCATCTCTCACCAGGCTTAAATCTGGGAAACCAATTTTGAATAACATATCACAGTCTTACAATCCAGATGATGAATAGCAGTTAAGATGGGTGACTTTTAATAACCACAATCAAACAGATCATACAGTACATATCCAATAAAAATGACTTCCAGGAATGCAGTTGTCCTGAAAAATGTGGAGCTACCTGAATAGAATCAAGACAGGCCATGCCAGAACTAGGGCAAAGCTCTTTAAATGAGGAATGGCCAAGAGCCCGTAATGTGACTGTGATGCACCAGAAAAAATGATAAAATATATAGCTCAAGAATGTCTCCTCAGGAAATTTCAAGGCACCTGAGATGATCTCACTGCAGCCACACCAGAAGCGGTTAAGTTAGATAGTTAGCTTCCTTAGATATTGAATCATAAAATGTATCCCATATCAATTCTATGGTTCCATATTATAATGAATTTATCTTAATTTAATATATTATCTGCTATACTTTATTGTCCACATATTACATACACACAAACAAACATAATATGTTTGCTGATGCTTTATTTAAACTACATTATTATATCAGTGATTGTATGACCTCTGCAGATGCCATTTGTTAAATAAAATAAATGAGACATATCAGATTAGTAACTCCTATAGGAACACACTGCTGTAAATAAAGTCTTCTAAAGAAAGTTTTAACATGCATTAACAGAGAGATGGAAATTTGTAGTGCTCTTAATTTTGTTATAATGCAATTCTTACCAAAACTTACCTTGGCTCACAAGTTGCTATACATTAGTTAGAACTAATTTTTTTTAAGGTACTAGATTGAAGAATGTGCCTCTAATTGCAATCTGAAATCTGCATTTTTTAAATATATCAGTTCCTCAGAGAAGCACATTTCCTCAATGGGATCTTGGGTCTGCAATCCTCAGGACTCTTAAGTAGCTGGTAGGGAAATTGAAAAGTTACAGTCCTTACACATTTAGACATTGCCCAGTTGTTGATGGATACTACAGAACACAATGTTGAAATACATGTAACACAGGGGTGAAATGCTACCAGTTTGGACTAGTTCGGGAGAACCAGTAGCAATGATTGCCATCAGTTCACCAAACCAGTAGCAATAATGCCTGGTTGCCTCTCCCCCGCCTGTCTGGTTGCCCGGTTGCCCGCTCACCGCTTCTGGCTCACTCTTGGTGCTTCCGAATCGCTCGAGTGCTTTCAGCTGGCTCTGGGTGCTTCTGGCCCACCCTATATAAGAAGACTCGGCTGCGACAGCGCTTGCCAACGGTGAAGAAGCGAAGCGAGAGACACAGAAGCCGCCAGTGGCTGGTCAGGTGGCAGGCCCCCTGTGAGGGGAGAGGACCAGGCCCAGCCACGCCACCACAAAGCCCGTGGCGCTTTCCCTTCGGCCTGGGTGGCAGCGCTTACCCGGGCAGGACAGTACGGGTAGCCCTTCATTTTGGCGAAGACTATGTCGCTGCACTTGTAGTCGCACAGCCAGCCGGAACGAGACATGGTGCCAGCGGAGAGGCCCCCCCGCTGAGGCTGCCCTGGCTGACCAATTGCCGCACCTCCCCAGCAACAGGCGCACCGGGGCCCGCCACCTCCGTGCACTTGGAGCTTGGCTTCTCCTGCCCTGAAATGAAAGCGAACAGCAGCGGAAGGAGGGAGGGCCCTTCTAAGCGCAGTGCATGGAGGTGGCAGGCAAGGCTGGGGAGGCACAGTGATTGCTCAGCCAGGGCAGCCTTGCTGTTTGCTTTCTTCCTTCTCCTGCCACGAAACAAAAGCAAATGGTGGTGGTGGTACTTTAGGAGGACACCGCATGTGCAGCACTATCCAGGACATCAGCTTCCCTCCTGGAGCACCACTGCAGCAGTGCTGCCCCTCTCAGCGCCTCTCAGCACTGGCTCCGTTGGAATGATGGGCATGCTGAATATGCCAGTGAAGGATTTAGACGGTAAGGCCGATGCTGATGGGGGGGGAGAGGGAGACCCACTGTGCTTGGCTCCTCGGAGGGACATGGTGAGGCTCATTCACCTTTTGGGTCTGGCGCGCTTGGCTTTCACGCACCCTTTGGGCGACTGCCACCCACTTACTTTCCCTACTGCCTGCATCCAGCCCATGATGGACCGGGCTGCCTGCCCTCCCAGAGCACTTTCTTCCTTCTCCCGCAGCAGCCGCTGGAGCCGAGACTGCTGCTCTGCTGGGATGTGCATGGGCAGCCCCGGAAAGGCGAGCAGATGTAAGGCCGATGCTGGTGGCCAGGAAGGGAGACCCGTTGTGCTTGGCCAAAGAGCTGCCCTGGGAGAACATGGCGAGGCTTGCTTGCCTTTTGGACCTGGTGCACTTGGCTTCCATGGGACCTTTGGGCGACTGCCACCCGCTTGCCTTCCCCTCCGCCTCGGGTCCCACTGCCTGCATCCAGCCAATGACGGGGGACGCACTCGGTGTACCCCACCTCACTACTCCCCCCTGACTCCACCCCCCAGCCATGCAACCAGCGCACAGCTCCAGCTGCACCTCGTCCGAGCTAGCAAACCTTAATTAATCCTGTACTGCCTGGGCTATCGAGCCCTGATTATTCCTGGGCAAGCTCTGAGTAATCCTGGGCAGCCTGGGTGGTGATGTTGCTCCCATCAGGCTTTATTATTTCAACTTGTAATTTGTAGCCTAATTATAAAGATTAGAGATTAAAGGTGCATTTTCTAAGATGATGCTTGAGTTATTGTTTCTTTAAAAAAAAACATAAGTGTTATAAAAAATTCACAGATTTTAAATAAAGGTATTGCCTAAATAATAGGAAGCTCCATTTTAGTCTAACTCAGGGCAGATGGAAATCCATGTTTCTTCAACTGTCACTGCACTCAAAATCTCAGCAGCCTGGGAAATGCAAGGATGAGAGGCACTGAAATTCAGCAAAGTCTGGACTTGCCTCCTGGTCGATATACAAATACGGCTTCATTACACATATATACTCAGGAGTAAGTTGCCCCATATTTAACTTGGAGCAAGCTCTGCTTGATACCATAGTTGTTACTCTTGAGTAAATATGCACTTTATGCTCTGTCTTATGTCACAAGGCTACACCATTATACAAGTGTTTAAGCTCAGGTATTTAGCTAGGTTAAGATTAAGATGTTTTCATATTTGAGGCCAAGCAAAATCTTTTGCCTCCAGTTTAGCTATCCAAAGCCAGTCATATCTTTTTAATACCACAGAAAAAAGAAACAGTAACATCCATTTATTCTTCCTCCTAGGAAACACACAATGATAATGCATTAAATACTGAAAAAAAATGTTCTTTCCTGATGTACACTGTCCTTTCCTAATAAAAGTTTACAATGGAACTTTTTGACAAACTGCTGTCCTTTAGATGTGATGGGAGTATAAGTCCCAGAAGTCTACCAGTCATGCTATGGCTTGAAATTCTGGGAATTATAATATTAATATGCCTGAAAAGTGGGAGAATGAGAAAGGTAGTCCTGAACATCTGCACACTATTGATAGCATTTTGGAGTCTAATTCAGTCCTGAAGTCTGTCTGTCTGTTTATTTACTCAAATTTATATGGTCTTTCACCTCACTGAAGATGACTCTGGGCAGCGTAAATTAATCCAGTTTTCACATCTGGATTATCTGGATGGACTAGGTTAAATATATATTTTAATGAATATTATGTTATGCACACACACACATACACACACTTCAGTTAAAAACAATCTAGTCAGCCACTGCTGGTGCATGTACAGGTTCTGTAGAACACTAGGCATGTATATTAATATAGCAGTTTTTAGAAGTGTTATTTTGATTCTGAAGCACATAACATAAATACTGTTGAATTTCTCAATGGAAATTGGGAAAATACTGGAGATTGATTCTGTTATAGTATCTATGACTAATGAAGATGGAACCTCTCTTATTTTTTACCATTTCTTTCAGTGCTGATTTTAAAGGGATGATTACATTTCTTCAGGTTATTAGATAAGAGCTAAATACATTACACTTTCAACAAACTATCTCACATTTAAGATTTAAAGGCCAGACATTTGTTTAAACAGTCAAGCCACTCTACAGTAAGAGTTGAATTGTAGGTCAAATTTCATTTTGACAAGCTCTCTTGGAAATGCATTCTTCATTCATATAAGAACTGATTTTTTCTCTTTTTCTTTTAAGTGTGGCTTCATAAAAATGTATGTGTATTATAGAATAGTATGAGCTGGAAGAGACCTTGGAGGTCTTCTAGTCAATCCCCTGCTCAAGCAGAACCTATACTATTTTAGATAACTGACTCTTCTTAAAAACATCCAGTGATAGAATACCCATGATTTCTACAGGCAAGCTGTTCCACTGGTTAATTGTCCTCACTATTAGGAAGTTTCTCCTTAATTCCAGGTTGTTTCTCTCTTTGATTAGTTTCCAACCATTGCTTCTGGTCCTGCCCTCTGGTGCTTTGGACAATAACTTGTCCAAAACCAAAACCTCTTCTTTGTGGCAGCCTGTTAAATACTGGAATACTGCTATCATGTCACCCCTAATTCTTCTTTGCTTTAGACTAGCCAAACCCAAATCCTGCAAACATTCTTAGTACATTTTAGTCTCCAGGCCTTTGATCATCTTAGTTGCTCTTCTCTGAACTTTTTCCAAAGTCTCAACATCTTTTTTGTAGTATGGTGACCAAAATTGGTTGCAGTATTTCAGGTGTGGTCTTACCAGAGTTTTATAAAGTGGTACTAATATTTCATGTGATCTTGATTCTATGTCTCTGTTTATACAATCCAGCATTGTATTAGCTTTTTTGGCTGCTGCTGCACACTACTGGCTCATATTCAAGTGATCACCCACTAGGACTCCAAGGTCCCTCTTATTGTTTTTGAGCCAGGTCTCGCCTAATCTGTACTTATACCTTTGATTTTTTTCTGCCTAAATGTAAAACTTTGCTTTTCTCCACATTAAAATTCATTTTGTTGGATAGGGCCCATTGTTCAAATTTGTCAAGATCTTTTTTGATTCTAAGCTTGTCTTCTGGGGTGGTGACAATTCCTGCCAGTAATCTTTTATCTAACAGCATTAACCAAACTGCTTCCTTTTCTAAAGACAAATTGAATTTTACTATAAGATAAAACTGTTAATTTTCCCCAGTAAGTGAATAGGAATCTATATTCAGCAATAGCTTATTTATCATCTCTTTTATAGAAAAGTCTTAATTTATATAGCAGTTGTCAAATAATAAATAACAAACTAGCCTCTCCTGTTCAACATTTATGTGAAGCCGTTGGGGTAGATCATCCGTGGTTTTGGGGTGCAATGTCATCTGTATGCTGATGACACTCAGCTGTACATCTCCATCACAAACCACCCCAATGATGCCCTTGAAGTGATGTCCCAGTGCCTTGAGGCCGTATGGGTCTGGATGGGGAGAAACAGGCTTCAACTCAACCCTTCCAAGACTGAGTGGCTGTGGCTGCCGGCGTCCCGGTACAGCCAGTTAGTCCCATCACTAACTATTGGGGACGAGTCATTGACCCCCACAGAGAAAGCTCGCAATTTAGGCATCCTCCTGGATGCACAACTGTCTTTAGAAGATCATATAACAGCCGTGGCCAGAGGAGCTTTCTATCAGGTTCGCCTGATTCGCCAATTGCGTCCCTTTCTAGACCGGGACTCATTACGCACAGTCACTCAAGCCCTCGTCATTTCCTGACTTGACTACTGCAATGCTCTCTACATGGGGCTCCCCTTGAAGTGCACCCAGAAGCTCCAACTGGTCCAGAATGCGGCCGCGCGAGTAATTATAGGAGCAACATGGCGCTCACATGTAACACCTCTTCTACGTGAGGTGCACTGGCTTCCGGTGGCCTTCTGAGTGCACTTCAAGGTGTTGGTTCTTACCTTTAAAGTGCTCCATGGCTTAGGACCTGAGTACTTACGAGACCACCTGCTGCAACCGATAACCTCCCACCAACCAATACGCTCTCACAGAGTAGGCCTACTCATAGTACCATTATTAAAACAATGTCGTCTAGTAGTTCCAAGGGAGAGAGCCTTCTCTGTGGGGGCAGAGTAGGTGCCCCCTACTCTTTGGAACAAAATACCTCCTGGAATACGAATAATCCCAGATCTTCGCACTTTCTGACATGCCCTGAAGACCTTTCTGTTTCAACAAGCAGGGCTAGCATAAACATCTAAATTCTATGCCAAGGTCTTAGCAGATACACCAAGTTGACAAGGGCGGTATAGAAATTCAATAAATAAATAAATAAATAAATAAATACTGATCATGCAATACCATTTTTTATATTATCCCCACCTCTGTGTGGTTTTTTGAACATACAGCATGGCCAATTATTTGCATTTATATGACCAGATACTATGGAAAATTACCTCTTTATCCCCAAGGAGCTGAGAAATTATTTCTTGGTATAGTGGCCTTAAAGTACATTATATTCCAGGTAATTCCATTCTGTTTTCATTTAATAATTTTTTCAATTCACCATTTTGTTGACATTCTCTACATGAAAGAGTACAGTTGGTCAGATCAATTAACCTGATCTGTTTTTTAGCACATTTTGGCATTGAATAACTGTTCTGAATTTCAGTTATATTACACTGATTTATAGTGGTCCAAAAATATTCTAAGCTTTTTCACAATTCCTTACTGAAATTTGGGGAGGGCTAAATTTATGAAACTTTTAGGTTTCTGTAAAATAGCTTGAATGTTTTTCCTAAACAAAGGCTGCTTTTTATGTTTACTTTCAGTAAAAGTAATTTGGATAGTTTAAGCACATGTAACATTTCACTAAAATACTTTTCATAATGCTAGTACATTCTTTAAAATAATTTAAAGGAAAATCTTTCAAACATATGCAAAGATAGCACAGTGTTTTAGGAATTGTATTTAGTTTTAATAATAACAGAGAGGAGTTGCATTCATGGAAGAACCAGAGCATATATTTCAGTTAATTGTCAACTATGCACAGCCCCTTATATTTGGAATGCATCTTTTTTTTCATTTGTCAAGAATGTATTAGGTAATAGTTATAAACATAGATTGGATACATAAAATAAATTCAAATAGAGGAAACATCAGGACAGGGATGGTAGGCACGCTGGTGCTCTTATGCACGCCCCTTACAGACCTCTTAGGAATGGGGTGAGGTCAACCGTAAACAGTCTTAAGTTAAATTTTTGGGGGTTTGGGGATGAAACCACAGAGTCAGGTAGTGCATTCCAGGCAATATCTATAATATTTGTTTCAAAATGTGCTTTAAAAACTGCATTTATTGTATATGCTACTATATATTACCCTATTCCATAAGATTCCAAGAGATTCACAATCATAAAAACTGATAAAAACAAGTAAAACAGAACAAAACTACAAAACAATTCAATCCCGATTCCTGGAAAAACAACTAAAATCAAAAGAACTTCAGCAGAAATAATCAACTTCTAATCAACATCCTTGGCAACAACCTGCTATTTTCCAAAGACTTAAAGAACAAAGAAGTTTGTAGTGTCTTCCTGAATAGTTTAGAAATAGACTCACTGAAATATAGATTGCTTTAATCAGGATGAATAATCTTAATTGTTTCAAGGGATTAACTCTATGCAAGATTAAATAAGAATAAACTGTTTCTCTAGCAACTATTCTAGCTACAAGATGGTGAATGAAATGAGCAAGTTTCCTTATAATTCCAGCATGAAGACATAATTTGTTAATCAATTTCTGTGATGAAACATGCCACAATTCAATCAGAGATGGGTTTCTTTAAGTAACATTGCTATATGCTGTAAGATTTTGTCATCTCTTTCTGTTTTTAGATAACCAAGCTGAAAATTGACAGCAACCCTTTTGCTAAAGGATTCAGGGATTCTTCCAGACTCACAGATATTGAGAGGTAATGAGGATCTGTTGTATATATGGATAGATTCTAAAGAGAATTCTAAATTGTCCCCATGTATCATTTCTGGCCTTGGCTATAAATATAAATCTTCCAAGTTTTCTCAGGAAACATTTTCAAAGAAATGACATAATGAATGTGCTCAATAAGTTGTGATAGAAAATTGCTTCTAAGCAGCATAGACAGTATGTGTTCTCTGTAAAGGGATTCTCCATGGTTATATCAAAGCAATAAGAATGTGTTCACTGATGCATCTTACTTATTTTTATGTAATTTGTTTATCTGTATGTGTGAATAAAGGACAAGTGAGGGCAAGCTAATCAACATATTTTAGGTGACATGACTGCCAATTTGTGGTACTATGTAAGATTGCTTGGCTTTGATTCAAATGTTTGATGTCATTGAGAAAACAGTTTTCCTGACTGAGGTAGGAAGTCAACAAGTCAGTTTGCTATTTTATGTCTTCTAGCCACTTCAAGAGCTGGAAGAGGTTCCTATCTTCCACTCATGTATTGTACTCATGTAAAAACTTTTTTGGGTAACAAACTAGAAGCATTGGAAGAAGATGCTTTATATGCATAGCACTTACCCCAAAATATTAAGCTACTGAACTTCCAGAAGTTGTCTTGAAGAAAATATAGTAGTTTTCTTTAAGAATAAAAGGGGTGAATTCATGCAGCAGCTTTGAATATGTGTTTAGATAAACTTTAAAAATATTGTTGAATCTTTCTGCAGCATGCACATTCATAAAAAGTTCATAATTCTTGATGTCTTAATTGATTCCAGAATTAGCTAAAAAGCAGTGGTTGTCCTTTTTATTGTATAGATTTTAGACTAAAACATGACAAATCCAAATCTTATAAGGTAATATTCTCAGTTGCATCCAAAGGTATTAGAGAATCGTATAGGAACATTCTATAAAATCTATATTTAAAATATAATCTTTTTATTAACCACATTTTTGGATCATCAGATAGTAGTTTCAGATTGTTTCAAACACTTGTTACTGCTTTACAGAAATAGAACAGCCAAGATCCTTATTTCAGTAACTACACAAATAGAACTGATTTCACCTACCTCCTTTACCTTCTAATGATAAACTACTAACTTAGAAGCCTTTGCAAACTTTTCCAAAATCTTCAATGAGTATATAATTTTAGAGGCAGCAGTAGCATAAGAATTTTTTTAAATGCAGACCACAAATAAATAAATTCCCAGTAACTACTTTGAAATAAATCTAACATAGTTTATTTAATTTATTTGCAGTCCAAGTCACAGAATTAAAAATACTGCTTGCCATTAATACCCGTACAGTAGATAAGTAAAAGGAAGAAACCTTATAAAGTTAAATTTTCACTGAAAGTATCAAATTCTATAAGCTAAAGCTATAAATAAAAAATGCTATTGGCTTCAAAATACCTAGGTATTGATTATTTAATACTTCAATCTCCCTGTTATGAGTGGAGTTCATCATACTTAATTTTAAAATTCAGCTAAAGTAGATTTTACTGAAAAATGATCCATAAAATTAACTATTAGGGCACAGTAGGAAAGGTCTTTTCTATGCATATATTATATGCAGTAAAAGCAATGGATTACAACTTCAATACATTCTTTGAATGATGGACCTTGAGGACAACTTGCAGAGTTAATATGGTCTCAAATGCTATTTTTGGAAACAAGCAATATTATCAATTTCATTTATATGATTTGGCAAGGATTGTTAGTAGATTGATTTTTCACTTTTCACCTTGAAAAGTAGATGTTTATGTTACCTTTGTAATTTTTAAAAAAACTCATGAATAGGTTTCCTAAGGCAAACACCTTTTTATATTATCATTTTGGGGCGACATTAGCTTGTTTTCTTTGCTATGCAAAACATTCTGCAGAACTCTCATTCATCATGTGTACTAAGACTTTGGGTTGACATAAATTGTGTGAACGTGGGACAAAGCTTCGTATTTCATTTCCAGATATTTAAGTCTGCTTTTCCCCCCCTAACTAGCCTTTAGGGAGGGAAGCAAATCAGATCAATTGATCTTTAGAGACCCAAAGAAATTAAATTAGGCTGGAGTCGGTTACTGCACTAAACCATCTAGTAATTGGATTGCTCCTTGTAACTGATTGAAAACAGCTTCCATCTGCAGCAATATAGGCTGGACTTCCTTACAACAAATCTGAGAAAAAAACACATCTTTTTATGACATGATGACAGACATTGTACTTTTCCAGCTTAATTGAATATGGTTTTATAAATACATGACTTTAACAATTTCAACTGTCTCGTTTCAAATGTACAGTCTCATTAAGAACTTAATTTAAAGTAAGGCTCCACTTTGGAATTTTTGAGCCATATTGTCAATATCAGAGCTTAATTATGGACTGCTTCAAATAATGATAAAAAAAGAAAGTGCTCTTCAATATCCCCAGAAACCTTCCTCTTTATTACTTAATATGATATATTTAACAGATTAAGATAAGCTCCTATAGGATTGGTAACAAAGGGGATCTGCTCACAATATACAATATAGAATTTTTGTTTTAATTGGAAAGTCAGATAAAATACAGATTTCTATTCAGTGCTAGGTAGCATTTTGCCTAGTTCAGGTGGTTCTTGTCTCAGTGGGCTTTCAGCAGAACTACTTCATGAGAATGCTTAAAAAGTACTTGATAATAACTGCAAACTTTATTTAAAGAAATTATTTAATTTATGAATTTGATCCAAAATAAAAACTCACAATAGTAAATAACAAGCAAAGCAAAGAAACAAAGGGCGAGAAACATTATTTATTACTTCTATTTTTTATAACTTCTGTAATACTATATATTCCATTCTCAGTAAACATAATATATATTTTCAGGATTCTGTTTTCAATGGATTTGATAGTAAATAAACATCATATTATTCACAATATAAATTCAACCAAGTTTCTTTAGCTTGAAACAACAGCCTTCTCCTCCTTATTCTTTTATTTAATCCATGATCTGCACCCAAAGTTCCAGGGGTGAAATGCTCCCGGTTCGAATCGGATAGCCTGATTTGGTAGCGATGGCAGTGGGTGGTTTGGAGAATCGGTAGCAAACATCCCTGCCCCCCCCATGCCCAGCTGAGCCGCACAATCATCAGACGCTTTTTTTTTTAAAAAAAGCATTTTTCTATAACCTCTTCGGCCGAAAAAATGCTTTTAAAAGTAAAAAAAAAAAGCCTCTGATGATCCCGCGGCTCAGCTGAGGTCATCAGAGGCTTTTAAAAACATTGTTTCTACAACCTCTTCAGCTGAAGAGGTTGTAGAAAAAAATGCTTTTAAAAGGCTCCGACGATCCTAGCTGAATTGCCTGATCGTCAGAGGCTTTTAAAGGCATTTTTTTTACAACCTCTTCAGCCAAAGAGGTTGTAGAAAAAATGCTTTTAAAAGGCTCTGACGATCCCAACTGAGTTGCCTGATCGTCAGAGGCTTTTAAAAGCATTTTTTATAACCTCTTCCACTGAAGAGGTTGTAGAAAAAATGGTTTTAAAACTTTTTTTAAAAAAAAGTTGGCCACGCCCACCCAGTCACATTACCACCATCACCCCACCAAGCTATGCCCACAGAACCGGTAGTAACAAATTTTACATTTCACCACTACAAAATTCCATAGTCAGAATAAATGATAAAGGATAAAGGATATTATAGGATGGCCTGGTTTTACTCCTGTATAGGGATAAGAATTCAAATTATTTATCCTCATAATCATAGATACATTAAAAATTGGATTAAATTGATATGCCTTTAACACATCTTTCAGATAGAGTTTACCAAATAGAACGATTTATAGATATTTAAACTAAAGAGACATAGTTGAAATATAAAGGAGAATATTTGTAGCTCAGGACCCTCATAGTTGAAATAGTTTTTCAAGTTGGAGAATTATGTTCAAAATATTCAAATTAGTGTGAAAATACATATAGCAGGTAGAAAAACTTTTGGTCAGTACGTCTATGGAAATTCTCAGTCATCCAGGCCATGTTTATCCCAAAGTTGCTTTTCAAAAGCATCTTTGAAGTCAGAATTGAAGAAGCTTTTTTGATGAGAAGCAAAATGTTTTCAAGGAAAAAACAAAGTCCAGATGCCTTTTGAAAAGCAGCATTTGTTCAGTATAATAATTTTCTATATTTATTTATCTTACACTGATAATCAGAACTGAGTTAAAGAGGTCCATTAGGCTAGGAATGGACCAGTTTGATTCACCAATTCATGATTTTCAGAATAAAGATGTTCTTGTCTTGACAAAATTATCTTTTGTCACTTTATTATTGCTAATCTGAAATAAAGATGTTAATTTCTGATTTTCCATATCTGTGATTATAAAATTAAGTTCCAATTAATTTTTTTTGCTGCAATGATACCTGGAAAGCTCAGAGCAGCTTTATAAACTGCACCCATTTCTAGTCTGGCCCCGAAACTCATATCAAAAGAAAGAAAAAAATAACTCGGTTTCTTCTTCCAAGCCAAACCCAGCCAAGGAATCATGTGAAAGCTGGCAGGGAGTGAAATCAGAATTAGGTACACATTGTATCTTTATTCTGAAGATTAATGATTTTCTGAGGTTGAAGTAGTATTGTATAATCATTAATGATGAGAATGACTCAGTATGCATCCTCTTTGAAGAATGTGCCATTGACATATTTTAGGGCATAGAATTATAACAGCAGACATATTTACATTATTGTGATTTATACTTTTTCTGTATTTATTTATAAAAAATACCATTGTAGTAGTGCCTGTTACAGCAGGATTGTGTAATTTAAGTCCTATATAGGGATTTGGTTTCCATTTGCAAATAATTGATATTAAAGTTGGGCATTGAGATACTGTATTTAAATATATTATTTAAAGAGTATATTTAAAACAAAGTGTTTATATTTCTACAAGTATATAATGTATATTAATTCATTATGCATGTATATTCATGTTTTTATCCTACTGTCCCAAAGCTTATTCATTGCTCATACCATCTTACTCAAGGAGGTGGGTTATAAATTGTTGATAAAATACTTGATATAATTCTATGATAGCTTGGTATTTGACTTAGTGACAGGGTACTGTTCATATGACATGTGTAACTATGTGATGCAAAGTTTTAGCAGCAGCAGTTGTCAATATCCATGGTTAGTATTAACATTTGTCCAGTGCTTCATGGGTTGGAAGAAGATATGAATCAAATTCAATTGCTTAGTTGGTGAAAAATATAATAATTATGTTGAGAATGATGCATGAAAGCAGCCAATGTATCTAAAGTGAGGACTGTAAACTGCTAAAATTCATGAACTGTAAATTCTTGGTCAACGTAAGTTTAATAATTCATTTTCTAAAGCTGCTTCTTCTCTTGTTCCTTTTACTTGTCTCCTTTTACTAGACACAATAGAAACAATAATTCATACCCATGATGTAACCAATGCAGTTTTTCTTTTTTTTCTTTCTACAATAAGATCTTCTGGAGATAACTCCAATACAGCCACTGTCTTTAATCACTTAAAAAGGCAATAATTCAATTATAGTATCCTCTGAATAGCAACTGCCATTGCCTTTGTGTTCAGTTCCAGTCCCTGCAAATAAATTACTTCAATAAGATTCTCCCTCCATTCTTTACTCACATTTTTTCTACAGAGGCTGCACATAAAATATTAGCAATATTGCAAGGACAAAACAATTTTGTGCTTTAATTAGGAACAGAGGGGGGGTATCATTGTAATGATATATTGTACTTCTTTTTTTATGCTGAACATAATACTGAATACACTATTTTTGTGCCATACTGAGTTATCAATGGGAATGAGCATTTGAGATATCTGCTGAACATCAGGTTTAAATAGCATTGGTTATTTGGATTATCTAGGATGGCACAAATAGATCATATATCTATCTATCTATCTATCTATCTATCTATCTATCTATCTATCTATCTATAATATTTATATATATTTATTTATTTGTCATGAACGTATTAGGTAATAAGTATAAACATGGATTGGATACAAAAAATAGATATAAATAGAGGAAACTATTTCATTAATTGTGCATCAGCTCAGTTTATCTTTGGGGAATCTTGCTAGCTAAAGTAGTTTTGTTCATAAACAGATCAATTCTCTAAATAATGAGTTGCTTCTTCTTCCTGCTTCTTAAAACTTGTCATTATAAGTACCGTTTTTCCTCCCAGCCTTAAGAGGAGACTCATCCTGTTGGATTTATTTCCTTGACTCTCAGTTATTAATAGTTTCAGAAATACTTTTGACCATTAGAACCTGTTTAGTAACACTAATTATCTGGTGAACGAAAAGTCACCTTAAGCAGTATATTTACATTATATTGAACTTACCTGAAATCAAGGAACATTTAAATTATGAGAGTTTAACATTACAGGAAGTGTAGAATTTATAGCAATTTGACCTAGGATTGAAAAATTTTCAGCTAGTTTTCTGTCTTTGCTGCTATCTAGTGGTTATTCCAATTTTTGCATGCCTATTCTGGTAGCTTTGTTACTGTCCTCGAAATCCAGATAAGTGCTAGTTTTGGTTATTTAGAATTAAATTTATTTTTTTAATGTATTTATAATTTATGTTTAGTCTTTTGAATGACTAAAGGCATCAGAATGCAGACTATAAAGGGGTGAAAGCCTTTCCTGCAAACTTTGTTTTTTCAAGGTACTGACTATTGAAGCCAATCCTTGAAGAAAGGGATTCTTGAAGGAATTCAAAATTAATTTGTTTCCCATGGCATTTATTTTCCTTTGAGTTGTCTTTTTATAAAATTGTTGAAGACCTGGGCTCCACATTTCATATTTTAGAGGCTTGAGGTTGAAATGTTTGTTATTGCTACTCAGGTTTATATGAAAATAATCAGATTTTAAATAAATGTACTTCCAAATAATAGGAAGCACCACTTTAGTCTAATTCAAGATGGACAGAAATCTGTGATCTTTTAGCTGTTGCACCTCAAATCTCAGCAGCCTGCAAATGCAAGGATGAGAGGCACTACAGCAGGGGTGAAATCTACTTACCTTCCCTACCGGTTCGGAAGTGCATGCACCACACATGCACATGCAGACCCTCTGTGCATGCGCAAACCTTTCTGTGCATCCACAGAGGATAAAAAACAGGTTACTTTCTAGTTAAAACCAGGAAGTAACAACGACTGGATGGGTGGGCGGAGCCTTGCACTACCATCACTACCGGTTCTCCGAACCATCTGCTGCCATTGCTACTGGTTCGGCTGAACCGGTAGCATTTCACCCCTGCACTACAGCAAAAACTCACTTCATGATTGATGTACAAATAGGGCTTCTTTAGGCATATTTATTCAGAAGTTAATTCTCCCATATTTATCAGGACTAAGTTCTTCCTCATATAATTCTTACTCTTAAGTAAATATGCATCTCAAGGCCTGCCTTATGCCACAAGGCTGCAGCATTATGCAGGCATTTGAGTTCAGCAGTACCTAGTTACAACTAAATTATGAGAGTTTTCATATCTAAGGCAAAGCAAAATACAATACTTTCAGGTCTAATTCAATTTGCAGTTATCCAAGTCCAATAAAACAGTGGTACCAAGTACCAAAAACACATGTAATTATGAGCATGTTTATATATATCACATAAGCATATATTATTATATATGCTTATGTAATAGCCCCCTGCTCTATAAACTGCTGTGATCATCTTGAGGTTTCCAGGAACAAATTCAAAGTGCTGCTTAGCACTTATAAAGCCCTAGAGGCCATATAGTCTAGTTGCATCTGTAATTGTCCACTTCCATTGGTTTTTGTCCAGCTTATACAATCTGACAAAATTGCTATACTGTGGATCTCATCAATTAAATAGGTCACCTACTAAGGTCTTGGAAGTATGCCTTCTCTACGGCAGCACTGTAGAACATCATCTCTGTGGAGATTTGAACTGTTCTAACTCTGCCTGCCACCAAAAACATGGTGTTCCTCCCAGATGCTGCGCCAAGATAATTACTGGGCCTTTTAAATTAGACATAGGATTGGAAAGATGGTTTTTGTTGTTCCTCTAGGTCAGTATGGTCTTTTTAGATGTATATCTGTCTCACTGTAGGCCACCCATATTTATTTTGGAGTCAGTAATTCCTAGAAATGTCTTTTATAAATCAATTAAACAGTAAAATCCCTTTACTATTCCTCCTCATAGAAAGTTGATACTAATAATGTATTAGATAACTAACATTTTGCTGCCATTCCCTGATGAAAGTTTAGATGTAAACTTTTCAAAGTATTTGATGATGTAAATCTTCATATTGTATTTCTTGCTGTCATCTAGTAGCTAGCTGTCTGGTTTTATATAGCACAGATCTGATAGCTTTTTCAGGAAGATTTAGTATCACATGTTAATGTGAACTTAATGCATAAACTGGAACATTAAGTTATTGATTCATATGATGCTGTTTTCTGAGCTATTTTATTTAGCATATGGCATACAAAGAGATCATGCAATCGATGATATACAAATTTAGTTTAAATAAAGCATCTGTGTGTTTTAATAAAGACTTTCTTTAAATAATCATTTTAAAAAAGAAAAGCTTTTTGATGAGTGAATACTCAACATAAAATCATATAGTGAATTAATGAATAAAATCATATAATGAATGCAAAATTTATGAACCAACAGTATAGTTGATGATCTTATCTTAACAAAGCAGAGAAATAAAGCAGAGAAATAAAGCAATTATAATATTTTGTAGTTGTACTAGAACAAAACTAGGAAAGGAATCCGGCAAGGCTGTATACTGTTGCCCTGCCAATTTAACTTATATGCAGAGCACATCATGAGAAAGGCGGGGCTAGATGAATCAAAAATTGGAATTAAGATTGCCAGGAGAAATATCAACAACCTCAGATGTGCAAATGATAGCACTCTAATGGCAGAAAGTGAAGAGGAACTAAAAAGCCTCTTGATGCGAATAAAAAAGGAGAGTGCAAAGGTTGGCTTAAAACTCAATATTAAGAAAACTAAGATCATGGCATCCAGCCCCTCTCAATTCCTGGAAAATAGATGGAGAAGAAATGGAGGTAGTGACAGATTTTATTTTCCTGAGCTCCAAGATCACCGCAGCCAAGAAATTAAAAGCCGCTTGCTCCTGGGGAGGAAAGCTATGGCAAATCTAGACAGCATACTAAAAAGCAGAGACATCACCCTGCCAACAAAAGTGCATATAGTCAAGGCTTTCATTTTCCCAGTTGCAATGTATGGCTGTGAAAGTTGGAACATAAGGAAGGCTGAGCGCCAAAGAATTGAGGCCTTTGAACTATGGTGCTGGAGAAGACTCCTGCGAGTCCCTTGGACTGCAAGACGATCAAACCGGTCAGTCCTAGAGGAGATCAACCTCTTTAGAAGGCCAGATCCTGAAGATGAAACTTAAATACATTGGCCACAGTGGTGGGTTCCTCCCAGTTCCACCTGATTCCGCCGAGCCGATAGCGGTGACAATATGACGTCACCGAACCGGTTCTGCCTCCCCCTACCCCCTGCGTTATTCTTACCTTTTATTTGGCCCCACCCCCAATCTATTGTTGCCTCCTGATTCTAGCTGATGGCTA
Organism: Pantherophis guttatus; assembly: GCF_059756535.1. Taxonomy (NCBI): domain Eukaryota; kingdom Metazoa; phylum Chordata; class Lepidosauria; order Squamata; family Colubridae; genus Pantherophis; species Pantherophis guttatus. Next base: position 82,511,842 of record NC_142066.1, read on the forward strand.
GAGGGGAAAAAACTGTTTAAACTCTTGCCACGGGGCTTCAAAGGGCTGCCTTACAGCTGATCAGTGTTAAAAGAAAACAAATGAGTAGACCAGTGCCTGCAAAAATAAATGGATAAACCAGTGCCTGCAAAAATAAATGGGTAGATTGGTACAGCTCTGCAAGCAGTTAAAAGCCTGGTAGACCAGTACTTCTGCTAAATCCTAAATAATTGTCACATGACCATCAAGCCACGCCCACAAAATAAGCCACGCCCACAGAACCAGTAGTAAAAAATTTTAGAACCCACCCCTGATTGGCCACCTAATGAGAAGGAAGGACTCATTGGAGAAAAGCCTAATGCTGGGAAAGATTGAGGGCAAAAGAAAGGGACGACAGAGAATGAGGTGGCTGAATGGAGTCACTGAAGCAGTAGGCGTGAGCTTAAATGAACTCCAGAGGATGGTACAGGACAGGAAGGCCTGGAGGAACGTTGTCCATGGGGTGGTGATGGGTCAGACACGACTTTGTAACTAACCACAACAACAAGTAGAACTGTCAGGCATTCAGAGAGTTTCACATAATAAATCAGAGGATACTGTATGTCATCATTATAATCCTGTATTAGATAGAATAACTGAGGTAAAAAGAATGAGAGAGACACATAGAGATAGAGACAAAGAGGAATTGCCAATGGTTGATTAGTGATTTGTGGCAGTAGTTAGGTTTAAATTTAGTTCCAGCCAGAAGACTGGTGTTTGTTCTACAATGCACATATTTTTGTTTTGCAACCACAATGACTAATATTTTAAAAAATAGTGAAAAGAAAACTTTTGACTAGCAGGCCCAGACAACTTCAGCAAAATATGATCTTTGCTTTGAGACACTGATCACATGTACAAACTTCATTGTTTTCCTAGATCAGAAGAATAGCTATTATGAACATTTTAGTAGAGGTTGGTGAAATGATAAAATAGTAAATTCAGAAAGATATTTTAAAAGTGCCCTTAATAGGAGTATAGAATAATATTCTTTAATTTTATTGTCATGTTAATTACATACATGCAATACACAGCTGGATTCCAATAACATGATTATTTGAGCATGTAACTGGTTAAGTGCAAAGATAAATTTTCAGTTGGTGTATAGCATGGTGTTTTGTTTTTTACAGAGAAAGTGTAGAGAGTCTTATACAAAAGCATTCCTATGCTCGATCCCCCATCAGAACCTATGGAGGAGAAGATGAAATTCTGGGAGATGATAACCAAACAACACAAAGCCGAGGTAAGAGGAAGTAAGCCTGAAGTACTCTTCAAAGAAAGGCAGTCTATAGCAGCAGTCACCAATTGGTGGTCCGTGGACCACTAGTGGTCTGCGAGAAAATTTTGGTGGTCCGCAGAAAAATTATTTGCATTTTTTATATTGCACTAAATCAGGGATGCTCAAACTACAGGCTCTGGGCCGGATACGTGCAATGAATGTTTGTGTTGCTGCAGAGAATTTCCCCTTTCAGAGTCTTTTTGTGTGGGACAGAGGGGAGCAGAAATCCTGACTTGGGGTCTGCTTCAGCCTTCTGGTGCAGGGCTTTGGGCGAAGGCTGGAGGGAAACACTGCTGGTGGTGAAGAGCTGGATGGCCTTGTTCCAGTGGGACTGTCTCATGGCCTAGAACTGGCTGACCATCTCAGCCCGCTGAATCTGCAGGTTCCTGGCCTTGCACTCCTGCAGATCTTCCCTATGCTTGTAGTCCTCAGTGAGATGCTTCTGCTGAGACTCCTTCTCGGCCAGATCCAATTTGAATTGAGCCAGCTGTTTTGCCAGCTCTTTCTCTTGGTGGCTGCTTAGCTCCAATAACTGCTTCCTGTTGGGGCCCTAAGGAGCCCGGGTGGGCAGGCAAGGAGTGGCTGGGAGGGGAGTGGCGAGTAGAGGCTGGTGAGGTGCCCCTCGATGTGATTGACATCGAGTTGGCCATGCCCACCCAGTAACATGCCCACCCAGCCACGCCCACCCAGCCGGTCATTAGGCAGATCATATTAGTGGTCCACAGGATTTAAAATTATGAATTTAGTGGTCTCTGAGGTCTGAAAGGTTGGTGACCCTTGATCTATGGGACTCAGTCTGAGATAGGCTAATTCAGAATGTGAAGAAATTGCATTTGGAAAATAGAGGCACATCTCCACCTCCACCTCCACGTGGTAATATTGTATATAATAATAATAATAATAATAATAATAATAATAATAATAATAATAATAATAATAATAATAATAATTTTATTTCTATACCGCCCTTCTCCCGAAGGACTCAGGGCGGTGTACAGCCAATTTAAAAACACAAGACACAACAATAATTAAAAATTAAAATAATTAAATAGATTTGGCCGATTTAAAACCCTAAAAATTAAAATACCCCAATTTAAAATTATTATATTGACAGCCCTGCCTGGCAGAACAACAGGGTCTTCAGTGCGCAGCGGAACACCCGGAGGTCGGAGATCTTACGTATTTCCGGGGGCAGTTCATTCCACAGGGTTGGGGCTCCCACAGAGAAGGCCCTCCCCCTGGGTGTCGCCAGCCGACATAACTTGGCTGATGGCACCCTGAGGAGACCCTCTCTGTGGGAACGGACTGGTTGGTGGGAGGCTCTTGGTGGCAGAAGACGGTCTCGAAGGTATCCGGGTCCTGTGCCATGGAGCGCTTTAAAGGTGGTAACCAACACCTTGAATCGCACCCAGAAGACCACTGGGAGCCAGTGCAGCTCGCGCAGGAGGGGTGTCACGCGGGCACAACGAGGTGCACCCATAACCACCCACGCGGCCACATTCTGGACCAGCTGGAGCCTCCGAGTGCTCTTCAAGGGGAGCCCCATGTAGAGAGCATTGCAGTAGTCCAGCCGGGAGGTGACAAGGGCATGAGTGACCGTGCGCAAGGCGTCCTGGTCCAGAAAGGGCTGCAACTGGCTGATCAGGTGAACCTGATAAAAGGCCCCCCTGGCCACGGCCGTCATATGCTCTTCTAAAGACAGCCGTGCATCCAGGAGGACACCCAGATTGCGAGCCCTCTCTGTGGGGGGCAAAGATTCACCCCCAATAGTCAGCGATGGCACCTGCTGACTATATCGGGGCGCCGGAAGCCACAGCCACTCGGTCTTGGAAGGGTTGAGTCTGAGCCTGTTCCTCCCCATCCAGACCCGCACGGCCTCCAGGCAGCGAGACATCACATCAAGGGCATCGTTGGGGTGGTCTGGGGTGGAGATGTACAGCTGAGTATCATCAGCGTACAGGTGACACTTCACCCCAAAACCACGGATGATCTCACCCAGCGGCTTCACATAAATGTTGAACAGAAGAGGCGAGAGGACCGACCCTTGTGGCACTCCCCATGCGAGATGCCTCGAGGTCGACCTCTGCCCCCCTGCCAACACGAACTGCGAGTGGCCGGAGAGGAAGGAAGAGAACCACCGCAAAACGGTGCCCCCTACTCCTAACCCCCTCAACCGCTGCAGCATGATACCATGGTCGATGGTATCAAAAGCCGCTTAGAGATCTAATAGGACTAGGACAGAGGAGCAACCCCTGTCCCGGGCCCTCCAGAGATCATCCACCAACGCGACCAATGCCGTTTCTGTGCTGTGCCCCTGCCTGAAGCCCAACTGGTACGGGTCTAGATAGATAGCTTCATCCAGGTGCCTGGGCAGTTGTCGTGCCACCACACTCTCAACAACCTTCGCCACAAAATGAAGGTTGGAGACCGGACGATAGTTAACTAATTCAGCCGGGTCCAGGGAAGGCTTCTTGAGGAGGGGCCTCACCACCGCCTCTTTCAAGGCGGCGGGAAAGGCACCCTCACTCAGAGAAGCAGTTATAATCCCCTGGAGCCAGCCTCGTGTAACTTCCCGGGAGGCCAGTACCAACCAGGAGGGACACGGGTCCAATAAACATGTGGTGGCACTAATCCTACCCAGAACCCTGTCCACATCCTCGGGAGCCACAGGATCAAACTCCTCCCAGATAATATTCTCAAGACCTACCCTCGTCTCCTCCCCCGGACTCACCCAGTTGGAGTCCAAGCCTTCCCGAATCCGAGCGACTTTATCGTGCAGGAATTGCACAAAATCCTCAGCTCGACCCTGCAAGGGATCCTCCCGCACTCCCCCCCGAAGAAGGGAGTGGGTCACCCTAAACAGGGCGGCTGGGCGGTTCTCTGCAGATGCGATAAGAGCGGAAAAATGGTTAGATTTTGCCGCTTTTATCGCCACTAGGTAGGTCTTGATATAAGACGTCACCTGTGTCCGGTCGGAATCAGAATGACTAGTCCTCCAAATACTCTCTAGGCGTCTTTTCCGACGCTTCATCTCTCTCAGCTCCTCAGAGAACCAAGGAGCCAATTGAGATCGGCATCGGGTCAGAGGCCGCAAAGGCATGACACGATCCAAAGCTCCGGCGGCCGCACTCTCCCAGGCGGCCACCAGCTCTTCAGTCGAGTCGTGTGTCAGAGTCTCAGGAAACGGCCCAAGCTCCGTCAGGAACCTTTATCTTTAGAATCTCTTTAAATGTAATGTAACTTAGTCATTTATTTGCATTCATGTCCTACCACTATCTAATTTTTATATCAATTCAATAGTCTACTATTTAGACAGAGTCAAACATTATACCTATAAGCTATCAAATAACGCATAAAGGTAAAGGTAAAGCTTCCCCTTGCACATATGTGCTAGTTGTTCCCGACTCTAGTGGCGGTGCTCATCTCTGTTTCAAAGCTGAAGAGCCAGCGCTGTCCGAAAACGTCTCCGTGGTCATGTGGCTGGCATGACTAAATGCCAAAGGAACACGGAACACTGTTATCTTCCCACCAAAGGTGGCCCCTATTTTTCTACTTGCATTTTTTACGTGCCTTCGAACTGCTAGGTTGGCAGAAGCTGGGACAAGTAATGGGAGTTCACCCCATTACATGGCACTAGGGATTCGAACCGCTGAACTGCCGACCTTTCAATCAACAAGCTCAGCATCAATTCTCATATAGGCAGATGACACAATTTAGAAGATGAAGATGATGAGAGCCTTTTGTAAGCCTTTATTACTGCACCTTAACTTCAATAAAATGAATATTCATACTTATGTTTGCACAAAAGTAAAAAAAAATGCAAGATTGGTTCATAGATATGAGATATGTGCAGCTATTTGAAACACATCAACACTGTTTTTCAAATATCAACAGATGATGTGTTTTAAATATTTAAATAAATATTTCCCTTTTCATCTTATGCTTCCCCCAAACTGTAAGGAGCATATTGGTTAACTGTCTTTGTTCAGTTAAGAGGATGTAAATATGTTCCAGCAGCTATTAAGCTGTTTGAGACAAGCGCTCAAAAGTACAGTGCCTCAGAAAGGTTCAATTAAGCTTGGGCATTGAATTTTATATATTTAACATTCTTTTTTTTTTTTAATTGCAAAAGTTTTACAATTACATTTTCACCCCTTTTCCCCCCACCACCACCACCCCCAAACTTCCCAACCTCCCTAACCCTCCCTAACCCTCCCCTCCCCCCAGACTTCCCTATAATATACTCATAACTCGTAAAAAAAAAAACCCTTAATATGACACTTATGTATAAACTTGAACCCCTCCCTCCCCTGTATGATTTTTCTTTTTACCTCATTACATTAAAATATTTCTAAAACATTATTTTCAAGTAAAGGCTATTTGATACTTTCTAGTTTGATATTTGTTCTGAACATATTCTATCCATCTTTTCCATTCCCATTCATAAGTCTCTTGTGAACAATCTTTTAAGTATGCTGAAATCTTCGCCATCTCTGCAAAACTGGCCATCTTCAAAGTCCATTCCTCAATAGTGGGCAAAGCTTCATTTTTCCAGTATTTACCTATCAACAATCTTGCTGCTGTTATCATATACAGTATCAGTTTTGTTTCACCCGATGTAAAACCCTTAACTATACCCAATAAAAACAATTGTGGAGAGAATTGAATTTTTTTCTTCAACACATTCTGCATGACCCACCAAATTTTTATCCAAAAAGCCTTAACTTTTTATACAGCTATATATTTAACATTCTTAAATATGCATTTTAGAGAAAGCTATTTCAAATGGTGTGTCTTGTCCCAACCAAGGGAAACAGATTACCATTTTAATACTTACTTAAAATTTACAATTTAGTTCAAAAGGTAGGGTCTAACCTTAATCTTCTTTGATATGAGGAATTGCACTATAAGCTTCTGCAATAAAGATAATTTCCCATCTGATTGTACTTACAATACTGCAGAATCTTTGTAATATTTTGCCTATGGCATTCTATACTCTGTAATACTATATCTATGGCATTCTACCAGGGCTGAAATGCTCCCGGTTCAGACTGGCTTGGGCGAGTAAATAGCGATGATGGCCGGTGGTTCGAGAACCGGTAGCAATGGCAGCTGGAGGCTTCGCCCACCCGCCCCATTCCCCGGACTCGGGGAATGCCCCATTCCCGGACTCCTACTGCTCACCTTTCTCCCGTGGCTGGCTGTTAGGGAAGGCAAGTGCCCGAAAGGTACCAGAGTCACTCACTCTCCTTCTTGAATAAGCCGCTGGCTGCGCAAGTGCACATCGTTTATTTAATTCAGTGGCAGTTTGGGTGTGCACTTGTGCAGCCGGTGCGTGGACCAGAGCGGCTCATTCAAGAAGGAGAGTGAGCAACTCCGCTACCTTTCGGGCGCTTGCCTTCCCTGACAGCCAGCCGTGGGAGAAAGGTGAGCAGTAGGAGTCCAGGAATGGGGCATTCCCCGACTCCGGGGAATGGAGCAGGTGGGCGGAGCCGCGTGGCAAAGGGCGAGCAGGCAGCGGCTCTGCGGCAAGGCCAGAGTTGAGGAATGGTGCATTCTCTGACTCCTACTGCTCACCTTTCTCCCGTGGCTGGCTGTCAGGGAAGCCAAGCACCCGAAAGGTAGCGGAGTCACTCACTCTCCTTCTTGAATGAGCCGCTCTGGTCCACGCGCCGGCTACACAAGTGCACACCCAAACTGCCACTGAATTAAATAAACGATGTGCACTTGTGCAGCCGGCGCGTGGACCAGAGCGGCTCATTCAAGAAGGAGAGTGAGCAACTCTGGTACCTTTTGGGCGCTTGCCTTCCCTGACAGCCAGCTGCAGGAGAAAGGTGAGCAATAGGAGTCCGGGGAATGGGGCGAATGGGCAGAGCCGCAGGAGAAAGAAATTTAAAAAGTTTTCCTACTGGGTTCTGTGGGCGTGGCTTGGTGGAAGGGGGTCTTGTGACTGAGTGGGCGTGGCTGTGAGTGACATCGAGTTGGCCACACCCACTCAGTCACAGGACACCCCCCTACCAAGCCACACCCACAGAACCGGTAGAGAAAAATTTTAGATTTCACCCCTGCATTCTACCATCTGCAGATCAATGGTAGATTCAGAAAGATTCCTTATTCTAGGAGAATCTGTTCTCTCTGATTTTGCAGAGAATCTTGTATCTGGTTAATACCGTATTTTTCGGAGTATAAGACCACCGGAGTATAAAACGCACCTTAGTTTTTGGGGAGGAAAATAAGAAAAAAAGCTGATTGGCGGGTAGTTTAGCCTCCCCGAATACCCCCAATCAGCTGTTCCCAGAGGTGTATTTTAGCAACAGGTTCGTTGGTTGTGAGCTCTGTGCCTTGCTTTTTTTTCTGCCTCTGAAACTTCTGAAACTCAGTTTCAGCAAAAACTTTTTTTTACTGCCTCTGAAAGCCTCCGGAACAGAGCTTTAGAAAAAAGCCTCTGAAGCTCTGTTTCTGAGGCTTTTTTTCTGAACCTCTATTTGGAGGCTTTTTTTTTTGAAGCTTCATTTCTGATGCTTTTTTCAGCCTCTGATGCTTTTTTCAGCCTCTGAAACCTGTTTGAGAAGCTGGGAGGGGCTACATTGGGAGTATAAGACCCACCCAGATTTTCACACTCTTTTTTGGGGGGAAAAGGTGTGTCTTATACTCCAAAAAATACAATAGTTTTTCTCCTTAAAATTTTTCCATGGATGACTAAATTTATTTATTTATTTATTTATTTATTTATTTATTTAATTTTTATTAAATTTGTATTTGTAGACTAGATAAATTTATGTCCATTTTTCTCTCTATGAATCAGCAGCAATGTTTGAAGTGCTTGACTTTTCCAAAGTAGCTTGTAGAATAGCTGATTATTTTTTTCCCTTGGTAACTTTAACTGCCTGTCGTATTATTGACTATATTTAGCAATGTGCTGTGAATGTTAATTGTCTTTTTAACCTTTCTTTCTTTCCTTCCTTCCTTCCTTCCTTCCTTCCTTCCTTCCTTCCTTCCTTCCTTCCTTCCTTCCTTCCTTCCTCCCTCCCTCCCTCCCTCCCTCCCTCCCTCCCTCCTCTTAATTTGTTTTTGGTTAATCCATTATATTGTTAGTGAACATATTTGCTTGGTAAGCAAGCCCAAAATAGTTATTAGAAAGCCAGAATATTTGCTAGCTTCGTTGAAGGTTGCAGAAAATGATGATCTGTGAAAATATATTTTGATTTCTAGATGCAGAGGAAACAGATCTCTTTGTCTGAACTTATCCGCAAGTCTATTTGTTTCCTTTTTGGATTTCCATATGTTTTCCTAAATATAACCCTGATTCTCCAGCATAATCAAGTCTTATTTTCACTTATGTCTGAAAGCATTCTGGGAAAAATGACCTATATGACTCTAGAATTGCAGGGGGCAATATGGGTTCGAAACTGTCATATATTTATGCATATTTCATGATTAAAGCCTCTTCTAACATAGCAGCATTGTATTTTCTGTTTTCTACACATACTCTACTGGGATGTACGGTATGTGTTGCAGATAAATCTTCGGGTGCTGTTATATAAAGGTGCACAAGGACACAACAGTACCTAGAATTCTCAGATGACACTCCCCCCTCTCAAAAATCAGATAATTTATATTTCTAAACACTTTTAAATGTGGCTATTGGTAATATTAAACAGATTCTTTGGTACCTGTTCAAATGAGTGTTGTCTAGAGTAATTGCACTGGCTTTGATTCTGTATAGTTAAGAATAGACCTGTGAATTAATCTCCTGGGGTTACTGATTATGCTATTATATTAACGTTATCTTTTGTGATCTTCCTGATATGCAGTGGCTACTTCAGCTCTGTATGCTGTCATCTGGCAATTTGTTCTCAAAACTTACTTAGAATTGCTATCATAGCTGTGTTATAAACATCACACAACTTCTTTGAATTCCCTAAAGATGTATATTGCTTCTTCTTGTTTGCAGGATCAGCTTTTACATCTGATAATTTATCCCTCAGTTCCTGGGTCTCATCCTCTTCAAATTTTCCTGGATTTCAACATCCACAGTCCTTGACTACTCTTGGTTCCAACAGTGCCTCAATAGCCACTCCAATTCCTCATCCAATTCAAGGATCACTGCCTCCATTTAGCCGCCTGGGAATGCCTTTGACACCTTCTGCCATTGCTAGTTCAATTCAGGGAAGTGGCCCCACATTCCCATCTTTCCATATGCCGAGATATCACCATTATTTTCAGCAAGGGCCTTATGCAGCAATTCAGGGACTACGCCATTCTTCTACAGTGATGACACCTTTTGTATAACTGACCCAAAGTCAAGGAAAGGCAAAGTTAGGCACAGAAAGAATGATGGACATATTGTAAAGAGCTGAGAAGAAACATTGTAAGAATTGAAGAGGAAAACTAGCTTGCATGAGATGGTGAAGGAATCAAAGTTACATGAAAAATGTACTAATCATTGTGGCTGGGAAATCTAAACCTAATGTTGCCAAATGGGTTCTGAATGTAGCAAGGTTTCCAATTAATTGTCAGATTATGCGAAGGTGCATCATAACCACTAGATAAAAGACTATGTTCATGCAATGGTATATAGCAGTGCTGTTTCTAGATTTCCTTCTCAACAAAAGCAAAAGAGGCAATATTGGTGTAGTGATTTCATTGGGGGGAATGAACATATTTAGCCATTGCAGTTCTGCCTAGAAAAAAATAGAAGGAAATGTTATTCAACATTATCCTCTCCCTTCCTTTTAATTCCTTAAAATATCAATCCCTAATTAGATGGGAACCACAAATCACTGGAATTCCTTCTCTCTCTGTTTTATTGAGTGCAGTGAATGAAAGTTGTGCAAGTCAGCACACACACTTGTGAAAGTAGAGCATGCATGCATGTATTAATCTTTTTAAAATTGAAAGATTTGTACAGAATTTTTCTCCAGTGGATTATGCCCGATCAGTGCTCCAGACACTAAATATAATTCAGTGACAAAGCTAAAACAAAAAATCACAAAGTTAAATATTATTTTAGTTCAAATTCAGCATTGCTGAAGTGTATCAACATAAATATTGTACATACATATGTACATAAAATACTTAGCTGAGAAACATTCATTAGGAAATCTTGGAATGAAGCAATCTAAACATTGACTTCTGGGAATGGAACAAGATTTAAATCTCTTAAATAAAATGTGAACATAAAATAACTTTGTATCTTACCCTGAATTTTTTCACTTATCTAGCAAATCAAAACATTACATACTGTTAAATTTTTAATCAAAAAATTATAGCAGTGCAAAGAAATTGTAAAATGGGATAGGCAAATCTAGAAGCAAGACTTCTAACAATATTTTAACTGGTATAGACAAGATTAATCTTACAGTTCTGATTTTTTTTTTACCTATACTGCACTCATTCAGTTCAATGAACTCCCCAAAGTTTCTTTCAAAGAATAAAAATACACTGAAACGTTCATGGGTAGTTCTTGTAGTTACTTAGAGTAGATGTGCACTTGTCATCAACAGTTTGGGCAATCATTGCTTTCTGAGTGCAGGAATAGATAGTATTTCCATTCCCAACCTATTATAAATATACTCTGCACCAAACTTTTCCAGCTTTGATTAAAACTTTTCTGACTTGACTTAAGCTCTTTAGAAGCATGGTCTTTAATGCTTTATTCCATTCTAGTAGCAGACCCAACTTCAATTGGATGCAGTGCCTGGCATGTTCCCTCCTCTTCAGTATCTAGTCACTTACCTGGGCAGCAGTTTTCTGCTGGGCTGTTATGTTCTCGACTTTTAAAAAAATAATCTTGCAATTAATCCAATAATGGCCTGATAAAGCCATGAACCATTCTGAATCTTAGTCATGTTCCATTCAATCCTTATCAGGTAGGTGCCCTTTTGATTTCTGTTCTCCTTGCTTTACAATCCTTGCAAAGTTTTCCCTTGCTTATTTTTTAACATCTTAAAGTTGCAATATAAGAATCTTTTTTTTTTTGTAAAATGAACAATTAGCAAAGTTTCCATTGACCTACAGAGGAGTGTATGAACAAAAGAAAATCTTGTTCCTATTGCTTTGATTATTGTAGTATCAGATTAAAATAAAACAAGGGAAAAGGGGAAAAAAGAGAAAATTCAATATCAAACAAGAGATGATGTTGGAAGTGGAAATGAAAACATTCATGTGTATAAATATCTGGAGAGGAAAATAATGGCACAAAAATTAGTAAAGAGGGGATAAAAAGCAGACATTCATAGCCCAGTCTCTGCAAACTTGGTGTCCTTTTAATGATGGAAAGCAGGGGAACAAATAATCAGATGTTAGTGGTGATCATAGTCCAGGTGAACACTAGCTAGGCCCCATTACCAATTCATTGCAATCAATCAGATACCAGCAACTTGAGAATTGCTCTTAGTTATAAACAAATGGAAAATGTATGAATATCTTGACTTCATACTGTATTATTTTATTTTATTTTATTTTTGAATTTGTATACCGCCCTTCTCCCTGAGGACTCAGGGGGTGAACAGCCAAATAAAAACATCAAATACAAATATTAAAACGCATTTAAAAAATATATATAGATTTGGCCCCATTAATTAAAACGATAAACAAAACAAAACAATTAAAAAACCCTTAAAAAGAAATTAAGCCAGCCTGGCTTGTTGAAAAAAGAAAGTTTTAAGGGCACGGCGGAAGGCACTGAGGTCATGGATTCTCCTTATCTCAGGGGGCAACTGATTCCAGAGGGTGGGTGCCCCCACAGAGAAGGCCCTCCCCCTGGGGGTCACCAGCCTGCATTGTTTGGCTGATGGCACCCCGAGGAGGCCCTCTCTGTGGGAGCGCACGGGTCGGTGGGAGGTCGTCGGTGGCAGTAGGCGGTCTCGAAGATAGCTAGGCCCTATGCCATGGAGCGCTTTAAAGGTGATAACCAACACCTTGAAGCGCACCCGGAAGACCACCGGGAGCCAGTGCAGTTCACGCAGGAGCGGTGTTACATGGGAGCGCCACGCTGCTCCCGTCACTACCCGCGCTGCTGTGTTCTGGACCAGTTGGAGCCTCCGGGTGCTCTTCAAGGGGAGCCCCATGTAGAGAGCATTGCAGTAATCAAGGTGAGAGGTTACGAGGGCATGAGTGACTGTGCACAAGGAATCCCGATCAAGAAAGAGCTGCAACTGGCGGATCAGGCGAACCTGATAAAATCAAAATTATCTTTTTGATGGTCTGCAGTCTTCTTCACTTCTCAGTCTTTAATTAAAGCATAAAGGAAGCCTTTAGGAATAATTCTTCCCATTGAGCTTTTGCAACAGGGGTGCTCCTGAGGGCTATTATACATGGGGGCTATTCTGTTTCTGGTGCAAAATAGCCTGCACCTGATGTCATTGCCTACTATCTGGAAACAACTCACAGCAAACAGCCCAAACTTCAAGTACTTTGAAAGAAATTTTCTGTTCATTTTGTGAGGAACATTCTTTTTCATTTTTGTTTCATTTCTTTTGTTTTGGCTAGAAGCCTGACTTACCACCGTGCCTCTCTCAACAGACAAATTATAAACTAATCCTGTAGAAGTGTCTGGCAAAATCAGAAGACATGTTTGTTCTCTTTTGATGTCAGCTATCCACCCAACAAGTTTGAAATGTAACAAATATACAACTTAGGGATGATAATGATTGGAGAAAGTGGTTCAAACATTTCTCCTTCTGCTGAATAAATTGTCCGCCCAATTTCCTTGCCCACAAATTTAGACAGAAATTTTGAAGCACCCTTTGAGGCCAGTTCTTATTTTAAGTGAGAAGTCACCTGCTCATTTTGATGTTATATTCTGAAAAAAGATTGCTAGCATCCAACTGCAATTCTGGATCTGTTTAAAATGCAAACAAGAATATTAAGGTAAGAATGAAAGAGCCCTATCAAATAGAAAAACAAAGATTTTTTTTTGTTTTTCTTAAAAAAAAAACTCACAAGAGATTATCCCCAATTAGACCCATTATTCCCAATTTAATAGAATAGTAGGTCTCTTTCTCACTGCTAGATATTTCTAGAAAATGGTTTTATAGAAGCACGAAATTGAGATCATTGTGTTAGCTTTCCTTTATATTCCTTTATATCAGAATTTTAAAGTTTTAAATTGAAGAGTATCGAAGGTCAACAGTCTCTTAAATAAAAGCTTTCTTCCCATCAGGCGTTTGATGTTCCATTTTTCCCCCGCCAATCTTCTAGCCCAAAAAGCAGTTTTGGTGGGAACTCAAACTGATAGGAATGGAATTCCTGACTCATACTTCTATTATATTTTTTTCTGAAATCTTTAATATAGGAAGAATGGGCAGCCTATACTTCCAAGCTCCATTTTGAGAGTGCAAAGATAATGTCTCTGAAATTCACATGCAAAACACTGATTCATGCCAGCACAATTGTCTGGTGACAAAAATTGAAAAATATGTACATTATGTTAGATTTAACTTCTCCCTATTTAATTAAACTTCTTCAAAATAACAAAAGTCGTCTAAAATTTTTCTCATCTCTTCAGTGATATCTTATGCACCTTATGACTTTTAGCCATCTTGTCCATGAGGAGTTACTGGCTTTCGAATAAGTTTCAATTCTAATTACACTAATAATTTTAAAAATGCTTTCCCCCTTATCTTTGGAAGAATAAATAATTTTAAAAAGGTTTGAGTTTTGACTGATTAAGATCAGCATCTCATAGATTGACTCCATTCTTACAAAGTTTTTGTCCAACTATTGCTCTCTGGCTGCTGTAAAAGTGGTGAATTAAATGGTTTTGCTGTGGATTGAACATTGCGGTGTTTGAGGTGTTTGGAAATCTGTGGAAATGGTATTGTACTTAATTTATGCTAATTTTAAGCTAGATAAAAAAATAAATATTGTTCAAATTTATTTTAAGCAATTTTGCAGTTTTGGAATGTAGAGATGAACTGCCTTTTTGTTACCTGATGATCTATGTTTTCCTCATACTCTGTGAGCTGAATATTTTCCCAAATTAATCCCAGTTAGAATCCATTGCTGAACCAGGATCTGTATAGGCACTGAAAATGTTGGATTAATAGGTTTAAAAACAGTTTTGTTTAAATTATTTCAGTGTGCTTTTATAGTGAAATCAAATTCTTTGGTTTTTGTTACTCATTTGTAGCAGGAAATATAATTTTGATATTTTCCCATGTCTTAATGGGGATTATATGTATTTTAATAGTAATAAAATTATTTTCAGGTTTGGTTAAAATTGTCAGGGTTTGGCTTTTTTATATTAAGCAATGAGTGAAATCAATAAATGTGTTTATTCATAACTTCATTTAAAGGAATTTAGACACAAAATACAGATCATTGTATTTTATCTCTGTCATATTTTAAATTATCATCTAGTTTCTTATTATAGCACCAGAAATATGAGAAAAGACTTTGTGTATGGAAACTGGAGATGGTCTATCTTAGCAGAATGTATTATTGATTGCTGTGTTAAATTGTTTTAATTAACATTCACCATATGTGAGCACATTCACCATATAATGATGTGTGTCCATATGTATATTGAAGGTAATAGCAATTGTTTTATGAAAAAGGAGTCAAATATGTAAATTAGAAAGCAACACCCAACAAAAACATTTATTTTTAAGTGCAATATATTTATTTCTGTCAAAATATGTCAACACTATCTGTTATTTGAATTACTAAAGTGATTTGTAAACACCTTAAAACAATTTATAAACATCTTAAAATAATTATATATCATAAAATTGTATATGTGTGAATGTGTGGATATTCATTTTCTTTCATTAAAACATTGGGATTTTAAAGTATAATATGTGTTGGAAGAAATATCCTTCTGGGTTCGGGTCCAAGTGGGGGAAAAGACACTGGAAACATGGTGGCTGTTCGGAAAGATGGTTTTAATGGTGGACAGGATCACATGCCTTGTTGTTGGGTAAAGAAAGAAAAGGGCAGAGATGCTGAGAGTGCCCTGGTTTTATGCCCTCTGTTGGGCCCCACCTTAGAGTTTCCTGTTCCTGTACAAGAAATGTATCCCATTGGCTGTCAGACTCCCAGGGGGCGGGGGTCTTAGCTAACTTTGTAGGTTTGCTGGATGATGTAGTCTTCCCAGGTACCATGTGGTGAGTTTGTTGCTAGATGGGTTCTATTATGTCCTGGCCTTTTGTGTGGCAGATGAGCTGGCTCAGGCCTTAATGGCCCATTGACAAAGGAGGGGAGCTGAATTTCTGCCTCCCTTTTAGGGGAAATATTCTACCCTTTTAATATTTCCTAAAATATTTCATTTTCTAGGAGAGCGGTGGGTTTTAACTTCCTACATATGTATATTTTATTTAAACTTTGCACTTCATGATTAGGGTTTAAATTATTTGCAAGATATAAGACTTGTACCCAGGGGTGAAATCCAAAATTTTTCCCTACTGGTTCTGAGCACGTGGCTTGGTGGGCGTGGCAGGGGAAGGATATTGCAAAATCTCCATTCCCACCCCACTCCAGGGTGAAGGATACTGCAAAATCTCCATTCCCTCCCCTCCTGAGGGAAGGATATTGCAAAATCTCCATTCCCACCCCTCTCTGGGGCCAGCCAGAGAGAGTATTTGCTGGTTCCCCAAACTACTCAAAATTTCCACTACCAGTTCTCCAGAACCTGTTAGAACCTGATGGATTTCACCCCTGCTTGTACTTCTCCTTCGTCACTCCCTCCCAGTGCTTCCCTAGAAGTTATTATTTTTTGTATTTCTGTAAGTAAGAAAAAATAGTTGAATCCAAACAGATTTAAATACATATTTAATTTAATTTGCCTCTAAACCTTCAAAAGCATTTCCAGGAACTTTACATTATTACTACTACAAGCTGAGGCCCTGCAGGCTACTAAAAATGCAGTTTTTGACTTCGCTGTTTAGCTAGTGAGCTTATTCTTCATATTCCTGAATATTCACACCTTCTGTATACCCATGAATATTTGATGTCTATGGTGCATTGTTTTTGGTGAGGACAGCTATAATTAAAAATGCTTATAAATGGTTTACTGCACATTTTATAGTGCCCACATTCTACAGGATGGAAAAAAAACCCCATTGGAATAAGGAAGTAAGAGTTGTTTCTTTTCTTTTTTTAAAATAGTCTTTAAGTTTTAAAATAGTCTTTTTTAGTTTTAAAAGTACATTTCCATTTGTACAGTTTTCAATTATCGGTATCAATTCAAATTTCATAATTCCAAGTTATGGCCTATAATTCTATACATTATATCCACCTTTAAATACTTATCTTTTACTATGCTCTACATTTGTTCTTCTTTAACATCAATTTAGTTATATATATATATATGCAAAAAATAATGCAAAAACTTAAGAAGACATATATATATGTGTGTGTGTGTGTGTGTGTGTGTGTACTTACATATTCCTTTTACCCTTTAACATGTTTTATCATATTCATAAATATATAGAATTTTCAATTTAACATACTTTCTATATAGTCTTTATGCATTAATTTTACATCTAGTTTCTAGCCAGTAATACGACATATTCCAACTTTTGTAATACCTGTTTCCTCTTTATCTTTTAACTTCATAGTTAATTTATCCATTTCTGCACAATTGAGCACCTTTTTTATTATCATTGTGTTTGATGGCATGTTTTCCTGTTTCCAATTCTGGGCAAATGTAATTCTTGCTGCTATTGTAATATGAAGTATAATATATTGAATCTTTTTACTTATATTTCCTTTTATAATACCCAATAAAAACAAATCTGGCTTCATCTCAATTTTTTGTTCTGTAATTTCTTCTAATCATTTTTTGATTTTCATCTAATAGTTCTGGACTTTCGGGCAAGTGCACCACATGTGATAGAATGTTCCTTGCTCGTGGTTGCATCTCCAACAATTGGGCAATCTATTGGGCTATATTTTGGCCAGCCTTGCCGGTGGTAAATGCCAACGATAAAACATTTTATAGATGTTTTCCTTATATGATGCCGACATCGTTTAGTTTTTCTCCCATATTTTTTCCCAATGTTCCAAATCAATATTATATCTGAAATTTTTGGCCCAGGTTATTGTCTCTTTTACTGTTTCCTCCTCCATTTTATTTTATTTTTTTAAAAAACAAGAGTTGTTTCATGAGGTAGTATCGTGATTCATTGATATTTATAATTTTCTTTTAAAGCTATTTAAATAGAGAATTCAAGAAAGGTCAATGGGTAAAATCATTCATAAATTCCACAATTTCATTAACATTCCTTACAGCAGTATTCTGAACTTCAGCAACATTAAGATGTGCAGAATTCCAATGTTCCCTGCTGGCTTTCCAAAGCAAAGTCAATGGAGAAGCTGGCAGGAAATCAGAAGTCATGGTCACTGAGGTCCTTGTTTAACTGATGAAAGGAGACATTTTAACTTTTGAACAACAGAAGTTCTGACTTAATTCAATCCAAAAGGAAAAGAACTTCTTTGAAAGATTTAAAGAGGCATCAAAGGAGATGCATGTTAATCTACATGCAGCAAGTGCAGCGATGAGGAAGAGACTACTACATTGGGTATTACAACTATAGACTTTACTAAATTCACAGCATAAACATGGATTTTAAATGCATAACATGGAATAAAAATGGGGCAAATGTTCCTCCCAATAAATAAAAGGTATTTCATTATTTGAAAAACATAAAACAAGATATGACTTGTTAACAGGCAATGCACATAAGAAAGTTAAGAAATATTTGATTTATAAAAAAATTGGTCAATAATTTTCGGTGGAGACAAGAAAAATGTTTTGTACATAAACCCACAACCATCAAAACTGATACTAACCAATATCAATATGTAGCATATGTGTGGGGGATTTAGAGGGTTTAAAGATGTATGTGTGTATGTGTGTATGTATGTATGTATGTATGTATGTGTGTATGAAACTGTTCAAAAATACTGGCAAGCAAAATTAATGCTTTTTTTAAAGCTCTTAATTGAAATGTGCTCTCAGTCATGCATTTTATTTAGCTTTTAAAGATGAAAACAAAATTATTTTACTGTTGCTCTTCAATCAGCAGCTTTTATTAAAATTAGCCACAAGGTGGCATTGCTATTCCACTGAAATCGTGTAGCTGAATTTGAGGGTATAGACTTCAACCACTTAATATAAGCAACTTTATTAAAATGAAAGGACATTCAATAAAATGCAAAGGTACAGTGGCTATCTTGAATCATAACAAAAGTTTTGCTAATTCAGAATTCTATGTCTATATAGTGATGAACCTAAGGAAATACGTAGGTAAGTGAAACAAAACTAGGCTTCTACAGGTCTTACATAATACTCATTATCTTTCACCAGTGGCTATAACTTGATAGTTGCATCAAAATGTTATCATCCAGTCCATGAAACTGCACAAAAATACGTTAGCATAAAGTGTGCTGCCTTTATTGCTGATTTCCTTTTCTGTTTCATTAATGAGGTCAGAGGCGGTGCTCTCCTTAAATCGGCTCAAATTACAGAAAACTATTGGTAGATTCCTCTGATTTTACTTCTTCCCCTTCTTGAATATTGCCTATGAGCAAGATAAATGACTATCACCACTATTTTTAATTTGTGAAGTGAGGTTAGCATCTGTGGGCAGGTGCTTAGAATGATTGGCTTAGCCCTGGGGTCTGCAACCTTAAATACCAGGAGCCACAAAACCTGGGTGATAGTCAACTCAACGTCACTGACTCCCACTCAGCCACATGACACCCCCTAGCCATACCTACCCAGCCGGACATTAGGGTAGAAAACCCTTATTAAAAAATACCAGGAGCTACAAAACCCTTTTGACATCTCTCTCCCCCCTTCCTCCATCTCTCTCCTCCTATCTCCCCCCTCCCTCTCTGTATCTCTGTGTCTATCTCTCTCTGATGAGGTGTCAGGCTGGCCATGAGGCCATTTCGCAGTGCCTTGCGCAGCACAATGAACTTCAGGGCACTTCACAATGGGGGAAATGGGGTCCTTCCTCTTCTTCCTGGAACCCATTATGATGGGGAGCCACAATGCTCCACTCACCCCTAGCAACAGGACATGGCTTACAGCTCCGAGCCTGAAGTGTGTCATGAGTGTTTTCAGGATTGCTGTGGCTACTTGATCAGTCACAAACAGTATGGTTTCAATCAAGCCATCTCCTGTTTGCAATTACCTGCAAGCCTTCCCCGCCCTAGTTAATTGCAGGTTGACTCCCCATATAAGCAAGGACCTTTTCGCTTGCTACTTGGGCCTAAACGCTGTTTAGGCCTAGATGCAGAGCTCCTGCTGGAAGCTGGATGCAGAGCTCAGTGCAACGTTACAGAAGGGAGGAGAACACAGATAAGGACTCCAGATGCTGTTGCAGAGATACTCCTATGGATGCTTGCCTTTTGCTGTTTTGAAGCACGCAAGCCATCATCAGAACTGCTGCTGCTAGACATTCTTCCTCCCACAAGCTTCAAGCTACGTTTGCTGATTGAAATTGTTTTTTCTTCTGGTGACTTTTTTAGCTGTGAAGTTTATGCTGCCGCCCTTCTACTACCTCGATGATGTATCGACACCGAAGCTGCTTATTGTCATGTTAACCTTTTTCTCTTGTGAACTGTTTCGGTATTGTGGAGAGGAATCTAGGGAGATAGCTTGGCTTCACATAACCAAGATAAGATGTTGTTACTAATGTGCTTTTTTAAAGATATAGTGCTTTTTAAGTGTTTTAAAGTAAATTATATTTTTACATTAGACGCCTCTGTCAGATTTATTTCAGTCCTAGTGTGTTTGCTCATGAGCTGGTTCACGATCCGGGGTACCCCTCAACCCCACTTCATAACAAAGTGGCAGGAGGCGAGGGCTGCCTTGAGCACAAATGTAGCAGAAAGGCAAGCACAGGAGCGCTTCACTCCTGCACAAGGCTCCTTGCCATGTCGACCCCCACCCCCCCACATCTTTTCGATTGAGCGCTGTGGCTGTGGGAGCAGAGAGCTGCCTTGAGCACAAATGTGGCACGAAGGCAATTACAGGGCCACTTCCTTCCTGCACTAAGTCTCCAGCGACCCTCCACCTCTTGCAACTCCCTGGTTACCTGTTGCAGGGCCAGGAGGGTGCGCATGACACACACACAGAGATACAGAGAGAGGGGGAGACTGGGTAACGGGTGAGCGTCTTTGGTGAGGGTCCTCCAGCTTTCTCCAAGCCTGACCCCAGGCTGGGCATGCGAGGTTCGGCAGAGCCAGCCCTTTTCCTGCTACTCTGAGTTTCTTAAAGCCGCTGCTGTGCACTGCAGGCCCATCCTACTTTCCGTCGTCCCCGCTTCCCAGATCCCATTCCCATTTGCTCATGAGCTGGTTCACGGTCCGGGGTACCCCTCAACCCCACTTCATAATAGTTGGTAGCAGAGGATGGTTTAACGAACCTACACTCGTGGTAATGCGCTAGACTGAAATGTCTGCAGTTGAATAGATGTTGACTAGGGCAGCAGCAGCAAAAAGCATGAAGCCACAAACTGGACTATCTGAGGCTCAGGCCAAAAATGCTTTGGCTGAAAAACCCCAAATCTTAATCGATTTAGAGTGTAGTGGAGCTGTAGGTTTTGAAGCAGAAGCTTTAACTTCTGAAGTGCCTAAGGCAGTGAGTAAACCATCATCACCAAAAGAAGTAGAGACTGGAAGAACGCCACTTCGGGTCTCGAAAACAAAATTAGAGGTGGATGATGAATTTAGGAAGGCAATCCTTCAATTTTTAGGATTGCCCATAACAAGTCAGAATCCGATTGCCAACTTTAGCGAATCATTAAAGAATCCAGTCATAACGACAGCTAAAGGAAAGAAGATCGAAGCCTTAGAAAACACTTGATCGGTAAGAGACTTTCAATCCTTTCCTAAAACCCCTATTTCAGATGATATGTGGAGAATGGGGGATAATAGACTGTCTGATTCGAATGTTCCTGCTTCTTTGTTAAACCAACATGGCCAAGTTGATACTGCACCACCTGCTGTCGAAGCCATTATAGATCAGGCCATAAAAACTTTAGCTCCCTTGATGACGTCAATGACTTCTGCTAAAAACTTAAGAAATTCTTATGTTGAGTGTAAGGTTGCAAATGTGATAGAAACTTTAGGAACCATTTTGGATGATGGTTTGCAGGCGCCATCGGCTCAACGAATAGTAGCTGCACATATCAAAGTACCCCTGATGTCTGCGATTAATTCAGCGCACGCCACGAGTGGGACATATCCATCCGTGACTATATTGACATCCAGGGCAGTTCCAGAGGCTGCCTCAACTGAAGATAGGAATTTAGGAGAGCGTCCGAAAATTCCTAGAGATGTGCACCAGAGAGGACCCTCGAACTCTTGTAGTCAAACCAGGACAAGCTTTGCATCTGCACAACGTGAGGTTTTAATCCCTCCCATTGGGGAGGAACAACCATCAGAATGCCAGATGGAAGACACTGTGTTGTGTGCTTCCATTCCAATGCCTTATTGCCCGTTCCAGGACGGACCACACCCTGAACATCAATTAATGTCTGTTTCCATGTTTAATAATGTACAGGTTCTTCCTCCTAATTTTAAAAGTTTAAGTGTGAGTGGAGGAAATTTTAAGGAATGGGTTAAGAGTATTCAAGTAATTTTAATGAAAGAGAACGTTTTATCGTTGTTGTTAAAACCCCGACCTAGACCATGGTCTTTGGAAGTTGACCTTTTACATCATAAGGCCTTTTGTATCTTATTGATGTCCATTAACCCTGCACTATATCCCAGTATACCTGGTAACCTGACCGTAACGGAAGTCTGGGTAAAACTGCATAAGCTATTTTATTCTAAAAGCTCCCATGCTACAAACAGAGTTTATAGGGAGTTCTATTCCGCAAGGTTGAAGGCGGGAGTAGATATTAATGAACACTTATGTGAGTTAAACACATAAGTTAAGGTTAAGGCAGGAAGTGATGTTGAGGGGGGAAACAGTGTCTGAACAAACCCTCATTACTGTTATACTCAATTCCCTTGATTCTAGCTGGGATAATTTTGTATCGCGACTGGATAATGTTGATTGTAATAACTTATCTTTAGAAGTGTTATCTGGCAAATTAATAGCAGAAGATAACTTGCGAAAATGCAGGGCGGCTTTCCACAAAAAGGAAAAACCTTTAAGAAGGCCCGAGAGTTCAGATAGAGCATATACTATCGGAGAATGCTTCAATTGTGGTTCAAGAGAACATTATTGAAGGGATTGCCCACAAAACATGAACGCTAGGGCAAGTTTAAAGATACCTTCTGATAGTAAATGTAAAAGGAGGTCATTCCCCCAAGGTAGAAAGCCAAGTGGAGATGTTCCTAACCACAGAAGGGGTAAAAAGCCAAATAGAGGCAACAAAGGGAACAATCTTAAGTTTAATGATGATTCTGTAGGCATAGCGGAAACTACTGGGTCAGAGCTTATGAAGGAACAGTGAGACCAACTATGGTTAATGGATAGTGGGGCCAGTAACCATGTTGTCAGTGACCGAAGTTTGTTTGTTAATATGAGAAGGCATCAATCCATGGTCAAAGTTGCAAACGGTAAAAAGGTGAATGTTGTTGGCATTGGAGATGTTTATATCCCTGGGATAGGAGAGATTAATGGAGCATTGTATGTACCTGAGATAGATCATAATTTGCTAAGCTTAATGAGGATATGTGAGAACTCCAGAATGGAGATTCTGTTCTCAGGAGGAACAGCTGTGATCAAAAATAACGAATGTGTGATTGGGGAGGTTTTGAAGATAGGTGGTTTGCCTTATTATTTCCCCAATACGAATGCTGAGACATTTAGTGCTAGCAATTATACTATCTCATCTGGTAGTAACAATGAATCACAGTTAGAACTAGATGATGAGGATCAAGACTTTCAACAGAGGAAGCCTTGAAGCCTCTCTCAGGAAGATAAGATTCTGGAATTGCTTAAAAAATGTAACATGGTAGAGGCGAAACCATGTGATACCCCTATAGCAACAGACTTCCTTAAGAATATGTACACTGAGAGCACGGAGTTTGAGGATAAGACCCTTTACAAGTCCGTGATTGGGTCACTGTTGTACATTGCAAATTGGACTAGACCGGATATCAGTCTAAGTGTAAATGTGTTATCTAGACATTCAGAACATCCCACACAGTACCATTGGAGTGGAATCAAATGACTCCTGAGATACTTAAAGGGTACTGTGAACTATTCATTGTTGTTGGAACCAGAAACAACTAGAGAACTAAGATTGAGTTATTTTTCGGATGCCGATTGGGCAGGGGATGTTAGATCTAGAAAAAGTACCTCGGGGTACATCGTATACCTGAATGGTAGCGCCGTGTATTGGTATACTGGGAAGCAGAAGCTAATTGCAACTTCCACAGCGGAAGCTGAGTATGTGAGTTTGTCCAAAGCTTCCAATAACCTAGTTTGGTTTGACGATCTTTTGGTAAGCGTATGGAGGCAGCCCATGCATCCTATAAATATCTATGATGACAACATGGCTGCCATTAACATATCGGAAGCCGATGCTGTAGGCCAGAAATCACGTCATATTGATATCAAAAACAAACATGTGAGGCACTTGGTGAAAACAGGTTTCATTAAAACTGTATATTGTGAAACTAAGAAACAGGTAGCGGATGTGTTTACCAAACCGCTGCCCCGTGACCAACACCACTATTTCCTGGGTAAAATATCGATGGCTATGTGAATGTACTTACCATTGATGTGTACATGTACCCAATGATGAATGTATGTTTTGTTAACAAATCAAATAGCCGCAGAGAAGGGGATTGTCACGAGTGTTTTCAGGATTGCTGTGGCTACTTTTTTTTTTTTTTTTTTATTGCAAAAGTTTTACAATTACATTTTCACCCCTTTTTTCACCCCCCCACCTCCCTCCCCAAACTTCCCGTCCTCCCTAACCCTCCCTAACCCTCCCCCCCAGACTTCCCTATTATGTACTCATAACTAATAACACTGATATATATACCTGAACCCATCCCTCCCCCTATATAATTTTCCCTCTTTATCTCTTCACATTAAGATATTTCTAATACATTGTTTTCAAATAAAAGCTATTTGGTACTTTCTAGTTTGGTATTTGTTCTGAACATATTCTATCCACCTTTTCCATTCCCATTCATAAGTCTCTTGTGAACAATCTTTTAAATATGCTGAAATCTTCGCCATCTCTGCAAAACTGGCCATCTTCAAAGTCCATTCCTCGATTGTAGGCAAAGCTTCATTCTTCCAATATTTACCTATCAACAATCTTGCTGCTGTTATCATATGCAATATTAATTTTGTTTCACCCCGTGTGAAACCCTTAACTATACCCAATAAAAACAATTGTGGAGAAAATTGAATTTTTTTCTTCAAAACATTCTGCATGACCCACCATATTTTTATCCAAAAAGCCTTAACTTTCCTACAGGTCCACCAAACATGATAATACGTAGCATCCAAACATTCGCATCTCCAACATTTTGGCTGAACATTAGGGTACATACATGACAACTTTTTAGGATCTAAATGCCATCTATAAAACATTTTATAAAAATTTTCCCTCAAATTCTGCGACTGTGTAAATTTAACATTCTGAACCCAAATTTTTTCCCATGTTTCCAACATCACTGGTTCTTCAAAATTTTGTGCCCACTTAATCATGCAATCTTTAACTAATTCCGTTTCTGAATCCCTTTCTAGCAAAACATTATAAAGCCTTTTAATATGCATTGGACCTTTCTCTCTTATATGTCTAACCAATTCTTCCTCATGCAACATAATACCAGTTTTTTGGTCCTCTTTCCATCTCAATTGTAATTGATTATATTGTAACCAGGTTAAATTAATCCCTTCGTCCAACAGTGTCTGCAATGTCTTCAGCTGCCATCTGCCCGCATCTGTAAAAAGAACCTCTTTGTATAAAAACCCCCCGAGTGACATTATATTTGTATTCCACAAGGTATGACCAAGATCCAGCCATAGCGGTATTTTATAATCCCATTTGAGTCGGTGCTTCTTCCAAACTCTCATCAAAGAGTCTCTAAGTATATGACTTTTAAATACTTTATCAACTTTGTCATCATAAAATAGATAAGCATGCCATCCAAATTCAAGATCAAAACTTTCTGCATTCAATATTCCAGCCTTTTTACTTCCAAACCAATCACTTGTTAAAGTTAAAGCTGCTGCATCATCATATGATGCAGCAGGATTGCTGTGGCTACTTGATCAGTCACAAACAGTATGGTTTCAATCAAGCCATCTCCTGTTTGCAACTACCTGCAAGCCTTCCCCGCCCTAGTTAATTGCAGGTTGACTCCCCATATAAGCAAGATGTCAGGCTTCGGTGCTATCTTAAATAAACTTCATTCTCAAACGCAAAGTCTCTAATGAAATTCTTTTATTTAAGAATAGAAAAACACGACATGCCTAAACTCTGGTTGCAGCCAAACTGGCCCCTCCTTCCAACAACCTCCCCTTCCGCTCTCCAACCCCAATGTCCCATTGGGCATCATGCAGATCCATCTCTCCGTCTCGGCACATTCTTTTCACAGGAATTTGCCCCCACCCTCTGTCACCCAGATAACACTATCTGTTGCATGCAGAAAACTAGGTAAAAGTTCATCTCAGCAATAAATCACCGCTTCTGCTCTCTGTTTCATTTCATTCATGTCAGCGTTGGAAGAGAGCCTAACTTGGAACACTGACATCCGGCCCCTCTCCCTTCACTTCTGCGACATAACCTACCCCATAGAGAAAAGCACAACAAGATAAGTATCATTAGCCCCTCCTTGGCTGCGCACCCCCCCTCCCGGCTTTCCCGGGTGGTCTGCGTGGAATTTTGCTATAAGGCGGTCAGCTTGGATGTTTGTGCTCTTCACCCAGGAAGCCTCTGACAATGGGTAGCCCTTCCATTTAATTAAGTACTGGAGGCGCCCCTGTGCCATATTGAATCAAGAATTCACTGCACTTCATAGTGTGTTTGGCCCCCACAACCAGGGACCCAGGGGGTTCACGTGGCGTCGGCCTTAAAGTAGACCCCACTACAGGTTTTAGAAGGCTACTGTGAAAAACGGGGTGAATTTTTCCCAAAAGCTGTGGCAACTGCAATTGCACTGTAATGGGGTTGATTATTTTTATTATAGGAAATGGTCCTATAAATTTTGGGCCCAATTTCTTGCTCGGGAGTCTAAGTCTCAAGTACTTGGTGGAAAGGTAAACTTTCTCTCCCAACTGAAATGGTCTTTGGGGAGTTCGGTGCTTGTCTGCTTGTTCCTTATAAGATTGAGCCGCCTTTGCCAGCGCCCTCTTAACATTCTCCCAAGTTTTTCTCAACATTGCCATCCAGTCGGTCAAACTGACTGAGGAAGGGGGCTCCCTCGGATACTCTGGCATGGGGACAAAATCCATGCCACTCACTACTTTGAACGGGGTTAGTCCCGTGCTGCTATGGACAGCATTATTATATGCAACCTCTGCAAAAGATAGGAGATCTGCCCAATTGGACTGCGGGTAGTCGACGTAGCATCTTAAGTTCTGTTCTATCATAGCGTTCAGTTTTCTGCCCCCCCATTGGTGCTTGGGTGAAATGCTGAGCTGAGGCCTTGGGATGACCCTATGGATCGTAGAAACTCCCTCCAGAACTTTGCTGTGAACTGGACCCCTCGGTCGGAGATGATTCTCCTGGGGACTCCATGTAGGCGGTAGATGTGTTTCAGGAACAGTTTGGATAACTGGCGGGCTGAAGGCAGTCCACTACAAGGAATGAAGTGTGCCTGTTTGGAGAATAAGTCTATTACAGTCCAGATCACTGTATTTCCACTGCTCCTCGGTAGGTCTACTATGAAGTCCATTGCAATCTCCTCCCATGGTCTTGTTGGCTCAGCTACTGGTTGCAACAGTCCAGGTGGGCACCCTGGTCTTGTCTTCATCGTGGCACAAATAGTGCAGCTTTTTACATAATTGTCTACGTCCTTTCTCATGTGGGGCCACCAGAACTGCCTTCGTACTAGGTGCAGAGTCTTTAGGAACCCGAAGTGTCCCGCTGGTTTAACGTCGTGGCTCCTTTTGAGAATCAGGATGCGTAAAGTCTGTGGGACATAGAGCTTTGTCCCCTTCCATGCTAGGTCATCTCTTTTTGTCAAGAGATGTTGATTGTCCCGATACCAGGGGTCTGTCAGCGTTTCATTTTTTAATTTTGCAGTTAAGTCACTTGCAAGTCAGCCTTGCTGGTCATGTTGTTGCTGTCTGGTGATCACTTGAGCCACAGCTTGGGTGGAGGGGATGATGGCATTCACTACCTGCTCCCACTCACTGTTGTATTGGGGCATCCGGGAGAGGGCGTCAGCCAGGAAATTTCTCCCTCCTGGGATGTGCTTAAGCTCAAAGTTGAAACGATTGAAGTATTGTGCCCACCGTATTTGCCTGGGCAACAGTTTCCGTGGGGTTTTTAGGGCCTCTAGGTTTTTATGATCAGTCCAGACTTCAAATGGTTTCTGTCCTCCCTCTAGTAGGTGCCACCAGGTCAACAAGGCCCATCTTACTGCGAACGCTTCCTTCTCCCACGCCGCCCATCGCCTTTCTGTATCAGTGAGTTTGCGGGAGGTGTAGGTGCAAGGTTGTAGATCACCTTGGTTGTTCTTTTGGAGTAACACGGCTCCTACTGCCACATCACTTGCGTCTGCTTGGATGACAAAAGGCTGTTCCGGATCCGGGTGTTTTAAGACGGGTTCTTTCGCAAACATCCCTTTCAGCGTCTCGAATGCCTGTTAGCAGGTCAGGTCCCACTGTAGGGGTTGTCCCGGGCGAGGTTTCATCGCTGGGCTTCCTGTCTTTAGGAGGTCCGTCAAAGGTTTGGTAATCTTCGCGAACGCGGGTATGAATTGTCTGTAGTTCGCAAAGCCTAGAAAACTTTGCAGTTGTCTGCGGGTGCGAGGGGGCTGCCATTGTAGAACTGATTGGACCTTGGCTGGGTCCATCTCTATCCCCTCGTTTGATACTCGGTAGTCCAGGTAGTCTAGCCGTGGTTGGTGGAAATCGCATTTTGACAGTTTGACATATAGGTTTGCGCTTAGCAGTTTTTTCAGTACTTGGCGGACGAGGGGTATATGTTCATCTATGGTCTCCGTATAGATAAGAATATCGTCCAGGTAGACGAGGACCCCTTTGTAAAGGTGTTCATGTAAGACTTCATTTATTAACTGCATGAACACTGCTGGGGCTCCTTGCAATCCAAAGGGCATTACTTTAAACTGGAAACTACCGAGGGGGCAGTTGAATGCTGTTTTCCATTCATCTCCTGCCTTTATGCGAACTCGGTAATAAGCTTCTTGAAGGTCTAGTTTGGTGAAAATCTTCCCTTTAGCTAGGTGGGCTGGCATGTCTTTCATGAGGGGGAGGGGGTACAAGTTGTGTACGCAAACAGCGTTGATACTTCGAAAGTCGACCACTAGTCTCATGGAGCCGTCCTTTTTCTCTTTAAACATGATCGGCACCGCTACCCTTGGTTTTACTGGCTCAATAAATCCCCTTTGTAAGTTTTTGTCTATGTAGTCCCACATTTCCTGCATTTCCCGGGGCGTCATGGCATACATTTTAGGTTTGGGTAGTTTAGCTCCCGGGATAATCTCGATGGCACAATCGGTCTCGCGGTGGGGGGGGGTGCAGAATGTCACACTCGGCTTCGCTGAATACCTCTGCAAGATCTTGGTGTTGATAGTCCTCTGCCTCGTCTCTCATCCTGGGGTAGGGCGGTGCTGCCTTATCTAGGTTTTGCTGCTTGCTGGGAGGGGGGGACCCATGGATGCATCGTTGGGCTCCTCCTTCTCCTGCTGTGGAGGGGGGAAAGGCTGAGCCTTGGCCTACGGCCTCTCGGGTCAACTGCCCAGACTGGTTCTCTCTTTTCTTTGGTCTGCAAGATGGCCCCTCCCCCTGAAGGGTGGCATGGTCAAATTCCTCTTTCAACTCATCTATGGGGCTTTCGAGTGGCTTCCTTAGAATTTCTTGGCACTTAGTTTGTTTTCTGGCTTGTTCCCATTCCCATAGCCAGGATGCCCTGCCCAATTCACTTAGGGGTTTTCCCTTGTCTTTTACGTTCAGAAAGGGAAATTCAGCCTCGGAGACTTTTGGCACAGTCCCCGGGTACTTATCTGGCTCATGCTTCGTTGTTTGAAGTTTTGCCGAGGGAGAAGGCGGGGAGAGTTGAGCCTTCATACTTTCCAAACTGGCTGGGATCACGACCGTTTCTCCTCCACTCGTTGCTTGAAGCAGGCTTTCCTCCGAGAGCTTCGCTTCAGCCATAACATCGGGGGACAACCTCCAGTCCAACTATACGTCTGGGAGGGAACGGGATGATTTAAACTCAGCCAGCCTGGCTTTGAGGCAGTTTGGCTGTCTGTCAGGCTTCGGTGCTATCTTAAATAAACTTCATTCTCAAATGCAAAGTCTCTAATGAAATTCTTTTATTTAAGAATAGAAAAACACGACATGCCTAAACTCTGGTTGCAGCCAAACTGGCCCCTCCTTCCAACAACCTCCCCTTCCGCTCTCCAACCCCAATATCCCATTGGGCATCATGCAGATCCATCTCTCCGTCTCGGCACATTCTTTTCACAGGAATTTGCCCCCACCCTCTGTCACCCAGGTAACACTATCTGTTGCATGCAGAAAACTAGGTAAAAGTTCATCTCAGCAATAAATCACCACTTCTGCGCTCTGTTTCATTTCATTCATGTCAGCGTTGGAAGAGAGCCTAACTTGGAACGCTGACATCAGGACCTTTTCGCTTGCTACTTGGGCCTAAACGCTGTTTAGGCCTAGATGCAGAGCTCCTGCTGGAAGCTGGATGGAGAGCTCAGTGCAACGTTACAGAAGGGAGGAGAACACAGAAAAGGACTCCAGACGCTGTTGCAGAGATACTCCTACAGATGCTTGCCTTTTGCTGTTTTGAAGCACGCAAGCCATCATCAGAACTGCTGCTGCTAGACATTCTTCCTCCCACAAGCTTCAAGCTATGTTTGCTGATTGAAATTGTTTTTTCTTCAGGTGACTTTTTTAGCTGTGAAGTTTATGCTGCCGCCCTTCTACTACCTCGATGATGTATCGACACCGAAGCTGCTTATTGTCATGTTAACCTTTTTCTCTTGTGAACTGTTTCGG
Source organism: Pantherophis guttatus (assembly GCF_059756535.1). Taxonomy (NCBI): domain Eukaryota; kingdom Metazoa; phylum Chordata; class Lepidosauria; order Squamata; family Colubridae; genus Pantherophis; species Pantherophis guttatus. Next base: position 82,542,276 of record NC_142066.1, read on the forward strand.
TATTGTGGAGAGGAATCTAGGGAGATAGCTTGGCTTCACATAACCAAGATAAGATGTTGTTACTAATGTGCTTTTTTAAAGACATAGTGCTTTTTAAATGTTTTAAAGTAAATTATATTTTTACACTAGACGCCTCTGTCAGATTTATTTCAGTCCTAGTGTGTTTGCTCATGAGCTGGTTCACGGTCCGGGGTACCCCTCAACCCCACTTCATAACAAAGTGGCAGGAGGCGAGGGCTGCCTTGAGCACAAATGTAGCAGAAAGGCAAGCACAGGAGCGCTTCACTCCTGCACTAAGGCTCCTTGCCATGTCGACCCCCACCCCCCCACATCTTTTCGGTTGAGCGCTGTGGCCATGAGCTCCAGCCTGAAGTGGAGGGAGCAGAGAGCTGCCTTGAGCACAAATGTGGCATGAAGGCAATTACAGGACCACTTCCTTCCTGCACTAAGTCTCCAGCGACCCTCCACCTCTTGCAACTCCCTGGTTACCTGTTGCAGGGCCAGGAGGGTGCGCATGACACACACAGAGAGATACAGAGAGAGGGGGAGACTGGGTAACGGGTGAGCATCTTTGGCGAGGGTCCTCCAGCTTTCTCCAAGCCTGACCCCAGGCTGGGCATGCGAGGTTTGGCAGAGCCAGCCCTTTTCCTGCTACTCTGAGTTTCTTAAAGCCGCTGCTGTGCACTGCAGGCCCATCCTACTTTCCGTCATCCCCGCTTCCCAGATCCCATTCCCACCCCACCAGCCCTTGTGTTACCGAGGCCGGCATCGGTCATGGCTGGGTCGTGCCAGTGTCTCATGGCGGAGAGCAGGTTACGCATCTCCCCAAGCGACTGAGGCATGCCCAGCACCAAAAGGGCCAGAAGAAGCTCCAGCAAGAGTGAGGTGCTGGAGAGTCAATCCCGGCGCTTCTCCATCTCCCACCGTCGCCCTTACCTTCTCAGGCCAGGCGAGGAGTGACTGTGAGGGGAGGCTGAGGGGCGGGGCCAGCCAGTGATGGGACAGGGAGCCGCAGCTGAGGGCCCAAAGATCCACATGTGCTTCTGGAGCTGTGGGTTGCCGGCACCCAGCTTAGCCAAATGAAATTGTTTAACTGAAAAATCTCCAGACCTGTGACCTTTGGATCAAATTATTTCTGAACAAAGGTTCATCACTCTTTTGAAATATCAAAAATCACCTAGCTGACAGATCACAGATATGAAGGAAAGTTTCAAAATGAAATAGGACGTAGCAACTGATACTGAGCATATTCCAATCTCAAATATTGCTGCAAGAGAATGACAGTGATGGTAGCAAGTAGTTATAATTCATACCATAATCAGAATAAGCCATTTTCACACCAAATAAAAGCAAGAAAATTATGGTCACATCCAATCTCCTTGACTTAAGACTGGTCACTTAGCAATCGTTTAAAGATATGAAAGGTTCCCCCAGCCTGGTTCTCTTCTTCAGTTTAAAATTGACCTTTAGTGCAACACAAACTAGAACTCTGTAAATCTGTCTTAAAGAGAAGTCTGGTTAAAAAGATGCTAAACTATCTAACTAAGCAGCCAATGTGAGATTTGACAAGCGTTTTGAAATCATATTTCATTATTTCATAATGAAAGTCATTATGCAGGCAGATATCTTTGCAACAGCAGCTTTTTGTGCTTCCCTACAGTTGCAGCCAAAATAGTCATGAGTGCAGTGCATAGCAAATAGAAAGTTCATCATTGTGTAGACAGTAATTCAAAGTGGCAAGAGATTAGTAATGAAAAATTTTGGATATGGGGGAGAAAGGAGGAGAGGGAGCTTTCAGAACCTTCTTTTTCTTTTTTTTTCTTATTAAAACAAACTTTATTAAACATAAAAAGATAAAATCATACAACATACATTTATATACAAAACAATAAAACAGTAAAAAAAATACAAAACCAAACGAACAGATTAAATATATATAACTATATATATTTGTCTTCTTAAGTTTTCGCGGGTGTGCACATACAAAAAATTAAAATCTCGGGTGTTTTCCCGCGTCATTATAAATAAGTTGGTTAAAATATTTAAAATCCTGGTTAAAATCCCAGCTTAAAATCTTCTAAAAATCCTTACAGAGCACTCTGCAAGGTCCCTTAAAACCTCAGCTAAAATCCTACCAGTGACTTTAAAAGTTTTTCTTAAAGCAACATTTCGACAGGCTCACAACCCTGTCATCTTCAGGCTCTGTTTCATGTAGAAGCTATGGGTTCTCTGTTGCGAGGCCGGAGCTGTCGCTTATCTATATTTGCTGCTGCTGACGTATGCTGGCTAGCCTGCAACTCTGTGTTCCGATTGGAGGACAACAGTTTTTCTTCCTGCTTCCTCCTCCTAGCTGCTTGGCTTCGTGTTACAGGCCCAGCTTTCTCAGATTCTCTATTATTATCTGTCTGCTGTAGAGGGGAAAGGATTCTGGTAGGCATCACAGCACCCTTGATTGTTAGTTGAGATCTCAGCCTATCTTCTGGCTTGATCCTCTCTCTCTCCCTATTGTTAGCCACCCTCTGCAAAGAAGGAAGAATTCTGGCAGGCCTTACAACACCACTGGTTGCTTGTTGGAATCTCTGCCTCTCTTCTGATGTTAACACTCGAGTTTCTGTCAGTGCAGGTCCCCAAATATTTGATAACCTAGAGGCATCGTCTCATCTGTTCATATTCTGTATATTTGTATATACAGAATATGTACTTTGTATATTTATATACAAAGTAGCTTATTATATCATTTGTCTTGTTGATGGTGCCTGTTTGTTAATTTTATTTTCATGAGCTTTTACATTTGCTCTTTTTTTTTTACTTATCCAGTCATACCATCTGTTCCATACCAAATAGTACTTTGAGTTTACCTTATCTTTTAACTCGAAACTTAATTTGTCCATTTCCATGCAATTGTATATTTTCTGGATTACTAATTGATCCGTTGGCAATTGATCTGTTTTCCAAAGTTGCGCTAGAGCCAATCTAGCTGCCGTTATTATGTGTAAGATTAAGTATTTTATTTCTCTCCTAATGTTTTCATTAATCATGCCTAATAAAAAGATTTCTGGTTTAAACTCTATTTCCTCTTCTGTTATTTCTGTTAACTAAATTTTTATTTTTTCCCAGTATTTCCTGATTTTTGGGCAAAGCCACCAGATGTGGAAAAAAGAACCCTGTGCCTGCTTACATTTCCAGCAGGTTGGGTTTAAATTTGGATACATCTTCACTAATCTCGAAGGGGCCAGATACCATCTATACCACATTTTATACTGATTCTCCCTATAAGCTACTGATTTTGTCATGATATAATTGGTTTCCCATACCCTTTCCCATTCTTCTAATTGTATACTATGTCCAATGTTTCTCGCCCATGCTCTCATTTGTCCTTTAACCAGTTCTTCTGCTAGATCGAATTCTAATAAATATTTATAAATTTTTAAATTAATTTTTCTTCCTTAGTTTCTAATAATTTATCTAATCGATTCGGTTTTGGGTGTATTCCTCCTTCCTCTTGATCTTTTTTATATCTTAATTTTATTTGTAAGTAGGGCCACCAGTCTATATTGATTGATATTCCTTAATAGTGATAATTTCAATTTCCCCCATTTTTCTAAGTCCTCTTTTATTTGGACTAAAGTTCCATAGTTATTGTCTTTTATAGTTGCGCTTCTCGCTGTCAGATTTATCCCTAAATACGTCACCTTTTTTACTGCCTGTAGTCCTGATTCATTCGCTAATTCTTCTACTTGTTTTACTGTCATATTTTTCGTTATCATTTTGGTCTTTTCTTGTTAATTTTTAAACCCGCCACTTTTCCGAATTCCTCTATCTCTTTTATTAATATTGGTGGTGTTTTTAATGGATCCTCTATGAAGAATACAAGGTCATCCGCAAATGCTTGGACCTTGTATTCTTCTCTTTTAACATTTAATCCTTTTATTTCTTTATTTGACCTAATTCTTATGAGCAAATTTTCCAGTGTTAAAATAAAGAGTAACGGTGAAAGTGGACATCCCTGCCGTACTCCGTTATTTATTTCAAAATATTTAGTAGAATCTCTGTTTACTAATATATTTGCTTTCTGTCTCGTATAAATAGAGGTTATCATTTTTTCAAATTTCTCTCCAAATTTCATATTTTTTAATTTGATGAATCATAAATTGCAAATTAACCTGATCAAATGCTTTTTGTGCATCCAGAAATACCAGTGCCACCTGCTTCTCTGGATGCACCTCATAATATTCCATTATACTGATTACTGTTCTTATATTATTTTTAATTTGTCTCGTGGGTAAAAACCCATTTTGATCTGAGTGTATTCTACTATTCAATATTTTTTTCATCCTGTTTGCCATTATATTCATGGAGATTTTATAATCAGTGTTTAATAAGGAGATCAGTCTATAATTTTTTATTTGAGTTATATCTACTCCCTCCTTTGGTATCAGCGAGATGTATGCTTCCCTCCATGAGTCTGGTAGCTTTGCCTCTGTCTGTGCCTCATTAAATGTTTCTAACAAAATCCAGTTCAATGTATCTCCCAATCCTTTATAGAATTCAATTGGTATACCATCAGTCCCCGGGGTTTTGTTATTTTTTTGCTTCCTCATTGCTTCTTTTAGCTCCTCATGGTAATGTCCCTATTTAATGTCTCTTTTTCATCTTCCCTTAATACTGGCATTCCCTCCCCGTTCAGATATTGTTTTATTTCTTCAGCTGTTACTTTGTCTTGCTTGTACAGTTCTTGAAAAAATTGGGTTACTATTTCTTTTTTCTTTTCTGAGCTCTGTTGCAATTTACCCTTTCTGTCCTGCAATTGTTGAATTATTCTTTTCTCCCTTTCTTTTCTCAATCTGTAAGCCAACCACCTCCCTGGTTTGTTCGCATGCTCAAAATAATTCTGTTTTATGTATTTCAATGCCATTACATATTTTCCCTGTTCTAATATGTTCAAATTATGTTTAGCTGCTATCCAATTACTTCTAATTTGCTCATCCCCAGGTTTTTCTTGTAATTTTTCCTCCCATTTTTAAATCTCTTCTTGACCTTATTATATTTTTTCCCCTCTCCTTTTTTCTTTTTGCATTGTAAGCTATCGTTAGTCCTCTTACGTAAGCCTTTGTTGTGTCCCATAGATTCTGGAGGGAGGTGTGATGTTTTGTATTATCTTTAAAAACAATTTTAATTCCTTTTCTATTTGATCTGTATATTGCTTTTCTTTCAATATCTGTGAGTTCATCATCCATCTACCTTTTTTCCTCTGGTGTCCTTTTCATGTCAACAGTACTGGGTTGTGGTACACCCAATTATTTGACTTTAAGTCTACTTTTTGTACTTCTTGTATCAATATTTCGGATACCCATGCTATATCTACATCAGGATTTATGAGGATTAGAATAGTACGTAAAGTTCTTTATCTCTGGGTTGTAAAATCTCCAGCTATCAACCAAATTTAATTCTTCTACTAAATCTATAAAAGTTTTCAGCAATACTTTTTTCTTTTTTTTATTTTTCTGATCACTTTTATAATCCTTTCTTACATCTACAATTGCGTTGAAATTGCCAATCAAGTATACATTCTCCATTTTTTGTTCTATTATTTTTTCGTGTATTTTTTTGTAAAATTCTGTTAATTCACTATTTGGAGCATATATAACCACCAATAATATACTTCTGTATTCAAATTTTACCTCTATCATCAATATTCTTCCTATTGCGTCTGCATATATCAAATTACTTTCTATTCCTTCTTTAACATACACCACTATTCTTCTCTTCTTTTCGTCTGCTAAAGTCACAAATGATTTACCTAATTTTTTGTACTGTAAATATTTCTCATCTTGTTTTCCTATGTGTACCTCTTGGAGGCACACAATATCCATTCTTTGTTTCACAGCTTTTTAAAAAAATTGATGTCTTTTGCCTGGAGAGTTAAGACCGTTTACATTCACTGATAACATTTTTAGATTTTGTTCCATTTTTTGATGATTATCCTGTGTTTTCTTCCTGTTACTTCTTGTCCTTTCTCTTGGCTCTTGTTCTCACTCCTTCTTCTTCTTGGATTTCTCCTTCTTCTTCCTTTTCTCCCTCTTCTAGTACTTTTCCCTGTTCCTCTTGTCTCTGTTTTTCTTTGGTTCTCTGTTCCGACTCCTCCCTGCTACTGTTTGCTCCTTCTATACCTATCACTTGATCATGCAAATTCTGTGCTTTATTTTGTGAGTCCACTTTTATTTTTTTCCCCTGCCATGTCACCAACATTCCTTCTGGTGTTATCCATCTAAACAGTATATGCCGCTTATTTAATAGTGTGGCAAGGGACCAATATTCTTTTCTCAACTCCCTTATTCTCTTTGGGACTTGCTTCAACATTGTTATTTCTTTACTTCTATAAAACGTGGGGTCATTTTTTGTTATTTTATAGACAATATCTCTTACTTTCTGCCTCACAAATCTTACATGGACCTCCCTTGGCAATTTGTTTTGTCTGGCGTAATTTGTATGGACTCTGTAAACTTCGTCCAATTCATTTATTATTTCATCTTTATCTCTTTGGAGGGCCTCCGCAATCACTTCCGCCATTACTATTGTTAAATCCTCCTATCTTCAACTACGTTTTGAAAGCGCAAGTAAAATGCAGCCCTCTCCATCTCCAAATGTGCCACGGTATTTTATAATTCTTTATTAAGTCCTATCATTTTTTGATCCAAAAACTCCAGTCTTTCTTCTGTCTGCTCTGTTTTCTTTTCTATGGCTATTATTCGTTGATTATTTTTTTGTATAATTTCTTGTATTGAGTCCATCTTTTCATCTATCTTCTGAATATCACTTTTTACTTCTCTTTTGACCTCATCTATATCCCTCCTTGTTTCTTCATGGTTCTTGGTCATGCATTCCTGCATTTTAATCATAGTCTCTTGTATTGTTATAAGTGTAGCCTGCATAGTTGGCATGCTTAAAGTGGGAGGTTGTTTCTCTGATGGGAACATTCCTTCTATTGTCCTCTGTGCCGTAGGGGAGGCCGATGATACAATCAATGTTGAAGTGTTTTTCTTTCCTGTTTTCAAGTGCTAGTCATCTTTTTTAATATTTTATACTGTTCTCCAAAAATTTTATCTATCTTCTCCCAAATCACCATCCACTTTATTATACAACTTCTTTTTCTTTCCTCCCTTCTCTCTATCCTCTATCGTCTTAATATAATACAATACTAACTTAATTGCTTAATTACTAAAATTCTATTAAGAAAAAAATCATTAAAATCTTGCTAAATACTCTAATTACTAAAATTCCTATATTATTACCAATTACCAATTAATCAATGAATTAATTAAAAGGAATTAATCCACTTTTACTATTTACTTTAAATCATTAATAGATAATAAAAAAAAAAGATATAAAAAGAGAAAAGGAGCGAAAGGAGAGAAAACAAGAAGAGGGAAAAGAAAAAAAAGAATATCACAACAATGAAGAGTTGATCAGTACTTAAAAAACAATTAATGGTATTTTGCTAGTAATTAATTTTACAAAATTTCTCTATCTATCAGTACTTAAATCTATCAATATGTAAGTAAATGTAGATATAAAGGAATATATAGATATATATAAATAAATTTACTACTAATTAATTATAAATACCAAAATACAAGTTTCTCTAACAGTAAATAAACAAATATATCAGTAAATAAGTTATGCAGCCAAGAATTCACTATGTTTCCAAATTTTGTATGATTTAAAAAGTCAGATGTAATTCAAATATAGTCTTTTTTCCTCTCACACTTTCACTTTCAGCTTCCGGTCAAAAAGAAAAGGAAATAATCCAATATGGTGATCTCTAATCAGCTCTGTCACTCCTATGCGTCTTATACTTTTTGCCAATCCACCTTTCTCCTTCCGTTAGGGCAGCTAAAATGGGGATAGAAATAGAACCTTATATCCAGTTCACTTCTCTTTCCCAGCTTTTTAGAACACCCACTTTCCACGATCTCTGTTTGACTCCTCTGGTGTTTTTCTGCTGGTCTGAAATTCGTCCTCCTCACTTTTATTCTCCTCTTTGTTTGTCGCTCGTTCAAGCTCTGAGTCTCTCTTTCCAGCCCGCTGCCCCTCCGAAATCCAAGTTCTTCTTCTCCTCCAATTTTCAAACAAAAATTTTTTTTAAAGCCTTCGTATTTCTGCTCTCACCACCAGTTCTCGCACCATGCTCACTCTCTGCTTCCCGTTGTTCTTGATCGGGGCATCAAGCCTTTGGGTCAGCCATTCCGGCTGTCTTCTTCCACGTCTGGATTGAGGGTCCTTCTTGGTGTGGCGGGAGACCGCACCTCTCCACGCCTCCTCCAAAGATTTCCCTCTTTCTCGCCAGTCCCACCAGGACCGATCTTCGCCCTTAAAGAGCTCCAAAAACACTGGAAAATTGGCACTGGGAACGGAGCGATTATTCCCATGCCGCCTTGGCTCCACGTCACTGCCAGAAGTCCCAGAACCTTCTTTTTCAATTGCTATTTTCATACCCTCTCCTTCCCAGACCTTGAAAATCCAATTTTTTTATTCTACTAACTTGTTTTCCTTCTCATCACTTGCACCACGGTGGTGTGTTTAACTTTCAACTAAATACTTGATTTGGTTTTCCGCTATAGGCTTCATAAAATTGTAGTCTGCCTACTTTCTGGTTCCTGAGCTTTACCAATCCATTCTCTATAGCTTCAGTTTCCACTAGAACTATGTTTGGGATTTTACAAATACAGGTCTGAGGGTTTTAAAAGTATCCATATTTTATGCTGTTGCATATATATGGTATTTCTCAATGTTCAGAATCATTTATTTCAATTGGTCCTGTGCAAACCGATAGCCACCGAGTTATTTTTAAAAAACTGATTGAGGTAGTTGATATATCACTTTTCCTTTTGAAGAAACCCATTGTTTTTCTCTATCCCTAAATTCTCTGATTAAAAAATTACCCATGGTTAATGAGACTGTCAAAATACCTAGTGGCTACACACCATTGAAGCTGACAAAAGTTACAATATAAAACAACTGAAAGAGGATGTAGAAGATTGGAAAATGTAGAAAGAGTTGGCCCATAGAATTGCTGAGAATAAGACATGATTGAATGGATAGCATCATCAAGAAGTCCCAATTCTCCTTTCCGGCAAGGCTTGCAAAGAGGTTTAAAAACATGTCCGCCAAATGTTGGAAATGCAATCAGATACCAGGCTTGTATTACCATATGTGGTGGACATGTCCAAAGGCAAACATTTTTTGGACAAAAATACATACATGATTAAAGAAAATGATAAAGCAACACATAGATTTAAAGACAGAAATATTTTTATTAGGTATATTGCCAGAAAAACATGACAAACAGAATGTATATTTAATATTACATGTTTTGACAGTAGTGAGAATTGTATTTGCATAACACTGGAAAAATGAGGAAATTCCTACAGTGAATATATAATTCTCCTCCCTGGTTGGGAAGGCAGGCAGCGCTGGGTAGGCTCAGTTAGTAGACCAATCAGGACCGGGTCTGCAATGAAGCTTAGCCCCGCCCTTCCTGCTGCTCTCTCCAGTTTATCGACTCAGTCGACTTGGACAGTTTAGTCTCCTGCCTTTTCTTGCAAAAAAAAAAAAAATCCTTTTACACCAACAGTTTTTTTAAGAACTAACAGGGCAATCAGGCTGAGCCTCTCGGCTGGGAGGATTCTTCCGGCCTTCCAGACGGCCGAACGAGGCTTCTGACTGCGGGCGAGCAGTCCATCAGGCTGGGCCCACGAGTTCGCTCCGTAGCCCTGTCCTGCACCGCGCTTGCCCCGTTGCTGCTTCGGGCGAGGCTTGGCTGCAATCTAAAAGCCTTTGCTTAGCAGCTCTTCGCAGATCCTTTGCTGGCCTTGATCTGCTCATTCTGCTGGTTCGAATTCTTCTCCTGGTGCGAGGAGCACAGTGAGTACTACGGGGCCTACCTCCATTCTATCCCAAAAGCCTGATTGCCAAGATGGCGGATTCTCGTTCCTCCAAAGCTGGGCGTGGGGCTGCTTCCCAAAATTCCAGGAAACACCACAATAGCGATCCTGGGGAGGGGACTTCAGGGCAGCAGCGCAGCCACAAAAAGACCAAGGTGGCCTCTGTCCCTCAACCTAAAGCAGCGCAGGCCTCAAAAGATGAGCAACGCAGGCATAGGGCCTTAGAAAGGGCCGTCCACAAGGCACAGCTTCAGGCCTCCAAGGAGGCCATGGCTCCTCCTCCTCCTCAGGCATCCCTTCAGGAGCCTGTTTCTGAGGCCTCTCACTGCCATGCCCAGCCCCAGGCCTCCCACAGGGAATCACTTTCTCCGGATCGAATTGACTCGAGGGCTTCTCCCTCTTCCAGCACAGCAGCCATTTTGTTTGCCATGCTGCCCCAAGATGGCCACCGTCTCACAGGCATGAGGGGATTCAGTTCAATCTGACTGTCAACCCCCTTCTTCTCCCCCTCCCCCACCCTCTCCCCCCTCCTCCTCCTCCTCCTCCCCCCTCCCCCCTCTGCTAGTTCTGATTCTCTGCTAGCCACAATTTCACCTGCCCTGGCTTCCCTCATTGCAACAGCGATTCGCCAGGGGATATCGGAAGGCCTCAACCAGCGTGCAGAGTCGGTGGTGTCGGATTGTGCCAGTCATGTCAGCCATTTGTCGCACAGGAGTGAGGATTCGCCCCATCTGGATAGACCTTCCTCTCCAACCCTGCTAGCCAGGTCTCTCTTTCTGCTGAAGACCTTGCCCTAGACCAGGAGTGGTCTGATGATGAGGGCCTTGAGCCTGACCAGCCAGCTTTCATTGGCCTTTTCAAACCCCACCTTTTTCGCTCTCTACTCTTCAAGGCTCTCTCTGTTACTAAAATGTTACCAGCTTCTGCTTCCCAGGCTACTACTTCAGCCTCTGATGATCCATCTGCTTCTCTTTTTGCAGAACAGCCTGCCAGAGTGGACACCTTACCAGCACCAAAACTTTTCTTCGATGTGGTGAAGAGGCAATGGGCTTCCCCGGGCACTGGCCCCTTGCCCAATTCTCAGGATAAGAAGCTTTATGCTATTACTAATGAATTCTCTGACTTGTTACAGGTGCCAGTAGTGGATGCACCAGTTGTAGCCTTAGCCTCTTCTACCCACCTTGCTGGTCCTCCTGAGGAAGCCCTGCGCCCTGAGGACAAACGAGCTGAGCGAACCCTAATTAAAGGACATCAAGCTTCTGCATGGGCGGTAAGGACCGCCTCGGCGGCTTCTTTCTTCAACAGGGCCTCCATTCTGTGGCTGAAGCAGCTGCAGGATCGCATTCCAGCTTCTGACACACATTCTCACCAAGACATTAATAAAATTCTTGCTGCGGTCGAATTCTCGGCCGATGCTACCCTGAACACGGCCCGTTTCGCAGCCAAGGCTATTGGATCTTCTGTCTCCTCCAGGAGGCTCTTCTGGCTCCGCCACTGGCAAGCCGATGCCAGGAATAAATGGCGCCTAGCAGCTGCCCCTTATGAGACTAATAGTCTTTTTGGTTCTTCTCTCGATCCTTTATTGGTTGAAACCAGAGATCACAAGAAGGTTTTTCCAGTCTTGTCTCGCAGGTCGGACTTTCGTCAACCAACCTACCGGAACCAGTCCTTTCGTCCCTCTGACAGTGGCTCCTCCTTCAACCGCTCCTCTCGCAACTTCTCCTCCAGGGGTTTGCAAAATCAAGACTTTCAGGTCAGATCCAGTTCTAGATTTCCTCCTAGAAGGCCATTCCATGGCGGCAGAGGTCGCCCCTTCCGCAAGCCTCGTTGATCGGCCTCCAGACTCCCTGGTGGGTGGCCATCTTTCCCTTTTCTCCAATGCCTGGGATGCCACTACCTCTGATGTTTGGGTTCGTTCTACCATTAGGGAGGGTCTTCGTTTGGAATTTAGTTGTTTCCCTCCTAGAGTTTTTGTCCCTTGTTCGGTATCTCAGGACCCTTCTTCCCGTGCCCGTATGGCCTTTGCTGTTGCCCATCTTCTTCAGATCAAGGCCATCGAGCCTGTTCCTCCTTCGGAGCGCAGGTCCGGTTTCTACTCCCGTCTATTTCTGGTCGCCAAGTCCTCTGAGGGCTGGCGTGCCATTTTGGACCTGAAGTCATTGAACCGCTTCATAACCTACCGCAGGTTCAAGATGCACTCCCTGCAAACCATTTTGGAGTGCATTCGTCAGAGTGACTTCCTTGCCTCGGTTGACTTAACCGAGGCCTATTTGCACGTCCCCATTTTTCCACCCCATCGCAAATTCCTCCGTTTTTATTTTAAGGGCTCTCATTATCAATATAGGGCTCTCCCCTTTGGCCTCTCTTCGGCTCCCAGGGTCTTTACTAAGTTGATGGTGGCCCTCGTCGCCCATATTAGGTCCCTCCCCATTCGTATTTTATTCTACCTGGATGATATTCTTATCCTCTCCTCCTCCCTTCCCGGGGCTCAGCAGGATGTTTCAACTTCTATCCGTTTGTTTGAATCGCATGGTTTCCTAATCAATTGGGCCAAAAGTTCTCTGACCCCCTCGACCCGTCTCCAGCATTTAGGGGCCGTCATAGACACTGTTTCATCTATGGTGTTTCTCTCACCGTCACGCCAGTCCAGTTTATCTGACCTGGCTTCTCAATGCCTGGAAGGCCGGCCGGTGTCCGTCCTCGTCCTTTCTTGTCTTCTGGGCAAAATGGTGTCCTCCTTCGACATTGTCCCCTGGTCCCGTTTACATAGCAGGTGCCTCCAATGGTTTCTCCTCCCCTTTCAGCGTTCTCTGTCTGTTTCCTCGTTGCGCAAAGTTTCCCTTCCTTCGAAGGTTTTGGATTCCTTAAGGTGGTGGTCTTCTTTGGCACTTGCCAATGGTACCTTGTTTAGGGAACCTCATCGGTCTGTTCTTACTACCGATGTGAGCCTTTCCGGCTGGGGTGCGCACTTAGATTCCCATATGGTTCAGGGTCTTTGGACTGAAGCGGAGAGGGATTTTTCTATTAATCTTTTGGAATTACGGGCGATTTTCCTCGCCTTACGTCATTTTCTTCCCTTACTTCAGGGTAAGCACGTTCTTGTGTTAACCGATAATGTCTCCGCCAAGGCCCATGTTAATAAACAGGGTGGTACCCACTCTAGGTCCCTTTTCCACGAATCCCTACAACTCGGCCTCTGGGCTGAGTCTCATTTGGCCTCTTTAAAGGCTTCTCACATTTCTGGCAAGTCTAACATTCAGGCTGATTCTCTTAGTCGCAATTTGGTGGATCATTCTGAATGGCAACTTCACCCTGATCTCTTCCTGGAGCTTTCTCACCGCTTTGGTCTTCCCGAGGTGGACTTGTTCGCTTCCCACGTCAACCATCAGGTTCCTCATTTCCTTTCCAGATTTCCATCCCCAGGGGCAGAAGCGGTGGATGCCCTTCGCTCTCCCTGGCCTCGGGGGGTGCTTCTTTATGCCTTCCCTCCCCTGCCACTCATTGCCAAGGTCCTCAGGAAACTCCTAGCGGAGAAGTCGGAGCTGGTCCTCATAGCTCCACACTGGCCCCGCCGGCCCTGGTTTTCGGACCTGGTCTCCCTGTCCACGGCCAGTCCATGGCGAATACCGGACGATCGAATTTGCCTTCTGCAAAGGGCTCTGGTCCATCCCGAGCCTCAATGGCTACAACTAACCGTTTGGAGACTGAGCGGGGATTCTTGACGAGGGCCAATATTCCTCCTGCCGCCATTAGAACCATCCAGGCCGCGCGGTGCCCTTCCACCGCTCGTATTTATGAGTCTACCTGGCGCTCCTTTTCATTATGGTGCTTGGCCAGCCAGGTTTGCCCGACTTCGCCTTCGGTGGAGCACGTCATCGGTTTTCTCCAGGACGGCTTTGACTCCGGCCTTGCTCCTTCTACTCTGAAGCGACAGGTCGCGGCCTTGGCTTCCGTCTCTGCATGTGCTTCTCTGACAACTGTTACCAAGGATCCCTTGATCTGCCAATTTCTGCGGGGCGCTTCAAACCTGAGCCCTCCGGTCATTCATCGTTTCCCTACCTGGGATCTCTCAAAGGTTTTGTCCTCCCTCACTCAATAGCCCTTCGAACCTCTCCGGACGACTTCCTTGAAATTTCTCTCCTTTAAAGTGTCGTTTTTGGTGGCGGTTACATCCGCCGGTCGCATCTCTGAGCGGGCCACTTTGTCAATCCGGCAAGACTTATGTGTTTTCCATCACGACAAGGTAGTCCTCCGTTTGGACCCCACGTTCCTTCCCAAAGTGAACTCTGTGTACCATCGTTCGCAGGAAATCGCCTTGCCCAATTTTTGCCCTCGCCCGTCTCACCGGCTCGAGAAAATGTCGCACAAGCTCAACGTCCGCAGGGCCTTGAAGATCTACCTTTCTCGTTCTGCCTCTTTTCGTAAGACGGAAGCCTTATTCATCTCGTTCCAACCTACCACGATGGGAACCAAGGTTTCTGCTCCAACCTTGGGCCGATGGATCTGGGCCACAATTGCCTTTTCCTACGAGGCGCAATCGCTTGTGGTTCCCAACAGGGTGACTGCACATTCCACCAGGAGTGCAGCCACCTCCGCGGCTTGGGCTACTCAAGCGTCGTTGGAAGAAGTCTGCAAGGCGGCGACTTGGTCTACCCCGACACCTTTTATTAGACACTACCGTCTGGACGTCTACGCGTCGGCTGATGCGGCATTCGGCAGACGGGTCCTGCAACGGGTTCATGTTTCCTGATCTGAGGCTTGCCCGAGCACTGCTCTCCCGTTGGACATCAAGCTTTGGTATGTCCCAGCGCTGCCTGCCGTTCCCAACCAGAGAGGAGAAAGGGCGTTGGTCCTACCTGATACGCCCATTCTCTCCCACGGGAGGGAACGGCAGGCAGCCCCCTCCCTATTGGGGCTGCGCCTACGGGTGTCAGGGTGGGGTGGGTTGTACTTACCTTTTCTTTCTATCAGCAGGAGACACACAACAGTCTGCAGTGATTACCTCGCCGATAAACTGGAGAGAGCAGCAGGAAGGGCGGGGCTAAGCTTCATTGCAGACCCAGTTCTGATTGGTCTACTGACTGAGCCTACCCAGCGCTGCCTGCCATTCCCTCCCGCGGGAGAGAACGGGCGTATCAGGTAGGACCAAAGCCCTTTTAAAAAATATTCAACTGTGGAAATGGATAGGTTGTCATTAAAGTTTAAGGACAAAGTAGACACAGAATATTTTTTAATTTGGGATTTGTTTTATCAATGGTTAGATAATAAAAGTAGAAATTAGAAATTGGAACAATATTATTACATACAAGTAAAGAATACTATTACTACTATTATTATGTATATGTAAAATGACCCAGAGAATACAGTTTACTAAATACATATATGTTAAAGAAAAATGTATAGAAATTAAAAACAAAAAGTCCCAATTCTCTAGCAACTGAATATAAAATTATTCTATTAATAAGTTTATATTGTGAAAAAATGTTAAACCATGAGAAATCCATAATAAATTAAACTGAAATGATTTTCAGTCATTTAATGAATCTGTATAGCAGTTTAGATATTTTCAGTATAACTGAATTATAATAACATTTATATAGTTACATATATTTTACATATTTGATAGTGCAAGTGGAAAAACATTTCATATATCTGTCTAATCATTCTGTATACATATATTATCTATATATTATACATATACATTCACGACACATATAAAGCATGAAAATATACAATAAAATGTAACAAGGGTAAAGCAAAACAATAAGGAGGCAATGAAGAATCATAGATACAAACCTCTATCTTAAGAGCAGCAAAGGAAGCATTTTTAACAAAACAATTTCCCCAGCCTTCCAAAATGATGCCAACATGAATTTTTGGAAGAAGGCTGTTCCATAAAATGTGATTTTTGCCACATTTCCACTCTTTATAAAAAAAGAGGAATGGCTAATATTTTTATTACTTTGTTAATATGATTTACTAATGCATCATTACAGTAATTCTCCCCAGGTTTCCAAATCTAGTGACCTCTCCATACACTGGACTGCTATTGACATTATTCTGTCAACTAATTTTTATCCTTTGGCTGAAATAACATCCTTTAGGCTGGGGTTTGGGGCTGGGCAGTGCAGTGCAGTTTGCACTGGTTTGGCTTCTTTATCCAAGGCCGATTCCAATTGGTGTTGATAGGGAATGAGAGATCCAACACCAACCCGATCTCTTGTAGTGTGTTGTAGGGCTTGGTACTCTTTCCTCTCCTGTTAAACATCTACAGGAAGCTGCTGAGTGAGATCAACCATCACCATGGATTAAGATCTGATGAAAACTTTACATTTCCATATCTGGTGAACAAATGATGTTGTTACTACCCACGCAGGGTGCCTGTAGGAACCTAAATGGGGAACATAAGACTACAACTGAATCCTAGCAAGACTGAACAGCTTTTGGTGCTTGGAGCTTCAAGATCTGGGTCTTTGACATCTTTAGTTCTGGACAGAGTTGCACTACCTGATCAGACCCAGTTCGCAACTTAGGGATTCTTCCAAATTCATGGCTCCTGCTTGAAGAGCAGGTGGCAGGTATTCCTAGAAGAGCCTTTTGCACAACTTTGGTTTGTGCACCAGCTGTGGTCTTTCTGGATCAGTACTCCCTGTGTTCAGTCACCCAAGCCCTAGTTATCTCGTCTGGACTACTGCAATGAACTCTACATGAATCTACCCCTGAAAAATCAAAGGTGCTTTTTGAAAATGCAACTGGACTGTTTTTTCCTTGAGAAAGATGTTTTGTTCTCATTTAAGAAGCTTCATCAGTTCTGGCAGGATGGTGCAGGCTATAGAAGGATTAGTTCTGAGAGCAAGGAAGGGGAAGTGGAAGGATCATATTTCTTTGCAGTCATCTGGTCGTTAGCACTCTCCCTAAGACAGCGGTTCTCAACCTGGGGGTCGCGACCCCTTTGGGGGTCGAACGGCCATTTCACAGGGGTCGCCAAAGCCCTCTCTCGCCCCCCCCCATGCCTTCACTCACCCTCACTCTCTGCTTTGTTGGATCGCCCACTCCCAATCTATTGCTGCCTCCTGAGTCCCAGCTAATGGCTAGAGGAAAAAAAACTGTTTAAATTCTTGCCGCGGGGCTTCAAAGGGCCGCCCTATAGCCAGTGGTGGGACTCTGGCGGTTCTAGGGGGTTCGGCCCAACCATTTGTTAAATTGCTGGCTCGACCCCCTTGCCCCGCCCCTCCGCACCACTATTTATTGCCAATAAATAGTGGTGGGCGAGGGGCGGGCGAGCCAGCAATTTAACAAATGGTTTGGTGTTTTTTTGTAATTTTATTGGCCCGCGGAGCTTCAGCATAGGCTAATTAGCCCTTGATTAGATCGGCTCCCGACTCTCAGCTGATTTGCTCTCAGCTGTTTTGCTCAGGGCTCTGCTGCTTGCTTGCAAACAATGCTGATTTTTTTCCCCCTAGCTATGCTGAAAAAGGAAACTGTCAGGTTTCGTTGCTATCTTAAATAAACTTCATTCTCAAACGCAAGGTCTCTAATGAATCTTTTTTTTATTTAAGAATAGAAGAATGACATGCCTGAACTCTGGTGCAGCCAAGATTGGCACCTCCTTCCAAACCCCTCCCTTTCCGTTCTTCAACCCCAAACCCCTTCGTAAGTTCTTGTCTATGTAGTCCCACATTTCCTGCATTTCACGGGGCGTCATGGCATACATTTTAGGTTTGGGTAGTTTCGCTCCCAGGATAATCTCGATGGCACAATTGGTCTCGCGGTGGGTGGGTAGAATGTCACACTCAGCCTCGCTGAATACCTCTGCAAGGTCTTGGTACTCCCCTGGGATCTGATCTGCATTACAAGCGCTGGCGGGTGCGGCTGCCAATTGCTTCACTGTACCTTCCGGGAGGGACCCTTGTGTTGGTGTTGTTTTCTTCTGCAGTGGCAGGCGGCTTTGGGGTCTCAGCGTGGGAGGGAATTCTTCTGGTCGGTGCGGCAGGGGTTGGGGGCCCTTTGCTATCCTCAGCCTGCGGGTCCCCTCTTGCCACCAAATGATTGGGCCCCATTTGTCCAACCATGAGAGTCCCAATATGACTGGTTCTGTCATCTTGGGGGCTATTATGAAGCGGATCGTCTCCCAGTGATCTGCTAATTCCAGCCTCACGGGTTCAGTCAAGTGTGTGGCGTACGCTCCCCCCACTAGGGACCCATCAACTTGCTCAAAGCGAATTGGTTGTTTGAACTTTTTAGCTCGGATTCCCAATTTTAGAACTGTGGGTAGGTTAATTAGGCACTTTGTGCTACCAGAGTCTATTAGGGCTTGGAAAGTCTCTTGGGCCCCTGTTTTGGGGGCTGTTAGGCGTATGGGGAAAAGAAAAGGATGGACGGGTCCACTCACCATCGAGTCGTCCTCGCCTTCGTCCTCCGTGTCATAGGGTTCGGGGGACTGATCTCCCTCTTCTGGGATTCCTCTGGTTTCGGTCAGGTGAGAGAAAAACTCCGGGATTTGGGGAGCTTCCCGTGGTACGTGGGTGGCATGCTTGGGCCCTTGTTCCGGTCGTGCTTTGGGTGGTGGAGCTGGTCCCGGCCTAGGGGTTCCACATCTTGCTGCTATGTGGCCGCTTCCCCCACATCTGTAGCATTTCAGTGGGCTCTGTGGGCAGATGGCCTCTGGGTGGGCTGTGATGTTGGGGTTTCTCATCTGTTGAGTGGCCCCTGGCCCGGCCGGCCCCTCTCCTTCCTATCTGGTGGTTTCGACATGTCGTTCGCCCACAGCCCTCTGTCGACTTTTATCGCTACCCAGAACCATTCAGAGAGTCGGTTTGGGATATCCCGATATGCAGTCACTTGGGAAATTCTCTTATCTAGGCTTGTTCTAAAAAAGTACACCAGCAATCGCTCTGGTAGGGGAGGCAGTGTCCCAATAACTCTCCTGAATTCACGGATATGCTCTCTGATAGGCTTCCCCTTCTGCATTAGGTTTCTTAGCTCGTCTTCTACATAGGGGTCCTCCTCTTCCTCCTCATAACGGGCTCTCAATAGTTGCAAGAACCCATCCGCATCTTGCAGCTGGGGGGCCCTGTTTTTGTAGAGGGATGCTGACCACTTCTTTGCTTTTCCCTCCAGCCCTTCTGAGATAGCATTCACTAGGGCTCTGGGGAAAGGACAGAGGTGTCCAAAACGCTCTATGTATATCTCAGCTGAATCGAGGAATTGGACGACATTGTCTGGGTCACCATCGAACTTCCCTCTGAACTGGGGTGGTTCCTCTCTCTCTACCCTCTCCTCTTTGTGCTGAGCTCTGTAGGGCCGGCCTTGGTGTTGATAGTCCTCTGCCTCGTCTCTCATCCTGGGGTAGGGAGGTGCTGCCTCATCTAGGCTTCGCTGCTTGCTGGGAGCGGGGGGGACCCATGGATGCGTCGTTGGGCTCCTCCTCCTCCTGCTGTGGAGGGGGGAAGGGCTGCGCCTTGGCCTACAGCCTCCTGGATCAACAGCCCAGACTGGTTCTCTCTTTTCTTTGGGTCTGCAGGATGGCCCCTCCCCCTGAAGGGTGGCACGGTCAAATTTCTCTTTCAACTCATCTATGGGGCTTTCGAGTGGTTTCTTTAGAATTTCTTGGTGCTTAGTTTGTTTTCTGGCTTGCTCCCATTCCCATAGCCAGCTCGTCCTGCCCAATTCACTTAGGGGTTTCCCTTTATCTTTCACGTTTGGAAAGGGATATTCAGCCTCGGAGGCTTTTGGCACAGTCCCCGGGTACTTATCTGGCTCATGCTTCTTTGTTTGAAGTTCTGCCGAGGGGGAAGGCAGGGAGAGTTGAGCCTTTGTACTTTCCAAACTGGTTGGGATCACGGCCGCTTCTCCTCCATCTGTTGCTCGAAGCAGGCTTTCCTCCGAGAGCTTGGCTTCAGTCATAGTGTCCGGAGATAATCTCCAGTCCGACCACACGTCTGGGAGGGAACGGGGTGATTTAGAGCCAGCCAACTTGGCTTTGGAGGAATCTTGGCTGTCTGTCAGGTTTCGTTGCTATCTTAAATAAACTTCATTCTCAAACGCAAGGTCTCTAATGAATCTTTTTTTTATTTAAGAATAGAAGAACGACATGCCTGAACTCTGGTGCAGCCAAGATTGGCACCTCCTTCCAAACCCCTCCCTTTCCGTTCTTCAACCCCAATGTCTCATTGGTCACCATGCAGATCCATCTCTTCACCTCAAGCACTTTCTTTTCACAGGAATTTCCCCCTTCTCTCTGTTGCCCAAGTAATGCTATCTACTGAAGAGCCAGGAACTAGGTGAAAGTTCATCTCAGCATTAAAACAAAGCTTCTCCCTCTTTCATTCATTCATTTCATGTCAGCGCTGAAAGAGATCATAATTTGGAACGCTGACAGAAACTGAAAGTAAAGCAGGCTGTTGGCTTTGCTGTTGCTGCAACGTTGGAAAATTAGGCAGGCAGATTTCTTTTCTTTTTCCTCACCAAAAAAGGTAAGTGCAAACAATGGGAAATTTAGGGAAAAAGAGGAGAGTTCAAGATTTTAAAACACAAAAGAAAAAAAGCTCTATTTAACTAGGGATTTGTAATAATTGAGATACTATTAATTGTATATTGTGTTGAAAGCAGAAATGGTTAAGTTGTGGTTTGGAGGAATATATGAGGGAAATTATTTGGTTTATTATTATTGGTAAATATAATTAATTGATTTGTAAGAAATTGGATTGCATGGAAATAATTGGAATATTCATGTTCATATTGATTAATATTAAAAAAGGTAGTTATATAACTAATATAACTAATTTATAATATTAAAATGTTGAATTTATATTAAACAACTAATATTACATAATTAACCAATGTGAGGATGGATATAAAAATAGATGACAATGGGAAGGGGTATAATATAGAATAGAAGGGAAAAATTGAATTTGATTAAGATTAGAGATGAGGATGAAGAGTAATATTGTTTTTTTACAAAAATAGATGAGGAATAAATATGGCAAAAAGGAAATATAGAAATTGTAAATTTAATTGAAATGACTAAACAGTTTAAATTTGTGAACCGGCCAAATACTCTGTTCAAAGAAAATACATTGTATGTTTGTATGTGTGTTTCTAATTGTTGTTATTTATTCATATTTGTTCTCTTTTATTCTTTAAAGTTTAACAATTCATTATCTTAATATCTTTATATTTGTTTGGGGTTGGCTTTCTCCCCTTTCATCTTTTTTATTGTACAGCAATCTTTCTCCTCAAACCTACTACCTCTCTCTTTTCTTTCCTTCTTACTTTCTCTTCCTCCCCCTCTTCTTCTCCTCCCTACTTCCTCTTCCTTTCTCCTTCTCCTCCTCTCTTCCTCCCTCTCTTACCCTCCCTCCTACTCTAATTTCCCTTCCCTTCCTTCATCCCTCTCTATTGTGGTATCCTTTTGTGCATATGGACTACTCAGAGGGCTGAAAAAGTTATTTTTGACTGGTCCTCGCACTTTTGACCAGTCCTCGAACTTACGACTGTCCTCACATTTTACGCTTTTGCCCTATCTTGTCACCATGGTGAAGAGAAGCAGTTGTGAAATGAGTGACACGGTTGTTAAGAATGCTACAATGGGCATAAATGATGACCAGTCATAAGTGCGAAGACCCATCAAAAGTGCGAGGACCTGTCAGAAATCACTTTTTTCAGCCCTCTGGGTAGTCCTTTTGTGCACATGGACTACTCAGAGGGTTGAAAAAGTTATTTTTGACTGGTCCTCGCACTTTTGACCAGATCTCGAATTTACGGCTATCCTCACATTTTACGTTTTTTGCCCTATGTTATCACCATGGTGAAAAGAAGCAGTTGTGAAATGAGTGACATGGTTGTTAAGAATGCTGCACAGGCATAAATGTGAGGATGGTCATAAGTGTGAGGACCAGTCAAAAGTGCGAGGACCTGTCAGAAATGACTTTTTTCAGCCCTCTGAGTAGTCCCTATACACATAGCCATGGCCACCCGGTCACATGACCAGCTAGCCACGCCCACCCAGTCACATGACCTCCAAGCCACGCCCACAAAATAAGCCACGCCCATAGAACCGGTAGTAAAAAAATTTAGAACCCACCCCTGGTTGGGGGTCACCACAACATGAGGAATTGTATTAAAGGGTCGCGGCATTAGGAAGGTTGAGAACCACTGCCCTAAGAGCTCTTGAGGTCACTTGGTGTTTATCTGTGCCCTCCGGGTCACTGATACAAATGAATGCAAATGGGGGTGGAATCTTCTTGGAACTGCTGAAAGGACTGCATTGTAGACAGGAGATAGGGGGTGTCTTATTCCTCTCCCTCGGTTGAGAGACAGCTATGACAGTCAATGTTAACATAAATGGCCTCTTTTACCCCTTTCAAACCAATGGCTCTTTCTATCCAGAGTGTAGGCTTTGCTGTCTTCAAAATAGTGAACTTTGTCTTTCAAACGCAGATTGACTACTGAATCTTGTCCTGGTAGATTTATTCTCCTAGATTGTGCCATTCCTGAAGTACTAGGTTTGTTTCTCCAAAGTACAGATCTGCATATCTCATTGCATTGTATTGCATATATCACATTGTTCAGATTGTGTCTGGGTGTTTTATCCTTGGAGTGGACAAGCTTCTGCCTTAGTGTATTCTTAGATTTCAAGTGTGCGTTTATGTTATGTTGGTTAAAAATCCTCTTGACCTTTGATTCCTAAAAAAGACCCAACATGATGTTCTTATTAATGAATTGGTATAGCTTTTCCACAAATAATTCAGTTCTCTCTCAAGAAGATTGAATTAAGTGGTATTTTTGTTCATTTAATTATAATTTCTCTATTTATTTTTTTATTACCAGTCTTTTGTAAAACAGACAGACCCAAAACAGTGCACTATAATTAAAATCTAGAAAACATTACAATATCTTGATGACGGGCTTTGGGACCCCGAGAGATGGCATGCAGCAAAGAGGGGGCTGAGGGGTTTTTTAGCTAAATTTTTAAGGAAAATTTTAAGGGGACCCGGGAGGAAGGGAGGGGATTGTAAAAGTGGACCTGGGGGGGTCCAGATAGCGACTGCACGGGATGATGGGTTAATTAGCTGCAGCAGAGGGGTCGCGAAAGGAAATTTAACCGGGGGACAGGGGGACGATAGAAAGGGCTGTGTAATTGAAATCATGAGTGGGAGGGGCAGGTATGACGGGCGCAGGGGGTCATATCAAGTGTCGGGAGTGCGCACACGCTGTCTCCGAGCGATTGCGCACTCCGGCCCCCAATGCGTGACTCGTGTCCTGGGTTGTGTAGAGCCTCATGCCCAGGGTCTGCGGCTGATGTTATGTAATGCCAGGTCAGTGGTTAATAAGGCCTCCCTCATCTGTGATCTTATTTCGGAGGGGGGTGCAGACCTGGCAGGTATTACGGAGACCTGGTTGGGCCAAGAGGGGGGGGTCCCCCTCGTAGAGATGTGCCCGCCAGGTTTCCGTGCATTTCATCAGCCAAGGGCCCAGGGGAGGGGTGGGGGAGTGGCGGTGATCATTAGGGAGAGTCTTTATCCGAGGGAGACCACTGTTCCTCAGATAGCCGGATGTGAGTCCCTTTATGTGAAGTGGGGCCGTGGGGTGCAGATGGGTCTGCTGACTACGTACCTGGCTCCCTGCCACGTGGCAGCAACCCTGCCCGAGCTACTCGACGTCATTGCCGGGGTGGCAGTCGATACCCCCAGACTTATTGTCATGGGGGACTTCAACCTCCCATCCACAGGTGGGGCGTCAGAGGTGACTCGGGAGTTCATGGCTTCCATGACGGCCTTGGACCTGACCCAGTTAGTTCAAGGCCCCACTCACATAGGGGGACACACTCTGGACCTGATTTTTATCTCTGGTCAGTGGTTGAATGATCTTGGTAGAGGGGACCTAGACATCAAACCCTTGTCATGGACAGATCATTCGCTCCTTCACTTAGACTTTCCTACCGCTTTCCCCCGCCGCAGGGAGACGGAACCAACCAGATGGTTCCGTCCCAGGCGCCTGATGGATCCCGAAAGGTTCCTGACGGAGCTTGGGCCGTTTCCTGAGACTCTAACACACGACTCGACTGAAGAACTGGTGGCCGCCTGGGAAAGGGCGGCCGCTGGAGCTTTGGACCGCGTCGTGCCTTTGCGGCCTCTGACCCGATGCCGATCTCAATTAGCTCCTTGGTTCTCTGAGGAGCTGAGAGAGATGAAGCGTCGGAAAAGACGCCTAGAGAGCATTTGGAGGACTAGTCAATCCGATTCTGACCGGACACAGGTGAGGTCTTATATCAAGACCTACCTAGTGGCGATAAAAGCGGCAAAATCTAACCATTTTTCCGCTCTTATCGCATCTGCAGAGAACCGCCCAGCTGCCCTGTTTAGGGTGACCCACTCCCTTCTTCGGGGGGGAGTACGGGAAGATCCCTTGCAGGGTCGTGCTGAGGATTTTGTGCAGTTCCTGCATGATAAAGTCGCTCGGATTCGGGATGGCTTGAACTCCGATTGGATGAGTCCACGGGAGGAGACCGGGGCAGGTCTTGAGAATGTTATCTGGGAGGAGTTTGATCCTGTGACTCCCGAGGATGTGGACAGAGTTCTGGGTAAGATTAGTGCCGCCACGTGTTTATTGGACCCGTGCCCCTCCTGGTTGGTACTGGCCTCCCGGGAGGTTACACGAGGCTGGCTCCAGGGGATTATAGGTGCTTCTCTGAGTGAAGGTGACTTTCCTGCCGCCTTGAAAGAGGCGGTGGTGAGGCCCCTCCTCAAGAAGCCTTCCCTGGACCCGGCTGAATTAGCTAACTATCGTCCAGTCTCCAACCTTCGTTTTGTGGCGAAGGTTGTTGAGAGCGTGGTGGCACGACAACTTTCCCAACACCTGGATGAAGCTATCTATCTAGACCCGTACCAGTCGGGCTTCAGGCGGGGGTACAGCACAGAAACGGCATTAGTCGCGTTGGTGGATGATCTCTGGAGGGCTCGGGACAGGGGTTGCTCCTCTGTCCTAGTCCTATTAGATCTCTCAGCGGCTTTTGATACCATCGACCATGGTATCATGCTGCAGCGGTTGAGGGGGTTAGGAATAGGGGGCACCGTTTTGCGGTGGTTCTCCTCCTTCCTCTCCGACCGCTCGCAGTTTGTGTTGGCAGGGGGACAGAGGTCGACCTCGAGGCGTCTCACATGGGGGGTGCCGCAAGGGTCAGTCCTCTCGCCCCTCCTGTTCAATATTTATGTGAAGCCGCTGGGTGAGATCATCCGTGGTTTTGGGGTGAAGTGCCATCTGTACGCTGATGATACTCAGCTGTACATCTCCACCCCAGACCACCCCAACGATGCCCTTGATGTGATGTCTCGCTGCCTGGAGGCCGTGCGGGTCTGGATGGGGAAGAACTTGCTCAGACTCAACCCCTCCAAGACCGAGTGGCTGTGGCTTCCGGCGCCCCGATATAGTCAGCAGGTGCCATCGCTAACTATTGGGGGTGAATCTCTGCCCCCCACAGAGAGGGCTCGCAATCTGGGTGTCCTTCTGGATGCACGGCTGTCTTTAGAAGAGCATATGACGGCCGTGGCCAGGGGGGCCTTTTATCAGGTTCGCCTGATTCACCAGTTGCAGCCCTTTCTGGATCGGGAAGCCCTACGCACGGTCACTCATGCCCTTGTTACTTCCCGGTTGGACTATTGTAATGCTCTCTACATGGGGCTCCCCTTGAAGAGCACTCGGAGGCTCCAACTGGTCCAGAATGCAGCCGCGCGGGTGGTTATGGGCGCAACTCGTTGTGCCCATGTGACACCCCTCCTGCGCGAGCTGCACTGGCTCCCAGTGGTCTTCCGGGTGCGATTCAAGGTGTTAGTTACCACCTTTAAAGCACTCCATGGCATAGGACCCGGGTACCTCCGAGACCGTCTTCTGCCACCAATAGCCTCCCACCGACCAGTCCGTTCCCACAGGGAGGGTCTCCTCAGGGTGCCGTCAACCAAGTTATGTCGACTGGCGACGCCCAGAGGGAGGGCCTTCTCTGTGGGAGCCCCAGCCCTGTGGAACGAACTGCCCCCGGAAATTCGTAAGATCTCCGACCTCCGGGCGTTTCGCTGCGCACTGAAGACCCTGTTGTTCCGCCAGGCCGGACTAACAACACAATAGTTTTTAAATTGGGATATTTAAATTTATTGGGGTTTTAAATCTGAGCCACTTATTTAATTATTTTAAATTTTATATTGTTGTTTTCTTTGTGTTTTTAAACAGGCTGTACACCGCCCTGAGTCCTTCGGGAGAAGGGCGGTATAGAAATAAAATTATTATTATTATTATTATTATTATTATTATTATTATTATTATTATTATTATTATTATCATAAAAATATTCACTGAAATATTTGTTAAAAATCATAATAAAACATTGCATTATGTTTTATATTACAATTTACAACATTCAGTTCCTGGAATTTATATTTATTTATATCTTCTAATAATCACACAACAAATTGAATAAAATAAATTAATTTTAATACTGTAATTATTATTGATATCAGGAAATAAATATTATCAAGTTTGTCACAGTAATCATTAGATATATTTGTGCTTTTTGTTGTTAAACACAGATCCCACTGAAATAAAAATGAGTTTCCCGTTAAATATATAATTTAACAGATGTATGATCTATATTCTTTAGAAAATGCATGCAGAGATTCAACAATGCCATTCCAAGAGATCAATCCAGTCAGAAAGCAAAGTGTTTTAGAGAAGAGTTTCATGGTGTTATAGATTTTGTTTTTTGAACAATTCAGTATAAAAGCAGAATGATAAGAAGTTGATATTCATGATAATTAGTAGTTAATTTTACTAATGCTACTACCCTGTTAACCCCAAAATAAAACATATCCTGATAATAAGCCCAATCGGGCTTTTGAGCACATGGCAATAAGGCCAAGTGCTTATTTCAGGGTTCAAAAAATATAAAACAGGATCTTATTTTCAGGGAAACACAGTATTTCCATATATATATGACATTCTTTTTCTTTTAGAATGTATTGTTATGGATTCTGAAAGGATTTCAATTTACCATAGTGATTATACATGCTAAGCCAGTTGATAAATAAATACAAGATTTTGTTTTATAAACTCCAGATTATAAAGCAGTTTACAGTTCAAAGTCAATTACAAGACAATCTCTTCCTCAATGAGAAGGGTCCTCACTCTGAAGAAAAGAATGAACATATGCAGCAATAGGCTTTTTTTTTTTTTTAAAGGCAGGGAAGGGGGAGTAGAATCTCCATAAAATCATCTACAAAATAAGTCTTTATTACAAAGCCCAGAGACTGTTAAATTTAGAGTTCGATGATTGCCTAGAAATACTAGGATTATTTACTGACTTTTGTAGGATTATGTAGATGCCCAGCTGATTAAGAATGGACTCTTTAAAAAATAAAAATAAAAAAGCTGCAAAGTGCAATTCAAATTCATAATAATGACTAGTTTGGCCTTCAGAAAAGACATCAAATGTCTCACTGTTAATCAATAATGTGGAATAGGAGGAAGTCCTGGCAGCAAACTTATTTTGAAGTGTACCTTTCTCCCTGATTGGCTGTTTAAGAGCACTGGCTGCCCATTTTTACCTTTTCAACTAGCCTTCATTAGTAAGAAGGAAGATTGAAGGTTACCTTTGCACAGCTATGAGCACCATTATAACATTGGCTAAATGCCTATCTGAAGTGGGTCTTTGTTTAATCTGAATTTTGTCTATCTCTGTTGGTTTGTTTGATTAGATAACTATTAATCGCTAAGCCACAAAAGTACAGATCTACATGCCAGGGTCCAATACCACCTTGACTCATGTACCCATTTCAAACAAAGGAGAAGAAGGAATAGGGACAATAACTATTTCCATGGACATAGCAGAAGTAATATCATCTCAAAGAATCGAGAAACTGATAAAAGGACTGAAAAGCAAACAGTATATCTCCAAAGATTTGAGTATTGGTTGAACGGGACAAAATGTAATGTTTAAGAATGAATCCTCTCTGCCCTTACATAAGGTGCTAGGGCAGTACAAAAAAGTCTACCAAATGTTTATAATATAAAATTAAAAAGGATGTTTCACAATTATAGTTTGGCTGGAAAAAAGACTCTCTAGAACAGGGGTGTCAAACTTGATTTCATTGAGGGCCTCATCAGGGTTTAACGTTGGGGGTAGGGTAGATGTAGCCAGGATGGCCGTGGCCAGCTCAACATTATTCATATCGAGGGCACCTGTGGTGGCCCGACCACACTGCCAGCAAAAAAGGGCT
The DNA here is from genome assembly GCF_059756535.1 of Pantherophis guttatus. Lineage (NCBI taxonomy): Eukaryota > Metazoa > Chordata > Lepidosauria > Squamata > Colubridae > Pantherophis > Pantherophis guttatus. Next base: position 82,570,486 of record NC_142066.1, read on the forward strand.
CCTCTTTTGACTGCAACGGTCTCCTGCAATCCTCCGCCGGTGAAAACAGAGGTTGGAAGCACCATGTGCAGCCCTCGCGAGCTTCATTTTCGGCTGCAGACGGCTGCAGGAGGCCATCCCAGCTGACAACAGAGCTCAGGTGCCTATTTTCGCTGGCAGAGCAGTCAGGCCACCACAGGTGGAGGTAAATAAAAGGTGAATAAAAGAAATAATCATTCCAAGTCAGGTATATAAAGTCAGATCAAATCCTATGAACTCTGAATAAACTTTGAATGAACTCATCTATTCACATAAGTATACGTGCTGGCTAAAGGCAGCTGGACTCCATTATTGGTAAATATATCTTCTGATGAGGCTCAACTGTCATCCAGCAGGAAAGTTAAGAGTGGAGTTCTGGTGAATGAAACTAAGCAATTAGTTCATGGATGTCCCCATAATTACTTGACCTATGGCCCTGTGTCAAACCCACTGATTCTATACATCTTCTTAATAGAATCAAATGTGAACATCTGGACGGATATACATGGGAGACAGAAGGTTACTTATTGTTTAAAGTATAGCCATAATTCTGCATTTAAACATTACAGCACTTAAAGGACAGTTGTAAAACATAAAGTAATGGGTTAGTAAAAGTTGTAATAGTTTAATCATGAGTAAACGATGGAATAGTGAAAATGTGTAGCCTAAATAATTTTATTAAATAGTAGGTAATGGTTTGATAATTAGTAAAGTGTAATGTATGTGAAATGTATTTTTAATGTAACCATATATGGAAGCCGGAAAGGCTCATAGAACTCTTTGTCTTGAAAACATATTTAAGTCATAGAATTCTAATCATTCTCTGTTCAGGTTGCAATAACCAAACATAGCACTGAACCTTTGCGCAAATAAATGGATCTGTTTGACCCCGGAATGTGTTTCAGCCTCTCCTTTCTACAACATTTTCTGGCGTTACCACGAAGGGACTGAAGGACAAAGAAAATTGTTCTGCCTGACAGCTGCTTCGGCAGGGATTGACGCCTTCCCAGGGAAAGTTCACAGGCTGGCCACAAAGACTCCATTGAAGTCTACGGAATCTTTCGGTGGGGGGACGCCGTAAACCCTGCTACTAGAAGCAGACCAGTCAAGGATCCTCAGGTCAGACCAAATCCATAACCTTCCACAGGTGGCCACCAGGACAGGAGAAAGCCATCAGGCAAGTATAAGTAAAAAGGGTTACCTACCCATTTAGGGGTAGAAGAGGGGGGGCTGATCATCCCCCTAGGAGGCAAGGTGTCGTCCTAAAGCTTCCAGTAAGGAATTTTTTTGGCGTGGGTGATTAAACCTCTGTGGTTCCCATAGACGACTGTCGGAACGTCCAGCGTCGTGGGCCAGGGGTAGTGTTGTTAGGATGGGTGGGAGTAACAGTGTCCCCAGGACACCGTTACAATGTATGTTACCCAATTTTAAAAGTGCCTACAGTGGAATTTATGGTGATTTCCTGTGTAATCCCGAAACCTTGAAGATGTTGTGTAAAAATAAATGGCCTACCCTTGGCATAGGGTGGCCAGAAGAAGGGTCATTGGATCCAATAGTGATATCCAAGGCACATCGGGTCATTACCCGGGAGGGCCATTGGGACCAGTTTCCATACATAGATCAGTGGCAGATTGCTCAAAAGGCAGCCCCCCGTGGCTTCAGAAATGTCAGCAGGAGTGTGTGAAAGTGTGTTTGATGAAAGAGAAAAATAAAACCAACAGAAAGATATTTAAAAACAAAGTTTTCAGTCAGGAGGAAGAAGAAGAAGTTAGTCGCCCCCCCCACGCTCCCCCTCCCCACCGCTGCCAGCAAATGCAACGTCAAGAACTATTCAACCTCAGAAGCGTCATTTGCAAGTCAAAAGAGAAGTCAAAAGTGAAGGGGAAGAGACAGACGGAGAATCTCAACCTGTTAGCTCCCGAACTCGAAGCCAGACTAGTCTTAAGAAAGCAGAAACGCTGGCCCCTTTAAGGGAGATGTTAACTCATGAAATGGATGGCCAAGGGTAACCTGCCATCCGTTCCTTATTTCAATACCAGCCATTCACAACTACAGACCTCCTCAATTGGAAGCAGCAATATGGCCCGTTTAGCAGCAAACCTCATGAGATCATAGATCTTTTCAATACAATAATGCAAACACATAAACCCACCTGGGGAGATATTCAACAACTGTTAAATACCTTACTCTCCATGGAAGATAGGGAAAAATTTAAGATTGCTAAAGAAAAGGTATTAACTCGTATGTTTCCTGATATAAATCAAGCAGCTGATAAGGCTAGAGCAAAGGCTGAGACCGACCCCCAGTGGGACACGAACAATGCTCAGCATTTAACTCAATTAAATGACTTATGCGTAAACAGTTTACGAGAGGCTGCAAAAGGTCCTGTTAATTACGCTAAGACAGCTACAGTACTTCAAGAAAAAAATGAAAGCCCTGAAGGCTTTTTAACTAGACTAGTCGAATCCTATAAAATAAATACTGGAATCAACACAGAAGACCCAGCAAATAGATTCATGTTAAATGAGCGCTTTATAAGCCAGAGTGCTCCGGACATTAGAAAAAAATTACAGAAGTTGGAAGGAGCATTGGGTAAGAATACCAGTGAACTCTTAGAAGTTGCTAGAAAAGTATACCTGAACAGAGAGAAGGAAGAGGAAAAATGACAAACTGCTAAAGAGAGAAAGAAGACAGAAATGTTAGCTCTGGCACTCGGGGGGGTCATTTTGGGACCCAATCAATGTGCAATTTGTAAAGAAGATGGGCATTGGCAGAGAGAATGTCCCCGTAGAAGAAGGGAATCCAGAGAAGAATCCTACGGGCGTGGGTCACAGATGGTGAAAGGAAGTCAGAGAGTGTTTTTCGAGGACGAAACATGAGAGGAAATAGAGGAGATTTCAGAGGAAGGAGGGGGGCTGACAGGCAATTCATTCCACCCAGCCAGTCACACCGGAATGAGGAAGTAATCGACCTAGCTGAAATGGAATGGGATGACTGAAGAGTATCTGTATCTCTTTCACTGCTCTGATAGATAGCTGTCTCAGCACAGAGATTGCACAAGGAATAAAAGCTAGGCCCGCCACAGCACAAATCAACAAAAATAACATTTGTTTAATCCACCCGGATCCAGGCACCCAAGAAAACCACATGTCCGGTGTTTGTAATCTTTGACCTATCTTGGATGCCCTATCCTGCAATTCCTTGGCAATTCCTCTGACCACACCTGATTTATTCATGTAGAAGCAACAATCTTCTCCCAGAAATACACACACACCTCCTCTCTCTGCGGTTAGGAAGTCTAAGGCACGTCGATTTTGTAGGACCACTGCAGCCAATGAATCTATCTGATGTTGACAGAACGCTTTATTGAAGAAAAAGTTCATGATACAGACACATATATCGAAATGGGGTCTGGGAAAGAATGGAGAGAGTACTATCTTGCCTAGATTAACCATATGTTGTGTATTGAGTGGAATATTTAATTTAATTTAATTTAATTTCCAATTTATATACCGCCCTTCTCCCTGAGGACTCAGGGCGGTGTACAGCCAAGATAAAAAACATAGAATACAAATATTAAAACATTTAAAAATATATATAAATTTTGGCCCGAAAGTTAAAAAAATCACAGACTAATTAAAAGAATTTAAAAATTTCTTCTTAAGCCAACCTGGCTTGCTGGAAAAGATGGGTTTTCAGGGAACGACGGAAGGCATTGAGGTCATGGATTCTCCTTATCTCCGGGGGCAACTGATTCCAGAGGGTGGGAGCCCCCACAGAGAAGGCCCTCCCCCTGGGGGCCACCAGCCTACATTGTTTGGCTGATGGCACCCTGAGGAGGCCCTCTCTGTGGGAGTGCACGGGTCGATGGGAGGTCGTTGGTAGCAGCAGGCGGTCTCGCAGATAGCTAGGCCCTATGCCATGGAGCGCTTTAAAGGTGATGACCAACACCTTGAAGCGCACCCGGAAGACCACCAGGAGCCAGTGCAGCTTGCGCAGGAGCGGTGTTACATGGGAGCGCCATGTTGCTCTCATCACTACCCACGCTGCTGCATTCTGGACCAGCTGGAGCCTCCGGGTGCTCTTCAAGGGGAGCCCCATGTAGAGAGCATTGCAGTAGTCAAGGCGAGAGGTGACGAGGGCGTGAGTGACTGTGCACAGGGAATCCCGATTGAGAAAGGGCCGCAACTGGCGAATCAGGCGAACCTGATAAAAGGTCCCCCTGGTAACAGCCGTCAGATGTTCCTCCAAAGACATGCCTATCCAGGAGGACTCCCAGACTGCGAGCCCTTTCAGTGGGGACCAAAGACTCGCCCCCAATAGTCAGTGATAGAGTCAACTGACTATATCGGGATGCCGGGAGCCACAGCCACTCAGTCTTGGAAGGGTTGAGCTTGAGCCTGTTCCTCCCCATCCAGATCTGCACAGCCTCCAGGCACTGAGACATCACTTCAAGGGCATCGTTGGGGTGGCCTGGGGTGGAGATGTACAGCTGGGTGTCATCAGCGTACTGATGGTATCTCATCCCAAAGCCACGGATGATCTCACCCAGCGGCTTCACATAAATGTTGAACAGAAGGGGCGAGAGGACCGATACCTGCGGCACTCCACAAATGAGAGGCCTCGAGGTCGACCTCTGCCCCCATGCCAACACAAACTGCGACCAGTCGGAGAGAAAGGAGGAGAACCACTGCAACACAGTGCCTCCCACCCCCAACTCTTCCAGCCGGTGCAGCATGATACCATGGTCGATGGTATCAAAAGCCGCTGAGAGATCTAATAGGACCAGAACAGAGGAACAACCCCTGTCCCGAGCCCTCCAGAGATCATCCACCAACGCGACCAATGCCGTTTCCGTGCTGTGCCCAGACCTGAAACCCGACTGGAACAGATCTAGATAGGATGTTTCCTCCAGGAATTGCGGAAACTGTTGCGCGACCACACTCTCAACAACCTTTGCAATGAAGCGAAGGTTGGAGACAGGACGATAGTTAGCCATATTGCCGAATCCAGGGACGGCTTTTTGAGGAGAGGCCTCACCACCGTCTCTTTCAGGGCAGCGGGGAAGTGACCCTCACTCAACGAAGCATTAATGACGCCCTGGAGCCAGCCTCGTGTAACCTCCCGGGAAGCCAGTACCAACCAGGAGGAACACGGGTCCAGTAAACATGTGGCCGCACTAAGTCTCCCCAAAATCCTGTCCACATCATCGGGAGTCAAAGCATCAAACTCCTCCCAGATAACATTCTCAAGACTGTTCCTCGTCATCCTGCCCTGATCTACCCAGTCAGGGTCCAAATCCCCCCGGATCTGAGCGATTTTGTCATACAGGTATTGTCCGAAATCCTCCGCCCTGCCTTCTAAGGGATCCTCCCGCACTCCCGGATGGAGCAGGGAACGGGTCACCCTAAACAGGGCGGCCAGACGATTCCCTGATGACGCAATAGAGGCGGAAAAGTAGTTAGACTTTGCCGTCTTTATCGTCACTAGGTAGGCCTTAATATGCGACCTTACCAGTGTTCGATCAGATTCAGCGAGACTGGCCCTCCAACCGCTCTCCAGGCATCTTTTCTGGCGCTTCATTTCCCTCAGCTCCTCAGTAAACCAAGGAGCCGCACGGGATCGGCATCGGGTCAGAGGCCGCAAAGGCACGACTCGGTCCAAGGCCCCCACCCATATATATTATATATAATATATAATATATAATATATTAGCTTTGTGTATTAGAAGACATAGAGTGTTGTGTAAGAAGTAATGAAAGTTTATGCATGGAAAAACTTCCATTAGGGGGGAAATGAGGTAAATAAAAGGTGAATAAAAGAAATAATCATTCCAAGTCAGGTATATAAAGTCAGATCAAATCCTATGAACTCTGAATAAACTTTGAATGAACTCATCTATTCACATAAGTATACGTGCTGGCTAAAGGCAGCTGGACTCCATTATTGGTAAATATATCTTCTGATGAGGCTCAACTGTCATCCAGCAGGAAAGTTAAGAGTGGAGTTCTGGTGAATGAAACTAAGCAATTAGTTCATGGATGTCCCCATAATTACTTGACCTATGGCCCTGTGTCAAACCCACTGATTCTATACATCTTCTTAATAGAATCAAATGTGAACATCTGGACGGATATACATGGGAGACAGAAGGTTACTTATTGTTTAAAGTATAGCCATAATTCTGCATTTAAACATTACAGCACTTAAAGGACAGTTGTAAAACATAAAGTGATGGGTTAGTAAAAGTTGTAATAGTTTAATCATGAGTAAATGATGGAGTAGTGAAAATGTGTAGCCTAAATAATTTTATCAAATAATAGGTAATGGTTTGATAATTAGTAAAGTGTAATGTAAGTGAAATGTATTTTTAATGTAACCATATATGGAAGCCGGAAAGGCTCATAGAACTCTTTGTCTTGAAAACATATTTAAGTCATAAAATTCTAATCATTCTCTGTTCAGGTTGCAATAACCAAACATAGCACTGAACCTTTGCGCAAATAAATGGATGTTTGACCCCGGAATGTGTTTCAGCCTCTCCTTTCTACAACACAGGCACCCCCGACACAAGTGACGTCAAGCTGGCCACGCCCACCCCACCCCCCTGAGGTCAAACACAACCCTGATGTGGATTCAATGAAATGGAGTTTGACACCATTGTCCTATAGTTTGACACCCCTGCTCTAGAATCTTCGTCAGAGAACTACAGGAAGAACCACTTATTTTGTTATACCACTGATACCTTGCCTTTTCACACTGGTAAGTAGATCAATACAGATAGTCCTTGACTTATGAATATAATTAAGCCTAAAATTTTTTTTGCTAAGTGAAATATTTGTTACCACATTTTATGACTTTTCTTGCCAGTTAAGTGAATCACTTGTTAAATTAGTAACATGGTTGTTAAGTGAATCTGACTTCCCCATTGCTTACCTGAAGATTATAAAAGCTGGATCACATGACCCTGGGACACTGCAATAGTCATAAATCAATCAGTTGCCAAGTGTCTGAATTTTGATCACATAGGGAAGCTGCAATGGTCATAAATGTGAAAAATTGTTATAATTTTTTTCAATGTCAGTAACTATGAACGATCATTAAACAAACTGTTGTAAGTCAAGGACTACCTGTATTCAAGATGCCTTTTTTAAAAATAGATGCCCCCAGGTGGCATCTGCATAGTGGCAATCTGCTAAGTGCATGTCCCTTGGTGCCAAACAAATTCCCTGACTTCCCATCCGTTTTCATGTATTTTTCCTTTGAAATAAAGAAGGAAGAAGCTGACATGCTAAAATATTCAGAGCATTGTTTGGGGGGTAAGGTAGGGTGAGGAATAGGAAACTGGGAGGGAACCAAGGTTAGGCTACGGGGAAAGGCTTTATAATACATGAGTGCTTTATAAACAATTGTTTTGTGAATAGATATTCGGCTGAAGCAGCCATTTTGTTCTGAAAACGCTAAATGACCCCACGAGGTCCCAGAGGATGGAAAATCTTTGTGAGGAAAACACTCTTACCCCAGAATTAGCAGGGGGTGCTCTTTACTCCATACAGCAAAGAGAGCTTTCGTCGTGCATACATGCACCAGAATCGATTTCCTCGTTTTGCAAATCAAGCAATAGTTTGGGAGTCGATTGTAGGTGAAAGGAACAAGAGATGCGTGGGAGAAGCACCATCACCACGGCTAAGTCTAGGCGCGTGACCCTAGTGACAGTTGCCGGCGCGCGACGTGCCTTTTCTCGGCCGTTACTTTCCCGTGTCCACGGCAACTGTTAGCGCTCTCGGTGGGGGAGGAGCGACCCAGCCTATTCAGCTGAGTCCGAAGCCCAGCACGGTAAACTATTCCGCCTTCGTTTCCTGTCATCTGCCCTTTTGGGGCCTGTCCGCCTGTCCCTACTTCGGGGCAATGAGAAGAGCGGGCCGGCCTAGGCGAGGAAGCGGCAAAGAGTCGCCGCCTCTCAATCTCGCCAGTGGCGGGGGCAATAGCCGCGGCAGGCGAGCTCCTCCTTCTCCTACGCGCCTGCCACCTCAGGAAGAGAAGTATCAGGGCCGAAGCGGAGATACAGAGCCCGATCGCGAACCAACCGCTGCTGTCTTCTTACTCCGCGGGCTGCAACAGTCACTGGGGAGGCAGCTTCCCGGTGGGGCCTCTCCTCAGGCAATGAAGAGGGGAGGACCAGGCAGGAAAGGGACCAAAAGCGACTCTCAGAAGCAAGCGAAGCGGGACCGCTTGGCCCACGAATTCGGCGAGTGGCAAGACTGGCTGCGCGGTGAGAGACCTGCAGTGGGGGGATCGTAGGGTCTGGAGCGGAAAAGCAAGAACGGAGGGAAGGACTCTGCCGCGGGAGCTCCGGCTTAGTCAAATGTACTTCCTGCAGCCCGATCTCTGCCTGCCTTTTTGGAATAGGCGAGAGGAATTGAGTTCGATGGAACTTCTTCCCACATGAGGGTAGGCTGTAGTGGCGCTTCCTTCTGAGTCCTCCGAGTCATTGTGTGGATGTGAAGATCAAGCTGCCAGGGACCCCCTTGAAGTTTATAATTGCCGTTAGCGCCTGTATCAATGGGAAGTTACACAAAACACCATCCTTGGGGCGGGACAAGGTTTTATCAAAATACTTTTCAAATGTTTGACAAAATGAAAATAATTAGGAGTAGGGGATTGCCGCTTTCCCTGCCCAAACTTTGCTTTTTTGTGGTCTTGGTATCAAACTTCAAAAATAGACAGGATGGTGAGGAAAGAATGCAGTTGTAGATAAACTTTAAGGGGAAAATGAAATTGGTCAGTTTTATTTTACATGAAGGCATACTTATTATACAGTATTCACTTTTGGATACTTGTATGTGAGATGCAGGTAAAGAGGAAGAAGTGAATAAAAGGCAGATGGTAAAACAAAGGGCTTCTATATCTAACAATCTAGTTTTGACAATACCATTCATTATATCTTTACATTACTTTCTGTCTTTGCAGATCATCTTTGTTTCCACCTGATTTGTACCCTGATTCATATATTGCCTTTTCTCTCTTTTTCAACATCTCATCAATTCCATCCAGCCATACATTTCTTGTTTTCTTTTTCATTCATTCATTCTGATTCATTTTTTTGGTAAACCACCTTGTACATTTTGTGTTCAATGCATATTTCAATGCATTGAAATATGCTTGGATCCGGATTATTATTATTATTATTATTATTATTATTATTATTATTATTATTATCATCATCATTATTAATTTTTATACCACCCTTCTCCCGAAGGACTCAGGGTTTTTTCTTTTAAAAGCCTCTGGCGATCTCAGCTGAGCTGCACGATCATCAGAGGCTTTATTTTTTACTTTTATAAGCATTTTTTGGTCGAAGAGGTTGTAGAAAAAATGATTTTAAAAATAATAAAAAAAGCCTCTGATGACTGTGCGGCTCAGCTGGGCATGGGGGGGGGGCAGGGATTTTTGCTACCGGTTCTCCGAACCACCCGCCTCAATCGTTACCGGATCAGGTGATCCGGTCCAAACTGGGAGCAGTTCATCCCTGGCTAAATCTCACAATTTTTTACAGTAAATATATCTCATCCTACTGAAAAAAATGTTATTAGTGTTAACAAAGTTTGTTAACTCTTGTTTTAGTATTACTGAGAAAAGAACTAGATTCAATATGAGGAAGCAAAAAGTTAGCTTTCGAAATATAATAATCTTTTTTGCGAGGTCAATTCTTTTAAATACATTTTATAAATTCTATAGATTTTTTTTTTAATTTGATTTATATGCCGCCCTTCTCCAGAGACTCAGGGCGGCTTACAATGCGCTAAGCAATAGCCTTCATCCTTTTTGTGTATTTATACAAAGTCAGCTTATTGACCCCACAACTGGGTCCTCAATTTATCTACCTTAGAAAGGATGGAAGGCTGAGTTAACCTTGAGCCTGGCGAGATTCGAACCTGCAGTAATTGCAGGCAGCTGGTCTTAATAACAGATGGTCTAAAAACAGATTAATAGTAGGTTAATGACGTTCATTTTCTTTTTATATAGATACTCTGAGAGAAACAGGATTCTTTATTGCAAGAACAGATAGCAAAATATGGCTTACACTTATAATGGGTGAGAATTTTACAGTTCTTATTTTCTTACAGGGATCGTGCAAAAGTCAGTCCTGTTGATTAAATTTTAAGTGTAGGATATTTCCTACAAAATCGTTAAAATAATATGTTCATATGGTAGCTGAATCTGACTCTTGAAGAAAAATATGAGTTTTATTACACTTTTGTTATTAAGGGGTATAATAATATATGACAAAATGAGCAGTTTTTCAAGTGATATAAAATATATATATTTCATTAATAAACTATATATTTACATTTATATTTGGAATTGTTAGTATTAAAGGCAGTAGCTTAAGGCTGATGATTGTTGGTGTTAACCTTAATTTTTTTAGTTATAGATTATACCTTTGAAATTTTCTATAGTTGTATTACAAAGATATATCCAAACTACAAGAGTATGTATGCAGTATTCTCATGGACTTTATATGTATACAGTCAGGTCCAGAAATATTGGGACATCGACACAATTCTAACATCTTTGGCTCTATACACCACCACAATGGAGTTGGAATGAAACAAACACAATGTGCGTTAACTGCAGACTGTCAGCTTTAATTTGAAGGTATGTACATCCAACTCAGGTGAACGGTGTAGGACTTACAGCAGTTTGTATATGTGCTTCCCACTTGTTAAGGGACCAAAAGTAATGGGACAATTGGCTTCTCAGCTGTTCCATGGCCAGGTGTGTGATATTCCCTCATTACCCCAATTACAATGTGCAGATAAAAGGCCCAGAGTTCATTTCAAGTGTGCTATTTGCATTTGGAATCTGTTGCTGTCAACTCTCAAGATGAGATCCAAAGAGCTGTCACTATCAGTGAACAAGCCATCATTAGGCTGAAGAAACAAAACAAACCCATCAGAGAGATAGCAAGAACATTAGGCGTGGCCAAAACAACTGTTTGAAACATTCTCAAAAAGAAGGAATGCACCAGTGAGGTCAGCAACACCAAAAGACCTGGGAGACCATGGAAAAGAAGTGTAGTGGATGACCGAAGAATTCTTTCCCTGGTGAAGAAAACACCCTTCACAACAGTTGGCCAGATCAAGAACGCTCTCCAGGAGGTAGGTGTATGTGTGTCGATGTCAACAATCAAGAGAAGTGAATACAGAGGGTTCACCACAAGATGTAAACCATTGGTGAGCCTCAAAAACAGGAAGGCCAGATTAGAGTTTGCCAAACAACATCTAACAAAGCCTTCACAGTTCTGGAACAAGATCCTATGGACAGATGAGACCAAGATCAACTTGTACCAGAATGATGGGAAGAGAAGAGTATGGAGAAGGAAAGGAATTACTCATGATCCTAAGCATACCACCTCATCAATGAAGCATGGTGGTGGTAGTGTCATGTCGTGGGCATGTATGGCTGCCAATGGAACTGGTTCTCTTGTATTTATTGATGATGTGACTGCTGACAAAAGCAGCAGGATGAATTCTGAAGTGTTTCAGGCAATATTATCTGCTCACATTCAGCCAAATGCTGCAGAACTCATTGGACAGCGCTTCACAGTGCAAATGGACAATGACCCAAAGCATACTGCAAAAGCAACCAAAGAGTTTTTGAAGGGACAGAAGTGGAATGTTATGCAATGGCCAAGTCAATCACCTGACCTGAATCCCGTTGAACATGCATTTCACTTGCTGAAGACAAAACTGAAGGGAAAATGCCCCAAGAACAAGCAGGAACTGAAGACAGTTGCAGTAGAGGCCTGGCAGAACATCACCAGGGATGAAACCCAGCGTCTGGTGATGTCTATGCGTTCCAGACTTCAGGCTGTGATTGACTGCAAAGGATTTGCAACCAAGTATTAAGAAGGGAAAGTTTGATTTATGATTATTATTCTGTCCCATTACTTTTGGTCCCTTAACAAGTGGGAGGCACATATGCAAACTGCTGTAAGTCCTACACCGTTCACCTGAGTTGGATGTACATACCCTCAAATTAAAGCTGACAGTCTGCAGTTAATGCACATTGTGTTTGTTTCATTCCAACTCCATTGTGCTGGTGTATAGAGCCAAAGATGTTAGAATTGTGTCGATGTCCCAATATTTCTGGACCTGACTGTATATTTGAGTCTATCCTGTCTGCTCTTTTTTTGCTCCATAGCAGAAACTATGAATATTCGTGTGTTTTTTTTAATATATAAAATTGGCTTCATGAGAAATTAGATGTATCCTAACTATAACACTGTAATACTTTTAAACAACTAGTATATGAAAGCAATAATGTATGTATCTATTTTATCTGTTTCAATCTAACTTTTAAAATTGTTTGTTTGAGATTAATACAGTATAAGAATGACTTGTATGAATATTCCACAGAAAACATAGCATGCCTTGTACAGAGAAATTCTGTGCAAGCTTTTAGAACTTTAACATATATACAGCCCTTAAGGATTGCGATTACATTTTAAAAAATTAATTTAAAAATCATTAAGGTATGTTTTGTTTTATTTTTCTTAACAGCTGCTATTGCAGGAATCCTTCACTGGTAAGTTTATATTCAATATACAAAAATGCTTCAACAATGTGTAATTACAGTAGCATTATCTCTATAATTTATGTCTTAAGTCCCTTAGCATTGAGTAGGCCAGAGGTTACAAAGTAGTGATGGATGGGGCTTGTGTGCCTTCCACTCCTCCTCTTTCAGACTGGCTTCCTCCTTCCCCTACAGGCAGTCCTTGGGTTAGATGCCAAACGGAATTAGAATTGCTATTGCTAAATGATGTTGTCATAAAGCATGACCACATTGCTTAGTGACAGCAGTCCCAGCTGCCATCACAACCCCAGGATGCGCAGGTCATTAAGCAGAAACAGGTGGGAATCCCACATAAGGAGCATGTGGGGCATGTGTGTGCTATGGGCGAGCACTAGAAAATATGAGTTGATCTGCAGAGGCCATAGACATGTTAGAATGAAGATAGGCAGGCGGCTGCTATGAAGTAGGAGATAGTGGACTCCTTGGGAGAAAAAGCAGGAGTATCTTATTTGGATAATATACAATCTTTTCCTACCATCTTTCCCAATGATTTTGTTTGTGAAAAGCTGCCAGTGGCATTCCTATAACACAGCTCATTATGAAGTTATAATTGTGAACTAGGCACTGAGCATTTGGATCAGATCATATGGGGAAGCTACAACAACAGAAACTTACAGGACTTAAGTCCATTTTTTCTCCGATCATATTTACTTAGCTTTCTCTTCCTCTCAGTATGCAAGGAAGGAGGCAAAATATTCTTCCTGATAAATATAGATCTTACTGAACTGACACTGGGAAAAGTTTTTGGAACTTGCTAGTTCACAGTTCTTTCTAGTGCCACTCCACAAAGAGAACAATTATCTCCAAATTTCTGGGGAAGTCACTACTGGCTCTATGCTATGTGTGACCAAAGGTTTACTCAGCTTTCAAGTAGCCTGTGTGTAATTTAGGCCATAATTGATATGTTTTTACTTTTTCTCTGTATTTTTGAATTCATTTACCGTATTTTTCAGAGTATAAGACGCTCTGGACTATCCGACACACCTTAATTTTTGGGGAGGAAAATAAGAAAAAAAAAATCTGCCTCTGCCTACCAGCATCCATTGGTATTCATCTGGCTAGCGTCCTGTCGTGTGAGAGAGTTGAGGGCTGTTTGGAAACTGAAATAGTATTTGCTGTGTGAGCAACAAGGAGACAGCAAGGAGTCTGGGTGTGGCTTAGCTCAACTGTTCTGTACTAAAGCAGCATGCTGTGCTGATCTCTGAAACTGAAACTCCTCTCCTCTGTTTGTGTTTTCCTTGTATTTACTAACACGTTAGAAAATCTGCTTTTTGTATTGTATATTTACTTCATGTGTTATATTATATATAAAGAGAAGTTATTGAATCCTGCTGAATCAGTTAATTGTGTGTGCTTTCTGGATTTTTTGTTGCTGCAAAATCTGACACGTCCTTGCAGCAAACATCCAGGTCAGCTTCAGCACATTATTTCATCTTGATTCAGTATGAGCAACTGATTGGCGGGTGGATTGGCCTCCTGGAACACCCTCAATCAGCTGTTCCAGGCTGCAGGGATTGCCACAGACTGTCGCCTCCTCTGTGCCTCGCGTTTTTGGCTACATTCGGTATATAAGATACACCGAAATTTTCACCTTCTTTTAGGGGTGAAAAAAGTGTGTCTTATACTCCAAAAAATACGGTATATAATAGGCTTCCTGTTTTTACTTCTTATTTTTTAATTGCATTCACATTTCTCAAGATTCACTTTTTATGAAGGCCACAGAGCCGGACTGTTCCCTAATAAGTTTTTAGGTAGGATTCTATCACATATCCTATCTATGATGTCTTTGCAATACTTCCTCTTATTATACTATTTATGGACTCCATTGCTTCATTAGAAGTATAAAGTATAGAGGTTCTTCTAATTAGCCCAAAACTCTAGTTGTTATAGAAATGAGGAACAAATCCTTTTTAAAACAAAATGTAGCAGGATTTTCAATCCATTTCACTGTATAATTCCTCTATATATTTTTTTAAAAAAATAGTAGTTCATGCATAATAAACTATAATAAACATAGTTTGGTCTCTTTAATACAACATTAGTCCATTGTTATACTAGTAGTTCCAGAAGATATTAGAAGGAAGACATTCAGTTCTTAAACATGCAAATTTAAGAATTCTCAAGTAAAATGGCTGTTAATTTGTTGCATGCCTATAGTTGAAGGAGTAAACAATATTTCATGCTGAGATGAAGGCTTTCTAATTTAACTTGTCTTTGTTGCTGCTATTTTAATAGCTAATAATAACACAATAATGCTGGGTTATATTTTAATCTAGAAGATTCTACTCGGATATTTTCTAAAGTCAAATATATTTCATTTAATACCACAGTCTCCATGTTTGGAAATTTACATGACTTTGAATGTCACGTACATTTCATGTTTATTTTCTTATAATGGACTGGTTTGTGTAGAGCAGGGGTCTCCAACCTTTCTGGGAGTTGAAGTCCACAAGTCTTAAAGTTGCCAAGGTTGGAGACCCCTGGTGTAGAGCATATGAGGTAGTGATGGGATTCAGCCGGTTTGTACCAGTTTGGGAGAACCATTTGTTAACTTTCTGAGCAGTTCAGCGAACCGGTTGTTGGAAGAAATATTCCAACAGCCTTTTGTTTTCCCCACTTTACAGGGCTAATGCTGTCAGGAAGGAAACATTCTGGTGTGCCTCTGTGTTATTTCTAGCCTAATCTTGCTTATCTTTAAGTGTTTTCAGAAACTGCCTCTCCGGTTAAGCCTTCTACATTGTAACAGCCCTTAATGATTCTTGGCAGTATGCCCAGACTAGCTGTAGCTGCTTCTCTGGAGTTTTTTTGTTTGTTTCTTGGGTTTGCTGGTATTTTTTATTAGGGGGCTTGATTTTTTAAAAAGTTTTTTACACTGCTTGAACTTTTGGGGTGTACTTCCAAGAGGCAGGATGCAAGCTTGGCACTCTGTCTGATTTTTTTACTGCCTTTCTGGGGGTATGTGATCTTTCCTTAAATCTGGATGATTTCCTTAGGATATCTTGTGAGGAGAGTGAGACTAGCTGATACCTTTAAGTGGTGCAAATGGATCTAATGATTGCTTTTCCTGGGTGGGAAAGGATGCTTTGTCAGTTCATTGAGTACAGGAGTCTCTTGTCTATGGGGATTCTTCAATAATCCAGGTCATGGTTATCCCAAAGGTGCTTTTTTCAAGAGGCAACTGAACTTTCTTGGTTTTCAGAAAGTCCAGTTGTCTCTTGAAAAATCACCTTTGGGACATGAGTTTCTTGCATTGCTTCACAGTGGCCAAAACACATGATTGCTCACTGACAGTAAGTGGATCCTCTTTCTAATTTGTTTTAGTTTTTTCACATGATAAGGCTTTCTAATCTAATAATTGGTATTTAGGGCAGCTTTTTGCAAGCAAAGAAGCTTTTTTGTATTTTTGTATAGGTAATCCTTGACTTACAACAGTTCATTTAGTGACCATTCAAAGTTACAATGGCACTGAAAAAAGTGACTTATGACCATTTTTCACATTTACGACCGTTGCAATATCCCCACAGTCATGAGAGGCTGGGCGAGGCGAAGCGCCCTTCAACATGAGTGACGTTGAGTTGGCCACACCCACCCAGTCATATGACCACCCAGCCACACCTACCGACCCAGTCATTAGAGCAGAGAACCGGTTGTTAAATTATTTGAATTTTACCACTGATATGAGGGATTATAGTACACCTAAATTGTAAAACTATGTGCAAATGATTGAAATGAAGGTGAGTAGACTCACTAGGAAAAAGTAGAATGTTCTACCACTCCATGGCAGGATTCTGCATTTTTGTGATTATGTTTTATCCAATAATCTCTTTACTCAAGTGACTCCTGGGTCCTCCTTTTGATTTATTGCCAAATATGTATACTTTTAACAGGTATCACATAACAACTCTCTTTGAAAATGATCGTCACTTTTCTCATCTTTCAACTCTGGAACGGGAAATGGCATTTCGAACTGAAATGGTTAGAATTTATAACTTAAGTGATATTATTACTTTTAGACATATTAATTCTATAATAAGGATATCAAATAATATGTCCTTTTTAAATTTTTAAATGTAAACTACCATGTATTCGCAAATCAAAATGATACTGTATTCGTTTAGATGATTTAAAAAAAAATTTGTTCTTAATATTTTAATATTTATGTGGTGTTTGCAGTTTCACAGATTACTTGTCACAGTTTCTTTTACTGATGCTAGAAAATTTTCAAATACATGCAGCTTCTTTAGATTATATCTTTACTAAATTAATTTGCCCTGTAGAGTCACTGGGAGTCAAACAGCCTATAAATTACATAAGTAAATAGTTTCAATAAATATGGTGTAGTGGTTAAGGCACCAGGCTACCAATTAGGAACCTGTGAATTTTAGTACTGTCTTAGATGCAAAGCCAGTTTGGTGATCCTGGACCAGTCACTTTCCCTGCCGTAGGAAGGAGGTAATAGCAAACCACTTCTGAAAAACTTTGCCCAGAAAACTGCAGGGATTTATCAAGGCAGTCTCCAAGAATCATACATAATTGAATAGAAGAAAAATATAGCTATAAGATAGAGGTCTCCAATCTTTCTGACCAGTGGTGGGTTTTAAATTTTGTTGCTATCGGTGGGCGTGGCTATGTGGGGGGAGCCAAGTGATTGAGTGGGCATGGCCAACTTGACTTCACTCACGCCCACTTAGTCACATGACCCCCCCCACCTAGCCACGCCCACAGGAAAAGGTAGGAAATTTTTTGGTATTTCCACCTATCTACTTACCTCCCTTCGCCAGTCGCCTCAGTTTCCCCTCTTTTAGCGGCCCCAGCCCTAACCATGCTTCCTCCCCCTCCACCACCTCAGGCTGCTTACCTTCTGTGGCGACTGGTCCAGAGTCCGGAAGGCAAGCTGACCGGAGTTTTCGGCGGCCCCCAGCAAGCTGCCACTGCTGGAAAGTGGCTGGCAAAGAAGGCTCCATAGAAGCAGGCCGCTGAAAAGTACCGGAGGTCGTGGAAAAAGCTGCCGTTGCCGCCATATTCTTTGTGCATGTGCAACCCATTGGATTTGCAGACCAATAGGATGTGTGTGCGCAAAGAACATGGCGATGAACAGGGCGAGCGAGTGGTGACCGGGGGACTGGTTCGGGGGCGTGGCCAGCCGGCCATCGCTACCAGTTCGGCAACCTTGGCCAAATTTTCACCAATGGTTCATGCAAATCGGTGCGAACCGGCTGAATAACACCTCTGTTCTGACACCATGGACCGTTTCATGGAAGACAATGGATTGGGGATAGGGGATGGTCTCACATGCAACCTAAATTCCGCCCGTGTACAGATGAAATTTTGCTCACTCATGCACACTTGTATAGCGTGGATGGCGACTCCTACTAGGAGAGATATTTATCTTTTCAATAAAATATATTTTAAATATATTTTAGTTATGCTTGGAATAATATTTATGAAATTTAAATTAGTAATGGCTAAATGTAGATTCAGTTATTTTTAATTTATTCTATGTTAATGTTTTGGACTGCTTGGGAAATTAAGAAGAATTTAGAACCTCATAATAGTAGTACAAGCTAGTTAGGAATACAGTATATTGATTGATTCTTTAGATTCATATCCTGCCTTTCTTGCATGATCTCAAATATAGGTAGTCCTCAAGTTATGATCACAATTGAACCCAAATTTTCTATTGCTAAGTAACACAGTTGAATTTAGCCCCATTTTATGATCTTTCTTGCTATAGTTAAGTGAATTATCGTGTTGTTAAATTAGTAACAGTTTGTTAAGTGAACCTGGCTTCCCCATTGATTATGCTTATCAGCAGGTCACAAAAACTGTTCATATGACCCTGGGACACTGCAACCATCATAAATATGAGTCAGTTTCCAAGTGGCTGAATTTTGATCATGTGACCATGGGGATGCTGCAATGGTCGTAAGTGTGAAAAATGGTCATAAGTCATTTTTCAGTGCCATTGTAACTTCAAATTGTCACCAAACAAACTGTTGTAAATTGGGTACTATGCATAGTTTATGTAGCATTTTTCCTTACCTATTTATATCCCATGTTTATTATGTTTATAAATAACATAAATTGATAAAAATATATAATACTCCTTCTTCCTCTATTTTATCCACAATAACATCAAGTCTCCCAACTGACTTTCATACCTAAGAATGGACTAGTATGCAGTCTCCTGTTGCCTTAACCACTAAACCAAACTTGCTTGCTCCTTTATATATTTTCTATAGCAATACCTGATGGCTATATGTCAGTGACTGAGTATAGACTTCAACTCGGATTTTGCCAGACCTAGTTTAACATATTAAGCAAGTGTTGATATGTTACAGATAACTTGCAATATTTGTTTTAATCTTGTTTTATTCCACTTTTGATCTAGAAATAGTAAAATTACTTCAATAGATATTATTGTATTTATTGCTATAGCAAATTATTTAAATTCAAATGTACAAATATGAAGCAAATTATATATTATACTAAACATTTAAATATTGTTTTTAAATATATTCACTTTAGGGTCTTTATTATTCCTACTTCAAGACTATAGTTGAAGCACCATCATTTTACAGTGGAGTTTGGATGATTATGAATGATAATCTAACTGAATATCCTCTTGTAATAAACACACTGAAAAGATTTAATCTCTATCCAGAGGTAAGCCACTTTTTAAAAACAACAACAACAACCATAATAATAATGATGATGATGATGATGATGCAATGAGAAAGATGAAACAGTAGATCACCTTATTGGTGTCTGCAGCAAAATCTCACAGACTGATTATCTACAACGTCATGATCAAATTGTCAAAATCATACATTGGAAGCTTTGCTAGAAGTTTGGGTTCAAATGCAGGAAAAATTACTGGGAACACCAAATTTACAGTTCTTGAAAATGAACAGGTCAATATCTTGTGGGACTTCCGGATCCAGACAGACAGACCTCTGGCCCACAACATTGCTATTGTGGAAAAGAAAAAAGTCTGCTTCATTGATACTGCAATACCAGGTGATGCACAAATTGAAGAGAAACGGCTAGAAAAAATTACAAAATATCATGATTTGCAAATTGAAGTTGAGCAATTATGGAGGAAGAAATCAATAGTTGTACCAATCGTAATAGGAGCCCTTGGAATAATATCCAAAGGACTGCCTAGATACATGGAAATTTTGAATTTATTACACCTGAATGTTCTGACATTGCAAAAAACCACTTTGACAAATGTGCAACAATTGCTATTAAGTTAGGAAAAATTGTTGGAGATGATGGATTTGATCTTGATAATGAAGAGTTGATAAAAGCAGTAATACCAGAAGAAGGATACAATTACTTAGGAAGCTTCTGACCTGCTGCACAACCAAGTCAAGGAAGCTACTTCAACAAAATACATAAAGTGAGTCCAAAAAATCTTGAAATCAAAGCTGAGTGGAGGAAATATCATAAAAGCAATTAACACTTGGGCAGTGCCTGTAATATGATACTCAGCTGGAATAATTGATTGGATTCAGCTAGAACTTGATAAGTTGAATCAAAAGACAAGAAAACTAATGAAAATGCACTATGCTCTGCACCCAGAAAGTGATATTGAACTGTTAAATTTTTAGCAGTCCCAGACTGAATTGAATTGAAGATTAAACTATAATAATATTAGTAATAAAATAATAATTTCAACACAGAATTAATTACATGTAGTTTTTAAAAAGTAGTATCTTTTGTTAGTATCTAAGACTTTTAAATAGGAAGTGAATATAATCCTCAATTTACATCCATTTGTTTAGTGATTTAGAAGTTACGATGGCACTGCAAAATATATATATATATTTCTGACCATGGCAACATCCCACAGGCATGTGATCAAAATTTGAGCAGTTGGCAACTACATGTATTTATGATGATTGCAGTGTCCCAAGGTCATGTGATTGCCATGTGTGACCTCCCAAGTGGGTTCAGAAAACTAAAGTCTATGGAAGAAGCCAAACTTGCTTAACAACAGCATGATTCACTTATCAGCCATGGCCAAAAAGGATTGCATGTAACTTACTAACGATCGCCTCGCTTAGCAACAGAAATTATTTTCTTAAAAATCTTAATTTGATCAATTTTATTTGGTCACAAGTCTAAGAATACCTCTATTATAAACATAATACCATCTCATATCATCTCAGCTTCATATGATGAATCCACAGAGAAGAAAATATGTCTGTGAAAAATATCTATTAGTAAAATTTCAGTCTTGTGTAAATTCCAGAAGAATTACTTTATTGTCTTCAGAATATTTAGTGTGCTATCTAGTTTATTGTTAAACAACTTGAAAGTTTGCAAATATGTCTTTATGTTTTTAACAGGATGCTTGTATAATGCCAGTTACCATTTTATAAAAAATACACTAAAACTTAAAACAAAATTTCAAGAAGAAAGAAAAAGAATTTTAAAATATTCAGATACTGATAAATAGCCATAGAAAAATGTCTTTTGATTGCTGAGGTAAACAATGTTCTTTTGAAATTATAATCCTATTTTCTGCACAGGTTGTGTTAGCCAGCTGGTACCGCATATATACAGGGGCAATGAATTCTTTTGGCATTCAGACACAAAAGTGTTGGACTGTGAATAGAGGGGAAGGTCTGAGTCCTGTTGAAAGCTGCGAAGGCAAGTGTTCCATATTTATTCATTGTGAACATTGCACAAAATGGAGTGTGAAATAATATAAAAAATCCTTTTTGAAAGGTTATTAACAATTAGAATTTGTGGTTATCCATGGTCTAATTAAATATTTAGTTAGTCAATTAACATTTGACTAATTTGTGCATATTGCAGAAGTCTTAATATATAAATCTTATTTTCAGAAAGGATAATACTTAATAGTAGCTTGTTAAAAGGAAATGAAGAAATTGGCAGATATAGGTATATAAATAATTTAGAAACCTGAAATTATAAAAACACAACATGTATAAATAGATTTGAGTCCAAGCAGCATCACACTAATACTCGTGTCAATGGGCAGCCTTCTGAGGTCTACCTAGGCTGTTTCCTATTTGACCTTTCATTTTTTAAAAGTTTAGTATTTTAAATTTAAATAAAATCAAATGGAAGCAAAATACAAGCCATTCAACATTATTTTTGTTTATTACAATGTCTTGGTGCTACATAATCTTTCATTGCAAATAGAAATTATGGATGACCATATTAGAAAATATAAAGTTTTATGGGAGATAATCAAGAAAACTCAGAGTTTAGGACTAATTAGAAAATTAAGAAAAAAAATCAGAAAGCAGCAATAGCAAACCACTTCCATATTGTCAAGAATAATATACACATCCATTAAATCAGCATGAGTTCAGCTCAAAAGAGGCTGCCTTTAAACTGACATTAGTAGATTATATCCAGCAGCATCCTGGAGATGAAATTCTACAAAATTATGGATATGGCATTGCAATCCAAGTTCTTCTTTCATTTGATCGCAGTTTAAGTGCTTGACAACTGTCAAGCACAACAACTGTCTTGTACTTAAAATTGTTGCAATGCCTTTTGATCACATGATCATGATTTGCAACCTTTCCAGTTGGTTGGTCATTTAATAACCATGATGATTTGCTTAATGGCCATGATCATTTCTTTAACAACTATGATAAAAATAAATCCTGTCCAGAAACATTATGATTTGCTTACTGGCCAGATTACTTAGCAACTGAAATTCCATACCAATTGTGTTAATGAGTACCTGTAGATATAGAGTTATGTTAACAAGTGACAGTGCAAAAAATAACCTGACCAAAAATAAATAACCAACCTACAACTTTTTGTGGGTTTTGTTTTTGTTTAGAGGCTACATAATATATTGACAAAATAACGAATTTAGATATTTGGAAGATGTATTCCCTGCCTCAGGTAGGAAGAGAGCTCAAATAGAAAATGCAATATGACATTATGGATAGGGCTGCAGTTATTTTAATATGATCTAAGCCATTTTTAAGAAGCTGAGTTATTGAAAATTACATTATAGCTGCATTTTGAAATGGAGCTCTGGGAGGATGACACTGCAATTATTCTTTTCTAGAAATAGTGCAGTCTAAATTCATGAAGGATTTCAGATCCTCAAGCATGTTCTTCCTTCTTACAGATGAAAGGTGGTTTAGCATTGTGCCGAAACCCATAAGGTGTTTATCTGGAGGTATCAAAACTCTTATCCCAAACACTGTCAGCATCTTCACACTTGACCACATTTTCTGCTTTAACTTCATGATGTGGTAGTTACCACTGTGAACATGTGTCTTCCAATAAGTATCTCATCTGGTTTCCCATCCTCTAATAAAGCACATACATATTTTACTCGAGGAGCTTACAAAAGTACATATAATGTTCCTGGCAAACCACAAGATGGCTCTGATCTGCTAAGAATGAACTTGAGATGGCTTCCAAATTATTATGTTGATCACAAAAAGTTAATAAATAAAAAAAATTGTGGACATAGCCTGAAATGAAATAAGTCTAGGATTATGGAGAATGAGAACAAGACTCAGAAAAGGTTGAGTAATAATATACACACAAACAAAATCAATAATATAATGCATTTTCCTGACTAAATCTTACTTACCGTATTTTCTGGCGTATAAGATGACGGCGTATAAGACAACTCCCGACTTTTCCTGTTAAAATATAGGGTTTGGGCTATACTCGCTGTACAAGACTACCCCTCTTCCAACGCACACCAAATAAAAATTAAAAAACATCAACTGGCTCACCCACAATGTAAAAGCAGCTGTGCTAGACCCAAAATGGCCCCTGCAACAAGCAGGAACCTCACACAGCCACAAAAAGCCAAACCCCCCCCCCCAACTTTCACACTTTACACACACAAAATTCTACATACAGCTTTGTGAGATTTTTTGTGTTTGTGTAGTTAGAGTGAAACACTACAGAAACACACTAAATCTCAGAAAGCTGCACAAATTTTATTTTATTTTATTTTTATTTTTATATGAAAACTAAATTTAAAACTTCCTAAACTTTAAATGGCTAGGTCTAAAAAAGAACAACTAAAAAAAACCCCAATTAACTATTTTTTTTTAAAGCTCCCAAAGGGAAAAAAAAACTTACCCAATAGAACAGGGCTCTCCAACCTTGGCAACTTTAAGACTTGTAGACTTCAACTCCCAGAATTCCTCAGCCAGCTTTGTTTTGCTGGCTGAGGAATTCTGGGAGTTGAAATCCACAACTCCCTGCCTGCTTGATTGCAGGCAGGGAGAGGCTTGCTGATGGAATGGATTCAGGCAAGCGAAGCAAGGCAGGCGTTGTGACTAGCAGCTAAGGTAAGCAAGCTGGAGGGGGAAAACTTTTTTTACAAAACTTTTACATGGCTCTAGCGATCCCAGCTGCGTTGCCTGATTAGCAGGCAAAGCTGGGATCATGGCTCTGGCGATCCCAGCTGTGTTTCCTGATTAGCAGGCAAAGCTGGGATCGTGGCTCTGGCGATCCCAGCTGCGTTGCCTGATTAGCAGGCAAAGCTGGGATCGTGGCTCTGGAGATCCCAGCTGCGTTTCCTGATTAGCAGGCAAAGCTGGGATCGTGGCTCTGGCGATTCCAGCTGCGTTGCCTGATTAGCAGGCAAAGCTGGGATTGTCAGAGCTTGGATCGCCAGAGCCATTTAAGGCTCGTCAGAGCCTTTCGGGCTGGTCTGCCTGGTTACAGGAGAACGACACCTGGCGTATAAGACGACCCCCGACTTTTGAGAAGATTTTCATGTGTTAAAAAGTCGTCTTATACGCCGGAAAATACGGTACCCCATAAGCAAAAGTGGTTATTTGTTTGGTCTTTCTGTAGGTTCCTGGAAACTCCATCCTTCACTTAGAAACTTTTTAGAGGATGGTACAGCTCTTTTGTGCCAGCTCTAGCCATATTTTTAGTTTTTAGTTTTAGTTTTAGCCATCTTTAGTTTTTGATGAGGTGTTGAAATAGCCAAATACATTTTCAGTGTTTTCAATGTTTTCTTATTTATTTATATTTTATATAGAAGAATCTAGCCTACTAGCTAACTAATCCCTCATGTTCCAGTTAAAGTGGCATAATGGAGCTTTTCAAACGTCATCTTCCTCTAAAGAGAGATACATTTGTTTCCCCCTATTTTCTGTCATCATATAGAATTACTCATAGTCCTTGACTTACAGCCATTCATTTAATGACCATTTGAAGTTACAGTGGCATTGAAAAAATTGACTTAAAATCTTTCTTATGACTTAGAGGTGTTATAACCTTCCCAAGGTCAAATTTGGAAATTTGGCAATCACCTTTTATTTATGACGATTGCAGCATCCTGGGACCACTTAATAACCTTCTTGCTTGGCAATTGAAATTCTGGTCTCAATTGTGCTAATAAGTTGAGGATTACCTGTAATTAACATTGAATACTTTCATACATGAGCAAGCTGCTCCAAGATAGAGAAATGCTGGGAAAAATGCATTGGTAGCAAAAAAAAAAAGAAGAAGAAGAAGAAGAAGAAGAGAAGGCACTAACACAATTGGAATAA
Source organism: Pantherophis guttatus (assembly GCF_059756535.1). NCBI lineage: Eukaryota > Metazoa > Chordata > Lepidosauria > Squamata > Colubridae > Pantherophis > Pantherophis guttatus. Next base: position 82,595,678 of record NC_142066.1, read on the forward strand.
GGTATGAGTGGGCTGCATTTTAATTTAAACATGACAAAAGCAAAAGGAGGGATAAGGAAGGAACTGGGATAATCAGTGGTGATTGGGCACATGGGACATAGTAGAGATGGAAAGAAAGGGACAAGGAAAAATGTCTTCTATCCAACAAGTGCAGTCTACAATTCATCTGGGCAAAATCTAAAAAAACCAAGAGGCTCCAGATTTTGGTGTGACCAGATCATAATGCACCCACATTTGGTGGAGTGGACAAGCTGTACATGTTTTGTGCATGGAACAATGCAAATTTTTCACTTCAGTCATATCTTTATTAAGTTGTTTTGTGAAGTTGCCTTTGAAACCTATTAAATAGATAAGTTAAATAATGCAAACTTAAACATAGAAAGAATTTAGTTATATAACAATATATTAATATATGCAAAATTTTTGCACAGTGGAACTTAATTTAAAAATCAAAACATGAAGTATTTTATTTCCATGTGAATTGCTATTTGATAGGATTAGGAGACCCTGCTTCTTTTTATGTGGCTATGATATTTCTTCTAAATGGATTGATGGTGTCAGTTTTCTTCCTATATGGCACATATCTAAGGTAAGATAACATTAAAAAGGTTTGTTTGCTAAGTGGATAATTGTAATTATTCTGCATTTTGTTAAATATGCACTAAATGTGAAAATTTGTACACAAACTTTACATTACTTCAGAATGCCACAATTTATGGGACATATACACAATTCTTCAATTTAATTTGTATAGGACAGTTTGATGTTAGAGAATTATGGGGTTAGGGAATATATTTTCACAGATATATTGATTCACCCATGGAATTTCCAGCTGATAGACTTATGGTACAATGCTTGTTTTTAATGTTTTTACAGTAGATATTTGTCTTTTTTCTTCCAATGATTACAGTGAAAAGAAAATGTATAATACCAATTCCAGTCTAATGAAAGACATGGTCTAGAGCCATTCAGAAAAGTGAATAAGAAAGCTAAGTGGTTGAATTTGCACTCTGGCCCTTAAGACTCTTATTGTAATATCTTCATTCAGCTGTATTTTTCTGTCTTCAGTTATTTGCTTTCACGCCTATGCCCACAATCCTTGCTCCTTTCACCCATAAGGCATATCTTTGCTTGTTAAAGTTGGCTATTACATAGGAGATTGTGGTTGTGGAGTTAGGGCTGTACAATAATCAGAGTGCATTTCTGCTGATGTAGCGAGACTTCTTTGTTTTTTCTTATCACACATAGGTGGCATATATTTCATTTTTTCCTGCAGAGTGTTGCCAACTTGATAGAGCATGATAGCTAACCTTTTTGCCGTCACGTGCCAAAAACGGGGGGAGGATGGGGGGGTCACACGTGCGTGTGGCCATGCCCATAATTCAATGCGTCCTGCTCCCCATGCATGCGCATGTGACCCCCCCTGCACTCCCCCCGCTTTTGGCACGTGATGGCATGGTGGGCCCAATAGGCCCATTTTTTGCCCTCCCCAGGCTCCAGAGGCTTTCTTGGAGCCTGGGGAGGGTGAAAACGGCCTTCCCCATCCCACCCCCAGAGGCCCTCCGGAGGCCTGAAACACTCCATTTCCTGACTTCCAGTGGGACCAGAAGGCCCATTTTTCACCCTCCCCTGGCTCCAGAGGCTTTCTAGGAGGCTGGGGAGGGTGAAAACGGCCTTCCCCATCCATCCCTGGAGGCCTCCGGAGGCTGAAAACAACCTGTTTTCCAGCACGCTGCTCCTCCAATCCATCCGCTGGGATCTTCTCCTAGTTGCTGGGGAATACTGAGTGTAGATTTCTCTCTCCTCTGGCTGACCACGCCCACTCTGTCAGTCCTACGCCAGTCTTTCTCACTCAGTGACTGAGGAAACTTGCTTCTTTGCTTCTCTCTCGAGTGATCTTTCTGGCTGACTTGGTTTAGCTGAATTTTCTTTATTTTTGGGGGGGTTTTTTGGTTGTTGTTGTAGCTGATTAGTTAGCTTATTAGTGTAGAAGGTGCAACTTCCAGTGGGCCCGGAAGGCCTGAAAATTAGCTGGCTGGTGCATGCATGCGTGCTGGAGCTGAGCTAGGCTAATGCTCACGTGCCCAGTGATATGACTCCCCGTGTCCACCTGTGGCACATGTGCCATAGGTCGCCATCAGGGTGATAGAGCATATCTGTACAATACAAGTGAAAGTGAGGAGAATTCATTCAGTGATAGATACTTTCTACAGTAGAAAGACACTTCTGTAAATCAAAAATGGTTTATGGTTTATGGTTTATTTGCCCTACTCCCGAAGGACTCAGGGCGGTGAACAGCCAACAATAAAATACATAAATACAAAAAAATTAAAAACCAGATAAAATCAAATTAAATCATTTTGGCCCAGACAGATTAAAACACCCCAATAATTTAAAAACAGATTAAAATTTACATATTTAAAAAGGGAAGAAATTAGGCCAAGCCCGCCTGATGGAATAAAAAGGTCTTCACAGAACGGCGGAAGGAGCGCAGATCCGGGATCCTCCGTATCTCCGGGGGGGAGCTCATTCCAGATGGTAGGTGCCCCCACAGAGAAGGCTCTCCCCCTAGGGGCCGCCAGTCGACACTGTTTGGCTGACGGCACCCGGAGGAGTCCCTTTCTATGAGAGCGTACTGGCCGGTGGGAGGCTATTTGTGGTAGTAGGCGGTCCCGTAAATAACCAGGTCCTAAGCCATGGAGCGCTTTAAAGGTGGTAACCAAAACCTTGAAGCGCACCCGAAAGACCACCGGGAGCCAGTGCAGCTCGCGCAGGAGAGGTGTTACATGGGAGCGCCATGTCGCTCTCATTACCACCCGCGCGGCCGCACTCTGCGCCAGTTGGAGCCTCCGGGTGCTCCTCAAGGGGAGCCCCATGTAGAAAGCATTACAATAGTCCAGGCGGGAGGTGACGAGGGCATGAGTGACCATGCGTAACGAGTCCCGATCCAGAAAGGGACGCAACTGGCGAATCAGGCGAACCTGATAAAAAATCCTCCTGGTCACGGCCGTCAAGTGCTCTTCTAAAGACAGCCGTGAGTCCAGGAGGACGCCCAAGTTGCGAGCCCTCTCCATGGGGGCCAATGATTCGCCCCCAATAGTCAGTGATGGCGTCAACTGACTATATCGGGACGTCGGAAACCACAGCCACTCAGTCTTGGATGGGTTGAGCCTGAGCCTGTTCCTCCCCATCCAGATCCGTATGGCCTCCAGGCACCGGGACATCACTTCAAGGGCATTAGTACTAACTTCAGTGATTCACTTAACTGTGGCAATAAAGTAATATTTTTTAACATGACATGATAATATTTTCACACTAGCTTTTTATTTTTTATTATTTGATTTGACTCAGAGGTTTCACATTATCACTGTTTTGATCATAATTATTTCATTAAATATTAATATAATTAAGCCTTAAGATTTTAACCCAAATTTCTGTCCTTTTATAATCAGGTAAAAAATACATGTTTTTATTTATGTCAGAGAGCATTTTTACTGCTTAGTATTTAATAAGAACTGTATTTTACACACTATAAAATGCACTTCCTCCCCCCCCCCAAAAAAAGTGGGTGGAAATGTCTGTGTGTCTTATAGAGCGAATATTGCAACGGGTGGGAGGGGGGGTTGGTGCTTGTCACTGCTGCCGCCAGTCGCCACCACTGGCGGGAGCATTGTAGCCTTCGCGGCTGAGCAGTGGTTGGATCAGCCTCCCAGAATACTGCTGATCAGCTGTTCTAGCCGCTGCTGCCTATCATCCAGTTTGCTGCTGTTCACTGCTGCCGAATAGCATCAGCAGTGATAGGGGGTGAACGGAGATCAGTGATGTCGATAGGTGGTGGCAGTTATCGACAGCAACAGCCGGCGGCAATCGGTGACGGTAATAGGTGGCAGTGGCGATAGACGGTGGTGGCAATAGGCGGTGGCGGCGATTCCTGCTGCCTAGAACAGCTGATTGGCGGTATTCTGGAAGGCCGATCCAACCACCAATCAGCTGCTCAGTAACGAAGGCTACAGCGTTCCCCGGCAGCAGCTCAACTCAGTTGACAGGTGCTGGGGCTGCGATAACTTGCTGAAGCTGACCAGGCTGTTTGCTGTTTGCTGCAAGGGCACTAGCCAGATGAATACCAGATAGATGCTGGGAGGCAGAGGCAGATTTTTTTTTTCTTGTTTTCCTCCTCTAAAACGAATGTGCGTCTTATGGTCCAGTGTGTCTTATACTGTGAAAAATATAGTATGTAAAAACAATTTTGCTGATACAGTTCTTTACTTATGGTCATTAATTCAGCAACTGTTCAAAGTTAACAGTGTTACTGAACGAAGGGACTTATGGTTGGTCCCAAAGTTATGATAGTTTCAGTGGCCCCACAGTCACATGATCAGAACGCAGGCATTTGGTGACCCAGTTGCATATATGACTGCAATTCCCAACTATTTCTAAGCCCTTTTGGCCCCCTGCGCTCCATTGTCCCTGATGTCCTAGCTGATTTTCACTATCTTCTTGCTCCCGCTCCTGACCTGGTCCTTTTCAAGGCAGTTGCTGATTGATGAGACTTTCTTCCCAAGGTCATGCAAAGCCGTTTCCTTATGAGACCAGGGGAATATGGCCTCACTTGCTTAGCAGCTGCCTTTCAAAGGGTGAGCATACTTCGTCAACACTGGAAGAAAGATGATGGTGAAAAATTGGTGGATTGGTGGAGTGTAGGACAGCAGGAGCCACAGAGTGACAAGGGCAAGTGAAGATGAGATTGGACTGGGATAATTGGTTTCCTAGGGCTCTGTAGTTTTGTGTCACTCTGTGGGGGTTGGAATACAACAGCTTTGCACCATACTGCTGAGGCTTCCTGAGATTCTGTGGCTTTATACCATGCAGTTGGGGCAGACTATGGCAGTTGAGATTTCCAAAGGTGGCTTAGTACTGCCTAGAGTGGCTTTGCATCAAGAAGCCCCTGATCCTCAGCCTGGCAAGCAATCCCAGAGCCATACAGTTCTGGACTTGCTTGCCAACTTGCAAGCTAGCACACAGGACAGACAAAAAGACAGACTTTGGGAATGGGGGGAGGGGGAATAGATAGTTGAAGAGGAGGCAGTATCTTATTTTAGAAAAACTGAGGCTGTGGGCTGGGAGAGACCAAGTTGGCAGAAGTTTGGATTGGTGTGCTTGCTTGACTAACAATTGCTGAAATTCATTTAACTACGGCAACAGGAAGTGCTGAGGTTGCCATTGCTAAGAGATGTGATCATATGACATTGTGCTTTATGATTGCATCACGTGATAGTACCAATTGTGGTTATAAAACAAAGACTACCTGTAATAGAAAAGGTAGCATGAGAATAAGTAAAAAATATGTTCTTAGATTTTATGTTTGAGAATATACCTAAATTAGTCTTGTGTTGTCTTTGAAGTCCAGTTATTGCAGTTTAGTATCTCTTCTTGATTAAGCCACATTCACTGTTCTCCAAAAGCTATAAATCACTTACATTCTCAGCATTGCTTATTTGCATACAGATCTTCATTTATCATGTTAAAAATAACTTTCCGCTCTATTTTTAACATTTAAATTTTAATTGACAACCTTCTCAGCATCTCTGTTATGTGAGCGCCATTATAATCAGTATGTATTGTCCTGTGCCTAAATTGTGGTTTTCTTTTTCTTTCCCACTTTCCAGAATAGGAAGATTGGAGAGAGGGATTGCAAGAAAATAAGCACTTTATTCTTATACACTTCAAAAGCAACGTTATTGCACCAGCAGCAGAAAAGAGTTAGGCATAGGAGAGATTGCCTACAGAAATTGCTTTCCTCACATCTCCACATCTTCCAAGAGCAGAGAATTTGGAGAATTTTGGAGGTTTAAAGAGAAGAATCTGCGATGAGATGTAGTCACATTGCTTTTGATGTGTACAAGACAATAAGTAGGCATTCTAGCATTCAAAAAAGCAGGGGAGCAGTTAGGAGAAAATAAAAACTGAAGGAGTGAAACTCAGTGGTTGTTCTGACCTAGGCTTCCTGATATAGTAAAAAGCACACAATTAGTCCTAAAAACCTTTTTTTTTATTTTAATGGCTGTGAATTACTTTCATTCACAGCACGTGCTGAATCACCAAGAGTTTATAAATAGTCCAGCAGAAGTCTGCCACAGTCCTTTGGATAAGGCTGGTAAACACCCACCTCAGGGCCGGATTTTCCTATAGGCTAACTAGGCTTCAGCCTAGGGCCTCAAGATCAAGAGGGGCCTACATTCAAATTGTTAGCAAAATTAAAATTACACTTTCACTATAGGTGAAAGGGCCTCATAAGTGGAATAGCCTAGGGCCTCTTTTCATCTAAATCCGGCCCTGACCCACCTTTTTCTTCTTTGACACGCTGCCAAAGACCTAATTGGCAATTATCTTGGCAAGGCCACACGGAAACACAGAGTCAAAAATGGAGTTTCAAAGTACAAACCGACGCCATCCACAATGTTGCTTCCTGCAAAGGCCCACGTGCCTTTGTTCTTCCTTTATGTCTTATGGGAGGGGCCAATCATCTCCAAGCCTTACTCCCGAGTCGTCCCTTTTGTTTTAACTGTTCTTGTCTTCTGGCAGCTCTGCGCATGTGCACACTAGGAACAGGCTCCCCCTGTTCTTCTGTCTCTCTGATGTCCGATTCTGGAGCTCCGGAGTCTGCACATAACTCCCAGATGGCCCTGGCCCAGTCTCTGTCTCCGATGCAGAGCCCTCGTCCTAGCCTTCCCCAGACTCAGGACTGGCCCATGTTCCTCCCCAGCCTCCTTGTTGTCCGACTCTGCTGCCAGCCCTGCAGGCTGCTGGTGGACCACAACACTAGTCTTGTCACTTTCCCATTGGAAAGCACAATCATGGTCATGTGATGTCACACTTAGCAACTGTTTTGCTTAATGGTGTTAAATTGCTGGTCCCAATTGCTGGTTTTTTTTTTTTTTTTTATTTGATTTATATGCCGCCCTTCTCCGAAGACTCAGGGCGGCTTACAACGTGCTCAGCAATTTGTTAAGGGAAGACTTCCTATACTGAAACATTTCTGCATGCAGGTATTCTTCAGAAGGGAATAACAAGGGAGTTCAAAACATTTTTAGCATAAAGTACTAATTCACTAATTCATGAAATTCAAATAATTGTTTCAAATTTAAAGCAAGTTCTTCCAGTTTAGTTGAGAAATATTCTGATGCTGTTCTAATTGTTATGCTATACAAAGTGATTTTGAAGTTGAAACACTTAATTGATTAGAATAACATAAAGCATTAGTAAGAACATTTCAACATATTTTTTTATATTGTGACAAAACTGGAATACTGCATCCAGTTTTGGTCATCACGATGTAAAAAAGACGTTGAGACTCTAGAAAGAGTGCAGAGAAGAGTAACGAAGATAATTAGGGGACTGGAGGCTAAAACATATAAAGAAAATAAAGACATATAAAAAAAAGAAAACAAAGAAAAGAAAATTGCTGGAATTGGGTATATCTACTTTAATGAAAAGAAGGACTAGGAGTAACATGATAGCAGTGTTCCAATAGCTCAGTGGTTGTTACAAAGAAAAGGGAGTCAAGCTATTCTCTAAAGCACCTGAGGGCAGGACAAGAAGCAATGGATGGAAACTAATCAAGGAGAGAAGCAATCTAGAACTAAGGAGAAATTTCCTGACAGAACAATTAATCAGTGGAATAACTTGCCTCCAGAAGTTGTGAATGCACCAACACTGGAAGTTTTTAAGAAGAGATTGAACAACCATTTGTCTGAAATGGTATAGGGCACTGATGGCGAACCTTTTTGGCAACGAGTGCCCACACCGGAACGCGAACACGCCACAGCTCTGGAAACTCGAAAACTAGCTGCATGTGCACCAGAACGTACATGCACACCAGCCACTTAGTCTTCTGGTTTCCAGCCACGCATGTGCACCAGCCACCTGATCTTTGGGTTTCCGGTGCGCGCATGCATGCCGGCCAACTGATCTTTGTGTGTGCTGAAGCACTGGAAACCTAAAGACCAGGTGACCAGCGCACATGCCCACAGAGAGGGCTCTGTGTGCCACCTCTGGCACTCATGCCATAGGCTCGCCATCACAGGTAAGGGTTTCCTGCCTGATCAGGGGATTGGACTAGAACACCTCCAAGGTCCCTTCTAATTCTGTTGTTCTATTCTAATTGAACGATCTGTTTTGAACTGAAATATAATGTTTAAAGCTTGAAAGTACAATAATAAAATGTTTTAATATAGATTAAATTGTAATGCGATATATAGGTAATCCTCAACATGCAACAGGTCACCTAGTGACTGTTTGAAGTTATGACTGATCCCCTCTCAAAAACCTACTTGTGATCCATTTTTGAAGTTATGATGGTTGCCCCTCTCCTTTGCTTATCTCACTATGGATGCTTGGCAACCGGCTCAGTTTTATGGTCATTTGCAATGTTCCAAAGTCATATGACTGATTTTGCCACTCTTTGCTTAGTGGGAAAAAGTTATTCATTTAATGACCACAGCATTTACTTAATGATCACCACAAAACAATCACGACAAAAATGTTAAAAATTTAGGTCCGGTCACATGGCGCCTCAACTTACAATCACAAACTTACAACTGTAATTCTGGGCTCACAATTGTAAATCAAGTGCTATATGTAGTTTTATTTCCATAAAAATTTAACAATATGCCTTATATTTATAGGTAATTTTATTTTCTGTGTGTTTGAAATGTGCTAAATAACTGGTAGTTTGATATTTAATTTATGCTAGAATTTATATATGTCTAAAGTCACAGAAGTAGTCAGGATAAAATTTCTGAGAGGACATGTTTTATCAAAGATAAGCATTAACTGTGAAAAGTGTTTATGTTTCTAGATTCATAAATTCATTATTTTGCTTCTGAATTGTAGGTCATGATTCTAATATGTGGCCAGAGTAAAGACTTTCATTCAAATGGTTGCACTAAATGACACTAAAATTTAATACTATAGAAAGAAAATCCAAATATCTATCCTTCTCTTAAAAAATTCTAAATGCCCATTGTAAATGCCCATTGATTCTAAATGCCCATTGTATACTGTTTTTCATAATGTCATCCAACTCTTGGGTTGGTTGATGGGTTAAAGGCATTCCCAGTGTCTTTTAACTACAATTTTTCTTTTTAACTGTTTTAATTTTGTTAATTTTTTTAACTATGATTTTATAATTTTATTTGTAAACTGCCCAGAGTTATGCAACTGTGATGAATAATATAAAATATTGATAGAGATAGACAGATAAACAGAAAGAAAGACAGACAGACAGATCTGTACCATTGGGAACTGTGTCACCATTTACTTCTATTCTCTCAGAAGTTATCAGATCAGATCTTTTGCAGCTTTTAGATGCTATTGTAGGATGAGGCAGCATGTACTATTACTTCAAATTGCAGAATGATATCAATGCACATTGTGTGAGTGCATGAAAAAAATAAAGAATGGTAGTTTTTATTTTCAGTTTAGTTTAATAATATAAGAAAGCCTTGCTGAATAAGTTATAAGTCCATTTTTTTCTAGTATTCTTTCTCATATAGTGGCCAATAGTTGCTTGTAGCAAATTGTATACTGTGTAAAAAGTTTTTCTTTTTGACAATCTTGAATCTTCCTTTGTTTAGATTTAGCATGTGACTCAGGTCTCACTATTATATGTGTGCGAAAAAATAACTTTCTTTAAATAAAGATCTAATTCTTTAAATCATGCATTAAAAACAAGTTTATTTAGTGCAATATGCAGAAATAAATATATTCTACAGAAAATATTGTTGTGGATAATTAAAAAATTAAGACATGCTATACAGAGATTGAAACTTCCCTTCATTTCTCTTAATTCTACTTTATAAATTATTGGTCCAGATTTCTAAAAGTCATGAAAGTTTTATAAGCAGAGGATAATACTTTGGCATGCTTTGCAAAATATTCCTTTTCTATTCACATGTAGAAGTACAGATAGACCTTAGTTGGGATTAGAATATCTGTCACTAAGTGATGCAGTTGTAAACCATAATGTTATGTGACCACCTCACTTAGCAACAACAATTCTTGCTGTTTCCATTTATATTGTTAAATGATATTCACAGGTTGTTAAGCAAGGACCTCCTCATAACTTCCTGCTGGCTTTTAACAACCAAAATCAGTGGGGAAGCCAGCAGGAATTTGTATGTCCCAGGTGACTTGAAAGCAGGCTTTCAGACATATAAAGAGAGGTATGCAGGTGGCTAGGAAGATAAGGTGCAAATGCAGCGATGCTTGAGATGGCAACTACCTGGCAGGGTGTGTGGGTGGCCAGGGAGACATGCATGATTTGCCTAACAGCCACCATAAAATCAGGTCTGATTACACTGGAAATTTTGTTCTTAATTGTTGTGAGTCGAGGACTACATGTACCTGTAATTTACAAGCTATAGAATTTTCAGTTGTTTGAATATTTCTTCAACCTGTAATAAACTGAATCTTTTCATGGGTTCACATGGTAGCCAGGAAAATACATGTTTGAATTAGGAGGCAGGAACAGAGTGTATCAAATCTATTGAGTACCTCCATAACTCAAGCATGTCTTTCCCTGAGACACAAGACTATTTTTGAATCCAGGAAAAAATGCATCTTCTTAAAGAAGGTACTAGCAGGTACTGAAAGCTGTACCTGTCTTTCCTGAAACATCATTTTTAACTTCATAATCTGATTAGATGCACATTGTGAATACTTGTTTATTTGTTCGTTGGATTTATATGGTCGCCCACTAACTCTCAGTGATTCTGGACAGTTTACAAATAATAAAAACCCAATAAAAAAAGAATAAAAACAATAACTCCCTACCCACTGGTAACAACAGGTAATTAAATGAGCCACTGGATGGGCTCCATTCCACTCTGGGTTCTCCAGGCCTGTTGGCAGAACCAGTTCTTCAGGGCCTTGTCAAACCGTGTCAAAATGAAGGCCAGTGTAATCTCTGCAGGGATGATGTTCCAAAGGGAGGGAGCCATCACAAAAAAGGACGTTCTTCTGGGTGCTGCCAGATATACCTCCTTAGGAGACAGGAATCTCAACATTCCGTGCCTCCTTGTCTAGTGCATCAGGTGGCTGTAACTGGGAAGAGACAAATAACCTGATCCCAAGCCATAAAGGACTTGAAAGGTGACAACCAGCACCTTGAATTGCACTGGAAGCAAATCAGCAGTCAGTGCAGCTCCTGCAGGAGAGGTGCCGACCTGGGTCTGCATAAAACCATTTGACTGCTGCATTTTGAACCAATAGGAGCTTTTGGATGTTTTTCAAGGGCAGCCTCACATAGAAAGCACGTTGCAATAGTCAAGACAGGCGATAACTAGGATGTGAATGACTGAACAGGGATTTGTTGGTCCAGGAAAGGATGTAACTGGCATATAACCCATAGTTGCGCAGAAGTTGTCCTACCCATAACTGCTACCTGCTCCTTGAGCAGAAGTTTTGAGTCCAGGAGAATCCCCAGATTATGCATTGGATCTGTTTGGGGGTAATGTCACCCCATCCAAAACCAAAGGTGGCAATTCTTCATGGATCAAGGAGTCACAAACTCAGAGCTATTCTGTCTTGCTTAAATTCAGTTTCAGCCGGTTGCTCCCCATCCAGCCCTTAACACCCTCCAAGCACTGTTGGGGGGTGGGGGGGTGGATCATGGAATCACTCTTTTACTTATCTAAAATTTTAAAGCAGATTATTCATAAAATGAAAGTATTTTTATTTTATCACTTAAGCTTGTCTGAAAAAGAAAATTTTATTACTCCCCCCCCTTCTCTCCCTTTACAGTGGGAACAGATTTGGAGGGTTACTTACAGTGGCATGCTACTTTTTCAACCACGGGGAGGTATGTCTGCAAATTAATAGTTATTTTAAAAATTGAATTAACATTTAAGATTTAAGTACTTTATAGTTAAACTAACTTTAAAGAATGTACTGTTGGAAATAAATTGAGATGTTCATATTTTCTGATTTGATCAAATGAATTTGGATCTATTCCAGAAACTGCTTGGAGTACGCAGAACACCAATGTAGCATTTGGCTGTAACTCTTTAAATCAGATGCACATTTTGCTGCTTAAACAGTATGCTTCAAATCACACAATTATATTCCTGCATTTTCAGAAAATCAAATCAAATCAAATCTGAAGCCCTGCAGAGCTCTGCTTACTATGCTTCTTATCTGTAAAACTAATTCTATTCATATTTATTTGGAAATAAGTTAGCTTTGGGTGCAATTTTAATGAAAACTGGAAATAACTATGGGTTTTTGACAAAACTATCATAAAATGAGATTACATGATCTCATTTGCAGGATGCTGCAAATGATAGGGTTAGGTTGCGACCATCATAACTATAGATCCAGATCGTAAGTCCCTTTTTTCAGATAGGTTGTAACTTCGAATGATGGCTAAGTGAAGAGTCAAGTATTACCTGTGTTTGTTTTGCAATTTGAGCTTCATTCATTGCTTGTGTGACCAAACTATCTCAATATCATTCTTTTTTTTTTTTTTTTTTTATGTAGGCTTCAGTCAGATTTAACATATATTAAACATAATCCTGGTTATACTTGACTTTTTGGGCGTCTGTTGTTCAACCAAACGTACCATTTGTCCCAACATTGGAAATATACGGAGTCCTTTTGATCTCTCAATGCTTTAGTCAGTCTGTCGGCTTCCGCATAATCCAAAATTTTCTCCAAAATCAAATCTTCAGCCGGCAGGTCTTTCCCCTTCCAATGTTGGGCGAAACATATTCTTGCTGACGTGGTGATAAATACACACAGACACCATATATTTGTGCCTATGTTGTCTGGCCTGATGTTCAGTAGATAGTACTCTGGTTTCAGAATTAGGTTATAACCTGTGATTTCCATGATCCATGCCTGTATAATTTTCCAGAATTCAGTCGTCCTGGAGCAGGTCCACCACATGTGGAAATAGGTGCCAATCTCCCCACACTTCCAACAGTTTGGTGAGAGATTTGAATACATTTTAGAAAGACGAGCAGGTGGAAGGTGCCATCTATACAGCATCTTGTACACATTTTCTTTATATGATGTTGCCCACAGGAATTTCATATGTTTAAGCCAGATTTCTTCCCATTTTGTCATATCAATTGGATAGCCAATATTTCTCCCCCAGGCAATCATAGAGTCTTTAACTATTTCATCCCCTATCCAATAGTCTATTAAAAGTTTATATATCCTTGATAACATTTTGTCCTCTTTTCCTAGAATGATATTGTCCAGATCATGCTGATTCAAATTAATACCATCTTGTTCCCTATCTTTTTTAAATTTCGAGCAAATTTGGGCATAAGCCCACCAATCCAGTTGTCTTCCCTGCAACTCCAACTCATTTCTTGATTTCAGACTACCATGGGGGTCCAAAAGTTCCCGGTAAGAGAGATGATTTTCTTTGTTATATAAAGGCCTATACGTTATAGCTTCGAGTGGGATCAGCCAAGAGGGGATTGAAGAGTAAAATTTACCCTTAATTTTCCTCCAGGACTCAATTAGAATATTCCTCATATAATGTCCTGCAAGGCACCTGTGTTTTGGGGTTCTGTTTTGCCAAAGAAAATAATGCCAACCTTGATGTAGCCCCTCCCCTTCCAAGATCAACAACCTCCTTCTTCTCAACAGTATCCAATCCCTGATCCAGACTAAATTTGCGGCCTGATAGTAGTATTCCCATTTTGGAACACCAAATCCTCCTCTTTCTTTAAGCTCTTGAAGCATTTTAAGTTTGATTCTGGGTTTTTTATTTTGCCAGATGAATTTAAGGACATAGTAATTTAGTTTTTTAAAGAAATTATTATCCAATCTAACTGGTGCTGTATAGAATAGGTATATCCATTTCGGGAGTATTTAAGTTTTTATAATTGCTATTCTACCTAGTAGGGATATCTGCATGTTCTTCCACTTCTCTAGATCCTGACCTGTTCTCTTGAGAAGGTTCAGATAGTTGTCTTCTTTGATCGTGGAGCATTTGGCTGATATAATAATACCTAGATATTTTAGTTTATTTACAATTTGGAACCCCAAATTCGCTTCTAATTCTTTCCCTTGCTTTACTGTCAGATTTTTGGCAATAATTTTAGTTTTTTCCCTATTGACTTTTAATCCCGCCACCTTACCATATTTTTCTATTTCCTGGGTCAGACATGGTCCCGATATCAACGGATCTTCTAATATAAATACTAAGACATCAGCGTAAGCCTGCACCTTATATTGTTGATTTTGGATATAAAGACCTTTTATCCCCGTATTACGTCTAATTTCCCTCAGTAGGTGTTCTAATGACAAAATAAATAACAACGGGGAAAGCGGACACCCTTGTCTAGTTCCTTTCTCAATATCAATTTGACCGGATACATCACCATTAATTGAAATTTTAGCAGTCTGCTTCGAGTAAATTGCATGGATTGCCCGAATAAATCTTTCTCCAAATTGCATATGTTGCAGTAAACCTATTAAAAAGCTCCAGTTCACACGGTCAAAGGCCTTATGTGCATCCATGAATACCAGGGCCAATTGTTTATCAATATGGGTTTCATAGTATTCCAAAACATTCATAACTATTCTTACATTGTCTCTAATCTGTCTGCCTGGTAAGAAGCCATTTTGGTCTTCATGTATAAATTGGTTAAGAAACCCTTTGAGTCTCTCTGCTAAAACTGCTGCGAATAATTTATAATCTGCGTTAAGGAGCGAGATGGGCCTATAGTTCTGAATCTGAGATAGGTCACTATCGTCCTTTGGCAAAAGAGTTATTAGTGCTTCTGTCCATGATTTCGGGGTCTGTCCCTCCCAAATCACCCCATTAAATAACTCAGTCATATGCGTACCTAGTATTTCCCAAAGTGCTTTGTAATATTCAATCGGTAGGCCATCTGTACCGGGAGTTTTCCCTGTCTTTTGTTTTCCCATGACCCTTTCGATTTCCCCCTCTGTAATTTCTTCATCCAATACTTCCCTAGATAAACCTGGTATTTGGGGTATGTCTGATTCCTCTAAGTATTTCTTTATTTCCTGCTCAGACTTATCATCCTTACAATATAGGTTAGTATAAAATTCCTGTGCAATTATTTTCTTCCCTTCTTCCCCTGTAATCCAATTGCCTTTCCCATCTCTCAAGTTATGGATTCTATTCTTTTCCTTTTCTTTATTTAGACGGTAAGTGAGCCACCTCCCTTGTTTGTTTGCCCTTTCGAAGTATCTTTGCTTCATCCACCAATATCATTCTGATAACTGATTAGTCTATTTTGCATTTAGCCCACTTTACCCATATTGATGAGAAAAAAAACCCTGACACTGACAAGTTCTAGTTTGTATATCAAATACCAAACAAACAACAAGTACTGAGACAAAATTTTCTTGTCAAAATGCATTAAGTACCAAATTCAATGAATTTCAAAACAGTTGAGTACTGAGATACACTGTACCTTATTTTAACTTTGATCAAACAAACTTTATATTCTTTTTACTGTTACTTTACTGTTTTTACTTCTAACAGTCTTAAGCTCTAGTTCATTCAAATATGGTTTTGATTTTCTTGATTTCTTGTTTGTTCCATCCCACAGAGCTCTTTAAGTCTTTAAGAAGCTGCTTTTGTACATCTAATTAAAAAATATTGTCCGGGTCATTATTTTGGTTTATCATCTGCATAATGCTTTTGAATTTTAAAACATCAGTCAATTTTTTTTATCGATCCAGTGAAACATCCTTTTTCAAAGCATTCTTTTAGTCTGCCTATTGTAAATTCATTTCCAACATCATTTCTATCTTGCCAGATAAAATTTGTTCTAAAACTGTCATTTCTTCAGTAACATCTTTTTGACTTAGAACTAGACATCATTACTGACGTTATAGATATCGTAGCTACTAATTTTGACATCATTTTCAAAGTCTTGTTTGGTATTTTCATTATTACAGTATTTTGCCCTTTATAAGCTTGCATTTTTTCCCTCTATCTAAAATCTTCAGTCCTCTTTAGTATCCAGTTCATCACTGGATGATTATATGTTTATCACAGTGATATTTATTTATCACTGTTAATATCTTTCAAAAACTCAAACAAATTTATTACCTACAGTAATAACTGGTAGTTGCTCAGAGATTCTTCTGGCCATAACTACCATCTGCTTCTTGAATAGGAGTTCCACAGCCTTGTGCAAGTCAACACAATTTTAGCAGAATTGCATGGTGTTATGGGCACACTGAAAATGGCAGCCAGTTTCAGGAGGCCACTGCGTGCCCCAGGGAAAACTACTCCGTTATGCTTCTAATGTGGTCTGCATTGTGCTCCAGAAAACTCTGGAATTCTTTGCAGCATTGTGCAGACTGTGTTAGGGAAGCAAAATGGAGTGGTTCATTTGAACTTTATGACTGCCTAACTGGAAACAGCCACTACTTCATTGTGACTATAAGGGATTGTGTGCAAGCTGAAATTGGTGGCTGTTCAAGGAGGCAGCCACACAGGCCAGAGATATGTAGCCTGTATTCCTTACGCAACATGAGCTCTAGAATTCTTCACATGATAAGTGTGTAGTGGGTGATGGGTGCAGCAAGAGAAGACCCAAAGCCTGCGGGGACCTGGCAGAGTGGAATGGATGAGAGAGAGGTGGAGCTGCTACAGCATCCCTGCAATTGGTCTTAATGGTGAATGACCATGGGGATGCTGCAGTGTCATCACTTTGAAATGGGGTTGTAAATTATAGATTGCTTCTGGAGGGATGTTATAACTTTGAACAATCAAAAAGTGACCAATCAGTTTAGCATGAACTATGTGTATTTCATCACTCTTATCTTTAATTCCATTAACCCTCATGGCTTCTTATTTAGACCTTTTCACTAATTTCTAAAATATTTTATTTTCAACAAAATGATTTTCTCTGCCTCAGTTTCTAACTACCTTCTTTTAAATTATTTCTTCTTTCCCTATTCTCATTTTCATCAACCTATTTTTGTAGCAATAATCCTATTTTTACATTTTTTTCTTCTACAGCCTTATTCATTTCATCATTCTATCAAGCATCCTTTTTTCATAAATATAGTTACCTTAATTATATACGTTTTTGAAATATTCAGTAACATAATTACTTCTTACTCTGTAAGAGCAGCTTCACTTGCCATCATATTTCCATTAATTCTGTTATGAGAGTTAACTATTTTCTAACATCTTTATATAGTTTTTCTTCCTGCAGGTTGCTGAAGCTAATTCTCTCATGTTCAAAAGTAGATAACATAATGCTAGATTTGGCCTTATATCAAACCAAGGAAAAATATTATCCCTCATCCCTCACAAAAAAGAATCATTCTAATCCTAAATTTATGTAGACTAGATAGGCTTTGGAGACCAAGAATCTGAGCATTGATTGCAGTGCAAATAGAACTCTTAATTGATATAGATATAGATTAGATATACTGTAGATATAGAGTAATAGTTGAAATACATGATAAGTTTTTCAAAAATTCATGAGAATTTTTTTTTATCATTTTGGGCTATTCTAGCTTGTCTGGAAAAACATGAGTTCCACTTACACTCAAGTTTTTTTCGCTTCTTTCCTTTTCTTCCATATCTACAGATAGTCCTCGATTTACAACCATTCATTTAATGACTGTTCGAAATAACAATGGTACTGAACAAAGTAATTTACGATCATTTTTCACACTTATGACCATTGTGGCATCCCCATGATCATGTGATCAAAATTTGGATGCTTGGCAACTGGCATGTATTTATGATAACTGCAGAATCCTGAGGTCATGTTGATCACCTTTTGGGACCCTCTGACAAGCAAAGTCAGTGGGAAGCCAGATTCAGTCAACAGCCATGTTCCTAACTTTCAAGTCAGGGAGTAGAGGGTTAAGACCAAAGCATCTCCTAGAAAATAACCTGAGACTTCCAACAAAAAAAAGTGCATATCACTTCATAAAGGGCCAAAAACACTTACATTTTAAAAATTTCTTTATTAAGAAAAAATACTTTTCAATTTTTTAAAATTTCTTTTTTCAATTTTTAAATTCCTTGTTCCAATTTTTTTCTTTTTTCTTTTTAAAGTTTTTTATTAATAGTACAAAATTAAAAAACATTGGACATAGATATGACGTCACTGGTTCCAAATATCTTCCTCACTTTGCAATAATATTAGTACTCATATAAACATATAGTTCTTAAACTTTGTTCATTATTTAAACATAATATAATATTAATAATTAATCACAATCCCATTAAAATTAAGTGGAAAGGGCAAAAAAAGATAAGGAAGTGGACCTTAAAAAAAGCAATCTTAAATCAAAATGAATTTAAATTAAAGATGGATGATCAAATGAGTTTGTTTTTTCAAAGTAATAAAAAAGAGGATACGAATAACCAGAACCTGTGGGATACGGCAAAAGCCTTTATGAGGGGTATCGCAATATCATACATGGCCAAAGACAACAAACAAAAAAGACAATGGCAAAAAAATTTAGAGGAAGATCTTAGCAAATTGGAAAAAGAGCTGCAGAAAGAACCCATAAAACGGGAATTGAAACAACAAATAAACACAATTAAACACAAATATCATTGAAAAGGAAAATATGGCACAACAAATTAAAAGCATTAAACAAAATTTCTTTGAGAATGCAAATAAGCTGGGAAGATGGCTGGTTTACAGACTAAGAAAACAGAAAGAAAAGAACCAGATTAGTAAATTACATAACGAAGAAGGATTTATCAAAATGAGGCGAAGAGAAAGGTAGCGTATGAGTTTTTTAAAAAACCTATATGAGGATAAGGAGAAGATAAAAGAAGATAAGAATAGAATTACCCAGAATCTCGGAGGAAGGTAAAAATTTATGAAATAATGAGATAACAGCACGGGAGATAGCTGAGGCAATCAGAAAACAAAAAGGTAACTAAGCGCCAGGCCCCGATGGCCTACCTTCAGAAATCTATAAAAATTACCAGGAATTATTAAGCCCACTGAGTTTATAATGATGTACTTAACGAAGCTAGGATACCTGAATCGTGGAAAGAAGCAACAATTACATTGATTCCCAAGGAAAATTCCGATTTGACTTATATTAAAAATTACAGGCCGATATCCCTACTAAATTTGGATTATAAAATCTTTATGACAATTATGGCAGACAGACTAAAGAAAATTTTAGAGAATTTTATTCATACTGATAAAAATGGCTTTCTTCCCAGAAGGCATATAAGGAACAACATTAGGATTATCTTGGATATGATAGAATATTATGAAGTCCACAATGAAAAACAGATGGCATTGATATTTATTGATGCGCAAAAAGCATTCTACAACATTAAATTGGACTTCATATTTGAACAATTAAAACATATGGATTTTGGGGGAAATTTTACAAAGATGTTTAAAACAATCTACTCCAGACAAGAAGCCAGAGTGGTGATAAATAGGGAAACGACAAAGAACTTTTCAATCCAAAAAGGCACAAGGCAAGGTTGTCCGCTATCACCACTGCTCTTTATTATATCACTAGAGGCTTTAATTAGAACAATTAGAGAAGACAAACAAATCAAAGGTTTAAAAGTAAGAAAAGAAAATTTTAAGGTACAGGCATTTGCAGACGACCTTGTATTCATTATTGAAGAGCCTGTACAATGTGGTCTTAGGCTGATGGAAGTGCTGGAAGATTATGGGGAAGTAGCAGGCCTAAAAATAAACAAGGATAAAACAAAAAAGATAGTTAAAAATATGACTGAAGAGCAAAAAAAAAAAAAAAAAAAAAAAAGAATTGGAGGAAAAGATAAATATTCAGACTACAAAAAAAATAAGATATTTGGGAATTCAATTGACAGAGAGATGCATCACACTTAATGACGCAAATTAGGTCTGATTTGGAAAAATGGGGGAAATAACAGTTCTCTCTAGTGGGCATAATAGCCACCATCAAAATGAATGTCCTTCCGAAAATGTTTTTATTTCAATGCATACCAATTCGGCTCAAAAAATTTTTTTTCTATAAATTTGGACAGACTCATTTCAGAATTCATATGGCAAGGGAAACGACTAAGAATTAGATTTAAACTATTACAAGATGCTAGAGAAAGAGGAGGATTTGGCCTACCAGACTGGACAAAGTATTATCAGGCAGCAGCGTTGGTCTGGCGAAGTGAGTGGATGCATCTCAAAAATATAAGACTATTGGCACTAGAAGGTCATGATTTACAGACAGGGTGGCACGTAATTCTATGGGAAGAAAAACATACAGTCCATCAGTACTTCCGGAGGCATTAGGAGAGCACTATTGGATATTTGAAAAAAAACAAAAAGAAATAATTATATGGAAATTATATGGAAATTCCTAATTGGGTATCAACATTAGAAATGTATACACATCCAAATTTGACAATTTTAATCTTTTTTCAACTCTTAAATATCATTTTTAATTTAAAATTCTTTTTTCAATTTTTAAATCTTTTTCAATTTTTAAATTCTTTTTCAGTTTTTTTATAAAATTCTTTTTCAATTTTTTTAATTTTTCAATTTCTTTTTTCAACTAAATATTTTAAAGAACAGTTTACTTATATTAATTCTTTAGAAATTTTAAAATCCTTAATGATATGAGAGGAAAAAAAATTAAAAACCACAGAAAAAAAGACAAGGCACTTATTGCACACTTGCAAAGTGTACTATATGTTTCAGTGTATACCCACAGAAGACCCAAACTATCTATATGTATTAAATGTAAAATACTTGAATTACTAGAAGAAAAAGTAAGGCAGCTTTTTAGAGGGAACTCTAGTCACTCTGAAAATCAATGAGCAAAATGAGAAATCCCAACTTAAACAAGAAGACTACAACAAAGTAAAATACAATAGGGAGCAAATGATGACCCCCATATATGAAGATAAAGAAGAAAACAGATACACCCAAATCAAACACAATAGGGATCAAACAGCTTGTGTAAAACATGAACCTACATAAAAAGCAAGACCAATGGAAACATGTCACTCTTAGAAGAAAACAACCAAGAGCAAAGTCCCTACTATCTACCATAGCCCATGCCAATGAAGCCCCTCTGGAATTGAACAATCACTTTCATAGCCTCCCCCTGGAAGAAAATATACAGAAACTCACAAAAGAGCATTCATCACTAGTTTCTAAAAAAGAAGCACAATCCTGCATTCCTGCGACAGGAAGAAAAGTATTCCAGGCTTCCCTAGGGGAAAAAAGATGAATATTAGTGATAGAGACTCAATTCTTAGCGGAATAGAAACTATAGTCTGCAGACCAGGCAGTCTATCTAGGGCCGTGATGACAAGCCTATGGCACACATGCCGGAAGTGGCACACAGAGCCATCTCTCCGGCACGCGAGTCGTCGACCAGCTGGCTGGAAGTGGCACACCAGCCAGCTGGTCTTCACGTGTGCGAGAACATCAGAAACCAGAAGATCAGCACACTCCCATTTCGGTACTCGGTGCCGAAAAGGTTTGCCAACACTAATCTAGGGAATTATATAGTCTCCCTGGAGCAAAAATCAAAGATATAACTGAATACCTTACTAAAATTTTTATTTATTTATTTATTTATTTGTTTCCATTTATATATATATATATATATATATTCTTTTATTATTAACGTTTGTATTACATGTATTTTTATCGTTCGCTGTTCACCGCCCTGAGTCCCTTAGGAATAGGGCGGTATATAAATTTAATAAATAAATAAATAAATAAATAATAAATCAATCAATCAATCAATCAATCAATCAATCAATCAATCAATAAATAAATAAATAAATAAATATACCGCCCTTCTCCAATAGGACTCAGGGCGGTGAACAGCCGAAATAAAAACAGAACATACAAAATTTAAAAGCAGTTTAAAATGATTAAATATTGTTTTTGGCCGTAATTTAAAACAACCCAATTTAAAATCAATTAAAATTAACTCAAAACGGTGGGATCAAGCCAGCCCGGCTAGTTGAAATAAATAAGTTTTCAGAGCCCGATGAAAAATCCGGAGGTCTGTTATTGTACGTATCTCTGGGGGAGGTTGTTCCAGAGGGTGGGCGCCGCCACAGAGAAGGCTCTCCCCCTGGGGGTCGCCAGCCGACACTGTCTGGCGGACGGCACCCTGAGGAGGCGCACTCTGTGCAAGCATACTGGCCGGTGGGAGGCTATTGGTGGCAGAAGGCGGTCTCGTAAATACCCCGGCCCTAAGCCATGGAGCGCTTTAAAGGTGGTCACCAATACCTTGAAGCGCACCCGGAAGACCACCGGGAGCCAGTGCAGCTCGCGCAGGAGAGGTGTCACATGGGAGCGCCCCATCGCTCCCATAATCCCCCGCGCGGCCGCATTCTGGACCAGCTGGAACCTCCGAGTGCACCCCAGGGGGAGCCCCATTTAGAGCCCCATATAAATAATCAACCCCATGGATTACTACCCCTTTCTTCTCATGCACATGGGAACCAATGACACAACAATGAATCTGAAAACAATAACAGAGATTGCAACAGGAAAGAAAGTTAAAGAATTAGGCGCATAAGTGGTATTTTCATCTATACTTCCAACAAAAGACCAAAATCCAATGAGAGAGCAAAACATTTTAGAAATGAATCACTGGCTTAAAAACTGGTGTTGACAACAGAACTTGGTCTGCATTACCTCGATGAAGGGTTACTGCCAAGAGGTGGACTGTACCTAACAAGAACTGGAAACAATATATTCGGAAAATGACTGGCTCATCTTATCTAAAGGGCTTTAAACTAAAATTGAGGGGGGAGAGGGGGCAATCTTCATGACCTATAGAATCTAATTCCAAGCAAAAATCACTAGATAACCAATCACGTAAGGAGGAAGGGAGTAAAGAGAAAAAAGAAATAAAAAAGAAAAACATAATGAAATAGAGAGCGATGGGAAGGATGGAAATCCCAGTTATAAAGTAGGAGATATAAGAAACATATCCAAGACCAATAAAGGACTCAAATGCCTACACATTAATGCTCAAAGTTTAGGGAAGAAACAGGGTCAACTTGAAGTATTAGTACATGAAGGCAGATATGATATAGTTGCTATTACTGAAACTTGGTGGGATGAAACTTATGACTGGAATATACCAGGAGTGAAATGCTCCCAGTTCGGACCGGATCCGGTAGCGATGGCGGCGGGTGGTTCAGAGAACAGGTAGCAAAAATCCCTGCCCCCCCCCCAATGCCCAGCTGAGCCACGCGATCATCAGAGGCTTTTTTTTTTACTTTTAAAAACATTTTTTCTACAACCTCTTTGGCCGAAAAAATGCTTTTAAAAGTAAAAAAAAAAAAAGCCTCTGATGATCGTGCGGCTCAGCTGGGATCGTCAGAGCCTTTTAAAAGCATTTTTTAAACAACCTCTTTGGCTGAAGAGGTTGTAGAAAAAATACTTTAAAAAGTAAAAAAAAAAAAGTTGGCCACGCCCACCCAGTGACATTACCACCCACCAAGCCACGCCCACAGAACCAGTATTAACAAATTTTACATTTCACCACTGGAATTTACTGATAGAAGGATAAAAACTATTCAAAACAAATAGACCTGACAAAAGAAGAGGTGGAGTTGCATTATATATAAAAGATCACTATATCTCTACATAAAACCAAGGATTAAAACTATGGGTCAATATAAAAGGGGGGCAAATTACATTGCTATAGGCCAGGGATTCAAACTCGATTTCATTGAGAACCGCATCAGGGTTATGTTTGACCTGGGGAGCTGTGGTGGGTGGAGCGAGAGTGGGCATGACTTGCTTGATGTCACTCACGTCAGGGGCGCCTGTGACAACCTGAATGCTCTGCCAGTGAAAATAGGCTCTGAAGCTCCATTTCTGGCTGCAATGGCCTCTTGCAACGCTTTGCAAGCGAAAACGGAGCTTGGGCGGGAGGATCCATTTTTGCTGGAAGAGGGTTGAAGGAGGCTGTTGCAGCTGGAAATGGAGCTTGGGAGTCTGTTTTTGCTGTCAGAGGCACCTCAGGCCAGCCCTTCACTGTTTCCAGGGTGGTCCCATGGGCTAGATCTAAGCACCTTGCAGGCTGGATCCAGCCTGCAGGCCTTGAGTTTATCACCCCTGCTATAGGTGTATATTACAGGCCACCCAACCAAACAGAAGAAATTGATGAACTCTTTGCTAATCAATTAACAAATATATGTAGAAAACATATCACAATAGTAATGGGAGACTTTAACTACCCTGATAACAACTGGGAGACAAACTCTGCAACAAGTGGGAGGTAGAACAGATTCCTAACTAACTTAGCTGACAACAAAGTCAAGGAAACACTAAAGCAGCGGTTCTCAACCTGGGGGTCGCGGCCCCTTTGGGGGTCGAATGGCCATTTCACAGGGGTCGCCAAAGCCTTCTCTTGCCCCCCCCACGCCTTCACTCACCCTCACCCTCTGCCTCTGTTGGATCGCCGTTCACCGTTCGTTTACCCTACCCACTCCCAATCTATTGCTGTCTCCTGAGTCCCGGCTGATGGCTAGAGGGAAACAAATGGTTTAAATTCTTGCCGCGGGGCTTCAAAGGCCGCCCTACAGCTGATCAGTGTTAAAAGAAAACAAATGAGAAGACCGGTGCCTGCAAAAATAGAAAAAAACAGCCCCTTTCAGCTTCAGCATAGGTTAATTACCATAAATTGATTTGATCAGCCTCTGGATTCTTAGCTGATTTGCTCTCAGCTGTTTTGCGGAGGGCTCTTGCTAGCTGCAAAGAGAGGAGCAGATTTTTTTCTCTCCTAGCTATGCTGAAAAAACGAAACTGAAAGTAAAGCAGGGTCTTTGCTGCAACGTGGCAAAATGAGGCAGAGAGAGATTTCTTTTTCTTTTTCCTCACCAAAAAAGGTAGGTGCAAAACTGCAAACAATGGGAAATTTAGGGCAAAAGAGGAGGTTCAAGATTTTAAAACACAAAAGAAAAAAAGCTCTATTTAACTAGGGAATTGTAATAATTGAGATACTATTAATTGTATATTGGTTGAAAGCAGAAATGGTTAAGTTGTGCTTTGGAGGAATATATGGGGGAAATTATTTGGTTTATTATTATTGGTAAATATAATTAATTGATTTGTAAGAAATTGGATTGCATGGAAATAATTGGAATATTCATGTTCATATTGATATACAAAAAAAATAGTTATATAACTAATTGATTTATATTAAAATGTTGAATTTGTATTAAACAACTGTATTACATAATTACATAACTAATCAATGTGAGGATGGATATAAAAATAGGTAACAATGAGAAGGGGTGTAATATAGAATAGAAGGAAAAAATTGAATTTGATTAAGATTAGAGATGAGGATGAAGGGTAATATTAGTTTTTTAAAAAAATAGATGAGGAATAAATATGGCAAAAAGAAAATATAGAAATTGTAAATTTAATTGAAATGACTAAACACTGTTTAAATTTGTGAACCAGCCAAATACTCTGTTCAAAGAAAATACATTGTATGTTTGTATGTGTGTTTCTAATTATTGCTATTTATTCATATTTGTTCTCTTTTATTCTTTAAAGTTTAACAATTCATTCTTTATCTTAATATCTTTATATTTGTTTGGGGTTGGTTTTCTTCCCTTTCATCTTTTTTATTGTACAGCAATCTTTCTCCTCAAACCTACCACCTCTCTCTTTTCTTTCCTTCTTACTTTCTCTTCCCCCCTCTTCTTCTCCTTCCTACTTCCTCTTCCTTTCTCCTTCTCCTCTCTTCCTCCCTCTCTTACCCTCACTCCTACTCTAATTTCCCTTCCCTTCCTTCATCCCTCTCTATTGCTGTATCCTTTTATGCATATGGATTATTCAGAGGGCTGAAAAAGTTATTTTTGACTGGTCCTCACACTTTTGACCAGTCCTCGAACTTAGACTGTCGTCACATTTTATGTTTTTGCCTTACCTTGTCACCATGGTGAACAGAAGCAGTTGTGAAATGAGTGACTTGGTTGTTAAGAATGCTGCATGGGCATAAATGTAAAGATGGTCATAAGTGCGAAGACCGGTCAAAAGTGCGAGGACCTGTCAGAAATCACTTTTTTCAGCCCTCTGGATAGTCCTTTTGTGCACATGGACTACTCAGAGGGCTGAAAAAGTTATTTTTGACTGGTCCTCGCACTTTTGACCAGTCCTCGAATTTACGACTGTCCTCACATTTTATGTTTTTTGCCCTATCTTATCACCATGGTGAAGAGAAGCAGTTGTGAAATTTATTTTTATTTTTGAATTTTATTTTATTTTTGAATTTGTATACCGCCCTTCTCCCTGAGGACTCAGGGCGGTGAACAAAACAAAACAATTAAAAAAAAACCCTTAAAAAGAATTAAGCCAGCCCGGCTTGTTGAAAAAAGAAAGTTTTAAGGGCACGGCGGAAAGCACTGAGGTCATGGATTCTCCTTATCTCAGGGGGCAACTGATTCCAGAGGGTGGGTGCCCCCACAGAGAAGGCCCTCCCCCTGGGGGTCACCAGCCTGCATTGTTTGGCTGATGGCACCCCGAGGAGGCCCTCTCTGTGGGAGCGCACGGGTCGGTGGGAGGTCGTCGGTGGCAGTAGGCGGTCTCGAAGATAGCTAGGCCCTATGCCATGGAGCGCTTTAAAGGTGATGACCAACACCTTGAAGCGCACCCGGAAGACCACCGGGAGCCAGTGCAGTTCACGCAGGAGCGGTGTTACATGGGAGCGCCACGCTGCAAGGGCATAAATGTAAAGATGGTCATAAGTGTGAGGACCAGTCAAAAGTGCAAGGATCTGTCAAAAATGACTTTTTTCAGCCCTCTAAGTAGTCCCCATACACATAGCCATGGCCACCCGGTCACATGACCAGCTAGCCACGCCCACCCAGTCACATGACCTCCAAGCCATGCCCACAAAATAAGTCACGCCCACAGAACTGATAGTAAAAAATTTTAGAACCCACCCCTGGTTGGGGTCACCACAACATGAGGAACTGTATTAATGGGTCGCGGCATTAGGAAGGTTGAGAACCACTGCACTAAAGAGAGAAGATAGAAAGGAAGTAACAGGCAGTAGAGAGAAAGCAGAGCTGCTTAACTCATTCTTTTCATCAGTCCTCACACAAAAGGAAACTATTGCCCAACCTACAAAACAACTGTAAAAAACTAGAAATAAAAGTTAAAATAAGCAAGAAAATGGTAAGAGAATACCTGTCCGACCTTGAGGAATATAAATCACCAGGACCTGATGGAACTCCGGGGAGGGCGGGGGAGAGGGGAGAACAGACCCAGGAAACTACAGACCAATCAGCCTAACATCAGTACCTGGGAAGATACTGGAAAAAATAATAAAAAAACAGATCTATGAACATCTAGAAACAAATAAGGTTATAACTAGTAGCCAGCACGTGTTTGTTAAAAATAGATCATGCCAAACCAATCTTATTTCATTCTTTGATAAAGTCACTAAATTAGTAGACAAGTGAAATGCTGTGGACATAGTATACGTAGATTTCAGTAAGACATTTGACAAAGTAGACCACAACCTACTTCTTGGTAAGCTAGAAAAATGTGGAATAGACAATATCACCACCAGATGGATTTGTAGCTGGCTGACAAACTTTACTCAATGAGTAGTCCTTAACGTTACTACATCCACATGGAAAAAATTAAGCAGTGCGGTACCACAAGGTTCCGTCTTTGGCCCAGTACTCTTCAATATCTTTATAAATGATTTAGATGAGGGAATAGAAGGGGAACTCATCAAATTTGCAGATGATAGTAAACTGGCAGGAATAGCCAACACCCCAGAAGACAAGCTCAGGATCCAAAAAGATCTTGACAGACTTGAACAATGGGCCCTATTCAGCAAAATGAAATTTAATGTGGTGAAAAGCAAAGTTTTACACCTGGGCCGAAAAAACTGTAACAGGGACCTAAACATAAGTTAGCAGTGTACAGCAGCAGCCAAAAAAGCTAATACAATCCTTAATTGTATATAAACAGAGGCATAGAATCAAAATCATGTGAAGTATTAGTACAACTTTACAAAGCCTTGGTTAGACCACATCTGGAATACTGCATCCAATTTTGGTCACCACATTACAAAAAAGATTTTGAGATTTTGGAGAAAGTGCAAAGAAGAGCAACTAAGATGATTAAATCCTGGAGGCTAAAACATATGAAGAACGGTTGGAGGATTTGGGTTTGACTAGTGTAAAGAAAGAAGGACTAGGGGGGACATGATAGTATTCCAGTATTTAAGAGGCTGCCACAAAGAAGAGTGGGTCAATTTATTTTCCAAAGCACCAGAGGGCAGAACAAAAAACAATGGATGGAAACTAACCAAGGAGACAAGCAACCTGGAATTGAGGAGAAACTTCCTAACAGTGAGGACAATTAACCAGTGGAGCAGCTTGCCTTCAGACATTGGTGCTTCATCACTGGAGGTTTTTAAGAAGAGAATGTATCTGTATAGGTTCTTCTGCTTGAGCAGGGGGCTGGACTAGAAGACCTCCAAGATCCCCTCCAGCTCTATTCTGATTCTGATTCTTTCATCAAGATTCACTATTGACATTTTAAAAAACAATAGTCTGCCCCATATTCATGACTCTTCATCCTTGAATCTTTTACAGATTTTCTTTCTTTTCATTTAAAACAATCAAATTAATTATTGTTTTAGATTTGCATGAATTCTTTTTTTCAGAAGTATTTATGAGTGACTTTTGCATATATCAGTTATTTGAAATAAATAGGCTTTTACCTAAACAGATACTCAACGAATTGTCACCAATCTTACTCATTCTTTGAGTGGCTCAATAACTTTGTATTCTCTTATTTTGTTTTTCCCTTCCAATCATGTTATGTAAAAGAACGTTTTCCCCAAAAGAATGTTGCTGAATAATTCCAAAAACTCATACTGTATCTGATTCTTCCATTATCATTAGTCAATGGAGGTTAAATGGAGCTATCACTAACTAAAATAGATTTTTATTTTTATTTAGTATGTTGCTCATCAGTCATGCCAATATTTAACATTATTCATGAATCTACTCAACAATAGTTGGTAATATTTGTAGAAATATCTGTTTGATAAATGTCAATGGATTAAATTAGCTATATAATTAGGAATGTAACTAAAAAAAATTTAAAATACCATTTACTGGTAAGAAAATCTGCAAATCTGATTATTAGCCATCAAATTATGTACAGCATTGAATCTGGGATTCTAATTTATATTATTGTTGTAATTCAAAACTGATATGCTTATTATCAATATATGTATAATGTTAATTGCCATGGCCATTATTAGCTATAATTAATCTTAGTTTTCTTTTGAAGTTATGTTCCCAATTTAGAATAGAGGGACTAGTTTGGCTTATTGGGAAAATGGAATAAAAATTCCAGGAAGAAAAATAGCTGCAATATTCACCTGTAAAGTAAAATTATAGTATATTTTTCTTATTAATATTGACAAATTTTCTTACATTATGGACAATTTTTTGAGTCTTTTTTTTAAAAAAATTCCATAACTGTAATTCAAAACCCAGATAAATATATTTTCCAAAGATTGATGAAGGAAAAAAAGAACATTAGAATATGTAACAAATTACCTGAATTCTTATTTTCAGAGTACTCGTGTGATGTGGACTCCTCCTCTTCGTGAAAGCTTTTCTTATCCCTTCCTTGTGGTTCAGATGTTATTATTAACGTACATTCTCAGGTAATTTCCATTCTTTTCCATTCTTAAATATAGAAACAAAATCTTCAAACATAATACTGGTTTATGCATTCATAAGTTATAAAATGGTATTATTGCTGTGTAAATAATTTGCTTTAATTTATGGTACATACATGTAATGGTATAGATACAAAAGCAGGAAGATGCTCTGAATTCATATTTAGCTATTACAGCCATTACTATGTGTTGTCTTTTCTAGTCTCTTCAGTCTAGTATCCTTCCATCCAATGGTGGGATTCAAGTAATTTAACAACCGGTTCGCTGCCCTAATGACTTCTTCCAACAATCAGTTTGCAAACTACTCGGAAAGTTAACAACCGGTTCTCCCGAAGGGATGCGAACCGGCTGAATCCCACCACTGCTTCCATCATCCTCAAACAAAGATGATAGGATGAGAGAGATAGTTCAAAATGTTGGAGCACTACCAGATTGGGAAAGACTAGAAACCTCATTTATAATTAGTCCATAGAGAACCTATTCCTTTAACTGGGAGAAAATGTAAGTGTGACATGTGACTAAATACCAAGTTTTCTGTATGTTTTCTTAAAAACTATTATCATTTCTCTTTCATGAGGAATGATTAGGATGATCCTGTGTACATCTAAATGTAGTAAGAATTTGTGTCAAAAATTATTTTTACTTCTGATAAAAAGGAAAAGTAATAAAAGATATCCTATCAGAGGAAGTGGGGAAATGAAGATCAGAGTAACATTAAAAGAAACATGTTTTGAAAAGTGGGATTTTATGAGATTTTAAAACAAATCAGTGTTGACCCAAACTTTTTGTAATGATTATGGTTTGTTGCAAAGTCAGCCAGCTGTTTAGACTGGATTTGGGATTTTTATCCAATTATTATGTAATTATTAATTATATTACACATAAATAAAGGCTGTGTGTGGAAGGTTCTTTTTTCTGTTTAATTTTATCATATTAGATATTTACAGTATTTTATGAATTTTTATATACATTGTTTTAAAGCTTAACTAGAGTTCAAGTCTGTTGAAAAAAAATAACTATTGTTATTTAGATACATTAACAGAGCCATTATTGTTAATCAATCTCTTATTTTTTTTCCCAAGGATGCAGAACGTTAATAGAAGAAGCTTGATTGCACTATCTGTTTCTAATGTTCTATTCATGCTTCCCTGGCAGTTTGCTCAGTTTGTTCTTTTAACACAGGTAACATAATATCAATAAATATTATTAGAATTTTGCATACCCCTTTATCAGTAGTGCAATGGTTCAGCAGTTAAAGCCACTGAGCTTTCAGCTGGAAAATTGACAGCACAGGTTCAAGACCTGGTGCGCATAACAGGGTGAGCTCCTGTTACTTACCCCAGCTCTTGCCCATCTAGCAGATCAAAAGCATGCAAATGTGAGTAGATAAATAAATATCACTTTGGTGGTAAGGTAACAGAATTTGATGCACCTTGGCATATAGTCATGTTGGCCACATGACCATGGAAATGTCTTCGGACAATGCTGGCTCCCTTGACTAAGAAACAGCGATGAGAACTGCCTTTACCTTTATTTTATCTTTATGTATATTTGTTGTCTCAAATAACTGTTGAAAGAAGAATAGAATGCACATTATACATTTAACACCTAAGAACAATAATAATTTCTGATTTGACCACGAATGTGCCAGAGCCAGGTCAAAATTATCAAAAGATTACAAGGTACTTGAATATTGTTGTTCATCTAGAATTGCTATTGAAAGAAAAAAGTTATATAGGCTCCTTCTGAAAAGAAAAAAATGATAAATTGGGAAAATTTGCCCAGATTACCACAGATAAACATACCGCAGTAATGTTTGTTTCATCTGCCTTTCCTAAGAATTCCCTCTGGATCAAAAGGTTTTTTAGGATACATCTCCCTCATAGCATGGCTTGAGCATTTTCAAGCCCATTTTGGTAGCATCAGTTGCATTCCCATCTCCCAAAGTGGGATTTTGTGACTTTATCTGAAAAACTAAACTTATATTTCTACTAAAAATAGGGAAAGCTGCTGTGAAAGGTTGAACTTTTGCAGACCAACACAGATATATCAATTGCATAATTCAAATACTACCTGTTTTGTTTAAAACCATTAGCATCCCCAGTCTTTAAAAAAAGTGACTCCCCCCCAAAATTATTACTTTTTCCCCACTTATTTTGGTGAGCATTGTAAACAAAGTGTCTGTGAAATTAAGTCTAAAAGTGACTGGCTGCTTGATGCAATACAGTATCTTAGTAGTGGAGCAAGCTGGAATTCTCTAGCATTTAAATAAATGGTATACTTCAATCTATGGAAATATATTATTAAAAAATGTCTACTATCTTAGCCAATGCTCTAATCATAAAGTAGTATAAGAACAACTTTCAATAATTTGATATAGTTTCTAGAATCTGTTGTTCTCAATGTTCCAGTATTAGAGCTATAAACGCATAGAGTGAATCAGAGCTTATATATTGGCCCCTTCTTTTTCAGTTTGTAAATTGAGTATAAATCCTGTCAAGGCTGAAATTCCACCCACTCTTGTCAGCTAATAGAACCATTATCATCCTATTGGATGCAGTTGATATATCTCTTGGTTAAATATCTTTGGTAGTTAGATCTTGCTCTCATAATATAGATAAAATGGCCTTGACATCAGATATGAAAAGAATACATTCATTCTGTAGAAATGGTCTTCCATTTCACTACTTTTGGAAAATTTATACAGAGTATGGAGCAGAAAGCCAAACATCTTAGAATTTTCTGTTTTGCATGATGAAATGTCAATAATCATGTCCTGGTGACAGTTAAGATATGAAGAATGAAACTATGAGTTGTCTAAGTCTGTATAGTTCTGTAAATATTGCTCTGAAGCAGCCCTTTCAGATCCTGAAATTTCCCAACTTATGACCATTGCTAGGAATTCTGGGAATAAGAGTTCACTTGTTGAAAAACAGGTGGAAATTTGGGGAAACAGGTGGAAATTCACAGTATTTCAAAAATTAGATATTGTACTGTAAATTATGAAATTAACCATTTAATTGTAGTACTTCTGTTGTTTGTAGTTTATATGATAAAACTGTTTAAAATTCATTTTCTCTTTCCATTTTTTCAATTTATTTTCACAAAATGAATAATTTGGAGCTTTGATACCTTTCTTTAAAATATTTTAGATAAAATGCACTGTATTTTTTCAATTGCAGGTAGCATCTGTTTTTGGTATATACATTTTGGGATTTATAGATTCAGCCAAACTACAGAAGATACTTTATGCACATATGGTAATATTTCCTTTATATTTTTAACAATATTCTTTGGTAAAACTGGTTTCTGAATGTTTGTACTTATAATTATTCCCCAAAGAATGTTGTTGTTGTTTTTATTAATAACAAAATGTTATCTCACTTTTTAAGCAGTGGTGGGTTTCAAAATTTTTTACTACCGGTTCTGTAGGTGTGGCTTGATGGGCGTAGCATGGCTTGGTGGGCGTGGCAGGGGAAGAATACTGTAAAATCTCCATTCCCACCCCACTCCAGGGGAAGGTTACTATAAAATCTCCATTCCCTCCCCAGTCCAGGGGAAAGTTACTGTAAAATCTCCATTTCCTCCCGATCAGCTGGGACTTGGGAGGCAGAGAATAGATGGGGGTGGGACCAATCAGAATTTTTACTACCGGTTCTCCAGAACTGGTCAGAACCTGCTGAAACCCACCTCTGTTTTTAAGATAACATTAAGTGTAAGAGAGGTGTTCTTGACAGAAATATACAGAGAGCTAAAGCATTCTTTAATTCCTGTAAATCAGAATAGCATTCAGAAGAGACTTAGGCAGGCTCCTCCCTTACCCATTGGAATAAAACAGGAAGGGAAGATAAAGGTCACTCAGGCTTGCAAGATTTTATTAATATAGGTAGTCCATTAACCTATGACCACAACGGAATCTACAATTACAGTCATATGTTGTGACAGTTGTTAAGTGGGTCACCATGTGACCCTGCCCAGTTTTACATCTTTTGCAGCAATAATAAGTAAACACATTAGTCATTAAGTGAATCCATTGTCCTAGTTGCAGTCATAAGGCAGATCTCACCTGATTGCAATATTCTGTGGTCATGTGATCACTGCTTGTAACTTCTTGATTCCCCCTTGACTTTATTTGTAAGAAGGAGCAGTGATCACAAATAGTGATCAGATGATTACAGGATACTGCAGGGTAGTTGCATGCTGATTGCAAGCACCCAAATTGCAGTTTAAGTGTTTACAATCATTTCAAGAGTTGTTTAGTTGCTGTTTTTTTAAAATAAACAAACATGGTTGTTAATTTGTTTATAAATTGAAACCTGAAATGTCATCATGATATAAAGTTAGGAAAAAATCTCAATTATTTTACAAGATTACTTTATATTTCTGAATATTTTGTCAAATTATTTTAAATATTTTAAATAGTGTAGAAATTAGCATTTTATACACTTTGTTTTTAAATATCTTGTAGTGTAGATACTCTACATAATTGTCATGCCTCTGTAATCTTAATTAACATCTTTATTTATGTCTCATCAGGTATCACTTGCTGTATGCTTTGTCTTTATGTTTGGAAACTCTATGTTGATGACATCCTATTATGCTGCCTTTTTGATAGTCAGCTGGGTAAGTCTTAAATGAATAGCCAATAATGATTTACTTAGTAGTCAAGTTATTTAAGTTGAATATTTCATGCAGCTTACGCAGAGCCCAAAATTTCTATTTTAAAACGACACATTTTAAAGTGAATTTTGCCCCTTTTTATGACTTTTCTTGCCATACTTGTTTAAGTGAATCACTGCAATTATTAAGTTGAATCTGGCTTACCTATTGACTTTGCTTATCAGAAGGCTGTAAAAGGTGAACACATGACATGAGATCACTGCAACTGTCATGAATCTGAGTCAGAATCCAATCTGAGTCGGTTACTGGGACTAGAGATTTGTTCTTCCAAATTGAATGCATGCCCTCGTTCATTGCAATGTGAGGTTACCCATGAGTTCAGGTCTCCTTGTCTAACTTGTGTTCTTGTCATCTTGTTAGCTTCCTCCCCTTTTGTCCTACATAGTGACAGGGCAATCCATGCAGGGAATCTGGTAAATTATATTAGAAGATTCTCTCACCTTCAAATAGTCTTTGTTCTGCATGCTTTATCTTCTTATGGTAGCCTACTGCTACCGTGTTCCCCCAAAAATAAGCCCTACCATGTTTTTGCGGGTGCACCCAATATAAGCCTTATCGCCAAAATAAGCCCTACTTAAGCACCTGCACAGCCTCCTGCCTGCCCATTCCATCTGGTTGCTTGTGGTGCTGTGGCTGTAAGGCAAGGCAGGAAGATGGAGCTGCCCTATGCGCCCCGCAGCGGTTTACCTCAGGGCCCCCACACCAAGGCCATCCATGCCCTGACACCTATCTTGCCTCGCAGTGGCAGCTCCACCAGTCCTGTCCAGTAGTACCTTGCATGGCCGCTGGCGGATCCAGATCCACACTCAGATCCACACACAGATCCACACGGCTGCCAGGCACCGGGACATCACATCAAGGGCATCGTTGGGGGAGTCCGGGGTGGAAATGTACAGCTGAGTATCATCAGCGTACAGATGACATTTCACCCCGAAACCACGGATGATCTCACCCAGCGGCTTCACATAAATGTTGAACAGAAGGGGCGAGAGAACCAACCCTTGCGGCACCCCACACACAAGGCGCCTCGGGATCGATCTCTGTCCCCCTGTCAACACGAACCGCAACCGGTCGGAGAGGAAGGAAGAGAACCACTCTAACACGGTGCCCCCTATCCCCAACCCCTCCAGTTGGCGCAGCATGATACCATGGTCGATGGTATCAAAAGCCACCGAGAGATCTAATAGGACCAGGACAGAGGAACAACCCCTGTCCCTAGCCCCCCAGAGATCATCCACCAATGCGACCAATGCCGTTTCCGTGCTGTGCCCAGGCCTGAAACCCGACTGGAACGGATCTAGATAAACCGTTTCCTCCAGGAACCAGGGAAACTGTTGCGCCACCATACTCTCAACAACCTTTGCCACAAAGCGAAGGTTGGAGACAGGACAATAATTTGCTAATACAGCCGGGTCCAGGGAAGGCTTCTTAAGGAAGTTACCCTCACTCAAAGAAGCATTGATAATCCGCTGGAGACAGTCTCATGTAACCTCCCGGGAGGCCAGTACCAACCAGGAGGGACATAGGTCCAGTAAACACTGGCCGCACTAAGTCTGCTCAGAATCCTGTCCACGTCCTCGGGAGCCACAGGGTCAAATTCCTCCCAAATGACATTCCCAAGGCCCGCCTCCGTCACCCCGCCTGAAACTACCCAGTCAGAGTCCAATCCTTCCCGAATCTGAGCGATTTTGTCATACAGATATTGCACAAAGTCCTCAGCTCTTCCCTGTAAGGGGTCTTCCCTCGCTCCCTGATGGAGTAGGGAATGGGTCACCTAAACAGGGTGGCTGGGCGATTATCTGATGACGCGATAAGAGCAGAGAAATACTCAGATTTCGACGCTTTTATCACCACTAGGTAGGTCTTAATATGAGACCTCACCAGTGTCCGGTCGGATTTGGATCGGCTGGCCCTCCAACCGCTCTCTAGGAATCTTTTCCGGCGCTTCATTTCCCTGAGCTCCTTGGAGAACCAGGGAGCCACATGGGATTGGCACCGGGTCAAGGCCGCAAAGGCACAACGCGATCCAAGGCTCCAGCGGCGCCCTATCCCAGGCGGCTACCAGGTCCTCGGTCAAATCGTGAGCCAGAACCTCAGGAAATGGCCAAAGCTCCCTCTGGAATCCATCAGGATCCATCAGGCGCCTGTGGTGGAACCACCTAACTGGTTCCGCCTCCCTGCGGTAGGGGGCAGCGGTACAGAAGTCCAGTCGGAGGAGCGAATGATCAGACCATGACAAGGGTTCAATGACTACATCCCCTATATCTAGATCATTCAGCCACTGACCTGAGACGAAAATCAAGTCCAGAGTGTGTCCCCCCGTGTGCGTCAGGCCATGAACTACCTGGGTCAGGTCCATAGCCGTCATGGAAGCCATGAACTCCCGAGCCGCTTCCGATGTCTCGCCGACAGACGGCAGGTTAAAATCCCCCATGACCATAAGTCTGGGGGTATCCACCGCCACCCCGGCTATCACATGAGCAGCTCAGGCAGGGCTGCTGCTACGTGGCAGGGAGCCAGGTACGCAGTCAGCAGGCCCATCTGAACCCCACGACCCCACTTCACAAGGAGGGACTCACATCCAGCTATCTGAGGAACAGTGGCCTCCGTCGGACTCAGATCTTCTTTAATAATAACCGCCACTCCACCGCCCCTACCTTGAGCCCTCGGCCGATGGAATGCACAGAAACCTGGTGGACACAGTTCAACGAGGGGGACCCCCCTCCTGTCCCAATCAGGTCTCTGTAACACCCGCCAGGTCCGCACTCCCCTCCTTAATCAGATCAGAAATGAGGGGGGCTTTATTTACCATGGACCTGGTGTTGCACAACATCAGCCGAAAATTCGGGCCTTGAGGATCTGGACTACCCAGGAAACAAGAGGAGCCTTGGGGGCTGGAGCGCGCAATCACTTGGAGATAGCGAGTGCACACTCCCCGAACATGATGTGGCCACCTGCTCCGGCCATATCTGCCCCTCTCAACCACAGTACCGATGGAGCAACCCACCACAGTATGGACACTGGCCCCCTCATTTATACATTTAAATATAGATTTTATTGCATAGAGACTTAAGATTACTGTTAAGATTACCTTGATTAATTTAATTTTGAATATATGTCTTTTTAGGATAGATAAAATAGAAGAAATAGAAGAGATAAGAAAATATAAGATAGAATTAATAGATGAAAGCCTCTTTTGGTTAAAATACTGGAAGACTTTTTAGTGGGATATTATAGACCAATATAAACAAAGACAAGGAAAACAAGAATAAGACACTTCTGGTTTGGCATCGCGGTGAGACAGTCAGGGAAATAGTGGGCTCTGACGAGTCCCGCGAAAACCCTGGCTGCTGGACCGCCACCGATGGGTCTTCGGACCGGAACTGTCCTGCAGGGATGGGAAAGAAAGAGGGGTGCCTCGGACGACCGAGAGGAACAGGCAAGTTCCTCAGAGGTCAGAGGGAACCCTCTGTGAGTTTATGGCGGGGGGGGCAGGTATGGTGGCTGCCACGAAACTGGGACAACTGGGCTAAAAAATGTGCTGGAGGAAAGCTGAGTAAAACAGAGCTCTTTGAAGCTGGGTGAGTGACAACAACCTAGGCTTGCAACAATGTTTGGAGCAATATTAATATTTAGAAGACCCCTAGCCTAAAACAGAGGCTATGCAACCAAGGGGCTTTGGAAAAATTTTTAAACTGCAACTTTAAAGAGACAAAGACCCGAGAAACAACTAATTTTGGAACAGAACTAAGGTAATTAATCATGGAGATATGGTAAAAAGATTAAACACTTAAAAATTGAATTGGATTTTAAAAAGAAAAAAAAGATTTTGATATTTTTTAACTTAAAAGAAGAAGAAATAAATTGGATGGTTATATAATAGCAAAATGGAGCCTTGCATGGCTAATGGAAAATGTGGATTATAGAGAGACACCATCTGACCTAAAGAGGAACTTTGTAACTTCTCTTTGTTATGGGAAACTCTGAATTTTACAGATAAAAGTTACTGGATTTTGTGGAGGAGGATTTCCCCCCCCCCCCCGTCTGCAGGCAGCTTGATTTTGGTGGAAAAAAAAGGAATTTACAACGGAACTCCTATAGTTGAAATAATAATAATTCAAATACTGGCGCAAGAACAGAAGAAGGATTAAGTGCAGGCTCAAAAGAAAGAGAATTGATACATTATATCCGGAATAAAAATAAGAAAGAGAATTAATCTGATTTATGGAGAACAAAATTAAAAATTTGGAAAATGGAAGAAAATATGCGTTTGCAGGCGAGGAAATGAAGATAATGTGATCAAAAATAAAATAAAGGTGGATTGTAATAATAAAAGGGAGGTTTCTATAGAAATTAAGAATGTAAAAAGGAATTAATAAATATATGTAAAGGTATGGTTGAAGCAAGAATTATGTTTTAATGTTAAAATGTTAGGAAAAAGAATAAGGATAAATATGATTAAATGAAAATGTTAAAAGGAATTTATAAATACATCTAAAGATATGTTTTAAGCAAGAACCATATCTCAATGTTAAAATGTCATGAATGTCATGAAAAAGGACAAAGATAAATATGATTAAGTGAAAATAAGCAATGCATAGATGGATGGAAACAACAAAGAAAGGATTAAGTAGGGATCAATAGTTAAACCAACTATGAATATGCAGTGTTTAACATCTACAAAGTAAAAATAGATATGCTGTGTAACAGTCAGAAAACAAAAATGAATATGCTGTGTTGAACAGCCAAATAAAATGGTTATGCTGTGTAACAGCCAAAACAAAACTGAATTTTATTTATTTATTTATTTATTATTTATTATTAATTAATTAATTAATTAATTAATTAATTAATTATTTTTATTTGTTTGTTTGTTTATTTATTTATTTATTTATTTATTTATTTATTTATTTATTTATTTATTTATTTATTTATTTATATTTATTTATTTATTTATTTATTTATTTATTTATTTATTTATTTATTTATTTATTTATTTATTTGGATTTCTATACCGCCCTACTCCCGAAGGACTCAGGGCGGTGAACAGCCACAGAATAAAACACATAAATACAAAAATTTAAAATAGAATAAAAACGAATTAAATAATTTGGCTGAGACAAATTTAAAATACCTAATAATTTAAAAACAAATTAAAATTTACATTTAAAAGGGGAGAAGAATATGCCGTGTAACGGCCAAAAAATAAAAATGAATATGCTGTGTTTAACAGCCAAACAAAAATGGGCATGCTTTGTAACAGCCAAAAAATAAAAATGGGTATGCTGTGTTCAACAGCCAAAAACAAAATGGTTATGCTGTGTTTAACAGCCAAGAAATAAAAATGATTGGTTTAACAACATAGATAAAGATAACAATGCTGGGAATTTTAGGAAAATATAAAATGAGTTGGGATAATTAAAGTGAGGAGTGTGTTGAGAGTGACAGTTAAAATAAAATGAATAAGTTAGGTTTAATAATAGTAATAAAGAGTATAAATTTTGAGTTTAATAGTAAAAATAAAATGAGTATGTTGAAATTAAATACTTTAAGAATGTTTATCATAATTGTATGACTTATATTGTTAAAATATATCCATCTAAGCAAATGAAAGAAGAAAATGGAATGATAATTGGTTAGGATTTAAGATTTAAGTAACGTCTTTTTGGGGATAATGGCATAGTTAAATAGACAGATCTGAGGGAAATATTAAGTTGTGTTAATTGAAAATTAAGATTTGTAAGTGATTGGTATTAATTTGTGACCGGAGCAAAAGCTTCATTTTGAAAAGATGTGTTTTATGTTTCTGTTTTAAAAATAATAATAAAAAATTATTATAATAATAATAAAGAATAAGACAAATAGATAACAATAATGGATGATAGTCTGGAAAAACATAGATAGGATTGTGAGAGATCAAAGAAGAATACTGAAAGAAATGACAAGTGTCTTTACAACAGTGTTAAAAACCGGAAAGAAAACTACATCAAATCCAACAATTACCATGGTATCCCCCTCAACTCAATGATCAACAGAAGGATTGTCAAAGACCGAAAAATCCATGGTAATTCCAACGATGCAGGCCATGCAAACCACTTTAACACTGATACAGAAGACGATAATGAAGATGCAGGAGAAAATGTCCAGTAACCATAATGAACTGAAAATAGATATCCAGTCTTTGGATGGCAAAGTGAATGATATTCAAGACTCAATCCACAAAAGTGAACAGAAAATAAAGAACATAGAAACCAAACTGGAACAAAATGAAAGGAAACTGGAACTGGTAGACCAAAAACTGATGGCCCAAAACAGAGAACTTGAAGATTCCATTATTCAGCTGGAAATGGACCGGGCAGTGTTTTATCTGAGATTCCAGAATGTAACTGAAGGGAAAGAGGAAGATCTGGGACATGTAATGACAGAAATGATTGCAGAGGCCCTACAGAGGGACAAGCAAGAAATAATAACAGAATTGGACGAGGTATACCGGTTTCAGACAAATTATGCTAGAAGACACAAGTTGCCAAGAAAGGTCCATATTAGGTTTACTAGAAAAAAAACTCCATGATATGTTGTATAATACAACTAGAGAAGAACCAATGATATACAGGGGGAAGGAGGTCATAACATTGAAACAAATCCCCAGGAGAGTAAGGGAGCTACAAAGAGATTACCGCTTCCTTGCTATGCAATTAAACAAAAGAAATATCTTTTTTAGATGGACATTGCCAGAAGGAATGTTAATTACGTGGCAAGGGAAAAAAATAAAGATAGACAGTCTAGTAACAGCACAAGATTTCCTAGATCAACTGATAGGAATGGAAGAAGAACAGAGTAGCAAGGAAGAAACTGAGATGACAACCCAGGAAGAGGAAACTCCCTACCAACGAGATCCTAAAGAAGGACCTTTGGAGAAGAAGGACACAGAAGAAAAAGAGGACAAAGACACAAAAAGAAAGAAACCAAGAGCACAAAGGGTCACAAGGGCAAATAAATACTAACTCTTCTTAGAAAAATTAAAAAAATGGAAGATTGGAAATTATTATCGATTAATGTAAACGAACTGAACGAGATTAAAAAGAGGAGGCAGATATTCACAAAATTAGCTAAACAAAACATTGACATAATATGCCTCCAGGAAGTTCACATACGGAAACAAGATGAAAAGTACCTAGAATATAGTAAATTAGGGAAAACATTCACAGCGTTAGTGGGGGGGGAAAGAGGGGGGTAGCAATATATATTAAAGGAGGGATTGTCGCTGAACAAAAATATGCAGATCCCAAAGAAAGAACATAATGATAGAAATAGAGGAAACTTACCAATATTACTAGTAGCCATCTATGCCCCCAATAAAAATCAGGGAGAATATTATAAAAAATTACATGAACAAATATGTAAAATGGAATACAGAAATATTTGTATAGTGGGTGACTTTAACGGGATAATAGACATAGAAAAAGATTATAAGAGTGGCAAAGATAATTTAAAAAAAGGGGGACAAACTACCTAAAACCTTTTTCAATTTGATAGAAGAATTAAATTTAATAGATATTTGGAGGACCCAACACCCAAATGAGAGAAAGTACACCTTCTACTCAAATCCCCAAACATCATGGTCCAGAATAGATATGTTGTGGGTAAATAAAGAATTAGGATTTGAAATAGAAACAGCAGAAATTAATCCCAACATATGGGCAGATCACAATCCCCTGGAAGTAAAATGGAGGAACCCAAAAAGAAAGAAGTTCAGGAGATGGTGATTAAATTTACAAGTCTTAAGAGAAAAGGAATATATAGAAAAGACAATTGGAGAACTGAAATTTTTTTTAAAAAAACTGAAAAGCAACATACATCCCGAACTAATCTATGGGATACGATGAAAGCTTACTTAAGGGGGATAACAATAACATATAATGCACATAAAAATAAAGAAAAATGGAAGGCACCTAACATCCTTCAGGAAGAAATTGGAAACATGGAAAAGAAACTCCAACTAAGCCCAGGAGACAAAGTGGTTAAAGAGAAATTGACAGTACTGAGGCATAAAATGAATATATTAGAACAGGAGGAAACGGCAAATAAACTTAGACAATCCAAACAATACTATTTTGAGAACGCAAACAAGACGGGCAGATGGTTGGCCTATAAATTAAAGAAAGAATATGAAAGGCGGATCATCCAACAATTGGAAGATACGAAGGGAAATCTACAGAATAAAGAAGAGGACAAACTCGAAATTGCCCAAGAATACTACACAGAGCTTTACAGTAAGGAGGATGTAGTAATAGAAAAGATTGAAGAATATTTACAGGAGGAAGAGTCCCCATTAGTAGGAGAGGAGGAGAGAGAAAGGCTAAATAAAGAAATTACAATTGAAGAAGTAAGAGTGGCAATTTCAAAACTTAAAAATAACAAAACACCAGGCCCAGATAGAAATCTACAAAAAAATTGACGAAATAATAACACCAAAATTATTGGAGATATGTAATGAGGCCCTATTGGAAGCAAAAATACTAGAATCGTGGAGGGAAGCATATATCACACTACTTCCGAAAGAAGGTACAGACCAAACACAAATTAAAAACTACAGACCGATCTCCCTTTTAAATATGGATTATAAAATCTTCATGAACATAATTGCGGAAAGACTGAAAAGAATATTAAATTCCATGATACATCCGGACCAGAACGGCTTCTTACCTGATAGACAAATCAGGAATAACATAAGAATAGTTGTGGATACTCTTGAATATTATGAAGCTCATCCGGAGAAGCAAATGGCTCTTGTATTTTTGGACACCCAAAGGCTTTTGATAATCTTAATTGGAAATTTATGATCGAACAAATTAAAATAATGAAATTTGGAACCAATTTTGAGAAAATGATAGAAACAATTTATAAATTAGAAAAGGCAAGAATAATAATAAATGGGGACATGACTAATACATTTCAAATTAAGAAAGTTGTAAGACAAGGGTGCCCATTATCACCACTGCTATTCATCTTGACACTAGAAACCTTGTTAAATAGAATTAGGAAAAACAACAAAATAAAAGAATTAAAGATTAGGGGAGAGGAGTATAAGATACAGGCTTTCACGGATGACATAGTGCTCATCATAGAGGAACCTTTAGAAACC
Organism: Pantherophis guttatus; assembly: GCF_059756535.1. Lineage (NCBI taxonomy): Eukaryota > Metazoa > Chordata > Lepidosauria > Squamata > Colubridae > Pantherophis > Pantherophis guttatus. Next base: position 82,639,206 of record NC_142066.1, read on the forward strand.
GCCCGAGAATTTTGGAGGAAATAGGAAGGTACAGGGAGGTAGCTGGATTTAAATTGAATAAAGGGAAAACTAAAATGTTGGTCAAAAATTTGACAGAAACGCAAAAGAAAGAATTAGAAAAGGAATTAGACTTACAAATTGTAAAAAAAATTAAATATTTAGGGATATGGATATCAGCAAGATACTCAGCCTTGAAAGAAGATAACTATACACCTCTGATTAAAAAAATAAAACAGGATTTGGAAAAATGGGGGAAATTGCAACTATCATTTTTGGGAGGATAGCATTGATTAAGATGAATATCCTGCCCAAATTATTATATCTATTCCAAACGATACCCATCATCTTAGATAAAAAATTTTTTCGCAGAAATTAACAAAACTATTAGGAAATTCATTGGGGCTGGGAAAAAAACAAGAATTAATTTGCGATCGCTACAAGACAATAGAAGTAGGGGAGGCTTTGGACTCCCAACATGGGAAGTATACTATAAAGCGGCACCCTAGTATGGATAAGGGAATGGATTAATCTAAGAAACAAAAGAATTCTAATTCTGGAAGGGCACGAAAAGAAAAAGACCAAAACATATTTCCATAGACACAGGATAAGAGAAGCATTAATACAAGTATGGGACGAAATTAGAAGAAAACAATACATGAAAATCCCGAACTGGCTATCAACGATGGAAGCCATGATATAACCAAATACATTAGAGATTAATAAAATGATTAGCTATAAAGAGCTTCTAGGTAACCAAAGAAATCTCAAAACTAATCAATCCTTAAGCGAGCAGGGGATATATATTGACTGGTGGCCATACTTGCAGATCCAATCTAGGTACAAAAAAGATAAGGAAGAATTTGGCATTGAGGTGGAAACAAATAGATTAGACAAATTACTGACAGAAAAAAAAGTACTATCTAGATTATATAACTATCTATTAGAATTGGATAGGGCGGAAGAGGTAGTAAAAGAGCCAATGATAACGTGGGCCAAAAATATTGGACATAATATAAATTTGAATGAATAGGAGACGATCTGGAATAGAAACTATAAATTAACAAAAGCGGCAACATACAAAGAAAATCAATATAAAATGTTATACAGATGGCACCTAGTGCCCGCGAGATTAGCAAAAATTTATCCAAATGTAAGCCAAGTGTTGGAAGTGTGGATGTCACCAAGGTACCTTCTTTCATATGTGGTGGTCCTGTCCCGAAGCGAAAAGGTATTGGAGAAAAATTCAGAATTGGCTACAAGAAGTAATTAACGAAAAAATTGAGTTGATACCTGAAACATTTCTCCTGGAAATAAAGACGAAATATGGAAAAAATAGAAGATATTTAATCATACATATACTCATTGCAGCTAGAATAGCCTATGCCCAGTATTGGAAAGGAAAGGATATACCACCAGAGGAACATATTATTCAGAAAGTTCTAGATTGTGCCGAAATGAACAAATTAACGTTAGAATTAAATGAGAAAGAAGACTCAGAATATTATACGGTGTGGGATGATTGGTACAGGTAGATTGATAACCAAATAAAGAATAGATAAAAGTTAATACAAGTTTTAAGATGCATATAGGAATGTATCTGAATGATGAAATGTAAAGGTAGAATCAATGCAACCTGTGTATAAAGATAACATTGTCTGACTGTATTGTACTGTATTGTAATATAATAAATTTCAATAAAAAAATTTTTAAAAAAAGAAAGACTTCCATTTTAGAAATAAGATTTCTTCAGAAATATGGAACATTGTTTAACAGACAAATTATTTTTATGAATATTCCTGTTCATGAACAAAATTCTTAATATACTGTGAATCTATCTGCCATGCTGTTAAAGCAGATTGTCATCTCATGAACCTCATAGAATAAATAATAGCTTGTTTGTTGTTTATCTATTTGGGGTTTTTTTATCCTGCCTTTATTCCTTTGTATAAGTAACACAAGGTGAAGAAGATATCTAATACTTTTTCCTCAAACCCCCCCCCCCCCAACAACTCTATGAGATGAATTGGGCTTAGAGAGAGTGACTGGTCCAAGATTATCCAGCCAGTTTTCATGCCTAAGGTGGAACTAGAACTCACACTCTCCTGTGAACTATACCACCACCATAACTACTATTCCAAACTGCTTTGTTAATGTAATATATGATTAATTATATAATAATTATTATATAATTACAAGTAGTCCTCGACTCACAACCATAATGAAGCTTACCCATTACAGTGAGGTCGTGATGGCTGTTAACTAAAGTGCCCACATGATTGTCTCTTTTACAACAACCCCCCCCCCTCCAATCTCTGGTCTTCCTGTTCTGGTTGTTAAATGTGTGGGTTGTTAAATGGAGCATGGAGTACCTGAGGAGCCTGAGGCACCATGTGCTTGCTTCCTTGGTCTTGCTTCCCACCCACCAAACCCCACATACTTCTCCTCACCCCGTGCCATCCATTGTATACCTTTCGAAGATCTCAGGAGCTCAGGTTAGTGAAGGAGATAGGCTGCCCCATTCATGGGCCATATGGTCAATCTTGGAAGCGGCCACCATTCTGGGGGCAGCAGCATTGAATTGTAGGTGCTCCAAAATGGTCGTTACTTCTGGGATCACACCCATAGACCAGGAATAGAGTGGCTTGCTCTGCTCCCTTAACACAATCTCTGGATCACTGCAGAGCTTTATAGAGCTCATATTAAGAAAGCATAGCACACCTCTGTGTTCCTGGGCTATATGGTGTGATGCTGAAAATGGCCACCATTTTCTGGGGGATACATCAAATTTTGGGCACTCTGTAAATGGTGGCCACTTCTGGGATCATGCCACACCGTCCAGGAACAAATAAACTTAGGGAAAACTCTGCTTTCCTAATGGAAGCTCTGGAAAGCTCTGGAGTGATCTGCAGCAATCCGCAACTCATATTAAGGAAGCAGAGGAAGTCGCTCAGTTTCCTGCCACAGGGTAGTAGTGAAGGACCTGTATATTAATTATATTATATGTTTTGTGTAATTAACAATACCTAATCAAATAGTGCACTGTTCTAAAGTTGCTTCTGCTGATTAGCTGCTTAGATCAGCCACATGAGGAATAATGTACACATGCTTTCTACCAATAGATTTCTATTCTAAATAATCTTAAAACTGCTAAATTCCATTCTGGAACTACTATAATAATATAGCTATTACTACACATAATTTTGTATATAGTAGACCAAACTGATTACTTCTGGTAAGTTTATGCAGATTGCTACCAAACAGCATATTTTTTTCTAATGCTCACAAATTGGCTACATGGAATAATCTGTTCCAGAATTTCACCCAGTATCAGTATCGGACTCTTAGTCTGTAGTCCCCTTTTTCCACTCTTTGAAGATTAAAAAAAAATCAATCTTTTTCCATTCCTCTTGCATTATGCTTATTCTCTATGATTTTTCAGATTCCAGAAGTTAGCCCCAAGTTGGTATTTGAAAGCTCTTTCAAGATTCTTAGATGTAAATGTAGTGCTTAAGATTTAAACTGTTTAATGGAAGCCAATCTATAGCAATCTCTTTACATACCGTGTTTCCCCGAAATTAAGACAGGGTCTTATTTTCTTTTGACCCCCAAAATATGGCCTTGGCATTATTGGGGGGGGGGTGTTGTCTTATCCCTAAACCTCGGCCCCGGAGCACCAACCAGCTGCTTGCTGGTGCCGCTTATGCCGCTGCCTCAAGCAATCTTCCCATGTAAACAGCATGAGGTGAGGAGGGGGGCAAAGGGGGGAACAGGCCACACACACACTTGCCATCCATATGGAAACGGGGTGCTTTTCTTTTCTTTGGGCAGAAAATGGCCGTGGCTTGGGACAAGCAGGATTTCTGGTCTTGGGAATGCTGGGGTGAACGAAGGCAAACTCCGGAATTAAGGCATGAAGCTCAGGTGGGGGGGGGGGAGAGGATGGCGGCCAGATCCCCTTCGGGCATCCTCGCAGACGCCGAATTGACTCCGCCCTTCGGCCAGGGGGGCAGAGGCACTTCTTCCTCTTCCTCCTTCCCTTCTCTGGCTATTGCTCATCGGGATCGCCTGGCTAAGTCGGATGCCGGAGCGGCTGCCCCGGGGACTCTGGCATCCCAGCATTGTTGTTGTGATCGTCATCGTGGCTACCTTCCCCCCCACCCCTTTCCACCGCTGAGCATTTAACTCAGCTAGTGGGCTCATCGGAGCACCCCCCTTGCCCCTAAACTGCTCCGTTTATCAAATCCCATCTGGTCTAGTCCTGGCGGGTTGAGGCTGTTTTAGCATCCGACCCACACACACCAAAAAAAGGTTTGCCGAGGGCAACGTTGGGTTGTGGAAATGGGCAGCAGACAGAAGGCGAAGGCAACCTCCCCACCCCTCCGCTGGCAACTCCAGGGCCGACTGAGAGACCTCCTCCCCGTTCTTCCTCCTCTGCCGCAGGGCTTTTGGCATCCATGGAGGCCGATCACCACCCACCCATGGGGGGCTCCTTTCAGCGTGGGGAGCAGCAGGACGTCTCCGTGCCCTCCCGTTGTGTGGAGCCAGGCGGACTGGGAAGCAAGGGGGGAGCTTCTGGTGCTGCCTTCCAGTCAAGGGAGGGAGGGAGGCTGCTTGAAAAATCTGCTTGTTGGGACTGCGATCTCTCCTTTTTTCCCCCGGCTGGCTGGGCTCCCTCATGTGGCTTGCGAAGGGTTCCCAGTTGCAGCTCGCCTTTTCAGGAGTGGCCGCCCCCATTGGAGACCCATTTCTCCCCTAATCCAAGGACAATTGGTGGTGGGTGCGGGTGGAAGAAGATGCAGCAAAGAGGTTAGGGTGGCCGGAGCCACTTTTCACGCGAGGCTGGAGGGTGCAGGTGTGGGGGGGGCTCACACCGGAGTTCTGGCGCCAGTCCCCCTCCCCCCAGTCCCAGGTCGACAGGGCTAGGGCTGGCAAGTTTTTTTCTTGCCAGTTTTTTCTAAGAGAAGGGGTATGCGAGCTATGGTTTGCAGGAGCGGCCTCCTCAAAGCCATTCCACGTGGATGGTAGGGGCGCATGGGGCATGTTCCCCTCCCTTTCCCCCCTCTCCAGCCTTGCCTCCTCATGTTGTGTTGTTTGCGTGGCAGCTGCACATGCGTCTAAGTATTTGGGGGGGGGCTTATTTTAGTGCATGCACTCAAAAGCCCAATTGGGCTTATTATCGGGATATGTCTTAGTTTCGGGGAAACACGGTACCTTGGACCAATACTCCCTCCATTGTTGATTACTCTATTTGGGTGTATTTGAGCACGGTTTACGTTTTGAAAAGAAGCAAAGTAATTATTTGTTACTGTCTTACCATATTCTTATAGCTATATGTCCTTTTACTATTAATGTAATAGAACATTTCTTTTTATTTATTTTAACTTCCCTGGTGAACTTAATTTTCTCAAATCATGAAAAATCTTTATTTATTTTTTTAGCATTATCTCCATTTCTATTCCAAGTTATGTATTTAATCTATATTTAAAAGTTTTTATTTTTTATTATTATAACATAATATGACATTACAAGATATACAACATTTATATATACACTCTCTTAACAGCTATTTTGTGATGATCTTCTTCTAATATTCACATTCTACCCCTTTTCCCTTTATATTATTTCAGTTTCTTCTTGTCCCCTTCTCTTTCAATTACAGTGTATTTCTTAACATTCATATTAATTTTATATTTTCTATACATTGACATATTCATTCTTCCCATTTTTAAATTTCACCCCTATTTTTTTTTCCATTATTCCTATTCTCCAGCCACTTATATCATTTGTGCCAGATTATATAATATTCCGTATCCTCCTTTTCTTTAAGTTCTTTTGTTAATTTATTCATCTCGGCGCATTCTAAAAATTTTTTTTATCAACTCTTAGGGTGGAATAGAAATAATAAAAATATTAATAATTACACTGAGATTAACAGTGAAAGAATAAAAAAGAGAAAGAGATGGAGAATTATGGGAAATACAGGGCAAAAGATAAGAGTGCAGGAATATAAAATGCAAATAAAAAGATGGGAGAAGGAAAAGAAGAAAATGGAAAAAAATGGAAGAAAGCGAGAAATAAAGATAGAAACATGGTGTAGGCATTTAGAATTAAAATGAATTAATGTAAAAGTTATAGAAATAAATGAATGTCAGAAAAGGTAACAATTGAGGTTATGATTTACTTAGAAATAAGAAAAATTTGTGACAGATGGCGTATCTATGAAATTATGAATTAAAAAATGAATTGGTAAGCAATTGTGATATTTGGAAGGTATAGAGTGGTAACAATGGAATTAATTAAGTATTGCAATAGTTGGATTATTTGAGTTAAGATTTACACCTAACTGATTTTTTATTGAATATTCTTAATTAATTAGAGAAAGTATAACATATTCCAATTGTTATTGGAATACTTTTAAGATAAGAGATAAGAATATAAATATTTGATGAAGTAATTGAAAATTGAATTTAAGATCTTTGAAAATGTAAATAAAAAAATGAACTGATAAAAAAATTGTGATATTTGGACGGTATTGAATGGTAATAATGAATTAATTAAGTTAATATGAAGTAATCGTAACATGTATGGATATTTAAGAATTGAAACAAGATTCAGAAATATAAATAAGCTTAATATATAAGATTGTAATAGTTGGAACATCTGAGTTAAGATCTACACTTAATTGGTTTTGTGATCAGAATAAGGGAATTTAAGGAAATAATTGGGAATTGTATTATGTTGTGACAATTTACATTTAGGGGTTCAAATTTAGGGAGGAAAAAGAAAAATTGAATTATACCAGGATTAGAGGTTAGGATGAAGGGTAATATTGGTTTATTAAAATTAGAAAGAATAAATACTATGGTAAAAAACGAATATATAAAATTGTGTCAAAGATGAGCAAAAATTTGTATAAATTTATGACCGGGCCAATATTCTGTTCAGAAAAGATGCATTGTATGTTTATTTGTATGTTTTAAAAATTAAAAAAAAACATTTATTAAAAAAATAAAATAAATTTTAACATTTTTCAAATCTATCCACTGCGGAACTAGAAAGTGCAGTGAAAGTTGGGATTAGAAAAAGGCTGAATGAGAGAAAGGAAAGAAATTCTGCTAAGGAGAAGATCACCTTGCCTTAACTAGTTGTAGGCAAAATTCAGATAGATTAAAGCTGCCTAAAGTTGAGTCAAGGATCCCTTCTGTTGTCCTCTCTGCCACCAAATCAGAAGTCTTCCAATCTTCTCAACGAGTATCAGTGAAGCAAAATCAGGTGACAAAATTTCCCAACTCAGAAACCTCTTGAACCCGCCAGTGCAAAAAATTATGTTGTTGTTGTTAATTGCGAAGTCATGTCTGACCCATCATGACCCCATGGACAACGTTCCTCCAGACCTTCCTGTCCTCTACCATCCTCTGGAGTCCATTTAAGATCACGCCTATTGCTTCAGTGATTCCATCCAGCCATCTCGTTCTCTGTCGTCCCATTCTTCTTTTGCCCTCAATCTTTCCCAGAATTAGGCTCTTCTCCAACGAGTCCTTCCTTGTCATTAGGTGGCCAAAGTATTTGAGTTTCATCTTCAGGATCTGGCCTTCTAAAGAGCAGTCAGAGGAGATCAACTAGAGCAGTCAGAGGAGATCAACTAGGGTTGACTGGTTTGATCGCCTTGCAGTCCAAGGGACTTGCAGGAGTCTTCTCCAGCACCATAGTTCAAAGGCCTCAATTCTTTGGCGCTCAGCCTTTCTTATGGTCCAACTTTCATAGCCATACATTGCAACTGGAAAAACCATAGCCTTGACTAAACACACTTTTGTTGGCAGGGTGATGTCTCTGCTTTTTAGTATGCTGTCTAGATTTAGCTTTCCTCCCCAGGAGCAAGCATCTTTTAATTTCTTGCTGCAGTCCCCATCTGCGATGATCTTGGATCCCAGGAAAATAAAATCTGTCACTACCTCCATTTCTTCCCCATCTGTTTGCCAGGAATTGAGAGGGCTGGATGCCATGATCTTAGTTTTCTTAATGTTTAGTTTCAAGCCAACTTTTGCACTCTCCTTCTTCACCTGGATCAAGAGTCTCTTTAGTTCCTCTTCGCTTTCTGCCACTAGAGTGGTATCATCTGCATATCTGAGGTTGTTGATATTTCTCCCGGCAATCTTAACTCCAACTTTTGATTCATCTAGCCCCACCTTTCTCATGATATCCTCTGCATATCAGTTAAATTGGCAGGGTGACAGTATACAGCCTTGCCGAACTCCTTTCCCTATTTTGAACCAATCAGTGGATCCGTGTCCAGTTCTCACTGTTGCTTCTTGATCCGCATATAGGTTTCTCAAGAGACAAATAAGATGGTCTGGTACTCCCATCTCTTTAAGAACTTGCCACAATTTGTTGTGATCCACACAATCAAAGGCTTTAGCATAGTCAATGAAGCAGAAGTAGATGTTTTTCTGGAACTCCCTAGCTTTCTCCATGATCCAGCGTATGTTGGCAATTTGATCTCTAGTTCCTTTGCCTCTTCGAAATCCTGCCTGTACTTCTGTAGTTCTTGATCCACATACTGCTGGAGTTTAGCTTGTAGGATTTTAAGCATAACCTTACTAGCATGTGGAATGAGTGCAATGTTGCGATAGTTTGAACATTCTTTGGCATTGCTTTTCTTTGGAATTGGAATGTAAACTGACATTTTTCAGTCCTGTGCCACTGTTGAGTTTTCCAAATTTGCTGGCAAATTGAGTGTAGCACTTTTACTGCATCGTCTTTTTAAGATTTTGAATAGCTCAGCTGGAATACTGTCTCCTCTACTAGCTTTGTTGTTGCTCAGATTTCCTAAGGCCCATTTGACTTTACATTCTAGGATGTCTGGCTCAAGGTCAGGGACCATCCCATCGTTGTTATCAGAGACATTAAACTCATTCTTGTATAGTTTTTCTGTGTAATTTTGCCACCACTTCTTAATCTCTTCTGCCTCTGTTAAATCCCTATCATTTTGGTCCTTTATTATGCCCATCTTTGCATGAAACGTTCCCTTCATATCTCCAATTTTCTTGAAGAGATCTCTGGTCCTCCCTATTCTATTGTTTTCTTCTATTTCTTTGCACTGTTCATTTAAGAAGGCATTCTTATTTCTTCTAGCTATTTTCTGGAATTCTGCATTCAATGATTGTACCTTTCTCTTTCTCCCTTGCCTTTTGCTTCCGTTCTTTCCTCAGCTATTTGCAAAGCTTCCTCAGACAACCATTTTGCTTTCTTGCATTTCTTTTTCTTTGGGATGGTTTTAGTTGCTACCTCTTGTACAATGTTGCAAACCCCGTCCATAGTTCTTCAGGCACTCTGTCTATCAGATCTAATTCCGTAAATCTATTTGTCACCTCTACTGTATATTCAGGGATATGATTTAGTTCATACCTGAGTGGCCTAGTGCTTTACCCTACTTTCTTCAATTTAAGTCTAAATTTTGCAGTGAGAAGCTCATGATCTGAGCCACAGTCAGCTCCTGGTCTTGTTTTTACTGACTGTGTAGAGCTTCTCCATCTTTGGCTGCAGAGCACATAGTCAGTCTGATTTCTGTGTTGACCGTCTGGTGATGTCCATGTGTAGAGTCGTCTCTTGGCTTGTTGGAAAAGTGTTTGTTATGACCATTGTATTCTCTTGACAAAATTCTATCAGCCTGGCCCTGCTTCATTTTCTACTCCAAGGCCTGTTATTCCGGTTATCTTTTGGCTTCCTACTTTAGCATTCCAATCCCCCATGATGATAAGGACATCATTTTTTGGTGTTAATTCTATAAGATGCTGTAGGGCTTCATAGAACCAGTCAATTTCACCCTCTTCAGCACCAGTGGTTGGGGCATAAACATGGACTACTGTGATATTGAATGGTTTGCCTTGGATTCCAACTGAGATCATTCTGTCATTTTGGGGATTGTATCCCAGTATTGCTTTCCTACTCTTTTATTGACTATAAAGGCTACTCCATTTCTTCTGAAGGATTCTTGCCCATAGTAGTATACTGATGGTCATCTGAATTAAATTCATCCATTCCTGTCCATTTTAGTTCACTGATTCCTAAGATGTCGATGTTCAGTCTTGTCATCTCTTGTTTGACCACATCCAGCTTGCCTTGATTCATGGATTTTACATTCCAGGTTCCTATGGAGAATAGATCTTTACAGCATCGGACTTCCCTTTCACCACCAGATGCATCCACAGCTGAGCATCCTTTCGGCTTTGACCCAGTCACTTTATTCTTTCTGGTGCTATTAGTACTAGCCCTCTGCTCTTCCCCAGTAGCATATTGGACACCTTCCGACCTGAGGGGCTTATCTTCCAGCATCATATCTTTTCGCATTTTGGTACTGTCCATGGGGTTTTCATGGCAAAGATATTGAAATGGGTTGCTATTTCCTTCTCAAGTGGATCACATTTGGTCAGAGCTCTCTGCTATGACCTTTCCACCTTGGGTGGCCCTACACGGCATAGCTCATAGCTTCATTGAGCTACACAAGTCCCTTTGCCACAACAAGGCAGTAATCCATGAAGGGACATGTCAGGCCCTGCCTCTCCTTGTTCTAACATTCTATTTCTCCTTGTTTGCTGCTTTACTCAGACATTGTTACAGGGTTCCCATGGAAGAGCAAAAATGTGCTTCTCTGGGTTGACCTAACTTTGCAGAGTCTGCTTTCTCTCAGGCCCTGCCTCTCATCCTTTCCCAAGAAAGGATAGCCTCCCAAAATGTGGTATTTTAAAAGGAACCTTTTATTGAGAAGAAGTGATAGCAGGACAGGCAAAGCAGACTCTAAATTCCCTCCCAAACTATACAGTTAGAAATAGGGCTTTAGAATCCCTCCCTCCAGTCCGAATGTGGATTCAGCCAATCCACAGGTGTAAAGATGTTATTGTAGTGGCTGTCCTGAGAGACAGATAAGGATCTTCTTCCACTTTCAACAGACTGAAACAATCCACATGGCCCTCTCTCCTTATTACATTCCAAAGAAGGTGAGAATATGCAGGGCGCTTAGGCGCTAGGAAAAAGATTATAAAATACAGCTTATCCCCATGCTCCCCCCTCCCTCCATTTGAATGTCAGTATCACGTTAGGGATCTGACATGCCACCCTCCTTAGAAAAAAGATAGAACCACCTGTAAGAGATAAATAAAAAGAGCCATTATAGTATTTTAGCAAGGTTTGTGCGGGTATTGGGTGTGGAATTTCTTTAAGAATTGGGAGTGATGATGTGTTTTTGTCCACCCACTCATTTTCAAAGGGGATAGGTGTTTCCTCACTACTAGGTATTGGGTTTTCCCTCAATGGATTCTAGAATTAAGGATGTTTTTGATTTCAAAATGTTGCTCAGCCTCAACCATTATGGGTGTGGGGTTTGTGGTCTAAGTGAGGATGTGGCTTCTCTTTTTTAACAGGCTAATGTGAAAGACTGGGTGTACTTGTCTGAGTGTTTCGGGGAATGCTAATCCTACTGTCACTGGGTTGATGATCCTAGTGATTGGAAATGGTCCCACAAATTTTGGCCCTAATTTCTTTGAGGGTTGTAGTGTTTGCAAGAATTTTGTGGGTAAGTATACTCTGTCACCTATTTGGAAAGGTTTTGGTTGTGTTCTTTTGTTGTCTGCTTGGTGTTTAAATGTTTCTCTAATGTCCTTTAGTGCTAATTTGACTACAGGCCAAGTGTTTTGTAGGGTTTCCATCCATTCCTTCAGGGAGGGGATTGTGGGTGTTTCCGTTGGTAGTTCTGGCACAGGGGTGAAATCTTGGCCTATGGCAGTTTTAAAAGCGGTGTAGCCTGTGCTATAGTGTATGGAATTATTGAATGCCATCTCTGCAAAAATTAATAATTCAGTCCAGTTATCTTGTTGATAATTAATAAAACACCTTAAATACTAGAATCCCATTCATTTTTTCACAGCCCCCATTGGTCATCATGATGGGAGGAGCTTAAGCCTTGGGCAGTGCCAAGTAGTGTTAGGAACGCCCTCTAAAATTTTGATGTGAATTGGACCCCCTATCAAAAATGATTCTCTGTGGAGCTCCATGTAAACAAGAAATGTGTTTCAGGAATGATTTTGCTAAGGGTTTGGCTGTTGAGATCTTTTGACAAGGAATAAAATGAACCTGTTTAGAAAATAGGTCTGTTATGACCCAAATAACAGTGTTCCCTGTGCTCTCTGGCAATTCTACTATAAAATCCCTAGAGATCTCTCTGCAGGATGCTAAGGTTCTGAAGGTAACAGTCCTGGGGTTTTCCCTTGCCTTGCTGAAGCGCAAATAGGACAGCTAGCCACATAATTTTCGATGCCCTTTTTCAGTGATGGCCACCAGAATTGTCTTTTGATGAGGTGCAATGTTTTGACAAATCCAAAGTGACCAGCCAGTTTAGAGTTGTGGCAGCATTTCATAAGGTCCAATCTTTGGCTGGCTGGCGCATAAAACTTTCCTCCCATCCATGCTAAGTCCTCTTTCATGAGGAACCACTCTTCGTTGCTTAAGGCTTGCTTAAATGCTTGGGTGGATGCGTTATCGGTGGTCCCTTCTTGTTTGGTTTGTGATCTACTGATTACTTTAACTGCTACTTGATTATCTTGAACAATTGGTCTGATTACTTCAGGCTTTGTGTTGTGGTATTGCAGTTTCCTTGATAGGGCATCTGCTAAGAAGTTTTTCCCCCGAGGGATATACTTAAGGGTAAAATCAAACCGTTTGAAATATTGAGCCCACCTGACTTGTTTTGGAGAGAGTTTCTTTAGGGTGTTTAGAGCTTCCAAAATTTTGTGATCAGTCCAGACTTCAAAAGGGATCTTACTTCCCTCTAAGAATTGTCTCCACGTGAGGAGTGCCCAGCTAACTGCATAGGCTTCCTTTTCCCAGATAGCTCATCTCTGCTCAGTTTCTGTTAGTTTTTTAGATGTGTAGATGCAGGATTATAGCTGTTCCTGCTCGTTTGTTTGCAATAGGACTCCCCCTATTGCCACATCACTTGCATCCGCTTATATTACAAATGGTTTCTCTGGGTCTGGGTGTTTTAAAACTGGTTTTCCTCCTCGTTGTTCCGACACTCCACTCATTGGGGTTTCCTCTTCGCCATTAGATAGACTGAGTGCCAATCAAATTTTCCTCCACAGCTTGGTTCCGCCTCCTCCTTCTGCGCATGGTCAGTCTTTTCACTCAGTCGCTGGTGACTAGACTTGAGTGCCTTGTGTCTTGACTATTTAGTTAAAATTGTTAATTTTAAGGAGTGGTAGGCTGAGGGCTACGATCTGTGCTTTAATTGACAGAGGCGCGAACAGGCGTTTCCCGGCTGGGACGCTGGCCGCGGCTTTTAACAGTTTGAATTAGCGCCTTTAAGGAAACGGTGTTTCCCCCTTACAGCTGATTGCCGCGATCAAGGAGCTGGTTATCCGGTACGCCAGTAGAACCGCCCTCGATCAAGTAGCCCTTATTACAGCAGCGGTTTGTGAGTTCCTGCCTTGCCGGCATACTCTTGAAACAGGAGGATACTTTACAGTTAAGAATTAAAGCGGCGATTTAAAGCGCATTACACTCAGCGCTTACAGGCGGCTCAGATGGAGAGATTCTGAAGCTATTTATAGCGCCGCCATTTTCAACCGTTGAGCCAACTGCCATTCTGAGTCAAACGGCAGTTAATTCTGACTGTTGGTTTCTCCTTTACCCACCAAGCCCTCACACAGTGGCTGAGGCTAGTAGAGGAGAAGTGACAGTTGCCAGTTGCCAGTTCTACCTTTACCCACCAAGCCCTCACACAGTGGCTGAGGCTAGTGGAAGAGAAGTGACAGTTGCCAACAGAGGGTTGCTGATGTCCTGCCTCCTGTCTATTGACTGATATATAACAAAGTATCCAGCTCAGGAAAGTATCAAATTTTATTTAACTGTTTCATTAAAGGGGGTTACTGTATTTATTATGGCAGAGGAACCATTATCTTCAGATATTGAACAGACTTATTCCCCTTCCAGGGTCCCATCCCCTAAGCCACAGAAGGCTAGGAAGGGTAAAACCAAAGCTATAGTTCATGCTCACCATCCTGAATCCATTCAAAAAGAAAGGTCTGCCAAAATGTCCAAGCTGGATCAACGCAGACATAATGCACTGGAGCGACAATTCAATAAGGCTAAGCGCACAGTACAAACATTAAACCAGATTGAGGAAGATGAGATAAGTGTGGTTCAATTTCAGCCACTATATGATCATAGGGAAAATAATCCACAAACCTCGGGAGAACCAAGGTTAATGGAACAGAATTTTGAGGAATTTAATTTGCAAGGAAATGTTCCCTCTGTTTCTGTATCTCATAGCTTGCCTCAAACAATTCCAGAGGCTACATTCCCACCAACTTCAGCTGGTATTAGGGGGGAGGAAAATCTCTTATCTGGAGAAAACATGGAATTTCAGGCCTTTTTGGCACAGACCTTTAACAAAATATTTCAGGCAGGTCTACAACATACGATTCTACCTTTACCAAATGCTGCTAGGACAGCAAATGCTAATACACAGAGTTAGACCTGAGTATCAATTTCCCATACATACGGAGGGTCATACTGACATGATAGATTCAGGAGAAGATTACCTGGATGATTTTGATTTATCTGATGATGAAGGGGAAGAGGTAGAAAAACCAGCCTTTCAAGGCCTTTTTAAACATACAATGTTTAAGTCACTTCTTCGAAAGGCCAAGGTGGCTACTAATATGGACCAAGGTCTTAACCAGTCCACTACTTCTCGTAATCCAGCTGAGTCGGTTAGTAATCTTTTTCCAATACCCACTGCTGAGTGTGATTACATTCCGTACCCTGATTTATTTGCTCAAGTGGTACAGAAACCTTGGGAATGCCCAGGATCACTCTCAGCTCCCAACAATTTTGATAAAAAACTTTATTGTGCTGCTCAAGAATTAGATACTATCCTTCAATTACCATCAGTAGATGAACCTATAGCCAGTCTCACTTCTTCATCAGTATTAGTTGGAGATGCGGGTAATGGATTAAAGCAGGAAGATAAAAGAGCTGAACTAACAATGAAGAAAACTCACTAAGTGGCTGCCTGGGCTATACGGGCAGCTACTTCTGCTTCATTTTTTAATCGTGCTTCACTTGTATGGCTAAGACAACTCAAAGACAGAGTTCCATCACAAGATAGTCGTCTTCATCAGGATATGGCTAAATTGATTGCGGCGGCAGAGTATTCTGCAGATGCGTTACTTGACGCTGCTAAATTTGCATCTAGAGTGCTCGCTTCTGCAGTAACATTTCGACGACTACTATGGCTACGCCGATGGCATGCAGATATGAAATTGAAATGGCGTCTAACAACAGCCCCATATCAAGGACAAATGCTTTTTGGCAAGTCTCTGGATTCAATTTTAGTGGAAGGAAAAGATAAAAAGAAGGTTCTTCCTTCTTCTTATAGACGTGCAGATCGTCGTTTTCCCCATTTCCTAGACAGCCATTTCGACCTGAGCAGGGGTCAGGAGGCCCCTATTATTCAAGATTTTCATCGCAACAGTTTAACTATTCGTCGGACAGATCCACCTTTCGAGATAGAGGGAGGCGTCAGACAGGAGGCAGACGACCTTTCAGGGGAACAAGTTACCGCTCGTTCCGTCGGGGGAAATGACTCTGCAAGGAGTACTCCCATAGATGGAAAGATCCAACTATTTTACCACCAGTGGGAGATGTCAACGACAGACAATTGGATTGTACGAACTGTGACAGATGGACTTCAGTTGGAGTTCATTTCCAATCCCCCTCATTGTTATCTACAATGCCCTTACCCATCTCTCCCATCCAAAAGACTTCTTATGGATTTAGAGATACAACATCTACTAGAAATAGAAGCCATAGAGGTGGTACCACTAGATCAGGTGGGCAAGGGATTTTACTCGATCTTATTTCTTGTGCCCAAAAGCTCGGGTGGATGGCGCGGAATTCTAAATCTAAAACAGCTAAACCTGCATGTGAAGTACCGACGTTTCAAGATGCATTCTCTAAGGACTATCCTGGGATGTGTATGTTCCAACGATTTAATGCAGTCCGTCGATCTGAAGGAAGCATACCTGCATATTCCAATCCACCCGGAACACAGACAATTTCTCGGATTTGTTTACACGAACCGACATTTCCAATATCGGGCGATACCCTTTGGACTATCGTCGGCACCCCGTACCTTTACGAAAATAATGGCTGCTGTGGCGGCTACACTCAGAGAAAAGTCGGTGAGAATTGTCTGCTATTTAGATGACATTCTGATCCTGTCATCTACTCTAGAACAGGCACATTTAGACAGACAGAGGGTGATACAATCTCTTCAGGATCACGGATTTACGATCAATTGGGAGAGTCACTTAACACCAACAAAGAAAATACTGCATCTGGGAGCTGTTATAGATTCAGAACAGGGTCTAGTGTATCTTTTGTCAGAACGACAAGCCAGCATCAGAAATCTCGTTACACAGGTTCTATCACAAAGAAAGGTTTCTCTATTAATGTTATCCCAACTGTTAGGAAAACTAATTTCCTGTATCAACATAGTGCCTTGGGCTCGAAGACATTCTCATCAACTTCGGTGGCTTCTACTGCCCTTTCAAAGGATAGGTGTGGCAGATTCATTAACAAAAATAGCAATTACCCCTGCAGTGAAACTGTCGCTGAAGTGGTGGATGTCACCGGGTCTATCCAAGGGAACTCTATTTCTAGAACCAGTCAGAATCACTCTGACCACAGATGCGAGCCTACTGGGTTGGAGAGCGCATCTGGAGTCACAATTAGCTCAAGGAAGGTGGTCTCAGACAGAGAAACAACAAAACATAAACTGGCTAGAACTGAGGGCTGTCAGATTAGCTCTCCTTCATTTTCACAGGCAGGTGAAACAGAAACATGTTTTAATTCTTATGGACAATATGGCCACCAAGGCCCATCTAAACAGACAGGGCGGGACAAGGTCCCAATCGCTGATGGAAGAGACAGAAAAATTAATGGATTGGGCAGAAAGAAATGTGTTATCAATAAGAGCAGAACACATATCAGGATCACTAAATCAGCAGGCAGATTGGTTAAGCAGAGGGATAATAGATCAATCAGAATGGAAGTTAAATCCAAACATTTTCCACAAGATTGTCGACAGATTCGGGATGCCTATCCTAAATCTGTTTGCAACAGCTCAAAATGCACAACTTCCGAGATTTTTTTCAAGGTTCCCGTCTCAGGGCGCGGAAGATCAAGATGCGCTGAGAGCAAAATGGCCCAGCGGACTACTATACGCCTTTCCCCCAATTCCAATGATTATACACGTAATAAGGAAAATGATAGTAGAAAAGGCGAATCTAATCTTGGTGGCACCATATTGGCCACGTCGGGAATGGTTTGCAGACCTGAGAGATCGATCAACAGAAACACCATGAAAATTGCCAGTGAACAGCAAATCTCTAAGTCAAGGAGCCGTATTTCATCCAAATCCAGAATGGTTCCAGTTGACCGCCTGGTGCTTGAACGGATACGTCTCATGAAAGATCAATTACCAAATGATGTCATTGATACTATTCAAGCTGCCAGGCGACCAGCAACAATATGTATTTATAACGCAACTTGGAAAAAGTTTGCTCAGTGGTGCATAAGTCAACATACAGATCCAACGTCTGCAACCATTCAAGACATTCTCAAATTCTTACAATTAGGTTTCAATAAGGGTCTAGCTACAGCGACTCTAAGACGACAGGTGGCAGCATTAGCAACAGTAATTTCTACAAATGAAGGTCATCCTTTATCACAGGATGGCAGAATCAGATCATTTTTACTGGGTGCTGGAAATTTAAGACCGCCAAGGGTGCACAGATTTCCAACTTGGGATCTAAATTTTGTTTTACAATCACTAACATCGGTCCTTATGAGCCTATACAGGAATCTTCATTACATCATCTAACAGTAAAAATGGCGTTCTTGATAGCTATTACGTCAGCACGTAGAGTTTCAGAATTGGCAGCCTTGTCAGTTAGAAAAGATTTGTGTGTGTTTTTCCCAGATAGAGTAGTTATGAGACTGGATCCAGTATTTATACCAAAAATTAATACACTATTTCATCGTACTCAAGAAATTATATTACCAAATTTCTGTCCGGATCCGAAACATCCGAAGGAGAGAAAGTGGCATACATTAGACGTACGTCGAACCCTAAAATGTTATATACAAAGAACGTCATCCTTCAGAAAGTCTGAAGCTTTTCTAGTATCCTTTTTACCATCAACAATGGGACAAAAGGTATCATCAGTAACGATTGGTAGATGGATAAAATTATGCATTTCGTCTGTCTACAAATTAAAAGATTTACAGGTCCCGGGGGGTATAGTTCCACACTCTACACGAAGTGCGGCTACTTCAGTGGCTTGGGCCACTCAGGCATCGATAGATGAGATTTGCAGAGTGGCCACATGGTCATCTATATCAGCATTTATACGACATTATAGGTTAGATACATTTGCATCAGCGGAAGCTGCTTTTGGGAGAAGGGTTCTACAGGCAATAATTCTCAGCAGGGCACAGCAGGTGGAAGAAGTTCCCTCCCAAAATTAAATAGGCTTGGGTATGTCCCAATGAGTGGAGTGTCGGAACAACGAGGAGGAAAAAGGGACGTTGTCTTACCTGAACGTCCGTTTTGTCCTCGTTGTTCTGACCCTCCGACCCTCCCTGTAATACATAATCTTGCCTGGCTGGGGAATTCGTATTTTTTGTTTATATCCTCTACAGCGAAGGAGAATTAATAAAATTAAGAAGTAAAAGAAACAGAAGTAAGATGGTTCAGAAGTTCAAAGAAGTTGCAGGAAGTTAGTCACAGACAAATAGAGACTTCGCGAAAAGACTGACCATGCGCAGAAGGAGGAGGCGGAACCAAGCTGTGGAGGAAAATTTGATTGGCACTCAGTCTGTCTAATGGCGAAGAGGAAATCCCAATGAGTGGAGTGTCGGAACAACGAGGACAAAACGGACGTTCAGGTAAGACAACGTCCCTTTCAGCCGAAAAAAGCCGCTTGAGTTTCTCAAATGCCGCTTGGCATTCCATTGTCCAGTTCAGTGGCTGTTTAGGTATTGGTTTCCCCTCCCCTTTTGTTTTTAGGAGGTTGGTTATAGGAAGGGCGATTTGAGCAAAAGCGGGAATAAACTGACAGTAAAAGTAAATCCAGGAAACTTTATGGTTGTTTGTGTGTGCGGGGCGTTTCCCAGTCAATTACCGCTTGAACTTTTGGAGGAGCCATTTCTATTCCTTGGTGTGAAATGCGATATCCCAGGTAGTCAATCTTTTCCTGGTGGAATTTGCATTCAGAGAGCTTAGTATAGAGCTTTGCTGCACGGAGTTTATTTAGGACTGCCCTGAATAATTTTACATGTTCTTCTTTTATTTATTTTATTATTTATTTTATTATTCATATTTCTATGCCGCCTACTCTCCAAGGACTCTGGGCAGCTTACACCAAAGATAGTATACTAAATAGCATATTGCCCCCAACAATCTGGGTCCTCATTTTACCCATTTCGGAAGGATGGAAAGCTGAGTCAACCTTGAGCCGCTGAGATTTGATCTGCTGATTTGCTGAACTAGCAGTCAGCTGAAGTAGCTGCATTACTGCACCCTAACCACTGCGCCACCTCGGTTCCTCCTTTTGTCTCTTTATAGATTAAAATGTTCAGGTAAACCAGGACTCCTTTATATTAATGTTCTTGGAGCAATTCGTTTACTAGCTGCACAAAAGGAAGTACGTTAAATTGGTAGCAACCCAATAGTGTGTTAAATGCCATTTTCCACTCGTCCCCCTCTCTTATTCTTATTTGATAATATGCCTCTCTCAGGTCTAACTTTGAAAAAGATTTTTCCTTGGGAGAGGTGTGCCAGCATATTCTTCATAAGTAGGAAGGGGTACATGTTTTGTATGCTTAGTGTATTTAAATTCCTATAGTCTATGCATAATCTCATAGAGCCATCTTTTTTTCTCTGAAAAGTATTGGGGCTGCAATTTTCGGGCGTGCTGGTTCAATGAACCCTCTTTTCAGGTTTTTGTCAAAGAAAGCTCTTAATTCTGTCAGTTCTCTAGGGGACATGCAATACATCTTTTGTTTGGGAAGCTTTGCCCCTGGCACGATTTTAATTGCACAGTCGGTAGCACGGGGGGGGGGGTAGTTCGTTGGAAGTCTTTTCACCGAAAACTTCAGCTAGGTCTCAGTATTCCTTTGGTATATCCCCGTTTGGCGTTCCCCAACCAGGCATCGCTGCTTCACGGTCAAGCCCCCCCTTCCAGTCTCCTTTTTTCTTGTCAACAAAAGTTACCTGTAACTGAAATCTGATCGACCCTTGCTTCCAGTTAATTTGGGGATTCCATTTTTTTTCAGCAATTCTAACCCCAATACTAACGGCCATTCCATGCCAGGTGCCACCACAAATGTCAGTGTCTCTTTGTGATTATCCATAGTTATTTGTAGGACCTCGGTAGCAAACATGGCGGGTTCTCCCCCAGATATTGATCCATCTAATTGGCAAAATGGGATTGTGTTTCTTAGTCTCCTTAGATTTATTCCCAGTTTCCCTACTAAAATGGGACTTATCAGGCACCTGGTGCATTCCGAGTCTAGAACAGCAGAGAGTTTTACTTCTCTTTCTTGAATGGGTATAAACAGTCTTGTTGTTGTTGTTGCTAAGTCATGTCCGACCCATCGCAACCCCATGGACAACGTTCCTCCAGGCCTTCCTGTCCTCTACCATCCTCTGGAGTCCATTTAAGCTCATGCCTATTGCTTCAGTGACTCCATCCAGCCACCTTGTTCTCTGTCGTCCCATTCTTCTTTTGCCTTCAGTCTTTCCCAGCATTAGGCTCTTCTCCAGTGAGTCCTTCCTTCTCATTAGGTGGCCAAAGTATTTGAGTTGCATCTTCTGGAACTGGCCTTCTAAAGAGCAATCAGGGTTGATCTTCTCTAGGACTGACCGGTTTGATCGCCTTGCAGTCCAACGGATTTGCAGGAGTTTCTTCCAGCACCATAGTTCAAAGGCCTCAATTGTTTGGCGCTCAGCCCTTTCTTATGGTCCAACTTTCACAGCCATACATTGCAACTGGGAAAACCATAGCCTTGACTATACACACTTTTGTTGGCAGGGTGTTGTCTCTGCTTTTTAGTATGCTGTCTAGATTTAGCTTTCCTCCCCAGGAGCAAGCATCTTTTAATTTCTTGCTGCAGTCCCCATCTGCATTGATCTTGGAGCCCAGGAAAATAAAATCTGTTACGATCTCCATTTCTTCCCTATCTGTTTGCCAGGAAAAACAGTCTTAGGGGGAGGGTAGCTTACCAATGGCTCATCTTCTCAGTCGCTTTGAATGAAAATTGGCTCCTCCGGTTGGATTTCTGGAGTTTCGATCCCCAAGGGATGGAGGTCCTGAAACTCGATAGTTGCCTTGCTTCACAGGGCAGTTTCCTTCTCTTGGGGGCTTGGCTTTGTGGGTCCCCCCCCCATAGGTGGTCTGATTTTCTCACCAGCATCTTCGAGCGGCACTCTGAAGCTCGGTGTCCCTCCTTCCCACACTTAAAACAGGCCAACGACCTCAGGGCGAAGGGTGGTGGTGATTTGAATTGCTCTTTTTTCCTCTGGGTTGGGGATCTCTTCCAGCCTCGGCTCGGTCGGTAAGGGTTCCTAACCATGTTGATCTCAGCTTCCTCCGTGCTGAGGTACCAGTCAGGCAGGTGATCTGGTGCTCTTCTGGTGACACAGGCATTGTAGAGGTCATTGTTTAATCCATCTTTGAAGCAGCTCATCAAGATGTCTTCCGGCCAGTTGACGTGGCAGGCCAGGTCCCGGATCTCCTCAGTGTATTCAGCTATGTATCATCAGCCTTGCTTCATGATTTTGATTCGGTTTTGGGCTTTTTGGTTGGCTAGGGGGTCCTTGAAAAGGTGACGCAGAGCCATTACGAATCTGTCAAAGCTTCTCAACTCTGTGGCATCTATGTTGTGCAGGATGACCATCCATCTGGCCACGGCTCCTTCTAATGTGAGTGTCATGACTCGTACTCGAGTGCCTTGGGTTTGAAATGTTCGCCCATGTTCTTACATGTAGGTGAGTACATGTGCCATGAAGAATCCCAGCTGCTGCGGGTTTCCATTGAATTTCACTCCTAAGAGTGGTGCCTGTCTCTCCAACTATGGGCCCCTGGACTGACCTGGTATATTCGCAGTGGCTCGAATCACGGGGAGATTAGTTGCAGCGGCGGCTATTCCAGCTTGATCCCCTGTGGCGGGGTTTGGGGTAATCACCCGGGTGTTGTTTGCGGCTTCTGCTCCTCTGGGTGTTGGTTCTGGTTTCCCCCTCAGGTTGATGTTTTCTAGCGCCTCTATTACCAGCTGGTTGATGTGGTGCTTCAGCCGGTCCTCTCTCCTGGTTTCTTTGAAAGTTTCCTCTTGATCGGACAGGGCTTCCAGCTCTAATTTTCAGCCGGGCTTTCGACTGCCTCGGGTTAGGGTGACTCCTCATGTTCTCCCGTCCCAGCTGTCTCTCTTTTTTCCAATTCCGAGCGACCATTGTGGTTTCTTGGAGTCCTCTTGGGGTATCCCCATCTCTACGACTGAGTATAAGGAGGGTGCTTCAGGTTGAGTGATGGTGGAGATATCTGCATAACATTCTATTTCTCCTTGTTCGCTGCTTTGCTCAGACATTGTTGCAAGGTCCCCATGGTAGACCAAAAATGTGCTTCTCTGGATTGACCTAACTTTGCAGAGTAAAAGTATACTTTCCCAAGAAAGTATAGATTCTTGAAATGTAGTATTTCAAAAGGAACCTTTTATTGAGAAGAAGTGATAGCAGGACAGATGAAGCAGACTCTAAATTCACTCCCAAACTATAAACTCCCCCTAGTGTCCCGTTTTGGGCTTGGAAGGCCTCCTGCACCACCCTCTGGAATGATTTTCCAAATCTGTTTCATGTTGCTTTGCTGGCTGCTTCTCTGGCTTCCTGCCCCCAGCAATTGTTGGCTTGGAGCCTGGCTTGGTGAGGCAATCAGCTGCTCGGTGTCCCTCCTTCCCATACCTGAAGCATGCTGTGGATCTTGGTTTGACTGCTGGGCCTCCTTTGGGGCAGAGGGGGAAGACTTGCTCCAGCTGCATCTTCCATGGTGCCAATCTCTGGCCAGATCAATTTCCACCTTGATTGCCAACACATACCAGTGCTGAAGGTCTCAGAGAGTTCCCCAGGAGACGCAGCTCTGATAGACATCATCGTTAAGTCCGTCTTTGTAGTACTCCATCAGGACCTCTGGGGACCAACCATGCATGTGGTAGGCCAACTCGCGAAACTCCTGGGTGTATTCTGCTACTGACCTCCACCCAGGTTTATCATCCTGGTCCTAGCCTTGTGTTCAGCTATGGGGTCCTCGAACCGCACGCGGAGCACCACCATAAAATGATTGTAATCCCTCCGCTGGGGGGCTTCATCATTGTGAAGGGTGACCATCCAATCTGCTGCGGTCCTTCCAGGGCCATGGTGACACATCTCACTTTGGTTCCCTATGAACAAAATCCTCCCCATACTCCTGCATGTGATTCCAGACTTGAGCTAGGAAGAATCCCAGGGCTTTGGGATCCCCTCCATATTTTATTCCCAGCTGAGGAACCTTTGGTATTTGGCACCTCTGGGGAATAGGCTGCAGCAACAGCTGCTGCTGGGACGGCTGCTGCCTGAGCTGGCCCCTGCTGAGTGTTCTGATCTAGGCTTCCTGAGTCAGTAAAACACGCAAGTAGTCCCAAAAACCTCTTTTATTGTAACAGCTGTGAATTCTGTTCATTCACAGATGAGCCCCAAATAGTTGTAAAGAGTCCTTTGGGATAAGGCTGATAATCACCCACCTTTATCTTCCTTGACACGCTTCCAAAGACCTATTTTTTTTTGTAAAAAGTTTTTTATTTTTTAAACAAAAACAACATAAAAACATCATCTTTCCAAATAGTTACAGACAGTATTTCGATTGGTTAAAATCATTTCATGCTTTAAGATTTTCAAAATCTCATTATATGACAAATGTTCTTTCCTCTAACAAAAAACAAGTGTTTAAACATTTTATCCAAATTTCATTTCATATATAATATTTCATCACCATTCTTTATTATTTATCCATTGATAAAATAGCTCCCATATCAAATAATATTGTTCTCTTATTTCAAATGTCAATCTAGTCATTTCAGCACAATACAACATTTTCTTAATAATTTCTTCATCAGTAATTATCTTCTCTCCTTTCCAATTTTTTGCAAATACAATTCTAGCCGCTGTTAAAATATTCACAATTAAATATTGCAATTCTTTATTAAATGTTTCTGGTAAGATCCCTAATAAAAATGTCTCTGGTTTAAAGTCAATATGTCTCTGTCATTTTTTCCAACCACATGTGTATCTTAGTCCAAAATCTCCTTGCTTCTACTCCTGTCCACCACATATGGTAATAAGATCCTGGGGTCTGATGACACTTCCAACACTTCTCCAATTTATTCTTGAACATTCTGGCTATCCTCGTCGGGGGTAAATGCCACCTGTAAAACATCTTATACAAATTCTCTTTGTATGCTGTAGACATCGTCATTTTATAATTGTAACCACAATTTTTGCCATTTCTCTAAATCAATACCATAGTATTGAAAATTTTTCCCTCACGCTATAATTGATTATTTAACTTGTTGTTCTTTCAATTTTACCTCTAGCAAGTATTCATATAACTTTTTAATTACATGGTCATCAGAACCCATTAATATCCTATCTAAGGTAGTCAGAGTATTATAAAAACCTTCTTGTTTGAGATCTTCTCGATATCTGGAAAATATTTGCATATATGAAAACCAGTCCATCTTAAATCCCTGATCTTCTAGATCTTGTTTTAATTTAAGTTCACCCTTTTCATCCAATAATTCACTATATCTAACGATTGGTTCCCCTTTAAATACCACAGGATAAGAAAAAGCTTCAGTAACCAGATAACCAGACCGGAATCTTCAAATAATGTTATTTTTTAATCCTCTCCCAATTCAAAAACAAAGCTTCATGTATCTGATGTCTTCTAAAATACTCCTGTATTTTAGTTCCTTTATACCATAAAAAGGCATGCCACCCCATCAACAAATCATGTCCCTCCAAATTCAGTAATCTAGTATTTTTCAATGTTACCCATTCTTTTTTTTTATTGAAAAAGTTTTCAAATACAAGTTTTCCCTTTCCCCCCTCCCCCTCCCTCCCCCCCTCCCCCCTGTGACTTCTTCATAACAAAAAACCAAATTCATAACAGATTACTTACTTCCTCCTCTAAATACTGACCTTTACTTACTAGAAATATTATTAATATTATAACATCCCCTTTTAACCATACATTTCAAAAAAGAGAAGAAAAAGAAAAAAGAAAAAAAAAGAGAAAGAGAAAAGATTCTACTATGACATTATATGATGACTTCTAATTTAACATATTTTTATAACCCCCAATTTAACAATAATCTGCCCTTTTTCTCCTCTTTCAAACTTTTATCTATATATTATTTTACATTTCAAAACCAC
Organism: Pantherophis guttatus; assembly: GCF_059756535.1. Classification (NCBI taxonomy): domain Eukaryota; kingdom Metazoa; phylum Chordata; class Lepidosauria; order Squamata; family Colubridae; genus Pantherophis; species Pantherophis guttatus. The sequence continues at coordinate 82,664,788 of NC_142066.1, forward strand.
CTTCCGCTTTAAAAATATATAGTAAATCCTGCTTTAACATTTAATCTTTTGTGTATATTAATATAACATTTTAGAGCGGCCTGCCCCATAAATCCTAATTTAACATTTATTCAACTCTGTCCATTTCCTCCACTCCCCTAAATATATCACTTAAACATCCCTTTTCTTAAACTAATCAGTCTGTAAACTAGCTTTTTCACCCACTTTCCTGCAAAATTGCCATACACAACAATTCTTAATATCTTGAATCACTACCCACTCTGCTTATATATATATATATATATATATATATATATATATATATATATATATATATATATATATATATATATATACACGTATATATTCCAATATATCTAAATAGAAAAGAAAAGACAATGACTTTAAGTTTATAGTCCATATAATATCTTCTTTGAAGTCTTTCCGCTGGATTATTAAGACCATCATCCATAATAGGGTAACATAGCTTCCTGATGCAACAGTTTGTTCAAAATCTTCAATCATATCTGCCCCCATCAGTAGTAAATATCCTCATATATATATAAAAGTAAAAGCAACCACCCTAGTGACATTATAGTTATATTCCATATAGTTGTAATTGTGGCTTTCATCAGGATTATTGATTCCCATCATCCTAGTGGATAGCAACCAGATCTTCTGCATGCCCTAACGTAACTCTCTTGCCTTGTAACTCAAGATAGTTATAATATATTTATTAGTACAAAAAAAAAAAATCCAAAGTAGATGATTCAAATCCAACAGTTTAAGGCTCTTTTCACATCCCAGGATTATGGCAATGCAGAGGTCTGTCACTGTCCTCAGGATAATATTAACCAATACTTCGCCTCCACTATCTTTTCACATATTCATACATTTTTTAAAGTCACTGGCTTCACTGTTGCTTGGTTTAGAAATTTCTATTTTTGTACGACCTATTTCTTTTTTTCTTTTCTTTTTGTGGGTTTAATTTCCATCCTGGTTTCCTTTCTACAGATTGTATATCAACTAATCGGTTTTCATTCTGCTTTATAGGTTGATCTTGTTGGTTTTGTTTTTGTATCTCGTATTTCTTTTTTGCCCCTTGTATATCATCTGGTTGGTATCCATACTTGTCTTTGACTTGATAAGTCATCACGTTAGAGTCAGATGGCACTTCTCTCAAATTTGTAAATAATCCGGCTGGGGTATCCAAAAAATCCAAAGGCAATTTATCTGGTACAGTCTCTGTAATTCGATATTTTCCCTTTATTTCCAACTCCTTCTGCTTATCCTGTATTGTGCCTAAAGATGTTAAATTCATTTTCAAAATGTTTTGATAAAATTCTTCCACTCTTTCAACAGTATTTAACTGGTATCTTTCTCCTTGATATCTCAATATAATACCAACTGGGACGTCCCACCTAAATGGGATATTTCTTTTTTTTAACTCAGTCACCAAAAAACCAAATTTCTTCCTTTCCGTTAATATCTTAGGTGGGAGTTCTTTGTAAATCCAAATCTTTCTTCCATACAATTGCAAATTAGAATTGAAAGAATTTTGCACAATGTTATTCCTAATTTCTTTATCTGTAAAATAAATCACCACATCTCTAGGCAATTGCCTTTGCTTTGCAATCCAGGAGTTTATTCTGTAAACTCTGTCAATCCTACAAAACACTTCCTCAGGTTGAACCTTTAAAATCCCAGCTAGAATTTCAGAAGATATTTTCCTTAAATCATCTCTGTTATTTTCCTGCAAACCTCTCAGTCTTATTGCATATTCAGTGAAATTATATTGTACCATTAAAACTTCTCTTTCAATCCTCTGTTGCAAATTTTCTACATTGCCAGTCTTTTGATCAGGCTCCATTTTAGGTTTTTCTTCTGAGCTATTATCTTGAATATTTATCAAATCATTTTCAATTTTTTGAATTCTGTTGTCCAAATTATCTTGAGTTTCTTCCATTTTAGACTCTAGTAACTTAGTATTTGCATCCAACTGTATCATAAATTCTGAAAAGCCATTAGCCATTTTTAAAATTTTTCGCTCCAAAAAATCAAACTTAGATTTCACCAATTCTTTAATTTCCTGCTTAAATTTTTCAAGGTGCTGATTCACAATCTCATCCCTTCTTACAATCTCCTCTAAGAGAAATTCTATTATATTAAAATCAGGTTGCTGAGACTGGAGACTTAAAACTTGTTCCTTTAGCTTGTTAGTGGGGGAATCCCCCCCCCACTACTTGTTTGTCTGACTTTATAAGTCTCAGTGCCATGTTTCCGCCCAGGCAAGCTTTGTAAAAAAAAAAAAAAAAAAAAAAACTTTCCAATCAGAAGCAATATCCGATCCCCAGGAAAAAAAAAGAGAGAGAAAAAGAACACAGGAGCGAAGTTTTGTCTACAATTGTAGCCAGTGATATTTATTCCGCTACATTGTAATAATAGAGAACGGAAGGACTTTCCCTTTCAGCCTCTTCTCAAGCCTCAGCAGACGCCATTTTTAAAAGTCCTTTTTTTTTTTTTCTCTTTCCTTTCCCCTTTTCTCTTGAATAGTTTTTATAAAATAAGTAAAATACTTGCGATTCTGTATCACAGGTCCAGCTCAGATTTTCTTTAATCAATCTGTTAAATTCGCAGGCTTGCTCTTGTCGCCTGGCTCTGCATATAGCAGAGGTCTCCCAAAGCCCGGAGCAGCGGCTGGGGATATGGGGAAGCTCATCTGCTCCGTCCCAAAAGTAAAAGAAAAACTTTTGGGACTATGCAGAGAGTTCTACCCACCCCAGCCGGCTCTATCTCCGTTTCCTCATGGAAACGGAGTTTTTCGAGCCGCCATTCCGTTGTGAAGGCGGCTCTAACAGGCAGTGGAAGCTGACGATCCCGAAGGAACATCTGGCGGCGGCCAGCAGCAAACTGGAAGTGACATGTTACCCATTCTTTAATCCACATTAAACTAACTGCTTGATAGTATAATTCAAAATTAGGTAGGCCAAAACCACCCCTCATTTTAGCATCTTGTAACAACTTAAGTTTTATTCTCACCTTTTTTCCCTGCCAAATGTATTTCAATACCATTTTATTCAAATCAACAAAGAATTCCTTACCCAGCTTTATTGGAATTGTCTGAAAAAGATACAAAATTCTAGGTAAAATATTAATCTTAATAGTTGTAATCCTGCCAATCAAAGATAGCTGTAAATTTCCCCATTTCACCAAATCTTGTCCTATCTTGCTTAAGCTTATTATAATTATTTTCTTTAAGAGAACTACATCTCGTTGTCAATTGTATCCCCAAATATTTTACCTTATTTGTGACCTGCATCTTAAAAATATCCATCAATTCTTCTTTTTTTAAAACATATTTTTAGTCATTATCTTCGTTTTTTCTTTATTAATTTTCAAACCAGCAATTTCCCCAAACTCTCCAATTTTTTCTATCAGTTTATTTATTGATGCTAATGGTTCTTCAATAATAAAGACCAAGTCATCAGCAAAGGCTTGTAATTTATATTCTTCTTTTCGAATTTTCATTCCTTTTATCTCTTTTTCTTCTCTAATATTTCTATTCAAAACTTCCAAAGTCAATATAAACAACAATGGGGACAATGGGCATCCTTGTCGAGTACCTTTTTCTATCTCAATAGAGTCAGTCAATTCTCCATTAATCATTACCTTCACCGTCTGTTTAGAATATATAGCTTCAATTGCCTGAATAAATTTCCTGCCAAAGCCCATCTCTTCCATTTGTAACATCATAAATCACCAATTCACATTGTCAAATGCTTTTTGTGCATCTAAAAATATCAGAGCCATTTGCTTCTCAGGATGTGCTTCATAGTATTCTAAAGTATCCAAAATTATTCTTTAATTGTCTCTAACTTGTTTTTTTGGAAGAAATCCATTTTGATCTGAATGTATAAAATTATTTAAATATCTCTTAAGTCTTTCTGCCAGCATTGAAGCGAAAATTTTATAGTGCGAATTTAGCAGGGATATAGGCCTATAGTTTTTGATTTGTTGTGGGTCTGTGTCTTCTTTGTGTGTTAGGTTCAGCTTGTAGCTTACTCCTAACTTGTTGGTCAGGCAATATATCTGTTTCTTTAAGAAACAACTGAGCCACGTAATCAGGGTTTGCTGAACCCTTTAATTAGGCTACAGTGCATAAATAAGCAGCGCAGAGAAGCGTTCTTTGTTCCTGATTGTACCTGTTCCTGTTGCTTCCTGCGTCTTTCTGCTGATTAGTGTTAGACTGGATTGTTATATGGTACTGTATACCGAGAGTTACTAAAGTCTGTTTGCTTTGGTAAGGGAAGATACTTACTGGACTGATATTACTGTTTATGACCTTGGACTGTTTTACCTACAACGAGACTGCTTATTATCTTGTATATAAAGTATTTTTCTCACACGAGCTGCACGTTTATCTCCTTCCCTGTGTGTTTCTGCTCTGCTCGTTGCACAAGCAACAAATACTTTTTTACACACACCCTAACATTGTGAATCAATGTAATATACAGTAGGCCTCAGTCCATGATTGAGGTATTGTTTTATTTATCATTGCTTCATTCATAACATCCAATAACAGAAGGCTTATAGATTCTTGTAGTGTCCTATAATATTCAACAGGCAAACCATCAGGTCCTGGTGTCTTTCCATTTTTTTGTTTCTTAATTGCTTCTGTTAGTTCCATCATCGTTATATGCCCTTCCAGCATTTCTTCAATGTCCTTGGGAATCAAGGGTAATTTTGCATTCTGTAAATACTTTTTAACTTTCCCATCTTCTATCAGCTCTTTTATAAAGTTGTCTATAGTAATCTTGTATTATTTTTCCCATTTCTTTATTTCCAAATTTACTTTGTCCTTGATCATCAATCAATTGCGTTATTTTTTTTATCCTCTGTTTTTTCAATTTATATGCTAACCATCTTCCTGGTTTATTCGCATTTTCAAAAAAATTCTGTTTAGCACTTCTTATTTTTTGGGCTAGCTCTTCCTTCTCCAGTAAGTCCATTTTGTGCTTTAACATATCCATTTTCATTTTTACATCTTTCTTACGTGGATCTTTCTGGAGTTCCTTTTCAAATCTCTTATATTCATTGTTTAAAATTGTAAAAGTTTGTCTTTTCTTCATGTTTCTTTTCCTTGTATAGTCTATTATTAGGCCTCTGGCATAGGCCTTCATTGTATCCCAAAGATTTTGTGTCGATGTATCTTCCCTTTTATTCTTCTTAAAGAAGAAATCCAGCTCTCTTTGCATTTTCTGTACAAAATCTTTTTCTTTTAAAATTGTATTATTCAAAGTCCATCTAGCTTTCCTTTTTTGGCCTTTCCAGGTTACTATCACTGGATTGTGGTCAGCCCACAAATTGGTTTCTATTTCCAGCTGTTCTATTTTCAAAGTCAAGTCCATTGTTGTCCATATCATGTCTAACCTGGACCAGGATGAGTGCCTGTTAGAATAAAAAGTATATTGTCTATTCTTCCCATTTTTTTTTAATAATAATAATTTTATTTATATACCGCCCTCCTCCCGAAGGACTCGGGGCAGTGTACAGCCAAAATTAAAAACATAATATACAATATCATAGTTAAAATTAATTAAAATCATTAAATAGTTTTGGCCAAATTTTAAAACCCAAAGTTAAAACCCAATTTAAAATCATTCAATTAGATAGCCCCGAACCTGTCGGAACAGTAGGGTCTTGAGGGCACAGCAAAGGACTTGGAGATCAGAGATGTTACGAATATCCGGGGGCAATTCATTCCAAAGGGCAGGGGCTCCGACAGAGAAGGCTCTCCTCCTGGGTCTTGCCAGCCAGCATAACTTGGCTGAACTGGTCGGTGGGAGGCTGTTGGTGGCAGAAGGCGGTCCCGTAGATATCCTGGTCCTATGCCATGGAGTGCTTGAAAGGTGGTAACCAACACCTTGAATTGCACTCGGAAGACCACTGGGACCCAGTGCAGCTCGCGCAGGAGAGGTGTTACATGGGCGTAACGAGACGTAATTTCTGTCTCTCCATACATCTTTCAAATTTGTTTCTGCTATCACTTTTAAAAAAAGAATTTGGAAGTGTCTTTCTGTTATGTCTTCCTGTTTTAAATGTTTTGTAATCCAGTTTTTCATCTACTATTCCATTAAAATCTCCCATCATACATATATTATCATAGTCCATTTCAATTATTTTAATATGTAAATTTCGATAAAAGTCACTTTGGTTATTATTTGGCATGTATATTACTACTAATAGTACTTTCATATTATCAATTATTTCCACCATCAAAATCCTACCCCCTGAGTCTGCATATATTTGTTCCGCCTTTATTGAATTTCTAATGTATAAAACAACTCCTCTCTTTTTACTTTGCGATAGTGATGAAATTTTTTTTACCAGTTTAGGTTGTACCAATAATTGTTCATGTTGCCTTTTAATATGAACTTCTTGTAAAGAAATTATGTCAAATTTTAATTTCTCTAATTTATGAAAAACCTTCTTTTCACAGCTGAATTGAGTCCATTTATATTTATTGAAATTAATTTCGTTGTCTCCATATTAGCTCTAGTTGTTCCTTAAATTCCACAATCCCACTTACTGCGCCTTCCGTTGATTCAATCATTGCCATTTCCTCTTCTGTAAGTTTTAAAGGCACCACTGCAGCTTGTGTTTCTATTTCCATTGCCACTTCCTTTTCTTTCAGAAAATCTTCATAAAAAACTCTCGCTTTATCAATTGTATCCAACCTATATCTTTGAAGTTGCCATGTCAAAATTAATCCTTCTGGAATCAGCCATCTATTAATCCTTTTGGATTAATATTTTAGTCAAGAATTTATACTCTTTTCTCATATCTCTCACTTTTCTTGGTATTTGTTTCAGAACCACCACTTCTTTCTCCTTATATTTCAGTGTTTTTTCTCTTGCTGCTTGAAGAATTTGTTCTTTACTCAATTTCTTAGTAAATCTTATATGAACTTCTCTTGGCAATTTATTACGTATTGTATATCTAGTGTAAACTTGATAAATTTCATCTACTCCATACGTCATCTCTTCTTTATCTCCAAAGCATCTGCTAGCATCGAAATAATAATATCAGCAAGATTTTCTCCTTTTTCTTCCTCCACATTTTGAAACCTGAGGTAGAATTCTGCTTTATCCATTTCCAATTCCACTATCCCGCTCCTTTCACTTTCCACCTCTCTCAGTCTATCATCAATATCTTTCATTTTTCCCCCTTTTTGATCATCCTTCTTCTCCAGCTCTTGTAGTCTTCCTTCATATTTTAACATTGTCTGTTGGATGCTAACCACCTTTTCATTTGTCTTAATCAGTTGTTGTTCCATCCTTTGGACGTTCTCATCTGTATTAAGCAGTTGTTGTTCCATCCTTTGAACTGTATTCAAAATTGTTTGTATCGACGTTTCTTTGTCTTTGTCTTTCTCTTGTTGAAGCATTGCCTGGATAGTAGTACGCTGTCCTCCAGATGGAGATGCAGAAGGTGTGGTTGCAGCTCCCACTGTTGCAGCTTTTCTACTCATTTTGTTCTATAATCTATTAGTGAAAAGGCCAAAAAATTGGTGTATGTATGTATGTGTGTGTGTGTGTGTGTGTATATATATATATATAAATGTATATATATATATATGAAAAAGGAAAAAGAAAAAAAAAGGAAAAAAGAAAAAGCAAAGAATCAAATGTGGGGGGAAAAACCGCCAACTCTTCAGGTTCTTCCAGAACCTGAAATCCATCAAAGAGAAGTCCAATAAAAGAAAAAATAATATAGAAATGACATATAACAGAAAAGAGAAAAAAAAAGGATGAATAATAAATATATATAGAGAGAAAGAGAAGTTCAAATTCAAAAATCAACAAAAGAAAAGAAAAAGAAAACAAAAGAAAAAGCTTCAGGCTCTTGAGTGCCTTAATCCAATTCAGTTCTTTAAAAATCTCCAAATAAAGAACTTTCACTCATATTTATATCCAGAAAGCATACAGAGAGTTCTCTCTCATTCAAGCCTCAAATAGAGAGAATAAAAGTCACTTCTCAAAAGAATAATAATAAAAAGTTTTCCTTCCACACTTTTCGAAGGCTCCTATTTCAAAACCAACAAGAACACCTGAATAAACAATGCAGATAATTCCACTTCCTCAGATGTTCTCTTCACACACTTAACAAGCTAAAGCTCGAAGCCGCTTTAATTATTATTATGGCTACAATGTACAGTGGGGCAAAAAAGTATTTAGTCGGCCACCAATTGTGCAAGTTCTCCCACTTAAAAAGATGAGAAAGGCCTGTAATTGTCATCATAGGTAGACCTCAACTATGAGAGACAAAATGAGAAAACAAATCCAGACAATCACATTGTCTGATTTGGAAAGAATTTATTTGCAAATTATGGTGGAAAATAAATATTTGGTCAATATCAAAAGTTCATCTCAATACTTTGTTATATATCCTTTGTTGGCAATGACAGAGGTCAAAAGTTTTCTGTAAATCTTCACAAGATTGGCACACACTGTTGCTGGTATGTTGGCCCATTCCTCCATGCAGATCTCCTCTAGAGCAGTGATGTTTTGGGGCTGTCACTAGGCAATACGAACTTTCAACTCCCTCCAAAGGTTTTCTATGGGGTTGAGATCTGGAGACTGGCTGGCCACTCCAGGACCTTGAAATGCTTCTTACGAAGCCACTCCTTTGTTGCCCGGGCAGTGTGTTTGGGATCATTGTCATTCTGAAAGACCCAGCCACGTTTCATCTTCAATGCCCTTGCTGATGGAAGGAGGTTTGCACTCAAAATCTCACGATACATGGCCCCATTCATTCTTTCCTGTACACAGATCAGTCATCCTGGTCCCTTTGCAGAGAAACAGCCCCAAAGCATGATGTTCCCACCCCCATGCTTCACAGTAGGTATGGTGTTCTTTGGATGCAACTCAGCATTCTCTCTCCTCCAAACACGACGAGTTGTATTTGTACCAAACAGTTCTACTTTAGTTTCATCTGACCATATGACATTCTCCCAGTCCTCTTCTGGATCATCCAAATGCTCTCTAGCAAACTTCAGACGGGCCCGGACATGTACTGGCTTAAGCAGGGGGACACGTCTGGCACTGCAGGATCTGAGTCCCTGGCGGCGTAGTGTGTTACTGATGGTAGCCTTTGTTACGTTGGTGCCAGCTCTCTGCAGGTCATTTACTAGGTCCCCCCGTGTGGTTCTGGGATTTTTGCTCACCGTTCTTGTGATCATTTTGACCCCACGGGGTGAGATCTTGTGTGGAGCCCCAGATCGAGGGAGATTATCAGTGGTCTTGTATGTCTTCCATTTTCTAATTATTGCTTCCACAGTTGATTTCTTCACACCAAGCTGCTTGCCTATTGCAGATTCAGTCTTCCCAGCCTGGTGCTGGTCTACAATTTTGTTTCTGGTGTCCTTCGACAGCTCTTTGGTCTTCACCATAGTGGAGTTTGGAGTGTGACTGTTTGAGGTTGTGGACAGGTGTCTTTTATACTGATAACAAGTTCAAACAGGTGCCATTAATACAGGTAATGAGTGGAGGACAGAGGAGCCTCTTAAAGAAGAAGTTACAGGTCTGTGAGAGCCAGAAATCTTGCTTGTTTGTAGATGACCAAATACTTATTTTCCACCATAATTTGCAAATAAATTCTTTCCAAATCAGACAATGTGATTGTCTGGATTTGTTTTCTCATTTTGTGTCTCATAGTTGAGGTCTACCTATGATGACAATTACAGGCCTCTCTCATCTTTTTAAGTGGGAGAACTTGCACAATTGGTGGCTGACTAAATACTTTTTTGCCCCACTGTATCTTTCATCTTTCTGCCTAGGTAAACATTGCAACAAAGTTTCTTCTCCCCCCCCCCCCGCCGCAGATGGCAGCACTTCTCACTCTCCTAGCTTTCCTACGTTAAAAGTCCAGATCTTCTTTATTGAAAGTTAATTAAAAAAAAAGAAAGAAAGAAAAGAAAAATTAGAAAGGAAAGAGCGAAAAACAAGCTTCACAATGAATCAATCCCATTCCAGACAAAAATTGTTAAAAGGATGCACAAATTCCAAAAACAATATCTTCCCTCTCTTCTCTTCTCTTTCAGTCCAGTCTCGGTCTTAAAAAGCAATTAGTTTAAAAACCTTCCAAATCGGTAATCGGGTTTAAAAATAGTCTATTCCAAAGTAAATTCGCCGCTTAAAATTCTTTAATCTTTATCATCCTCACACTTATCTCACAAGGTGAACTTGTCAATTTAAAATGTTATTCTCTCACTGCATCGGATAACTGTCCTTCCTCTTTCTTCCTCCGAAGCTGTCCCAGCCTTGGCAACCGCAATGGTTGCTTCCCCGCTGCAGGAAAAAGGGCTTTTTCTGGATCTACTAGGGACTTTGCGGTGTCCCTGGGATCAGCAGAATGTGCCCTCCACTACCACAGTCAAAATTAGACTGTGGGGTCCAAACTGGACCGTCTAGCACCAGGGCTATTGGCGGGGATTCTGGAGCCCCAAAATCGCCCATCCTTTTCGCTGCGACGTCAACTTCCGGTCCCCTAATCCGGACCTAATTGGTAAAGCCACACAGAGTCCAGAATCAAACAGAGCTTCAGACTTTAAACTGAACAGAATTAACAATGTTGCTTCCTGCAAAGGCCCATGTTCCTTTGCTCCTCTTTTAAGTCTTATGGGAGGGCCAATCATCTCCAAGCCCTACTCCCGAGTCATCCCTTTTGTTTTAACTGTTCTTGCCTTTTGGCAGCTCTGCGCATGCGGGCACTGCAAAAAGGCTCCCCTATTCCTCTGCCTCGTAGAGGTCTGACTCTGGAGGCTCTGGAGGCAGCACATACCTCCCAGATGGCCCTTTCTCTGCCTCTGATGCAGAGCCCTCGTCCGAGCCTTCCCATACTCCAGGACTGGCCCATGTTCTTCTCCAATCTCCTCACTGTCTGACTTTGCTGCCAGTTCCGCAGGCTGCTGGCAGACCACAACACTGAGCTACAGGAATCACAGCTGGGGTTGCAGAGACACTGGCTTCCCTGGCTGCCTCTCCAGCTTCTTCGCATGCTGGCAGAGTATGCTTCTGTGCGAGGGCCCCTGAGCTCTCCGACTCTCGAGAGGTTTGTGCAGAAGTTGCAGGGCATGGGTCAGCAGGAGGTCTTCTTTGTGAGCCTCCTGTAAGGCATCATCTCCCCGCCAGGATCTGGTGACATTCACTCCTGGGGGCTGCTCCTTCGGGTCTTCCATGCCCAGCAACCATCTGGCTTGGACCTGTTTCTCCTTGATCTGCAACTCCTCCATCCACTCCTCCCAATAGTGGTGTGGCTGGGGGGTGGTCAACCCCAGATCTCCCCAGGCTTCCTGGTCACTCCCATGGGTTCACGTTGTGTGCTTAGCCCCCTCAGGAGACCAGGTCTTTGGGTTGGCCGATAAAGCAGATCTTGCTTAATGTCAGGTCTGCCTCCGTTCAAAACCCAAGAAAGAGAACCCCCAACTCCATTGAAGTAGAGAAGAGGTACTTTTACTGAGTTTGAAATGATAGCAGCGAAAGAAAAGCAAGATCTGAGCCAAAAAGCGCAAAAGTTACATATTGAAACTTTCCCAAATCCCTCCCCCCAGGGTCCCAGGCTGAATGTCCAATCCATGTCCTGCATAGTGTTATGTGGAAGACATGTTCAGGTGCTTTTGTCCATCTGGAGTTCTAGGACAGTTGGCCTTGACTGAGTATAAACAACTCTATTCAGCAGCACAGTAATTCTTGAGAGCAAACCTCCCTGTTAGTTCACAGGGGCCTTCATCACACCAGCACACTTCCCAAAGCCCAATGCCAAAACCGCCCCCCCCCATTACTATGGCAGCCGATAGCAAGCAAACATCAAAGGCAAAACCCATACTGGAGTTCCCACTGACAGGGGGTCTGATAACAGCCAATAGAATACATGTTCTTGCACAGGAACAGGAAATTCAAGTGCAAAGCCCAAGAGAAGGTATAAAAAAGCCCACTCTCAACTCCATGTGGTCAGCTGCCCAGACCCACATGTGGTTATGCTTCATCAATCTTTCCAATCAGCCTCCATGTTTCCAGTGTCTTTCTCCCAGCTTGGAACTGAACCAAATGGATATTTCTTCCAACAATTTGGCACCCAAGATGGGACTCCAAGCTAACCTGACCAACAGACCTGGCTCGTATAAGCCTCCCTTGCCAGCAACAGACCCATTGTGTCTGGATGAGTTCCATCGGATCTTGGCCATTTGGTGCAAGGGTAGTGAAGGGAGTGTTGAGTGTTGAGCTCAAAGAATGTGAATGCTTGGAAAGAATGTGAATACCTCTAAATTTTAACTTTAAAGCCTAGAAAAGCAAGGGAAATGTGTGTATGCCTGTGTTTGTGAGTGAGAGGACCCTTCTCCCAATCACAGCTGGATCCTGCTTCCTTTGTGCCTTTCCTAACTGTAGAAAGATCTGTTCTACCAACAGAGTCTGGAAAGCATGGGGGATTTGCCGACCACAGGACCTTCTGTTAGGGCAGGGGTCTGCAACCTTAAACACTTAAAAAGCCATTTGGATCTGTTTCCCATAGAAAAGAAAACACAGGGTGCCGCAAAATCTGGGTGGGGACAGCCAACTTGACGTCACTCACTCCCACCCAGTTACATGACCATCTAGCCACGCCTACGCAGCAGGTCATTAGGGCAGAGAATCACAAAACCTCCTTGACATCTCTCCCCCCCCTCTCTCTCCCCTCTCTCTGTATGTATGTCTCTCTGTCTCGCCCCTCTCTGTGTATATGTCTCTTTATGTCTCTCCCTATCTCCCACCTCTCTCTGTATCTCTGTCTCTCTCTCCCCTCTTTCTTCCTCTCTCTGTGTCTCTCTCCCACTCTATCTTTCCCTCTCTCCCCCCACTCTCTCTGTGTCTCTCTCTATGTCTCTCCCCTCTCTCTGTATCTCTCTGTCTCTATCTCCCCCTCTCTCTGTATCTTTCTGTCTCCCTCTCTCTCCCCCCTCTCTCTCTGTGTCTCTCTGTGTCTCTCTCTCTCCCTCCTTTCTCCCTCTCTCTGTATCTCTGGGTCTCTCTCTCCCCATTTCCCCCTCTCTCTGTGTCGCTCCCTCTCTATCTTTCCCCCCTCTCTCCCCCTCTCTCTCTGTGTTTATGTCTCTCTCTCCCCTCTCTCTGTATCTCTCTGCCTCTCTCTCTCCCACTGTCACTCCTCCCCTCTCCCCCTCTCCCCCTCTGTATCTTTCTCTCTGCCCCTCTCTTTCCCTCTCCCCCTCTATCTATATCCCCTCTCTCTCTCTCTCTCTCCCTCTCTCTCTATATCCCCCTTTCTCCCCCTCTCTCTGTATCTCTCTGTGTGTGTCTCTCTCTATGTCTCTCTCTCTCTCTATGTCTCTCTCTGTGTGTGTCTTTATAACAACAACAACAACAACAACAATAATAATAATAATAATAATAATAATAATAATAATAATTTTATTTCTATACCGCCCTTCTCCCGAAGGTCTCAGGGCGGTGTACAGCCTATTAAAAGCACAAGACAAACATCAATTAAAATAATTTAAAATTATTAAATAATTCGGCTCAATTTAAAACCCCAGAAATTTAAAACACCCAATTTAAAATTATTATGTTGATAGCCCGGCCTGGCGGAACAATAGGGTCTTGAGTGCACAGCAAAATACACGGAGGTCGGAGATCTTACGCATTTCCGGGGGCAGTTCATTCCACAGGGTTGGAGAAGGCCCTCCCCCTGGGTGTCGCCAGCCGACATAACTTGGCCGATGGCAACCTGAGGTGACCCTCTCTGTGGGAGCGAACTGGCCGGTGGGAGGCTATTGGTGGCAGAAGTTGGTCTCGAAGGTACCCAGGTCCTATGCCATGAAGCGCTTTAAAGGTGGTGACCAACACCTTGAATCGCACCCAGAAGACCACTGGGAGCCAGTGCAGCTCGCGCAGGAGGGGTGTCACGTAGGCATGTGTATCTCTCTGTGTCTCTATCTGTGTGTGTGTGTCTGTATCTCTATATCTCTCTCTGTGTGTGTCTCTCTCTCCCCCCTGTATCTCTCTCTGTGTGTATCTCTATATGCCTGTGTGTGTGTGTCTGTATCTCTCTCTCTCTCTCTTTCTCTGTCTCCCTCCCCCCCCCCCAACCCGGGTCTCTATGTCTCTTCTCTCTCTCTCAGGAAGCCAAGACTGGCTGAGGAACTAGCCTGAGCCGTGGCGGAGGCTTTCCTGAAGATGACCCTCCTCCCCCTCCTCCTCTTCTCATGACCCCCTGTCTGGCTGTGGTGGAGCCGGGAGGGGGCACAGAAGCAGAGAGGTCCTTCTCAAGTGAGCGGCTGGGCTTGGCCAAAGTGCAGCAAAGGCACGTGGGATGGAGGGGTTGACTGGCAGATGGGCGAGTGTCTTTGGCGAAAGCGCTCTGGCTTTCGCCGAGCCTGACCCTGGGGTGGGCATGCGAGGTTAAGCGGGGCCAGCCCCCTTTTCCTGCTGCCCTGAGTTTCTTTACTCCTCCAGCGGAGCTATGCTGCCAGCAGCTTTCATTGAAAAGTGTCCTCCAGACAGTTTAAAGCTACGGCTGGGCACTGCGGGTGGTCCCCCTTTTCATCCTCCCAAATCCCATTCCCACCCTGCCAGCCCTTGTGTTAGCAAAGCCAATGTCGGTTGCGACTGGGTCGAGCCAGTACCTCAGGGTGGAGAGCTGGTTGTGTGTCTCCCCAAGTGACTGAGGCATGCCCAGCACCCACAAGGGTCAGAAGAAGCACCAGCAAGAGATGAGGTGCCAGAGAGTCAGCCCTGGCTGCTTCTCCATCCCCCTTACCTTCTCAGGCCAGGCTATGAGTGACTGGGATGGGAGGACGAGGGGCGGGCCCAGCCAGTGGTGGGATCACCTGACAGGGAGCCTGATCAGAGGGACAAAAGAGCCACAGGTTGCCGACACCCGTGTTAGAGAAAAGGGAGAGGCTGTGTGAAAATGGAATGGAAAGGTGAATGAGAGAGTTGAACTTGGGAAAGTCACTGAGCAAAGCCCTGTGTTAGGAGATGCCTATACTCGTCTGCTTAGGAAAAGCAGCAGGTCCTCCCAGACCTCCAAGGGTCTGAAAACTGATAGGCTGTTTTAGGAGGTGCCCGTACTCATCTGCTTAGGAAAAGCAGGTCCTCCCGGACTGTTTCTTTCTTTTTGGTCTGAAAACTGATAGGCTGTGTTCCCTATAAAGGAGGTGCCCTTATTCTGTGAGGGAACCAGGGTCCTCCTAGATGCTTTTTCTTTTTGTCCAAAAACAGATAGGCTGTGTCAGGCTCTATCTTCTATGTAACTATGTGATATGTTTGTTAAGACTTGTGCCTTCCCTCATTTGAATTAACAGATTTATGGTAGGAATGACTAGGGGGTGTGAACCTGAGAGTTCTGCTGTCTTTCTCTTTCCCTTGTCTCTGAATTTATGTCTTTGTGTGTAAGTCTCTGTGTTAGATAATTGTAACTGTTAAGTGTCTCTGATCCCTAGGAAAGAATAATAATAATAAAATTATGAGAAATAATGTTAAATTAAGCAATGAAAAATGCCTCCATCCTAGTTTGTCTGGCCAGCAAAACAGGGTGGAGAGAACTGTGTTCATTTCCCCCCCTCCCTCTCTGTACCTTTAAGAACAGCCCAAGGTTATGAGGGAATGTTTTAAGTTCATTTACAGGAAAAGTTTCATTCTTGCATTTACCGTATGTCTTTAAATGGTTTTATTTGTTCATTTTCCCCCCTGAAGCGTGTGAATTCAGCTTCTTCTATTCTAGTCTGTGTTGTCCCTATTTTGTTGTGACTGATTTATCTCTTTAACAACTGCAGTACTGATTTTTTTTGTCTCAAAATCTCCATACATCATCAAGTTGGTGTATTGATGAAGCAAAACCACCAGCAGTGTGATTCTGAGACAGCTGACCAAATGGCTGAATGAGTGGATGGATCTTTATAGTTTCTGTAACTTTGAAGTTTGGAATTATTGCAATATGGGCTTTGCGTTCTGAAAGAGTATGGATAATTATTGTGGCTGATGGCTATGTCCTGTGTTAGATTTTTGGGTGAGGGGCTGCTTGCTCTAATCCTGTCACTCTGCTTTTGTTAGCTGTTGAAATTGTTGTACGGGGTTTCAAAATATCCTGTCTTGAATGGACTTCTGCCAGCAGTATTTGCTTTGCTTATGAATGGAGCCATCTGGATAGTTGGCTTTCTCTTTCATTAAGCTCATTAAGCTTAAGTGCCAGCATCTGAAGTTAGCTTCATGTTACAATGTTTTCTTTAGGTATCTGGCTGGAATGTGGAATGGGCTTCAGGCAGTTTTCTATTAGCGTCTTGGTCTTTTGATTTTTTTGAGGCTTTTCCTTATATTTCTAAAGCTTTTCCTTATGGTTAATATTTTATTTGGGATAACGGGGGACTTGATTTTTTCTTACAATCCCCCATTTTGTGCTAATTCAAATATTTTCTGAAATATTTATATTTTGCACAATTTAGGTCCTGTCTGAGTAGATGGTATTTGTTGTCTTTTTTGGCTCATCATTTAGGGATATTTGGCTGGCATCCTTACTTGGGTGTCTGTTGAGATGGGAGGTGATTTTGCAAGCTACTGGGGCAAGGGAAAATACACTAGTGGAGGCAGTAGAGAAGTGTTCCCATCAGTGGTAGGTTTCAAATTTTTTTTACTACTGGTTCTGTGGGTGTGGCTTGGTGGGTGTGGCATGGTTTGGTGGGCGTGACTTGGTGGGCATGGCATGGGAAGGATACTGTAAAATCTCCATTCCCACCCCACTCCAGGGGAAGGATACTGTAAAATCTCCATTCCCTCCCCAATCCAGGGGAAAGTTACTGCAAAATCCCCATTTCCTCCCAATCAGCTGGGACTCAGGAGGCAGAGAATAGATGGGGGTGGGGCCAGTCAGAATTTTTACTACAGGTTCTCCGAACTACTCAAAATTTCTGCTACCGATTCTCCAGAACTGGTCAGAACCTGCTGAAACCCACCTCTGGTTCTCATGATGGTTATGGCAGTGGCCCCCAAAATGAGAGCTTTCAACCAATTAAGGTCTAGCAGCAAGGACCAAAGTTCTGGAAAGAAATTTACAGTATCCAATTTTCCTGTGCCAATTCTTTTCAGATATTTGATGTCACTTTATGTTAGCTTCCAGTCAGGTTTGAAGCAAGCACAAGCCCCAAAATTCACAGCCATGATCGTGCCTTAGTAAATAATCAAAGGCTGCCCATTTCCAAAGGTTGCTTAGTGAACCTGCTTTAGCTCTTAGTTTAGTGCATCCAGGGATTGTGGTTAGCCAGTGTGCAATCCGGGCTATTTAGCATTTTTGAAATTGTGCACAATGAGCTCTGGGACTCCTACTAATGAGACCACCAGTGTAGTAGTGGGTTCCATTTTTTTTCTATCGGTTCTGTGGTCGTGGCTTATCTGTGGCGTGGCTTGGTGGGCATGTGACTGGGTGGGCATGGCTAGGTGGTCACGATCCTAGTTTCCCCTACGAGGATTCCCCCATCTGGACCTTATGCAATCCCCCAAGGGTCAAAGGAAATCAGATTCCATATAGCTCTGAACCCTTAAGGCAAACCAAATACAAGTAGTCCTCACTTAATGGCCGGTTGCTTAGCAAGTGTTCTAATTTACGAGTGACCTTCCCAGACCTACTTGACCTGTTTTTGGAGTTATGACAGCCATGCGCGCGCACACACACACACATTTATGACCAGATACAACATCCCACACAGTCATGTAACTGAGGTTTTCTATGTTTTTTGCCAGTTTCCAACAACTCCCGTTATCTGGGAGGAGTTTGACCCAGTGATCCCTGAAGATGTGGACAGGATTCTGAGTAGACTTAGCACGGCCACTTGTTTATTGGACCCGTGTCCTTCCTGATTGGTGCTGGCTTCCCGGGAGGTTACACGAGGCTGGCTCCAGGGAGTTGTTAACGCTTCTTTGAGAGAGGGCTACTTTCCCACCACCTTGAAAGAAGCCCCTCCTCAAGAAGCCCTTCCCTGGACCCGGCTGTTTTAGCAAATTATCGTCCAGTTGAGAGTGTGGTGGCGCGACAGTTTCCCCAGTACCTGGATAAAGTGGTCTATCTTGATCCATTCCAGTCGGGCTTCAGGCCTAGGCACAGCACAGAAACGGCATTGGTCGCATTGGTTGATGATCTCTGGAGGCCTCGGGACAGGGGCTGTTCCTCTGTCCTGGTCCTGTTAGATCTCTCAGCGGCTTTTGATACCATCAACCATGGTATCATGCTGTGCCGGTTGGAGGGGTTAGGGGTGGGGGGCACCGTGTTGCAGTGGTTCTCCTCCTTCCTCTCTGACTGGTTGCAGTTTGTGTTGATGGGGGGTCAGAGATTGACCCCGAGGCGCCTTGTATGTGGGGTGCCGCAGGGGTCGATCCTCTCGCCCCTTCTGTTCAACATTTATGTGAAGCCTCTGGGTGAGATCATCCGTGGTTTCGGGGTGAAGTACCATCAGTAAGCTGATGACAGTCAGCTGTACATCTCCACCCCGGACCACCCCAATGATGCCCTTAACGTGATGTCCTGGTGTCTGGAGGCCGTACGGATCTGGATGGGGAGAAACAGGCTCAAGCTCAACCCATCCAGGACCGAGTGGCTGTGGCTTCCGGCGTCCCGATATAGTCAGTTAGTGCCATCTCTGACTATTGGGGGCGAGTTGTTGGCCTCCACAGAGAGGGCTTGCAACTTGGGTGTCCTCCTGGATGCACGGCTGTCTTTAGAAGAGCATGTGACGGGCGTGGCCAGGGGGGCTTTTTATCAGGTTCGCCTGATTCGCCAGTTGCGTCCCTTTCTGGATAGTGACTCCTTACGCACGGTCACTCATGCAGTCGTCACTTCCCGCCTGGACTACTGCAATGCTCTCTACCTGGGGCTCCCCTTGAAGAGCACCTGGGGGCTCCAACTGGTCAAGAATGCGGCCGCGTGGGTGATTATGGGAGCATCATGGCGCTCCCATGTAACACCTCTCCTGCATGAGCTGCACTGGCTCCTGGTGGTCCTCAGGGTGCGATTCAAGGTGTTGGTGACCACCTTTAGAGTGCTCCATGGCTTAGGGCCGGGATATTTACAGGACCACCTTCTGCCACCAAGAGCCTCCCACCGGCCAGTATGCTCCCACAGAGAGGGGCTCCTCCGGGTGCCGTCGGCCAAACAATGCCGACTGGCGGCTCCCAGGGGGAGAGCTTTCTCTGTGGGAGCACCTGCCCTCTGGAACGAGCTCCCCCCGGAGATATGGATGATTCCGGACTTACGTACTTTCTGTCGGGCCCTCAAAACCTTTTTATTTCATCAAGTCAGGCTGGCCTAATCTCTCCAATTGTGTATTTTAATTTTGATTTTTTAATGGGGGATTTTAACTGTCGGGCCAAAATGTTTAATTTATTTTAAAATTGTTTTTAAATTTTGTATTTGATGTTTTTTACTTCTGGCTGTTCACCGCCCTGAGTCCTTCGGGAGAAGGGCGGTATATAAATTTAAAAATTAAATTAAATTAAATTAAATTAAATTAAATTAAATTAAATTAAATAAATTAAATTAAATTAAATTAAATTAAATTAAATTAAATTAAATTAAATTAAATTAAATTAATTAAATTAAATTAAATTAAATTAAATTAAATTAAATTAAATTAAATTAAATAAATAATTAAATTAAATAAATAATTAAATTAAATTAAATTAAATTAAATTAAATTTCTTCTCCCTCTCTCTCTCATCTTCTCTCTTTTTCTCATTTCTCTCTCATTTCTTTCTCTTTCTTTCTTTCTTTCTCCCTATCTCTCTTTCTCATCTTTTATCTCCTCTGTCTCATCTCTTTTTCTTTCATTTCTCTCATCTCTTGCTTTCTCCCTATCTGTCTCTCTTTCTCATCTCTCTCTCTTGTCTCTCTCTCTCTCTCTCTCTCGTCTCTCTCTCTTTCCCTCCCCCTCTCTCTGTGTCTTGCCTCTCTCTTCCCCCCTCTCTGTGTGTCTGTCTGTCTTTTCCCCCTCTCTCTGTGTGTCTGCCTCTCTTTCCCCCACTCTCTCTGTGTGTCTGTCTCTCTTTCCCTCCACTCTTGGTGTGTCTGTGTCTCTCTTCCCCCCCCTCTGTGTGTCTGTCTCTGTTTCCCCCCTCTCTGTGTGTCTCTGTCTCTCTCTCTTTCCCCCTCTCTGTGTCTGTCTCTCTCTTTCTCCCTCTATCTGTGTATTTGTCTCTCTCTTCCCCCCTCTCTGAGTGTCTGTCTCTCTCTCTCTCTCTTTCCTCTCTGTGTGTCTGTCTTTTTCTTTCCCCCTCTGTCTGTGTATCTTTTCTCTCTCTTTCCCCCCTTTCTGTGTCTTGCCTCTCTCTTCTCTCCCTCTCTGTATGTCTCTTCTCTCTCTCTCTCTCTCTCTCTTTCCCTCCCTCCCTCCCTCCCTCTCTGTCCTTGTCCCTCGGGGAGGAGGAACCTCTGAACTGGTGCTGGGTGGTGGGAATCTGACGTCCGGAGGCCGATGATCCACGTACTGAAGACCAGATGGAGGCAATCCCACAAAAATATCTCTTGTCGCTTGTGAACGCTTCTGGTTAGGAGGAAGAGGAGCATGGTGGGAGGAGGCTTGTCTGGTGTCAGAGGGGTGTTGAGCGTTTTGTGGCTCCTAAGTGGGGTTGAGCCTCCTCGCTCACATCTTTGCCTGAGGGCATCGCTGGCAGCCACTTCCTGCATTTCAGGAGGTCCATGCTCTTCCCGCTGCTGCTCGGCCTCCTCGATTCACGGAGGCAGGAGGCAGCGGTTTCATTCGCTACCTGTGAACTCCGGATGGCAAGCAGTCAAGCAACAAGCCGGCGATCTGCTGGCTGCCTCTAATCTGCAGTTTACTCGTGAGCACCATTGGCCTTTCTTCCTAATTCTCCCGGCCAATAGTGCTCAAGAGTAAACTGCAGCTAGGAATCTCAAATACGGCCGGGAATGAACGTTTGTGTGGTAGCCAGTGGCTGGAGTTATTAAACAGGCGGCCAAACTAAGTGCCTGAAGGACCCCATCCCGTCACTGGGAGTCCAGACGATTTGGTGATTGGTGAGTGGCTGGGCTCCTTGAGAGATGGAGTTTGCAGGCGGCTTATCTACCACTGGCTACAATCTTCATTCTGATGAAGATCTTCATTTGAGATTCCTAGCTAGGACTAACTTTGGCAGCTTCTCTCTGCCGGAGAGCTCCCTGGACACAGCTTACAGCTCTGAGCCCAAAGCAGTAGGAGACATGGGCTGCCTTGGCACCACCAGCTTTGGGCTCTTAGCCATCCGCAGAGCATGCGCTCTAATTGGCACCGAGCCCAGGGTCCCAGGAGGGTGTGGGCAAAGACTTTTATGGGTTTCTTTCTGCCTTGCAGAAGCAGAGATGGGCCCCAGAGCACACAGACCGCAGCACAGCACTCTCCCAAGGGCTGCCTACCCACCCCTGTCCACCTCATTAGTCCAGCCGGTGATCTCCTGCGCACTTCCCTTGCAGGCAGGCCGGCTTCGGCAACCATACGGGGAGGGCTCTGGGGCTGCAATCTCCCATACCCTTCTCTTGCAGGCAGGCCAGCTTTGGCAACCACATGGGGAGACACAGAGAAACCCCCGCTAAAGCAACTGCCTTTTGTCTCTGACTTCTGTTCACAGAGAGAAGGAAGAGGCAGAGGCGGCAGCAGCAGTGGCAGAGGAAGGGGCCAATCGCTTCGCAGCAGCGTCGTTACCTGCCTCCCTTCACCTGGCTCTCCTTTAGCGACCCCAGCCCTAATCCCACTTCGTCCCCCACCACCTCCTGCTTACCTTCTGTGGTGGCTGGTCCAGAGTCCTACCGCTGCTGGAAAGCAGCTGGTAAAGAAGCCTCCAAAAAGGCTTCTTTGAAAGCCACTTTCTCCTCAGGCCTCCGAAAAGTACCAGCAGAAAAAGCTACTGCCATTGTCGCCATGTTCTTCACGCATGCGCATCTCATTGGACTTGCAAGGCAATGGGATGCGCGTGCACGAAGAACATGGCAGTGACAAACATGGCGGCCGGGGTGAGCAACCGGGCAACTGGTTCGGGGGCGTGGCCAGCCAGCCATTGCTAACGGTTCTGTGATCTTGGCCAAATTTTTGCCAACAGTTCACGCGAACTGTTGTGAACTGGTAACAACCCACCACTGCACCAGGGCATCATATTCAGCCTTACTGAGCAACTGGGCAACATCATTTGTGAGTCACAATCAGGGCTTGGGGTTTGGAAATATTTTTTCTGCTACCTCTTCAGTGGGGCATGTTAATTGCCTGAGTTGCGCACCCCCTCCCCCATGGAATTGGCAGGGAGGTATGACTGCTTGGGCCTTAGTGCCACAGAGCAAGAACCAGTCTAGGGAAAGCTTTGCATGGAGGTAGCTGAAGGGAATAGCCTCAGTCTGATTCTGAATGGTGTGTGTGTGTGTGCTACTCCTATAAAACAGACAACACAAATATCCCGAACAAATTTCCTTCCCACCAGACAGAAATCCAAGGTATTCAGGGTTTGCTAGATCAACCACTCCCAAATGCCATCCCTCTATGAATCCATTTAACTGATTACAACATAAACGAGGCAAGAAGGAAAACTTTACAGTGAATTTCCACCCCCCCCCCTCCCATAGTCTTCCCAGCTGTCTTCTGAGACTTTGAAGAGAGTCTTCAATCTCCACTTGTCCATCTCAGGGTCCTTTCTTTCAAGTCTGCTGTATGGTGTTAGGCTTGGCTTGGTGGTAAGACCGGTGAGTCAGGCTTGGGAAGGTCTGTTCCACTCTGGTTGCACTGATGACTGGATGACTGGATCCAAATCCAATTCCTTGGTTCGAATGGATGGAGGGTCTCTTCCGGAGGCAGCATCTGGGTCAGTGTGATCTGTTTCCAAAGGTTTATTTATTTATTTATTTATTAAATTTATATCCCGTCCTTCTCCCCGAAGGGACTCAGGGCGGTGAACAGCCGAGAATTAAAATAACATACAATATAAAAGTTAAAATAATTAAAAATAAATTAAATTAAACGGCCGCCCCAATTTAAAACCCCTAGCAATACAATTAAAAAACTAACCCATAAAACCTATTCAGGCCAGGCCGGCTTGCTGAAATAAAAACATCTTCAGGGCCTTACGGAAAGTGCGGAGATCCAGAATCAGCCGTATTCCGAGAGGTAGCTCGTTCCAGAGGGCGGGTGCTCCCACAGAGAAGGCTCTCCCCCTGAGGGAGAGTTGTCTGTGCAGGGCTGAAAAACATAAGGCCAAGACCACTTCCCCACTTTGTGGTTGATACTCCCAGAAAAGGCATTGTTGGTCTGACCTGAGGAATGGAGAACGGGATAAGAGATGAAGAGGTGGAGTGGGAGTGGATAGATAGCTTGCAGGGAGTTTAAGAGAGAAAAAAACCATCAGTACTGCAGTTGTTAATCAGATAAACCAGTCATAACAAAATGAGGACACCACAGATGGGGTGAGAGGTGGGCGGGGGGAAGAAGCTGGATTCTCATGTTTTCTCAGGAAAAGAATGGACAGATAAAATTACCTTACACCACATACAGTAAACTTTGGGCAGTTCTTAAAAGTACAGAGGGGGCAGGGAGAACACAGTTCTCTTCACCCTGTTTTGCTGGCCAGGCAAACTAGGGTTAAGGTATTTTGCTTTGCTTTGCTTTAACATTTTTTCTAACAATTTAATCCCCCCCCGTCCCCCGGATCAGAGACATTTAACATACAGTTATCTCGAGGGCACACAAAGACTTACACACAAAGACTTACACACACACACACACACACACAAGAGAAGGGAAAGAGAAAGAAGAGATCAGTAGAACTCTGTTCACACATCCTGTTTATTCTCACTATAAATAGTATAGCCTTTATTGTCATTGTACATCATGTATACAACAAAATTGGTTAAATCACTGTTAATGCCTGGTGGCGCAGCAGACTAAAGCACTGTTATTAACAGTTATTAACATCAGCTGCCTGCAATTACTGCAAGTTCAAATCTCAAACCAGGCTCAAGGTTGACTCAGCCTTCCATCCTTTCTAAGGTAGGTAAAATGAGGACCCAGATTGTGGGGGCAATAAGCTGATTTTGTATAAAAATATACAAACGTATGAAGGCTATTGCTTAATGCATTGTAAGCCACCCTGAATCTCCGGAGAAGGGCGGCATATAAATCATTTAAAAAAAAAAAAAAAACCCACAACTTAAATTAGAAAGGCAAACAACTTCACAAACATTAATTTCTCAGTGGTTACATAGAAGAGGGGGGGGAATCAATGTTATTACTGTACTTTTTGCACTATAAGACACACTCCCCCCCCAAAGTGGGTGGAAATATCTGTGCATCTGATAGAGCGAATATTGCGGCGGGGGTGAAGAGGATTGTCTTTCTCTTTCAATAAGCTCATTGCTCATTATGTCCTTAAGTGCTAGCATCTGCAATTAGCTTCTTGTTACAATATTTTCTATAGGTGTCTGGCTGGAATGTGGAATGGGCTTCAGGCATTTTTTTTTTAAAGAAAATTTTTTATTTTATTTTTTTTTAAAAAAACAAAAACAAAACATAAAAACATTTTCATTCCAAACAATTAAAGACAGTGTATCATTTTTTGTGCTCCTCCTCTCTTCAATTTATCACTAAACATGCTAGTTTATTTCCAAAGGTTTCAACATCCATTTATATCATAATTATCTCCAATTCTTATTCTCCATCCATTGATAAAATAAATCCCATATCAAATAATATTGTCTCGTATTTCAAATGTCAGTCTATTAATTTCAGTACATTCCATCATTTTCTTAATAATTTCTTCATCATTAGGTAATTTTTCTCCTTTCCAGTTTTTAGCAAATAAATTCTGGCTGCTGTCAAAAAATTCATAATTAAGTATTGCAGTTCTTTATTATATGTCTCGATACGATCCCTAATAAAAATATTTCTGGTTTAAAGTCAATATGTCTCTTTATCATTTTTTCCAACCATGTGTGTATCTTAGTCCAATATCTCCTTGCTTCTATGCGTGTCCACCACATGTGGTAATAGGATCCTGGGGTCTGATGACATTTCCAGCACTTCTCAGATTTACTCTGGAACATTCTGGCTATCCTTGTCGGGGGTAGATGCCACCTGTAAAACATCTTATACAAATTCTCCTTATTTGCTATAGACATTGTCATTTTATAATTATGTGACCACAATTTTTGCCATTTCTCTAAATCAATACCATAGCCAAAATTCTTCCCCCATGCTATCATTGATTCTTTAACTTGTTCTTCTTCCAGTTTAACCTTTAATAAATAACCATATAGCTTTTTAAATACATGATCATCAGAGCCCATTAAGATCTTATCTACAGTAGATTAGTCAAGTCATTATACAAACCTTCTTCTTTGAGATCTTCTCGATATCTAGAAAGTATTTGCATATATGAAAACCAATCCATCTTATATCCTTGATCTTCTATATCTTGCTTTAGTTTAAGTTCACCCTTTTCATCCAATAATTCCTTATATCTTATAATTTGTTCCCCTTTAAACGTCACTGGATACGAGAATGCTTCAATTGTGGATATCCAGACTGGTACCTTCAAATAGTGATATTTTTTAATCTTCTCCCAGTTCAACCATAAAGCTTCACATACTTTATGTCTTCTAAAATACCCCTGTATTTTAGTTCCTTTATACCACAAAAAAGCATGCCATCCCAACAACAAATCATGTCTCTCCAAATTTAACAATCTAGTATTTTTTAATAATATCCATTCTTTAATCCACATTAAGATAGCTGCTTGATGATAAAGTTCAAAGTTAGGTAAACCAAAACCACCCCTCATTTTAGCATCTTGTAACAATTTAATTTTTATTCTTGCCTTTTTCCCTTGCCAAATATATTTCAATATCATTTTATTCAAATCTGTAAAAAAAAACCTTGTCCAACTTTTTCGGAATCGTCTGAAATAAATACAAAATTCTAGGCAAAGTATTCATCTTAATAGTTGCAATTCTCCCAATTAAAGATAGTTGCAAATTTCCCCATTTTTCCAAGTCTTGTCCTATCTGTCGCTTAACCTTATTGTAATTATTTTCCTTAAGAGAACTACACCTTGCTGTCAATTGTATCCCCAAATATTTTATCTTATTCATGACCTGCATATTTGAAATCTCCATCAATTCTTCTTTTTGCTTTTTTAACATATTTTTAGTCATTATCTTTGTCTTCTCTTTATTAATTTTCAAACCAGCTACTTCCCCAAACTCTCCAATGCTTTCTAACAATTTATTTATTGACATTAATGGTTCTTCAATAATAAAGACCAGGTCATCTGCAAAAGCTTGCAACTTATATTATTCTTTCCGAATTTTCATACCTTTTATCTCTTTTTCTTCTCTAATGTTTCTATTTAAAACTTCCAATGTCAATATAAACAATAGTGGGGACAGTGGACATCCTTGTCTATGCCTTTTTCTATTTCAATAAAGTCGGACAATTCTCCATTTATCATGACCTTGGCCTTTTGTTTGGAGTATATAGCTTCAATTGCCTGAAGAAATTTCTTTCCAAAGCCCATCTCCTCCATTTGTAACGTCATAAATCGCCAATTCACGTTGTCAAAGGCTTTTTGTGCATCTACAAATATCAAAACCATCTGCTTTTCAGGATGAGCTTCATAATATTCTAAGGTATCCAAAATTATTGTTATATTGTCTCTAATTTGTCTTTTTGGCAGGAATCCATTTTGGTCAGAATGTATAAAGTTATTCAAATATTTCTTAAGCCTTTCTGCCAATATCGTAGCAAAGATTTTATAGTCCACATTTAGCAGGGATATAGGTCTATAGTTTTTGATTAGTTGTGGGTTTGTCTCTTCTTTATGAATCAGTGTAATATAAGCCTCAGTCCATGTTTTGGGTATTTCTCTTTTTGTCATTACTTCATTCATAACCTCCAGCATTGGGATCGATAAAGATTCTTGTATTCAGCTGGCAGTCCATCTGGTCCTGGTGCCTTTCCATTTTTCTGTTTCTTAATTGCCTCAGTTAGTTCCATCATTGTTATGTTTCCATCCAACAGCTCCTCAACATCTTTGGGAATTTGTG
Source organism: Pantherophis guttatus (assembly GCF_059756535.1). Classification (NCBI taxonomy): domain Eukaryota; kingdom Metazoa; phylum Chordata; class Lepidosauria; order Squamata; family Colubridae; genus Pantherophis; species Pantherophis guttatus. The sequence continues at coordinate 82,691,878 of NC_142066.1, forward strand.
GTAGTTTTGCTTTTTGTAGATACCTTGCCACTTTATCCTCCTCTATTATATCTTTCTTGTACAGTTGTGTATAGTATTCCTGTATTATTTCCCCCATCTCTTTATTTCCAAATCTACTCTGTCCTTGGTGATGTTGTAATATTTTTCTTGATTCTCTTTCTTTTTTCAATTTATATGCTAACCATCTGCCTGGTTTATTTGCATTTTCAAAATAATTCTGTTTGGCAGCTCTTATTTTTTGAATTAATTCTTCCTTCTCCAGTAGATCCATTTTGTGCTTTATAATATCCATTTTAATTTTTACATCTTTCTTATATGGATCTTTCTGGAATTTCTTTTCAAGTCTTTTATGATCATCTATCAACATTTTAAGGATTTTTTTTTTCTTCACATTTCTTTTCCTTGTATAATCAATAATTAATCCTCTGGCAAAGGCCTTCATTGTATCCCAACGGTTTTGTGTCAGTGTTTCTTTCTTGTTTTCCTTGAAGAAAAAATCCAGTTCTCGATTCATTTTCTGTATGAAATCTTTCTCTTTTAATATTGTGCTGTTTAATGTCCATCTAGATCAGTGGTTCTCAACCTTCCTAATGCCGCGACCCTTTAATACAGTTCCTCATGTTGTGGTGACCCCCAACCAGGGGTGGGTTCTAAATTTCTTTTACTACCGGTTCTGTGGGCGTGGCTTATTTTGTGGGCGTGGCTTGGAGGTCATGTGACTGGGTGGGCGTGGCTAGCTGGTCATGTGACCGGGTGGCCATGGCTATGTGTATAGGGACTACTCAGAGGGCTGAAAAAAAGTCTTTTCTGACAGGTCTTCGCACTTTTGACTGGTCCTCACACTTATGACCATCCTCACATTTATGCCTGTGCAGCATTCTTAACAACCATGTCACTCATTTCACAACTGCTTCTCTTCACCATGGTAACAAGATAGGGCAAAAACATAAAATGTGAGGACAGTCGTAAGTTCGAGGACTGGTCAAAAGTGCGAGGACCAGTCAAAAATAACTTTTTCAGCCCTCTGAGTAGTCCATATGCATAAAAGGATACAGCAATAGAGAGGGATGAAGGAAGGGAAGGGAAATTAGAATAGGAGTGAAGGTAAGAGAGGGAGGAAGAGAGGAGGAGAAGGAGAAAGAGGAAGTAGGGAGAAGAAGAAGAGGGGGGGAAGAGAAAGTAAGTAAGAAAGAAAAGACAAAGGTGGTAGGTTTGAGGAGAAAGATTGCTGTACAATAAAAAAGATGAAAGGGAAGAGAGCCAACCCCAAACAAATATAAAGATATTAAGATAAAGAATGAATTGTTAAACTTTAAAGAATAAAAGAGAACAAATATGAATAAATAGCAATAATTAGAAACACACATACAAACATACAACATATTTTCTTTGAACAGAGTATTTGGCCGGTCCACAAATTTAAACAGTTGTAGGAGGTTAGCAGCCACCCCTTTCCTAGAAGAATGAAATATTTTGGGAAATATTAAAAAGGCAGAATATTATATTTCCCTGGATGAGAAATGGAGAAGCATATTTTACAGACAAAGCAGCTCCCACCTTCTTGCCCCCTACCCTTTGTTAATGGGCCAGAGGCAGAAACTCAATCCTTTGTCAAAGGACATTTGCAACACAATAGCAACAGAAACTAACACAATGGGCCCCATCAAGCCATGTGATCCTGTTCACCAATTAAACCATCTTTCCAAGCAGTCTCCATGTTTCCAGTGTCTTTTTCCCCACTTGGAGCAGAACCCAGAAGGATATTTCTTCCAACACAGTATTTAGTCATTTCAATTAAATTTACAATTTCTATATTTCCTTTTTACCATATTTATTCCTCAACTATTTTTTTAAAAAACCAATATTACCCTTCATCCTCATCTCTAATCTTAATCAAATTCAATTTTTCCCTTCTATTCTATATTATACCCCTTTGCATTGTCATCTATTTTTATATCCATCTTCACATTGGTTAATTATGTAATACAGTTGTTTAATACAAATTCAACATTTTAATATAAATCAATTAGTTATATAACTATCTTTTTTGTATATTTATCAATATGAACATGAATATTCCAATTATTTCCATGCAATCCAATTTCTTACAAATCCATTAATTATATTTACCAATAATAATAAACCAAATAATTTCCCCCATATATTCCTCCAAACCACAACTTAACCATTTCTGCTTTCAACACAATATACAATTAACAGTATCTCAATTATTACAATTCCCTAGTTAAATAGAGCTTTTTTTCTTTTGTGTTTTAAAATCTTGAACCTCCTCTTGCCCTAAATTTCCCATTGTTTGCAGTTTTGTACCTAACTTTTTTGGTGAGGAAAAAGAAAAAGAAATCTCTCTGCCTCATTTTGTCACGTTGCAGCTAAGACCCTGCTTTCGCTTTCTCTTTTCAGTATAGCTAGGGGGAAAAAAACTTGCTCCAGGAATTTACCTCTTTGCAGCTAGCTCTTTGAAGCCCCGCGGCAAGAATTTAAAGTTTTTTTCCCTCTAGCCATCAGCTGGGACTCCGGAGCAGCAATAGATTGGGAGTGGGCGGGGTAAGCGAACGGCGACCGGGCGATCCAGCAGAGGCAGAGGGTGAGTGAAGGCGGGGGGGGCGAGAGAGGGCTTTGGCGACCCCTGGGAAATGGCCGTTCGACCCCCAAAGGGGTCGCGACCCCCAGGTTGAGAACCGCTGATCTAGATCTACCTTTTCGCCCTTTCCAAATAGCAATCACCGGGTTATGGTCCGCCCATAGGTTAGTATCTATTTTCACTTATTCAATATTTAAAGTCAATTCCATTGTTGTCCATATCATATCTAATCTGGACCAAGATAGATGTCTGTCAGAGTAGAAAGTATATTGTCTATTTTTTCCATTTCTCTCCCTCCATATATCTTTCAAGTTTATTTCCTCTATCATTTTAAAGAAAGTCCTCGGCAATACCTTTCTACTATGTTTTGTTGTTTTGTGTGTTTTATAGTCCAATTTTTCATCCACAATTCCATTAAAATCTCCCATCATACAGACATTTTCATACTCCATTTCAATTATCTTATTATGTAGTTTTCTATAAAGTCACTAATTATTGTTAGGAGCGTAAATTGCTACTAAAAGTAATTTTGTATTGTTCTACCTTCTGGATCAGCGTATTTCTGCTCTGCCATTAGTGCGTTTCTGATATACAAAGCAACTCCTCTTTTTTTTACTTTGTGACAATGATAAAAAAGTTTTGCCAAATTTTGGTTGAATCAATAGTTGTTCATGTTGTTTTTTAATATGCACTTCCTGTAAACAAATTATATCAAATTTTAATTTTTCTAGTTTGTGAAATACTATTCTTCTTTTACTGGCCGAATTGAGTCCATTTACATTTATTGAAATTAATTTCCTTTCTTCTATATTCATACTTTATAAATAGGTTTTGTTGCTCTAGTCGATCTAGCTTCACATTGTTCCTTGTATTCCATAACTCTGCCAATCGCTCCTTCTGTTGCGTCCAGCATTATCAATTCCTCTTCAGTGGATTTTATTGGAACTAATATTGCTTGAGTTTCAACTTCCATATCCACTTTCTCTTTAAGGAGAAAGTAGTTCTCCTCACAGAAGGCTCTCGCTTTGTCAGTTGTATTTAACCTGTATCTTTGGAATTGCCATGTTAGACCTACTCGTTCTGGGAACAACCATCTGTAGTAAATCCCTTTTTGCAGCAAAACTTTGGTCAAAAATTGATATCCTCTTCTTAACTCTCTCACTTTCCTTGGAATTTGTCTCAGAACTGTCACTTCTTTCCCTTTGTATTTCAAAGCCTTGTCACGAACAGCCTGAAGAATTTGTGTCTTAATTGATTTCTTAGTAAATCTTATATGTACTTCTCTTGGAAGCTTATTAGCGTGGCGTATCCAGTATAAACTCGATAAATTTCAACAATTCCTTCCATCATCTTCTCTTTAGTGACTTCTAATGCCTCAGCTAGAATCGTGTTCATGATCTCGGCTAAATTCTCTCCTTTTTCTTCCTCAACATTTTGGAATCTTAAGCAGAATTCTGCTTTATCCATTTCCCATCCAATTAAGCCAGAGGTTCCTTGTTCTACCTCTCCCAATCTGTTCTCAATTTCCTTCATTTTTCCTTCTTTTTGGCCATCTCTTTCCTCCAATTTAACCAATCTTTCTTCATATTTCGACATTGTTTGTTGTATATTGACCACCTTTTCATCTGTTTGCACTAATTGCTGTTCCATCCTTTGTTGTTGCTGTTCCATCCTTTTTTGTTGTTGTTCCATTCTTTGAAGTGTTTGTAGAATCGTTTGTGTCACTGGTTTTTTTTCTTTCTCTTCTTGTAACATTGTCTGGATGGAACGTTGGCCTCCAGGCAGTTTTTTATTAGCGTCTTGGTCTTTTGACTTTTCTGAGGCTTTTCCTTATGATTAATATTTTATTTGGGATAATGGGAGGACTTGATTTTTTCTTACATCAGCAAATTCAATAATGCTATAACTTTTTTAATATCTTGGCCTGGGTGAGGAACCCCTGCAATACTGTAATGTTTTTGTGTTTACTTTTTCTTATATTCATATCAAAAAGATTCTTGACTGGTCTCTCTGTTCAGATTCCTGGATCTTTCTTCACATATAAAGGTACCCATGAACCATTCCAATTCCCCAACCCTGATACTGTTTCTGGCCTATTCCTTTTGAATTTTGCTCCACCAGGTTTTAGCAAAGTCTACTAAATTGACCATTTTTAATTAAAACTTTTAATTTTTATAGATTGTTGGTTCCCTATAATCTGTGAATTTGTATAGCAACACTGGAATCTCGGAGATCACATCACTGAAATATACCCTTTTTTATTTATATATCATATCCTGTTTATTTTATGCAATAATGTTCCCTGTTGTAAGGTCTTGCCTCTCCAATCTTCCCAAGAAAGCAGGACTCTTGAAACGGCAGTTGTTCCAGAACGAGCTTTTATTGAAAGATTTGTGATTACAAGAGATCTAGGTAAGAACTGAAGCTTCCCACTTAAAGCCAGCTATTTAAAGCAATGCTAACCAAACCCCTCCCACACTACATCATTGCAGGGAAACAGAAAAAGAAACTTCATATAGAGATTAGCACAGTAATTAATGCAGGAAACAGATACAGAAACTTCATATACAGATCACTCCATTCCTCCCCTCTTCCTCCCATCAAAATGCCAGCTTCCCTGTAGAAATATCTAGGACCTGACCGCCTCTCTAGAAAAACGGGAATTTCACCTGAAAGAAAACAAAAGAGGGAAGGGAAGACAAAGGAAACATAAAAGCAACGAGGTTTGTCAGGGTACAATTGATGAAATATACGTACTAATTTATGGGCATCACATGTTTTTTGTGAACTCATTCATTGTGTGAGAAGGGGAGGTGTTTCCAAGTCACCAGTTACTGAGTGGTCCCATGGAATTTCCCAGAGTCAAGGATTTCCTGAACCTCAAAATGTTGTTCACCCTCCACCATAATAAGGGGTGGAACAGGGGTAGTAACCACGCTAAATTCAGAGCTGACTTCAGGCTTCAATAAGTTACAATGGAAAACGGGGTGGACTTGCTGTACTGACTTAGGGAGATGTAATTCCACCATGACAGGGTTAATATGAATTTAAAGCCAGCTATTTAAAGCAATGTTAACCAAACCCCTCCCACACTACATCATTGCAGCAAAACAAAAACAGAAACTTCATATAGAGATTAACACAGTAATGCTGGAAATAGAAACAGAAACTTCATATACAGATCACTCCATTCCTCTCCTCTTCCTCCCACCAAAATGCCAGCATCCCTGTAGAAATATGGTCTATCCTGGAGAGATATCCTGGTCTATTTCTCTCTTTTCCCGCAGGATTTTTTTTTTTTTTTAAATTTGATTTATATGCCGCCCTTCTCCGAAGACTCAGGGCGGCTTACAATGTGCTCAGCAATAGCCTTCATCCTTTTGTATATTTATACAAAGTCAGCTTATTGCCCCCATAACTGGGTCCTCAATTTTATTTAGAGTCCTCTGGTTCACATTGTTTGTCAGGCTTCCAAATATGTTCTCCCTAGGCTTTGTGAAGCATAGGGAATCTCTTACCAGATGCCCTTTATCTATATCAGGGGTGTCAAACTGGATTTCTTCGAGGGCTGGATCAGCCTTGTAGTTCTCCATGGGCCAGTGGGGGGCAGGGAGCAGTGGGGTGATGGGACAGATGCCTCCTGCAGCACTCTGCCTCCTGCAGCACTCTGCCAAAACAGAGTGCGGGAGGGCCCCTCTGCCACATTTTCGGCCTGAATGGCCTCCTGCAGCACTTTGCCAGCCAAAACAGGCTACACAGAGGCCCTGTGAGGCACCCGCACAGTCCATTTTCGACCTTCATGGCCTACAGCAGCACTCTGCCAGCCAAAAACAGGCCGCATGGAGGCACCTCCACGCAACCCATTTTTGGTCAGTAGGGTGCTGCTGGAGACTGGGAAGGCCAAAAACGGGCCATGCAGGTGCCTCGCAAGGCCTCTACGAGGCCCATTTTTGTCCGGCAGAGGCACTGTGGACCAGTCCTTTGATATTTCCAGATGCTGCCTGCGGGCCTTGAGATTGATACCCCTGATCTATATGATAATGTCAAAAAAGAGAATGTATTTCTAGAGCCTCTCTTCGTTATTAGCTCAGTGAATTAAATGTGTTTCAGGGTCTGTACAAAATTATTTCTAGTTTCAACTGTAATATCTTCTGAACGTCATGCAGTTGCAGAAAATTATTTATTTGTTAAGTTGATATGTTGTCCATCTCACTCTGTAAAGTAACCCTTCGCAGAAAATGTTGCTGGTTTTGTAATATAGTGATAAAATCATTAGCCTAATGCTAATATTTAGTAGATTAAAGATTAATATTTAATTAAAAGCATTGATAGGCTTAGGGAAAACTCTTAAGTTGTATTTCAAATTAAATTAAGATGGCAAAATATTATGGGCTTCCTGAAGTTCTCATCTTTCACTATGAATGAATATGGATATGCTTTATATGTGATTGAAACAATTCTAAATATTCTTAGACCACATTTTAAAAATATTTTGATTGAAGTTAATTGCTTTTATATATTACAAAATGGGATTTACAATGACTCTGTCAGACTACATGGTAGGCAAATTATGTATACTAAAATTCCACAGAATTGTGCCAGCCTACTTGAGTAACTCAATCTATACAAGTTGAACTAGCAGCGGTGATACTTCTCAGTTTATGCAATAATCAGTTATGTTTATAGTTTTACAATACTTCTTCAAGTATATCTGATACCATTTTTACTGATTTATTGTTTCATCTTCTGAATCACATTTAAAGAAATATTCTGGAACTAATGTTTAAACTTCAAATGTTAATGCAACAATTTTCTTATTTTAGAGTATTCTGGAACTGGGCCCTAAGTACCTGAAATTGTATACTAAAAATATTCCTTCCTGGGTAAGTTTAATATTTTATGGCACAAATTTTATCAGTGACATGATTTTTATACTATATAAATATTAATGTTATATTGGTCTTTTCAAGTAAATTTTATTATTTAATCTGTTATTCTATCTGTTTTAATAGTAAATTTTATTTTATTTTATTTTTTTGCTATTTGTCCAACATTTGTTTATTATCCCCATTTTTATTTGTTTAAACTCTGATTTGCATTATTCTGATATTTATTTTCTGATCAAAGTGTTTATTTATGACCAGGTTTTGTGCCCTGATAACAAAAGCCATATGAAACGGATTAAGGTCTGGTCAGTTTCAGGCAGCAGTGTAAGTTGGCCAAACCAATTAAAGTCACCAAGCTGAGCATGTTAATTTATGGTTAGGATTTTTTAGGGGTGTGCTGTGTTGCAAAGAAAAGCAATTCTGGAAAAGATAGCTTGTTTAAACAATTTCTCATCAATGTGAGAGAGTAAAAAAAGAGGGAAAAGTTAGGCACAGGACACAGTATGGAGAACTTTATTTGAATAAGACAACAGCAACCAATGATCTTTGTACTCTCTCTCTCTCCCATTCTCTCCTTTTCTATTTCTGTCACATGTTGACTTAGTGACTATTTCACTTAATAACCAAATTGTTGGAACATAATGCAATCATTAAAAAAGGAGAGGATATATTTTATGAGTTCAGTAAGCTACTGTCAACCCTCCTGGATAAACCAGACAGGAAACATAACTATATCAACTATACTACTTATTATAAAAGCTATATTAGTAGATTCTTATGAGTCCGAAGGTACAAACTTTCAAATGCCACTTTTAACATTTGATCTGTTAAGGCAGGTTCATTCTCCTCCTTCTCTTCTCTGATTATTTCCCGGTCAGCATCTCTTTCCCTCATCCTACAATGACATTCACATATTCTATTTCAGCTACTCAACAATGTTATAAATAAAAAAATACTGATTCTATAAACACAGTATTGCAAGCACAGGCAGAGCAAAATACTTGGCTTGCATGCTGCTTTTTCTTCCATCAAAATATTTTTTCAACTTATTCCCTATTAGTTGGTAAACAGGTTGCTATTGCATCTCATTGCAGAAATAGATGCAAGTTATTATTAGTTTTTAAATCGGTAAAATCATGGCTTACAATTAGATTTAATAATAAAAGAATGGCTGAGACAGTAATTTTGACCATTCAGAAAAACATAAGCAAAAATCTTTATCCAGTTCCTTATAGCACATCTTGAATGAAAACTTCCTGATTTATTTAAATTTAGAATATGATTCAGAACAAACAATTATGTAAAATTAAAATAGCTATTTTGCTATAATAATTATAACAAATTATATGGATTTGATTTTTCTTCAAATCCAACAATTTTTCTCATTTTTTTTCCAGAAAATATTCAGTCATCACTGTTAACTATAGTTGTCCTTATGTCCTTATGTGGAAATCTTTCAAATATATATTCACTAGTACTGGTCAATTCTTTAAGTATTTCCTTCAAACTTTAAACAGTGATGACTGAATATTTTCTGGAAAAAAAATGAGAAAAATTGTTGGATTTGAAGAAAAATCAAATCAAGATGTAGATGAATCAGATTTTGCCCCGCCTATTTTTAAGACTGAGTTTCTTGCAGTTTGGGAGCAGAATAAATGCAAACAAAGTTTATGGAAATTGCAATCAAATGTAATAGATCCAGTGGTGGGATTCAAATTTTTGAACAACCGGTTCTATGGGCGTGGCTTGGTGGGCATGGCTGGGTGGTCCTCTGACTGGGTGGGTGTGGCCAACTTGCCATTACTCACATTGAGGGGCGCCTCGCCCTGCCCCTCCCCGCCACTCCTTGTCACGCACGGCCTCAACGTATTTATAGTTCTGTAAAAATGTTGTTCACCTTTTTTTCAACTTTATTAAAGTTTTTCAACTTTATTACATACTATAGATGTATTTTCATGGACCACTGAAAGGAGGAAGTGGCTCACATGCTTTGCCCAAGAGTGTGATAGGCAGATCACAAAACAGGCTTTTGAGGGGCTTCAACAAAGAGGGGTGGGGCAATATATTTTCCAAAGAAGCAGAAGGCAAAACAAGAAGCAATAGATGGAAACTGAACAAAGAGAGAAGCAACCTAAAACTAAGAAGAAACTTCCTGACAGTGAGAACAATTAACCAGTAGAACTACTTGTCTCAAAACCTTTTGGGTGCTCGATCACTGGAAGTTTTTAAGAAAAGACTGGACAGCAATTTCTCTGAATTGGTATAGGGTCGTTCCCCCCCAAAATCCTTTCTAAGTCTTATTCTATTATTCTGACACCTTTCCCAGGCCCTCCACTCAGATTTTGACATCCTCAGTTTTCCTGCCTGAGCAGAGGATTAGTCTAGAAGACCTCCAAAGTCCTTTTCAACTCTTTTATTCCATTATTCCTGAGAAACACACACACACACTCAATTTAAGCAAATTTCTTTGTTTTGGAGACTTTAGATTCAGAAGGTACCTTGGAGGCCTTATAATTCCACCTTCTGCTCAAGGCAGAAGACCTCATACATAAGCAAATTCACAGACATCCCGGCTTTGGCTGCAAGAACTGTAGGCAGTCTTCCCCACCACACACTTCCTTCTCCCGCTGCCCCATGTGAGGCAGGAGGCCTGAGAGAAAGTGCCTGGTCTGGACACACAGCCCTCCACGACGGAGCCCTTCCCTGGGAGCAAAGCAACGACTTACTGATCCATCCTGAAGGTGAGCTCCAGAGCGGTGGTGGCAGCAGCAGGAGAGCTCCAGTGCAGCAGCAGCATACTCCATGTGGGTGGCCCTCGGGGAAGTAATTTTCTCTCAGGCTTCCCACCCATCAAGATGTTGCTTGATCTTGCAGCCGCTTCTTGCGGCCCTTGTTGGTGCTGGGCATGCCTTGGGCACTTGGAGAGATGCTCCACATACTCTACGGGTTGGCAACTGTTTCTTTCTGCCGCTGCTCTTGTTGAGTGTCTTGTGCAGCACAGCTAAATTTAGCAGCCGTGAGCCACCACTTTCCTCTAAGTTCCATCTGTAAAGCACTGCAGCAGAGAAGCAGCCAGGTTGAATGCTGTTTCTTTCTGCCGCAGTGCTTTCCGGATGGGACTTAGGGAAAAGCGGCGGTTCAGAGTTGCTAAATTTCACTGTGGTGTGCAAGATTCTCTTCCAACAAGAGCAGTGGTGGAGAGAAAACAGCTGATAACCCAGAGAACACGTGGAGCAGCTCCATGTGCTCTCAAGGTTAGCAGCTGCTTCTCTCCACTGCTGCTCTTGCTGGGAGAGTGTCTTTCGTGAGCCTCGGGCACTCGGGGAAATGCTCCATGTGTTCTTCTGAAAATGGCCCGAACTGTCTGCTTCTTTCCACTGCAGCGCTTTACAGATGGGTCAATAAGATAAGAAGCTTATCCAAACCGCTTCAGCCCACCTGCACCAATGCCGCCCCCGCCTCCTCTGCTACTTGGTTCAGGCTAGGGCCTAGGCTAGCTGGGGAGCCAGGAAAGCAGGCGAGGAAACCGGCTGGGCCGTGGGCGCCATGTAGGAAGGCAGGCAAGCTGGCTGGCTTGCAGAGACTGTGTGGTCAACGCAATAGATGGGGCCAGCTGCATGCCGAGGCAATCCAACTGGGGTAGGCAGCTGCTGCCCGGGGAGGAGGTGGACTCAAGTCTATGGGGCTGGCTGCAGGGCAAGGCGATTTGAAGGGGGTAGGTTGCAGCCTGCAGGTGCAGGTCGACCACCCTTCCCAGCCCCGCTTCCCCAAGGGGGTACCCAGCTGTGCTTACCTGTTCTGCTGCTACAGCGGTCAGGAGCAGTCTGAGGTGGGCGTTTGGGAGCAGGCCAAGACGAAGAGGAGGCCGCCGCATTGTAGGCCACGTCAAAGGCAGGCAAGCTGGGCTGCGTGGCCACATGGTCGAAGCAAGGGAGCCAAAGAGCAGCTGCAGCTATGCCTTGCTGTGACTAAGGCACCAGCCAAGGCGTGTAAGGCCACTAAGTAGTGGCAGGGAGTGGGAGGGGGGGTCATCCAGCAATTTAACAACCTGTTTGGCCAAAGTGGTGCGAACCGGTTGAATCCCACAACTGAATAGATCCAATCTGGAGGACTGTTGTGTCCCATCAGCAGCCTGTGCAGATTGTAGCTGATTCCGACAACAAGGAGGCTGGTGTGGTGCTGCGTCAGCAGCCTATGCAGCTGGCGCTCAAGTCGGACAGTGAGGAGGCTGTAGAAGATGTGGTGCCAGAGGTCGGGATTCAGCCAGGGCCTTCAGAACCTCCAGAAGCTCCTTTAAGTGAAGAGGAAGAAGAAGAGGAGCCTCTTCTCAATGCACGGGCACGCAGAGCTGCCAAAAGGCAGGAGTGGCTCCTCAGGTGGAGGTCTCCTCGAGAGTAAGGCTTGGGGCTAATTGGCCACTCCCTTAGCCTATTTAAGAAGGAACACCGCTTGCAACAAGCTGTAGAAAACAACTTTAGTTCACTCTCCTTCGTGTCTGCAAAATTGCTTCTGGGCTTTCTGCCACCTTTCCTTATCTTAGAATTCTGGTAGGCTGTTAATTAATTAATTTATTTACTAGCTGTACCCGGCCACGCGTTGCTGTGGCCCAGTCTGATGGTTCCGCTGGGCTAAAAGAGCGAGGCTGAAGTTCCAAACTCTCCACGAACATTTGGTGGGCGTGGCCAACTCGACATCACTCACTTTCATCAGTCATATGACAGCCCCCGAGCCACGCCTACGCAGCTGGTGATTAGGGCAGAGAACCGGTTGCTAAAAAACTATGGGGACCACAAAATCCTCCCTCTCTGTCTCCCCCTCTCTCTCTGTATCTCTCTGTCTCTCTCTCCCCCACTCTGTATCTCTCTATGTGTCTCTCTCTCCTGCTCTCTCTGTATCTTTCTCTTTTCCTCCCTCTCTCTGTATCTCTCTCTGTCTCTCCCCCTCTGTATCTCTCTATGTGTGTGTCTCTCTCCCCCTCTCTGTATCTCTCTATGTCTCTCTCTCCCCCCTCTGTATCTCTCTATGTCTCTCTCTCCCCCCCTCTGTATCTCTCTGTCTCTCTCTCTCCCCCCCCTGTATCTCTCTATGTCTCTCTCTCCCCCTCTCTCTGTATCTCTATGTCTCTCTCTCTCCCCCCTCTCTCTGTATCTCTCTCTGTCTCTCTCTCTCCCACCCTCTATCTCTGTATGTGTCTCTCCCCACCCCCCATCTCTCTGTATTTCTTTATGTATCTCTCTCCCTCTCTCTCTGTTTATCTCTGTCTCTGGCCCAGCCTCTTCTGCATCCCCCGCCATCGCCCTTACCTTTTCAGGTCAGGCCTTTGCAGCTCTCCGCACCACAGCATGTTATGTTAACAATATATTTGTTTCTACTCTCCTACCTATCTTAAGCTAGAGCCCATTACTTTAATTTACAACTATTTATATTTTATAGAATTATGAATTTCTATATCTAAGTTTCTATTGCTATGTTTGTAGCACTATATTTTTCTTATCTGGTTTTGAGCTCTTTAAATCTTTCCAATCGAATCCAATCAATCTTTAATACAGGTAGTCCTTAATTTACAACCACAACTGAAACCAAAATCTACATTGCTAAGTGAGAAATTTCTTAAGTGAGTTTTGCCCCATTTTACCACTTTTTTTTTGTTGCCACATTTGTTAAGTGAATCACAGCAGTTGTTAAATTAGTAACCCTGTTGTTAAGTGAATCTGGTTTCTCCATTGACTTTGCTTGTCAGAAGGTTGCAAAAAGTGATCACATGACCCAGGAACAATGCAACCGTCATAAATGTAAGTCAGTTGTCAAGCAGCTGAATGTAAATCACATAACCATGGGGATGCTACAGTGGTCATAAGCATGAAAAATGGTAATAAGTCACTTTTTTCAGTACTGTTGTAACTTCAAATGGTCAGTAAGTGAATTGTTGCAAGTCGAGGACTACCTGAGTCTTCGGTATCTGGACTGCTGATATTTTTTTGTTGATATATTTTGGAATTATACCTAGTGAAAAATTTGTGATTTAATTTTCAAAATTCATGTGGTAAAATGTTCATTTTCTTTCATGGCATTGCCAACATTTGTTACTAAGTAATTTATCTATCCTGGAAATTGTTGATGGAGTGACATTTCATAACCAGTTTGCTTTTCCCCAAAATTCCCTTCATCTGTGCTTCCTATAAGTATTCAAGTATATATGTGCAAATGCCCATTTTTAGACATTTCATTCAGTAAAAACACAACTGCAGCTGTGGTGTAGTATGTTTCCTCAGAGAACAGAGCAACAATTTTTATAGCATTTTTAAATATGTAAATGTATGTGCTACCTGAGTCTTCTGTATCTGGACTGCTGATATTTTTTTTGTTGATATATTTTGGAATTATACCTAGTGAAAAATTTGTGATTTAATTTTCAAAATTCATGTAGTAAAATGTTGGTGTGTTGGTTTTACATCCAGAGGTAGCGCTGTTTTTCAATGTTTTTCAATTTGTCAATGTCTTTCAATGTTTTCCAATGTTTTTCATGTTTTTACCTGTCACAGGTGTGACATGTATATACTATAGGTATATAAAAACACGCCCGTAATCGAATGCAACGTTGTGTCAAAATTTGAAAGCAATCGGTGAAGAACTTTCAGAGATGTGCGGTTATGTACAAACGGACATTTACATTTTTATTTATATAGATTTATTGGTTCGATTTATATGCCACCCTTTCTCCGGAGACTCAGGGTGGCTTACAATGCGTTAAGCAATAGCCTTCATACTTTTGTATATACCTGCTTAGTAGGGCTTTCGCCCCCTCACCCAAGCGGTGTTCTTTTTTATACAAAGTCAGCTTATTTCCCCCACAATCTGGGTCCTCATTTTACCTACCTCGAAAGGATGGAAGGCTGAGTCAACCTTGAGCCTGGTGAGATTTGAACTTGCAGTAATTGCAGGCAGTTGGTGCTACTTAACAGCACTTTAGTCTGCTGCGCCACCAAGGCTGTTAACACCAACTGTTAAGACAGTTCTTTAACAGCCTTTGAATGATAAAGACTAAGTTATTTGAGGAAAATAAGCTTTGTATAGAGTTTGTGTGTGCTGCGTTCTTTGGGGTCCATAGCTGGGGCAGAACAAGGACATTGTCCAGGTTCCATCTGTTCTTATCATTTCTATAGGCTTTGGAAGGATTTTCTTGCCTGTTTGGGACAATTATCTTGAAATTCTTGATGTGTCTAATATTTGGAATATCTGACGATGTAAGTTAAAACTTAGTTTTTATTTTTGCTATCAGAGTAATGTTTGTATATTTTGTATTCTATTCTGCTAATATGTATAACGTTAAAATTTCATATTAAATGCCATTGTTTTATTTGAAGTTGTAAAAATATACTTGAGAACTATGCCTATGAATAGAGTATTATAGTGTAGTTTAAAAAGTAAATTAATACTATGTTTACATCTATTAATTAATCACCCTCCTTAAATATCTTTATCTTTCATTGGGTGTGCTACCTGAAGAAAATTATGGAACACAGCAATCATTGTGCAGTAGTAGGTTATTTGACAGTTTATAAATGTCTTAAACTATGGCTATATCAGGTGTACTCTCTGAATGATGTAGTTGAGTTTCACAGCGCTTTTCCTTGGAGATTTGAAGCAAGTGTCAAGTAATACATATCCTGCTCTTGGAATGAAAAACTAAGCCTCCATTTGTTACCGACACCCAGAAGCTACTGACACTTTTGCAGAGGCATTCTTCTGCTCCTTTTTCCTTGGCTCTTTTATGGTGGTGGACATGCTGGGAATTATGTAGGTTGCACATTTTGTTGCTCACAGTGAATTGCAGAAGTATCTGGTTCAGATTATTAAAAATAGGGGATAAGAGACACTTATATTAAGTGTAATAATGATAGAAATAATTAATCAAAATCTTTTTAATAAATAAATAATGAGAATAGAAAGCATAATTGAACTCCAAATAACTTAGGCAAATAAAAGGGGAAAACCCATACATTGTTTTATGAGTTGTGAGAATAAATATATTCCTGTAGTGATTTACCAGCAGTATTTTAGGCAGCATTAAATTATTTATTTATTTAGCAGCATTTCTAAACTATTCAAGTCTTGAATTGTCTGGTGGAAAATAGTGAAAACAAGAAGAAAAGTCAAATTCAAATTTTGATTTTGAATAGTATAATTAGTACAAAATAGTATAATTAGAACAATAAATCATATAAATCATAAAATCTACTTTGCCCTTCTGTCAGTTTAAGCCAAAGACTTGGTGGGAAAGACCTCCAAAAGGAGAGGACTGTCTCAAGTAGAGATTATTATTAAGAACACCTGCCATCTTGTTGACATCTATGTATCTCACAAACAACAGAGATTCTTAGCAGGCCACCTCTGGGACACCAGATTGGATGGGTATATTCTATTCAATAAAGTATTGTTTCACATAATCCAGTACAATATTGTGTAGGGCTTTAAAAGTAACAGCACTTTAAATATGCATGGAAGCCTACTAGTAACAATGCACCAACTTTAAAATTTGTGTAATTTTTAATCAGCAGATTCATTCCATTACCAATCTTGTCACAATAACTTTGCATTAGTTGTAGCTTCCAGGTCATCTCCAGTGGCTGCCACAGAGCTAGTTACAGAGTAATCTAGACATGAAATGCTGTTTCATGGAAAGGAGACGTAAATAATGTGGAAATAAATACAGTGAAACATATATGCCTTCCAATTTCCTAGCCTTTTTAAAATTAGAATTCTGCCCACTTCTTGCAGTGTATTCTGATATGACAAACAAAACTGAATGTAGTTATCAGTCAATAATGGTTACTTCCCCATTTTACATTACAGCTCACATAATACTAATTTGTCTAAGAAATGCTTCACTGTTATTTTTTTCAATTAGGTCCATATAAGTAATTTGTTAAAAGCAAAACTTACCGGTTATAGAGATTTTGATACATCAATGTATACTTGTGCTGTGGAGTTTGATTTCATGGAAAAAGAGGTAAGTATAATTGATTCATTTATTCAATACATTTCAATCCTTTTGCAATTAAGATTAAAATACTAATCTATTGATATAGGTAGGTTTTTGACTTACAACTAAAATTGGGCCATCACAGTACTAAGTCGTGATAGTTGTAAACAAATTGGCCATATGTCAGACCAAATTTTATAACTTATTTTTTGTCAGTTGTTAAGCAAACCAATGGTTCACTATGGGTGCGGTTTTGGCAAAAACTGGAAGTAGGTACTGGTTTTCAGTAAAACATGCAGCCACATGATGACAGGGCACTGCAAATGGCTATAAATGTAACCATGTTGCTGAGGTCTCAAAGTTCAGTCATGTGGCTAGAGGAACAATTTCTGGAACTTCAAATATGGATTTTAACTAGTCCCAGTGTAGGTGTGTTATAACTTCAAATGGTTACTGGGTACTAAGTTACTGGTCTTAAATCAAGGACTAACTGTAGTAAAAAACCTTTTAAAACATACAATTTTTAATCTGTCTTTTTTCTACTTTGCCAGCTCACCTCCATCCAAAATGATATTTTGGCTAGACTGTATATATGTGTTTTTGTGTATGTACAAAAGCGGAGAAACTTCAAAAACTCTGTCTAAACACTATTCTGAATAATTAGCATATGATTGACAAAGTGCTCAATTCTCACACATGGGAAATTTATATACTATATACATTAAGGGCGAAGTTAAGAAAATGCTATTCAGTTTAAAAGTGAAATTCTAGTTTAAATAGTTTCACTTATATAAAAGCCAATTAAATTCTACTTCAAAACAAGCCCCATCTAGCATAATAGAAATGATCAATGAAATGAGTTCAGAATAAATGCATATTTATTTATTATGGTCCAAAGGCTTCCCAGTCCAAACCAAAATAGTTCGCTAAATATGTATTGCTGAAGTGATAGGCATAAATAAGAATTATTTCTGAATGGGAATTGATCATTTAAAGTATACAAAATAATCCACATGAATCCAATGGAGAATCCTTTGTAAATAGAAGATTCTAAATCCTGTGATGTGTTTATATCAGTGGTGGGATTCAAATAATTTAACAACCGGTTCTCTGCCCTAATGACCGGGTAGGTGTGGCTGGGCGGTCATGTGACTGGGTGGGCATGGCCAACTCGATGTGCTTCTCCCCCCGAGGGGGATCTCCTTTGGGCTTTATCCTGGGATACCAAGACGAAGTACATGAGCTCTGGAAACCCAGCAAAAAGCCTAGTCTGTCTTTGCATGGAATTACAGGCAGAGCAGGAAGTTTGCCTGGCTCCAGCCGGGGAAACTTCCATCTCTGGCCTCAACTTTTCTCTGCCAGGTAAGAATTGGTGGTGGCGGGAACATCTCCCTCTGCTTACCCGCCCAATGCCATTCATGCAGACTCCTGCAGGAGTCTAGGGTGCAAAGGAAAACGCTGAGCGGCTACTGCAGGACAATGTACAGCAACACAGCCTGAAACTGAGCCCCTGCAAAACCCACTGCTCTGGCGGCGTGGCAGTGATATCACCCATGCCTTAAAAGAAGTGAACCCTGGACCAGAAGGGAGTCCCCCACCCCACCAAGGGCTTCCCGAGAGTGCAGCCCAGTCTGGCGCGGTGCAGGGATGTGAGCGCGTGGGGAAAGCTCCCTGCTGGAGCCTGGGCAGACAGCCCGCTGCAATCTCATTTCACATCTCCACCCATGCAAGTTTGCTAACAGAAGCAACTGTGTTTGCAGCTGGTTTTCACTGGAAGCGCGGCACAAATTGCATGGCCTCTTGAGCAAAGGAGCTCCCAGAAATGGATTTTTTACAGCTGCCTCTTTTCTCAGTGTGCATGAGAAGTTACACCCACCACTCTTTCCATGGCAACCATAGGAGCTGCAGGAGGAGGGGGGCTGCTGTATAATCCTTGGATGGTTTGCAATGCTATGGTTCCAGATGAGAGGAAAGGGAGAATAACGCATTTCAGATGAATACCAATGAAGGGGAACGTTCCCTGCTGACCCTCAGGGGAAACTCCCCTTCCTCTCACACACAGTTCCAGCCCAAACTTCTGCACGCAACTGCGGCCAACGCACTGGCCCCTGAGTGTGACGGGCCCGGAGTGATCTCCCTCCCTCGCTGCTCACACCACTATGCTTATTGCAGCTGTTTGCGAAGGTGAGGCCGACGGCAGGGGAGAGACCCACTCCGGGCCTGCTGCTCTCAGCCAAAGGGCACAGGCCACCCTGGGGGACATGGCAAGGTTCGTCCACCTTTTGGGCCCGTCTCACAGCTTCTGCAGGGCCTCCGGGTGACTGCCTCCCAATTGCCCTCCCCTCCACCTTGAGTCCCAAATCCAGCCCATGATGGGAGGACGTGTTGCTTTCAGGCCAGCCAAGTGGTGAGCGAGCAGCTTGCAGAGCACCATTCTAGGGCCAAGTCTGCTCCGGTGCACTGAGGTGCGTGCATACAACCTGGGACATCCACCCGCCAGGCCAAGAGTGCTGCCACCAGGCTCTGGCCCCATTTGGATCTGAAGGGCAGAGCAGCTGGCCTGGCGGAGATATGTGGAAACTTTGGAGCCCCTCGAGACTGGTCTTCAGGATGGATCCGGTCATCCAAGGCTTTGCTGTCCGGGAAGGGCTCTGTCATGGAGGGCTGTGTGCCCGGTCCAGGCACTTTCTCTCAGGCCTCCCGTCCAGAGGCCTTGCTGAAGCTGAGAGCTGGGCCTGAAAGCAGCTGAGCCGAGCCTCCTCCCCCCCCCCCACCTGGCCCGGCAGCCCTTCAAGGTGGCCCTTCAGCCGAGCATAGCAAGCCTGGAGTGGGTCTCCCTCCCTCGCTGTTGGTCTTGCCTTCTCAGGCCAAGCAAGGAGTGGCTGGGAAGGGAGTGGGGGGCGGGGCCAGACAGTGGTGGGATAAGCCAGTTCACCGAACTGCACAAAAAGATAGCCACCAGTTAAGCCGAACTGGTGCAAACTGGCTGAATCCCACCACTGGTTTATATGATGTCTTTCTAGAATGATTTTCCTAATGCAAAAAATATAAATTAAAAAGTTTCATTTTAAATGAAGGAATTTTACAAAATAAACTTGCATATGAGCCTAGCTGAGGCAGAAGTTTTTAAGTAGAAAGGAGGGAGACAGAAATCCATAGATGTGATAGTTGAAAATGCCAGACAAAATAAAACACTAACTTATTAATTGTGACTGCTTACTAACAATGAATTTTTTTACAGTTTTATTGTAAAATTTCTCTACATAAAAGTTTCTTTAATTTCAGACTCCAGTTAGATATATGAAGACGCTTCTGCTTCCAGTAGTCCTTATTGTTTTTTCAGTAATTGTTGTAAAGGTATGTCATCACTCTTTTTTCTTTTACCTTTAGCATATTGTGTCACATGTTAAAACAAAATAGTTCCTGGAGATCAAATTCAAGGTCCAGTTTTCAACTACCCAATTTTGGTGGAACAATCCCAGGGATCCTACCATCCACAGAAAAACAATTTAGGGGTTGAATGCATTATCAACTTTCGTTATTCATAAATGCAGATGAATACTACAGGTTTGAATGTATTGAATAGTATACACTCTTAGGCAAAAAACATCAGAATGAGTCTTTACACCTTTTCCTGCCCTGAAAAGCTTCCCAGCAGATTAATTCATAAGTTTATAGAAATATTGCTAGGCCTCATTTAGTGATTGCAATTTGTTTCAATGAAATGGTTGCTAGGCACACCATTTATCAGAGAAAGTGAGAAACTGGGAAGATTGCTGGTTGCTGCCATCTAATTCAGATAAAATTCTCTCACACAGTGTCCTTTGATCTGGTTTTTCCCCCTTTTTTCCCTCCTCTCAGCTATCTCTTCCGGAACTGTTTCTCTGCAGTGTAGCAGTTCCCTAAAAAGTGCTAACTGCAAGTTAAGAAGCTGAGCTCTGTGGCATTAATTAGTTGATTGGAACCCTTAGTTGGCAGTTGCTGTCTGAAATTGACCAAACTTTAATTAATTTCACATGGAAGGTATTTTTGTAGTAACTGCACATATTGGTTGGAAAATTATTTTTATTACCGTTTATTACTGTTATATTTACAAATGATCACTATCCAAGGCAGTTACCAAATGAGGACTTCTTGTGCAGAGGGTCTTGTGCAGAGGGTGCGAAATGGAGGAATTATTTGAAATTAGCTATTATGTGCAAAATACTTTTATTAATTGTAGATGATTTTCCCTCCATCCCACCCCAATTCGTACTATAATTAAGAAAGTCACATTTTAGACTTTTTGTCTGATGCTGTAGATAAGCTTTTCAGGTGATATAAAGAAATGTATCAAAGGAGAAGGGGAAAGGAAAAAAAATTACTTCCACACATTTTCCTTCCTCTCACTTTTCAGTTATACCTAATAGATTTATTTAGTCTTTTTGCAATAATGTGATAGAACAAAGTCTTGCCCATTCAGATATGAATGATCAAGTTATTGTGTAAAGCAGGGGTGTCAAACTCACGTCGTCATGGCAGTGTCACATGACATATCAGGACTTTTTTCCCCTTCTCTAAACCATGTGTGGGTGTGGCAGAGGTGGCATTAAGCCAGCTCACAGAGGTTCGCGTGAATCGTTGGCAGAAATTTGGCCAAGGTTGCCGAACTGGTAGCGATGGCCAGATGGCCATGCCCCCAAATCAGTTCCCCGGTTGCCGCTCACTTGCCCCACCCCGCATGTTCGTCGCCGCCATCCCATTGTCTTGCAAATCCAATGGGATGCGCATGGATGAAGAAGATGGTGCCGATGGCAGCAGCTTTTTCTGCGACCTCCAGTACTTTTCGACAGCCTGTGGCCAGCTGCCACCTCTTTGAGAGCCGCTTTGTGGCTGCGGTGGCTGGATGGGGGCTGCCGAAAACTCCGGTCAGCTTGACTTCTGGACTCTAGACCAGCCACCACAGAAGGTAAGCAGCCGGAACAAAGAGGCGATGGTGGTGGAGGAAGTGGGGCTAGGGCCAGGGCTGCTAAAAGAGGGGAAACGGGAGTGACTGGCAAAGGGAGGGAGGAGGGAGATAGGTGGAAATTCCAAAAATTTTCCTACCTTTTCCTGTGGGGGTAGCTAGGTGGGGGGGGTTGTGTGACTGAGTGGGCGTGGGTGCCATCAAGTTGGCCACATCCACTCAGTCACATCCCCCTAGCCGTGCCCACCAAACCCAGTAGTGAAAATTTTTGAAACCCACCACTGGGGTATGGCCATTGCGTGATGCATCCAGCCCATGGGCCAGGAATTTGACAGCCCTAGTCTAAAGTAATGTAGTGCCATGACCACATAAATGATTAGCAGTAGGTATCTCTTCCGATGTAATTCATACATGTCCTTAGAGAAAAAAGTGTTAACTTGTTTATTTTTTAATCGATGTTTCATAGGCATTTCAATGTGTTATGCTTAAAAAGAAATCCTCTGAAAGGTAAATATATTTTTATTGAAGATCCAATTAGAGAAATACCATTAGTAATGTTTTGTATCTTTAAAAGTATAAAGGATTCCTGTATCTTTAGCATCAGTTTGTCATTTTTTCTAGATATTAATCACATGGCTGGTTTCTTTTTCTAATATTACATACCTTGCACACAGTAAAATTTACTTCCTTTCTTGGCTCTGGGCTTATAGAAGCATCCTTCACAACACAAAAATATCATGCAGGCATGAAGTTCCCAATTCTGAAAACTAGTTTGGATGTTCTGTATTACAGTAGGCTTGAAAGTTTATTGTTTAGAGAGCAATGGGAAAAGTTCTATATCCAGATGTTTATGAAAGGCAACTGTTAAATAAAATATAAGTACCATGCTTTGTATTATGTCATATAAAGTTAAAGCACTTTTAAATAAATAAATAACCTACTGTATAAATTCATCTACCCTATCATATATTAAGTACAGGTAGTCCTCGATGTGCAACCAGTGACTTAATGACTATTCAAAGAGGGACTCCAACAAGAAAGCTAAAGAATGCTTTTTCCAGTCTCTTTACTGTTCAGAAAGATTATATTTTCTAACCAGAAAGCTAGTGAATGCAATGTTTCTGAAGGCTTTGAAAAGCTAGCACACAGAGTGGAAAGTAACTGCCACATTGGATCAGAAAAAGGAAGCTTGGGTCTTTGGGATCCAATCTTCTTTTCTCTGGCCCAGAGCAGGAATTTCCTTCTGTGCATGGATGGGAGGGAAAGGCCTGCAATGGGCTGGACAAACAAAGCTCGGATCTTTGTGGTCTGAGCTTCCTTTCTCTGGCCCAGCACAGGAATTCCATTCTGCACATACAATACAACTGTCTGCCCTGTTTTAACAGGCAGCTCTTTTGCTCCGTGCACTTAATGATATGCATGGTCACTTAGTGACTGCAAGTGGCTGGGTTTTTTTAAATATATTCAATGACAGGAGCAATGGCTCAGCAGTTAAAGATGCTGAGCTTATCAGCTGTTCAAGACCTGAGCGCTGCATAAAGTGTGAGCTCCCATTGCTTGCCCCAGCACCGGTCCACCCAGCAATTTGAAAGCATGCAAATGCAAGTTGGTAAACAGGTACCACTTTGGTGGGAAGGTAACAGTTTTCTCTGTACCTCGATGTACAGTCATGCTGGCCACATGACCACAGAAATGTCTTTGGACAACAGTGACCCCCTTGGTTAAGAAATTGAGATTAACACCATTCCCCTGAATCAGGCACAACTGGAAAGGGGAAAACTTTACCTTTACCTGTATTCAATGAGAAAATCATGTTTACGTTGTTCTCAGATAAGTTTAGTTGCAAATCTTCTACAACAACATCTTCTGGGAATAGACTGTTCCTGATAAACACAGTACCACTGACGTTGATTCAATGTTAATACTTTTAAAAAGTAAAATAGGAACACTAATGTCATGATTTCAGTTATTTAAACATCTGTATAATTTTATAATTGTTTCTTTGTAAGGAGATGTATTCTACAATTTTGTTATATATTAAAATATATAACTTCTCATTAACAGACCTAAAGTAGCTCAGAAAATAATGCAATTAAGACACTAAATTAATATTAAAATCAAGAATTAAATTGCATAAGTTTTAAAAAAATCCTTAAATGACAGACATTGTAACAGTTAATAGCTAGGAAAAGCCAATATAAAAAAGTTGTGTTAAAAAAAAGATACCTAAAAATTTCAACATTTCAACCTAATGTACTACAGAGGGAAAGATCTCACATTTTCTCTCAAGTTCATTTTTATATTTGTCACCAAATGACAATCTTCAAACTGTAACTGGAAGCGTATGATATCATCTGATGATTGTAAATGTCTATGAGGCTGATATAACTAAAATGTTTAAGGTAACATGTAATTTATTTTACTTTACTTTTACTTTTATTAGACTTCTATACCGCCCTTCTCCCGAAGGACTTAGGGCGGTGTACAATTTACAAAATTTAAAAACCATTAAAATCAAATATACAAAAATTTGGCCCACAAATTAAAAAAAAACTTACATACACCCATTAAAATTCATATTCATGTTAGGCTAGCCCGGCTTGTTGAAACAAGAGGGTCTTCAGGGTGCAGCGAAAGGTGCAGGTCGGGGATCATACACACATCTAGGGGCAGCTCGTTCCAGAGGGCTGGTGCCCCCACAGAGAAGGCTCTCCCCCTGGGCATCGCCAGTCAACATTGTTTGGCCGACGGCACCCTGAGGAGCCCCTCTCTGTGGGAGCATATTGGCCGGTGGGAAGCTGTCCGTGGCAGAAGGCGGTCTCGTATATACCCCGGTCCTAAGCCATGGAGCGCTTTAAAGGTGGTGACCAACACCTTGAATCGCACCCGGAAGACCACTGGGAGCCAGTGCAGCTCGCGCAGGAGGGGTGTTACATGGGTGCGACGAGTCGCCCCCATAATCACTCGCGCGGCTGCATTCTGGACCAGTTGGAGCCTTTGAGTGCTCTTCAAGGGGAGCCCCATGTAGAGAGTGTTACAGTAGTCCAGACCGGATGTGACGAGGGCATGAGTGACTGTGCGCAGAGCATCCCGGTCCAGAAAGGGACGCAACTGGCGTATCAGGCGAACCTGATAAAAAGCTCCCCTGGCCACGGCCGTCATAAGATCTTTCAAAGACATCCGTGTATCCAGGAGAACACCCAAATTGCGAGCCCTCTCTGAGGGGGCCAAGATGTCGCCCCCAATAGTCAGCGATGGAACCAGCTGACTATACCGGGACGCCAGGAGCCATAGCCACTCGGTCTTGGAAGGGTTGAGTCTGAGCTTCTTTCTTCCCAACCAGATCCGCACAGCCTCCAGGCACCGGGACATCACGTCAAGGGCATCATTGGAATGGTCCGGGGTGGAGATGTACAGCTGGGTGTACATCTCTAGGGTTTTGTTTATTATTTTATAGACCAATTGATTAACCTTGTTTCTTTTATTCCAGACAGGAGTATTATTTTAACCAGGGTGAGGTAAGGATCTCATTCTCTGTTTTCTTTCAATATACAATTTAGATTTATTCTGCACAGCACTGTCTTGTTTTAAAAATATTTATTTAAAATAAAATGAAATTTTATGCATTTTTTAAAAAGTTAATGTCAAATTAAAGGAATAAGAAAACTAACATAAGGTAATCCAAGGTAATCCAGTTGTTTGCAGAATAGTTTTTATAATGCTAAATTGCTACTTTGAGGCATATTATGGAATTAACAGTATATTTAATTGTTTCTGTGGGGGGAAAGGGAAAAAAAAGGCATTGACTTCCAAATCTTCTTAGCATAGTACAAGATAAAAACATTCCAACCTTAAGTTTTTGCTTTTTACATATAAATATATAACTATTTCTATAACGAGAAATATTTCTGATCAACAAAACCAAAGTCAAAGTTTCATTTTTTTTTCATCACAAACACAAAATCCAGAAGTGATATCCAAATGAGAATATATTTTCCTCTTTGAATAAAATAAAATAATAAATATAAATCTTTATATTTCTCCGTCAGCTTTTTTTCCTCCCACCATACTTCCTTATTTGGCTTGCCTTCTTCCTTTTTTTTTTTAAAGTATTTTTTTTTTATTTATTTATTTTCCAACATAAACATTAAATATCTTTTAAGAGCGAAGTTTCGATCCCGTCACAGAGAGGTACAATTGCTTACATTTTTAAAAGAAAAAAGAAAAAAAAAGAAAAAACTCCATTCACAATTTCCCATTACATCTTTTAAAATTAAAAATCAGAACATTAAAAAAAACTTTTTTAACATGAATTCTAATATCTTGATCAGAACTATTCTATTATATTATCACCAATTTAATTTCCTAAAGAAGAAAGCCTTAATTCATTTTTATATCCACTTATAAATTCAATATATCTGGTTCTTTCCCAACTTCCCTTCATTAAACCTTTTAACAACAATATCAAAACTTTTTTTAAATATTCTAACCTCTTAATTTGATTGATTACCTTACAATTTTATCACCACACATCTTAATTTCAAATTGAATACAGCTCTATTTTTGTTTCAATTTATACGTGAAAGTTCTATCTATATTTCTTAATATCTAGACCCTTTCAACAGATCTCTGAATCTTAAGCTTTAACAGTTTACCTTTAATTTTACACATTTCATATTAGACAAATTTATCTCAACATCAGTATCCTCCTCCATAACTCCTACTATTGTTTGACTGATTTCCAGCATCTTTTATTTTGGCTGATTTATAGCATACTCTCCTCCATACCTCCGATTTTTGTTTACCTGATTTACAGCATGTTCTATTTTGGCTGATTTCCAGCATAGTCTCCTCCATACCTCCTTCCATTGTTTGGCTGATTCCCAGCATACTCTATTTTGGCTGATTTCCAGCATAATCTTCTCCAGACCTCCCATTGTTATTTGCTGATTTCCAACATATTCTATTTTGGCTGATTTCCAGCATATTCTCCTGCAAATCTCCATCTCTTGTTTGGCTAGTATTACCAGCATGTTTTCCTCCACTCCTAGATCTATTATTTTAGCTGTTTTATTTGACAAATTCACAGCCTATTACATAGTTGCTTTTGCAGCGTATTCTCCTCCGTATCTCCCCCCAATTTTATATAAACATGTATTTCAACAACTACCTTCTCACATATTTTCTCCTACGTTGTAAATTTCCCTTAAAATCTTCTCTCTTCATATTTATTCTTATTTTTCTATAGAAATTACATTTTTTCCGCTTTAAAAATCACTTTCCTCTCTTTATTCAATCTGTAAATATTTCTTATTGAAATTCAAAATTTCATTTAAGCATTAAGATATTTAAAGAAACATATTTTCTTTCAATCATTTATAATCATATTTCATGACCAAGTTAATATTTATATATTTATATAGTCAAGTTCAGTAGAAATGGAAGTAAGAAATAAAAAAGAAGACAGAGAAAGAGAGAAGAAAAAGAACAAAAGTAAAGCGGAAGAGAATAAGAAAAAAGAAAAAAAAAGAAAAGAAAAAAAAAAACAAAAGAGAAAAGGGAGAAGGAAAACACTTCCTAACAGTATTCAGACCTCAAATGAGCATTAATCATTACATTTCCATTTTAATCAAACTGTATTATTTTTCTTGTCTTACTACCCACTATATTCCATTTCTTCTTTTTCCAATCTGTCCAAAACTACTACTTTTCAATTTCAACGTTATCAGAGTTAAAAGTTCTATAAAGTTTAGTTCTTTTGTAGTAGCTATTCCATATAGTATTATCATCTCTTCTTCTGTTGTCACGCCTTTTTCTTTTGTTGCTGCACCTGTTAGTTCAGTTTTAATTGTTCCATTTTATTTCTATCCATCAATAAATTCTCCAATAGACAGGTTGGATATCTCCAGAATCAAACCTCCTTAATTTTTTCCAAAGTTTAAATTTAATCCAGTTTAAATAGCAAGACACATAGTTTCTCCTTCAAATCGCAAACAATCCACAATTTGCACTTTCATTTCATCACAGCTAGTATTCATTTTGTCTATTACCACTTGTCTTTTCCATTTACTTTGAAAAGTTCCTATTTGTCGCCTCTTCCCTCTTTTTCTCTTCACAAGTAAGCCATTCCCATTTGAAAAAGAAAGTTTCAAATTTTTATATCTTTCCAGGAAAACGATTATTCCAAAAGAGACAGTAGTTGCAATAATCCATTAAAGGGTCTTTTTCTCCTGTTAATTGTTTGGTTGAGTCATCTTGCCCCGATAGTTTGTAGCTGCTAATTAAGGCGAGGGGCACACTTGTTAATAGTCATCATTTAACCGCTGCTCCCGCCTGGGTTGGATCTCACTCACCCGGCTTCCGAGCTCTTCGCTTTTTTTCCTGCTTCTTCCTCCTGCACAATGCTTTCCTGGTTGGCCCCGGCTTCGAGGCAGCCGCCATGGCTGCCACTCCCCCGCAGCCGGCGCAGAGGGCTTCCTCTGGCCCCGAGGAACCTGCCCGTTCCTCTCGGCTGTCCGAGGGGTCCCTCCAGGTCAGGGTAGGTCCTCAGACTCGGCGGCGGCTCAACAGACGGGGTTTTTGTGGGGCTCATTAGAGCCCCACTATTTCCCCGTCTAGATCGCCGCGGCACCAACCGGAAGTCCCGTTTCCCTTCTTCCTTGTTGTTTAAGAAAAAAAGAAATCCCTAAAATGGCATGAGTCTTCAAAAAGGCTTAGCAAGCTGTGACTAAGGAGAGCCTCTTTTAACTTGACTTTAAAAAGATTAATAGTCTTTGAAGGTGATTAAGAAGAGAAATGCACAACATTTGAAAGGTGAATTTCAAAATGGCAGCTTTTCCAACCTCGAACAGATTTCAACCTCTCCCCTCCAGCTTTTGGCATGCAAATAGCTTTGGAGTTCAACTCCAGAAGCCATTTCCCAGCTTTCAACTGTTTTGGTGGGTTCCAAGGCAAAGTTCTTCAACTCACCCTGACCGGGTGGGTCATAAAAACTGAAGGAATGTCAGTCCCTTTAGTTAAAGGCTGAAGAGCTACACCCCAGGGAAAAATTCTTCAGAGATTTCTTCCCGGGTCTGTATTTTAGTTGGCCATCTTCCTGGAAGTCCCTTTGCTGTTTTTTTCTAAAATACATAATTTTAGTTCAAACTACAAAAAGTTTACATTTTCAAAATTATAGTATGCCCGGGAGAATAGGATTCAATAAAAATTAGATGTTATTTAATGCTTATGTACCATACACCACATTTAAAAACAATTGTATTTTCTGATGCTCTCCTTTATTTGCAGATCGTATACCATGCATTGCAACTCATTTTTTTTACTATACTTGCCATTTTAATAATGAGACTAAAGTTGTTTCTGACTCCACATATGTGCATTATGGCATCCTTGATATGCTCAAAACAGGTAAATTATTGCTTCATTGTCATACTATTATTAGTATAGTGACATAACATATTTTATGGGGTAAGTGATAATACAGGTAGTCCTTAACAGAGCCTAAAATGGCACTTTTCAAATGATTTGAAATTCCAGTGGCAGCCTTCCATGATGTGAATGCATTTAAGGTGCTCAGCAACCAGCAAATATTTATAATCATTGCAACATCCTTGGTCATGTAATTGTGATTTACATTTTTGCCAGAAATTGATGTTTACTTCTCACTTGCTCATTTAATGAGCACCACAAAATAAGTCATAAAATCAGGCCGATCACATTATGATTGCCTTAACTACTGACATGACTTTAGTTTGGATTCAGTTGAAGATTTAAGTCAGGAACTACATATCTGCAATTTTTTTAATATAGTAGTTTAAATTGTCTTTGTAATAGAGCACACCCTCTCTTACTTTGGAAACATAATTTATTTCCCTAAATAAGAAGTGAAATGTTTGCTAAGTGAACAATTTGACAGAGAGAGAGAAAGACTGCAAAAATTCTGTCATGCCGCAATACCAGCCTTATTTTTACCCCGATTTACATTGTTGTGAGGCACATAAAATTTCTTTTTAAGTTTGCAGATTGATCAGAAAATGTTTTTAAATTTATTGTATTTATGAATAGTTGTTAAATGAAGCTGGTCATTGAAAAGTTGCTGTAAATGAATGTACAGAAACATGGATAGAATAATATAAATACATTATATTTGAAATATATAAAATACCTACAGTATATCACAGTACCATTTTTTCTACATTGTGCATGATAGTAACAAGTTTCTTTCCAGTTTTAAGAAACATAAATTATTTTCAACCCACCCATAGGGATTCTAATAAAAAGGTAAAAGTGCTAGTTAAATGCTTGGGTAATGAAATGTTATGCAAAGCTTAGTGTGGCCCTCAGGCCAATGTTGCACACTATTATCTTTTATTCTATTTGTGTGGCACAAAGTATGTGTATCATCACTATCTAATATGCAATGTGGAATATATCATCTAATATATCATGCATATGTC
This sequence comes from Pantherophis guttatus, assembly GCF_059756535.1. Lineage (NCBI taxonomy): Eukaryota > Metazoa > Chordata > Lepidosauria > Squamata > Colubridae > Pantherophis > Pantherophis guttatus. The sequence goes on from NC_142066.1 coordinate 82,721,750, forward strand.
CTACATATGCAACACTGTCAAAAAACATCTCAACTCAAGCAATAAAGAAAAGTCATTTATTACAAGACAAACAATAGAAAGAAAAAAGGTCTCAGGGTTCCCAGGCAAAACGCAGCAAGACACAGAAATAACCAATTTCGGTCTCTTTGGTTTAATGCTGGTTTAATGCGCGCTGACTCCAGGTTCACGCTGCAATCAAAACAATATGAATTCGGCGCTACAACCAGCTGGTTTGTGACGCTTAAATAGCCCTCCCCCTTAACTGTCACACCCATCGCCCCATCATGCTGTTCTGGTGTTATTAATCCATCGGCGAAACGAAGGTGGGGTGTCGGCAGGTCTTCCTGTCATCGCAAGCGGTCCGTGGGCGTCAGGCATTTCTTGTGCAAAGTCCCTAGCCCCAGCATACGTGCTCCCCTACACCCCGTACACGGCCGCCTAACACCCAGTGCCACCATCCCCCTTGTGAGTCATGGTCTGTTCCCTTCCGTTTCATTGCTTCCGTGTTAGCGTTGTCGAGCGCAAGGCTGGGCTCGACAAAAGGATTGTTTTGGAGGGAATAAGGAGAATGAAAGGAAGTGATTGAAAGGATTATAAATGTTGAAGGGATTTGGGTCAATTTGAATAAAAAATGAATAGGGAATATATTGCAGGATAGATATAAATCTGAAAAAGATAGATGAACAGTTGGAAAAAGAAAAGTTTGTTTTTTAAAAAAAAAAAAAAGCAGAAGAATACGTCTGAATCAGTTTTTTTTCCTCATCTCCTGTTTCAGTAGATTCTAATAAAAGAGTGAGGCATAAATAATGTATCACTCTTGCATTCCATCAAAGATTAAGGATAATATAGAACTAATAATTGAATCATTTCTTCAAAACTTACACTGTTGTGCAATCTAGTCCATTGTCTCATGGCACTTCCACCCAGTATTATTTCCACTCTTCAGTTCTTTTCAAATTATTTTGAAAAGGGTTATGGTTTTCAAAATGCAAAGAATAGGCAAGGAATATCATACGCTAATCAGTATTCTACCTCCAGGGAACCAGGAGGACAGGCAAAAAACCTCATTCAATCAGAACTTCTTAAGCTGTTTCTTGGAGCAAAAAACCCTCCAAACCCTCCACTGTTCTCAGTATGAAAATAAAATTGCTATTCTCTATCCCACTCTCAGCTTTTTAGAACACATTGTCTGCATTTGTTTGAACATTTGCAGAAGGATGTATGATAGTACTCTAAAGAATAGCTTTAAAGCCATCAAGTTATAATTTTGTTTTGTTCAAAACTGCATTGCTAACTGAAATGGTAAAAGGATGGCAGACTTCAATATTATAACCAGGCATTTTTCCTAGTCAGCAACAATTGTTTGTTGCTTCAATAGTTGAAGGAGAAGAGAGGGAAAGATAGAATTTAGAGAAGGTCATTATCCAGAATAAAAGAAATTACCATTTATATGGCATATACATCTGTCAGATCACAGATTAAGAGATTTAAGCAGTGAATGTATTGTCCCAAAGGTCCTTTTTTTCAGAAGGCAGGAGACTTTCTTATTTTTTTCTTTGCAGACATTTTGCTTCTCATCAAAGAAACTTCTTCAGCTCTGACAGGATAGTGGGGAATGGAGAGATTTATACTTCTTACAGACAGCTGGTCATGTGCATCCTTTTAGAGCAGAGATTCTCAAACTATGCCCACTGATACAATCTATCCGGCCCACACAGTGGTGGGATTAAGCCCCGCCCCTCGCCTCCCAGCCACTCCTTGTGTGGCTGGCTTTTCCTGCCGCCCTCATTGCTTCTCTTCCAGCCATCAACCTTATATATATATCTTTTTTTTTTTTTTAATTTGATTTATATGCCGCCCTTCTCCGGAGACTCAGGGTGGCTTACAATGCGCTAAGCAATATGCATACTTCTGCTCATAGCTGCCCGCGTATTTCTGCTCACCGCTGCCCATGCACTTCTACTTACTGCTGCTTGCAAAGGTAAGGCCGAAGGGCAGGGCCGGCAGGTGAGGGCAAGCTGGCGGAGTGGTTATACTGGTGGCCAGTGGACTGATGCACAGGGAGAGAGAGGAGTACTTGGGAGATGGTGGAATCGGAGCCCTTCCTGGGTGTTTCCAGAAGCCATGCTGCATAAGTTGGGAGGGAGGAGAGCGTGTGTGACAGTGCGTTTTCAGGTCTTCCCCGAGGTTTTTGCAGAAGCTGCCCAGCCTAAATTCAACTATCACATTTGAACTTTAGTTTTTAACTCTTTGCTTGCAAGAGACTCTCAGCAGCGCTGTGAAGCCTTTGCCTGGAACAAAAGGGGAAGGAACCATATGGACCCATAGAGAGGAGAAGAGAGGGGAGGGATGTTCACTGACAGCTTCTCTCAGTCTGTCATTACTTCCATGCTATAGTGATCCCTATTTGCCGCATAATGGTGTGGGCTCCTGTTACTTGTCCCAGCTTCTGCCAACCTAGCAGTTCGAAAGCATGTAAAAAATGCAAGTAGAAAAATAGGGGCCACCTTTGGTGGGAAGGTAACAGCGTACCATGCACCTTTGGCATTTAGTCCTGCCGGCCACATGACCACGGAGACGTCTTCGGACAGTGCTGGCTCTTTGGTTTTGAAACGGAGTTGAGCACCGCCCCCTAGAGTCAGGAACGGCTAGCACACATATGAGCGAGAGGAACCTTTACCTTTACCTTATTTAATAACAATTTTTAATCCCTAGGAAACAATTATGTCAAGGAAAAGAAAAAAAGGAAGGAAGGAGGAAGGAAGGAAGGAAAGAAAGAAAGAAAGAAAGAAAGAAAGAAAGAAAGAAAGAAAGAAAGAAAGAAAGAAAGAAAAGAAAAGAAAAATGGACTCTGAGTGCAGGTTCTTTAAAGAACAGTGGACTTCCAATTAGTTTTTCATGCAATACAAGGAAACAGCTGTTTGTCTGATATGCCAAGATTTAGTGGCTGTCAAGGAATATAATTTGCATTGGCACTACGAGACTCGACATAAGGACAAATATGATTGTTTGGTTGGACAAGCGAGAAAAGACAAAATATTAAAACTGAAAAATGGATTGACAACTCAGCAAAATGCTTTTGTGAAGCAGAAGCAGGTAAATATTTCATCACTGCGAGGAAGCTTTCAAGTTGCCAAGCCAAGTTACCAAGCACTGGCAGACCATTTGTAGAGGGAGAATTTGTTAAAAATGCCTTCTTTCTATTGCCAAAGAGATGTGTCCAAAGAAGATTGATTTATTTAGTACAGTGAGTCTTTCAGGACCTACAATTACACAAAGGATTGAAGAAATGGGGGACAATTTGCATCAGCATTTGCAAAACTCAAAAAAGGTTGCTATTTTTCGTTGGCACTCAACGAAAGCAATAACATTCATGATTCTGCACAACTTCTAATTTTCATTCGCAGGACAAATGATTATTTTGAAGTCATGGAGGAGCTTGCTGCATTGAAAAGCATCAAAGGAACAACAACAGGAGAGGATATCTTTGAAAAGGTTCACCAAACTGTTAATGATTTGGAGCTGGACTGAGCTAAACTAGCCAATGTGACAACTGATGGTGCTCCTAGCATGGTTGGATGAATGAAAGGAGTGGTTGCATACATTAACAAAAAGATGGACAAACACAGCCACTCGCACCGAATAGCCATATACTGCCTCATTCACCAACGAGTGTGTGTTGTAAGTCACTGAAGTGGCTCTCATGAAAGTTATGGTGTCTTGTGTTAACTTCATTAGGGCACATGCACTAAACCACAGACAGTTTCTGGAATTTCTATCTGAGCTACATGTTGCCTATGAAGATATTTTGTACCACACAGAAGTCCGTTAGCTGAGTCGAGGGAGAGTTTTGAAACATTTCTATGACTTACTTCCACAGGTTTTTGCTTTTCTAATTTCAAAAAAACAAAGATGAAGAATGGAAATGGCACCTTGCCTTTCTGACAGATGTAACAGAACTAGTCAACAGTTTGAATGTGCAACTTCAAGGAAAGAGGAAGCTCATCTGTGATATACTTTCACATGTGAAGGCATTTGAAGTAAAATTGGACCTCTTCATTAAACAAGTGAGGAAAACCTCTGCCATCTCCCTACTACTCAAAAGCTGTTGGCTGAAAAACTAACAGTTGCATTCCCAAATAAAAAGTGTGTGGATTCACTGGAAATGTTGCAAAGGGAATTTCAAATTAGATTTAAAGAGCTTCGTGCACATGAACAGGACATATAGCTTCTCCAGAACCCATTTTCTGCTGACATAGAAATTGTTGATCCGATTTACCAAATAGAACTGGCTGAACTACAGAATTGTGACTCTCTGAAAGACACATTCAAGTCAAGCAGCCTTACTAATTTCTATGCATCTCTCCCCTCTGAGACATATCTTAATCTCAGGAACCATGCACTCAAAATGGTCACCATCTTTGGCAGCACCTATGTCTGTGAACAGACTTTTTCCCAAATGAAACAACTGGAATCTCCAACCAGATCCAGACTAACTGATGAACACTTGCATCACTTGCTATGACTGGCAGTGACAAATATGGAACCAGTCATTGAGTTTCTCATCAGCCGAAAGCAGGCCCACACTTCCCATTGAATGACTAGTATATTTATGTTGGTTAAAATTGTTCTTCATTTTAAATATTGTATTATTTCATGGTTTTTTGCACTACAAATAAAGATATGTGCAGCGTGCATAGGAATTTGTTCATTTTTTTTTCAAACTATAGTTTGGCCCCCAACAGTCTGAGGGACCGTTATCCCTCCTTAATGCACCACTGTGGGGAGGGGGTTATGTTGATTCTTGCCTTCTTCCGCCTGCTTCCAACATCTCTCAATGCCCATCTTGGGGGTTTTAGTTACAGTCTTAATTGGTGCAGTTCTCAGTCTGGTTTATTGTGTGGTCATCTGAAACATATGCTCAGGAGTTTGTTTTATTCTTTTTTTAATAGCCTACTTTAAGGAGCCTGAAGCTGATGTTGTAATGAAGTTAGGCAAGTGGCAAGAAAGTTTTTGCTCTTTTTCCCTTTGGGGGGGGGGTCTTATTAAGTAAATAGATTCCTTGGGTTGAGCAAGCACAGCTTAGGAAGGACAAAGGCAAAATGGACTGCTAAATTGCCCAACCAGTTACATGACGACCCAGTCATGCGCACCTAGCTGGTCCGGCCCCTCAACAGCCTGTGGGACCATGAATCAGCTCCCTGTTTAAGAAGTTTGAGGACCCATGTTTTAGAGGGTAGTTGAAACACTTGGAGGTTTATTTGTGTTCTCAGGGTCACCTGAGTAGTGCTCCTGGTTCCTGTCATCTGCAATTTTTTTTCTGGAAATCCATTCCTACTCCCACAATATTCAAAGGGTGTTCAAAAAGCTTTTAGCTATACAATTTGGGATGAATACCCTTGAATACCCTGTTCAAGTAGGAGGGAGTAGAAATGGATTTCCAGTAAAAAAAATTGCAGTCTAGTTGCCTCCTGATAAAAGCATCTTTGGGACAACCATGACCTGGATGATTGAGAATCTCTACAGACTTTCAGTGAATATATTATTATATCTTTAAGTTAATAAGAATGAGGACCTGCTAACTCATCAAGAGACCAATTAATTAAGCTAGAAATTAATTATCTAAATTGCCAAATTTGGATGAAAACTTAGGAACCAAAGGACTGAAATTGACTTCAATCCAGACACCACCGGGGAACTACCAGAGGACTGGAAAAGAGCTGATGTAGTTCCCATCTTCAAAAAAAGGGGAAAAAATAGATCCAGGGAATCTATCTTATCAGCCTGACCTTAATACCAGGGAAGATTCTGGAAAAGATAATCAAGCAACGAATCAGAGAACACCTAGAAGCAAACAAAGTAATAAGCAAAAGCCAACATTGGTTTGTCAAAAACAGGTCATGCCAGACAAATCTTATTGCATTCTTTGACAATACCTAGGAAGATTCTGGATAGGATAATCAAGCAAGTAAGCAGCAAACACCTAGAGGCAAACCAAAAGCCAACATGGGCTTGTCAAAAACAGATCATGCCAGACAAATCTTATTGCATTATTTGACAAAGTGACAAAATTAGTAAACCAGAAGAATGCTGTGGATATAATTTATTTGGACTTCAGTAAGGCATTTGATAGAGGAAACCACAACCTACTACTTGATAAGATAGAAAAAATGTGGGAGATACCATTATCACCAGATGGATTTGTAACTGGCTGAACAACCGCACTCAACATGTAGTCGTCAATGGAACTGCATCTACATGGAAGAAAGTATGCCATGGAATATCCCAAGGCTCTGTTTTAGGCCCAGTACTCTTCAACATCTTCATCTGTGATATGGATGAGGGGATAGATGGGGAACTCATCAAATTTCCAGATGACACCAAGCTGGCAGAAATAGCCAATACTCCAAAAGATATGCTTAAAATACAGAAAGATCTTGACAGACTTGAGCATTGGGTACTATCTAACAAAATGAAATTCAGTGGTGAAGAAAGTGAGGTTCTACATTTAGGCAAGAAAAACCAAATGCACAGGTATAGTGTAGGTGGTATCTTGCTCAGTAACTGTGAGAGGGATCTTGGAGTCCTTCTATGCTGCATTAGTTCTAGGAATGTTTCAAGTAGGTTTAATCATAAGTAGAAGAACCTCCAACAAGCCATCATTACAGGTATATATCTACATATGACAGGAACTGGAAATACCTCACAGGCACAGCTGAAGGCACTCCTCGAGAGTCAGGGAATACATCTCAAACTAATCCTGCTAAGACTGCAGACATAACCCTTGTAACATCTTCCCTTTTTCATTAATACAACTATCACATTTTAAAACATTAAAAAAATCCACTAACCCTATAAGCATTACATATATACATTAAAATGATATAAAACACTATATTACTAAAACACTACATTGAGAAACATACAAAGTTCCGATGCAAGCAGCTGTAACATCTTCCCTTCATATTAACACAACTGTCACATATTAAAACATTATAAAACATTGCAAAAGAGTTCAAATTGTAAAAGGGAACAATATCAACACCGTACAAATTGAGTCTGTTAGATTGTAGAAAAAGAACAATATCAACACTTTCTACAAGTTGAGTCAGTCTGGTGGTCGCGGACATCGGCCTCTGTGAGTAACAACTGGCCCTCTTCCGCCAACTGGCTCTCTTTGCACTATGGGCTTCTCTGACCTACCTGGAACCGCTGGGCTCTTCTCGCCGCTTACTGGAGTGTCTGGCTCTCGACTGCTATTGGGTATACCTGCTTGCTCCGAGCTCTCATTAATCTGAGGCCCCATCCTTGTGCATTCTTCATTGTCCATGGGTAAATGCGGCATGGTAATACCAGATACGTCTGGCCTGTCCACAGGATATGTAATGTCTGGCCGCTCAGCTACATGCAAGTCTACCCAATTGCGATGGTACAAAGTTCCTTCAATGTCCACTAAATAGGAACGTGGAGCCACTTGTAAGCAGCTACCCATTTTTCAGTGACCTGTTCAATCTCCAAGCAGCGGTCTCATCTGAATCCATTCCCCAATCTTCAATTCTGGCAAATCTCTAGCTAAGTTGTCATATGACCACTTGTCTCTTCAGCTGTAACTTTTCTGGAACCCTTTGTATCACCGAGGGCTCAAGCAGCCTGTCGGCCACTGGTAGTGATGTCTTTACTCTCCTTGCCATCAGTCTCTGTGCCGGACTACTGTCTATGCCCTCAGATGGGGCATTTCTCCAATGTAGAATAGCTTTCCATGGGTCTTTACCTTCACTGTGAGCTTTCCTACATAGATTCTTAGCGATCTTCACAGCTGATTCAGCTTTGCCATTAGTTTGCAGAAGACGCGGTGAAGAGGTCACCTGCTCAAACTCCCACTCAGCGGCAAATTTCCTAAACTGTAAACTCGTAAACTGAGGACCATTATCTGAGATCACTTTATCTGGTTGGCCATAATGTGCAAACTGCGTCTTGCATCTCTTAATGGTAGTCTCAGCCGAACAGTCCGTAAGGGGATCGATTTCCCAAAAGTCAGAATAATGATCAACTAATATTAGATACTCTTTTCCTGTATAGTTGAACACATCCATACCAACAATCTGCCAAGGACGTGATGGTATCTCATGTGACATCATGGTTTCTCTTTGTTGCAAATATGCATATTCATTGCAGGTGGAACAATTGCTAATCAATTGCAATCAAGTCTTTGATTTCGCCCTGCATATTGGGTCAGTAAAGTGTGTCATGGGCTTGTCTATAGCATGCCTCTCCACCAATATGGCTCGAGTGCATGCGCAATAGCATCTCTGCTCTCATTGACCTAGGCACTATGACTCTTGGGCCCTTATACAAGATCCCATTTTGTATGGCGATCTCATCTCTGAAAGACCAATATTCCCTCACTATTGCCGGAACTGCCTCCTTCTCATCCAGCCACCCACTCATAAAAATAGCCTTCAGTGCATGTAAAGTTACATCAGTACATGTTGCCTAAGCTGACATAGCCAGTGATTTGTGACATTAAGATAGTCTGCTTGGTTACACTTGGTTTCCTCCAAGTGTCACCTGATCTAATGTAGCCCTACTCAGGGTATCACTAATATACATTTCACATCCTGGCTTGTAGACAACATTAAGGTTGTAATTCTGCAAACTAAGCATCATGCTCTGCAGACATTTGGGCGCACACAAAAGGGGCTTCTTGAATATGGCTATTAGCAGCTTGTGATCAATTTCAGTTATGATTGTATCCGGCCATAAAGATAATGATGGAAATGCTGGCAGGCAAATACAATACTTAAGCATTCCTTTTCAATTTGAGCATAGTTCAACTCGGCAGAAGAGAGCACTCTGGATGCGTATGCGATCGGCTGACCTTCTTGCGTTAGGCAATATCCTAGGCCATTTTTGCTCGAGTTACTTTGGATGGTAACAGTCTTTGTAACATTGTAATATTTTAACACTGGAGCAATAGTGACCAAGCGTTTTATTTCCTGTACTGCCTGCCCGTGCTTGGGGAACCAATGCCAAACTGCATCTTTGTCCAGAAGGCGTCTCAATGTCTGACACACCTCCGATAGGTGCAGCAGAAATTTTGTTAAATAAGTAACAAATCCGATAAATCTCTGCACTGATTTAACATCAGCAGGCAGTGGCATCTCCGCAATGGCTCTAATCTTATCAGCTTTTAAACCTCGTGAGGACAAAATATGCCCATGGAAGCAGACTTCGTGCACCTTAAATTGCAACTTCTTTACACTGAGCCTTAACCTCATCTGCCTACACCGATCTATTAGTGCTATTAACTTCTCATCATGATCATGCTCAGCTTCTTCGTCTGTTTCACCACAGCCAATTATAAGAATATCATCAGCTATTGGCTCAATTCCATCGAGCCCACTCAGTAATTCATGCTGCTTTCGTGGATACACCTCTGGTGCTACCAAAACTCCAAAGGGAAATTTAAGCCATCTCTTTCTACCCCATGGGGTCTAGAACGTAGTCATGTAGCTACTCATTTCATCCAGTTTGCCCTGTAAAAAGGCGTCTCTAGCGTCAACAAGCATAAAAACCCGTGCTTTGGGTAGTTTGTGCAAAACGTCATCAAGCGTTGGCATTAAACAATGTGACCGCTTCAGGGCCATATTCAGAAACTTGGGATCAATGCAAATTCTAATCTTCTCCGGCCTCCTAATAACAACCATGCTGCTTATACAGTCAGTGGGCTCAGTTACTGACGTAATATGTCCTTCCGCCTCGTATTTATCCAGTTGTGCTTTAGTCTGCTGCTTAATAGCTATAGGCACATTGCGTGGTGCGCTTTGTACTGGGGAAATAGCAGGGTCAAGTTCAAAATGAACCTCGCTTGGAACAGATATTATGTGGCCCTCAATCACTTCCTGGTATACTTGTGGAATTTGCTGGTTTGTCAATGGCCCCACCAGAGATTTAGGGGGGTAACTCACAACATTGTGTAACTCGGCCGGAATGGTAAACTGCATCAATCCCAAGTTCTCACATGTTGATCCTGACAATAATGGTTTCTCATCAGCTTCCACAATCTCAAATTCAAGTTTATAAATATCCCCACGTATGCTGCATTCTGTTTGAAATTGGCCCAGTAAATTCATTAATTCTCCTGAATATAACTTCAGTTTAGTACTGCTAGGCTGAAGAAGTATCTCGGGTGCCAGTTTCATTTTGTCCTTTAAACTCATAACATCACAGGTTGCACCTGAGTCCAGCTGGCAGGGTTAAATTGTGTTGTTAAACCTGAGATTCACAAACCATTTTTTGCCCTTGGAATGTATTGAGCCAATACATTCTTTCCTATAAATCGCATCAGTGATAAAGAAGGATGCATCCTCCTGAGATGCATTCTCCAAGTCTAACGTTTGCTCAATTGTATGCAGCTTCCTCACTTCCCTTTTCCGTGCCTGATACACTCCTGCAAAATGATTTAGCCTCCCATACACTCTGCAGATTTTCCCATATGCTGGGCACTGCTCTCTCATGTATGTGCATACTGCTGCAATATTTGCATGCTACTTGATTGTTCACAGATGAATTATAATACTGCCTTTTATTCTGATATTTGTATTGATAATACTTGGCTGTTGTTTAGAGACTATTAATACAATCCTTACCCAGCTCTATGACTCTCAGCCATTTGTCAGTAAATTCTATAGTCCGACACAACTCAATTGCTGCTTGTAGGCTTAAATTATGCTCCCTCAAGAGATGGCGGTGTGTGCTTTCACTAGTAACGCCCAAAACTATTTTGTCCTGAATGAGCTCATCCCTTAAGGGGCCATAGTCAAAACTGGCTGCTTTTTCCTTTAAACATGTGACAAAATTATCTATCATTTCACCTTGTTCTTGCTTGCAACTGCCAAATATATATCTTTCAAAAATAACATTTTTGAGAGGTCTGAAATAAGTCTCTAAAGTGTCTAGAATAACTTTGGTATCTCTTTCTTGCTCCACAGAAAGGGTTAAATTGTATCTGTAGATATGGAGGTATTCATTGCCCATCAATCTCCTTAATGTGGCAGCTTGAACTGTTGCCGACTTCTCTTCCAAGCCTGTAGCTAAGGCATAATCTTTGAACTCTGCCCTGAACTTATTCCAATTGCTGCCACAGTCTCCATTAACCCTCATAGGTTCAGGCAGAGGTATACTGTTAGCAGCTACCATACTTCCACTGCTTAGCTTTCGGGAGTATGCTTCAAATTTATCCAGAAGACATGGATTCAGGCTTCTGACACCATGTTTCAAGTAGGTTTAATCATAAGTAGAAGAACCTCCAACAAGCCATCATTACAGGTATATATCTACTTATTTATTTATTTATTTATTTATTTATTTATTTATTTATTTATTTATTTATTTATTGAATTTCTATACCGCCCTTCTCCCAAAGGACTCAGGGCGGTGAACAGATTAAGATTTCATATACATATATACATAACCCTTGTAACAGAATACAATCAAGATCACATAAAGTGTTAATATCACTCTATAATGCCTTGGTAAAACCAATACTGCATCCAGTTTTGGTTGCCACGATAAAAAAAAAGAAGTTGAGGCTCTAGAAAGAGTGCAGAGAGGGGCAACAAAGATGATTAGGGGACTGGAAGCTAAAATATATAAAGAACAGTTGCTTTGAATTGGGTATGTCTAGTGTAATGAAAAAAAAAGTACTAGGGGTGGCATGATAGCAGTGTTCCAGTATCTCAGGGGTTGCCACAAAGAAGAGGGATAGTCAAACTATTCTCCAAAGCACCTGAGGGCAGGACAAGAAGCAATGAATGGAAACTAATGGGGGGGCGGAAGCAACCTAAAACTTAGAAGAATTTTCATGACAGAACAATTAATCAGTAGAACAACTTGCCTCCAGAAGTTATTAATGCTCCAACAGTGAAAGTTTTAAGAAGAGATTGGACAACCATTTGTCTGAAATGGTATAGGGTTTTCTGCCTGAGCAAGAGGTTGGACTAGAAGACCTCCAACGTCCCTTCCAACTCTGTATTTCTTTTCTATTGTTTGCCTGATTTTTTGAAAGTGACTTTATCATACAACTATCAACCAGATGTATCAAGAAATTCATAAATGGAACATAAGATGATTCCTTTTCATTGTTGCTCTTTAACAATGTTACCTTTGATTTTCAAGAGTATTTAGCTATCAAAATTGATAGACATAATTAGACCTTTTCTGTGTGATTTTGTTCAGTCCACTTTGGTAGTCATGAATTTTGAAAAGAAATAATACTTTTAACAAAAATAGACATGAAACTATATTTTTCTCCTTGTTATTTTGACTTAAAGTTTGGCATATTTCATTACTGATACTATTGTTTTATTTATCCCATCTTTGAATGAAAGAAGTCCTTGATGTTTTCTGAGCTTCGTTGCTTGCTTGTAGATGTTTTATTACCGACTAGATAATATCATTAGGATATTACATAATTGACTAATGAAATGTCTTCAAGCAAATAACCAAGTTCAGAGAGAACCAAGGGCTACACAGTTCAACCCTGAGTTATTATATTCTCTTCTATTTGTCTATGGAGATTCTCAATCATCCAGGTCATGGTTGTGTCAAAAGTATTTTTTTAAAAGGCAACTTTTAAAGAAAGTCCAGTTGCTGTTTGAAAAAGCTCTTTTGAGACATGCTCTTCTATTGGCATTAATGACAGTTTTCAAGTCTTTTTAAATCAATATAAAATTAAGTAGTCATAATGATGTGAATATTATAATTACTGAGATTAACTTTAGTGATTAAATCAGCATGAACTATGTTTTAAAATAGCTTGATGTAATGTTTTAAAACTTACAACTGAAATTAATAATCACCTTGATTAAGTGCCTAACCATTTCCTTTCACAGTTGTTTGGATGGATTTTTTGCAAAATCCAACCTGGAACACTTGTTCTTGCAATTTTGGCAATGATGGCATTTGAGGGAATAGCAAATCTTCAAAAAGAATGGAGTATTGTGGGAGAATTTAGTAATTTGCCCCAGGAAGAATTACTGTTGTGGATAAAAGCAAATACTAAACCAGGTAAAACAAGAGTAGAACAACTCCTTTTATAGCAATGTAGTATGTAAAATCTATTTGAAGGCTTAGCACTTTTAAGTGCTTAAGTGCTTAACACTGAACAGTTTTTCCTGGTGCCTTGATTTCTTGTGATTGCCATGTAAATGATACAGTTTAAGAAAAAACTGTCTTTATAAATACTATTATGTGGAATTATAAAATGTATTTTGAATGGAAAGACATGTTTTAAATAGAAATAAAACCTTTAGAAGATTATGTTTAATTTTTTTAATTTTTGTGGTTTGGAGGGAGAAGTTGTTTTTTTTTTATTGCAAAAGTTTTACAATTACATTTTCACCCCTTTTTCCCCCCCACCTCCCCCCCCCAGACTTCCCAACCTCCCTAACCCTCCCTAACCCTCCCCTCCCCCCAGACTTCCCTATAATATACTCATACTCATAAAAAACCCTTAATATAACACTTATATATTTTTAATCAACTGTACAACCTAGAAATGTATGGTAGTTTCTAGTTCTTTTTCCAATTATTCCTGCATTTTTAGATATCCTGTTATTTCAGATGCTGTTTTTGCTGGTGCAATGCCCACAATGGCAAGTGTAAAGCTATCTGCACAACGACCTATTGTGAATCATCCCCATTATGAGGATGCAGGTTTACGGTAAGGCTTAAATACATATTTTAAGGTTTGTTGTGATTGATGCATTATAGGAATTTTCTAATTGTAACTATTAATATGAAGGTAAATAATCTGACACAGTTGAACAGGGAGGGAAAAAAAGTTATGTTCATAATAAAGCATATTACTGCTATTAATTGTAGGATACCAATATGCCATGAATAATTCTTGGTACTTATCAGTCTCCTGTCTCACTCTCTTTGTAACATTTTTAAATATTTTAATTTGCGGCAGAATTTAAAAGAAAACAGGTACAATTAATATTTTCCTTTAAATGTGGTAGGAGGAAATATAGTAAGTAGATGATATTTTAGAATGCATTTATTATAAGCAGCAACTTCATCATTTTATCTTTTAGAAATTGGTGTTTTGTGAAAAGTAATACTCAGACTACTGTAAGACCAATTTTATGAATGAACAACCTCCCCCTTAGATATTTATTTTAATTTTGATTATTTGGAATGAAGGTTTAAATAGGGAATTTGAGTCAAATCAGTTAGCCAATTTCAAGTAAATGTGTTAAGTCACTAAAGCATTATAGTAGGATTATGCATTGTTATTCATTTGTTTCAAATAGATAAATAAACATATATTAACATAACATAAACATTAAGGATACCTAAAGGACCATCTTCTTCTAGTTGTTTCTACTAGTCCAGTTTGGTCAGGCATGTTGGGCATGTGTAAATCCTATCAGTCAAGGAATATTGGGTTTGGGAACCAGGAGGCATGCCATCTCTGTTGTAGCCCCTGTCTTCTGGAATATTCTCCAGATAGTAGAATGATTCCAACCTGTTGGCCTTTCATAAGGTCATGAAGACTTGGTCATGGGCCCAGGCTTGGAATTTCAAATGTGTTAAGGGCATGTATTTTTATCCATAGTAACAGTTTTGCTTAGTGCTGTACATATTTATTTTGTGCTGCTTTAATTATTTCAATGTTTTATTTGTTTTTATGTTTTGTAATGAATGCTGTCCCATGTCATTTGTTGAGATGGGTGGCTACAGTAAGTAAGTAAGTAAGTTAAGTAAGTAAGTAAGTAAGTAAGTAAGTAAGTAAGTAAGTAAGACTGATTTAGCTTTATCATAGAGAATTGGATGAATTGGTAAATATTTTGTTTCATTTAGGATAACAGACTCTAAGAACCACTCTATTTAAGACAGGAAAGCACAAGATTTGTAACTTTGCAAGAACATCCATCATTAAAGGGGAACTCATATAAAACATAATGTCTAAAAAGTATTTTTTTTTCTCTACTCTTCTTTAAATAAATTTTAATCTCAGTTTTGATTTATAAGAAGCAGTTCTTTACTGCCAAATTATTTTTATTTGCTGCTTATTATTTTTCTTGTTAGTTGTGATGTTTCTGGTCATATGAGCAGCAAATATAGATAAGAAAAGTTCTATTCTTTTTTCTCTAAAAACATATTCCCTTAAAATTATACACCCTTAAACTCTAGATATGTAAAACCAATTAAGACATTATTAACAAAATGAATATTTGTATTTAATTAAAAATTCTTAATAAAAATAATATAACAGATATAAAGTTAAGTTCAAATTAAATTTAGCAATTGTGCACTTCATGAAGATATTAACAATCCTAGTTTACATAGGATAATTTTGCCTGATCTCGATTGCCATGATTTCATTACCAATTTGTTCAAAAGTAATTTGAAAATTGGTAGAAAAAAAAGGACAATGGACAACTTTCTAAACGTTCTTTTCATCTTTATGTAGGTTCTACTGCAGCATCTACTGCAGTTCTATATTGCTTTTTCTCAAACAACCAATTTTGACATAAAAGATATGCTTCCCTTCTGTTTGAAGTGAAATGCACTTACCTTTGCTACCAGTTTGGGAGTGGTGCATGTGCGCCTCTTATGCACATGTGCGCCTCTTATGCACATGTGCAGAGGGTCAAAAACGGACATAATGACACCCTGGCAGGTGGGCGGAGCCTCCCACTGCCGGCACTACCGGTTTGCGTGAGAGGGATAGATCCGGCCGGATTTCACCACTGTTCAGTAGACAAATACATTTAAATGTAGTAAGTACTACTATCTGGATCCAAAAGAATGTGATAGTGTACAACGAATCTTATATAGGAATTTATCCAGTCAATATTTTATAAACACTTTTTATAAAGTGTTATAGCAATAACACTTACACTTATATACCATTCAATACTGCTTTAAAACCCTCTCTGAGCAGTTTACAGGCTCAGCATATTGGTCCCAACAATCTACTCATTTTACTGATATTGGAAGGATAGAAGACTGAGTCAATCTTGAGCTGGTCAGGATCAAACTCCTGGCAAGGGCAGAGTTAGCCTGCAATACTGCAACACTTGGTTACTTGCTATAAAATGTTTGTTTGTTTCTTTAAATATGCTATAAGAAATTCTTGGCCAGACTTCCTTATAAACTTGTTATGACTTGAATAGAAGTTTGATCACCAAATCCAGGTCAACATCTTCTCCCTCGAGCAAAGCTTCATCTGCACATGCACAGGATCTAGATCAGTGATGGCTAACCTTTTTGCCATCGCATGCCAAAAGCGGGGGGAGTGGAGGGGGTTGTGCGTGCCCACACCTATAATTCTGTACACCCCGCACATACATGCGCAACCCCCTGCGCTCCCCCCATTTTTGGCACACGATGGCACGGTAGGCACGGTAGGATCGTTTTTCACTCTCCCCAGGCTCCAGAGCCTTTCTAGGAGCTGAGGAGGGCGAAAATGACCTTCCCCATCCCCCGGAGGCCCTCCGAAGGCTGGAAATGGCCCGGTGGGACCAGAAGTCAGCAAACGGGCCATTTCCGGCTTCCGGGGGGTAGGGAAGGCCGTTTTCACCTTCCCCAGGCTCCTAGTAAGGCTCTGGAGCTTGGGGAAAGGGAAAAACGGGCCTTTCCGACCCCCACTGGAGGCAGAAACATGCTTCCTGATTTCCAGTGGGCCCAGAAGGGCCAAAAATCAGCTGGCCGATGCACACATGCATGCCAGAACTGAGTTCGTGTACCCACCAATATGGCTCCACGTACCACCTGTGGCACGCGTGCCATAGGATCACCATCACGGATCTAGATTGTGTGTGAAACCATATGCCTCCCCTTCCATTCCTTAGTCTTTCTGAGCCCGTTTTGAGATGCAGATTCATAGATTAGATAGAAGATTCTAAAGCTTCTTTATCTTGTCCCAACGCTCCTATCAGCCCTCAAAACTTTTCCAGGCACTCTTTTGCTTGTACTTGCAGTTGTTTGAATCCACTGCCTGTAAGAAATAATTTCTTATGTACCATCATCAAAACTGAAGAAATTTCCTAATAAAGACTTGTAAGGGACCTGCTGTATTTAGAGCAGAGCAGAACAGAACAGAACAGAACAGAACAGAACAGGAAGGGACCTTCTAGTCCAGCCCCCCACTCAAGCAGGAGAACCTATACCATTTCAGACAAGAAGGACTTTTTCTGTGGTAGCTCCCTCCCAGTGGAACATCACTCTTGAAGAGATAAAATTGTCCCCTACCCCCTGATACCCTTTCAAAAGGCCTGAAGTCATGGTTTTGCCAGCAAGTCTGGGGACCCCAGGGTGACACAGAGCCCATTGTGATCATTATTGCCAGGGGGATAAGGGTTTATTGGGTTTTGTATTTGGGCTTTTACTTCTGTAATCTTCCTGGAGTCATTGTGAATTAGGCAATCATATACACTTTTATGAAAATAATTTTTTCAAGGAGACCTCACATCCAAGTTGTATCCTTGTATGATCTTTTGCCCAAGGATTACTGTCATTCCTTAATCACTTCAGAGACTCTTCAACCTAAGCCTTTTGTTTTGCCATTAAACCATGGAAACTGCTCCATTTACCACCTAGTGGACCTCAGGCCTATCTCCCAGCAGGTATTGATTATATTTCACCATTCAAAAGATCTTTGGTAGATCCGTAACTCTTACATATTAATTCATACATGATCACTTGCAGAATTTCATTTACAGATATTAAATTATGTTCAGTATCCATTTTCTGATTTTTCTAGCAAAAGATTATATACTAATATATTTCCTAGATCTTAGTTTCCATATTATTAATTTTATTTATCTCCTTTATAATTTAATAGATATCTAGGGTTTTACATTAATGAGAAGGTATTTTTTTCTATAAAAATGGATGCAAGAATAAATTATCTAGGGTACCTCTTCTATCACCTCTTCAATCGTAATCTTTTGCTTTTCTGCAAAGGGCAAGAACAAAAATCATTTATTCCATGTATAGCCGAAAATCCGCAAAAGAAGTTAAAAGAGAACTATTAAAGATGGGAGTAAATTACTACATTTTAGAAGATTCTTGGTGCCTGAGGCGAACTAAGTAAGTATTTAATAATAAAACTGTAATTGTTTCTCTCAATATTCAACGAACAGAATGCTGCTCTTTAACACATATTAGGAAAGTTTTGAGATTGATTGATTGTTTGATTGATTGATTGATTTGTCAAATACATATAAGATAATAGATATAAGTATAAACATGATTATGAATACAGGATAAGGATACAAATAAATGGGGCAAGGGCAAGGACAGTAGGCACTTTTGCATGCTTATGCACGTCCCTTACAGAACTCTTAGGAATGGGGTGAGGTCAGTGATGGGATTCAAAAATTTTTACTACCAGTTCTGTGGGTGTGGTTAGGTGGTCATTTGACTGGGTGGGCGTGACTAGGTGGTCATTTGACTGGGTGGGTGTGACCAACTCGACATCACTCACATCAAAGCGGCCTTGCCGCGTCCGACCCCTCGCCTCACCCAGCCACTCCCCTCATCTCCAAAATTTATATGCAAAATGGAATTGCTTGAGAAACTATGATTCCAAGTCACTTGGGTTTAAATCTGATTTAAACTAACCTAATCCACCTTCATGAGTCAGGTATCAAAGATCTACAAATCTTTCTTTAGGTATACCAACCGTATCCCATTACTACAATCTATTAAAACTATACAGGTAGGCCTCAACTTATAACCACAATTAGAATCAAAACTTCTGTTGCTAAGTGAGGCAGTCATTAAATGAGTTGTACCCAATTTTATGATCTATTTTGTCACAGTTGTTAAGCAAACTGCCATGGTTGTTAAGTGAATCCAGTTTCCTACACTAACTTTGCTTGTTGGAAGCCAGTTGAAGAGGTCGCAAATGGCAATCATTTGACCTCAGGACACTGCAACCATCATATATACTTGCTGGTTGTCAAGTACCTGAATTTTGAGCACACAGCTGCAGGGATTCTGCAATTGTCATAAGTGGGAAGATCAATTTTTTTTTTTTGTAAAAAGTTTTTTATTTTTTTCCAAACATACAAATTACATCCTTTCAGAACAGTCATCACTTTGTTCAATTTTTAACAAAATCTTTAACAAAATTTTATCTATACTATTTTGCCACAGCACTTATTTCTAAATCTTATATCACATATTCAACTAATACTATCTTTAAAAAATTAATACATATTTACTTAATCAAAACAATTACCCTTCTATTAACCCACCTTAATTCTTAATTCAATTAATAACTCATAATATAACAATTCTTACCCTAAATCCTCACTATTAACAATACAGTTCAAACATATTTAAATTTCATTATGCTCATTAAATCTTTATTCCATTATTACTTTATCAAATTTAAATCTTATCTTTTTAATTTTAGAAATATAGCAATTTAACATTTAAACATAGTTTTAGTTCAAATAATGCTCTTTAACACAATTTCCCAATTATCCTAAATTCTATCTATCAAACCATACCATTTATATAACGCCAATTAAGTAATTTTTTTATTGCAAAAGTTTTACAATTACATTTTCACCCCTTTTCCCCCCCCACCTCCCCCCCAGACTTCCCAACCTCCCTAACCCTCCCTAACCCTCCCCTCCCCCCAGACTTCCCTATAATATACTCATACTCATAAAAAACCCTTAATATAACACTTATATATAAACTTGAACCCCTCCCTCCCCTGTATAATTTTTCTCTTTACCTCATTACATTAAAATATTTCCAATACATTATTTTCAAATAAAAGCTATTTGATACTTTCTAGTTTGATATTTGTTCTGAACATATTCTATCCACCTTTTCCATTCCCATTCATAAGTCTCTTGTGAACAATCTTTTAAATATGCTGAAATCTTCGCCATCTCTGCAAAACTGGCCATCTTCAAAGTCCATTCCTCGATAGTGGGCAAAGCTTCATTCTTCCAGTATTTACCTATCAACAATCTTGCTGCTGTTATCATATACAATATCAATTTTGTTTCACCCAATGTAAAACCCTTAACTATACCCAATAAAAACAGTTGTGGAGAAAATTGAATTTTTTTCTTCAAAACATTCTGCATGACCCACCAAATTTTTATCCAAAAAGCCTTAACTTTCCTACAGGTCCACCAAACATGATAATACGTAGCATCCAAACATTCACATCTCCAACATTTTGGCTGAACATTAGGGTACATACATGACAACTTTTTGGGATCTAAATGCCATCTATAAAACATTTTATAGAAATTTTCCCTCAGGTTCTGCGACTGTGTAAATTTAACATTCTGAACCCAAATTTTTTCCCATGTTTCCAACATCACTGGTTCTTCAAAATTTTGTGCCCACTTAATCATACAGTCTTTAACTAATTCAGTTTCTGAGTCCCTTTCTAGCAAAACATTATAAAGCCTTTTGATATGCATTGGACCTTTCTCTCTTATATGTCTAACCAATTCTTCCTCGTGCAACATAATACCAGTTTTTTGGTCCTCTTTCCATCTCAATTGTAATTGATTATATTGTAACCAAGTTAAATTAATCCCTTCGTCCAACAGTGTCTGCAATATCTTCAGCTGCCATCTGCCCGCATCTGTAAAAAGAACCTCTTTGTATAAAACCCCCCCGAGTGACATTATATTTGTATTCCACAAAGTATGACCAAGATCCAGCCATAGCGGTATTTTATAATCCCAATTAAGTAATTTTTGTTTATAAATCATAATCATATATTGTTTCAGTTTTCTTTTCTTTTTCACTTAAGTAATAAATGTTCAAATTATCACAGTTGTTATACATATTTAAACAATATCCCAATTATTATAGCTATCAATTTTCTAATTTAACCTTTTCTTTTATCCTTCCACTGTTAATCCCAATGTACAAAATACATCTTTATTCCACTGTTAATCCCAGCGTAATCATCTTTATTTTTCTCACTGTTAATCTCAGTGTAATCATCTTTATTCACTGTTAATCTCAGTGTAATCATCTTTATTTTTCTCACTGTTAATCTCAGTGTAATCATCTTATTTACTGTTAATCCCAGTATAATTATCTTTATTTTTCTCACTGTTACTCCCAACATAATCATCTTTTACTTTTGTAGTTATATTATTAAAAATATTCAAATTATAACAATTGTTATAGGTATTTAAACAATATCCCAGTTATTATAACCATCAATTTCCTCAACTAGTATCTTTAAACATCTTAATAAAAAATTGGTTCATTATATCCATTGCTATATTTCTTTTAATGTAATCTATTTTCCATATATTTTAGCCTCAATCCCTATTTCATTTCTAAATATCTGTAACATAATTCTTCTCCTATTTGTTTATCTCAATATAGTCATTTTATAAATCCAGTCCTGGACTTTAAATTTCTTAATATTTTCCAATCTTTTATTCTTTTATCATTCAGTATTAATCTCCATATAATCATTATTATATCATTATTAATCTCAGTATAATCATCATTGTGTAATTGTTAATCTCAATATAATCTCTAGAGACCTCCTTTTTATTATTAGTATTCACATGTTCAATTATTTGTTCATATTTAAACACAATATCTTTATCTTCTTTATTTTCTAATTCTATGTCTTATTTCTCCATCTTCATTTTCTTGTCCACACATGTATACTCCATTTTGATTTTTATATCCTCAGATTTTGTCCTCTGTGCAGTTATTTTTTTTATCCCCATTCTCCAAATCAAATAGTTGCTCCAATTATAAAAGTTCCATTATATTCCCTTCTATTTCTTTTTTTAGTCCTCCAAAAGTCAAGCCTCTTTTAGACAAGAAAATCCTCCTCCACAACGTTCCAAAAATGTTCCTTTTTCCTCTCAATTCCTCCACCCTCCCCCCCTCCCCCAACACAATCCTGTGAATTGAGTTGACTGAATGAGAATAATTGGCTCAAAGTCACCCAGTGGACTTTCATGCCTAAGGAAAGACTAGGCATGCTTAAGTCATGGTCTTCTGTTTCTATGCTGGTGCCTTAAACCACTTGAGGGCTATTTGCATAATGTATCTTTATCTTAGTTATATATTAAAATTCAGATAAATTATTCCAGTAGTTTAAAATGCACTTCAGAACAATGATTTAAATTAAAAGAATTTTATAATCTTGTGGGAAATAAAATGTGATCTTATGCTTTTACTGTAGTGCTTTTATTTTAAATATTAAGATAAGTTTGGTCACCATGAGATTTCCAAAGTATGAAATTTCAGAAAATTTTACTGTTAACTTGTGGAAATGGCTTGGCTGCAATTTTAACTGATAGGGTAATTAGTTTAACCTTTTTGAATTTTAATGTAAAAAAGAAAAGCTTCCCATCCTCTTCTCTACCTAAAATGGCCTCTAGAAAATAGTGTAGGAGAGTTTTGTTAAACACTGAGGCCTATGGCATAGTGGGAAGCTGCTGTGGGAATCACTATATATGACTTTGATCTAACACAAAGGAAAGTTTCTTGCTCACTTCTGAATACATTTTTCTATGCTCTATCCACAATGTTCACTACCGCCCTTCTCCCGAAGGACTCAGGGCGGTGTACAGCCATATTAAAACACATAGATTCATAAAATTTAAAACCAAATTAAAATCAATATATAAAATTGGCCCGCAAATTAAAACATACATACACCCATAATAAAAATCGTAATTAGGCCAGTCCGGCTTGCTGGAACAAGAGAGTCTTAAGGGTGCGGCAAAAAGTATGCAGGTCAGGGCTAAGATGGAGCTCTAGGGGCAGTTCATTCCAGAGGGCTGGTGCCCCCACAGAGAAGGTTCTCCCCATGGGTGTCGCCAGTCGCCATTGTTTGGCTGACAGCACCCTGAGGAGCCCCTCTCTGTGGGAGCGTATTGGCCGGTGGGAGGTTGTTGATGGCAGAAGGCGGTCTCGTATATACCCCGGTCCTAAGCCATGGAGCATTTTAAAGGTGGTGACCAACACCTTGAATCTCATCCGGAAGACCACCGGGAGCCAGTGCAGCTTGCGCAGGAGGGGTGTTATGTGGGTGCGCTGAGTCACACCCATAACCACCCGCGCGACTGCATTCTGGACCAGTTGGAGCCTCCGAGTGCTCTTCAAGGGGAGCCCCATATAGAGAGTGTTGCAGTAGTCCAGATGGGACATGACGAGGGCATGAGTGACCGTGCACAGGGCATCCCGGTCCAGAAAGGGACGCAACTGGCGTATCAGGCGAACCCAATAGAAAGCTCCCCTGGCCACGGCCGTCATATGATCATCCAAAGACAGCCGTGCATCCAGGAGAACACCCAAGTTGCGAGCCCTCTCTGTGGGGGCCAGGATCTCACCCCCAATAGTCAGCGATGGAGCCAGCGGACTACACCAGGATGCCGGAAGCCACAGCCACTCAGTCTTGGAAGGGTTGAGTTTGAGCTTGTTTCTCCCCATCCAGATCCGCACAACCTCCAGGCACTGGGACATCATGTCAAGGGCATCATTGGGGTGGTTCGGGGTGGAGATGTACAACTGAGTATCATCAGCGTACTGATGGAACCTCACCCCGAAACCACAGATGATCTCGCCCAGCGGCTTCACATAAATGTTGAACAAAAGGGGCGAGAGGACTGACCCTTGCGGCAAAGGTCAACCTCTGCCCCCCTGCCAACACAAACTGCATACGGTCGGAGAGGAAGGAAGAGAACCACGGCAACACGGTCCCCCCCACTCCCAACCCCTCCAATCGGCGCAGCATGATACCATGGTCAATGGTATCAAAAGCCGCTGAGAGATCTAATAGGACCAGGACAGAGGAGCAGCCCCTGTCCCGAGCCCTCCAGAGATCATCAACCAGTGCGACCAATGTCATTTCCGTGCTGTGCCCCGGCCTGAAGCCCGACTGGAACGGATCTAGATAATCGGCTTCATCCAGGTACTGGGGAAGTTGTGGCGCCACCACACTCTCAACAACCTTCACCACAAAGCGAAGGTTGGAGACTGGGCGATAATTGGCTAATACAGCCGAGTCCAGGGAAGGCTTCTTGAAGAGAGGCCTCACCACTGCCTCTTTCAAAGAGGGGGGGAGGTAGCCCTCACTCAAAGAAGCGTTAATAATCCCCTGGAGCCAGCCTCATGTAACCTCCCGGGAGGCCAGCACCAACCAGGAGGGACACGGATCCAATAAACGTGGCAGCGCTAAGCCTCCCCAGAATCCTGTCCACATCCTCGGGAGTCACAGTCTCAGAAGCCATATTCAGGGCTTCTATATTCGCATTGCATCTCTCTTACTGTATCTACATGTTGAGAGGAAAAAGTCTGAAATGAGAAGAACATTCTATATGTAAACTCCATGTAATTTAGAACACATTATGTAGAGGTCTAAAATGTGTGTGGGCCTACATACATAAAACAATGCATGGGCACTGACAAAGGGAGTGAATTCAGCCCCATTCTTCTAACAACTGAGATGTGAAGCCTGAGGTGGCTCTATTGACCTGCGTTAAAATGATACAGAATTCTTTCATTGCAAGATATGTGTCTTTGTTACTCATAATATTTATAAATATTTTTAGGCCTGGTTGCAGTATGCCAGAAATTTGGGACATAGAAGATCTTACCAATGCTGGGAAAATTCCTTTATGCAATCTCATGTGCAAAGATTCCAGGCCATACTTCAGGACAGTGTTCAACAATAATATATTCAAAATATTGGAAGTTACCAGAGAATGATTCTTCACTACTGTATCATTGTTGGCAGTATATGTTTTAAACCAGCATTTTAAAAAAATCTGCTTGAATTCCATTAAAAAATAAAAAGAATTTATGTTAATTACAGGTACTGTTAGATTTGACTTGCATTCCTGAGAATTCAACACACAAGGTTTTTTTTTCGTTTGAAGCAATTGAAGCTGTGTACCCATGTCACTGGATAAGATCCTTAGGAGTCCAACTGTATTTATTGAGAAGTAATGTCCAAAAAAGATGAAAATAATTTTAGTTTGGATCTGCAGGTGTTCTAAGATTCTCAATGGAATACCACTCTTTAAAATGTGAACAGTTTGGCACAAATTTGTCTCTTTCTGGGACAGTTATTTAAAATTTGCTATGCAAATGTTTATTGCATTTCAACGCTTCTTAATAAATACTGATCCTAAGAAAGAGAGCAAAAATATTTGTAGAAAATAATGCCAAAATCAATGAAATTGTGCAGGCGATGATTCCTAGCAAGAGTGTTGCAATTTTAAACCCTGAACAAATAAGAGTTGACAAAACCTAAAACATTTTCTCACATATAGTCATCATTATATTGCTAATTCAATTTTCTTTTCATGCTTCTCCTTTCCAAATAAGCATAGTTTTGTGGGGGGAAAAGGATGGTTTCCATGACCCTATATTAGCATAAATTGCTATTTACTTTATTAAAACTGAAAAAGTTCACTTATTACAACCTATTTATTTGTTCTGCTTTAAAATTCTGAGTACCTTAAAATTTACATTGAGCCAAATGATACATAACAAGATAGAATGCTTCTAAATTTTTTTTTATCAAAACTGAGAAAGCATTATAGTATATGTGATTAATCTTTACTATTCCTTTCTTTTTTCTTTATTTTCTTTTTCTTTCTTTTTTGATAAAATATTACATCCAAACCAGAATTCCTGGTTTGTTGTTTTTTAAGAAGCCAAACTTAGAATCCAACATTTATTCTTGGCTTGCTTATTGTCTTGAATCCAATTCCAAGGAATCCTTTTCTGAATAGTTTTTTAAACACTTTCACTGGTAGCAGAAACAGTTGAGAAGTAAACCACCCCGATATATATAGAAAGAGTATATACGCTTTTTCAATAGTTACTAAAATAGGACTGCTGAAATTCATATAAATTTATCTGAATTTTTCTACTATTGACATGCTATGATAAACAAAATAAAGTTACTGCCTGTGTTAATCTTTTAAAAACAGAAATTTTCCAGGAAAATTGTATTATTTTGCCTTAATGCAATAAAGGATCATCATTAGTCCTTGTAGAAAGTTTAATATAATAGGAAATAACATGTATTCTCTAAGAAATAAATTGTACCCACTTGGGAAAATGCAGTGTAAAACAATTATGCTTTTGTGTTATTCCATTATACATACACCTTAGAGTTACTTTATACCACATAAATTCCAATACTGCAGCAAATGTTAGGTAAGTTAAAACCGCATTCTCAGCCTCATTTTTATAAAACCCTTTTAAAACTTCAAAAATACTGTAGTCATTTCTGATTACCTGTACAGATGATGCAAAGCTTCAAAGCTTGGTTGCAGTTTACTTTTTTGTCCGGTACTATAGACCATGATTGTATACATTCTGTGTGTGTTTAAAACTGTTGAAAAACCTTACAAGTTGTTTAACTGAGAATGTTAATGTAGGGGTTTTTCCCCCTTTCAAAGCACAAAAGGGTAAATTTAAAATGTAAAGAAATGTATTTCCTATTGAGGATTGAATCGTAAACTAAGATCCATTCAAAAGGCAGGAAATTGGAGTCATTATTTTGTACTTAGATTATACTGTAGAATAGAAAATACTGTATTTTTATTGATTTTATGCCAATTGTTGATGTTCACTTTCAAATAAAAGTTTTGTTCATAATTGTGTTTATGTAAAAAGCATTTCACAAATAGCAAGTAATATAATATATAATAGCAAATAATGCTATTATATTATTTTCCAGAAAAACATTGAAAAACAAGTTATAAGTAAAAATAGATTAATCTGAAGTTGCTCACTAAAAATTATTGTACTTACATATTACAGAAAAGGAGAAAATTCTGGTAACTATATACAGTTGGCATTGCTGATTTCTGAATCATATTTAATTATTCCATTGGAAGCAATTACAGCAAATATGGCTACTCTTTTAGAAAATAAACATTTTAAAGAAGCTTGATGGATTTTCTATTTTGATAATTTGCTAAAGAATTAACTGTAGGAATATACATTCTAGAAGAGAAGATGGCTAATTTGATAAAACAATAGTCTTAAATGTAAATTGAATCACCTTTCAAGAACAATTTTAGAATGTTTTAATAAGAGTATGACTGTAACTCAGTGCTCTATCTTACTAATGTAAAAGGCAAAAATATACTCATTGTACCTGAGACAGTAAAAGAAAATATTACAGATTCTGTACTATTTTAAATTCCTATCAATGGAGTTACTTCACTCTGCTTATGTTAGCAGTTAAGCATACAAAAGAATAGGTGAACACAGAACTGAAGCAACCTAAACAAATTCAGTTCATTTCTGCTGTCAATGTGACAAATGCTTCCATTGGCTAAAATGTCCACAAAAAATTTTCTTTGAAGTAAAATTGATGGACCTTATAATTTCTTTATGTGGCAATCATGACAGAAATAGCAACTCAGTTTCATACAACTGAGAGTGACATTGTAGTGCAGCATACATTTTCTCAAATAATAGCATGTTTTAATAATACAAATATTTTATATTGCATATTATAGCATCCGATAGTAACTTGGCATAGAATTGTTCTAAGGTATCAAAGGTAAACTAATGTTCACAATTTAAAATTATGAAAACTCTGCATTGGCTACATAGTATTGACATTACAGATAGCCTTCGAGTTACGACCATAATTGAGCCCAAAATTTATGTTTCTAAGTGAAAATTTTGTTAAATGAGTTTTATCCCATTTTACGACTTTCCTTGCCACAGTTATTAAATGAATCACTGCATTTGTTAAGTTAGTAACATGGTTGTTAAGTGAATCTGAATTCGCAAAAACTGATTACATGACTCCAGGACACTGCAACCATCATAAATATGAACAAGTTGCCAAATATCTGAATTTTGAACATGTGAGCATGGGGATGTTGCACTGGTTGTAAGTATGAAAAACGGTCATGTCACTTTTTCAGTGCGGTTGTATCTTTCAACTGTCACTAAACAAACTCATTGTAAGGACTAGCTATATAGTAGATGGAGATGTGGTATGAAAAGATCTCCTTTGAATGATATGATATTGATTACTCTGGGTAGGGAAGGATATATTGCAACATATTGTTTGCCATCTTGCCAGTTGTGAGTTATGCACACAAACATACACCGCTGATTCTGTTCAAGTGAAGAGCTTGAACTGTATCTGCAATTCTTTTGCTTCAATCATGCATTGTGCAAATTGACAGAAAATGTTGTTTGATGTATTGTAGTAAAAATTATCTTTCTTATACCAAATTAATAAATAACCCGCAAAAATCAATCTTCTGATAGATTTACTGGATCAAGGGTCAACATGAACTGTTCTCTTAAAAATGAATGCTTGAAAGCATTCATTGAAAACATAATACCATGTTCCCCAACAGTGAAACCCGGTCTTATTTTCTTTTGGACTTGAAAATAAGCATTTGGGCTTATTTTCAGGGAGGTCTTATTTTTTTTAAGTGCAGGAGGTGGTGAACACCGAGGATGATAGGAGTGGGAGTGCAATTACCGCTGTCCCTGCCATCTCCATCCCACTGTCTGCTTACACTCAGCTGCAACGGGCCAGGCTCTCGGCATGCTCTGGCCTCCACCCACCCTGCCTGCTGGCCCAGTTGCTATTGGGACACTTCTCAGCTGTGGCGGGTGCCATGTTGTCTGCCAAGCAACTGCCCATGCTCCTGCTACGAAGAGCCTTGTGTGGGCTCTTCAGCCTCCTGGCAGTGTGGGTGGAGGCCGGGGCATGCTGAGAGCTTGGCCCCGATTGAGGCCACTGGCAAGCAGACAGTGGGATGGAGAGGGTGGAGCCAGTGGTAGCTGCCTAAACACTTTTCACCAGAAGGAGATGAAGTTTCGTCTGCTTATTTATTTTATTTATTTATTTATTAGTCAAATTTCTATACCGCCCTACTCCCGAAGGACTCAGGGCGGTGAACAGCCAAGATAAAATACAGATAATACAAATATTAAAAAATCCCTTAAAATTATTAAATATTTTGGCCGAAATAGAGGAGAGTTAGGCCAGGCCAGCCTGCTGAAATAAAAAAAGTTTTGAGAGCCCGACGAAACGTGCGCAGGTCCGGGATCCTCCGTATCTGGGGGGAGCTCGTTCCAGATGGTAGGTGCCCTCACAGAGAAGGCTCTCCCCCTGAGGGCCACCACTCAACACTGTTTGGCCGACGGCACCCTGAGAGGCCCCTCTCTATGGGAGCGTACTGGTCGGTGAGAGGCTATTGGTAGCAGAAGGCGATCTCGTAAATACCCTGGTCCGATGCCATGGAGCGCTCTAAAGGTGGTAACCAAAACCTTGACGCGCACCCGGAAGACCACCGGGAGCCAGTGCAGCTCACGCAGGAGGGGGGGTCACATGGGAGCACCACGTCGCTCCCATAACCACCCGCGCGGCCGCATTCTGGACCAGCTGGAGCCTCCGGGGGCTCCCCTTGAGGAGCATTGCATGTAGAGAACATTGCAGTAGAGAGCATTGCAGTAGTCCAGGCAGGAAGTAACGAGAGCATGAGTGACTGTATTTAACGAGTCCCGATCCAGAAAGGGATGCAACTGGCGAATCAGGCGGACCTGATAAAAAGTCCCCCTGGCCACGGCCGTCATATGCTCTTCCAAAGACAGCCGTTAGTCCAGGAGGACACCCAAGTTGCGAACCCTCTCCGTGGGGGCCAATGACTCGCCCCCAATAGTCAGTGATGGCACCAACTGACTATATCGGGATGTCGGAAACCACAGCCACTCGGTCTTGGATGGGTTGAGCCTGAGTCTGTTTCTCCCCATCCAGATCCGCACGGCCTCCAGCCACCGGGACATCACTTCAAGGGCATCATTGGGGTGGTCCGGGGTGGAGATGTACAGCTGAGTGTCGTCAGTGTACTGATGGTACTTCACCCCGAAACCACGGATGATCTCACCCAGCGGCTTCACATAAATGTTGAACAGAAGGGGCGAGAGGACCGACCCTTGAGGCACCCCACATACAAGGGGCCTGGAGGTCGACCTCTGCCCCCCTGTCAACACGGACTGCGACTGGTCAGAGAGAAAGGAGGAGAACCATTGTAGGATGGTGCCCCCCACCCCTAACTCCTCTAGCCGGTGCAGCATGATACCATGGTCGATGGTATCAAAAGCCCCTGAGAGGTCTAATAGGACTAGGACAGAGGAACAACCCCTGTCCCGAGCCCTCCAGAGATCATCAACCAACGCGACCAATGCCGTTTCCGTGCTGTACCCAGGCTTGAAGCCCGACTGGAACGGATCCAGATACGACGATTCATCCAGGTACTGGGGGAACTGTCGCGCTACCACACTCTCAACAACCTTTGCAACGAAGCGAAGGTTGGAGACTGGACGATAATTTGCCAACACTGCCGGGTCCAGGGAAGGCTTCTTGCGGAGAGGCCTCACCACCGCCTCTTTCAAGGCGGCAGGGAAGACACCCTCACTCAAAGAAGCATTTATAATCCCCTGGAGCCAGCCTCATGTAACCTCCCAAGAGGCCAGCACCAACCAGGAGGGACACAGGTCCAGTAAACATGTGGCTGCGCTCAGTCTGCCCAGTATCCTGTCTGCGTCTTCGGGCGTCACAGAATCAAACTCTTCCCAGATAATACTCACAAGACCTGCCTCTGTCCTCCCCCCTGAATCTACCCAGTCAGAGTCCAGGTGTTCCCGAATCTGAGCGATTTTGTCATACAGATACTGTACAAAATCCTCGGCTCTACCCTCCAAGGGATCCTCCCGCGCTTCCTGGTGGAGCAGGGAGCGGGTCACCCTAAACAGGGTGGCCGGGCGATTATCTGATGACGCAATAAGAGCGGCAAAATAGTTATACTTCGCCCCTTTTATCGCCACCAGGTAGGTTTTAATATGAGATCTTACCAGTGTTCGGTCAGATTCAGAATGGCTGGCCCTCCAACCACTCTCCAGGCGTCTTTTCCGGCGCTTCATCTCCCTCAGCTCCTCGGTGAACCAAGGAGCCAGGCGAGATCGGCGCCAGGTCAGAGGCCGCAAAGGCATGACCCGATCCAAAGCTCCAGCGGCCGCCCTATCCCAGGCGGCCACCAGCTCCTCAGTCGAGCCATGTGCCAGAGCCTCAGGAAATGGCCCAAGCTCCGTCTGGAACCTATCTGGATCCATCAGGCGCCTGGGGCGGTACCACCTCAATGGTTCCGCCTCCCTGTGGCGGGGTGCAGCGGTTTGAAGGTCAAAGCGAAGGAGGGAGTGATCTGACCATGACAAGGGCTCGATCACTATATCCCCTATCTCAAGATCACTCAACCACTGACCAGAGACAAAAACCAGGCCTAGCGTGTTTCCCCCCGTGTGAGTAGGGCCATGAACTAACTGGGTCAGGTCCATGGCCGTCATGGAAGCCATGAACTCCCGAGCCATCTCAGACGCCTCACCGACGGATGGCAGGTTAAAATCCCCCATGACCATAAGCCTGGGGGTGTCAACCGCCACCGCGGCTATAACGTTGAGCAGCTTGGGCAGGGCTGCCATTGTGTGGCAGGGAGCCAGGTACGTAATCAGCACGCCCATCTGTACCCCATGACCCCACTTGACAAGGAGGGACTCACATCCAGCCGTCTGAGGAACAGTGGCCTCCCTCGGACCAAGACCTTCTCTAATAACAACCGCCACCGCCCCCCCGCCCTCTCCTGTGTCCTCGGCTGATGGAATGCACGGAAACCGGGTGGGCACATCTCAATGAGGGGGACCCCCCCTCCTGGCCCAGCCAGGTCTCCGTAATACCCACCAGGACCGCTCCCCCCTCCTGAACAAGATCACAAATGAGGGGGGCTTTATTTACCACGGACCGGGCGTTGCACAGCATCAGCCAAAGGCCCAGGGCCTGAGGGTCTGTGCAACCTGGGGAATGAGAGGAGCATTGGAGGCCGGAGCGCGTCACCGCTTGGAGCCAGCGGGCGCATGCTCCCACAACCTGATGTGGCCCCCTGCTCCTGCCATATCTGCCCCTCCCACCCACAGTACTGATGTAATGTCCACCCACAACACAAGCTCTAACCCCCTCCTTGACCCCGGTTCCCGCACCTCTTGTGCCGTGTTCTTCAGCCGGCTCTGGCCTCCTCCCCGACAGGTTCTGCCCCAAACCCACAGAGCCCACCCCCTCCCAGAAACCTTTAAAACCTTATCTAAAAATTTCCCCAAAAAACCCCACAACCCCCTCCTTGTCGCATGCCACCTCTCGGGATTCCAAAATCCGTCATCAAGGTAGGCCCTCGATAGTGAGGAGGGCCAAACCTGCGAGGGGGGGAGTCTCGCAGCGCAAGCAGGTCAGCAATCGTAAACATCGCACAAAACAGAGGTGGAGAGTCAACTGGTCAGGGCTTCACCAGATCGTCCAATAATACTGGGTCCCTGCTTACAAAGGGAACGCTTTGAAATGGAACTAATTGCCCCATTTCAAACTCAGTTCATTCAGCAACAAAACAGCAGTCTGCAAAGTCTGTTTGAAGCAAGTCTGTTAGATGCATCCGCCACCCATCACCCTTAAATAGGCAAGGCATGCCTCTCTGTCCTCACCCTGGTGGTTGTCAAGCTCCAGCCCAGCTGATTGTCAGGCTGGAACAGCTGCTTTTTGTGTCCTGCGCATGGCCATGCCTTCAGGCCCGCAGCTGAGCCCCGCTGTTGTCAATGCTGCTGCTGAGGCCACTGAGCCAAGCCGATCATGGTGAGGAGTGAGGAGGCCGTCTACCCGATGCCTCCCCACCTCACAGCTGGGCCTCCTCCATTGCTGCTGCAGCCGTCCCAATACCCCCTGTCACCAGTGCTCCGCGGTTGCTGCTCTGGTGTTCCTGACACACACACCCTTCACCTGTGCTCCTTCCCACCCCGACTATGGCAAGCC
This sequence comes from Pantherophis guttatus, assembly GCF_059756535.1. Taxonomy (NCBI): domain Eukaryota; kingdom Metazoa; phylum Chordata; class Lepidosauria; order Squamata; family Colubridae; genus Pantherophis; species Pantherophis guttatus. The sequence goes on from NC_142066.1 coordinate 82,754,640, forward strand.
CGGGGTTCGAGGCTTGACACAAAGTCTCTGCAGGCCAGCCAGCTTGCCTGCCTTCCCACATGGCGCCCACGCCCAGTCGGTTCCCTCGTCTGCTTTCCTGGCTCCCCAGCTGTTGCAGCTCACCTAGGCCCTTTCTGGTACTCTCACCAGCTTGCCCGCTTTCCTGGTTCCCCAGCTGTCTAGGCCCTAGCCTAGACCACGCAGCCCAGCTGCTTTCCAGATTCCCCTCTCTCAACGTAAGGCTTTGCCACTCCCTAGTTAGGTAAGTTTCTGTTTTACTTACTTCTCCCCCAGGACCGTTGAATGCATTCCCCCTGGGAAATCTATGCTTGCTGCCCATGCTCGCCTAGAGAACCCTGCCCTGGCCTCAAACTACATCTTCCCCCTGGGCTGAAGCAATTTAACTGGCCTGCGGCCTGCCGCACTCGGCTGAAGGGCCACGGGGCAGGGGGGGCAGCACGGGCGCAGGTAGACTGAAGCGGTTTGGGTAAGGTTCTTACCTTACTTTCCCACCCATAAAGCACTGCAGCAGAGAGAAGCAACCAGGTCAGGCCATTATCTTGGGAGAATATGTGGAGCATCTCCCCAAGCCCCCGAGGTTCGCTATGCTGTGAAAGACACTCTCCCTGCAAGAGCAGCAGTGGAGAAAAGCAGCCGCTGACCTGGAGAACAAATGGAGCCACTCCACGTGTCGGCACCTATTTTCTCTCCATTGCTGGGAAAGCATCTTGTGCAGCACAGCAAAATTTAGCAAGTGTAAGCCACCACTTTCCTCTAAGTCCCATCCGAAAAGCGCTGCAGCAGAAAGAAACAGCTTTCAACCTGGGTGCTTCTCTCTGCCGCAATGCTATCTGGATGGGACTTAGAGGAAAGTGGCGGATCACGGCTACTAATTTCACTGTGCTGCACAAGGTGTTCTTCCAGAAAGAGCAGTGGCAGAGAGAAACAGTTGCCGACCCAGAGAGTACGTGGAGAGTCTCCCCAAGTGCCCAAGGCATGCCCAGTACCAACAAGGGCTGCAAGAAGCAGCCACAAGATCAAGCAACATCTTGATGGGTGGGAGGACTGAGGGAAATTCCTACCCCAAGGGCCGCCTGTCCGGAGTGCTGCTGTTGCTGCTCTGGAGCTTTCCTTCCACCGCCGCTGCTGCCACTGCCACTACTCTGGAAGTCACCTTCAGGATGGATCAGTAAGTTCTTGCTTTGCTCTCCGGGAAGGGCTCTGTCATGAAGGGCTGTCTGCCCAGACCAGGCGTTTTCTTTCGGGCCTCCTGCCTCACATGGGGCGGTGGGAGGAGGAAGTGTGTGGTGGGGAAGGCTGCCTGCAGTTCTTGCAGTCAAAGCCGGGTTGTCTGTGAACCTGCATATGTATGAGGTCTTTTGCCTTGAGCAGAAGGTGGAATTATAAGACCTCCAAGGTACCTTCTGAATCTAAAGTCTCCAAAACAAGGAAATTTGCTTAAATTGAGTGTGTATGTGTGTGTGTGTGTATAGGTGTGTAGGTGGGTGTTTTTCTCAGGAATAATGGAATAACAGTTGAAAGGGACTTTGGAGGTTTTCTAGTTTAACCCCCTGCTCAGGCAGGAAAACTGAGGATGCCAAAATCTGAGTGGAGGGCATGGGAAAGGTGTCAGAATAACAGAATAACACTTAGAAGGGACTTTGGGGAGGATCCTATACCATTTCAGAGAAATGGCTGTCCAGTCTTTTCTTAAAAACTTCCAGTGATCGAGCACCCAAAGGGTCTGGAGACAAGTAGTTCCACTGGTTAATTGTTTTCACTGTCAGGAAGTTTCTCCTTAGTTTTAGGTTGCTTCTCTCTTTAGTCAGTTATTCATCTATTGCTTCTTGTTTTGCCTTCTACTTCTTTGGAAAATATATTGCCCCTCCTTCTTCGTGGCAACCCCTCAAAAGCCTGTTTTGTGACCTACCTATCACACTCGGGCAAAGCATGTGAGCCATTTCCTCCTTTCGGTGGTCCATGAAAATGCATCTATAGTATGTAGATGCAGATAATAAAGTCGAAAAAAGGTGAACAACATTTTTACAGAACTATAGATACGTTGAGGCCGGGGGTGACAAGGAGTGGCCGGGAGGGGCTGGGCGAAGCACCCCTCGACATGAGTGATGTCGAGTTGGCCACGCCTACCCAGTCACATGACCACCAAGCCACACCTACCCAGTCATATGACCACCAAGCCATGCCCACCAAGCCATGCCCACAGGATCAGTTGTTAAAAAGTTTGAATCTTACCACTGCCTGTCTCCCCCACCCCTTGCTTGTGCCTCCACACTCGGACTTATCAGTATTTGTGCTGTGCCAAGGGGCTGCGGGCTGTGGCTGCTGCTGGACACCATTGGGCCCTGGGCGCTCGCCACCTCTCATGCTGGCCACACCCATTCCCCCTGGGCTTATTTTCAAGGGAGGGCTTATATTAGGCCCACCTCAAAAAATCAGGCTAGGACTTGTATTCGGGGTGAGTCTTATTTTAAAAACATTTAGAAATGCAACAGAAAATAAAGCAAAGGTAGATTTATAAGTTTTAGTTTGGTTCACTGGTTTCCCAGAAAAGGCTAAAACTGCGTTTTAGCAGTTGTACAGTAGACTCACAAGTCAACTATCCTGGACAGTTTTTAGGTTCTGCTCTCAATGATTTCTGACAGTAGGCTTCATACATAAAATTCAGTTGCAGAAAAATGTGAATGTATTATCTTGAAGCTATGTGCTTAGTAGGAAATTATCTTTTTAACCACATTGGCTTAGTTTGATTAAATTGTCATTGTTGATCATTATCAAGAGCTATCCACGCTGATATTTTAAAGAATTCTAAGAAATGATGTCTGAAATCACTTGAGCAACTTGTGCTAGGAATTTCCACCTAAAATAGGGGTATGCCTAGTGATGGGATTCAAATAATTTAACAACCGGTTCTCTGCCCTAATGACTGCTGAGGAGGCGTGGCTGAGTGGGCATGGCCAACTCGATGTCAGTCACATCGAGGGGCACCTTGCCTGGCCTCTCCTCACCCATCTCCTCCCAGCCACTCCTCGCCTCGTCTTGCATGTTATGGTGAGAGAGGAAGCTTTTTCAAAGTCATCTTCCCCTTGATACTAGCCAATAAGATGAGATTTTGCTATCAGAAGACCTAATGTACATTTCCAAGTATTGTTTATCACCATTCTCTTGATAAGACTGAATGGAGAGATTTATAAAGAATAACAAAGTTGGAAGAGATCTTGGAGGTTTTGTAGTCCAATCCCTGCTCAAACATGAGACCCTACACTATTACGGACAAATTTCTTTTTAAAAACCTCCAGTGATGGTATACCCACAACTTCTAAAGACATCCCATTCCTCTGATTACCGTATTTTTTGGAGTATAAGGCGCACCTTTTTACCCCCCTAAAGGGGGTGAAAATTTAGGTGCGTCTTATACACTGAATGTAGCCCTGCCCACCCACTGGCCCCCACCCTTTGGCCTGTGCCTCGCAGCAGTTATCTCTTTGCAAGCAAACAGCAAGAAAAAACAGCTCCTTTCAGCTTCAGCATAGGCTAATTAGCACAAGTTGATTAGATCGGCCTCCCGACTCTCAGCTGGTTTGCTCTCAGCTGTATTGCGCAGGGCTCTGCTGCTTGCTGCAAAGAGTGCTGGAGCAGATTTTTTTTCCCCTTGTGCTAATCAAGCTATGCTGAAAAACGAAACTGAAAGTAAAGCAAGCTGTTTGCTGCAACATGGCAAAATGAGGCAGAGAGAGATTTTTTTTTCTTTTTCCTCACCAAAAAAGGTAGGTGCAAACAATGGGAAATTTAGGGCAAAAGAGGAGAGTTCAAGATTTTAAAACACAAAAGAAAAAAGGCAAAAATAAAAATGGGAAGGGAGAAAAAGAAATGAAAGCGAAAGATGTTATACATATTTAGAATTGAAATATGAATTGTAGTAAGAAATAAATGGGAAATCATGATTGTAAAAATGAAATGAATAATAATTGGAATATTTTTCTATATGGGCAAAACTTTGGGTTATTGGGAGAGTTTAAGATGTGAAAATGAGTAACATAAGGGGAACGCTCTATTTAACTAGGGAATTGTAATAATTGAGATACTATTAATTGTATATTGTGTTGAAAGCAGAAATGGTTAAGTTGTGGTTTGGAGGAATATATGGGGGAAATTATTTGATTTATTATTATTGGTAAATATAATTAATTGATTTGTAAGAAATTGGATTGCATGGAAATAATTGGAATATTCATGTTCATATTGATTAATATACAAAAAAGATAGTTATATAACTAATTGATTTATATAAAAATGTTGAATTTGTATTAAACAATTGTAATATTACATAATTAACATATGTGAGGACATAATGTGAGGATGGATATAAAAATAGATGACAATGGGAAGGGGTATAATATAGAATAGAAGGAAAAAATTGAATTTGATTAAGATTAGAGATGAGAATGAAGGGTAATATTGGTTTTTTTAAAAAAAATAGATGAGGAATAAATATGGCAAAAAGGAAATATAGAAATTGTAAATTTAATTGAAATGACTAAACACTGTTTAAATTTTTTTTTTTTAATTTGATTTATATGCCGCCCTTCTCTGGAGACTCAGGGCGGCTTACAATGCGTTAAGCAATAGCCTTCATTCTTTTGTATATTTATACAAAGTCAGCTTATTGCCCCCACAAACTGGGTCCTCATTTCACCTACCTTAGAAAGGATGGAAGGCTGAGTCAACCTTGAGCCTTGGAGAGATTCGAACCAGCAGAAATTGCAGGCAGCTGTGTTAATAACAGGGTGCATTAAACCACTGTACTATCAAGGCTCTTCTTGTGAATTTGTGAACCAGACAAATACTCTGTTCAAAGAAAATACATTGTATGTTTGTATGCGTGTTTGTCTAAAAAATAAAAAAAAAACTTTAAGAAAACAACAACCAAAAAAGGTAGGTGCGTCTTATACTCCGGTGCGTCTTATACTCTGAAAAATACGGTAATCATTCTCACTGTCAGGAAATTTCTTCTTATTTCTAGGTTGGATCTGTTTAATAAGTTTCCATCTCACAGACCCATCTCACAGTTACTTCTAGTTGAGCCATGCACCACCTATTCTATACCTGTGCATTTGGTTTTTTTCTTGCCTATGTGTAAAATCTTACTCTCCATTAAATTTCATTTTTGGTGAGAAATGATGTTCTACAGTGGCATTCAGTTTACTACAATAATTTTTGCAAAATGCACTAAATCTTGAATACATCTCTGCTTATATAGATAAAGATTATTCTTTTTTAACATTGAAGCATATAGTCAAGCAAATATTTCCAATCCATTGTAAATGAAAACACATTTGAAAGGTATTTTCAAAGCAGTCAGTTAATGGATATCTTACATTTTTTCTCTTCTCCTTTAATTAAATCTGCTTTTTTTTCCTTGGGCCTTATTGCAATATTCCAAAACTTTCACACATCCTTCACAAAGAACCACGTCTAGCCAGTGGTGTGATCAGCAGGTTCTCCAAACTGCAAAATCTTAACAACCAGTTTGAACCAGCTGAATCTCACCTCTGGGTATGCTTTCTCCAATAGGGATGAGTAGCTCCTGCAAAATTGTTCTATATGTAGGGAGCAATGGGATTTTCTCTTTCTCACCACTATGACCCCCAATTCTGTCCTTAAGAGTAATATATTAACCGGTGTTAGGATTGCTGTTTTCACACATTTCCCCATATCACTAAAGTACAAACTACAATTTTTTTCATTTCCACTGCCCAAATTCATGGCAAATTGAACCTGAATGGTGTGTCGTCTGGATAAGAAAAGATTTACAGCTGAAGTTGGACCCCACAAAAAATTTAAGGGTAATATCTTTTAGAACAATTTGTTACAGCGGCGTGCAACTATTGTGAAAAAAAAAACATATTGGAAATTTAAAGAAGTAACTATCTGTTTAAAAAGAAAATTAAGTGGCAAATGGAATCCCCAAAATGAAAGGCATGATGTTAAGGAGTCATATTAAGATGCTGGAACTATAAACCTACCTTTTCTTCAAATAACAGAGCTGTAAGATAAACTAAGCAAGAGAAATAAACTGGGTGTGTCAAAATAAAAATAGAACAGCAACAGAGTCACAATAAAAGCAGACATGAAGCAGAGTGAAGTAAAGACCACCATCTGCTGATGATAGTAAATTTTTGACTTGGGAGCAAATATTGAAATGGAGGGAAATAACTGTTGAACGGTGTATATTTACTTTCTAACCACTGGAGACTGGAATATTTAAAAAAAGAATTGGTGTCTGGACCCCTAAATGCTATTTGCGGCCTCTGACCCAGCGCCGATCTCATTTGGCTCCTTGGTTTACTGAGGAGCTAAGGGAGTTGAAGCGCCGGAAAAGATGCCTAGAGAGCAGTTGGAGGGCCAGTCTTTCACAATCAGACCGGACACTGGTAAGATCTCATATTAGGAATTACCTAGTGGCGATAAAAGCAGCGAAATGTAGCTATTTTGCTCTTATTGCGTCATCAGATAACCGCCCGGCCGCCCTATTTAGGGTGACACGCTCCCTGCTCCACCAGGAAGCACGGGAGGACCCCTTGGAGGGTAGAGCCGAGGATTTCTTTCAGTATCTGTATGACAAAATCACTCAGATCCGGGAAGATTTGGACTCCGACTGGGTAGTCTCAGGGGGAGGGACTGGGGCAGGTCTTGAGAATGTTATCTGGGATGAGTTTGATCCTGTGACCCCTGAGGACATGGACAGGATTCTGGGTAGACTTAACGCGATCACTTGTTTATTGGACCCGTGCCCCTCCTGGTTAGTGCTGGCTTCCCGGGAGGTGACGCGAGGCTGGCTCCAGGGGATTATAAATGCTTCGTTGGGTGAGGGTGGCTTCCCCGCCGCCTTGAAAGGGGCGGTGGTCAGGCCTCTCCTCAAAAAGCCTTCCCTGGACCCAGCAGTGTTGGCTAATTATCGTCCGGTCTCCAACCTTCGTTTTGTGGCAAAGGTTGTTGAGAGTGTGGTTGCGCGATAGCTCCCCCAGTACCTGGATGAAACGACATATCTGGATCTGTTCCAGTCGGGCTTCAGACCTGGGTACAGCATGGAAACGGCATTGGTCACGTTGGTCGATGATCTCTGGAGGGCTCGGGACAGGGGTTGCTCCTCTGTCCTGGTCCTATTAGATCACTCAGCAGCTTTTGATACCATCAACCATGGTATCATGCTGCACCGGTTGGAAGAGTTAGGGGTGGGGGGCACTGTTCTACAGTGGTTCTCCTCCTTTCTCTTTGACCGGTTGCAGTCTGTGTTGGCAGGGGGGCAGAGGTTGACCCCGAGGCCCCTTGTATGTGGGGTGCCACAAGGATCGGTCCTCTCGCCCCTTCTGTTCAACATTTATATAAAGCCGCTGGGCGAGATCATACGTGGTTTCGGGGTGAAGTTCCATCAGTACGCTGATGATACTCAGTTGTACATCTCCACCCCGGACCACCCCAACGATGCCCTTGAAGTGATGTCCCAGTGTCTGGAGGCCATGCGGATCTGGATGGGGAGGAACAGGCTCAGGCTCAACCCATCCAAGACCGAGTGGCTGTGGTTTCCAACGTCCCGATATAGTCAGTTGACGCCATTGCTGACTATTGGGTGGCGAATCACTGGCCCCCACGGAGAGGGCTCGCAACTTGGGTGTCCTCCTGGATTCACGGCTGTCTTTAGAAGAGCACTTGACGGCCGTGACCAGGAGGATTTTTCATCAGGTTCGCCTGATTCGCCAGTTGCGTCCCTTTCTGGATCGGGACCCCCTACACACAGTCACTCATGCCCTCGTCACCTCCCACCTGGACTATTGTAATGCTCTCTACATGGGGCTCCCCTTGAGGAGCACGCGGAGGCTCCAACTGGTGCAGAGTGCGGCCGCGCAGGTGGTTATGGGAGCAACATGGCGCTCCCGTGTAACACCTCTCCTGCGCGAGCTGCACTGGCTCCCGGTGGTCTTCCGTGTGCGCTTCAAGGTTTTGTTTACCACCTTTAAAGCGCTCCATGGCTTAGGACCTGGTTATTTACGAGACCGCCTACTACCACAAATAGCCTCCCACTGGCCGGTATGCTCTCATAGAGAGGGGCTCCTCCGGGTGCCGTCAGCCAAGCAGTGTCGACTGGCGGCCCCCAGGGGGAGGGCCTTCTCTGTGGGGGCACCTACTATCTGGAACGAGCTCCCCCCGGAGATACGGAGGATCCTGGATCTGTGCACCTTCCGCCGTGCTCTTAAGACCCTCTTATTCCAGCAAGCCGGCCTGGCCTAATTTTTCTCCCCTTTCTTTTAAATTATAAATTGAAATTTTAATTTGTTTTAAATTTATTGGGATTTTAATTGTCGTGGGCTAAATCATTTAATTTGGTTTTAAATTGTTCTTAACTTTTGTATTTCTGTATTTTATCCTGTGGCTGTTCACCGCCCTGAGTCCTTCGGGAGTAGGGCGGTATACAAATTTAATAAAACTAAACTAAAACTAAACTATTAAATATACAAAAACGACTTGAGGAGTGGAGGATCCCTGAAGTAACTAACTGATTTGATTGGACATTGATGAGGCATTTAAACTTGATTAGGAGGTCTGGTTTCTGAACGGATGATTGAGGAGACCTAAATGAAATGGAGTTAATAACTCAAAATAACGAAGACATTAAGGACCTTATCCTGGAACTGCACAAAGACATGGTGGAAATATTGGATCTTATAGATAGAAGACTGGAAATTTGTATACAAGAGATGAAGAGCAAAGATCAGGACAAAAAGGAAAAAATGGAATTATCAACTGGAATAGAAGGAGAATTAGAACTGAGAAACCAGCAAACAGAAGATAACAAGGAGGAGACACTATTAAAATAATAAGAATTGAGGAATTAAAACGGGGGGAACACTTTAAAAGATTTAAAAAAGAAATGGGAGGAACAAGAAGAGGCTTGGGGGAAATTGATAAGATTTAGAACAGAAAGCTCTCAAATTAAACAGTGGGGAAAGACAGGGCAAGGAGGAAAAATTAAATTATGGATTCAGAATATAAACCTCGAAGTAGATGGAATGAAAGAGTTAAGAGGAAAACAGGGGAGACAAGTTTTTTTAAAAGGTAGGATTAAAGGAAGGGATGTGGTTAAGGGAAGAAAAAGACTTAAAGATATGTCATGATTATATGGTAATTGTATTAATATTAGAATGATATGGTTGAATGATAGTATTATTAAAAGCGTATAAAATATGACGTGTAGGTAAAGTGAAAGTAGATATATTTATGTGTATTAAATAAACTTTAAAATATATAGAAAGGAAGAGTTAGAGAATGGGAATATGAATGATAAAACAGTATCATGTCTTTGAATATAATAATATGGAGGGGGGAGAAAAATATTAGTGGAAGTTTAGAATGGAAGGATGTAAAGCAATGTATCAAAGTCAAATAAGTTAGGAAAAGAAATATGAAAAATAGACACAAACAATGAAAATAGTGGTAAGCTTAAAATGTGAGGATGTAAGAAACTGATATTTAGACGGTATGCTGTTTGATTAATGAAGTGATATTATTAAAAGAATAATAATGCAGTTGCATAGATATATGTGACTAGAATGATGATGTGTATAAAATTATTAACATGAATGTTAGGAAATGATTTTACCTAACTTGTTGGGTTGGTAATATATAAACCATGAATATAGCTTTAAGGCTGCTGTATTGCTGTATTGCATCATACTGTGTCCTGATTGGTTAGCTCTGTAGCCAATGTCTTAAAAGGGAGCTAGAAACCTGGTTTGATTCTCTTTGCTTCTCTTTCCTAATATCTTTGCTGTTTGCTCTGTTTGCTACTGTTTGCAAATACAGAAGAACTGTTAATGTGTATGACTAATGATGACTGGTAAGAAGACTTTGTTATTGGATTATCCCTGGACTATTGTTTTACTATCTACTGCTTTATCTCTGTATGACCTGGACTGTTTATTGGACTGTGCCTTATTACTGTTTCCTGAAAGTAAACACAACTCAGTGTATCTGTGTGTTGGCTGTGTTATTTCCTAACTACTCAATCGCTTTTTATGTGCACACCCTTGCCACTCAAGGGTTGCTCTGTGAATTCCTCAACATTAATTAATATAATTAATATTATAGTATAATTATGATGTTTATTATTATTAACAATATATGTGTAAGTGATTAAGTCTGTTTCTTTGATTTTTGAATGCAAGCTGTATGGTTATAGTTGAAAGAGATTAATTGGAAAATACACCATATTCTATAGGTATTGGGAATATTATATGCAACAACGAAAAGAGAGAGAGAAATGGAGTGGAGTGGAAGGGAGTGGGAGAGAAGGGGAGAAAGAGTAAGGGTAGAGAGGGGAAAGGAGAGGGGAGTGTAGGGGAGGAGAAGAGTAGAAAGGGAAGGAGATAGAAGCAGAGAAGAAGAGGGAGGGTAAATAGAGAGGGGACAGGAGAAGGAGAAGAAGAAAGGGAAGGAGAGAGAAGGAGAGGGGAAGGAATGAGGGAAGTAGAGAGAAGGAGGGAAGTAGAGAAGAGAGGGAGGAGAAAGGAGTGGGATGTTGTAAAAAATGGGTGAAATATGGTGTACAGGAGAAAAGAAAACAGACGGACAATTTCATTTTTTTTCTTGAGGGTTATACTATTGAAACTATAACGGAAGATAATACAGATGCTAAAGCACATCGGTTTAGATGTTATTGCATACTAGTTAATATTTATATGAAAATTAAAATTTTATGTAAAAGGTTGGAATAAATAATATGAAATAAGGAAAATGGAACATAATAATTAGGAATATGTTTATATGTATTGAAATGTATGATACTCAAACATCGCACCATTCACACAATGATATGTATAATTTTTTTAAAAAGTAATAAAAACTTGATTTAAAAAAAAAGAAGTAAACGAACTACACCAGGGGTGTCAAACTTGATTTTATTGAGGACCACATCAGAGTTGTGTTTGACCTTGGTAGGCTGGGGTGGGCATGGCCAGTTTGACATCACTCGTGTCAGAGGCATCTGTGGTGGCCTGAGTGCTCTGCCAGCAAAAATGGCTTCCTGCAACCCTCTGCCAGCGAAAACAGAGCTTGGGGCAAGCGCAGTCCCCCTGAGCTTCATTTTCACTGGCAGAGGGCTGCAGGAGGCAGTCACAGCTGAAAACGGAGCCTAGAACAACTACATGCAGGCTCCCGAGCTCCGTTTTCACTGTCAGAAGCACCACGGGCCAGTCCTTGGCTATTTCCAGGGTGGCCCCGCAGGCCAGATCTAGGCACTCCACGGGCCAGATCCAGCCAGAGGCCTTGAGTTTGATCCCCCTGAACTACACAGTCCTCTTCAAGCATAAATATTAAGTACATTGTTGGGATATTTATACTGGGACATAATGGAAGGGCCATCAAATGAGAAATAAACATGCTCATGTGATTATGACCAGCAAGAATCGTTTGCTATGGTGATATCTATCCTAAGCTGCACATTTTGTCTATATTACATGCTTGACCATGTCAGCTAAGGAGCCAGTAACACAAGTTCCAATGCCATTTGAATGTTCATAAACAGTATGTTCTTGTTGGTTTCTGATGTAGCTTGATTTCTTTGGATATCTGGTTGTATCAGGAAAATTTAGGACACATTAAGCCATTCTCAGTTTTGTGTTTGTGGATGTGGGTATATTTTTAGGAAGGAAATTTTCTGGAAATTTTTATTTTTTATTTATCAACCAAAATGAAAAGTCATACATTTCCCACAAATTTCACTTCATATAAGAAAACAAATCTTATTTCCAGAGAAATTAAAAACAAAACAAAATACAATAAAACTACATTCAACCAACTACTAATGGATATAGTTCTCTAAAACATTGGGAAGACTCCCCCCACTTAAGTTAACAGTAATATTAAAGTAACTTGCCAAGCAGCTAAAGCTGAAAAGTTATTTGAAAAATGAGAATGCTAAAGAAGGCATTTTTCCTGAGAAACTTTAAAAGGAACTTCCAAGAGATAGTGCAAACATTGTTGTCCCAGTGATGCAACCTAGATTGCCTTTTTTTTTTTTTTTTAATGTGGCAGTTCTCCCATATCGCTGATGGCTAATGGGAGAAAGCATTTTAAAATTCTATTTTAAATGAATGTGAATATTTCTTTCAAGTACTCAGTGATGCCAGTCCAGAGTTCACAATGTGGTCTGTTAGCTTTCTATTCTGAGGAAAATGGAAAGAAGAAAAAATCCACAAAAATATTATTGATGTTTTTATATTAATTCTTTCTTCTTCTCCTTCAACTTTTGAAAATTTAATATCGCATTTTAATTCTATTTATGCAAGAAAACTCTGTAATGCTATGTGAGAAAAATAGGAATTATTCCTGTAAAAGCATAACCTGAGTTACGCCATTTTGAAATCATGTTAAGGTTTTGTTTTACCTTGTATAACCTGATTATATAATTTAGCTGACATTTAAGAACATGAGAAAGGAAATGTGTAATTCCTGTTTTTGAGAAGATGGTTGTCTTGCAGGAAATACGTTCCTGGGTTAACTTGCCCTTATTAATCAAAGGAAGTACGCAATTGATGTTTTTGAGGGGTATTTCTGTTGGGAATTGGGGAATTTCCAGGGTGGAATTATGTACTGCATATGTTATATAAGATGTTATGTAAGATCTGAAACTGATTCCCAAGGTACTTTATTGACGTGTATTCTGAATGTCCTGAAGACTATAAAAACTTGTGTAAATTGTTTTATTTTCGTCTTTCTCTACTTTAGAGAGAAAGGCCCTTTGCAAAGAATAAACTTTGTTCCAGGATTATTTTGGTCTTTGTCTCTTTAAAACGATAATGGGATTTACCTGTCGACCACAATTGGCGCCCGAAGGGACTGAAAACATTCTGTCTGGAAGGGATTTCCCTGCGTGCGCACATAACACTGATTTCAGTGAGATGGGGTTATTTCCTTTCCAGCCGGAATTGCTTTTCTATGAACCTTGAGGCAGAGACCTGAATGCCTGGACAGAGAGGAACATTCCTGAAGACTTTGGTGCACCAGGAGTGAGTATATGTTTTCTTTTTGGTGGTTTGGATTTGTGTATGTTTGTGTGTGTGGCCTGTATGATTTGTGTGTATAATTAGTGTAATACAGGTTGGTTGGAAGCTTGTACAAAGGTATTAAGATAAGGTGACTATGATTAATTATTGTAAGGAGGTTTGGCTGACGTTTGTGTTGATACAGCCTAATTATAGGTGGAGTAAGTTTGGGGAGTCAGACCCATATTGGATCAATGCTTTGAAGAAAGTTTTGGTGAAAAAAGAAGTTGAAAGTTCAATTGTTATATGTTGAACCTCAGTTCCATGTTCAGTAGTTTAACTCCTCTTCCCCGAGAAGTTCTAGAGTTTTGTATGGGAAGGAAGAAGAAGAGGAAGGTTGGGATCCTTTAGCTTATGCTACATGCCCACCTCCCCCTCCTTAGTATAATCCAAGTTGTGGGTGAAACTGATTTGTTGCTGGGAGCCGAAAGGAAGAGACTTCAGCAGGGCAGTAATATAGGCAGCTGGAAAAGGAGTTGAGTGAATTGTTAGTAACTGTAAAACAGAATCCATCCACTTCTCCTCATGTTACATGTTCACAAACTAAAGGAATGTTTCCTTTAAGAGGAATGCTGAATGGTATTGCGGCTTTTGTGAATGAGTCTTTGACATCTTCTGATCTGGAAGATTATAAAAGAAATATGCGTCTTTCTAGGCGGATCTGATTAAGTTGTCTGAGTCATTGGATTTGTTCTTGAGACCCAATCTGTATACTTTTGCAGAGTTACAGCGTATATTGGGTTATTTGTTCTCCCCTGAGGAGAGGTCACAAATTCGAAAGGCAGCTATGGTTTTTTTTGGGGGGATTAAACCCAAGTGGGGGCTGTTCAGCCCGTTGCTGCAGATGTTAAGTCTCCATTAGTTGATCTTGGTTGGGATAATAATAATTTAGCTGAGCGGGAACAAATGGAGGGAGTTAAGACAGCTGTACCTCAAGGAAGAAACTCAAACAAAAGTTTTTGAGGTGGAACAGTTGTGGGAAGAAACACCATTTGTGTTTCTGGAAAATATTAAGGACAATTTGAATAAGCACACTGGTCTTTCTCCTGAAACACCGGCTTATGAGTCCTTAATGAAAATGAAATTTGTGACGAAATCATGGCCAGACATACAGAAGCTACTACTGGTATTGCTGCTCTGTGGAAAGAAGCTTAAAAGGTCTATGTGAATAGGGACGAGGCCAAGACTAGAAGAGAAAAAGAAGGAAAGAAATGATGAATGATGGTGTCTGTGTTGCAACAGACAGGAGAGGGAAAGGAGTTAGGTAGAAGAGGAAAAGGTTTTGTGAAACTTTGCTTGCGATGTGGCGACAGTGTCCTGGAATTGGGAGAGGATTACTCCAGTGGAAAAAGTCTAGTGTTGGTGGATTGGAAAGCAAAAAGTGTATTATACGTTTGGATGTGATATTTGTTCTAGAAGTAGGTCTTAATCTGCTTGGGAGAGATGCATTGTCTCTTCTGGGGTGTGAGCTTGGTATACAGATCTTTATTGTTCTTGGATGAGGCAGAAAACTCTGTAGGAATGTGGTAAGGAAGGTTTATTGTTCTTCTTACCTGAGGTTGAATGCGAATATTTTGTCTTTGATTAATGTGATGTGATGGTGATATGTGTGTGCCGGCTAATTAAGTGACCTTCTTGGCTTAAGTCTGGAGCTGTGGAGGACAGGTGTGGTTAGGGCCCAAAATCAAGTTTTTGATTAAAAACCGCATCCTGAAGTTTTCCACTGCTTGAGGAATGGGCTACAAGATGTCAAGGATAAAACTGAAATGGGTATCTGAAGGGATGGAACCTTTCCAGGTTTTATTCCAGGTTTGCAAATGTTGTTAAATGATATGTGTGTGTAATGAGAGTTGTTTAGGCAATAGAGCTCATTGTCTTGAAGAAAAAATAATAATACTGAGAATGATAGCTCACTGAAGTATTTATGCTGACTAATTGGCAGAGAAAAGGCATGTGTGTGTTGGAATACACTAAAAGGTCTGATTGCAGAATAAATATGAGTGTGTGTGGTAAGCCCTTAAATGGGGGTGGTAAGGTGATCCTGATATTTGTGAATGCCTGTGCGTTGAACCCCTGAGAAATTTCCTTTTGTATATTGAAATAGTGAGTGGCAAGAGTTTGTTGTTGTAGTTGTTGTTATGTTGTAATAGCAAGTGTGTGAATGAGCAAGTGAGAGATGAGAGAGATCCTATGGAGAAGTAGGATTAGGTAGAGGTATTTGCGATGTTAATTAGAGACAGGAGTAGTATTTTTCTTCTCTATATTTCCCCCGTCTTTTTGTTCTGAATAAGAGAAGTAAGAAAGGGGGGAGGGAAGGTGCGGTTTGTTTTCCCTTTTACACATTTTTTTTCCTTTGTTGAGTTTGCCTGAGAGAAAGGAGGGGCGAATGGGTGATTTGATCCTGCATTGTTTTTGACTGCATTGGCAGCTATGCAGATGTATTTCCTGTTCTGCTTTAGAGAAGTGACATTGAAAGTTTGAAAAGTTTTTGGGAGTAGAGACCCGGAATACCTCTATTAGGTGATTTTCTTTTGCTTTTTGAAGTTTTTTATTACCCTCTTTTATGTTTTTGTGTCTGTGTATTTTGAATGATTTTGAATGCTGAGAAGGAGATTTCTAGATACTAGATACTGGATAGTCTGGGGAATAGTTGACTATGTTATTTTAGCTTAGTGTTGTCTAGGTAAAGGATGTTTCCTTGAGGGAAGAATTACTGGTAGAAGGTAAAGATGGACTTTTGGTCTGGTTAGCTAGGAAGTTACTTGTAAGTTAGTCTGTATAGACTAGTGAATTTAGATTAAGCTTTGCATTTCTTTGAAGCTTGTGGAAATAGTTTAGCTAATTTTTGATAGAAGTGTGGTGTGATTCCTCTGAAGTGGGGAGAGTTGAGTATTTATTGAGACTCTATTGATTTATTGATAGTTAATTTTAAACTAAGTTGTTTGGAAGAAAGGTTGAAGAGTTGAAGAGTTGAAGAAAGTAATAATATAGTGTTGCTCCAGTGTTATGTTTGCCTGGTTTAAGGAAAAATTTCCACTTGTCTGTAGTAATGGAAGATGGTATAGCCAAAGGAGTGTTGGTTTGCATGTGAACTGGGAACTAAAAGGTGGTGCACAAATGCTAGGTTTTTAAAATTGTTTCAAGAGAGTTTGGTTCTCTTGACCAATAGGAGAGAGAGATGGGAAGATGTGGAATGAAATTGTGTGGTTATGAATAAATGAATTGAGAATGGGATGAGACTGGATGAGATGCAGTTGTGAATGGAGACACTATTGAGATATTGGAAGGTGGAAAGTTACCGTTTGAATGGTCAGTGCAGATATGTGAGGTTTTTGCTTTATTGTAAGCATTGCACATATTAATTAATGAGGTAGGGAATATTTATGCTGATTTAAACTATGCTTATGGTATCTTACATACTTTTGGGATAATCTGGATTGAAAGGGGGTTGATATTTAGTAAAAGGAATTGCGATAGGTGGAACTTATCACAGCTGTTTTAAAGGCAGCTGAGGATCCTTCTAAACTTGATATTATATAAATAGTGGATGAAGGGGTGTGTAAGTGAATGGGAAATGGATTACTAAGATGGAGTGAGAATTTTTACTAAAGTAGTGATGTGGAATGTGATTGAATGAGTGCATGAGGGAACCTATTGGGGAACGCAAGCACTTATTGATTTTATTAAATGTATATGCATATATGTGTCTAGGGGTGTGTATACAATAGTTATACAAATGGTACGGAAATGAATACATTGTGTATGTAAAAAATATGTAGAGATTTGACCATTTGGCCTTTTCAATGAATCTAAGTAGATTACATTGAAATGCTGGTGGTGTGACCATTGATATATGTAATAATAATAGTGGATTATTTTACTGGATAGGTTGAAGCCTTTCTTTGTGTAAAGATAGGTGTTCAGAAGATTGTTAAATCATATTAGAGCGAATAATACCCAAATATAGTGATAGGGGTATACATTTCATTGTCCAAGGTGATGAAGGTTATGGAACAATTAGGAATTGATTGGCAATTACATTTATTGTTTATGCAAAGTTCTATAGGGTGTTGTGAATGTGCTAATCAGATAAGTAAATCTATGTTATAAAAATTAATGTTAGAGTTTCAACTACTTTGAATGAAGTGTTTGCCTTTAGCTCTATTAAGAATAGGAACTAGTCCTAGGAAAGATCTGGGGATATCTATGTATGAAATGATGTTTGGATTGCCATATGTGGGGAAAGTTGAGATGCCTAGGATAGAATTGAAGGATGTTTTTTCTGAAAAAAATATATACAGAGACTGTCCCAGTGTTTTTCTCATTTAAGGTAAAAAGGACAGAATCCACCTCTTGATTTCCAAGCACATGAATACAAAAGTGGAGACTGGGTCCAATAAAAGCCATTACTGAGAAGAAGTTGCAGCTGGTGTGGAAGGGACCGTTCCAAGTTTTGCTGACTACTGAATCGGCTGTAAGGACTAAGGAACAAATTTGGGTATGCTATTCCAGAGTCAAGGGATTGGTGGCTTTGCCTTATGGAAGGACAGTTGCTACGGAACCTGCAAACCCTCTTAAATTGACTTTTTGATGACAAACCTTAGACGATTGGGGACCAATGGATGGAAGAAGAGTTTTATGAAGAGATTTGTATTTGGCTAGGAGTAGTAATAATTCTTGTTGTGTTTTTGATTGTATTGAGGAAAGATATTATTGATTGGTGTAAATCTATGTTTTGATATCCAGTGGATGTAAGTTCTCCTTGATTGATTGATGTTGGGGGAGCTAGTTCACTAGGAATAATGGGGTTTTTGTGGTAATGTTTGTTATTCTACAGGTGTGGATAGGAATGGGGATTTTGGCTGTGTTGCCTAGTTACCCTATAACATGGTAGCAGCTATGTTTCCATACTGAATTCGAGCACCATTATTCTTTTATAGAAGCACCACTAACCCTAATAGACACCACTGAGGAAGCTGAGATATGTATTAAGTCATCTTTTGAAGATGGTGTGTGCCAAGTGCAAACGTACATATGAGATAGTTCCTCAATACATTGGCCTTACAAATAGAATGGAATTTTTATATAAGCAATGCACTGAGCTATTTGGTAATTATATACCTTTATACAAGAAGTTTTGGATTTTGGAGGAAGGGTTACATTTTCTATGTCTAAGGATACAAGTTCCCTCCAAGTTAATGTTTTTATGTGGTAACATGGCACTGACCAAATTACCTATTGTATGGAGAGGAGTTTCTATACTGTTACAGGATATTCATAGTTTACAGGAATAAAAAATAATGAAGAGGAGAATTGGGGATTGTGAGAAAAATAGGAATTATTCCTGTAAAAGCATAACCTGAGTTACGCCATTTTGAAATCATGTTAAGGTTTTGTTTTACCTTGTATAACCTGATTATATAATTTAGCTGACATTTAAGAACATGAGAAAGGAAATGTGTAATTCCTGTTTTTGAGAAGATGGTTGTCTTGCAGGAAATACGTTCCTGGGTTAACTTGCCCTTATTAATCAAAGGAAGTACGCAATTGATGTTTTTGAGGGGTATTTCTGTTGGGAATTGGGGAATTTCCAGGGTGGAATTATGTACTGCATATGTTATATAAGATGTTATGTAAGATCTGAAACTGATTCCCAAGGTACTTTATTGACGTGTATTCTGAATGTCCTGAAGACTATAAAAACTTGTGTAAATTGTTTTATTTTCGTCTTTCTCTACTTTAGAGAGAAAGGCCCTTTGCAAAGAATAAACTTTGTTCCAGGATTATTTTGGTCTTTGTCTCTTTAAAACGATAATGGGATTTACCTGTCGACCACATGCTAATACTTATTTTCTCCCTGTACTAACTTAGCAGCTATTTTATAGTATTGATCATGTAAAAATCTGAGCTTTGTATTAAGTAATAAGGTATGTAAGCATGTCTTAATGATAGATATTCTAATCAATTCTATAGGCTTCCTGGTACATTTAAGAGTTTTGGGGAAACATACCAGATTTATCCACAAATTAAAAGACTGAAGTAATTTATTATTTCAGTGTGTTCTTGCAGTTCACCTTGGAGTCAAAATAAAGATTATATCCACAGAGCAACCTTTTTCTTTTTAAATAAAAGTAACTTTATCTCCTACATTTATAATAGTCTATAATAGTGATGGCTAATCTTTTTGCCATCACGTGCCAAAAGCGGGGGGAGCATGGGGGGGTCACACACATATGTGCCCACATCCATAATTTTATGCGCCCCCCATGCTCCCCCATGCTCCCCCCTGCTTTTGGCACACGATGGCACGGTGGGCACAGTAAGCCCATTTTTCGCTCTCCCCAGGCTTTTCAGAGCCTTTCTAGGAGTCTGGGGAGGGCAAAAACGGCCTTCCCCACCCCCTTAGAGGCCCTCCAGAGGCCAGAAACAGTATGTTTCCTGACTTCTGATGGGCCCCAAAGGTCTGAAAATCAACATGCCAGAGCTGAGCTCACGTGCCCACCAATATGGCTCCATGTGCCACCTGTGGCACACATGTCATAGGTTCGACATCACGGGTATATAACAATGATAATAAAATACAATATTTGAAGATGAGCTGAGATTTTTGCCACAGTACTAGGTCATTGGCGAATTTTCAAATGTCTAAAATGTAATGCCAAAATATGTGGGATTCTAGTTTAGCACATAAATGATTCCATTTTAAGGAATCACAAATATCAATATTCATATCCTAAATATAACATTGACAATAATACTATATTGTGCCTCCCAGCAAGATCATTCAAGATATGAAGGCCATCGTAACTGCCCAGTTAAAATGAGCAGGCACCTATATTGAGCAGTAGAGATATAGGAAGATGCTAACTGTGCATATTTATTTTAGATATAACTGCAAAGACATTAATTTATCTGTGTGGGGAAAGCAATGTTCCGCTCTTTTATATTACCATGAAAACCACATGCATGGAAAGCCTATATTACAATCAATGACTATTACTAAGTTTATGATCCAACCATGCTGAAAAAGAAGATGAGTTTTATGATAATTAGAAATAGAACATGCAAACAAGAAGCACTGCTTATGGTTGGAGGCTGAAATGCCAAAGTTGGAATTACTTAAAAGGACTGGCTTATGAAATTGAATGAAGCAGAACAATTGTCAGGGTAAATGTCTAATTCTCCCAGGCAGGGGCTGGCACCTCCCCATTTCCCATCATACCCCCTTACCTCAGACTCCTCCCCTGGTATATAAAAGGGTCCTACACGTGGGCATCCAGCAGTTCCAGATGTGTGCCTGCAAAGACAAGACAGAGGTCAGTGACCTTTACCCTGAATTGGGCCTAGGAGGACTCCAGGCCTAGAATAAAGAATCAATGAAGAGCTACCATTGTGTCCTGTGAGTTATTGGGTTAGATCCATCCAGCATTAACGAATTGGTAGCAGAGGATGGTTACCCATAACTCTAAAGAATGACCGAACAAGCCGTTCACTCTGATAAGAAGAGTAGAGTAAACACCAGGGCATTCACCAAGAGGATGGCTGCTCAACTGACACCCAAAGGTGCCATGCCAAGAGCCACCCCAGCTGAAAGTGGACAGGACATCGAGCCGGGCCCACTCCTCTGCAAAGAGAGACCATGGGAGGAAGCAGATGACCACGAAAGAGAAGAGCCACGAGAGGAAGACGAACTGAGAATGGCCCTGCTGAAAATGATGGAAGTGCCCATCAGCAATGGAGAGCTCATCACGAAACTCCAAGGCCTCCTAGAAACCCATGGAGCAGCGATGAGCACCCAAGAACAGGCCCAAGAAGACGCCAGCCCGGTAAGGGAAAGGGAAAGGGATTCCCTCGCAGAGGCCCCGGACATAGAGGGGCTCAGTTTCGCGCCAATTTCCCGGTGGCCATCTTGGAATGGCCAGCAACCAATGGGAAGCCGGGATTTGAATCCAATGGTGGGAACCAGCCAAGGCCCTGAAATGAATGAGGGGCACCCCGAAAACAACTGCAATAGACACGGCCAAGTAAACCAGAACTTGCCTAGCGTGCTCGAGGTAGAGAAAGTAATAGAGACTCTAGCAGCAGCCTTTGGCTCCACATTCAAGCCTCCTGCACCAACCGCAAGCCGCAAGGAAAACCTCGAGGGCCAAGAAGGCACCAAAGTGACCACCGGCTACGAGACACCAACCCTATTACTACCAAGGGGGTCAACGTGCTTCCACAATGAACAAGAAACCCCGACCGCAGAACAAAGGCAGGACTCGAACTCACCACCCGCCTCACTAACTACGAGAGATCCAATAGAAGAGAGACCCGCCAGCTACCTACCTGCTCCGCGACCTCTGCCAGGCTTCTCCAACCGACCAGGGGCCAGCACATCCGGATCAGGACCAGCCATCGCCACCGCCGCTGCCGCCACGTCACCAATCCTCGAAAGTCCTCGACTTACGACCGCTTCGATCCCGAGCCTCCAGCCATTCTTCACCGGGGACTACACAGCCCAGCAGCGACTTCCAGGGTCCCACGATGCATCCAGACCCACCAGGGATGAGTCAAGTGCTCCACCAGCAGGCCTAGGCCTAGGCCTGAGAACTGCAGCCATGACCTCCCCTCCGGACGGCCTCCAGCATGAAATGGGCTTCGCACATGTCCAGACGCCACCTGCAGGAAGAGAAGGGAGGAACATAGAGATAAGTTAGAACATAGAGACAAGTCAGTACAGAATAGCCATTCCCATGCCATATTGTGAGTTCCCTCACTCACAAAACCATGGACAGCTACCCTCTGTAAGTAATCATTCTAACAATTCTGGGGCTTTACCTGTCAACTTTCCTAAACTGCAAATAGATGGAAAAAATCTTCTAGAGTGGAGTCAACAGCTGCAGATAGTTTTTATGAAAGAAAACTTACTTTTCCTAATATCAGATCCACCCTAGAAACCCTGGACTTTTGAAATTGACTGTAACCACCACAGGGCTTTTTGTATTTTGTTAACCAGTATTTCTCCAACTTTGTACCCAAGCATAGGGAATCACATGACAGTGCATGAAGTGACATAAAAACTTTATAACCTTTTTTACAGCAGAAGTAGAGCAACCACAACTAGGATTTCCAGAGAATTCCATTCTGCCAGACTTAGACCAGGGGTCCCCATGAGTGAACACCTGTTAAAACTTAATGCAACCAGGATTGAATTAATGCATAGGGGTGAAGCAATCACTGAGGAGAGTATGATGAGTATAGTCATAAACTCTTTAGACAGTAGCTGGGACAACTTTGTGATGCAATTGGACAACCTCAGTCTAGAACACTTAACATTAGACACAGTCACTAACCACCTTATTGCAGAGGATAATTTAAGGAGGGACCGCCACATGTCAAGAAGGGACCCCAGACCCACCAAAAGGATTGAGTTCCAGGACAGGGGAAAGGTTGCCCCAGTGTTTTTCCTGTGGGTCCAGGAATCATTTAAGGAGGGATTGCCCCAGAGGTGATAGGGACAGGGGATATAGAGAGACATGGTCACCAGACCGCAGACATTTCAGGGAACGGGGACGTGGGTGGTCACCCAACCCTAGAAAAAGCAGTAAATGCAGGGATGCTTCCAGAGATAGCAACCCAGGGACCATGTACGGCTTCAGGCATGGTAAAGAGACCCCAAGCAGGGGACAGATGAGAACATGTGGCTTCTGGATTCAGGAGCCACTAATCATACAACACACAACCCCAATCTATTCACCTCCCTCGTAGAGACAGACTTCAAGATCAGAATGGCTAACCAGAGCACAGCCAAGGTCATAGGGAGAGGGAATGTACATATACCAGGGGTTGGGAAAATAGAGGGGGTACTGTACATGCCAGAAATACCCCACAATGTCTTAGCCATCGCAAAGCTCACAACAGACACAGACACAGAGGTAACATTCAAGGAAGGCAGGGTACAGATACTCAACCAAGGAAAAAGGATTGGCAACGTAACCACACATGATGGATTACCGTACTTTACACCCAGTGAGAACAGCGAGGGAAGTATAAACACAAGCATCACCCATGACCAGGGGGAAGACACTGAAACTAGAGGGGGACCCCAGGAGGAAACAAACACTGTGTCACCAGGCAAAAACAAGGTATCCATGGGAAAACCCATCCACGACAATTGTGCCCACCTGCTTCACAGAAGGCTAGGACATATCAGTTTCCCGGTTGTAGAAAAAATGCTAGGATGTACAGAGGGTTTGAAAGTAAAGGACTGCAAAAATTATTTGGAGTGTTCAGTGTGTAAATCTTCAAAAATTAAGGTCAAAGCGAGGCCCAAAAAGTCAGAGCGCACAACTGACCATCCATTTCAGCTAGTATACATGGATTTAGTGGGACCACTGAGACCTTCCATTGGACACAGGGAAAGGTTTTTCTTAACCATAGTAGATGACTACAGCAGGTATGGTTATGTGTACTCTCTCAAGCATAAAAATGAGACATTCCAAAGGTTCAAAGACTTTTATAAAAGGGTGGAACTACAACATGGGGTGAAAATCAAACAGATAATGACTGACCGGGGCACAGAATTCATGGCCAAGGACTTTGCAAAATGGTTAAGGGAGAGGGGCATATTGCATTTTAGCTCCACCCCTTTTTCCCCATTCCAGAATGGGGTCGCAGAACGAAAAAACGGATTGCTCCAAACAATGATGAAGTGTGTTTTGGAGGACGCTGGAATGAGCCAATCATTCTGGTCAGAGGCACTACACTATTCAAATTACACACTAAACAGGTTGTGGTCAAGCTCAATCAATAAAACCCCATACGAACTAATGTACAATAGAAAAACCAACCTAGCCCACCTACACGTATTTGGTGCCCCAGCTGACGTCCACATTCCCCGACAGCTAAGGAAGAAGGGAGAAAAGATGTCAAAAAGACTAAAGTTTGTGGGCTATGAGCCTGGAACAAAGGGATTCAGATTTGTGGACTGCAATAACAAATTCATTGTGTCCAGGTCTGCGGAATTCCATGAGCACTCGAATTGGTCAAAGCTCCACTGCAATGACATTTTCCTTGGCAGAGACATGCAACCACATAACCAAAGCGACAAAGAACTGACCACCAGGGGGCCAGAGGAAACTGAAACAGACAGATCCAAACACCAAGAACTGAGAGCCGAGGAATGGAAAGAAGGACACCTCACACTGAACCTAGATAGCCTCACCGAAAAAGAAGCCGAATGCCTGCATGAAGCAGATACGCCTCCAGACAGACCAACTAGATCCAGTAGGAACAAGTTACCAAAGAGACTAGAGGACTACGTCATGTCCATACACACAGAGCATTTCACATCCAGTTCCTATGAAGAGATACTCAGCCTCCCCCAGGAAGAGAGGGAAAGGTGGAAGCAAGCCATGGAAAAGGAGATGGAGAGCCTCCGAGAATTACAGGTATACTCGCCAGCTCAAGCACCTGAGAACAAAAAGCCAATTGGGACCAAGTGGGTGTTCAAAGTCAAAACACTCGAAGACAACAAAACACTACAAAGCGAGGTTGGTCACACAAGGCTTTGCCCAAAGGTACCCGGAAGACTACACGGACACCTACTCCCCCACAATCAGGGCTGAGAGTGTCAAGAGCGCCCTAGTAATTGCCACCATCCTAGGGCTGGAAGTATTCCAATTCAACGTGCAAACCGCATATCTACACGCAGAATTGGATAAGGAGATCTATGTTAAGGCCCTACTAGGATACAACGATGGAAAGGACAACACATGGCTCCTGAACAAAAGTTTATATGGACTCAAACAGTCTGGCAAGAGGTGGTACGACTGTCTAGCCAAAGCTCTCAACACCATGGGCTTCAAAGCCACCTCTGCAGACAAATGTTTTTTCACAAAGAGAGAGGGAGGAGCATTCAAAGGTGTTCTTGTGTATGTGGATGATAAATTGTACATAGGGAAGCAAAGGGCCAAATGCCATAAATTTGCCACCGAGTTAGGAAATCATTTCTCTCTGAAGTCACTAGGGAAGATAGACAAGTACCTAGGGGTGCAAGTGATTAAAACTGACAAGGGCTTCCGGATTTCACAAAGAGATAAAATCATGGAACTGTTATCCAAATGCAACATGTCAGGGGCAAAACCCTGCGAGACACCCATGCAACCGGACTTCATAAGGAGCATGTACAATGAAGCTGAACCCTTTGTTGACAACAAGCTGTACAGGTCAACAATAGGCTCGCTACTCTACATCGCCAACTGGACGAGGCCTGACATCACTCTGGCCATCAATCTACTGTCCAGACACGTGAGCAAGCCCACTGTCCTGCACTGGGATGCCATAAAAAGACTGCTCAGGTACCTGAAACACAGTGCCAATGCCCAGCTGTGCCTCGAACCAGACCTGTCTGAGAAACCCAAGTTAACCTGCTATGCAGACGCTGACTGGGCCGGGGACGCCAAAAGCAGAAAAAGCACTTCCGGGTACGTAGTCTTCTTAAACAATTGCCCTATACATTGGTATACGCGAAAACAGAAGCTGGTGGCCACTTCTACCACCGAAGCCAAATTCGTCTGCTTATCAAAAGCCGCAAATAACCTAGTGTGGTTTGATGATTTACTTACTGACATCTGGGCCGAACCAACATACCCCATAGTCATACATGAAGACAACAAGGCAGCTATAGAAATATCAAAAGCAGATGCCGTGGGACAGAGATCAAGACACATAGACATAAAATATAAACACGTTAGGCAATTCTCAGAAATGGGGTTCATTAAAGCCATACACTGTGACACTGAACAACAAACAGCAGACATACTTACAAAGCCACTACCTCAAAAGCAACACGCATGTCTCACATCAAAAATATGTGTATATATGTAGATCATGTGTTTTATGTACCTAATATATGTTCACAGATATCATATGTCCGCCGTTAATTAGACATTTAGAGGGGGATTTGTCAGGGTAAATGTCTAATTCTCCCAGGCAGGGGCTGGCACCTCCCCATTTCCCATCATACCCCCTTACCTCAGACTCCTCCCCTGGTGTATAAAAGGGTCCTACACGTGGGCATCCAGCAGTTCCAGATGTGTGCCTGCAAAGACAAGACAGAGGTCAGTGACCTTTACCCTGAATTGGGCCTAGGAGGACTCCAGGCCTAGAATAAAGAATCAATGAAGAGATACCATTGTCTCCTGTGAGTTATTGGGTTAGATCCATCCAGCATTAACAACAATTTATATATTTCTGCCAATCCAATGATTTCTTCATGCTTGCACAGTCTTCAAACATCTAATATTGTGTTAACGTACATGGACATCTTCAGATAAGAGTACACAAAAATCAAATTGACTATATTATTAGTATAATGAAATGGGAACACTCAGGAAAGAAGTGACTAAGTATGGAACAGATCACAAACTGCTCATATGCAAGTTCTGTGTAAAGCCAAAGAGAAAGAAGAAAGCCAACCAGTTTCCACAATACAATCTTGAGCATATACCCACCATTTTCTAGGAGAATATCAGGAACTGATTTGATGTTCTGAAACATATTGATAAAAAATCAGTGAACTTAAAGAAGTTAGAAATTGAGAGAGCTGTTAAAAGAGAATGAATATTATAACAGTAAATATAGGTGAGCTGAGTACACAGAAAAACAAGGAAAATTTTCCAAAACACCCCTGAACCCAGGAGTAGCTTCCAGCTTCTCTAATTGGTAAGCTAAAGGATGCCAGTGGACACATCATAACTGAATTCATGAAGATCAAATGAAGATGGAAAGAGTATATGAAATTCTGTACAGAGATCAACATCTAGGATACCTTAGGTTAGAAGATATTCCCTATTTATAAGAATATCTAATACTATAAAATAAACTTAGAACAGTACCCTGGTCATTACCAAATTAAAAAGCTTCAGGGATCGATGGAATATTCATAGAAATATGGCAAACAACAAAAGAATATATCATGATCATCTTGATCTTTGTATAGCTCTGAGTAGAATTTTCCAATTATTTCTAACATTTCCTGCCTTGTTCTACACACAGAGTCACCCTCACATTTAATGCAAATACCTTCTTTCTTGTGTTTATAAGTTTGCATTTTGTTGTATTAATCCCTTTGTTTTATTCAGTTGCCTTTTTCATAAGCTTCATGTTAAACTGTCACGTTTCTTCTTGTATACGTTTCTTATGCTCTTGCAAACTTCAATGTACTCCAGTTTATTAGTGAAACTTCTGGTATTCTGCATTGTCCATTTTTCCATTAAATCAATAATTTCATCAGCGATTTTTGACTATACCAAGTATTTTTCTAGAGGTGCTATAGATGTAGCAGATTCAAGGATATTTTTGACTTATTTGTTTGTTTTGATCTGTAATGTTCATCTCTTCCAAATCTTGCAATAGAGCAAAGCGATTTGACAGATTAATTTCAAAATCACTGTTCTCCTTTAACAGCTTATCACTCTTTTTTTTCATGATATCTTCATCATTTTCATATCCTCTTTTCGACAGTCTATCTTCACTTTAGCTCATACCATTCTATGGTCACTTTCAATGTTAAAACAATTGAGGACAGTACAATTGTGGAATATGATGTAGTTAATTTCACTTGTGCACCCAGATGGACCGTTCCATGTCCATTTTCTGCTAGCTTTTTTCTTGTAAAATGAGTTCATGATATAAAGTTCCTTTCCTTTAGCAAAATCTACTAGTCTGTCATCTCTATTATCTCATTCACCACTTTCATATAGGCCAGTCACTTTTTCTCCAGGTACTGTTCTTCCTATTTTTGCATTAAAGTCTCCCATTACTTTTTTGTATTGGCATTTTTCTTCATTTTGAAGCCAGGCCACATCATCGTACAACTCTTCGACCTCATCAGCATTATAGCTTATTGTTGTGTATAAGCTGGATAATTTGAAGCTTGTATTGTTTGTTCAATTAAATTATGCATTGGGCTACTCTGTCTGATATACTTTCAAATTTTACTACAGAATCTTTCAGCTTTTTGTTGATTAGAAAACCAGCTCCTCCATATCGTCCATCTTCGGTACCTCTAGGGTAAAGTAAATGTCTAGTCCTATCATGTTAACTAAATTTTCATCTTTTCATTATGTTTCACATATCCCAATGCATATTGTTGAGTTCAAACAGCAGTTCTAGTCAAGCATCCGTTTTCATTATTCGAATGTTGACAGTTCCTATGTCCAAAGTTCAAAGGCAGCCTGATTTAACCCAGTGATTCCTAGCCCCCCTGCCTTCGGGCAGGTCTTCCCATGGGTAGTTGCCCTACGGCTTCCGGAGAATGAAGAAGTTTTTGAAATTGTATTGGCATGTGGAAAAAATAGACCATAATGTGCCACACTAGTCCGATGCAGGTTGGTAGAAGTGTATGTGTATAGGGGTGTGTGTGTGTGTGTGTGTGTGTGTGTGTGTGTGTGTGTGTGTATGAAACACACAAAAAATGCTTCATTGTTTTGCTAGCATATGGAATTATGCAGATTACATAATTTCAATATAGATCTTGTAGACTACAGCTATGGAAAAGGAAATACCAGGATTCAAGCTCACCTTAAAAGTATCATAATGTTTGATGCATCTGGATAATTGATAAAACTAAATAATTTCAAAAAAAAATATCAATATATCAACATCAACACTCCATAAATTATAGAAAGGCCTGTGTCAGTAGTGTCAAGTTGTGCAATAACCTTAGAATAATGGGAATGCCAGAATATTTTATTGTTATGCAAAACCTATTCCCAGTTTGAACAGGGAAAGCCCCAGTTTGAACAGAACATAGCAAAACAGACTGACTTCAAGTTGGCAAATGAGCAAGACATGTCTATATAATCTCTTATTTATTCAACCTATATGAAGCATATATATGGAGAGAAACTGGATTGGAAGATGAAAGTGGTTTTAAAACTAAAGGAAGATGCCCATGCTGCAGTGGTGATGCTACTCTGATAATTGACAATGCATCAGTCTGCAAGCTCTAGTAATGAAAATTAAGAAACACAACGTAAAGATGGAACTAAGATTAAATATAAAGAAGACCAAACTAATACAACATATCTAAGCAGCCAGTCTTCTCTTAAGAAAATACTTAAGAGAACATAGCTTTTATCTTTTATGATCAACTATCAACATTAAAAGAATCAGGAAGGCTTCCGGGTTGGCTCCGCAGCACCATTGACGGTCTTTTTAGACCGCCGCCCCCGCGATCCCGTTGAGCCGTCCTGACAGCGTTAATCAGCTGTCAAATGGCTTGAAAATCTCCCCTTCGGGAAAAGAAGGGGAGGAGAGCAGGTGGGTGAGGGTAGAGCTCCCCGGAAACCCCTGGATTAACTCCAGGGGTTAGGAGGGTGAGAGCTCCCCGTTCAGCCCACTGAAGCTCCGGATCCGGGGGGACTCTGTTTTTTACAGAGCTAGGTGTTGCGTCCAATTTCTGCTGTCAAACAGAAGATTAAATGATTTCAAAAAGCAGGCGGAACAGAAGCAGGAGGACAAGCTTTTTGCAAGTATAATACTTAACTCCGGGGATACAATGTTTCTAATTGAACTTGCTGAGCTGGAAGTAAAGATGGCGTTTCTTTGTTGCGATTTTAAAAGTGAAACTTAGAAAGGAAAGTCTTCGTTGAGTGCTCAGAGACTGGCTTTAAGTTGCTGGAATAGATTTTGAAGAGCTGTTTGGGAAAAGACTATTTCGTTTGGTGATTTATAAAGAAATTGCTGAAAGCTGCTTAAAAGGATGGCTCTGACTTTATGATTTTATGGTTGTGGGAAGAAAGGAAATCTTTTTAAAATAAAATGGCTTCTAAGAAAGAAGATCCTGAAAGTGCTGGAAGCTATTCGGAGGTGTCAGAAATGGAACAGTTGTCTGATTTACAGAGCTATAAGGATTTTGATGCAGAATTTACAGAATTTATAAAAGAAGCCATGAATAATCACACTGCAGCTATAAGTAATCAAATAGCAATTCTTAAAGGGATAACAACAGAAATGACCGAGGAGACAAAAACAAGAATGGAGCATGATGACAATTCAGGAGATATTCTGATTGTAGCAGAGAAGGTGGAAGAATCTTCTCAAGAATTTTCGAGTTTATTCTCTGCTCTTTTTGAAAAAATTGATAGAATCTTTCAAAATTATGACTTGGTTTGGAAAAAAGCAGTAAATGACCAGACTTTCGAAGTTTCAGAAGATGAAGGAGATTTGCCAGTGGCATTTATACATTTAATTGAAAAGAAACAACTGAACTTTTTTTCACAAACTCTTGACAAACTCTGGTCCTATAGACGAAGGAATGAACTGATTTATATAAGCAAGAAGAGGCGATTTGGGGGCTCTAAATCAGAGGAAATTTTCTTAAAAAGGGGACAATCTTTGCAGCTACATCAACCTCAGATCAAAATGAAAAGCCTCCTCAAAATAGAAGTAGGAGGGTTGCAGAAAGACTGGAAAAAATATAAAAAGAAAGCAATGGAAGACTAACCTTTTCTTTTGGCTTTGCAGTTGTTCTACTCATGGTTAAAAATGATTATGTTTTAGGTGTTATAACTACTGAGGGGGAAAAAGCATAAAGTTAAATATTGATTTTAAAATATGATGCATTAATGGTTGAATGTAAGATTAACCCTTTTTGGTTTTCTAGTTGATGTATCAATGGTTAATTATGTTGATGATTATCTTTCAAAATTCTAAAAGCTGGAGGGAGGAATAATGAAGGGGGAAAATTTAGGAACTTAAAAAATGTAGAAATTTAACTACTGAATATCTAAGGTTTATTTTTGGTTATGAGATTTTAAAATATCTGAACTTTGAGAAAAGTAGGAGGGGAAAAATGTTTTTGCAAATGAATTGAATATTTTACTGATATATTAAGAGAATTTTTAAGGTTTGAATGTTTAATACTTGTTAATGGCTTTAAAATTCTTAGAGTTGTTCTACTCATGGTAAAAAATGATTATGTTTTAGGTGTTATAATTACTGAGGGGTATGTATTAATGGTTAATTATGTTGATGAGGGAGGAATAATGAAAGAGGAAAATTTAGGAACTTAAAAAATGAAGAAATTTAACTACTAATATCTAAGGTTTATTTTTTGTTATGAGATTTTAAAATATCTGAACTTTGAGAAAAGTAGGAGGGGGAAAAATGTTTTTGTAAATCAATTGAATACTTTACTGATATATTAAGAGAATTTTTAAGGTTTGAATGTTTAATATTTGTTAATGGTTTTAAAACTCTTAGAGTTATTGGATTATACGCTATTGTGAGTTTATAAAAAGGGAGGTTGATGAAATTGTAAAAGGGGAGTTAAGGGGTCTTGGGAGTTATTAAATCTTGTAGTTAGTTAGTTTATTTTAGCGAATGTTTGGTGAAACCTATGCCCTGTTTTCTGTTCTGGGAAGTCGGGGGTGGGGGGGTGGTGAGGAGGGGTTGAAGATTGAGATTACCAAGGATTGATTTTTTTTTCTTTTTCTTGATGATAGTTTGAATGACTGTTTATATTGTATACTTGTCTGATTAGAAAATAAAAACTTTTTTATTAAAAAAAAAACATTAAAAGAATCACAGCGAATAAATACTGTATAGTGCAGATTAGCAGTTGGGAGAATACCAGTAAAGACCTTTGAAAAGATATATAGATGCTGAATCAGAACAGAGTGGGTAATGCTTTTCTTTGTGAAACAAAGTTGGACTTTGAAGAATAATATGAGTATTGATGCTTTTGAATTTCAGTGTTGGAGAAGATTCCTGCAAATACCATGAATAGCAAAGAGCTTGTGAATCATCAAAGAAATCACTCAGAGTTCTCATTTGAAGCACAAGTAATCAGACTCAGATTATCATAATTTGGATACATTATACAAAGATATAGCTCTCTGGAGAAATCTATAATGGTAGGGAAGGTAGACAGAAAGAGAAGAGCAGTAGCAAAATGGATGGAGTCATTTACTAAGTGTAGCATTGAAAGACTTGAAAGACTAGATTGAAAGCAGATAATTCTGAATAGAATGTATATAGTTCCTAAGAATCAATGCTGACTTGATGGCACATAATCAATCACTTAATATTACAATATTAATAGCCTAAGAAATATCATATAGCTAATTTTGTCTTAAGTAGGCCTAAAATTATCAGTTAAATAAATCAATTTGTTGCAGTGATTAAAGATATTGTCCTACAAACTGGGACACTTGAATTTTCTTCGACACAAAAGCCAGTAGTCACTTTTCTCAGTACTAAATTGAGAAGTGAAAATGTTGCCATGATAAATGCCACAACAAATGCCCATTTAGTCTTTAGGAATCAAGGTTGACCTAAAGAGCCATAACAATTTTTAGTATGTTTATGTATTTTATTTTCTGCTATCAAAGAATATATAGACTTTCCTGAAATATTTATAATTTGATCTACAATTCTAATTAATGAATACTATTCCTAACTGCAGTTAAGTTTGCAACACATCAAGAGATTTTTGTCATATCCCATTCCTGTGATAAAAAGGAATAGCATAGGTCACATGAGGTTAATGATATTAGATAGAAATATGAAAAGGAAAATTTTTACACAGGGATAAAAACTATTTACACAGAAATATGTTGCATATATAATAATATGCATTTTCTAATTAATGTGTTGTAAGTTGACATCTGGATAGAATTTATGATGGCCAAAAGATGAATAATTTTTCCAATTTATGCTCCCTGAAATACATAATTTTATGAGGTTCTAAATTTTTGCCTTAAAAATCATTATGATCTTTATGGTCACATACAATATCTAAATATATTCTGGTTTGGACACTTGCATTTCCAGTCCTTCTGTTCGGTCTCTGAAAGTCCCCAAATTACTTCTTTGCCTGCAAATAATACTGAAATTAATGAGGTGCACAATGTAATGATGGTAAGCTATTGTTTCATACACATACCTGCAAGTGCATACAATCTGTCTCTCTCTATGTGTGTATACATGCATATAAACACATTTTATCTATTTTCTATCCCTTTATCATTTATCAAACCAAAAGTGCGGAGGCTGAAAACGGGGCATGTGGAGACCAAAAATGGGGCACATGGAGGCCAAAAATGGCAGGTGGGTAGGGGCGGGTGGATGGGGCTTCAGCAATATTTGCTCCATAAGATGCACAGACATTTCCACCCACTTTTGGGAGACTAAAAAAGTGCATCTTATGGAGTGAAAAATACAGTAACCCCCAACAAAGTCTAATTTTGCATGGGACAGAAAAATAGAAAGTAATTTTGCTGATTTTGTCCATTTGATTTTGCTGTTTTAAATATGCCTTTTTTTTCTCTGACCCAACCTTTCGGGAATATGATCTCAGGATATCACACATATGTACATATGATCCTTGCCTCAGTTAATGGTGTATATCAATAACTCTTACAGTAATCCTCAAATTACCAGCATTCTTTAGTGAACGTTCAAAGTTACACAATGAGCGCCCCCTTGTGCTTATGGAAAAATTACAAATGTTGCAGCACAATGACAACTGTTCACCCTTATGAACGACTACAGAGACTCTGCAACCTTCACCCTGCCTATTCCCCTCCCCCTAGTGCCAGTTCTTCATAAGCACTAGGCCTGTGGATACTGTACTCACCTTTCTTGGACCGTTTTCAGTGGTGGGATTCAGGCGTTTCACACTGGTTCACTAGAACTGGTTGTTAACTGTTTGGTCAGTTCGGTGAACCAGCTGAAGCCTCGTCGCTCCCTCCTGGTCTCTCTTCATTGGGTGGCTTATCTAGCCACCCAGCCGCTCGTCCGAGCTTATTACAGCCGCTTCGTGCCATGACGTCACCCAAGTGGAGGGGAGCAGGAGCAGGGAGGCTCATTTGCTCCCTTTCTCTGCGCCTGTGCTGTTTGGCCTTTCCTTTTCATTTTTGGTGTCCGAGCCATGCGAACTGCCACCATTAGGCACCAGCAGCTGTACCGGAGCCACCCCAAGAAATTCAGACAGGGCTCACGCTCCTCGTAGGTCTCCAACCCTTCCCGACTCCCTCTTTACACTCTCTGCCGGGCCCAGCACCAATGCTGTCTGGTGGACACTGGCCTCTGCAACTGGGCCTGGTGGCAGCAGGGAACACCGGATTGCCCAATAGCTACAGGATTGCTGTGAATCAAACCTTAATATGGTATATTTATGCATCTATACTTCCCTTCATTTATCCATTTATCTTCCTTCATTATCTTCCTTAATTATTTGTAGCACCAATGTCAGCACACCTAGACAAAATTGATTATTTGAAATACTATGTCTTCAGTGGAAATATTCAAATAAATACTATATCCTGAAGGAAGAAGAACTGACTTAGTTTTAAATTTCACACTTGATGGTCTCTCTCCCAGCTTCAATTTCCTATCTATAAAATGGGACCAATATCTGTATTTCACAAGGTGTTACAGGTGATGGGGATGCAGATTCTCCACACTTGTGCACAAATAACTGTCTGAGAAAATGCTAAATGTCCTTAAATTTGGAGGTCTTTTTTCCTGAGCTGGACAGGATCTGTGTTCACCTGATGCAGGATGCATTTTGGTTTGGAGAACAATATCACCTCTACATCCCAAAGGTGCTTTTTCAAGAGGCAACTGGACTCTCTGGTTTTTCTTTGAAAATGTTTCACTTCTTGGATGGGAAGAGAAACATCTTCAAAGAAAAACCAGAAAGTCCAAATGCCTCTTGAAAAAGCACCTTTGGGACAACCATGACCTGGATGACTGAGAATCTCCATAAATAATCACTTCTATGAGAAATGTTTAGGCTTTAGAGATTCTTCATACTGACAACAAGTTATTATGCAGGTACTGTGAAGAAAGTACACATTTTCTTCATTTTCAGCAGCAGTATATAAAACATACATATTCAAGATTGCTAAGGATTTAAATTTGTTTTGTGGTGGTCATTTACATAACAAAATCCCCGGCTCTCCAAATCTTTTGACCTGAATGGGTTTTCAAGCTGCTTTACAAATTGGTTCTTCTTTGTTGAAAATGAAGATATTAGGTGTTATTTTAGCAGGTCCAGAGTGTTAAGCTCATCTCCCATGCCAAACCCAGTATATTACTTCAAAAAGAGAAAGGTAGAAGTGTCCTGCCTCACTTTTGCCTCACTCAAATAAAAGCATTTTCCCTTTAAATTAATCAGCACTTTGAAGCAGCATCAGTGATGAATTGACTGTGCTGGGGACAACTACTTAAGTTGCACATAAAGAAAAGAAACTAGCCTATTTTTCTATTTGAAGATGACAGAAATCTACTCAGGATTGAAATTTGGATGCAGATCAAATACATATCTTTGCTAGAAAGGCTACCACAATTTAAAAAGCAGAATACATGTATAATGTGCACAAAAAAATTTCTATCATACTATCACGTACTTGCTCTGTTTCTCTTGTGTACTTTTGTTTTTTTCATGGTTTGATTATTCTGAGATATAATGATAAAAAGGCAAAATATAAAAGAAAGTTTATAAAGCCAGTATGGTCTTGATGGGCTGTCTGCTAAAATAAAGCAAAGTCACACACTTGAAAGTAAATCAGGAACCCTGTAATTGTGGAGTCTGTCTGGCAAGAACAAAGAATGCTTCTTCACAGGAAATATGCATATGTAAAGCTTGTAACAATTCTGGATAGTTGGAAAGCTGACCTCAGCTAGAAGTCAGGAATAGAGATGGCAAGGAGCAAATAGAATGTGTATTAGATAACTCCTGAAGCATTCATTAGCCAAGGCTTAGGAATAGGGACAGCTAGAGACCAATAGAACAAATTGTAGAATTATTATTAAAATGTTTATTAGATGATATTTTTTTATTATCCTGCCTTGTCCTGCCTTTTCCTTTAGTGAAAATGCATAAAGCTTTCTTAATCCTCTGTTCTTGGCTCTTGGCATTTTCCATGGGGTACTCCAAAAAAAAGCAATCAAAACCTGCACCTCGTGTCTGGCGTCCCTCATTGGCCTTGGCACCAGGCTCAGATCCATATTGGGGACAACAGTCTAGTAGTTAAGGCATCAGGTTAGAAGTCACGAGATCAGTTCTAATCCCACCTTAGGTACAAAGCCACTCTCTCTCAGCCTAGCCCACCTCAAAGAGTTGTTGTAGGGAAAACAGGAAGAGGATGACATATTAGATATATTGACTGTCTTGAATTATTTGTAAGAATAATAAAGCAGGATTAAAAAATTGAAAAGAGAATGAAAGCAGAGTGGCCTCTGCTGTCTCTATTGCCTCTGCATGTAGATGCAGGATTATTTGCAAATTAAGTGGAAATGAGTGCATGTTAGTTTTCTAGTCTGTCAGAAACTAAAGCCAGCAGTTATACAGAACTGCCTACAATCTATAATCTTTATAAAAAGCTTAAACAACTTTCAGATTCCACCTTAACTCCCCCTCCACGTTACTAGTCCAACCTTAACAAAAAATTAACATAAGGGAGACTTCTGGTTGGCATCCCGGCAACCCTGATGGGGGAAATAGCGGGGCTCTATGGAGCCCCATGAAAACCCCGTCTGTTAAACCCCTGCCGGCAGGTCTATGGCCCAACCTTGTCCTTGAGGGACAGGGGGTAATAGAGGGACCCCTCGGTCGGTTGAGAGGAACGGTCAGGTTCCTCAGGGCTGGAGGATTACCCTCTGTGTCGGCGGCGGCTGAGTGGCAGCCATGGCGGCTGCCTCAAGGCTGTGACAACCGGGAAAGTAATGTGCAGGAGGAAAAGCAAGGAAACAGAGCAAACTGTTTGGAAGCCGGGTAAGTGAGTTTTACCCTGGCGGGAACAGCATTAAAAAATGGATTTTGACAAGACAACCCCTAGCCTTAAGTAGCAGCTACAGACTGTGGGGGCAAGAAGATTTAGATAAGCTATGTGCTGAAGGAAGAGACCCATTTGTGAACTATCTTTAATGTGGATTTTTGTGAAATGACTGTAGTTGCCAACTATAAAACTTTGGAACTTTTCGTTATTGATATGGATTGCTTTTGGAGAGACAAGGAGGCAGGAGGCGTTGAGCAAAAACCTTTTGAAACAATCGGAAAAGTTAAGTGGAAAATTGCATATTGGCTAAAATGGGGTTGTGTCGTGAAGAAGTGAAAGTTTGAACTTGTGGATTACTTTCGGTTTGACTCAAACCCAATGTATCTTGTTACCTAAGCTGGTTTACTATGAAAACAACTAAGGAGGTTCAACTTTGGGGATTTTTAATATGTTCTTTGGTGGTATTAAGGAAAGAAAGAAGAAAGAAGAAATGAGAAGGAACAATCTAAACTGATTAAGCAGATGTAAGCAGAGGAAGCTAAAATGGTTGCCTATTAAGAAGAAATGAAAGTGTAGGACTTCCGGTTTGCTGTTTGTTGCCGCCAGACGCTCCTTCGGGATCGTCAAACCCACTGCCTGTAAGAGCCGCCTTTACAGCGGAATGGCGGCTCAAAAAAACTCCGTTTCCATGAGGAAACGGAGATAGAGCCGGCTGGGGTGGGTAGAGCTCTCTGCCTAATCCCAAAAGTTTTTTATTTACTTTTGGGACGGAGCGGAAGAGACTCCCCATATCCCCAGCCGATGCTCCGGGCTTTGGGAGATCTCTGCTATATGCAGAGCTAGGTGGCAAAAGCAAGCCTGCTAATTTGATAAATTAATTAAAGAAGACGTGAGCTGGACCTCTGATCCTGAAGCGCAAGTATTTTACTTATTTTATAAAAGTTACTGAAGCTATTTAAGAAGGGAAAGGAAAAAAGATTTTTAAAATGGCGACTGCCGCGGCTTGAAGAGAGGCTGAAAGGGAAAGTCCTTCTGTTTTCTATTACAAAGTAGCGGAATGAATACTTCTGGTTGCAATTGAAGGCAAAACCTCACTCTTGTGTTCTTTTTTTTGTTTTGTTTTGTTTTTCTTTTTCTCCTGGAGATCTGATATTGATCTTAGTTGGGGAAAAAAAAAAGTTTTTTTTTTCTCTTTTCCAGTAAATCTTGTCTGGGTGGAAAAATGGCACTAAGACTTATAAAGTTAGACAAACAGGCAGTGGGGGGGGGATTCCCCCATTAACAAATTACATGAACAAGATCTAACTCTCCAGTCTCAGAAACCTGATTTTAATATAATAGAATTTTTCCTAGAGGAGATTGTAAGAAGGGATGAGATTGTGAATCAGCAACTTGAAAAATTTAAGCAGGAAATTAAAGAAATTGGTGAATTGGTGAAATCTAAGTTTGACTTTTTGGATCGAAAGATTTTAAAAACGGCTAATGGTTTAGCAGACTTTATGATTCAGTTGGATGCAAATACTAAATTATTAGAGTCTAAAATGAAAGAAACTGAGGATAATTTGGATGATAAGATCCAAAAAAATTAAAAAGGATTTGACAAACATTCAGGATAATAGTTTAGAAGACAAACCCAAAATGGAGGCTGATCAAAAGACTGGTAATGAAGAAAATGTACAACAGAGGATTGAAAGAGAAGTTTTAATGATCCAACATAATTTTACAGAATATGCAATTAGACTGAGAGGTCTGCAGGAAAATAACAGAGATGACTTAAGGAAAATATCTTCTGAGATTCTGGCTGGGATTTTAAAGGTTCAACCTGATGAAGTGTTTTGCAGGATTGACAGAATTTATAGAATAAACTCCTGGTTTGCAAAGCAAAGGCAATTGCCTAGAGATGTGGTGATTTATTTCACGGATAAAGAAATTAGGAATAATATTGTGCAGAATTCCTTTAACTCTACTTTGCAATTATATGGAAGAAAGATTTGGATTTTTAAAGAGCTCCCGCCTAAGATGTTAACGGAGAGGAAGAAATTTGGTTTTCTAGTGACTGAGTTAAAAAAAAGAAATATCCTATTTAGGTGGGATGTTCCAATCGGTTTAATATTGAGATATCAAGGAGAAAGATACCAACTGAATACTGTTGAAAAAGCAGGAGAATTTTATCAAAAAATTTTGAAAATGAATTTAACATCTTTAGGCATAATACAGGACAAGCAAAAGGAGTTGGAAACAAAGGGAAAATATCAAATTACAGAGGCTGTGGTAGATAAATTGTCTTTGGATTCCTTGGATACCCCAGCTGGATTGTCTATAAATATGAGAGCAGTGTCATCCGACTCCAACGTGATGAATCATCAAGTTACAGACAAGTACGTAAACCAACCAGTTGACATACAAGTGATAGAAAAGAAATATGAGATATCAAAACAAAACCAACAAGATCAACTTATAAAACAGAATGAAAATCGAACAGTTGATACACAACTTGTAGGAAGGAAACCAGGATGGAAATTAAACCCACAAAAGAAAAAGAAAAAAAGAAACAGATCTCATAGAAATGGTAGTTTCTAAATCAAGCAACAGTGAAGCCAGGGACTTTAAAAAAAGAATGAATATGTGAAAAGATAGTGGAGGCGAACTATTGCTTAATATCATCTTGAGGACAGTGGCAGACCTCTGCAATGCCGTGATTTTGGGATGTGAAAAGAGCCTTACATTGTTGGATTTGAATCATCTACTTTGGATTTCTTTTACCGATAAATATATTATAACTATTTCGAGTTACAAGGCAAGAGAGTCACGCTGGGGCATGCAGAAAATCTGGTTGTTACCCACTAGGATGATGGGAATTAATAATCCTGATGAAAGCCACAATTACAACTATATGGAATATAATTATAATGTCACTCGGGTGGTTGTTTTTACTTTTATATATATATGAGGATATTCATTACTGATGGGGGCAGAAGATGATTGAAGATTTTGAACAAACTGTTGCACCAGGATGCTATGTTACCCTATTATGGACGAAGGATTTAACAATCCAGTGGAAAGACATTACAGAAGATATTATATGGATTATAAACTTAAAGTCATTGTCTTTTTTCTTTTTATATAATGGAATGTATACATATATATATATATATATTTTAGTAGAGTGGGCAGTGGATTATATTTAGAATTGTAGTGCATGGTAACTTTGTAGGAAACTGGGTGGAAATAGGTTAGTTTATTGACTGATTAGTTTAAGCAAAGGGATTTTTAAGTGATATATTTAGGGGAGTGGAGGAAATGGATAGAATTGAATAAATGTTAAATTTGGATGTAGGGATAAGGCTGCTTTGAAATGTTATATTAATATATATAAAAGATTAAATGTTAAAGTAGGAAATGTTGTTGTAATAATATATAGATATAGGTTTGGCGGAGGAGAAAAAGGGCAGATTATTGCTAAAATGGGAGTTAAAATAATATTATGCTAAGGGTCAGTATTTAGAGGAGGGAGTAAGGGAATGGTAAAATATTATGAAATTAGTTATGAATTAGGTTATTGTTGTGAAGAAGAAGTCACAGGGAGGGGTGGGTGGTGAGGGGGGGTTAGGGAGGAGGGGGGGAAAGGGGGAAAAACTTGTATTTGAAAACTTTTTCAATAAAAAAAAAAAGAAGAAGAAATGAAAGTGTAAATTGTGGACTGCTTGCTACTTAAAGGAGAAACTTTGACTTTTGCTTCCTAAATTGGATTACTTTGAAGAAAAACTAAAGAGGTTTGACTTTAGATGTACTTAATTTGACTCTGGACTACTTATGGATGGTTGGAAAGAAGGAATTATCTGGAACAATTAAAACTGCTGATTAATGGCGTGCCAATAAAAGGGAAGGATGTAACAGCGGAAGAAGACAAGATGATACAATACATGGAAAACAAAAGAACTAAATCTTTTAGTCTTTACAAGCTTACTGATATTGGAACCAAAAAGGAAAAAAAGAGCTTGGACAGATTAGAGAAAGGGAAAAACTGGAATATATTGAGTAGCAAGATGAGGAAAGCGCTACAGTCTGATTAAGATGGATGTAAATGCTTTCTATGTAATTCATGTTTAAATAATGTAAGGAGGAGATTTCCTCTTTCTTCTTTTTCTCTCTTTTCTATTTTTCTTTTCTTTCTTTTTCCCTATTATTCTTTGATCTTATCCCTCTCTTTTTTTCTTTCTTTTTTTTTGAATCTTTTTTCTTAATTTTTTCTTGCCATACTTTTATCTCTTTCTTCTCCCTTTTTCTTTCCTTTTTTACTTTCCATTATTATCATTGAGAGAAGTGGTTCTTAAGGTGTGAAAAATGTGATTATAGGAGAATTATAGTAAATATGAAGATGATGAACGAATTTTTGATTGTCAACAAGAACTGCTGATAGATTTAATAACTACAGAAAATGGTTTTTTTAAAAAAAGGGTTTGTGAATGAAGCTTTGAATATTAACAAGAATTGTTTATAGAGTTTATGATTATTTTTTAAAGCGAGAAATGTTGCTATAGAAAAACCATAAGAAATGTGAAGACTCTGAAAAAAAATTTTTTTTAAATATTAATAAGAGTCTTAATGGTTACAGAAAATTGATTTTAAAATGGATTAAAATACTGTGTTTTTTTATAGTAAATAGAATGGGAATGAATTTTTGAATAAATTTAAAGAAAATTAATATTTTAGGAGAAGAATAGGAGAGAAGATAGATATTAAAATGTATCATTATTTTTAATTGGTAAGTTAAAATAAAATGCTATGAATCAGTTAATTAAATGAAAATTAGGAGTGAAAAGAAGTATAATTTGGGTGATCAGATGATTAAAACTAAACTGTGAATTAGTCAAGTATAAGATTAGGAGTGGAGGAAAGCATCCCTGGAGAACAGCTGATTAAGCTGCGAACCAGCTAAAAATAAACCTAGGAGGAGTAGAGGAGATAACACTGGAGAGCAGTTAGAGCTAAACTGTGAACCAGTTAAATATAAGGTAAGGAGTGGAGGTAAGCATCCCTGGAAAACAGCTGATTAAGCCGTTATCCAGCTAAAAATAAAACTAGGAGGAGTGGAGGAGAAAATGTTGGAGAGCAGTTAAAATCAAACTGTGATCCAGTCATTAAATAAGGTTAGGAGTGGAGAGAAGCATCCCTGGAAATCAGTTAACCAAGCTGTAATCCAGTTAAAAATAAACCTAGGAGGAGTGAAGGAGATATCTTAGAAGTAAATTTTAAAGTGAATTGATCTTGAAATGTTTGTAAGAGAGGAGTAAAATACTTTGTGTTGGTTTTTAGATGCAATTTTGAAGAAATACTGATTGAATTTGGGTCTTTGAAGTAAGGGAAATATATGAAATACTGATTGTTAAAATGATAAATGAATATTATAAAAAGCTGTTTAGATTTGGAATTTAAGATTTAAATTTAATAGATTTAAAGTTATATTTAATAGAATGTTAAATGTTAGAACAAGATGTTAGATTGAATAGAAAAATTGGGTTTAGAACTTTTTTCTTTTTTTTTTTCTTTTTTTCTTTTTTTCTTTTTTCCTTCTTTAAAATGGTAATGGATGAAATTTGGAATCTATACTTATTTTATACTGGATCAAACTTTTACTCTAAAAATATATGTTTTATGTTTAAAATAAATAAATAAAAAATTTCCAAAAAAAAATTAACATAAGGGAGTTCATAAAAAGCTTATAAATATTTACTAAACCAGTCTCTCCTTTGTCCTTGATGAGCACTTGCTCTCTTGGAGTTCCTGTCTTCCATTCAATTGCATTCTATTCTCTTCCCCCAGAAACGTAATGCCATTTTAGGTAAAAAATTCTAAATTATTCTTACACTGCTTATCTTTAGTTTTGCCTGGATTAAAATACAGATTTATCATAGCGGCAGGTGCTAGTTTTGACTTCAATAAGCCTAAGAGTAGGTATTTGGCAAGTGAGTCGCTGGGCGAGTGGCTGGAAGGGGCGGGGCGAGGAGAGGCCAGGCGAGGCACCCCTTGGCATGAGTGATGTTGAGTTGGCCACACCCACCCAGTCACAAATGACCCAGCCACGCCTACCCAGCCAATCATTAGGGCAGAGAACCGGTTGTTAAATTATTTGAATCCTACCACTGCCTGTTTTGGTACTTCAGGCCTTCAGCAAGTAGGCAGAGAATGGAGGTCTAAAGTACTACAAGATCACACAAGATCAGTAGCACAAGATCTCATGCTATTGATCTTCATGGTCTCACAGTACTTTAAGCCTCTGTTCTCTGCAAAAGGAGCCCTGGACGAGATCTGCAGCAAAAGGCTTTGCAAATGGAGGGAAGGCCTGAAGCTTTCCCTCTGTTTGCAAAGCCTTTGCCATCTTTGAAAAAAGTCTTTGCAGCTCTGCAGCTCCATTTTTGCATGCACAGGCCTCGTCTGGTACTTTGCAGCACCAAACAGAGCTCCGGAGGGGCAGGGGCACCCCTCCGGAGCTCCCTTTTCAATTCAAAGTGCTGCAAAGTGTGCTTCAGTGCAGCTGAAGGCTGGAGAGGAGACAGCTTGCTGGATCTTTGCACGGTAAGTGTCCCAGTACAGCAAGTTGCCGGGGGGGGGGGGATTGTGAGGAGCATGAGATATTTCAGTGGGTTAGGGAGACCTTGGGTGGTCTTAAGCAGATGGCCTGTTCCATCACTGCTTCCCCTATGGCTTTCCCCACCCTGATATATCTCATGCGCACTTAACGAACTGTGCATTCGATTAGCACATGTATGGGTGAAAGGAGTGAGCGATTGTGTTCAAACTACAAAATTCATTCCTACAAATCCTCAGGTTATTATTTATTTATTTTTTAAAAAATATTTTTTATTTTGGCAAGCATGTATAAAATAACAGATATAAGTATAAACGTGATTTTTTTCCCAAAAAGTTTTTTTATTTTTTTCCAAACATACAAATTACATCCTTTCAGAACAGAGCTTTGATCCGATTATCACTTTGTTCAATTTTTAACAAAATCTTTAACAAAATTTTATCTATACTATTTTGCCATAGCACTTATTTCTAAATCTTATATCACATATTCGACTAATACCATCTTTTAAAAA
Organism: Pantherophis guttatus; assembly: GCF_059756535.1. Classification (NCBI taxonomy): domain Eukaryota; kingdom Metazoa; phylum Chordata; class Lepidosauria; order Squamata; family Colubridae; genus Pantherophis; species Pantherophis guttatus. Next base: position 82,798,638 of record NC_142066.1, read on the forward strand.
ATTAACACATATTTACTTAATCAAAACAATTACCCTTCTATTAATCCACCTTAATTCTTAATTCAATTAATAACTCATAATATAACAATTCTTACCCTAAATCTTCACTATTAACAATACAATTCAAACATATTTATATATCATTATGCTCATTAAATCTTTATTCCATTATTACTTTATCAAATTTAAATCTTATCTTTTTAATTTTAGAAATATAGCAATTTAACATTTAAACATAGTTCTTAGTTCAAATAATGCTCTTTAACGCAATTTCCCAATTATCAATATTTCAATTTAAATATTATTAAAAATATTCAAATTATAACAATTGTTATAGGTATTTAAACAATATCCCAGTTATTATAACCATCATTTTCCTCAAATAGTATCTTTTAACATCTTAATAAAAAATTGGTTCATTATATCATTGCTATATTTCTTTTAATGTAATCTATTTTCCATATATTTTAGTTTCAATCCCTATTTCATTTCTAAATATCTGTAACATAATTCTTCTCCTATTTGTTTATCTCAATATAGTCATTTTATAAATCCAGGTTCTGGACTTCTTTAAATTTCTTAATATTTTCCAACCTTTTATTCTTTTATCATTCAGTATTAATCTCCATATAATTTCTTTTTCTATTTAAAAATATCAAATCATATTTAAAGTCCAGTCCAAATTTAAATAGCTCTTCTCACTTCTTTTTTTTTCTTTTTTCCCCTTTTATTTATACATCCCCCTTTTTTCTTCTTAAAGCTTATTGTCCATTCTTTTTATTTTTCTTGCCATTTAAAAAAGAAAGGGGGAAAAAAGGATCTCTTTATTTCTTTCCAATCCTTTAACCATATCTAATTATTTAAAGTTTCCAATTAGTTTGTTCAGAAATCAATTTTTAATTGGGTTTTTGTCTCTTCCAAATTACATTTCAAAATCCTTTTTGTCCCCATGTCCCCATGCTATTACACATTAGGGGTCTTATAGTTGTAAGATGTTTCTCTTGTTATTCAAGCCTGAGTTGGCTGTCACTCACTTGGCTTCAAAAATACTCCATTCCGATTCTTTCTTTCCAGGTCTATACTTAGCCTGGTTGTCCCAGCTTCGTGGCAGCCGCCATGGATGCCGCCCCCCGCCGCTGACTCACAGAGAGTTCCCTCTGACCTCCGAGAAACTTGCCTGTTCCTCTTGGTCGTCCGAGGTGCCCCTCTTTCTTCCCCGTCCCTGCAGGACGGTTCCGGTCTGAAGACCCATCAGCAGCATTTCGGCAGCCGGGGTTTTTGCAGCGCTCATCAGAGCCCGCTATTTCCCCGACTGTCTTGCCACGATGCCAAACTGGAAGCATGATTACTAATATATGAAGTGGATATGAATAAATGGGGACATTAGGACAGGGACGGTAGACACGTTGGTGTGCTTATGCACGCCCCTTACAGATCTTTTAGGAATGGGATGAGGTCAACAGTAGAAGTCTAAGGTTAAAATTGTGGGGGTTTTGGGAAGAAACCACAGAGTCAGGTAGTGTATTCTAGGCATTGACCACTCTGTTGCTGAAGTCATATTTTATGCAATCAAGTTTGGAGCGGTTTACCTTAAGTTTATATATATTGTGTGCTCATGTATTGTTGTGGTTGAAGCTGAAGTAGTCATTGACAGGTAGGACATTGTAGCAGATGATTTTATGTACGACACTTAGGTCAGACTGAAGTCGGCGTAGTTCTAAGTTGTCTTAAGCCCAAAATTTCAAACCTGGTGGCATAAGGTATTCTGTTGCAAGCAGAAGAGTGGAGGATTTGATAGGGCACTACCTATTTTGACTACTTATTGCCTGTTTGACAGTAATGCAACTATCCAATTATGCAGGGGTCCAGAAATGCCATAAGATTTTAGTTTTAGAAGTAGTTTGTCGTGCACCACAGAATCTAAGGTTTTACAGAAGTCTATTGCTTTACCCTGTTCAAGTTGTGTAGTCCATAGGTTTTTGCAGTGTAGGAGTTGCAGATTACAGGATGACTTTTTCCTGAAACCAAATTATTTAATAGAGAGTAGGTTGTTTGACTCTAAGTGGAGGGTAATGGATTGGTTTATGGTTGATTCCATGACTTTGCAGGTGATGGAACATAAAGAGATTGGTCTGTAATTTTCAACTAACATGGGGTCTCCCTTTTTGAAGATAGAGATGACCATGGCTAGTGACCATAGGTTGGACAAGGAGCTGGTCCTGAAAGGTTTTTCAAAGATTATGCTTAGAGGTTCTGCTATGGCTATGGAAAGCTTTTTTAAGAAGTAGGCACATAGGCCAGCAGGTCCAATAGATTGAGATGATTTTAGGTTGTGTAGTGCCTTTTCAATGATATCTTCTGTAAAATTGATATGTATTAGATCATTACCCCTTCATGGATTACTGCCTTGTTGTGGCAAAAGGGCTTGCGTAGCTCAATGAAGCTATGAGCTATGCTGTGCAGGAACACCCAATACGATAATATGATGGTCATAGCAAACATTCTTTTCCAACAACCCAAGAGATGATTCTATATATGGACATCACCAGATGGTCAACACAGAAATCAGATTGACTATATGCTCTGCAGCCAAAGATGGGGAAGCTCTATACAGTCAATAAAAACAAGGCCAGGAGCTGACTGTGGCTCAGATCATGAGCTTCTCGCTGCAAAATTTAGACTTAAATTGAAGAAAGTAGGGAAAAGCACTAGGCCACTCAGGTATAAACTAAATCATATCCCTGATGAATATACAGTAGATGTGATAAATAGATTTAAGGAATTAGATCTGATAGACAGAGTGTATCATTGATACACTCAAAAGCATTTGATAAAATAAGACACAGCAAACTATTACAAATCCTGAAACAAGTGGGACTAGACCACAACGACATCCAAATCATAAAGAATCTATATTGGCATCAGGTAGCAAATGTGAGACTAGGCCAAAAATACTCAGATGATGCAGAAATATGAAGAGGGATCACACAGGGCTGTATTCTGTCTCCGCTGTTATTTAATATCTACTCTGAGTCAATTTTCAATAAAGCACTGGAAAACATTGATGCTGGCCTCAAAGTAAATGATGTTCAGATCAACAATTTAAGATATGCTGATGATACAGTTCTGCTTGCCAGTAAGCATGAAGACCTTCAGCTCCTCATCAACAGAGTCTCAGAAATATCTGAAAAATATGGCTTGAAGTTTAACACCTCAAAAACCAAGATCATGGTCGTCAGCAAACAATCCATTAATTTTCCGCTGATAAATTCGGAAGGAATGCCATTAGAAAAAGTTGAAAGGATCACGTACCTCGGTTTTATTTTACATATTTTACAAGCTGGGACATGATCAGTGAAGTAAAGACAAGGATAGAGAAAGCACAAACAGCATTCTTCAAAATGAAAAGGGTCTTCTGCAGTCACGACATAAGCCTAAGACTGAAATGAAACTCAGATGTTACATCTTTTCTATCCTGCTCTACGGAGTAGAGAGTTGGTCTCTGACAGAAAACCACTTGAAGAAATTAGAAGCATTTGAAATGTGGATTTACAGACGGCTGTTACGGATAAATTGGGTTAATAAAATCACAAATGAGGAGGGGATAAGCTGCCTGGGAAAGCAAAGGGAAATAATCAAAGCCATTAAAAAGCGAAAATTAGAGTATTTTGGACATCTGATGAGACACACAGAAAAATGCAGCATCCTTCACTTAATCCTCCAGGGAAAAATTGAATGCAAACGAGGCCTAGGCAGAAGAACATCATGGCTTCAAAACCTAAGGAACCGGTTTGGACAAAACTCAGCAGCACTTTTTCATACAGCCATTGACAAAAATAGGATTGCCAACATGATCGTCAACATCCGATAATGGACATGACACAAGAAGAAGAAGAAGAAGAAGACAGAGTGTCAGCTTTGGAAGCCATATTAGGCCGGAAGCTTCCATGCTGCCACCTTCTCATGTGTCGAAAAGTGGGAGGGGGGATTTAGTAGAGGGGTTATCTGTAGACATAATAGCATTCTTCCTGATGGTCAAGATCAAGGCGATCCTGCATCTGGAGCAGGAGTAGTCAGACTGATGTCTCGAGATGGGACGGCAGTTGATTGGAGCATGCAATCGTCTGAGGACTGAGGGGATAGTTTTGGGGGATTTACTGAGGGAAAACCCTGACCTCTCAGATTCAGGTTTTCCCACATGTGCCAGTTTACCTATTCTAGTAAATAGAACTTTGAAAAATCCTTGCTTCAAAATCTTTACTTGGAGCTGGGGTTTTTTTCTGGAATGCTGACATTAACCCAAATCCCACTTAAAGCATAACGGCACTCTGAAAGGGGGCTGTCGAGGGTGCTGAGCCCCAGCATCTACCTAAACTTCGCGTGCTGCAAAGACTCAGTGAAAATGGAGGAGAAAGAAGAGATCATAGAGGGAGCTGTGGGGACAGATACTCAAGGAGTTACTGGCACCCTGCTTTATCCTTCTGAAGAAGTGGTGCAAGTCATTGAGGCTGCAGAGGAAGCCCAAGGAGTCGGATTCCTGGAAAAGTTGCCAATCTGACCCAACTCCAGAAAGGGGACCAGAAGAAAGACCGCCTGGATATAGGGCTGCTCCCAGCCCAATGAAGTCACCCCATGAGCCAGAGTGGAGAAGAGAGACAGCTATGGGATCCGGAGACTCCTGGGACTGTGACCTATTGTCCCAATGTGAAGCCAATCCTTAACTGGGCTCCCTGAGTGAATGGATGGAAGTGGGAAATTATGCATCCCCCTTCCCAACCTCCTCATGTGAGATGAAGATTAGTGCAACCTACATTCACCTTCCCCAATCCAGGACCTGGCAGAGGAATTAGCGGGGGGGGGGGGGAACAGACACCTCTCTACCTAGCCAGGGGCAAAATGAGCAGAGCAGTGCAGCATGGCCATCCTGCAGCTGGGAGACATCAGACGCAGCCAGCATGCGGGATGCAAAACCCCCTTTGGGGGCCCCTTGCCAGACTGCCTTTTGTTGTGACTCTGACCCCCGAGCCAGTCTTATCGGAGGGAGAAGACTCCGAAAGTGAAGGAGAGGAGTTGGCAAGGCCTCCCTCTCCAGGACCCTCCTCTCTGGCAATGCCTCAGGTGTCTTCCAAAGGAGAAGAGATAGGCCAGGAGCCAGGCACTTCCGAGCAGCCGCAGTTAGACAGTGATGGAGATAAGTCTTGGCTGGATCCCCAACAGCGTTGGAAAGACAAGCGTGTGCAGCAGAGAAGGAGGCATGCCAGAGATTAAGCTGAGTCACTGGACCACACCCCACAGGGGATAAAAGGGAGTGTGGTGGCCATTCAGGCTTTGTGACAGACAAAACTGAAAGCTAGCAAGTCATTCTGCATTTCTGGAACTTTGTTATATGCTCTGCTTGGATTGATTTTTGGACTGGACTTGACTATTCTTTGGCTTTTGTGGACTTTGATGTTTTCGGTTGGAGGAGATAAACCTCCCTTTGTAAGTAAAAACTTTTGGCAAGCAGCCACTGGGTTGCTGCCAATTCGGTTATCAAAGGAAATTCTTGTCTGCTGGTTTATTTTAACTCTTGGTCGACTGCTGGTGTGCGTGAATGAGACGGGGACAGAACACCTTTGTGCTACCTCCTGCTGAATGTATACCCCCAGGCTGGGTGGGTCCAGTGCCAGTGGTATCCAGCACCATCTGCTCCAAGTTTCCAGGCCCAAATATGGCCCAATGATCCAGGCATCACGGGGGTGGGGCTAATCCAGCAGCCAGCTGGAGTCCCCCCATCCCTACAGCCCAGCAAGCAGTTCAGCAGCCGGCCCCCCTCCCCCAGCAGCTGGCTGGAATCCAGCAACCAGCAGCAGCTCTGCCACAGGTTCCAGCTCAGCCACCCATTGCCGGATCCCCTCAACCTGTGAGACCAACGCCTCAGAGCAATGTTTGATGGTACACCTGCCAAACTGGCTTACTTTCTCAGCAGGATCTGGGCTCATGGAGATCAATATGGAGATCAATACGAGTCAGACCAGGACTTGGTATCAGCGATTTCTGATGGGATGAATGAGGGGGAGGCCTCTGAATGGATAGCCCAGCTGCACAATGAGGGCGCTGCGGAACTAAATGATGCCGATGGGTTTGTTGCACTGCTCCGGGCCAGGTTTGAAGACCCAGATCGAATAAATGAAAATGAAGCCACACTAAAGGTGATGAAGCACAGTAATCGACCCATAAAAGATTTGTATGGGACTTTAGACGGGTCGCAGGGAACCTGGGGCATTGGCCAGACCATATACTCCTACACTATTTTAAAGAGGCCATTGACCAAGAAATCAGAACATCCTGTGGGGTCCGGAGGGTGCCTGAGCGACTACACGACTGATATACCATGTCCATACCTCTAGACAGAGAAATCCACCCCCACTGCAAAACCCCAGCAGAGAAGCCTCCTCGGAGAGCTTTAGCTAGATGGCCCCTTTCAAAGCCTGCTGAATTCACACACACCCCTCAACCAGCAGGGGTGATTAAATGCTATCGGTGTGGACAACCAGGACATCGAGCTTCTGAGTGCCTGGCCCCTGCCCCAGTTCCACAGCAACATCCTGCACAGCTGCATGTGGCAGAAGGGCTCCAAGGAAGGCCCCAGACACTAGTCAATTCGCCAGACAAGCCATAGAGGTTCCCCTCCCCACTGAAGAGAGCGAGGAACTTCCGCCCAAAGAAGCTCCTCCGGCGAGGCTAGCAGAGATGGAGACCCAATGGTGAGTTCACCCATCCCCCCCTTTTCAATTAAAGTGAAACTGGTGGTGCCAGAGACAGGGAAGCAAGGAGAACTGCCAGCAATAATAGATACCGGCTGCACCAGATGTTTAATTGGACTTCTAATTGTTGAACAATTGGGGATCAAAACAACAGTCTTAAAGCGCCCAATTAAATTTCACCAGGTGGATGGGATGTTAATTGGAGGGGTCCCCGCCACCCATATTAGTTGGTTAGATTAGAAATTGGAAGACATCATGAATTTATACCATTTATAGTAATCCCAAAGATGTCAGAATCTGTCCTACTGGGCCTGGCTTGGCTGGACAAATGGATACCAGAAAATCATAATGGGGGTTGGCCCACTACCCCCTACCAATTCTCCCCAAGAACAGCCTACCTATAAGGGCCAGCTGCCAGAAACAGCAGCCGCTTGTTCAGATAGGCTTCCAGGCGAACCCCAGATTCCTAAGGTATATGCAGACTTAGCCAAAGCGTTCAGCGAGGAGGAATGTAACCTCTTCCCCCCTCATTGGCCGATGGATTGTGCCATAGAATTAGAACCAGGAGCCAAGTTGCCAAAACCCAGGATGTACTCCATGACCTGCTGAAATGACCAAGTTGAGGAAGTACATTGACACCAACCTAGCCAGAGGGTTCATCGAGCCCGCAAAATCCAGGGTGGCCGCCCCTGTATTGTTTAAAGAAAAGAAAGATGGGGGGCTGAGATTGTATGTGGACTTTAGGGGGTAAACTGCATTTGCATACAAAATACCTACCCCCTACCACTAATAAAAGACTTGCTGAACCATTTGTCAAAAGGCAAAATTTTCACCAAGTTAGATCTAAGAGAAGCCTAGGGTTCACATAAAGGAGGGAGACGAATGGAAGACTGCTTTTAACTGCCCCTTGGGGAGCTTCCAATTCTGGGTCATGCCTTTTGGACTCCAAGGGCCCCCCGCAGTCTTCATGCAACTGATCAATGAAGTTCTGCATGAGCACCTGTATAAGGGGGTCCTTGTTTACCTGGTTGACATTCTTATATTCAGCAAAAATTTGGAAGAACATGTCAAATGTGTCAGGCAAGTGCTGAAAAAACTCCTAGCGGCCAAACTTTATGCAAAGCTGTCAAAATGCAAGTTCCATAAGGAGTCTTTGGACTACCTGGGATACAGGGTGTCAAATCAAAGAATTGAAATAGACCTGGGGAAAGTGAAGGCAGTGCTGGACTGGCAACCCCCACAAACATGTAAGCAACTTCTAAGCTTCCTGGGGTTTGCAAATTTTTACAGACAATTCATCCCTTCCTTCACTGAGGTTGCTTTCCCCTTGGCGGAATTACTAAAAACCGGTCCGTCTCCCAACAAGCCAAAACCTAGCCAACCCCTAGCTTGGACAATGGACTGTCAAAAATCCTTTCAACAATTAAAATGCCTATTTGCAGTGGCGATCCTTCAGTACCCTGACCCAAATAAACCCTTTGTGGTCCAGGCTGATGCGAGTGATGTGGCGGTGGCTGCTATTCTACTGCAAACGAACACCCAAAATGAACTAATGCCATGTGCTTACGTATTGAGAAAGTTAACAGACACTGAGTGCAGATGGGCAGTATGGGAGAAGGAGGCTTTTGCAGTGCGATGGGCTCTCCTATCCTGGAGACCCTTTCTAGAGGGGCTTAAGGAGCCTTTTGAAGTGTGGACTGACCACAAGAACCTTGAGGCACTGAAGACCCCATGGAAGCTTTCCCCCAAGCAGGTTCACTGGGCTCAGTATTTCAAATGCTTTAACTTTAATCTGAAATACATTCCGGGGGGGGGGACCTATTAGCTGATGCTCTCTCCCATAAGCCCCAGTTTGACAGCCAATGAGAAGAGATAGTTCATGCCATGATCTCTGAAACTCAGCCAGTAGCCCAAGCCCACACTAGAGCACAAACACGTCAGGGTTCCAACCTCCCAGATGATAAGTTGACAGCAGAGTTAAAAGCGGTGCTCTCAACCGATTCCTGGTTCAAGGAAAACCAGATGGACCTAACCCTAAGAGAGGGATTGGTTTGGAAGGGGAGTAAGATTTATGTGCCCTGCAGCATGCGACTCCTGGTGCTAAGGAGGAGTCATGATTCTCGACTAGGGGGCCACTTTGGATTTTTAAAAACCCTCCATTTCACTAGGAGACAATTCTGGTGGCCAAGAATGAAAGCAGATGTAGAAGACTATGTGAAAAGCTGTGCCACCTGCACTACTATGAAGTCCAGACCAGGGAAGCCCCCTGGACTTCTCCAGACCGTGACCAAACCCACCAAACCCTGGGAGGAGATTGCAATGGACTTCATAGTCAAACTCCCTGACAGCAGGGGGAACAAGGTGATTTGGACTGTCATTGATTTATTCTCCAAACAAGCACACTTCACTGCCTGCAATGGACTACCCTTGGCCAAGAAGCTGGCAAAACTTTTTGTGAAGCCTATCTACAGACTACATGGGGTTCCAAGGAGAATAATATCAGATCGCGGTATCCAGTTTACTGCTAAATTCTGGAAGGAGTTCCTGCGGTCCATTGGGTCGTCCCAGGGGCTTAGCTCAGCTTTCCATCCATCGACTAATGGATCGGCTGAAAAATTGAACTCAATGGTAGAACAATACATTAGATGTTACATAAATTATCAACAAGAAAACTGGACTTATTACCGTTCGCGGAAATAGCTATAATAATGCAGTACACAGCAGTACTGGGTTACTCCTTTTCAGATAACTATGGGCATGGATTTTGTGCCAATGCCTGAGTTGCCTAGAGAGCCGCCCACTTCCATGTCCCTAACAGAGTGGATGACCTCATTAAAAAAGGGTTGGGAGAATACTAAGAAAGCTTTAGCTGAATCAGCGGAAAGATATAAGGCCCAAGCCTGTTGAGGGTAAAACTTCCCTCTGCATAGTAGGCAACAGACTGGACAGCAAAGAGATACATTGCTGGTTAAACCCACAGATACTCACAGACTCTGAACGGTGAGAAAAAACATTCTTTACTCTTAGTGAAAAAACAAACTTGGTTTCTCAAAACAATGATAACACGTCTTCGAATAATCACTCTCCAACACAAAACATAGTTTGCTTACTGTTCTCTTCAGTCACACACAGTCCCTCTTCAGGAGATCAACCATCAAATAGCAGGAGTAGGAGCTCCCGGGCTTCCTGTCTACTTTTATGGCTGCCTGATAATAGCACAGCCAATCATTCTTCTTATAACATTTAAAGTCACAAACATAGTTTTTCTATATATTACCTACCCAACCATAGGATAAATATCCAACATTCTCCCCTTTGGGTAGCTTAATATATTTACAATCTCAAACCATATAGTTCACATGTATCTTTATGTTTCCTACTTCCTTGTGCTTTCGTGAAATGATCAGCCACATTGTCTTCCGATGCACAATATACATCTTGTTCATTATACACTCCCTTACATTTAGATACCGAAGATCTGTATGCTTCGTTCTAGTTTTCACAGCTATATCCGCCACCATTTGAATCGCTGCCTGATTTCCTTCATATACTGTTATAAGATCTCTTATATTTATTCCTATATCTAGCATCAGTTGCTTAATACGAATCAGATCAGTACATAATAAAGATAAACAAGAAAATTCTGCCTCCATCGTAGACATACTCAAATGCTTCTGTCTAATTGAACGCCACCGTATCAAAGACTTTCCCAGAAATATAGCGATTCCTGAGGTTGATTTCCTTGTATTCACATCTGTTGCGAAACTAGCATCCGCATAAGCAATTACAGGTAAATCTTCTGATAGTTGTAGATATAATGCATGATGCATGGTATATTTCAAATACCTTAGGATACATTTTGCTCCCTGCCAGTGTCTTTCTGTAGGTTCCTTGTTAAACCTAGCCAATTGGTTAACACTATAAGAAATATCGGGCCTAGACCAATTGCTGATATATGATAAGCTGCCAACCAGTGATTGGTAAATCCCTTTATCAAACAACGGACTGTTTACATCAGTGTTACAATAGTCTTGAACCAAAGGTGTCTTTGATGGTTTACACAACTCCATCTTAAATTGTTTTAATAAATTATTGATTTTATCAGTTTGGGATAATTTAAATCCTCCCCTGGTTTTTTCAATTCATAAACCCAGGTATTGTTGTATCTCCCCTAGATTTTTAATTCTGAAATGAGTTTTTAATTGATCAACAATCCTGCTGGTCTCTTGTTCCAGAGTGTATTTGCACACATTATGGCTTCTCCCCATAGACTGGCCGGTAAACCTGCATCAGCTAACATTGTTCTCATCATTGCTTCTAAAGTTTGTCCTCTCCTTTCAACATATGAGTTATGTTGTGGTCTATATGGAGCTGAACATTTATGTTTTATACCAGCATTGTCCAACATTGATTTAAACCTCGTGTTTACAAACTCAGTACCATTGTCAGTTACAATGGTAACTATTTTTTGCTTTGTTTTTCTCTCGACAAACTTGATCCACTGAACAAAATACAGAAATGTATCTGTCTTATTCCTCAATAGGTAGCAAAAAACATACCTGGAGTAATGGTCAACCATGCTTAGGACATAACAAGCACCCCCTAGTCTAGCTTTCATTGGCCCTATTAGATCAGCGAATACCACTTCCAGTGGTCTCTTCATTTTAAATCCGTCAAACCTATTGGCAGGGAGTGTTCTGCTCTTTTGCTGATTACAAATATTGCAATTTAAATACTGGTTACATGGCTTCAGCTTCAACCCATCAACTAATTTAACAATTTTCTGCAGCATCTTAAAACTGATATGCCCCATTCGTCTGTGGAGTAAGTGAACACATTCGTCATGTGGTTTGGTATTCGACTATACAGCATTTGTAACATGATTATTAGATAATACATACAAACCATATTTCAATTTTCCAGTAATCTTTGTTCCACCCTTTTCAATTAAACAATCATTATCCCTAAAAGTTACTGTATATCCTAGCTTAATTAATACTCTAACTGATAATAAATTAAAGTTTAGATTTGGAACATATAACATATGCATTTTTTCTTTTACGTATGGACATATCGCCGTTCCCTCACCACATGCCTTTAACTTCCACCCATTTGCTAAAGAAATCTTATTGTTACTGGGCAACATTTTTACAAAATAGTTTCTAGTTCTGATAATACACAGCGACGCCCCGCTATCAATAACCCACAATTCATGGTTAACCGGTGCCTTATCGGACATAGCTACATTACATTGTTTCCTATCTTTAACCATGCGGTTGTTTGTTTCAGCCTTCTACAAAACTTGGCTATATGACCCTTCTTGCCACAATTAAAACAATGTTTCACAGCATATACGTAGTTATTTGCATTTGCATTTACATTAGTCGACCCAGGTTCTTCTCTCAGCTGTTTTCTTTCTTCTCTCCTTCTGACCTCTTCTAGTAGTCGTGAGGTTACATTGGCCAAAGTTAGTTCTTGCTGTGTGAGGACTTCAAATGATGTTACTACGTCATCATAGCTCTCATCCAGCGATGATAACAGTATATAAACTTGTTGCTGCTCAGAAAAAACCACCTCCTTCTGATGTAGCTTTCGAAAAATGCCTTTCATGTAATTCAGGTGTGTTAACATGTCACCACCCTTAAGGAGTCATGTGCGAAATAACTTTCGTGTAATGTCAGTTTGTGCCCCCACAGTGTCTGGGATGGAGATGTACAGCTGAGTGTCATCAGCATATAGATGGCACTGCACCCCAAAACCACGGATGATCTCACCCAGCGGCTTCACATAAATATTGAACAGGAGAGGCGAGGGGACCGACCCTTGCGGCACCCCACAAACAAGGTGCCTTGAGGTCGATCTCTGCCCCCCTGCCAACACGGACTGTGACCGGTCAGAGAAATAGGAGGAGAACCACCGTAACACGGTGCCTCCCACTCCCAACCCCTTCAGCCAGCGCAGCATGATACCGTGGTCGATGGTATCAAAAGCCACTGAGAGATCTAATAGGACCAGGACAGAGGAGCACCCCCTGTCCCGAACCCTCCAGAGATCATCAACCAATGCGAACAATGCCGTTTCCATGCTGTACCCAGGCCTGAAGCCGGACTGGAATGGATCTAGATAGACAGTTTCATCCAGGTACTGTGGGAGCTGTCGCGCAACCACACTCTCAACAACCTTTGCCACAAAGCGAAGGTTGGAGACTGGACGGTAGTTTGCCAAAACAGCCGGGTCCAGAGAGGGCTTCCTGAGGAGGGGCCTCACCACCACCTCTTTCAAGGCAGGGGGCAGGAAACCCTCACTCAAAGAAGCATTAATAATCTTCTGGAGCCAGCCTCGTGTAACCTCCCGGGTAGCCAGCACCAGCTAGGAGGGACACGGGTCCAATAAACATGTGGCTCCCCAGCAACCTGTCTACATCCTCGGGAGTCACAGGGTCAAACTCATCCCAGATAACATTCTCAAGACCCATCTCAGACATCCCACCTGAACCCACCCAGTCAAAGTCCAAGCCTTACCAAATTTGAGCAATTTTATCGTGCAGATAACATGCAAAATCCTCAGCTTGCCCTTGCAAGGAGTCTTCCCATGCTCCCAGGTGGAGAAGGGAGCGGGTCACCCTAAACAGGGCAGCTGGGCGGTTATCTGCCGATGTGATAAGAGTGAAAAAGTAGTTAACTTCGCCACTTTTATCGCCACTAAGTAGGTCTTGCTATAAGACCTCACTAGTGTTCGGTCGAATTCGGAACGACTAGCCCTCCAACTACTCTCTAGGCGTCTTTTCTGGCACTTCATCTCCCTCAGCTCCTCGGAGAACCAAGGAGCTGGGCAGGTTCGGTGCCGGGTCAGAGGCCGCAAAGGCACAACCCAATCTAAAGCACCAGCGGCCGCCCTATCCCAGGCGGCCACCAGGTCTTCCATCGAGTCATGAGCCAGAGTCTCAGGAAATGGCCCAAGCTCCATTTGGAACCTATCAGGATCCATCAGGCGCCTGGGGCGGAACCCCCTGGTTGGTTCCGCCTCCCTGCAGTGGGGTGCAGCGGTCAGAAAGTCAAGCCTAAGGAGAGAATGGTCTGACCATGACAAGGGTTCAATGGCTATATCCCCTGTATCTAGACCATTCAACCACTGACCAGAGACAAAAACCAAATCCAGAGTGTGTCCTCCTGTGTGAGTAGGGCCATGAATTAACTGGGTCAGGTCCATGGCTGTCATGGAAGCCATGAACTCCCGAGCCACCTCAGACATTTCACTGATGGAGACAGCGGATGTGTGCCCCCACAACATGATATGGCCCCCTGCTCCCACCATATCTGCCCCTCCCACCCACAGTCCTGATGGAATCGCCCTCTTCCCTACCAACGCTAACCCCCTCCACTCCCCACTCCGCACCTCCCAGAACGTGACCCTGTGCCGGGCCTGGCCTCCCCCCTAACAAATCACCCTCCCTCTCCTTCGCCAAACGACCCACCCCCCCAAGACCCCTTAAAAGATTGGCTAACGACAATTCTAAAAAAACCCTCAGCCCCCTCTTCGCCGCATGCAACCTCTCGGGGTTCCAAAACCCGTCATCAAGGTAGGCCCTCGATAGAGTGGAGAGCCAATCCTGCGAGAGGGGGGAGTCTCGCAGAACAAGAAGCTCAGCTGCCAAATACATCTTGCCACAAGAGGATAAAGTGACCATGTCCCAAGGAAAATAAAAGGTCCAGGGGAGAGCAAATAAGATGGGAGCATCCAAAATCCAAGGTCCAAAGTCCACTGTCCCCTCACAACAGTGGGCAAAGTCTCTTGCTAAGTCGACACAGTTCAAGGGGGATACAATCCAACCACCCTCTCACAGTGATTGGTCTGATGGTCAGTCCCCTCTACTGGTGAGATGGAAGTAGTGAACCAATGCAAATATCAAACACAGCCCAAGGGGTTAAAGTCCAAAACCACCCTCTCACAGTGGTTGGTCTGATGGTCAGTCCCCTCTGCTGGCAAAATGCAAATAATGAGCTAATACCATAACGAAGTCAGCCCAAGGGGCTCAAAGCCAAACCACCCTCTCACGGTGGTTGGTTTGATGGTCAGTCCCCTCTGCTGGTGAGATGGAAGAAATACACCGGCTCCCATAGCATCCCAATATATTTGATAATCCCCCAAACGGCTAGGGGAAAGGGCCCAGATGGAAATAACCCAGGTTTCGGTGTCAGTAAGTCAGTAAAAGTGGCAGCCAGTCCAAGATAGACATAGTATGAAGGGGAAACGATGGAAAATGGGGGGGGAGATGATCTCCAACCCCCAGCCCCCAAAATCCAAACGGAGGCCTCCCAAAGTCTGCGAGGAATTGACCCATCAACTGGGCAGCCCTCATGCAGATCCCAGCCAATCCAGAACAATAGATGTTTGTCTGCAACGTTGATCCCATCGACCACATCAGTAGGGCTAACAATGGACGCTCTCCTCCCCGCCATCATCGGACAGCCGCCATTACAGCCATTGCAGCCACAGCCAAAATTGCCGTTGCCACTACCACTGCCAGACAAAAAAGTTCTGGCAGCATCCCAAAGCTCACCAGGGAATCCGGCAGTCCACAAGGCAACCAGAAGAAACCCCAATGCCTGGGGGCATCGCCGAATTGCAAACAGCTCCAGCGGACCCGTTCGCTGCTGCCGCTCCAGCCTCCAAAAGCCTCCGACTCAGAAATGCTGCCGCTGCCGCCCAGCTGATGTGAAGCGATGCGATCCGCCATCCGCCATACCAAACCTCGCTGACACCGCCGCTGCCGCAATCTTCATCCAGCAGCGATGTCCTAGGGGGGCAAAGCCCCCGACCGGCTGGCAAAGAGCTCCCCTATATGCCACCCTTCTCCCAAAGGACTCGGGGTGGCTCACAGAAATTAAAACAATGAAAACAATAAAAATAGCTACTAAAATAATCAATTAAAATCTCCCAATTAAAAATCACCCATCAGATCAGCAAATTTGTTGGAAAAGCCATGTCTTCAGGTCGAAGAGCGGCGGTCGGGGGCTGTCTGGAGTCCCGTGGGTAACCCATTCCAGAGGGTCGGTACACCCACAGAGAACGCCCTCATCCTGGGCGCCACCGGCCGACATTGTCTGGCCAATGGCACCCGGAGGAGGGCAGTCCTATGTGAGTGCACAGGGCAGTGGGAGGCAGGCAGAAGGTGGTCCTGCAGGTACCCCAGGCCCATGCCATGTAGGGCTTTATAGGTAAGTACCAGCACCTTGAAGCGGATCTGAAGGACCACCGGTAACCAGTGCAGCTCGCGCAGGAGAGGTAACACGGGAGTAATGGGAAGGTCCCGTAACAACCCGCGCAGCCACATTCTGGACCAGCTGGAGCCTCCAGGTACACCCCAAGGGCAGCCCCATGTACAGGCCATTGCAGAAGTCCAAACGAGAGATAACGAGAGCTTGGGTGACTGTACGGAGGGCATCCCTGTCTAGGAAAGAGCATAACTGGAACACCAGGCGAACCTGTGCAAAAGCCCCCCTGGTCACAGCAGTTCCCTGGAGGTCAGAGGAAACTCTTTGACTCGGCAGCGTGGGGGGGTGTATGTGGCCATTGTGGCCATCATTAAGCTGGGGCAACCGGACCAAGTATTGAGCAGGAGCAGTGATTTGAATGGAGTACTGATGCTGGGTGAGTGATTGCCAGCTCATTGGCAAAAAAAAAAAAAAAAAAAAAGGAAGATCTTTAAATTTGTTATTAATGTCCCAGCAGAGTAACAGCGGCTAATGGGCATGGGGGAAAGGAAGGAAGAAGACTAAAGCGGAAGTTCAAAGTGACAAAACCCAAAAAGAAAATTGATTTTTGGACTAAAATTTGTGGAGAACTTTAAAAAATTAGAAGAAATAAAAACCCATAACAGGTGTGGAGAGGATTGGAAAGGGAAAAAAAAAAGATTTTTATTGAATATTGAAGAAAAAACAAAGACGAACTTAAAACTAAAGTTTTTTATTTTTTAAAAAAAGTGGGGGGAAATGGACTTTGTAATTTGGATTAGATTTTAAATTGATTTGAGGAAATACAAAATAAAAAAGAAGGGAAGAAATTAGTAAAGATTGGTAATGTGGATTGCAAACAAAATGGATACTTTTTTAGGCTGTTGATTGGAATTGTGGATTGTAGAGAGACACCTTCAGATGAAATAAAATCATTAAAACACTGAATTTTTACTTTGAAAAAAAAAACTTTGAACTCTGATAGTTATAACAGCTGTGGGAATTTCTAAGAAGGTTTTTTTTGTCTGCAAGCAGCTCGACCTTGATGATAAAAGAAGGTGGATTATAACGGAACTCAAAATTCGAATAACACTAACCCAGAAAAAATAAAATGGCACAGGAACTTATTGAAATGATTAAAATGATGCATATATCACTGAAAATGGAAGT
Source organism: Pantherophis guttatus (assembly GCF_059756535.1). Lineage (NCBI taxonomy): Eukaryota > Metazoa > Chordata > Lepidosauria > Squamata > Colubridae > Pantherophis > Pantherophis guttatus. Next base: position 82,815,787 of record NC_142066.1, read on the forward strand.
AAGGGAAATAATTATAATGCTCCAGGGAAAACTGGAATCTGATGAATCAGAAATTGTGTTGGAGTACACTCAAGTGGACAAAGAAACAATGAACGAGAAGCAAGAAAGAGAGACTAAAAATAAAGAGGAAGATAAAGACAAAGATATTGAATATGAAAATTAAATGATCATGTGGCTAGTAACAATGAAAAGGAGAGGAAAATAGGGAGTAAAGGGAAAAGCTTAGCGATAGAGGTGAACTTTAAAGATTACATTGGGATTAACAATGGAAAAAATAGAGGAGGTCAAAAGAGACAAGGAGAGAAAGAAGGGCGTAATAGAAAGAATATAAAAAATTCAAATGATTACACTGGGATTAATAGTTGGAAAATAAGAAAGAGGAAAAAGGGATGGAGAATAATGGGAAATACAGGGCAAAACAGATGATTTCAGGATTTTAAAATACAAAAAAATAGATGGGGGAAGAAAAAGAAGAAAATAAAAAATGGGAGAAAGGGAGAAAGAAATAAAAGGAATATGTTGTACACATTTAGAATTAAAAAATGATTTGAAGTAAGATATAGATACAATGAATTTCAGAAAATGTAATAGTTGAGATTGTGATACTTGGAAGGTATTGAACTGTAATAATGAAATTAACTAAGTATAAAGTAATGGAAAATTACATGGATGTATAAATGAATTGATATAAGATTTAGAAATATGAATGTTTAATATATGAGATTGGAATATTTGGAATATTTTCAAATTAATTAGGGAAATTGTAACAATTGGAATATTTTTAAGTGCAATTTTGGAATTTAATTAAGAAAATTGGAAATGATATTGTATTGTGAATTAATCAGACTTCTTGTGAAATTAGAAATGATTAAGATACTTGAGAGAAATAAGAATTATTCCTGTAAAAAACATAACCTGAGTAACGCCATTTTAAATGCCATGTTTTACCTGATATAACCTGATTATATAACTTGGTAGTGAGGACATAAGAAAGGAAACTGTGTTGTTCCTGAGATGCTTGTTTTACAGGATATGTGATGCATATTTTTGAGGAAATGGATGTTCTGGTAACATTCTGAAATGGGCCTGAGGAAAAGCCTACAATTGACGATACCATTTAGCATGGAAACATCTGTGTAGGATATTTTCGAAGGGTATTGTTGGAGGGGAATTTCCAGGGCGGAACATGTGCCAAATACGTTATATAAGACCTGAAACCAATTCCCTGGTGGACCGTTTGTATCTTGTTGTATTGGGCTTCTGTATCCTGAAAACTGTATTTAACTCGTTTAACCGAAGTGGCCAGTGTTCCTTCCACCCAGGAAGGAATCCTTTTGAAAAGTTCATAATAAATCTGCTGTTGTTTCTTGTTCATGCTCTCTGTTTCACTTATTAAATGGTAATGCTGATTTCTGCATCTTACAATACTGTTTGAAGAGGCATAAATACATATATTTGACAAAGTAATTGAAAATTGGAGTTAAGATATAAGAAAATGTATTGTATAAAGTAACTTGGTTTATTTAATAAGAAGAGATTAGATATTTGAAAAAATAATAGAAAAGAAATGAATGATTGTAATGTTATATATGTAACTGGTTTTTATTAAGATGTTGGAAAATTACATTATGTTGTGAGATTTTAAATTTAGGGGTTTAATTTAGAGATGAAAAGGGAAAAATTGAATTTCATTAAGATTAGAGATTAGAATGAAGGGTAATATTGGTTTATAAAAATTAGAGAGAATAAACACTGGCAAAAAGTGAATATATAAAATTGTATTGGAGATGACTAAAAATTGCATAAATTTGTGAACCGGCCAATACTCTGTTCAGAAAAAATGTATTGTATGTTTGTTTGTGTGTTTGTGTAAAAAAAAACCAAAAAACTTTTTTAAAAAAAAAAAAGAGAGAGAAAAACCTATATGCAGGTCAAGAAGCAACAGTGAGAACTGGACACGGAACCACTGATTGGTTCAAAATTGGGAAAAGAGTCCAGCAAGGTTGTATATTGTGGCCCTGCCTATTTAACTTATATGCAGAGCATATCATGAGAAAGGCAGGGCTAGTGAATCAAAAGTTGGAATTAAGATTGCCGGGAGAAATATCAACAACCTCAGAAATGCAGATGATACCATTCTAATGGCAGAAAGCAAAGAGGAACTAAAGAGCCTCTTGATCCGGGTGAAGAAGGAGAGTGCAAAAGTTGGTTTGAAACTCAACATTAAGAAAACTAAGATCATGGCATCCGGCCCTCTCAATTCCTGGCAAATAAATGGGGAAGAAATGGAGGTAGTGACAGATTTTATTTTCCTGGGCCCCAAGATCACCGCAGATCGGGACTATAGCCAAGAAATTAAAAGACGCTTGCTCTTGGGGAGGAAAGCTATGGCAAATCTAGACAGCATACTAAAAAGCAGAGACATGACCCTGCCAACAAAAGTGCATATAGTCAAAGCTATGGCTTTCCCAATTGCAATGTATAGCTGTGAAAGTTGGACCATAAGAAAGGCTAAGTGCCAAAGAATTGAGGCCTTTGAACTATGGTGCTGGACAAGACTCCTGCGAGTCGCTTGGACTGCAAGGTGGTCAAACTGATCAGTCCTAGAGCAGTCCTGGCTGCTCTTCAGAAGGCCAGATCCTGAAGATGAAACTCAAATATTTTGGCCACCTAATGAGAAGGAAGGACTCACTGGAGAAGAATCTAATATTGGGAAAGATTGAGGGCAAAAGAAGAAAGGGACGACAGAGAATGAGGTGGTTGGATGGAGTCACTGAAGCAGTAGGTGTGAGCTTAAATAGAGTCCAGAGGATGGTAGAGGACAGGAAGCCCTGGAGGAACATTGTCCATGGGGTCACGATGGGTCTGACACGACTTCACAACTAACAAAAACAATTAAATCATTTTAATTAGTTGTGGTATGACTTGGAAATGTGGGGCATGAGCCATTGCTGTTTACAAAGACTGAGCCGAAGAATGTGTTAAAGAGGTTGGCTTTAATGGTTTCATCATTACAGTCTTTACCGTTAGATCCATTTAGAAGTATTTATTTATTTATTTATTTATTTTATTTATGTAATTTATATGCCGCCCTTCTCTGAAAAGACTCAGGGCGGCTTACAAAGAAAACATTCAACAATTCGAAAATTACATAAAAATTAAAGTCCAATTAAAATTAATTAAAATTATTTCAATGTAAAAATCCCCCAACAGACCAGCCCATTTGATAAAAGAGCCAAGTCTTCAGTTTGCGGCGAAAGGAGAGGAGGTCGGGGGCTGTCCTAAGCCCGGTGGGCAAACCATTCCAGAGGGTCGGTGCTCGCAGAGAACATTCTCCCCCTGGGGGCCGCCAGCCGACATTGTCAGGCTGACGGCACCCTGAGGAGGCCTGCTCTGTGGAAACACACGGGACGATGGGAGGATAGCAGGAGGTGGGATGGATCTCAAGCCTTTAAGTTTGTTGTTTACAAAATTATAGACGGTGCGGGTAGATTTTGTACCTAGAAAGTTTTCCTCTTGTTTGATGTGATAATTGGTGCATTCAGTCTTTATCTGGTGGCATAAGTTTTTGTAGCTGCTTTTACAATTAGCTATGTATCCACTTTTGTTTTTCTCCCAAAGAGATTTTTTTTTTATTGGAACTTCCTTATTGTTATGGGTAATTTGTTTTTTCTGGTTTTGGGGGTTATTAGTGGTACCTATAGTTTAATGACTCTTTTGACTTCAAGCATAAAATCATTATAATGGTCTTCGGCAGTATTACAGCCAGTGAATAGAATTTGCCAATCAAGTGATGAGAGGTCAGTGTCTATGAGATCATAGTTGGCTTTTTTAAAGTTATAATTGGGGATCCCATCATTATGATGATTTTTGTAAGGATGTATATTGAGACAAAAGTCAACCATGCTGTGGTCACTGTTGGAAAAGGGTTCTTTTATTTGTAGTCCATTATTTGAGTTTAAGCTGTTGCAGAAGATGAGGTAAAGGCAGTTATTGAGTCTAGTGTTGTTAGTTACTAGTTGATCTATTCCCAGATTAATAACAGCATTGTACAGGGTTGCATGTATGGGTTCAGTTGTACATTTGTTTAGGGTCCAATTAATAAGAGATAAATTGAGGTCACCAAGAAAGATAAGAGGGTGTGGACCGGAGGCTGCCCATCTTAGTAGTGAAGTTAACTTGTTTACATGTACGATATCATAATCAGGGGCTCTGTAACATAGTAAGACTCAAAATGTGGAATTTAAGGACAGCTTGCAGACTGTCTCAGGAAGGGCAAGCTCCTGTGTAACTTGAATATTTTTTAGATTTAGGGACTTTTTATAGAAGATAACAACACCACCTCCTCTACGGATTTCACGATCGGACTGGTAAACATGACAATCTTTTACTGTGGTAATGGAGTCAGGAAGGGATGCATTCAGCCACGTTTCACAGACAAATATAATGTTGAATATAGCCATATTTAGTTAGAGGAATTCAGATATTTTGTTTATGAGGCTTGTTGCGTTAAGTAGCTTGCATTTAAGGTCAGTAGTGGTTGGTATTGAGGAAGTTAGGGGCGTGCCTAGTTTTGGATGATGGGGGGTTAGATGTTGAGACATGGGTTGTGGGACTTACTTTTGATACAGTCAATGCCATAGTCAATGTATAAGTCAGTCTCTCCTTGGTCTTGACATCTTTTAAGTTCTGAGTGGAGTTTGCGGTAGTGGGCTCGTTGCAGTATGGATAGATTCCCAATCTTCTTATTGATTTTGCCTTTAGGATTTTCATCCAAGGAATCTTTCCCAAGTTTTCTCTGAGTTTGTTAAAATCAGTTCTTTTAAAATCTAAGACTTTGGTATTGTTATGTTCTATTGCTTGTGTTTGTGTTATGTTGAATTCTAGTATGACATGGTCACTCTCACCCAAGGTTCCTGCAGTTTCCACTCTCCCTATCATTTCTTCTCTGTTGGTAAGAATTAAGCCCAGTATGGCTGTCTCTCTAGTTCCCCCCTCTACCTTTTGGACAACAAAGTTGTCATCTAGGTAGGTCAGGAATCTATTTGATTTGTCACTTGGTGCAGAATTAGTCTTCCAATTGATGTCAGGGTAATTGAAGTCCCCCATTACTATTGTAGTGTATTTCCTACATATAATTGTTAGATGGTTAGCAAAAAGTACATCTATTTTTTCTGCTTGGTTGAGTGGCCTGTAGTATACACCTATGGCAATGTCATTCTTTTTTTCTTTTATATTGAACCATATGAATTCCAAGAAGTTTTCATCTTTGGTTTCATGCATTTCTGTAGCAATATAGTGGTCCTTTACAAACGGTGCAACTTCACCTCCTCTTTTAGGGAGTCTGGTTTTTTAAATAATTTTGGATAGATTCTCAGCCACATCTTTGATTTTTGCTCCAGGGAGACAACATACCTCTCTGGATTGACTGTGTGGTCTACAGATAGCTGGTTCTGTTCCCTTGAAAATTGAATCTCCTATCATCAACCTTCACTTTTTTTTCCCTTGGGAGGGGTATTTTTCTATTTATCACAGAACCATTTGATGGACATTTGATGATACTTCTTTTCTAGGAGTCTGCGTGTTTTTTTCCAGGCAGAATCCATGAAATTGATTGCTTTGCACCAGTGGGGCTGCATCAGAGTGGGTTGTGTTGGGTTTTGTATTAGGCGTTTTGTACTAGGTTTGTGGTTTTTTTCTATGTGTGACATGTTTCCATTTCTCTTCTTCTTCTTCTTCTATAGGGTCAATTCTTTTAGAAGTTTTTTGATCATTATTAATCCTCAATGTACGACCACAATTGAGCCCAAGCAAGACAATTGCTAAGCGAGACAATTGTTAAATGACTTTTGCCCCATTCTGTAACTTTTACTGCCACAGTTTTAAATGAATCACTACAGTTTTAAGTTAGTAACATGATTGGTAAGTGAATCTGGCTTCCCCGTTGACTTTGCTTCTCAGAAGGTTGTAAAAGATGATCACATGACTTTGGGACACTGCAACCATCATAAATATCAGTTAGTAGCCAACCATGTGAATTTTTATCATGTGACCATAGTTACATTGCAATGGTTAGAATATAAGCTATCTTATTTGGTATTTGTATAAGTACAGATAGAGCAAATAATAGTTATGGATATTTATCTGTTTGTGGTTTATCTAAACTAAAGACTTAATGAAACTAATCTAAACTAATTTAGACCATTTAAAAGACATGACACTTTCTTCAGTGCCATTGTAATTTCGAAAGGTCATTAAACGAAGTCAGGAACTACATGTATTAAATACATGTGTTGGACACGTTTTCAACATGGGTAGTTCTAAACTGGTTTGTATAATGTGCAGCTAAGCTCTTATCTGAGGAACATTTTCTCATGAAAATGCTATGAGGGAAAAAAGACAAAAAAGTTTACCTGAAAGCATGGCAAAGGGTATCACTGAAAATACAATAGATGATGGGGTTGACAGCACTGTTTAAAGCTGGCAGGTTCTGAATAATCACTGCTGCATAGAAGTATTGTGGAGTTTCTGTTTTTTTTTATCAAGTTTTTTTTTATTTTTTAGACAAAGACACATACAAACATACAATGTATTTTCTTTGAACAGAGTGTTTTGCTAGTTCACAAATTTAGACAGTATTTAGTCATTTCAATTTCAATTTACAATTTCTATATTTCCTTTTTGCCATATTCATTTCTCATCTATTTTTAAAGAACCAATATTACCCTTCATTCTCATCTCTAATCTTAATTAAATTCAGTTTTCCCTTCTATTCTATATTATACCCCTTCCCATTGTCATCTATTTGTATATCTTTCCTCACCTTGGTTAGTTATGTAATGTTACAGCAGTTTAATTCTTATGATTATAATAAATCCGCTTATTTTATAACATACATTTCCTTTGATAATTCAAATCCAACATTTTAGTCTAAATCAGTTAGTTATATAACTATCTTTTTTTATATTAATCAATATAAATATGAATATTCCAGTTGTTTCCATGCAATCCAATTCCTTACAAATCAATTAATTATAGCCAATTCTGCTTTCAACATAATATACAATTGGAAGTATTTCAATTATTACAATTAATCATTTCTACTTTCTTCATATTGTAGAATTAAAGAATTAAAAATATTCCAACCATTACAATTTCCCTAGTGAATTTTAAAGTATTCTAGCTGTTTTCCAAGCCACAACTTTATCCCTTCTACTTTCACCACCATATACCGTTAAAGGTATTTCACTTGTTACAATTTAAACTTATTCATATTTCTTTTTAAAAAATGAAATAAAAAAAACAAAGCTTATCATTATCTAAGTTTCAAAGATACAATACAAATATTCCAATTATTATTCATTTCATTTTTGCAACTATATGGTTTCCCATTTTTTTTACTACAATTCATAATTCAATTCTAAGTACATATAGCATCTTTCTCTTTCATTTCTTTTTCTCCCTTCCCATTTTTATTTTTACCTTTTTCTTTCCCCTTTTTTTCTTTTGTACTTTAAAATCTTGAGCTCTCCTCTTTTGCCTAAATTTCCCATTGTTTCCCATCTCTTTTCTCCTTTTCTTACTTCCCCATTAGTTATCCCACTGTTTATCCCAGTGTATTCATTCTGTGTTTCACAAATCTGAACTCTTCTATTTTGCCCTGCATTTCCTGTTATTTCCCATTCTTTTCCTCTCTTTTTTTTCTTTTCGTATTGTGGAGTTTCTGGAAGGATGCTGAAGTTATCCAGAATATCAAAGAGAAATTAAGGACTCCAGCAGAGCAAATGTTGGAATAAATTAATGAGAAAAAGGCTCTATATTAAAAGAGCTGGCAATACCATTTTGCTCCCATCAACAACCTCTAGAGAATTAAAGCTGAAAAAAAATGATGTATTCTTTTCAGCCTGAGATGTGGCCAATTGTAATGATTTCAGCATAAGCTCTGGTTCTTTATGATTATTGTTATTAACAATGATTTGTCCTAAAATCAGACTAAAAGATCTTTTAAAAATAGATCTGCAATATCATCTTTTAGAAGGACATGGTTCTTAAGTTCTGAAAAGATTTTTAGTTCTAAAAACCCTCAAAAACATGGCTGCTTCTATAGCTGAATGTCATAATAATAAAAATTAGCTGGATCCAAGATGGCACCGCCGAACGCTATCTTGGTGAAATGCTCTCTAATGGTTTTTTTATTTTTTATTATTCTCTGTGACTCACTATGGATTTCATACTCACAAGACCATCTGCTAAGAATTAAGCAACTTTCTTTAAGGAGCAGCTTTCTGTGATCTCACACACACATATACACACACACCGTCTTTACAAACGCGGAAGAGACTCTAACATAGGAAGAAGCAATTTCTCTGGAGCTATGGATTACCAAAAGAAACCAAATGGAGGAAATGGAGATGGAGAGGTAAAAGGGCAGGAATTTTAAACAGGCTAAGGAATAAGGAAAATAGAACTGCTCTGCCTTCAGTCTTCCTGACAAATTTACGTTCACTTGCTAACGAGATAGATGAAATACTCCTTTTAAAAAGAGCTTTGATGGTGCAGCAGACTAAAGAGCTGTTAAGTAGCACCAGCTGCCTGCAATTACTGCAAGTTCAAATTTCACCAGGCTCACGGTTGACTCAGCCTTCCATCCTTTTGAGGTAGGTAAAATGAGAACCCGGATTGTGGGGCAATAAGCTGACTTTGTATAAAAAAGAACACCGCTTGGGGGGGCCCCTGAAAGTCCTATTAAGCAGGTATATACAAAAGTATGAAGGCTATTGCTTAATGCATTGTAAGCCGCCCTGAGTCTCTGGAGAAGGGCGGCATATAAATTGAACCAATAAATAAATAAATAAATGAATAAACAGATGCAACTCTGATTTTCACAGTGCAGCTGCCCTATGCTTTATTGAAACCTGGTTACATGATGATATTGATGACAACAGCATGCAAATTCCAGGATTTCAGATACACAGAGCAGACAGAATTGCAGAATCATCAGGTAAAAAGAAGGGAGGAGGCTTATGCTTATATATCAACAACAGTCTCAGGATATAACTATAATATATAAATTCTGTGATGAAAACTTAGAGTCTTTACTTATCAACCGTAAACCATTTTACTCTCCACACGAGTTCTCCTCATTTTTACTAATTGCTGTTTATGTCTTTCCACAAGCCTATGTAAACAAGGCATTATGAACTCTAGCTGACCAGATTAAGGAGGCTGAAGCCAAATACCTCGATTCACTGGCCATTATTTTGGGAGATCTAAACAAAGCAAACTTAAGGAAAGAGCTACCAAAATACTTTCAGCATGTCCATTGTCCCACTAGAGGCAAGAATACTTTAGACCATTGCTACGCAACACTAAAAGATGTTTATCAGTCCTTACCATGAGCAGCTGTGGGACACTCTGATCATTGCATGATTCACCTTGTACCTGCTTACAGGCAAAGACTTAAAACCACAAAACCAACAATTAAATAAGTGAGGACCAGGACTGAGGAGGCAAAGTTAAAGCTAAAGTTAAAGATTGCACTGATTGGAATGTTTTCGAAAGTACTGTAAGGTCCGGCTATATGCCTAAGCTCTCAGTGAACCAAAAAGAAAGACTTAAACGGAGGCTTGAATAAGAATCAACATTTAATCTTTGATCAAAGACAAAAGGCTGGGTAAAACCATTCCAAACACATACAAAGAGATATGTATATGGGAGGGTTCACATCTTCAGAGAAGATGTAACCACGTTTTATACCTTTAAAGCATCAGTTAGATCCCCAATTCTGGCCCCTTAATTTATGTTTGTGTATTCTTTGTTGCCCTGCAAAGGAATCTAAGCTTCCAATTAGTCTTATCTTTGTTTCCTTAATTGGCCACTTAGCCCCTGGCTCCTGAAGACCAGATCTTATCCAGATCAGACATAAATTAGGATTGAGATGTAAATTACCCCTTTGTTGATGGCTGGAGTTCCAACAGATACGTACCATGTTTTTAGGTGGCACAGAAAGAGATTGATATGAGCAGGTCAAATGGCAGGGACATATGTTTGACAAATACCAGATACATTTCAGAGGCCTAATGACAATATGTTTGTAACAGGAGATACAAATAGAAAGAAATAATATATGTGATACAAAAAGCACAATATATATGTTACAGGAACCTAATGATTACAGAATAACAAGCTTTTACTAAATCTAGTATATCAGTATTTTATATTCTATATTGTTGTTTCCCTACATTTCACTCTTTTTATTTAAACGATGGAATGCTTTCCATCATGCTGTAAAAGAGGTACATATTTAGTAGGGATGGTTTTAAGAATCATGAGATTTGCAGGCTTTTGACGAGAACTGGTCGACACTGAGGATGCTAAGACTGTAATCCCAGAAATAGTCGATGTGACTATTTTTTGGATTAAAGGAATGAGGCAAGGGAGAAAAAGGAGACTCCCAAAGGCCAATAGCACCATGAATCCAATTCGTTTCCAGTCAGAGAAGATACTGCCGAACCAGTTAAAATCTACTGCTCCAGTCCATTTCTGGACAGGGACGTGTGCGAGTTTTCTCATCCTGGCAGTAAGCTCCTCTATGACCTTACCATTATCATCAATTTCTAAACAAGTTGATGAGATTGAATTTTCCACAAACTCCTCCTTCTTGAGCAAGTAAATAATCGAGGGCAAGACGATTCTGATAGACAGCAGTGCGAATCTTGGTGTTAGTTTGAGCAAGCAGAGTAAGGGAAGTGCTTGTAGTATTGGTAATGAGTTCAACAATCGCTTGCAAATGGATTAAACGATTGAGTAAATAAATTGGTGTGCGGTAACCCCACATCCCATCCTCAGCCCACGTGGCTGGGCCATATACCTGAATAATCCTTTCAGGAGGCCAGTCTTCATCGTGCCAAGTTCTCTGATCTGTGATCTTGAGATCCCCAAATGTAATGGATCTTTTATCCCTGTGTCCTACTTCATCATAAACTGGGACACCAAGTCTCTCTCCTTGAGTGATGGGTAAAAGAAAGAAACTAGGTTTAACGGTCCCTAAGGCACAAGTACCACTCCATTTATGTGGAAGGGACACATAAGCTTTTCTTCCACAAATCCAAAAGAGTCCATCTGGGGCAGGCCAAGATGAAGAGGCGTCATGGAGATGATCCCAGAGGGAGGAGAGCTGTTTGTACTCAGAAAAGGGGTTTGTTGGTTGAGTAGCATTCACACCAGACCACCAAGTGGTGCTTGCATTAGCAGCTACAATAAGGTTTTGACAGACTAAATCCCCTAAAGGGATTGTAAAAAGTCGGGAGACAGGTCTTTGAAAACATATATCTCCAATAATGGAAGTTTGTAGGATCCATTCTCGGGGTCAGTCTAGAGAGGGCCATGTGAGGTTCAGTTGGGGAAGAGTGTTCAGGTTTAGTTCCCTGGACTCCCATGGCCATCGTTCCCCCATATTCGTGCCTCCACAGAGGTAGCAATTAGTCACATTGAGGGATGATGCAATCCTCTCAGCTAAGTCTATGAAAAGGTTTTTTGTTATTGGAGGAATTTCTACTTTCTTCTCCATTTCCTCATAAAAGGAATGGAAAATTGTGAAGCGCTCAGGCTGATGCACTATTCTGGTAACCTTAATTTCAATCTGGCCAAAGGGGTCAGTTCCCCGTCTGTTTATCCCAAGACCCACATTTAATGTGCCTGGAGGGGGAGCATTGAAAAGTAGGCACATAGGGTTGCATTTATAAAGATGACAAGTTGATGTGGCCTCCCCCCGGGAGATATTAAAGAAGCTAGAACCATAAAAACCACTTAGGGGTGGTCCTGGTCGAGGTTGGGATTTCTTAGTGTGCCAGTATGTATAAGACTGAGAAGAAACACCATATGAGATAGCAGGAGGGTTGTAACAGAACTCATAGAGGTATTTTTCTAAGGTACGATATGACTGGTGCCAATCTAAAGAACCACATTCGATAGCATAACAGGCATCAAAACAGATTTGAACCTGAGGATTCTGAGAAGTACTCTGATTCCTCCCAAGATAGACACCAGATTTTTTACTACCTCGATAACCAGTAACCTCAATGTTCAGGATGAAACGGGAACCCTGGGGGTTAAAACATGGGGTTTCCGTTATTAGGACAGATCTCATAGGTAGTAGTGTTGTGGACACAAAATGTGTTATTGCTGTCCTGACAATCATAATGAGAGTGATAGACAAGAGTTCTGGTAACTTGATTGCCATGGCGAGTGGTAACCAAACATTGTTCACACTGGGACTGGAAGAGTTTGGCTGCAGGTATAGAAGTCCCGAGGATCAAAAACATTGAGACAAGTTGTGGAACCAAAATAAAGATCAGAGCCATTGTCACCTTTTCCAAAGAATGTGCGGGGAAACCAGCAGCAACAGAGCAGAAAAACAGCAAAGACAACAAACCAGCAAACCAAATATATTCAATGGGTGTCCAGTCTATCCAGTTCATCAGTGAACAGGTCAGCAGGCGATGCTGGGGAGCGGTGAAGTTTCAGCTTGAGTCCTTCCAGCTGTTGGACTTGCCACTGCTCAGGGGGCTCGGGGACATGCTTGACTCGTGATGCGTGGACCCACGCTTTGACGCCGTCCACTTTCACAGCCGTGGGGGTGCTCATAAGAACCTGATGGGGTGTAGACCACTTGGGCTGAGTGCAGGTGGGAGAGAGTTCTTTGATCCTTACCCACTGGCCCGGTTCAGCTAATGGTGGCACGTCAGCAACTGGAGGTAAAGCGGACTGGACCTGTTTAGAGATAGGGGACAAAACCTGCACCAGATTATGCAAATATGAGGTGATATTTCTTTCCCCTTCACTAGAATCTGGCAGGGCAGAAGCAACAAAGGGTCTCCCATACATCATTTCAAAGGGTGACAATCCTAATTTCCCTGAAGGCAGGGTTCTAATTCTTGCTAAGGCTAGTGGTAGTACCTTAGGCCAGGGGAGTTGGGTTTCTTGGCATAATTTGGACAAGTGTGTTTTCAGGGTTCTGTTCAAACGTTCCACTTTTGATGAAGCCTGTGGTCTGTAAACAGAGTGGAGGTGCCAAGGGATGCCTAAAAACTTACTGACATCCTGAGTAACCTGTGAGGTGAAATGCCTGCCATTGTCAGACTCAAGACCCTTAGGGACCCCAAATCTTGGGATAATGTGATCAACTAAGGCATTCACCACCTCTCTGGCTTTTTGGGTGGAGGTAGGGATGCTTCTGGCCATCCAGTGAATAAATCCACAAATACAAGAAGGTTAGATTTTGCTCCCCTTTTTGGGAGTTCAGTAAAGTCTACTTGCCAAGCCTCCCCTGGGTATCGGACAGTTCGAAGATGACCGAGAGGAAGCGGACTGCCCCCTTGGGGTTGTTCCTTTGGCAGATGTCACATTGAGAAACAACAGTCTTGCAGGACTTCCGGCGGTGACGTCAGCGTGTTAGGGATGAAAGGAACGGACCTCCGTTCTCCAAGTCCCTAATATCTCCGATTTAGGAGCCGATTTAGGCACTATTGACCTCGGAGAGGTCAATAGAAAAAAGGGGAAACTCCGAGGACCTCGGGGAGGGCAGCAATCCCCCCGAAGGTTCAGGAAACCCCCCTTAATCCTGATCGGGAAAAAACCAGCCACCCCGGCTGGCCAGAAACGTTGACAGCTGACTAAGAGGGAAGCGAAAATCAAATAAAGAAGACTTCGGTGGAAAGATCGGGAAGAAAAAGAGCTCAAAAGGTGTATTTACAATCCATAACGTGAGAATCGAAGGCGGAAGAAGATAAAACTCCAACTAAGAAGCGAACCTTCGCTAGACAAGCGGCGACTGAGAAATAAGCGGAGACGGCTTCCATCTTGACAGTGACAGCGCACAAATTACAACCGGCGAAAGCGGAGGAAATCCAGGGGAAACTCAGGAGGAGAAAGAGATCCCAGAGAAACTTGGATTTTGAATATTTTGCTACAGAGGAGAGATGGAACTTAAGGAGAGAAAGGGACTAATTTGATAGACTTTGCCCTTTGTGGAGGTGACAACGAGATAATTAACAAGCAGTCGATACCGGAAGAGAGAGCGGCAGAAAAACTCCGTTTAAAGCAGAAGCTAGTGACTTTTGGAGCTAAATCAAATCAACTTAAGCGGAATATTTTTATTTGGATTTTCGGACTTTTGGACTTTGGATATTTGGAGGTTTGGACTTTGGATATTTGGACTGAGACATTGGGATTTGGACTATTTTACCCTTTACTTTTGCTGAAAGGTGGACACTCGGGAGTTTTGGAGCTTTGGTGGACATTGGACACTCAATCTAAAAGTATTGGGACATTAGACTCTGAACAATAAATAACAAGGATACAAATTTGGAAAAAAAAAGAGAGAGAGAGAGAAGAGAGTGATCCAGGAGAAGAAGAATCAATTGTAAAGTATAATTAATTGTATTATAAGCTGATAATAAATTAGTGATTAAGAAGCATAAAAAGCATTAATATTAAATGTACTGTTTGTGAAATTTCATATATAACCCTATATACTATATATATAACCGTTAACTTAATTTCATATTTACTCTAAATATATATTTATACTTATCTTAGAGCTATATTTTATCTTGGCAGTTAAATATCAGATTGTTTTGTATGTTTAGTTTTGAAAAATTATATTAGACAGATTAATTGAATCTAGGATTGAACTTAAGGGTAATTGATTTGATAAATAGTAATTAATAATAAATTTGAATAGGATAGTAAGTAATTAATTATAAGGATAGCTAACTGATGAATTGCTGAAGTATTAGACTTTTCCCTCACTTCCTCCCCTTATATTTTACCCCCATGTTTAGAGAATAATATAGGCCAGATAGCCATCATGAATTGAAGAACTCTGTAAAATATTGAAAAGTGAAAAATAGAATTTTTAGATAAACTTATATATAGACAGTGATAGTGTGACAAGGAAACTCATTTTAGTTGCTTATCTCCCTGGGATTACTGGGATTACTGAAAGCCACCAATCAAACATAAATACCAAAAGAAATAGAACGGCCCAAATAGTAATCAGTTTATGAAACTCTGGGAGAAGATAATAAAAGAAATACAAATGGCAACTACAAGTTCAACAACAATCTCTAAGTTAAGTAAGAAATTACCATCAAGCCAGATGATACTCATGGCCTCCCCAGCACAACAAAAAACAGTTGAAACTATGGAAAAAGATAAAGCAACCCCCACCCTTAGTATGCAAAACATTCACTCCGTATTAACGATGATTCAGGAAGGAATGAATAAAATGCAAGACACCATGGCCTACAACCATGAGGAGACAAGGAAAAATCACGAGGAACTTAGGATGGATGTGGGAGAGATAAAGGATAACATTAGGAACATGGATGAGAAGATAGGAAAGATACAACATAAAATAGAGGAAAATGAACAGAGGATTTATAAGGTGGAGGAGAGAATAGAATATACGAACAAGAGAATGGAGAAGATGGAATATAACCAAGCAGCCACAAATAAGGACCTAGAGGACACGGTATCATATCTTGAGATGGAGAAGGCATCCTTCTACTTAAGATTTCAGAACGTAGAAGAGCAAAAGGAGGAGGACCTAGGAGAAATCATGACCGAGATACTTTCAGAAGTGACCCAGAGGGACAAGGAAGAGATACGAAGTGGAATAGACGAAATCTATAGAGTTCACATGAACTACGCCCGGAGAAATAAGTTACCAAAAGAAATACACATCAGATTCACAAAAAAATCTTTAAAAGAAGAGATCTATAGGAAGATGAGAGAGGATACAGCTATGTATAAGGGAAAAGAAATTTTAACCCTCAAACAGATACCAAAAAGGACAAGGGACCAAAGAAGGAACTACAACTTTCTAACGGCATAGTTGAATAAATTTAAAATAAAGTTCCGCTGGCTAATACCGGAGGGTCTACTAATCTCCTGGGAAGACAAAAAATACAGAATTGATAATGTAGGGAAAGCACAGGACTTCTTTGACCAACACTTCGTGCTGGAGGAGGAGCAGGAGAGCAGAAAAGAAGAGGAACTTAAGAGGCAAGAGGAACAGCGGACAGAGAAAGAAGAAAGAGACCGAGAAGAGGGGAGAAGACTGGAAAGAGAAAGAATGGAGAGAGAGGGAGCGAGGGAAAAGACGCAAATGATTACTAGAAACACAAAAAGACTGCAAACAACGGATAGATAAATAAGGAGAGATGGAAAAATAGCTAAAACTTATTTCAATCAATATAAACGGACTTAATTCACCAGCTAAAAGAAAACAGACATTTACAAAACTTCAAAAGCTAGAAATAGATATTATAACACTCCAAGAGGTACATATCAAAAGACAGCATCAAAAACTATTGGACAACCAAAGATTAGGAAGACTATATGCAGCTCTAGGAGACCAAAAAAAGAGAGGAGTCGTAATATATGTGAAGAATTACCTAAAAACAAAACAAATATATGCAGACACAGAAGGACGTTTCTTAATAATAGAAATACAAACAGGATCCAAAACAATATTATTAATATCCATATATGCACCCAATGGAAACCAAAATGACTTTTTAAAAAAGCTACACAATATAATTAAAGACCTCGAATACGAAACTATCTGTATGGTAGGAGATTTCAACGCAATCATGGACATAGAAAAAGACTATCGGAGTAATAAACAAAGTAAAACCAGAAAGAAAACTCTACCGGAACCTTTTAAAGACATGATCAACGAACTACACCTACATGACGTATGGAGAGAGGCAAACATGCAAACGAAACAGTATACATATTATTCGAACCCACACCAGTCATGGTCTAGGATCGACATGGCCTGGATGACTTCAGACCTCAGAGAGGAGGTAAAAAATATCGAAATAGCAGTGAACACCTGGGCAGATCATAACCCCATTAAAATAATATGGAAAGGACATCGAAAGCAAAGGAGGTGGATGATGGATACGGGAATAATAAAAGATAAGGAATATATACAGATGATTGAGAAAGAGGTTAAAATGTTTCTACAAATAAACACTAAGGAACAGACATCGCTTCAAAACCTTTGGGACACAATTAAAGCATACATAAGAGGTCTTACAATTGCGTATATGGCAAAAAAAAATAAAGAGAAACAACAGTCAAGGAATAAGTTGTTAGAAGAACTTAGAGTATTTGAATTAGAATTGAAGAAGGAACCCCATAACAAAACAATAAAAGGAAAATTAAACCTTACTAAACATAAAATCAATCTGATTACCCAGACAGAAATCGCACAGAAAATCAAATTAGCAAAACAGAAACATTTTGAGCATGCAAACAAAACGGGGTGCTGTATAGCGTATAAATTGAAAAAAGAAAAAGAAAGGAGAACAATATTTCAATTGCAGGACGAAACAGGACAAATATACCATACCAACCTAGACAAAAAACGTATAGTCAAAGATTTCTTTCAAAGTCTTTACAAGAAAGAAGAGATTTGGGATGAAGACATTAAAGAATACTTATGTAAAATAAATATTACAAAATTAGAGGAGTCCCACAGAGAAGCACTAAATAGACCAATTACGATGTCTGAGCTGGTGGAAGCAAGGAAAAAGCAAAAAAACAACAAGGTCCCAGGCCCGGACGGAATACCAACGGAGTTTTATAAAAACTGTCAAATGCAATCGATGAACTGTTACTCCAAGTCCTCAATGATGCATTATTAGAAGCAGAAATTCCCAAATCCTGGACTGAAACCATTATTACACTTATTCCTAAAGAAGATACAGACCCCACACAAGTTAAAAATTATAGGCCGATCTCATTGCTCAACGTAGATTATAAACTCTTCATGTTGGTTATAACGCAAAGACTGAAAACAATTATTCATAAATACATACATACAGATCAGAACGGTTTTGTTCCAAGAAGACAGATCAAAAATAACATAAGAACAATTATCAACGTCCTGGAATACTACGAGAAAAGAATTGATAAACAAGTAGCTTTAATCTTCTTAGACGCACAAAAGGCCTTTGATAATCTAAATTGGAACTTCCTCATATTGCAATTAAAAACCATGGACTTTGGTGCTAAATTTTTAAATATGATTAGAAGAGTATATTCCCTCCAAACGGCCAAAATTATGATTAATGGAGATATGACTGAAAATCTGGATATACAAAAGGGTGTGAGACAGGGCTGCCCTTTATCCCCACTATTGTTCATAATTTCATTGGAAATATTACTAAACGAAGTCAGGAAAGATGCCGAAATAAAAGGTTTGAGAACACGGAAAGAAGAGTACAAATTGCAAGCCTTCGCTGACGACGTGGTATTTATAATGGAACAACCGGAAACAACAGGAGCCAAACTTCTAGCGAAGATAGAGGAATATGGAAGAGTCGCAGGGCTTAAAATTAATAAACAAAAAACTAAAGTATTAACAAAGAATTTGACAAAGGTACAGGAGACAAAACTAGAAGACAAATTAGGAATACAAATTGTAAAGAGAATAAAGTATCTAGGAATCTGGCTTACTGCTAAAGCAATAACAATTAGAGAAGACAATTATAATAAATTAATGAAACAAATTAGAAAAGACCTGGAAACGTGGAACAAATTACAACTGTTATTCCTAGGGAAAATTGCATCCATAAAAATGAATATACTGCCTAGATTACTCTACCTTTTTCAAGTAACCCCAATCTGGCCAGGAAAGAACTTTTTTAAGGACCTTAATAAAATAATAACAAAATTTATCTGGAATGGGAAAAGGGCCAGAATCAAAATAAAGTGTATGCAAGATATTCGGGAAAAAGGAGGTTTAGGCCTACCGGACTGGGAGTTATATTATAAAGCAGCGTCGCTAAACTGGATAAGAGACTGGATAGACTTTAAGAATAAAAGAATGCTATCACTAGAGGGCTTTGAATTACAACGCGGATGGCACGCCTTTCTGTGGGAGGGAAAGGACAAGCACCACGGATATTTCCAGCAACATATTATTAGAGAATCATTGTACAAATCATGGCAAGATATTAGGAAACATTACATCAAGATCCCACGATGGCTATCGACAATGGAAGCACTAATCTATCCCAATGCCATGGATATAGAGAAAATGAGGACTTATAAAGAATTACTGAACAGTGAAGGAGAATTACAAACAAGACAAGAATTACAAAATCAGTGTATAGACATTGATTGGTGGCCATACATGCAAATAGAATCAAGATATAAAACTGATCGGGCACAATTCGGATTCCAAAATGAACCAAATGAATTGGATAAAATATTACAAAGTACAGATGAGAAAATGATTACCAAAATTTATAAGTACCTACTAAAATATAAATTAGAAGAGGAGGTTGTCAAAGAGAATATGATAATATGGGCCAAAAATATAGGATATACTATTGAATTGGATAAGTGGGAGAATCTGTGGAAGATAAATTACAGGATGACATTGTCTATACCCTACAAGGAAAACCTTTACAAAATGTTCTACCGATGGCACCTCCCACCGGCGCGCCTAGCCAAGATGTTCCCAAATACATCTCCGATGTGCTGGAAATGTAAATCACAGAAAGGGACATATTATCATCTCTGGTGGCTATGCCGAAGGGCAAAACAATACTGGCAACAAATTAAAACAATGATTGAAGAAATCACGAAACAAAAACTGGAAATAAGGCCAGAAACCTTTTTATTGGGAATAATCACAGCACAATATACCAAAGAAATAAAATATCTGATTATCCATATCCTCACAGCAGCACGTATACTCTTTGCCCAACATTGGAAATCTGAACAGTTACCCACAGAAGACAAAATAATAGCTAAAATTACAGAATGCGCAGAATTGGATAAGCTTACAAAAGAAATACAAGAGAAAGATGATACTGATTACTATTTAGTATGGCAAAGATGGTACAGCTGGCTGGAGGCAAAAATAGGAATATAAAGATGATCTTTCGACTATTCAATGGAAATGCATAGAAGTAAATAAGGAGTCAACTATATATGTACATACATAACTAAGTAAATAGGTGACTGTAGATATTGATACAAATAGAAATATGAAAAATAACCCACCGTTGTAATATCTTCTAAGAGTCAGTCATTGGACTGAATTGATGTGTGTTCATTTTGTATGTTGTTTCAATGTATTTATGTTGGTTTTGTTTTTTCTTTTTATCATTAATAAAAACTATTATAAAAAATAAAAAAAAATAAAAAAAAGAGAAACAACAGTCTTGCAAAGGCCACGCAAGTTTGGATTGCAATAGTGGGATGTGAGCCACTTCTGGAGTGGGCGAGGACCGCTGTGAGACATGCAATTAGCTCGTTGAACAAGTTTCCACACCATTTGTTCAGGGAGCTGGATTCTGTTCTGAACGATCCACCACCCATTGCACCACTTGCCATCAGGGTGTAGCTGGTCCCTAGTATCATATAGGGCAGGAAGGTGTTGCGTGGGGTCACAGGGAAGCAAAGCTGAGAGATTCTTGGGATTGACAGCAGGGCCTGATTCAGCAGCTTGGCGGGCCCAATAGCAGCCCGATTCCCACGAGAGATTTCACTGTGGTCTGTCTGGTGTCCTCGACAATGAATGATAGCTAGCTGGGATGGCTGTCTGACAGCTGTGACAAATTTTTCTAGTAAGGGCTGGAGCTTTGGACTGCGTCGTGCCTTTGCGGCCTCTGACCCGATGCCGATCTCAATTGGCTCCTTGGTTCTCTGAGGAGCTGAGAGAGATGAAGCGTCGGAAAAGACGCCTAGAGAGCATTTGGAGGACTAGTCATTCTGATTCCGACCGGACACAGGTGAGGTCTTATATCAAGACCTACCTAGTGGCGATAAAAGCGGCAAAATCTAACCATTTTTCCGCTCTTATCGCATCTGCAGAGAACCGCCCAGCCGCCCTGTTTAGGGTGACCCACTCCCTTCTTCGGGGGGGAGTGCGGGAAGATCCCTTGCAGGGCCACGCTGAGGATTTTGTGCAATTCCTGCATGATAAAGTCGCTCGGATTCGGGATGGCTTGGACTCCGATTGGATGAGTCCAGGGGAGGAGACAAGGGCAGGTCTTGAGAACATTATCTGGGAGGAGTTTGATCCTGTGGCTCCCGAGGATGTGGACAGGGTTCTGGGTAGGATTAGTGCCGCCACATGTTTATTGGACCTGTGTCCCTCCTGGTTGGTACTGGCCTCCCGGGAGGTTACACGAGGCTGGCTCCAGGGGATTATAACTGCTTCTCTGAGTGAGGGTGCCTTTCCCGCCGCCTTGAAAGAGACGGTGGTGAGACCTCTCCTCAAGAAGCCCTCCCTGGACCCAGCTGAATTAGCTAACTACCGTCCGGTCTCCAACCTTCGTTTTGTGGTGAAGGTTGTTGAGAGTGTGGTGGCACGACAACTGCCCAGGCACCTGGATGAAGTTATCTATCTAGACCCGTGCCAGTCGGGCTTCAGGCGGGGGCACAGCACAGAAACGGCATTGGTTGCATTGGTGGATGATCTCTGGAGGGCTCGGGACAGGGGTTGCTCCTCTGTCCTAGTCCTATTAGATCTCTCAGTGGCTTTTGATACCATCGACCATGGTATCATGCTGCAGCGGTTGAGAGGGTTAGGAATAGGGGGCGCCGTTCTGCGGTGGTTCTCCTCCTTCCTCTCTGACCGCTCGCAGTTCGTGTTGGCAGGGGGGCAGAGGTCGACCTCGAGGTGTCTCGCATGGGGAGTGCCACAAGGGTCGGTCCTCTCGCCCCTTCTGTTCAACATTTATGTGAAGCCGCTGGGTGAGATCATCCGTGGTTTTGGGGTGAAGTGTCATCTGTACGCTGACGACACTCAGCTGTACATCTCCACCCCAGACAACCCCAACGATGCCCTTGATGTGATGTCTCGCTGCCTGGAGGCCGTGCGGGTCTGGATGGGGAGGAACAGGCTCAGACTCAACCCGTCCAAGACCGAGTGGCTGTGGCTGCCGGCGTCCCGATATAGTCAGCAGGTGCCATCGCTGACTATTGGGGGTGAATCTTTGCCCCCACGGAGAGGGCTCGCAATCTGGATGTCCTCCTGGACGCACGGCTGTCTTTAGAAGAGCATATGACGGCCGTGGCCAGGGGGGCCTTTTATCAGGTTCGCCTGATCTGCCAGTTGCAGCCCTTTCTGGACCAGGACGCCTTGCGCACGGTCACTCATGTCCTTGTCACCTCCCGGCTGGACTACTGCAATGCTCTCTACATGGGGCTCCCCTTGAAGAGCACTCGGAGGCTCCAACTGGTCCAGAATGCGGCCACGCGGGTGGTTATGGACGCAACTCGTTGTGCCCATGTGACACCCCTCCTGCGTGAGTTGCACTGGCTCCCAGTGGTCTTCCGGGTGCGATTCAAAGTGCTGGTTACCACCTTTAAAGCGCTCCATGGCATAGGACCCGGGTATCTTCGAGACCGACTTCTGCCACCAATAGCCTCCCACCAGCCAGTTCGCTCCCACAGAGAGGGTCTCCTCAGGGTGCCATCGGCCAAGTTATGTCGGCTGGCGACACCCAGATGGAGGGCCTTCTCTGTGGGAGCCCCAGCCCTGTGGAATGAACTGCCCCCGGAAATACGTAAGATCTCCAACCTCCGGGTGTTTTGTTGCGCATTGAAGACCCTGTTGTTCCGCCAGGCCGGGCTATCAACATAATGATTTTAAATTGGGATATTTTAAATTTTTGGGGTTTTAAACCGGCCAAATCTATTTAATTATTTTAAATTTTAATCATTGTTGTGTCTTGTGTTTTTAAATTGGCTGTACACTGCCCTGAGTCCTTCGGGATAAGGGCGGTATAGAAATAAAATTATTATTATTATTATTATCATTTATGCCTGTGCAGCTTTCTTAAGAACCATGTCACTCATTTCACAACTGCTTCTCTTCACCATGGTGACAAGATAGGGCAAAAATCTAAAATGTGAGGACAGTCGTAAATTCGAGGACTGGTCAAAAGTGCGAGGACCAGTCAGAAATAACTTTTTCAGCCCTCTGAGTAATCCATATGCATAAAAGGATACAGCAATAGAGAGGGATGAAGGACGGGAAGGGAAATTAGAGTAGGAGGGAGGGTAAGAGAGGGCAGAAGAGAGGAAGAGAAGGAGAAAGGAAGAGGAAGTAGGGAGGAGAAGAAGAGGGGGAGGAAGAGAAAGTAAGAAGGAAAGAAAAGAGAGAGGTGGTAGGTTTGAGGAGAAAGATTGCTGTACAATAAAAAAGATGAAAGGGAAGAAAGCCAACCCCAAACAAATATAAAGATATTAAGATAAAAGAATGAATTGTTAAACTTTAAAGAATAAAAGAGAACAAATATGAATAAATAACAATAATTAGAAACACACATACAAACATACAATGTATTTTCTTTGAACAGAGTATTTGGCCGGTTCACAAATTTAAACAGTGTTTAGTCATTTCAATTAAATTTACAATTTCTATATTTCCTTTTTGCCATATTTATTCCTCATCTATTTTTGTAAAAAACCAATGTTACCCTTCATCCTCATCTCCAATCTTAATCAAATTCAATTTTTCCCTTCTATTCTATATTATACCCTTTCCCATTGTCATCTATTTTTATATCCATCCTCACATTGGTTAATTATGTAATATTACAGTTGTTTAATATAAATTCAACATTTTAATATAAATCAATTAGTTATATAACTACCTTTTTTGTATATTAATCAATATGAACATGAATATTCCAATTATTTCCATGCAATCCAATTTCTTACAAATCAATTAATTATATTTACCAATAATAATAAACCAAATAATTTCCCCCATATATTCCTCCAAACCACAACTTAACCATTTCTGCTTTCAGAAATATACAATTAATAGTATCTCAATTATTACAATTCCCTAGTTAAATAGACCTTTTTTTCTTTTGTGTTTTAAAATCTTGAACTCTCCTCTTTTTCCCTAAATTTCCCATTGTTTGCACCTACCTTTTTTGGTGAGGAAAAAGAAAAGAAATCTGCCTGCCTAATTATCCAACCTTGCAGCAACAGCAAAGCAGTTTCAGTTTTGTTTTTCAGGATAGCTAGGGGAAAAAAAATTGCTCCAGCAAGCAGCAGAGCCCTGAGCAAAACAGCTGAGACAAATCAGCTGAGACTCGGGAGCCGATCTAAGCAAGGGCTAATTAGCCTATGCTGAAGCTCTGTGGGCCAATAAAATTACAAAAAAACACTGAACCATTTGTTAAATTGCTGGCTCGCCCGTCCCTCGCCCACCACTATTTATTGGCAATAAATAGTGGTGAGGAGGGGCGGGGCAAGCCAGCAATTTAACAAATGGTTGGGCTGCACCACTGGCTATAGGGCGGCCCTTTGAAGCCCCGGGCAAGAATTTAAAGAGTTTTTTTTCCTCTAGCTATCAGCTGGGACTCCGGAGGCAGCAATAGATTGGGAGTGGGCGGGGTAAGCGAACGGCCGGCGATCCAACAGAGCAGAGAGTGAGGGTGAGTGAAGGCGTGGAAGCTGCTTTCTCCATCCTGCTCTCTTGCGTCTGGAGCCGGTGGGGAACCACGTGGCAGCCCACATGGATCCCAGGCAGCGGAACTCAGGCTAGGGAAGGGGTGGGCAATTGTGGCTCTTTTACAACCTGCGGCCTTCAACTCCCAGAATTCCTGAGACAGCTTGGCTGTCTCAGGAATTCTGGAAGTTGAAGTCCACAGGTTGTAAAAGAGCCACCATTGCCTACCCCTGGCTACGGTAGGCTGGCGCCGCGTGGGTGGGAGGTGGGGCGGGGCGAGGGGCGGGCGAGCCAGCAATTTAACAAACGGTTCGGTGTGCTGCGCGGCCAATAAATTACAAAAAAACACCGAACCGTTTGTTAAATTGCTGGCTCGCTCACCCCATTTATTGGCAATAAATAGTAGTGCGGAGGGGCGGGGCAAGGGGCGGGGCGAGCCAGCAATTTAACAAAGGGTTTGGCCAAACCCCCTAGAACCCCCAGAATCCCACCACTGCCCCTCTCCCTCCAACCCCCCTCCCCCCACCCCGGACTTCCCAGAGCAAATACAGGGTATAACATTTAACAAACATAAACTAAAATATGCTAATTTTCTGTAGGCTCTTAGTTCCCTCTTGCTCTTTAACTCCCCTTTCAACTAACAAAACATAATTCAAGAAGAAAAAGTTGGTTTCATTCATAAGCTATTTGAAGCTTTTTAGTCCGATATTTGTTTTGAATATAGTCAATCCATCTTCTCCATTCCGATATATATCTTTCATTTGAATGGTCCTTCAAATACGCTGAAATTTTGGCCATCTCTGCTATCTTCACTACTTTTAGTGTCCATTCTTCAATAGTAGGTAAGTCTCCCTTCTTCCAATACTGCGCCACCAAAAGTCTGGCTGCTGTTATTAAATTTAAAATCAACTTAGTCTCTATAACAGTACAATCTGTAATTATACCTAACAAAAAGAACTGTGGAGTAAATGTTATCTTCTTTTTGAGAATATTTTGAATAATCCACCATATTTTTATCCAAAATGCCTTAATTTTTTTACATGTCCACCATATATGATAATACGTGGCATCATCACATTCACATTCCAACAATCACATGTGATTTGGCTGGAGGTCTCAGGGTGTGTGTGTCTGGCTTCTGGGGTGTAGATTTTTCTGTCTGTTGGTGCTGTGACTCTTTTGTTGACAAGGGTTAGTTTCCAGATGTCTGGTAGGCGGGAGGTATCATCACGTTTATTCATGTTATGGGGGCGTTTTTCTATTTCAATGGCTTCCATAATTATTCTCTTGTTGAAGTGTTCAGTTTTGAAGATTAATTTGGTTCCTTCAAAATCAGTTTCATGTCCTGTTGCTTTAAGGTGCTGGAAAAGGGAGAAAGTTTTTTCTTCTTTTCTGACTGCATTCTTGTGTTCTGCAATGCGTGCATTTATTCTCCTATTAGTTTGTCCAATGTATGTGGCTGGGCAGATTTTGCACGGTATTTCATAGACTCCTTGGTTTTCTAGCTGGATCTTGTCTTTGGGGTTTCTTAAGATGTTGGCTATTTTTGGGTCAGTGCAGAAGGCTGCCTTGATATTGTGTTTGTGGAGAATTTTGCTGATTTTATCTGTGGTGCCTTTGATGTAAGGGAGGTGCTCTGTATGGCAACCTGGGGTCAGTAATTGAGGCTAGACCAGGTAAAGTCAAACAGGAACGTTTATTGCTAACAGAACAGGTAGAGAGAAACAGAGCAAAGAGCTAGGCGTTTGACAGCTATTTATACCATAGCTGTCAAACCAACAACCAATAGGAATGTAGTATTCTCCCACCAGCTGGATGGTGCATCTTAGCCAAGCAGGGCCGCGCATCGTAAGTGCAAGGACCTCGTCGTAAGTGCGAGGACTCAACACCCCTTCCCCCTTGGACGGAGCAGGCGTAGTCGGCCAGGTAGGCAGGGCGCCTGCGCGGCCGGGTAGATCTGCGCAATTCGGGTTTGGTGGTAGCAGGAGCTGGAGGCGTCTCTGTGATTGGCGGAACTCCCTGCGACTCGTCTGGCACCCTGACGTCAACTTCTTCGGCGGGCGGCTGGAATGGTAAGACTGGTTCCGGAGGCAGGTTTGAGTCAGGGAATGTGGGTATGTAGTCAGGGACTGGACTTGTTGCGCTGTCTTCCAGGTCGGCTGGGGTTTCCGGCCTGGGCGTTAAGCGAGCTCTTAGTTGGTTAATATGGCGATGCCATAGCCGGCCATTGGGCAGCCAGACCTGGTAAGAGTAGGGTCCGGTGACTTGTTCGATAGTCCCGGGAAGCCACCTTGGCTCGCCCCCAAAGTTCTGGGCATAGACAGGGCCGCCCACACCGAAGCTGCGGTGCCGGCCAGTAGAATCTGGGGGCTTTTCTGGGGCATAGGAAGGGTGAAGGCGGTCGAGGTCAGTGCGGAGGCGCCGGCCCATCAAAAGTTCCGCGGGGCTCCTGTTGGTCGAGGGGCATGGAGTTACATGTTGTGCCAACAGGTAGCGGGTCAGTTTCTCTTGCCATTCCCCATGACCGTAACGTGACAGGGTCTCTTTGGCGGACCTCACGGCCCTCTCTGCTAGCCCATTACTGGCAGGGCAAAATGGTGCCACCCTGGCATGGCAAATCCCGTGGCTTGCCAAGTACACTTGGAAGGCTGCAGAGGATAGCTGGGGGCCATTGTCCGAGACAATGATTTCTGGCAGCCCATGGGTGGCAAAAAGTCTTTGTAGGGCTCTTATGAGTGCAGCAGACATGGTAGATGCCATGGTGACTACCCACTTAGATTAGGCGTCTACCACCACTAGAAATGTTTGCCCATGGAAGGGCCCAGCAAAATCCACATGGATCCTTGACCAGGGCGACTTGGGCATTTCCCATTCCTTAACTGGGACAGCGGGGGCCACTGGACTAGAGAGTTGGCAGGGTTGGCACCCTGCAACCCACTGGGTGGCTGCGTGGTCGAAGTTCGGCCACCAGACGTAGCTGCGTCCTAGGGACTTCATTCTCCCTATGCCCAGGTGTCCTTCGTGCAGGGCTTCTAAGACTGGCTGTTGTAGTTTGGCGGGCACTACAACCCTATCGCCCCATAGCAGGCATCCACACAGCACAGATAGCTAATGCTGCCTAATATAGTAGGGTTTGAACTCAGGTCCCACATTCCCAGGTGGCCATCCCCTGTGCACCCAGTCTAAAACTCTGCGGACAGTAGGGTCCTTGGCAGAGTGGGCTGCGATGTCAGCAGCGGTGATTGGCAGATGTAAAGAGTCAATGAGAAGGACAGGAGAGATAGGAGAGGGGTCATATACAGAGATGGGAAGGAGGCAGCGGCTGAGAGCATCAGCATGGGCAAGGTGCTTGCCAGGGCGGTGAATGAGAGTGTAAGAATAGGCAGCCAGGAATTCAACCCAGTGTGACATGCGGGGGGAGAGAACCTGGGGTGTTGCAATGTTGCCAGCTAGTATGCCTAGAAGGGGCTTGTGATCCGTCACAAGAGTGAACGGACGGCCATATAAGTATTCATGGAAGCGCTTGATGGCTGCCACGGCAGCCAGCACTTCCTTGTCAATTTGCCTGTAATTGCGCTCCGTGGAGGAGAGCGTGAGGGAATAAAAAGCAATTGGGGCTTCAGTGCCATCAGGAAGGACGTGGCTGAGGGCTGCCTCAATACCAAAGGGGGAAGCGTCTGCTACTAAGATCAAGGGGAGGCTGTCCGTGTACTGGACGAGGACTGCCTCAGATGTCAAAAGAGATTTGAGAAGGACGTGGCTTCTCGGGTGCCCCAATGCCAAGAGGTCTTTTTGTCTAAGAGGCGATGAAGGGGTTCAGCAACAGTGGCCTTGTGAGGGAGGAAAGAACTGTAGAAATTTAAGAGGCCAAGGAAGGCTTGCAGGTCTGTTTTATTAGTGGGTGTGGGGGCCCTTCTGATGGCAGCTATCTTAGATGGTGTGGGGTGTATGCCAGAGGCATCTATTAGATAGCCTAGAAATTCTACCTGGGATACCCCAATCCTGCATTTATTTTTCTTGAGCCTGAGGCCAGCCGTTTGGAAACGGTGCAGGACGGTCCTTAATTTCCCCTTGAGGTCTGCTGGGCTAGAACCTGAGATGATGACGTCATCGAAGTATAGAACAACTCCAGGCAGCCCCTGCAGGAGTCGCTCCATAAGGCCCTGAAAGATGCCCGGGGCAATGCTTATGTCAAACTGGAGACAATGGCAAAGGAATGCTCCCCTGTGTGTAACAATTGTTTGGGCTGCAGCCGTGGCTGAATCAATGGGGAGCTGTTGGTAAGCCTGCACCATGTCCAGTTTGGCAAAAATGGAGCCTTTGCCCAGGCAGTGCAACAAGTGTTGCACCACGGGCACTGGATATGGATTGGCCTGGAGCGCCTTTTTGACGGTATTTTTGTAATCCGCGCAGATGCGGATTGACCCGTCAGGTTTGATGGGTATGACAATAGGGGTTTCCCAGGGGGTGTGGTCTGTGGGCTCTAGGATGCCCTGGGCTATGAGTTTGTCTAACTCCTTGTCAACTAGTGGCTTGAGTGCAAAAGGCACTCATCGAGACTTAAGCCTAATAGGGGCAATCTTAGGATCTAGATTGAGGGTGATGGGTGAACTCAATTTTATATTTACCCAAATCTTCGCTAAAGACATCTGCGAATTCTGCCAGGATGTCTTCAAAATCATGCGGGGTGGTGGAATGGATGCCTGTGATGCCTAGCCCCAGAGCGCCAAACCAGTCAAATCCAAGTAGGCTGGGCAGAGGATCTCTCACGATGAGCAGGGGTAGCTTGCCCGTGAAGGTTCTGTGTTCCACCAAGAGATTGGCGCCACCTAGAATAGGAATGTCATTGCCTTGGTAGTCTCTGAGGTGAACTTGGCTAGGAAGGAGAGCGCTTTTGCGCATTTTTGGGGCTAGCCGCTTCAGGGTGTCCCAAGAGATTAGAGATTTGGATGACCCTGTGTCCAGCTCCATCCGGCAAGGGGTTCCTTCAGTGGTCACTGTGAGGTAGATTTTTTTGTTGGGATGATTTTTGCTTCGCGGGCTGACCTCGCAGGGGCATTGTTGGCCCTGGAAATGGCAAAACAGTCACCGCCCGGCTTCAGCCCTTTCTGGAAAGGTCTGCTAGAGGGCTTGGATGGTGTGCCAGGTAGATTGGCCCGGCAGACTCATGCCAAGTGTCCTTTTTTACCACATCTGCGGCAGATGGTGGTCTTAAAGCGACAAGCCGCTCTAGGGTGCAATTCTCTGCACCCTTGACAGGGAGGCCCTGTGAAGGCTTTGTTTGGGGGGTTTCCCTGTCCTTTGACAGTTCTGAGGTGGCTAACTTCGTCGTCCTCTTCTTCAGCTAACTCAGGGTCTAGTTCTTCTGAGTGGACGGTGCTGGGTTTGTGGATGGGGGCACTGGGCTGCGATTTGCGGATCTCTAGAGTGGACTTGCTTGATAATTCGCAAGGCTGTGCCTCTTCAATGGCAGTTGCGAGGGTGATCTCCTTTCTCTCGAATAAGTGACATTGCACCCTCAGGTCCCTCACACCGCACACGAACTGCTCCAGCAGAGAGTCTTCTAGGTCGGCAAATTCACAATTTAAAGCAGCAGTTCTGAGGGAGGCGATGTAATGGTTAATGGACTCTCCCTCTGCTTGCAAAATTTGCCTGAAAGCGTACCGGTGGGCGATGCGCGAAGGGGTGGGCTTGTAGTGGTGCTTGAGCTTTTCCCTCAGGACCTCCCATGGCACCGACTGTACTGGAACTGGGGCTAGCAGGGCCCTGGTGACTGAGAACATCTCGGGACCACAGGCATTTAAGAAGTGTGCCCTTTTCCCGCTGCTGGTCAGCCTCGTGTAGTCGTTCGCCTCCAAGAAACATTCGAACCGTGCCTCATACGATTTCCAGGTTTCTGTGGCCTGGTTGAAGGGGGCGAATGTTGGTGGTGCCATCCTTTAGATGGATGGGCTTTGTTTCTGAGAGGAATTTTCCTCTAACACGACGTCTCGTTGTGTAGTGACTCAGCTGAGCGCTTCGGCTTAGCGCTAGTGACTTCAGCTGTTTTGACCACCTGTCTCTGTCCTCAGAATCCCATCCTCGTCGCCAGTGCTCTGTGTGGCAACCCGGGGTCAGTAACTAAGGCGAGACCAGGTAAAGTCAAAGAGGAATGTTTATTGCTAACAGAACAGGTAGAGAGAAACAGAGCAAAGAGCTAGGCGTTTGACAGCTATTTATACCATAGCTGTCAAACCAACAACCAATAGGAATGTAGTATTCTCCCGCCAGCTGGATGGTGCGTCTTAGCCAATCAGGGCCACGCGTCATAAGTGCAAGGACCTCATTGTAAGTGCGAGGACTCAACAGGAGGAGGGCGATGTCATTGTCCTGTTCTGTGTCTTGGTTCTTGGGGGATGTCTCCCTTTGGATTAGGTTGGTGATAGTGTTTCTTTGGAATCCATTAGAAATTAATACGTTTGTGAGAGCGTGTAATTCAGTTTTCAGGTGGTCTTTGTTGGCTAGGGGTTTGGTTCTGGAGATGAGAGTCTTGGCTATGGAGTTGTTCTGTGCAGAGTGGTGATGTGATTGTGCATTTAAGTAGCAATTGTTGTGTTTTTTTTTCTTGTAGATGGTGTGTCCTAGGGAGCCGTTGGGTTTTTTGTAGATTAGGATGTCCAGAAAGGGAAGTTTGTTGTTAGCTTCTGTTTCCATAGTAAATTGTATTTTGGGGTGTAGGCTGTTGAGATGTGTGAGGAAGTTGTCCAGTTTTTCTTTCCCGTGTGGCCAAATTACAAAAGTGTTATCTACATATCTCAGCCAGAGTTTGTGTTTGTGTTCAGATTTATCTAAGGCAATGGTTTCCAAGTGTTCCATGTATAGGTTTGTGATGATGGGTGAGAGGGGTGATCCCATAGGTGCTCCTTCTATCTGTTTGTATCTTTGTCCATCTACACCCCAGAAGCCACACACCCCAAGATCTCCAGCCAAATCACATTCCAGCCAGCCACAGAGATGAAGCCCTGCCACCTGGTGGAGAAAAACTAACCATACACCCGAAGCCAAGCCAGTAGACACAGACTGGGACTCCCAACCAATCAGAATGAAAAGGTGCGGTGTTCCCAGCAAAGCAGACTACCAGCATCAGATATGAAATAGGAATGGCAGTTGCTGCAAAAGCCTTGAATAAGCCTGATGATGGCAGATGAGATTCTGCCGAAACGTTGCCAAAGTGCTCTCAATCTTACATGGGAGAAGATCCGAATACATCAAGACTTGCATACCTGTACCCATGAAAATCTACGAAAACAAATATTTACATATTCTTATATACAAATTTACATTTCCAATACTTATTGATTACCATAATTATACTATCACCTATAATTATAATCCAACCTTATCCTTTATCTCTCTCCCATCATTTCTGGATCCAATCATACTACCTGTTCCAACTACTATAAAAATCTGAATCTCTTTTACCCTTGATCAGTTTTGTAAGTCTGTCGGACTCCGCACTTTCCATGATTTTATAAATTATTTTTGAGTCCGTTGGTAAATCCTCATTCTTTCATTCTTTTTTTTTTTTTTTCAAATTTAAACATAAAAACATAACTTTCAAGAGCAAAAATCTCGATCCGGTCATAGATGGTTACCACGCTTACATTCCTTTCACAAGCTCAATTCACAATTTCCATTACATCTTTTATAAATAAACAAAAAAAGATAAAAAAGAAGATAAAAAAGAAATTCAAAACTTAAGAAAAAACCAATTTTACCTCAAATTTAACATTTTATCTATATAAATCCATTATATCTATCCAAAATTAGTTTCAAATTCACTTTCACTCACTTTTACATCTGCATAACAATTCTAAACATATCTTTATTCTTCTTTACCTTATATCTTATACAAGTCATATCAAAATAATTTTTACAATATTCTAACCTCTTGTTAAGTGTTTACCTTACAATTTTATCACCATTTATTCTTAGTTTCAATTCAATACCACTCCATTTTTATTATATTTTATAAAACAACATTTTATCTAATTTTAATCCTTTGACCCTTATCCTCAAATCAGTTTACCTTAGTTTTTTTTTTCTCCCAGTTTACATATTACACAGATTTCTCTCAAAGGCATATTTTATTTACTCCAATTTCTAATATATTTCCCACTATATCTCCCTCTAATATTTAACTATCTTCCATCTTGTTCTATTTGATTAAATCTCAGCTTGATCCCCTCCAAAACACCAACTATTTAGTTGATTTTAGAATAGTTCCTCAATCTCCTCCAACTCTCCTCCTATTTGTTTGACTGTTTCCAGCATTTTATGGGCTGATTTCCAGCATAGTCTCCTCCTTGACTCCCTCCATTGTTTGGCTGATTACCAGCATAGTCTCCTCCAACTCTCCTCCTATTTGTTTGGCTGTTTCCAGCATTTTGAATTAATTTCCAACGTATTTCCACCAAGTCTCAAACTCTTATCTAGTTGGTATCCATCCCGCACATTTTAACTGTAATATAATTATCTGTTTTATATCATTTTTCCATCCTGCTCTTTCAATTTAAATCTCAGTATATTTCATAATAGTCATCATTTCCAACTTGTATTACCTTAATTCAAGACTAATCACTGGCATCTGTGTATCTTGTATTTTGTTCAATCAATCCTTATTCATCAGTTTAACATTTGTTTGCAAATTAAAATTAAAACGTATTACATCAAACAGTACATTTTCTTAAAATTTTCCTGCCTCAAAATATATTCTTCTTTATTATTTTTATCCCCTTGATATCATTCACTATTTTAATAGCCACCTCTTATTTTCTATTTTTATTATTTCACAACCCTTCCTGTTTTTATCCAAAAATCATATATACCTAGGCTTTTAAACTTTATCATATATACATAGGCTTTTAAACTTTACATTTCAGTTAGTCACATTTAAATTTATCCACTTTAATTCTTCCTTTTCTTCCTTTTCCCCTCTGTCCAAAGTGCTCTATTTCAAGGTTCATCAGTTCAAAGTAAAGAATTTCTGTATGTCCCTTTAAAACTTTTAAAATGTCTGATCCAAGCGTAGTGCATGAGCTTCCTGTCTTTGTTAACTATGCCACACCTAGTTTTGTCAGTCTCCATTGTTAAAATCCAAAATGTTCTTTCTTTCTTCTTTCTTCTTTAAAATCATCTGGGACAGAGTAGGAATCTCCAAAATCCTTATATCCAATATTAATTTCAAGTAATCCAAGGTAAAAAGCCAATTAACATGTTTCTTTTCCACCCAGAAAGGGAAATCTCTTCAATCCACTTCCCTGCTTAATCACTGCAGACTCCATGGCTATTTTGTAGCCATCCATCTGTCTATCTTCATTTTCTTTTAGAGGCATTAATTCTCAGGAATATCCATTTCTCCTCTCCACTCCAGTTAAAGGCACAGTCAAATTTCAGAAATTTATTAATACCAAATCATCCAGTTTAAGTTTACTGCAACAAAATTCAATATGGGTCTTTTACCCATTTTTTTTTCTTTTCAATCTTTAAGCCCCGCAGTCCAGCAGCCACTTTTAATTTTGGGGTCTTATTTTCCAATAATTCCAAATAGGTACGTTATATTGCCTGGGTTGGTGTCACTCACCCGGCTTCTTGATTTTTGCTCTTTCTTCATCTTCTTCCTCCAGCACAATCCTTGTTCCCGGTTGCCGCGGTTTCAGGGCAGCCGCCATGGCTGCCATTCCGCTGCCGCCAGCGTGAAGGAGAAGCCTCTGGCCCTGAGGAACCTGCCTGTTCCTCTCGGCCGCCCAAGGCATTCCTTCTTGTCCCCCTGTCTCTACAAGACAGGGGAGATCCGCAGACCTATCGGCGGCAGTTTAGCAGAGGGGATTTGGCAGGGCTCAGCGGAGCTCGCCATTTCCCCGTCGGTGTCCCCATGGCACCAACCAGAAGTCCCCCTCATTCTTCCATTCTTGTGCGAATGCCAGTCTCCCTGCAGTGATTATGTGCAGCATTAGATACCATTTAGTCAATCCAATATTTGCGGGTCTAACTCCCAGCAGAAAGGTTTCAGGTTTCTGTTCCACTCTACAGTGTGTAATTTGAAGCAACCATCGTCCTATTTTCATCCAATATTTAGCTGCCAGTGGACATATCCACCATTGGTGGAGGTAGGTTTCATTGCTATGCCCACATTTCCAGCACTGTGGAGATGTCCCGGGGAACATTTTAGCTAATCTTGCTGGAGATAGGTGCCATCTATAAACCATCTTATAAATATTCTCTTTATAAGAAGATGCCATAGTTAATTTTAAATTTTTAAGCCAAATCTCCTCCCATTTTTGAAAATCCAATGAATAACCCATATTTCGTCCCCAGGCAATCATGGAGTCTTTGACAACTTCCTTCCCCACTTTCAATGATAATAGGTAAGAATAGCATCTCGATAAAATTTTCCTGTCATTACCTAACAATATTTTATCCAATTCTTGTTTCCCATGATATATCCCTTCACTCTCCTGATCTTTCTTCCACCTTGAGTGTATTTGGATGTAGGCCCACCAGTCTATATTACACCCCTCCAACCTCAGTTGTTCCCGTGTCTTCAGTCTGCCCTGAGTATCCAAAATGTCTTCATAGGTCAAGATCTTCTCTCCTTGACTTCCGGGTTTGTCTGCCACCGGCGAAGACGGTCGTTTTTGAAGGACCGCCAGCCCCGCCGCCTCTAGAGCCGCTCCGAGTGAGGGGAGCGGCTTGAAAACTCCTAAATCCTGAGGATTCGAGGAGAAGAGTGAAGCAAGAGGCAGGTCGAGCCCCTGTGAACCCCCAGAAGTTTGCTACTGGGGAGGAAACGGGCGCGGCTCCCTTTCAACTTGCGGAGACTCCGGACGGCGTGGGACGACTCTGCTTGTCAGAGCAAGCCAGCTGCAGCAAACATTTAAATTGATGGAAAAATAACTTTGCTATAAAACAACCTCAACCCCCAAACCAAGAAACTGCAAGTAACTCTTTGTTTTTGAACTTTTGATTTGGGAAAAGGCTAGAGTGAGCGGAAACGGCTTGAAAAAAATGGCGCCGTTCCAGCGTTAACGAGCTGAAAGGGAGAGTGATCTTGCAAAGTTATTTCAATAAGCTACATTGTAGCACTGCTTGTAGCAAGTGAACAGAGAAGAGTGGAAGAAAAAATTCCTTTTAAAATAAACCTGAGCTTGCTTCAGCTTACTCAATTTCTAATTTGATTAAATCTGGGGGACTTTTTTAAAGGACTTTGTGGAGGTGCAAAGGAAAAAAGACTTCCTTTTTTCAGAAAAGTTAATTTACGTGGCAGAATGGCTTCAAAGAAACAGGAAGGAAAGGCTGCAGGGGAGGGATCTCCCACTCATAAACCGGAACAGCAGCCCCCTCCCAGCCAGCAGGGTGAGGGAAAGGACTTTGATGTTCAAAGTTTGAAGGACTTTATTACCCAGGCTCTGGATGATAAATTTCAAAAATCACAACAGGAAATGAAGAAAGAAATTAATGAATTTAAAGAGGCAATGAAAGAGAATTATGATAAGGTGTCTGACAAATTGACAAATGTGGTTTCTGATTTGGCAGAAACCATTAGCAAAGTGGATTCCAAACTGGAAGAATTTAAATCAGAAGTTAACGTTAAAATGAAGGATACTGATTCTAAAATTGTTGATGTGGATAATAAAGTGCAGAGAGTTGAAAATGAAATTACAATGATACAGTTTCGATCCATGGAATTCGCTATTAGACTTCGAGGAATAAAAGAGAATGACAGGCAAGATTTGAGACAGATTTGTTCTGATGCCTTGGCTGTATTGTTAAAAATTGATCCAGCAGACGTGGTCTATAAAATAGATAAAATTTATAGAGTAAATTCATGGGTGGCTAGACAAAGAAAATTACCCAGAGATGTGGTGATATATTTTACAGATAGAAGAATAAGAAATGATATTTTGCAAAGATCCTTTCTTTCCTCTGTGCAAGTGGAGGGAGCTCAAATTGGAGTTTACAAGGAATTACCACCTAAGATGTTAAAAGATCGAAAAGAATATAGGTTTCTAGTGAATGAATTGCAAAAGCAAGAAATACCATTCCGGTGGGATGCCCCAACTGGTATAATTTTGAAATATAATGGAGAAGGACACCGATTGAATACTTTTCAGAAGGCGGAATATTTTTACTACAATATTCTTAAAGAAAGATCATCATCCCCACGTACATCTACAATGTTGGAGATAAAAAGTGATAAGGAAAAGCAATTTCAGCATGAGAGGGAACAACAGTCCAAGCAGACGGAATTAGTGGAAATGCAGGGAGCTGTAGGAGGAGGAGGCCTTATGGAGGAATCCTTGCTAGAATCTTCACCAATTTTGTCAACAAGAGATGCTGCTTTGGATTTAGCTCGGATACCTGAAGTTAAGGACCAGCGTATAACTCGTGCAGTCTCCAAGCAAATAAAAGAAAAACAACAACAAGTAAGTCAACATAAAGGGGGAGCTAAAAGCACCACACAAAGTGAAGCTATGGGGGGAGCAAGGCCGAAGACCTCAGAAGAAGCAAGGCAAGGCAGCTCATCGCTTCAGAAAGGTCAAGATGACAATTAGGCTCTTATCTTGGAATGTTAATGGATTAAACTCACCACAAAAAAGGAACAAGTTATTTACATATCTGAGACAATTTAATAATGACATAATTTGTCTACAAGAAACTCATATTCGAACTCAAGATCACAAATACCTGATAAACTCTAAATTAGGAACACATTTTATAGCTTCAAACTCGGAAAAAAAGAATGGTGTGGTTATTTATGTAAATAAAAGATTGTCTGCTAAAATTATAGAAGCAGATGAAGGTGGTAGGTTTATTGCAATTGAATTGCATACAGCAAATGGCCAAATTCTTCTGATTGGAATTTATGCTCCGAACCAACAACAGGATCATTTTTATAAGACTTTACATAATAAAATATTGCAATGGGATTATAGATCTATTTTAATAATGGGAGATTGGAATGGAGTAATTGATTCTAAACTAGATAAAAAGAGTTTGGCGAAAGTAAGGATCAGACTACCACAGACTTTTTTTGATATGAAAGAAGATCTGGAATTAAAAGATATTTGGAGAATTTATAACCCAAAAGAATTGGACTATACTTTTTTCTCTGATAGACATAGATCTTTTTCCAGGATTGACTTTATCTTGCTATCAGATGATTTACTTGTTAAAACAAAAAGAACAAAGATATTTCCAAGAACTTTAACTGATCATAGTTCTGTATGGATAGAAATTGAGATGGGAAAAACTGAGAGAAGGTCATGGAGATTAAATGAAAATTTGTTTAGATATGAAAAAAATATAACAGAACTTAAAAAACAGATGAAAGAATTTTTTGAGATGAACTTGAATAAGGGCACCCCAATTGAAATTGTATGGGATGCGAGTAAAGCGTATATGAGAGGGGTACTCATTTATATGAACTCTAAACACAAACAGAATCGACAAAAGAAAAGACTCGAATTGGAAGTAGAAATAAAGAATAAGGAACAGCTACTCATTAAAAACCCAACAGATGAAAGAATATCTGGTGCTATAAAACTTTTGAAAGGTCAATTTCAAATGCTCTTGGCGGAGCAAGCTGCAACAAACTTACAATATGTGAAGCATAATACGTTTTGTAATGCTAATAAACCGGGAAGATGGTTGGCCTACACCTTAAGGAAGAAGCAGAGTATACGGACTATTGAGAGTATTGATATTGGAGGGAAAGAAATTTCTCAACAAAAATTGATTAAAGAAGTCTTTGTAGACTACTACACTAAATTATATGCTAAAGATGATATACAGAATAGACTTATAGAAAAATATCTAGAAGAGAAAAGAGTCTTAAAAATTACTAGTCAACAAAAAGAAAGAATGAACTACCCTATAACAGTTGAGGAAATAATTGCAGCAATTAAACAACTGAAAACAGCTAAAGCTCCTGGAACAGATGGATTGACTGCAGTGTATTATAAAACTTTACAAGCAGAAATGGTGGAACAACTTAGAGACTTATTTTGCAATATACAACAAGGGGGTAAAATACCCCCATCATGGAAATCAGCATATATTACTTTGATACCAAAAGAACAAGTAGGTCCTAAAAAACCGGAAAATTATAGACCAATATCTCTTTTAAATAATGACTATAAAATTTATGCAAAAGTATTAGCCAACAGATTGATGCCAGTAATTCAAGAGGTGATTCATGATGATCAAGCGGGATTTATCAAGGGCAGATATATGAAGGACAATGTAAGGCAAGTAATAAATTTATTGGAATATATTGAGAAGAATAAACAGATCCCTGCAGTGCTGGTTTTTTTGGATGCAGAGAAGGCCTTTGATAGAGTGGATTGGAATTTTCTATTAAAGACTTTGAAAAAGATGGACTTTGGGGATCAATTTATACAGGCGATTTCGGCAATTTATCAAGAGCAAAAGGCACAGATTATTATTAATGGAAGTTTGACAACAGAGTTTAAAATTGAAAAAGGAACAAGACAGGGATGCCCGTTGTCCCCACTTTTATTTATTTTAACACTAGAAGTCTTGTTAAATACAATACGGGACTCTAATATCTTGAAAGGTATAAAGATTAGGCAAGAGGATTACAGAATAAAGGCATTTGCAGATGATCTGGTTGTTACCCTATCACAACCAATGGAATCAATAATCTTGATGAAGGACATTATACAAGATTATGGTAAAGTTTCAGGTTTCAGATTGAATCCAAAAAAGACTAAAATGATAGTTAAAAACATGACACAAGATCGCAAACATGAGCTTGAAAGGAGGGCAGGTTTTGAGACTGTACCTAAGGTAAAATATCTAGGAGTTCAGGTTGCAGAATCAAACATGAAATTGTTTCAAAATAACTATGAGGTGTTGTGGCGAGAGGTGCAGAAAGATATGGAGACTTGGAAAAAACTGCAGCTGTCTCTACTTGGAAGAATAGCAGCAGTTAAGATGAATATTTTGCCAAGATTTCTTTTTTTGTTTCAAATGATTCCGGTGCTTAAAAGTGATAAACAATTGAAAGTTTGGCAATCTGGAGTGAATAAGTTTGTCTGGAACGAGAAGAAGCCGAGAGTGAAATTGAAAATTATGCAAGATGTTCCAGAAAGAGGAGGTCTTAAACTTCCAAACCTACAGCTATATTATGATGCAGCAGCTTTAACCTTAACAAGTGATTGGTTTGGAAGTAAAAAGGCTGGAATATTGAATGCAGAAAGTTTTGATCTTGAATTTGGATGGCACGCTTACTTATTTTATGATGACAAAGTTGATAAAGTATTTAAAAGTCATATACTTAGAGACTCTTTGATGAGAGTTTGGAAGAAGCACCGACTCAAATGGGATTATAAAATACCGCTATGGCTGGATCTTGGTCATACTTTGTGGAATACAAATATAATGTCACTCGGGGGGTTTTTATACAAAGAGGTTCTTTTTACAGATGCGGGCAGATGGCAGCTGAAGACTTTGCAGACACTGTTGGACGAAGGGATTAATTTAACTTGGTTACAATATAATCAATTACAATTGAGATGGAAAGAGGACCAAAAAACTGGTATTATGTTGCATGAGGAAGAATTGGTTAGACATATAAGAGAGAAAGGTCCAATGCATATCAAAAGGCTTTATAATGTTTTGCTAGAAAGGGACTCAGAAACTGAATTAGTTAAAGACTGTATGATTAAGTGGGCACAAAATTTTGAAGAACCAGTGATGTTGGAAACATGGGAAAAAATTTGGGTCCAGAATGTTAAATTTACACAGTCGCAGAATTTGAGGGAAAATTTTTACAAAATGTTTTATAGATGGCATCTAGACCCTAAGAAACTGTCGTGTATGTACCCTAATGTTCAGCCAAAATGTTGGAGGTGTGATTGTACAGATGCTACATATTATCATATTTGGTGGACCTGTAAGAAAGTTAAGGCTTTTTGGATAAAAATTTGGTGGGTCATGCAGAATGTTTTGAAGAAAAAAATTCAATTTTCTCCACAATTGTTTCTATTGGGTATAGCAAAGGGTTTTACAGTGGATGAAACAAAGTTGATTTTGTATATGATTACAGCAGCGAGATTGTTGATAGGTAAATATTGGAAAAATGAAGCTTTGCCTACCGTTCAAGAATGGATTTTGAAGATGGCCAGTTTCGCTGAGATGGCGAAGATTTCAGCATATTTAAAAGACAGCTCACAAGAGACTTATGAATGTAAATGGAAAAAATGGATAGATTATGTGCAGAACAAATATCAAACTAGGAAGTATCAAATAGCTTTTTATTGATAGTATTATATTACATTAAGATAGAAATATTTGAACTATGTGAAGATGAAAAATGATATGGGGGATGGGGGGGTTTAAAGTTCAAGGTTTTTTTTTATATAAAGGGGACAATGATGGGGTATATTCTATGGAAGTCCGGGGGGGAGGGGAGGGTTAGGGGGGGTTAGGGAGGGTGGGTTGGGGAGTTTGGGGTGGGTTAGGGGGGTGAAAATGGGGTGAAAATGTAATTGTAAAACTTTTACAATAAAAAAAAAAAAAGATCTTCTCTCCTTTATATAACGTCGGGTATACCAGGGCCTCCTGGATCGAAATCCAACATGGTATCTTCAGATACAACTTTCTCCTAAGTCTTTCCCAGGTATCCCCTAGGGTCTTAGGTAAATAATGATTCTGAAAATACCTCAGTCGGGTTGACTGTCCTGGCCATAAAAAGTGATGCCAATCATGTGGCCTTCTACCGTCAATAGCCGCCTCCTTTTCAGGGAGATCCAATCCTTCACCCATATCAGAATGGCTGCCTGATGGTAAAGCTCCCAATTTGGGAGTCCAAATCCCCTTCTATGCCTAGGTTCCTGCATCATCCTAAACTTAATCCTTGATTTTTTACCTTGCCAAATAAATTTAGAAATAACTCTGTTCAAGGTGTTGAAGAATTCCCTATCCAGACTTACCGGGGCAGTTTGGAACAAAAACAACCATTTGGGGAGGACGTACATTTTGATGGCAGCTATCCTTCCCATAAGTGATAGTTGTAAATTTTTCCACCTCTCCAAATCTCTGACTGTCTGATTATAAAGGGGAACATAATTATCCTCCTTTACCAAAGAACACCTTGGTGTCAACCAAATTCCCAAGTATTTTATTTTATTAGTTATCTGCATCCCCAGGAGTCCCTCCAACTGGCATCTCTGCCTCTGTGTCATGTTCTTAACTAATATTTTCTTTTTTTCCTCGTTAATTAATAA
The DNA here is from genome assembly GCF_059756535.1 of Pantherophis guttatus. Classification (NCBI taxonomy): domain Eukaryota; kingdom Metazoa; phylum Chordata; class Lepidosauria; order Squamata; family Colubridae; genus Pantherophis; species Pantherophis guttatus. The sequence goes on from NC_142066.1 coordinate 82,857,583, forward strand.
TCCTGCTACTCTCTTATAATCCCTGAGTATCTGTAATAGCTTTGGTCCTGATTCTGATTAGGTAAAAAATTTACTTCATTAGCTGATCAAAAAAAAGAGGAGTGATGATTTATGTGCAGCATCATTTGGTGACTAAGAAAGTATTTGCTGATCAGGAAGGCAGAGTATTAATGCTGGAATTGGAGATTGCTCAGCGGAAGTGTCTATTAGTTTGTATTTATGCCCCCAACTGTAACCAAAGGACCTTTTATGAGAATTTATAGAACAAATTCGCAGAAATGGAATATGAATATATTTGCCTGCTGGTGATTTCAATGCTGTTATAGATAAGGCCAAAGATTATGTCCCGGGGAAAAGCAAATTCCCCTCCTGCTTTTTAATAACCATGCCATTTTACATTTTAATCAGAAAGGAAGAAAATATGTTGTTGTAAGATATATTGTAAGGGCATGGCTCTAAATAAAGCTGCAGTACATTAGAGAAAAATACAAGGTACTCCAAATTTTGGACAGATCTCTGGTTTTAAATCAAGAAATTAAAAAATCTGAAGACATTCCTTTTGCTTTTCTCTAATTTGTTTCTCCTTACTCAATGGACTACCATAGCACATATAAGGTGGAAACAATAAAAAGGTGGAATATACAGTGAATAAAAAATAAATACATTATGAAAATGTTGAAAATACTTGAAAATTTGATCTTAGTTAGCTGCTATAAAAATCTGTTGTGAAAAAAAAATGCACCAGAAGAAAGAAGGAAGTAATAGTCTGCAGAGCTCAGCCCAATCAGTAAGGAGATTTTGTAGTTCTGGGCTCTTTTCAAAATGACCTACTTATTCAGATGTCACAGAAACTGAATTTTTCCATTTTTAAAAATAATTCTGTTAAATGATAATGATAAATGAGGGGCAAATAACATGGGTTTTGTTATTTGTTAGCTAACATAGTTATTTTGTATTTTAATCTGATTTATATTATTTCTTTTAAAGTGATGTTCAAGATTTATTCGTTTTTAACATTCCTAAACTGATAAACAAACTGGAGCCTAGCTCCTGATAAGAAACGTTTGTTAGTACAAATTGGGGTCTGCTTTATCTTTTTTGTGAACCCTAAACAACCTTTCTCCTTACAATTTATTTTTTTTTCTCCTTACAATTTATTCCCTTTCAGACCTCATTTTAATAAACATGTATGCTATTATCCTATCCAATCAACTTTCCTCTTTCAGATTTCTTTGTTATGTTAACTATAAAAGGAGACATAAGCTAAAAATCAGCGTTCCCTCTTTGAATGAGGAATCCCTTTTGTCTGAATATTCTGATAAATTGTAATAAAATGATCTTCCTGTCTCAGTTTGTCTCATTGGAAAATATGCACACCAAGGCATGAGCCTGAAAAAGCCATATTTGGTCATCAATTTTGGTGAATTCTGCCAGCAGAATTATGCCTCAGAGCAATGATTCCCAGTCAAGGGTAAGCAATAGGCAGGTTCATCCCTGGACTTTTTTTCAGGACCTTTCTTTTGTCTTTGTCATTGACTGGACACATTGCCTCAAAGGTGCTTTTAAGAAAGAGAAGATCATTGAATGGTAGGGATTAGAGAGGGAATGAAACAGCCATCTATCCTTCCCGGGACAGAGAAATTGGTGAGTCTATTGTATTTCTATTGTATTTCTAAAAAGCCTAAGGTGACCAGACGTCCCGCTTTTGGCGGGACAGTCCCGCTTTTGAGCAATTTGTCCCGCGTCCCGCAGGGTTTTAAAAAAGTCCCGATTTTTCATTCTGTCTCCTGAGTCCCCGCTGATGGCTAGAGGGAAAAAAAACTCTTTAAACTCTTGCCGCGGGGCTTCAAAGGGCCGCCCTATGTTGATTAGCTCGGCTTCCCCCTCTCAGCTGATTTGCGCAGGGCTCTGCTCTTCCTAAATTGCTCCAGCAGTTTTTTTTTCTCTTTGTGCAAACCAAGCTCAAAACGAAAATGAAAGTAAAACAGGCTGTTGGCTTTGGTGTTTGCTTGCAACGTTGGAAAATTAGGCAGCAGATTTATTTTCCTTTTCCTCACCAAAAAAGGTACCGTATTTTCCGGCGTATAAGACGACTTTTTAACCCAGGAAAATCATCTCAAAAGTCGGGGGTCGTCTTATACGCCGGGTACCCGAAACTGAGTTGCTGGCGCTGACCGTTGACACTTTGGGAGCGTCGGCAACATTGAGGGGAAGCTGTACTCCGAATTAGTTCCAACCTACAAGAGGTGCCAGGCAGTGCGGGGCCCACGAGAAAGGAACGCGTCCCCACTCTACCCCGGAATTCGGGTCACCTTCCTTCCTTTCCCAGCAGTCCACGGTGAAAGCGGCGCCGCGGTCGACCTGGGCCAGCGCCTTGCACACCTGGCTCTGCGTCTCCATTATGAGAAGCCCCATGCGACTTCGCATGTCTCCACCCCAGTCGCGCAGCTCTCGCAATCCGCTCACTGGAGGAGCCATGAAGTGCCGCACCGCCTTGCCAGATCTTCCTCGTCCTCCTTTCCCCACAGCTTTTCCCGTTGTAATTGCTGCTGCTGCTACCGCCGAGGCTGCTCCTTCATCTCCGCCCACCGCACCAGACCCAGCCCGGCCAGCACCGCCGTGGCTCCCGCAGTCCAAGCGGATCGGCGCCTGGGCTCGCAGGCGAAGGGTGGGAGTGCGCAGCGATCGACGCCGATCGCTGCCACCCACCATCGCCCCAACGGGAAGAACCGCCCAGCAGCGATTCCAAGGAGCCCGAAGCGAACATCCTGGAGCAGCGCAGGCCGGCCCGGAGGCTTAAACCCCGGGAGCCCAGGTGCCAAACCCCGCACAGCAGAAAAGACATGACAGCCGGTGCCCAGTTCCTTCTGCAGCCATCCGGATCAGCGCCCGGGCTCGCAGGCGAAGGGTGGGAGTGCGCAGCACACTTTCCTGGCTTGGCGCCGATCCGGACGGCTGCAGAAGGAACTGGGCACCGGCTGTCATGTCTTTTCTGCTGTGCAGGGTTTGGCACCTGGGCTTTAAGCCTCTGGGCCAGCCCGTGCTGCTCCAGGATGTTCGCTTCGGGCTCCTTGGAATTGCTACCGGGCGGTTCTTCCCGTTGGGGCGATGGTGAGTGGACTGCGGGAGCCACGGCGGTGCTGGCCGGTCTGGGTCTGGTGCGGTGGGCGGAGATGAAGGAGCAGCCTCGGCGGTAGCAGCAGCAGCAATTACAACGGGAAAAGCTGTGGGGAAAGGAGGATGAGGAAGATCTGGCAAGGCGGTGCGGCACTTCATGGCTCCTCCGGTGAGCGGATTGCGAGAGCTGCGCGACTGGGGCGGAGACATGCGAAGTCGCATGGGGCTTCTCATAATGGAGACGCAGAGCCAGGTGTGCAAGGCGCTGGCTCAGGTCGACCGCGGCGCCGCTTTCACCGTGGACCTCCTTGGAATCGCCTTGGAATGCTGGAACCAGCTGGTTGCTGAGCGGAGCTTTCCCCAGGCATCTAGGGGGATATTACCGACGCTCTGACTTCCCCAGACCGGTGGGGCTCGCCATCAGTGGGGATCAGCTGGGGAAGTCGGAGCGTGGGTGATTTCCCCCTAGATGCCTGGGAGAAGCTCCGCTCAGCAACCAGCTGGTTCCAGCATTCAGCAGCATGCAGCCTTGACTAGATCGGCACAGCTTCCTGTCAATGTTGTCGGCGCTTCCGTAGCGTCATCAGTCAGTGCCAGCAATTCAGATTCATGAAGCTGTGCGGATCTCGACAAGGCTACATGGGTGAAGGAAAAAAACCTGGTACAAAATAGCCCTCTTGCCACTACACATAGCGTAGCCCATTACCTTTCTCTACAGTACAGCAACAATACATACAGTACAGCAACAGTACATACAGTATAGTATACAAATATAACAGTCAAGACCCCATCATGGCTCCACCAGCAAGAAGAAAGAAATATGAAGCCAGTTTTAAACTTAAAGTTGTAAACTTTGCCATGGAACATAATAACTGTGCTGCTGCAAGACAATATGGAGTAACAGAAAAGATGGTTCGGGACTGGAAAGCAAATGTAAAAGCATTAAAGAGTATGCCAAGGGGTAAGTGTGCATTAAGAAGAGGCACCCCACATTGGCCAGAACTCGAAAAACATGTAGCAGACATGGTGAATGAGCATCGCCAAAACGGTTATGTAGTTACACGAAATAAAATACGTTTGTTTGCACTTCAGTGGGCCAAATCTAACCCAGATCACAGCAACAGATTTAAGGCCACTGTATCCTGGTGTACTAGATTCTTGGAAAGGCATAATTTGGTTCTGAGGCAAAAGACAAAAATTGCACAAAAATTACCTGCAGATCTTGATGCCAAAGTAAATAGTTTCCATCGATATGTAATAAAACAGCGCAAGAAACATGGCTATGCGTTAAGTAGTATCGGAAATATGGATGAAACTCCAATGAATTTTGATATGATTGGAAATAAAACTGTCCATCCAAAAGGTGAAAAAACAATTTTAATTAAAACAACAGGACATGAGAAGTCCAGTTTTACAGTGGTACTAGCATGCACAGCTGATGGCTCCAAACTGAGACCAATGATTATTTTTAAAAGAAAAACAATGCCGAAACTAAAGTTCCCTGTTGGTTGTTTTGTACATGTGAATGAAAAAGGCTGGATGGATGAAGAAGGGGTAAAGCTATGGCTTGATAATATATGGAGCAGGCGACCAGGTGGACTTATTCAAAAACGTAGTCTACTGGTGTGGGATATGTTCAGGGCTCATTTAACTCCCAGCACCAAGCAAAGGCTTGCAAGAATAAACACAGATGCGGCAGTTATTCCTGCAGGATTGACATCGTTGGTACAGCCACTGGATGTGTGCCTAAACAAGCCATTTAAAGATCGCATTCGAGAACAGTGGAATGAGTGGATGGTTAGCGGTGAAAAGTCATTCACAAAAGGAGGAAACATGCGTGCTCCACAGTTGGATGTTTTGTGCAAGTTTGTCATAAAAGCCTGGAATGATATTGATGCAGAAACAGTAATCAAGTCTTTCAAGAAGTGTGGCATATCAAATTCATTAGATGGTATGGAGGACGACTACTTGTGGCAAGATGAAGAGGAAGCCGAAGCTGAGACCACACCATCTGATACGGAATTAGATCCATATGATGACTGCCTTACAAATGTATCACAAGATGTCCTTGATGTACTTATGATATCAGATGACGAACAGGAGGATTTTGAAAGCTTTTAAAGGGAAACTGTCACGCCAGCAAAACCTGTAAAAATAGCTTGCAGTTATGATGGGCGTTACTGACTCGCCAGGGACTTGCCCGGCACTGGCTCTCTATTGTTTGTTATCTTCCTCCTATCATCATCAGTTCCAGTTTGGTTGACAGCTTAGAAAACAAACAGCATGGCAGCTCCCATGGGTTTATTGTCTTATCCTTCCTTTCAGCTTTAGAGTGAATTAGGAAAAGTTTAATCCAATTGCACTGTTTTATGTTGAGATGTTTGATGACAAACAGCCTTATGTTTATAAGTGACAGTTTTCCTGCTAAGTACCTGCGTGTCATAAGCATTTGAATTAAAATTACCATATTGAAATCAAATCTGATGTTTTTTAATTTTTATTTGGTGTGCGTTGGAAGAGGGGTAGTCTTATACGGCGAGTATAGCCCAAACCCTATATTTTAACAGGAAAAGTAGGGGGTCGTCTTATACGCCCAGTCGTCTTATACGCCGGAAAATACAGTAGGTGGAAACAATGGGAAATTATTTAGGGCAAAAGAGGAGAGTTCAAGATTTTAAAACACAAAAGAAAAAAAAGCTCTTTTTAACTAGGGAATTGTAATAATTTAGATACTATTAATTGTATACTGTGTTGAAAGCAGAAATGGTTAAGTTCTGGTTTGGAGGAATATATGGGGGAAATTATTTGGTTTATTATTATTGGTAAATATAATTAATTGATTTGTAAGAAATTGGATTGCATGGAAATAATTGGAATATTCATGCTCATATTAATATACAAAAAAGATAGTTATATAACTAATTGATTTATATTAAAATGTTGAATTTGTATTAAACAACTGTATTACATAATTACATAATTAACCAATGTGAGGATGGATATAAAAATAGATGACAATGGAAAGGGGTATAATATAGAATAGAAGGGAAAAATTGAATTTGATTAAGATTAGAGATGAGGATGAAGGGTAATATTGTTTTTTTTAAAAAATAGATGAGGAATAAATATGGCAAAAAGGAAATATAGAAATTGTAAATTTAATTGAAATGACTAAACACTGTTTAAATTTGTGAACCAGCCAAATATTCTGTTCAAAGAAAATACATTGTATGTTTGTATGTGTGTTTCTAATTATTGCTATTTATTCATATTTGTTCTCTTTTATTCTTTAAAGTTTAACAATTCATTCTTTATCTTAATATCTTTATATTTGTTTGGGGTTGGCTTTCTTCCCTTTCATCTTTTTTATTGTACAGCAATCTTTCTCCTCAAACCTACCACCTCTCTTTTCTTTCCTTCTTACTTTCTCTTCCCCCCACCCTCTTCTTCTCCTCCCTATTTCCTCTTCCTTTCTCCTTCTCCTCCTCTCTTCCTCCCTCTCTTACCGTCACTCCTACTCTAATTTCCCTTCCCTTCCTTCATCCCTCTCTATTGCTGTATCCTTTTGTGCATATGGACTACTCAGAGGGCTGAAAAAGTTATTTTTGACTGGTCCTCGCACTTTTGACCAGTCCTCGAACTTACGACTGTCCTCACATTTTACATTTTTGCCCTATCTTGTCATCATGGTGAAGAGAAGCAGTTGTGAAATGAGTGACATGATTGTTAAGAATGCTGCACGGGCATAAATGTGAGGATGGTCATAAGTGTGAGGACCAGTCAAAAGTGCGAGGACCTGTCAGAAATGACTTTTTTCAGCCCTCTGGTTAGTCCTTTTGTGCATATGGACTACTCAGAGGGCTGAAAAAGTTATTTTTGACTGGTCCTCACACTTTTGACCAGTCCTCGAACTTACGACTGTCCTCACATTTTACATTTTTGCCCTATCTTGTCATCATGGTGAAGAGAAGCAGTTGTGAAATGAGTGACATGGTTGTTAAGAATGCTGCACGGGCATAAATGTGAGGATGGTCATAAGAGTGAGGACCAGTCAAAAGTGCGAGGACCAGTCAAAAGTGCGAGGACCTGTCAGAAATGACTTTTCAGCCCTCTGAGTAGTCCCTATACACATAGCCATGGCCACCAGGTCACATGACCAGCTAGCCATGCCCACCCAGTCACATGGCCTCCAAGCCACGCCCACACAATAAGCCACGCCCACAATGGTGTCCTTCTTACCAATGTTAAAATCTGTTCACCTTACCCTATACACATAGCCATGGCCACCCAGTCACATGACCAGCTAGCCACGCCCACCCAGTCACATGACCAGCTAGCCACGCCCACAAAATAAGCCACGCCCACAATGTCCCTCTTTACCAATGTTAAAATCTGGTCACCTTAAAAAAGCCCCAATTCCCTTTTTCCTGTATGCTATGTATAAGCAGCTTCTTAGTTAATTACTTCCTTTGTGAAAAGGAGGCGTAAAGTCCCTTTAGAAGGACCTTAGTTAGTACCAGTAGTAAAAAGAGAAAAGAAGAAAAAAGCTGAATATACATTGTTTCAGCCACCCCCACCCCACCCTTTCCAGGCAATTTAGCAAGTAGATTGAAAATTGCCTGAAGAGGGGAATGTAGGACTCACAAGAAATGGATGATGGAAATGCTTGTACCTCTCTCAGATGTTTATACTATATATTTTTTAGCAGCCGGCAGGTTAGAATGGGGAAAAAAAGAAGAAAAAAAAAGAAAAAAGAAAGAAAACAAGGCCTGTTAAAATTTTGTAAGCATATCTGACAAAAATTAAAACTCCCAAAGAATTACTCGTGGCCTTCTGAAGCTACCTTTGAACAACCAATTATACTTGCTCTTATAACTGATTTATGGGAGTCTAGAAAATTTGAACAACACTCGTATGCTCAGCTGTTTTTAAATGACAGTAGTAATACAGAGTTATTGAGCAAATGCCATCATATTATGTATCCCCTCCCCAACAAAGGAAATTCTTTTCCAATAGACCCATCTTTGAGAGCAACTGCACCATATTTAAATAACTCAAATATTTTACCAGATGCCCCCATGGAATTTCTCCCACTAATATATAACCCTCCTAATGGGGCAGCCCAAGGCCAAATAGTCCCACAACAGGAAGTCCCTAGATTACTCCACCATATAGTGAAAATCTTACAACAATGGCTGAGTTGTTTAAAAGCATTATTTCTACTCATAATCCTACATGGAGTGTGTGTGTGTGTGTGTGTGTGTGTGTGTGTGTGTGTGTGTGTGTGTGAGAGAGAGAGAGAGAGAGAGAGAGAGAGAGAGTTTGTGTGAGTCATTTCTAAGACCTGGGAGGGGGAGGGCTACTTAGCCTTTTCTTAGTAATTAGAAGGACAATGGAATGTGTTAAAACAAAATGGAGATGATCCCATAGGATGGAAAAGTTGTTGGTATATGCAAGTGGAAAAAGAGAGGGAGGGAGGGAGGGAGGGAGGGAGAGAGAGAGAAAGAGAGGGGGGGTGTTTTATGCCTAGCCAGGATGAATGAAAGGTGAGAACTTAGATTTTGTATTTTTGTGAGAAGACACGTTGAGAGTTGATCTATAGAAAACTCTGAGAAAGTTAAGTACTTCTCTAAATTCCAAAAATTTAGAGAGAAAAGGGAAAAAACACCTTTTTTTAAAAAAAACATTACCACTCTCCTGAAGAAACTGCATTCACTGCCCCCAACTTTTTCTAACCGGAATGTGTGAGACAAAGAAGAAGGAATGAAAGTGATCGTAAGAAATCTGTTATTGGAGCAAAATTTCGTTTTGAAAAATTTCTGTGTGTCTGTCTGTAATTTTTTGCTAACTCACTGCTTATATAGCATTTGAGATCTTTTCTGACAGAATTGTTTTCTATTCTTCCTTTCTTAAATTAAGAAACATCTGCATTATGTTTGTGATGGCTTTAGAGATTTTCTTTTCTACACCTTGGTAATGTCTGAATGTGGTTCCTTTCTTTCTTGATAACGTCTGATTGTGACTTCTTTCTTTCTGCCAAAGACTGAAGAAATGTAATTAAGATTAACTGCTGGACAGCAGATTCAAGGTAATGCAATTTTTTTAAAAAAGTTTTTTATATTTTTTTTTAAACACATAGACAGACACACATACAATGTATTTTTTCTGAACAGAGTATTGGCCGGTTCACAAATTTAAACAATTTTTTGTCATTTCAACACAATTTATATATTCCCTTTTTGCCATAGTATTTATTCTCTCTATTTTCATCTTAATTCTAATCTTAACCAAAAACCATTTTTCTTCATCTCTCTATATTAAACTCTTTAGGTTTAAAATCTCATTTAACATAATTCCTTAAATCTTATCTCTAATTTTCAAATATTTTGTCAAAGATATATATTTATACCTCTTCAAACAACTTAATCAGTTCTACTTTCGACAATCTAGCTAATTCATAATACAATATCGTCTCACCTTCTTCTCTTTTTTAATTAATAAACCAAAACATTTTATACCATACATTTCCTTAGGTCTTATTCCAAATAGTACACTCCAACATCTTAATAAAAATCAGTTAATTATTTAGCAGTTTTTTTCTGTTTATATAATAATAATAAACCAAATTGTTCCTTAAATCTTATCTCTAATTTTGAAATATTTTGTCAAAAATATATATTTACTCTTTAAATAACATCTTAATCATTTAATTATGTTTCAAATATGCAGTTAAAAATATACCAATTGTTACAATTTCTCTGATTTTAAATAAAATATATTTCTAAATTTTATTTCATTTTCTAACATTCATTTCATCTATAAGTCTTACTTCAAGTCTTATTCAATTCTAAATGTATTCCTCTTTCATTTCTTTCTCCCTTTCTGTTTTATTTTATTTTCTTTTTCTTTCCCCTTCTTTTCTTTTGTGCTTTATAATCCTGAATTTTCCTGTTCTGTCCTATATTTCCCATTATTTTCCATCTCTTTTCCTTTTTTCTTATCTTTCCATTGTTAGTCCCAATGTAATCATTTTGTATTTTAAAATCATAAGCTCTTTTATTTTGCCCTATATTTCCCATCATTTCCCATCCCTTTTCCCTCTTCCTTGTATTTCCACTGTTAATCCCAGTGTAATCATTTAAGTTTTTTATAGTCTTTCTATTCCACCATCTTTTCCTTCTTTGTCTCTTTCCCCCGTTTGTATTTTTTCCATTGTTAATCCCAACGTAATCTTTGAAGTTCTCCTTTTTATTATTACTATCCACATAATTATTTAATATCCCAGTCAATCTCTTTGTTTTTGTCTTCTTCTTTGTTGTCAATCTTTCTTTCTTGCTTCTCATTGGTTATTTCTTTGTCAACTTGAATGTGTTCTAATTCAATTTTTAAGTCATCGAATTTCGATTTTCCATGTAACATTGTAGTCATTTCCCTTATTTCCATTTTCAGTGAGAAGTACATCATTTTTATCATTTCCTTAAGTTCCTGCACCATTTTGTTCTTTCTGGGTTAATATTATTCCAATTTAAAGTTACATTGTAATCTTCCTTTTTTAATCATCAAAGTCAAGCCGCTTATAGACAAACAAATCCTCCTTAGTTCTCACCGCTTATCATTTTCAAACTTCAAGATTTTTTTTCTCACTACTGTTATCCCTTTCAAAGTTTTCCAAAGCAAAAATTCAGTGTAATGATCTTGTTTCTCCTGAAGATGTCTCTCTACAATCCACAATTCCACTCAGCAATATAAAAAAGTATCCATTTTGTTTGCAATCCACTTTAACAGTCTTTACTAATTTAAAGTTTTTTTTCTTTTCCCCCTTCTTCTTCTTTTTGCCTTTATTTGCAACAAATCAATTTATAATCCAATCCGAGTTTACAAAGTCCAAATTCCAACTTTACATTCCAGTTCAAGTTCAATTTAAAATCTTTAACCATGTTTTTGTATCGTACACTTTTCTTCATTCTTTAATCTTCCTTTAAAGTTTATATCCTGTCCTGTTCCAAAGATATTTGTCAGCGTTCCAGTTGTCAGCATGTTTCCCCCCCCAGTCGGTCACATGCTCCAATCAACATCCACTCCATCTCTATCCAGCCCCCTGACTACTCCTTCTCCAGATGCTGGATAAATCCTGACCTTGACCGACAGGAAGAATGCTATTATGTCTACTAACAACCCCTCTCCTTAATCCCCCTCCTATTTTCCCACACACAAGAAGGTGGCAGGATTGGAACTTCCGGCCTAATATGGCTTCCAAAACTGACAGGTGTCCCCCCCCCCTGCAAAAAGAACCACCTACTGAAAAATAAAGCAGGCAAAACACAAAAGAAGGGGTTAACACCGTGCACCAGACCCCTTAACTCCCTCCCCCCCCCAGGGTGACCTTTTGGTTTCTCAGGAAATTTATCATGAAATTGTTTCACTAGAGCATCAGCATTTACATCCCAACTCTTCACCCAAGTAGCTTCGGCCAAAGGGTAACCTTTCCAATGTACCAAATATTGTAAGCCACCCCAGTAGAGTCTAGAGTCCAGGATTTTCTTCACCTCATAATGAGTCTTCCCTTGCGCACCAAAGGAGGTGGTGGAGCAGCTGGCAAGGATCTTAGGTTAGATTCTCTGGCCGGTCTCAATAAGCTACTGTGGAAAACGGGGTGTACTTTCCCTAATATGCGAGGGAGTCTAAGTTGGATAGTCACTGGGTTAATAACTTTCACTATAGGGAAGGGACCTATGAATTTGGGTCCAAACTTCTTGCTGGGTAACCTCAATCTTAGATACTTGGTTGACAAATGCACCTTATTGCCTATTTGGAAAGGTGGTTGGAGGGACTGGCATTTGTTGGCCTGGGCCTTATATCTTTTTGCTGACTCTGCTAAAGCTTTCTTAGTATTCTCCCAACCCTTTTTCAACGAGGTCATCCATTCCGTTAGGGACATAGAAGTGGATGGCTCTCTAGGCAACTCAGGCATCAGCCCAAAATCCATGCCCATAGTTATTTGAAAAGGAGTCAATCCAGTACTGCTGTGTACTGCATTATTATAAGCCACTTCTGCGAATGGTAGCAAGTCTGCCCTGTTTTCCTGTTGATAATTTACATAACACCTAATGTATTGCTCCACCATTGAGTTCAATTTTTCAGCCGATCCATTAGCTGATGGGTGAAAAGCTGAGCTGAGCCCCTGGGACAACCCAATGGATTGTAGAAACTCTCTCCAGAATTTAGCGGTAAACTGGACCCCGCGGTCCGATATTATTTTCCTTGGGACTCCATGTAGCCTGTAGATGTGTTTCACAAACAGCTTTGCCAGCTTCTTGGCCAAGGGTAGTCCGTGTTATGGGGTTGTGCTGCTTTTAATCTTTATCTCTATGTGCCTCTATTAGGTGTTTCCGGTTCCTGGGTGTTGCCTTTGAAGACGCTTTATAAGTGTTGTTTGTTAGTTTTACTTTGTTAATAAAAGCTTATCCAAAACATGGTGTCAGAAGTGGTTCGGTCCTGAAAGTGGAGCATTTGAAGTAAGAAATATAGCACCATGGCAGATAATATACCACTGCCGCAACCCACGCGAGTAAGTGACGACTCTAGCACTAATTGGGAAAACTTTAGGGCAGAGTTTGAAGATTACTCTTTGGCGACAGGCTTAAATGATAAGCTGGCAGCAGTACAAGCTGCCACATTAAGAAGATTGATGGGTGCAGAATGTCTTCATGTTTATAAGCATAGTTTAACTCTTACAGAAGAATAGAGGACTGATACTAAGGCTATTTTGGATGCTTTGGAAGCTTTCTTCAGACTGCATAAGAATGTTATATATGAAAGCTATTTTTTGGCAGCTGCATGCAGGAAGAAGGGGAGATGATAGACGCCTTTGTAACACGCTTAAAGGAAAAAGCAGCAAGCTGTGATTACGGTTCCCTGAGAGACGAACTCATCCGAGACAAAATAGTTTTGGGTGTTGCCAAGGAAAGTACATGCCGCCGTTTATTAAGGGAACATGGCAATTAGCCATAGAAATATGTCGGACTACTGAACTTACAGATAAGCGGCTGATGGCGTTGGAGCGAGATAAACAGACCAACTGTGTTAATGTAGGAGAGGTTCACTTTCAACTTGATCCCACTGTCCCTCCAGTACAAAGTGCCCCGTGCAATGTCCCTATAGCCATTAAGGCACAGGTTAAAGCACAGTTGGATAAATATGAAGCAGAGGGACATATTGTTTCAGTAGCCGAGCCAACTGACTGGATAAGTAATATGGTGGTGATTAGGAAGTTGGAAAAGATCCGAATTTGCATTGATCCCAAGTTTTTGAATATGGCTTTGAAACGATCGCATTACCCCATGCCAAAGTTAGAGGATGTTTTGCACAAGCTGCCTAAGGCACAGGTTTTTACACTTGTTGATGCCAGGGATGCCTTCCTACAGTGTAAATTGGATGAAGAGAGCAGTTATATGACTACGTTTTGGACTTCTTGGGGCAGAAAGAGGTGGCTTAAACTGCCCTTTGGTGTATCCGTAGCACCAGAGACCTATCAAAGGAAGCAGCAGGAATTATTGAGTGGCCTCAGTGGAATTGAGCTTATAGCTGATGATATCCTTATAGTTGGGTGTGGCGACACTGATGATGAAGCGGAGCATGATCATGACAGGAAATTGATGGCACTATTGGAGCGGTGTAAGCAGGTGAAGCTGAGGCTCAGTATAAGGAAGCTGCAGTTTAAGGTGCGAGAAGTCTGCTTTCATGGACATATTTTAACATCACAAGGGTTAAAAGTGGACCCAGACAAGATCAGAGCTATTGTGAACATGCCACCGCCTACTGATGCTAAAGCAGTGCAGAGATTTATTGGCTTTGTTACATATCTGGCAAAATTCTTGCCACACTTATCTGAGGTGTGCCAGCCATTGAGACGTCTGTTGGATAAAGACGCAGTTTGGCACTGGCTCCCTAAACATGACCAGGCAGTGCAAGAGATAAAACGCTTGGTTACTACTGCTCCAGTATTAAAATACTATGATGTCACAAAGATGGTTACGATTCAAAGCGACTCAAGTAAGAACGTCCATATTTTCTTCCATATTTTCGCTGAATATAAGAATGTCATTAAGATAAACAAGAACCCCTGATATAGGTGCTCATGCAAAAGTTCGTTGATCTATTGCATGAAGACTGTGGGGGCCCCTTGGAGTCCAAAAGGCATGACCCGGAATTGGAAGGGGCAGTTAAAAGCAGTCTTCCATTTGTCTCCCTCCTTTATGCGAACTTGGTAGTAGGCTTCTCTTAGATCTAGCTTTGTGAAAATCTTGCCTTTTGATAGGTGGTTCAGCAAGTCCTTCATCAGTGGCAGGGAGTAGGTATTTTGTATGCAAATTTTGTTCATGCCTCTAAAATCAATGCAGAAGCCCAATGCACCATCTTTTTTTTCTTTAAACAGTACTGGGACGGCCATCCTGGATTTCGCAGGCTTGATGAACCCTCTGGCTGGGTTGTTGTCAATGTACTGTACTTCCTCAACTCGGTCATTTCAGCAGGTCATCGAGTACATCCTGGGTTTTGGCAACTTGGCTCCTGGTTCTAATTCGATGGCGCAGTCCGTCGGCCAATGAGGTGGGAGGAGGTTACATTCTTCCTCAGTGAAAGCTTCGGCTAAGTCTCCATACACCTTAGGAATCTGGTGTTCGCCTGGAGGCCCGTCTGAATAAACCACTGCTGTTTTTGGCCGCTGGCCATTATGGGTAGGTTGCTTTTTGGGGGGAGGGGCAGAGGGCAATGGGCCAACCCCTATTTTGATTTTTCGATATCCATCTTCCCATTTGATGGTGGGGGACCATTTGTCCAGCCAAGCCAGGCCTAGTATGATAGATTCTGACATTTTTGAGGTTACTAAAAATCGTATAAGTTTGTGATGTTTCCCCATCTCTAATTTAATCAGTTCAGTAATATGGGTGTCAGGGACCCCCCAATTAACGTTCCATCCACCTGGTGAAATTTAATTGGGTGCTTTAAGGGAGTTGTCCTGATCCCCAATTGTTCTACAACTTTAAGCCCGATTAGACATCTGGTGCAGCCGGCATCTATTATTGCTGGCAATTCTGCTTGTTTCCCTGTCTCTGGCAGCACCAGTTTTACTTTAATTGAGAAGGGGTGGGTGGGTGCACTCACTATCGGGTCTTCATCTCCGCTAGCCATGCTGGGAGGGGCTTCTTTAGTCGGAGGGTCCTCGCCCTCTTCAGTGGGGAGGGGAATTTCCACGGCTTGTCTGGCAAATCGGCTGGTGTATGGGGTTTTCCTTGGAGCCCTCGTGCAGCTGTGGCAGGAGGTTGTTGTGGAACTGGGGCAGGGGCCAGGCACTCAGAAGCTCAATGTCCTGTTTGTCCACACTGATAGTACTTAATTGCCCCCCCCACCAGTTGAAGGGGGGTGACATTTGTAGCCTTTGGAATGGGCCTTCTGGATAACGCTCTCCGAGGTGGCTGCTCTGCTAGGGTTTTGCTGTGGGGGTGGACTTCTCTGTCTAGAACTATGGACATGGTATACCAGTCATGGAAACGCTCAGGCACCCCCTGGATCCCACAGGCTTTTCTGACTTCTGGGTCAATAGCTTCTTTAAAGTAGTGTAGGAGTATGCGGTCAGGCCAATGCCCTAGATTCCATGCAACTCATCTAAAGTCCCATACAAAGTCTTTTATAGGTCGATTACCTTGCTTCATGACCTTTAGCATGGCTTCGTTTTCATTTATGCGGTCTGGGTCCTCAAATCGGGAATGGAGCAGTGTAATAAACCCATCAGCATCATTCAGTTCTGCAGCGCCCTGGGCTTCTGAATCATTCTCCCTCATTCTGAAGCCTCTCCCTCATTCATCCCATCTGAGATTGCCGACACCAAGTCTCATTCTGATTCGTATTGGTCCCCATACTGATCTACATGAGCTCAGACCCTGCTGAGGAAATAAACTAGTTTGGGCGGCACCCCATTAAAGGTTGCTCTGAAGTGAGGTGGCATTGGCCTCGTGGGTGGAGGGGCTCTGGCCATGGCTGGCTGGGATAGAACTTGCTGCAGGGCTGTTCCTGGTTGCTGCATTCCAGCCGGCTGCTGGGGGACTTGCTGGGCTGGATGGGGGGGGGCAACGTCGTCGGCTGCTGGGGGAGGGGGACCAGCTGTTGAGCTGCTTGCTGTGCTGGAGGGAGGGAGGGCATTCCAGCCGGCTGCTGGATTAGTCCCCCCTGTGGTGCCAGGATCGTTGGGCCATAGGAGAGGGGCCATGGGGATCCCTGGAAACTTGGAACAGATGGTGCAGGGTACCACTGGCACTGGACCCATCCCTGGCTGGGATAAAACCCCCATCCGGGTGGTATATTCTCAGCAGGAGGTAGCACGAAAGCAGGCTGGTGAGGGCCCCCAATAGGGAGGATTTGAAGTCACCCTGTGAGCCAGACTGGAGGATGGGGACTGCTGTGGGATCCGGAGACTCCTGGGACTGGGACCCAATGCGAAGCCAGTCCTTAGCTTGCCTATTCTAGTAAAGAGAACTTTGGGAAATGTTTGCTTCCATGTCTTTACTTGGAGATTCGGGTTAATGTCAGCATTCCAGAAAAACCCCAACTCCAAGTAAAGATGCGGAAGCAAACATTTTCCAAAGTTCTCTTTACTAGAATAGGCAAACTGGCACATCTGGAAAAACCCAAATCTGAAAAGCCCAGGTTTTCCTTAAGTTAAAGCCCCCTTTCCCCACAGTCGGTCACATGCTCCAATCAACGTCTGCTCCATCTCAATCCAGCCCCCTGACCACTCCTTCTCCAGAGGCCCTCTGGAGGCCAGAAACAGATCACTTCCGGTATTTCCAGGAGGCCCATTTTTCACCCTCCACAGGCTCCGGAGGCTTTCCTGGAGCCTCTGGGAGGGCAAAAACCGCCTCCCCCAACCCTCCAGAGGCCGGAAATGGCCTGTTTCTGGACTTCCAGTAGGCCCATTTTTCGCCCTCCCAGAGCCTCTGTGTGGCCCTGTACTTACCTGGTATCCAAAACAGGTTGCGTGGAGACTCCTGGGAGGGGAGGGGCAGCATCGGCATGGGCGCGTGTCTCCCACATGTGCTGCAGAGACCTGAAAATCAGCTGGCCAGCAGAAGGCATGTGCGCATGCACGGTGGAGATGACCTAGGGTGACAGCTCATGTGCCCACAGAAATGGCTCCACATGCCACTTCTGGCACGTATGGCATCATGGCCCTATACCATTCTAGAAAAGTGACTGCCCAGGCTATTCTTAAAAACCTTTAGTGAAGGAGCACTCACAACTTCTGAAGGCAAGCCATTCCACTGCTTAATTGTTCTCATTGTCAGGAAATTATTCTTAGTTTTAGGTTGCTCCTTTCCTTGATTACTTTCCATCCAGAGGTGGTATTCAGCTGGTTCAGACCTGTTCAGGCAAACCGGTAATGGTGACCTGCAGGTGGGCCCACCCACCCACCTGGGCACAATCCCATCCAAATTGCTGTTTTTGACACTGTACGCATGCATGGACTGCTCGCACGAGTGAATTGCCATGTTGTTTGACATTGCATGCTCACATTTCTGGTGCTGGGAAACCGATTGCTACAGTATGTGAATATCACCTCTGTTTCCATCCATTGATTATTATTATTATTTTTTGAATAAAAGGTTTTTATTATTTTTTATAATAAAACAGATAACATTTTCACTTGTATATTTAAACATTTATAAACCCACCCTTCCACCCCCTTCCCACCCCCCTCCTCCAACTTCCCAGAAGAAAAACAGGGTATAAATTTTATCAATCATACGCTAAAATATGCTAAATTAATGCAAGACTATAATTCCCTAGATCTTAACTCCCCTTCTAGAGATTATTCATCAACCTCCCTTTAAACTCAAAATAACATATAATCCTTCAGACCTAAGAATTTTTTAAAAACATTAACAAACACTAATAGATCATTCAAAGCCTAGAGTTCTCATAATACATCTGTAAGAAATTCTTAGTTCATTTTCTTAATCATTTTACTCTCCCTCCTACTTTTATTCTCAAGATTCAGATATTTTTTCTTAAACCTTGATTAATCATTAATTGAATTCTTAATTCATTTACTTAATCATTGTAATTAATCATTAATACATCAGTTATTAAACCAAAGAAAATTAATCTTCCCTTCTTCCTTTCTTTCTATATTTTTTCCAATCTTTTTCCTCCCTCTTGCTTTTATTTTAAGGAGGTTTTGATTTTCATCTGGGGGTTGATGTATCTTTAAAACTTGCCCCTTTCTTAGAATCATTTCCTCTGATTTGGAGCTCCCATATCGACTCTTCTTGCTTATATAATCAGTCAGTCCATAGAACGAAGAGTTAACTCGATGAGTTTGTAATAAAAAGTCCAGTTGTTGCATTTCAATTAATTGTGTGAAAGCCTCTGCCAAATCTTCCGAAACCTCATAAGGCTGATCAGTTTCTTCTTCTTTTTGCTCCAAATTATATTTTTGAGGAATTCTATCAGTTAATTCCACAAGGGCAGGAAAAGAGTTTGAAGATCCTTGAGAGTCAGCCAAATCCAGCTTCTCTGTTTTAATCAAAATGTCTCCTTCATTGTCTTTGTGCTTTCCTTCAAAAACATCCTCATTTGCTTTTAAATCCTCCTCCAGCTCTATAAACTTTCGTTCTCTGATTACTGTAAAGTTATTAATAATTGCCATTTGATTATTCATGGCTTCCTTTATAAGTTCTGTAAGGTCTCTGAAAAAATCTTCTTGGCTCTGTGAATCAGTTCTCTGTGTCATTTCTGACGCCATTAAAGAGCTTCCGGCACTTTCAGAAACTCCTTGCTTGGAAGCCATATTATTTTAAGAAAATTTTTCTTTTCAAAGCCAAAACATCTCTTAAGCAACTTTCTCCAATTTAATTGTAGTTTATCAAGCAAGCTAGTCTTTTCTACACCCAGCTCTCAAATCCTGGCAGCTTAAGTCCAGTCTCTAAGCATAAATTTATTAACAAGCACTGAGCTTTCACTTTCAGTCCAGCCATAATAAAGATGCCATTCCTCCTTCAGCTCAGCGAAATCAAGTAGAAACATTGTATCCCAGGAGTTAAGCAACATACTTGCAAAGGCTTGTTCTCCTGCTTCCGTTCTGCCTGCTTTTGGAATCAATTAATCTCCTTGTTGACAGCAGAGTTGGTTGCCGGCATCTAGCTCCGTTTAAAACGGAGTCGCCACGGATCCGGAGCTTCAGTGGGCTGAACGGGGAGCTCTCATCTCCAAGCCCCTGGAATTGCTCCAGGGGCTCCCAGGGAGCTCTACCCTCGCCCACCGTCTCTCCTCTCCTTCTTCTCCCGAAGGAGAGGTTTTCGAGCCGTCTGACAGCTGATTAGCGCTGTCAGAATGGCTCCAATGGAATCGCGGGGCTGGCGGTCTAAAAAGCGGTGCCAACAGAAGTCTCCATCCATTGATTATTGTCTTGCCTTTTGGTCTTTTGGAAAATAGGTTGACCCCCTCTTCTTTGTGGTAGCCCCTCAAATATTGGAACACTGCTATTATATCACCCCTAGACTTTCTTTTCAATAGACTAGACATACCCAATTCCTGCAACCATTCTTTGTATGTTTTAGCCTCCAGCCCTCTAATCTTTGTGGCTCTTTTCTGCAGCCTTTCCAGAGTCTCAATATCTTTTTTATAAAATGGTGATCAAAACTGGATACAATAGTCTAAGTGTGATTTTACTAAGACTTTATAAAGCAGTTCTAATACCTTGTGTGGTCTTGATTCTATCCCTCTATTAATGTAACCCATGATTGCATTGGCTTTTTTGGCTGCCGCCGCACACTACTGACTCATATTTAAGTGACTGTCCACTGTCCACTAGGACATCAAGATCTCTCTTGCAGTGCAACTTCCGGTGGCACCGTAGGCGCCGAAGACGCTCCTGTGAGCGCCAGCCCTGCAATCGCGTTAAGCCGCTAGAACAGCGTAAATCAGCTGTCTAGTGGCTTGGAAACTTTCTCCCTGGGAAAAGGGGAGGAAGAGAGCAACCAGTATAGGTAGAGCTCCAGAAGCCCCAGGAACAATTCTGGGCTTCAAGGGTGAGAGCTCCCTGGAAGCCCGAAACAGCTCCAGATCCGGGATGTTTCTGCTTTAAGCAGAAGAAGATGCCATGACCACCCATGCAAACAACGCTTTGAATTAAACATTGGATTTCAAAGCAGGCTGAGCAAAGCCAGGAGAGATCAGATTTGCAAGTACTAAACTTTAACTCTAAATGTGTATTACTTCCTTCTGAGTTATTAAGGGAAGAAAATGAAACCAAGATGGCGATTGAGCTCTAATGGGGTGTGAAAGTGAAAGTTAAAAGGAAAGTTCCATTTAGCGCTGGTAGCCCCTGTTTAAAGCTAGAGATCCTTGCTTTGAAAGAAAGAAGATTAAAGGTTAAAAAGACTATAGCAGTGTTTTTAAAAAATGATTGATATTATTTAAAGATTGGAAATTTTTGGATTTGGTGGATTTGTTGTTCTGGTTGCTGAATAAATTTAAATTGGAAACTAAAAATGGCTTCAAAACAAATAAAGACTGTTACTTCTAAAAGCACTGGGAGCTCACCAGCTCAAACATCTAAATTGCAATCCCTCTCTGCTCCAATGGAACCACCAATATTAACACTTGAAATGTTGCAGGAAGCCCTTAAAACACAAGCCTCTGTTACAGAAAAAAAAATTACTTCGGTGTTTGAGGATAAAATGCGGGGTGTTGCTGATGAGATGGCTGAAATTAAAGAGTTTATTCAAAATCAAAATCAGGAAATTAGAGAAGATATTGTTATGGCAGTCCAAAGTCTGGCAAGCCATATTGAAACATTAGATGAAAGAGTGGAAGAAATTAAGCAGTCTAATGTGAATTTGGAAAATAAAATGGGAGAGGTTAAGAATAAGATGAAAAGAGCAGAGGCCGATGTAACAATGATACAATATAGAGACATGGAATTTGCTTTGAGAATAAGAGACCTGAAGGAAAATAAGCAAGAGAATTTGAGAGAGATTTTTTCAGAAGTACTCGCACAGGTAATGGGAGATCAAAAAGCAAATCTTGAATGGCAAATTGACAAAATTTACCATGTCAATTCATGGGTCACCAGACAGAAACATTTACCAAGAGACATTGTAGTCTATTTTACTACAAGGAGAATATGCAATGAAATTTTACAAGTCACTTTTAAAAATAAACCTCAAGTGCAGGTGCAGGAGGTTTTAATACTGAAAGAAATCCCCCCCAAAATGTTGAGACCCAGAAGGGATTATACTTTCCTGGTGGAAGAACTGAGAAACCATCAGATACAGTACAGATGGGAGGTTCCAGCTGGACTAGTGGTGAATTATTCAGGAGAAAGATATCGTCTTAATTCAGTGTGGAAGACAAGAGATTTTTACATCAATGTACTAAAGGCTGGATGCCCACAGCCCCCAGAAGCCAGAAGGAAGACAGAAGCAGAGGGGGCAAGAAAGGGGGAGAAGGAAGAATCGTTCGTACAGGCCCAAAGGGGAGCTTTGATTATTCAAGAAGATTTAATACAACTTTCGACTACTGCTCAAGCTTTGGCGGTATTAGAAAAAATAGAAGAACCTAAGGATCAAAGACAGACCCAAGCGGCAGCCAAGCGTCAAGAAGAATTAAGAGTGCAGCAACTCCAGATGACAACTCAAGAAACTACAAAAACAGAAGCAGTGGGAGGAGCAAGGCCAAAAAGCAAAATGCATGGAGATTTCCAGCAGATGCTCCGCAAGCTTCAGGGTGCCAAGAACGGCAACTAGATTTCTGACTTGGAATGTTAATGGCCTAAATTCACCACAAAAGTGGAAAAAATATTTCATTATCTGAAACAGTTCAAAAATGAAGTAATCTGTCTACAAGAGACTCATATTAGAAGGAAAGATCAACAATATTTAATAAATGCAAGGCTAGGTACACATTTTGTTGCATCTGCTCCTGTGAAGAAGAATGGTATAGTTATATACCTAAAAAAAGACTTAATTGCTAAACTAATTGAAGCAGATGATCAAGGAAGATTTATAGCAATTGAACTTTTAATAAAAGGAGAAAAAATACTTTTAATTGGAGTTTATGCACCAAACCAACAACAGGAAAAATTTTACAAGCTTTTACATTCCAAATTACTACAATGGGATTATAAATCATGCATTTTATTGGGTGATTGGAATGGAGTTTTGGATACTAAAAAAGATAAGAAGGGGCTCTTGCAAAATATCTCAATGCGTGCCAGATTGCCAAAATCATTTTTTGAAATGATGGATGATATGGAGTTGAGAGATATCTGGCAAGAGAGGAACTCTGAAGAAAAAGATTTTACTTTCTTTTCTGATAGACATCAATCTTTCTCTAGGATTGATTTCATATTAATTACTAATGATCTCTTTTCTAGGGTGAGGAAGACAAAGATCTGTCCAAGAGTTTTAACAGATCATAGTCCAGTTTGGATGGAATTAGAATATGGAAAGGGATTTAAGAGGTTTTAGAGGTTAAATGAAAATCTGTTTAGATATGAGGAAAATGTAAAAGAATGTAAAAAATTTATGAAAGAATTTTTCATTATGAATATGCATAAGGGTACATCTATGGAAATGGTTTGGGATGGAAGTAAAGTATATATGAGAGGTATTTTGATATGTTTGAATAATAAACATAGACATAAACAGGAAAAAAAAGGAAGGACTTAGAAGAGGAAATCAAAAAAAAAAGAAAAAGAAAAAAAAAGAACAAGCTTTGATATTGAACCCAGCAGACAAGAAAATAAAAGAGGCAATTAACTTACTGTGAGGGCAATTTAATATGTTAATGGCAGATCAGGTTGCAACTAACTTGCAATATGCTAAACACAATACTTTTTGCAATGCTAACAAACCAGGGAGATGGTTAGCATATCTGTTAAGGAAAAAACAAAATCACAGACTATAGAGAAAATAGAATATAAAGGTAAAGAGGTTTATCAGCAAAATATGATTAAAAAAGCATTTTTAGAATTTTATACGAGGTTGTATGCTAGTGATAAAATTCAAAGTATAGATATAGATAGATATTTACAGAAAGAGAATATCCCTATAATTACAAAAGAGCAAAGGGAGAGTTTAAATCAACCAATAACCTCTGAGGAAATTATGTTTGCAATTAAGCAGTTGAAAGTGGGTAAAGCCCCTGGGACGAATGGTTTGACAGCCGCTTATTATAAATACTTGCAGTTAGAAATGGTGGGACCACTTAAGGAATTATTTACTAATATACAATCTGGAGGAGATGTACCTCCATCCTGGAGGACAGCTTTTATTTCTCTGATTCCAAAGGAGAATCAAAACCACACCCAGCCAAAAAATTATAGACCTATATCACTTTTAAATACAGATTATAAGATTTTTGCTAAAATACTAGGTTAATGACAGTCATGCAACAAATGATTCATAATGATCAAACTGGTTTTATAAATGGTAGACAAATGAAGAGTAATGTAAGGCAAGTTGTTAATTTATTAGAGTATTTGGGGAAGAACAACCAAATCCCTGCGGTGCTAATATTTCTTGATGCGGAGAAAGCATTCGATCGATTGAATTGGCATTTCTTATTGAAAATAATAGAAAAGATGCAGTTTGGAGAATATTTTACACAATCTATAAAGGCAATATATCAGAAACAAACAGCGCAAATAATAATTAATAGTAGTTTAACAGATACTTTTAATATAGAAAAAGGAACAAGACAAGGATGTCCCTTGTCTCCATTATTGTTTATTTTGACTTTGGAATTTTTGTTGAGTAAAATACATGAGTCGGATAAAATAAATGGAATTAAAATTAGGCATTTAATTTATTTAAACATAATTATGATCCGTTGTGGCAAAAAATACAGAGAGAGATGGAAAATTAGAAAAAATTACAATTATCTTTGTTGGGAAGAATAGCAGCAGTAAAAATGAATGTTTTGCCTAAGTTTTTATTTCTTTTTCAAATGATACCAATACTTTAAAAAGATGAAAATTTGAAGATATGGCAGAAGGGTATTAATAATTTTGTCTGGGCAGGGAAGAGACCGAGAATAAAGCAAAAAATAATGCAGGATGTACGAGAAAGAGGAGGTCTTAAAATGCCCAATTTAAGATTATATTATGAGGCAGCTGTTCTATCAGCAATTAGTGACTGGATGAATTCAACAGAAGAAAGAATATTGAATATTGAGGGATATGATTTGGTTTACGGTTGGCATGCTTATTTATTATATGATAAGAAAGTGGATAAGACTTTTAAAAGTCACATATTAAGGAATGCATTATTACGTGTCTGGAAAAAGTATCAGTATAAATTAAACGATAAGTTATCAATGTGGGCAATACCCAGACACGCGATAGAGAATATAAGTGTAGAGCAAAAACAAGATGTGACTATTTATAAAGAGCTTCTTACTAAGGAAAGAGGTATATTACAATTAAAATCTTTGAATCAATTAAGAGAAGAAAGGATAATTCAAACATGGTTTCAGTATGGACAGCTGCAAGCTAGATGGAGAGAAGATCAGAAAATTGGTATTTTGCAAAATGAGGAGAGCTTGGTAAAACAAATTAGAGATCAAAGTCAAATGCATATAAAATGCATATATATAATGCATTGGTAGAAATAGATTCAGAAACAGAGCTAGTTAAGGACTGTATGATAAAATGGGCACAAAATATTGAAGAACCAATAATGATGGAAATGTGGGGAAAAATATAGGTTAGAAATGTAAAGTTTACGCAAGCTCAAAACTTAAGAGAGAATTTCTATAAAATGTTTTATAGATGGCATCTAGATCCTAAAAAGCTAGCCTGTATGTATCCAAGTTTGCAATCTAAGTGTTGGAGATGTGAATGTGATGATGCCACGTATTATCATATATGGTGGACATGTAAAAAAATTAAGGCATTTTGGATAAAAATATGGTGGATTATCCAAAACATTCTCAAAAAGAAGATAAAATTTACTCCACAGTTCTTTCTCTTGGGTATAATTACAGATTGTACGGTTATAGAGACTAAATTGATTTTAAATTTAATAACAGCAGCCAGACTTTTGGTGGCGCAGTATTGGAAGAAGGAAGACTTACCTGCTATTGAAGAATGGATATTAAAATTAGTGAATTTAGCAGAGATGGCAAAAATTTCGGCATACTTGAAGGACCATTCAAATGAAAGATATATATTGGAATGGAGAAGATGGATTGATTATATTCAAAACAAATATCGGACTAAAAAGTTTCAAATAGTCTATGAATGAAACAAAAATTTTCTTTTTGAATTACGTTTTGTTAGTTGAAAGGGGAGTTAAAGAGCAAGAGGGAGTTCGGAGCCTACAGAAAGTTTGCATATTTTAGTTTATGTTTGTTAAATGTTATATCCTGTATTTGCTCTGGGAAGTCCGGGGTAGGGGGTGGGGGAAGGGGGGTTGGAGGGAGAGGGGTGATGAGGGATGGGGGATGGGTGGAGGAGGGATGGGTGGAGGAGGGATGGGAAAAATAGTTGTAATACTTGATAAAACTTTTTAATAATAATAAAAAAAAGATCTCCCTTGCAGTTACTGCTATTGATCCAGGTTACATCTAATAGATACCAATACATTTGGTTTTTCTTGCCTAATTGTAAAATCTTACTTTTCTCTACTCTAAATTTCATTTTGTTAGATAGGGCCCAGTCTTCAAGTCTGTCGATATCTCTTAAGAATGAGTGTTAAAAACATCGCATACTTAAAAATACTTAAAAGGAACATGCTTTGTAAAGAAAGAATGCATTCAGTCTGATGGTGAAGAATGTTCCTACTTACTTACTTACTTACTTACTTACTTACTTACTTACTTACTTACTTATCATATGGCATACAGTGTCAGGGAAACCTACATATGCTGGACACAGTGCAGTCCTAACAGCCTAGATTGGACGATAATACAGAAAAAAGTATTACTGACAATACATCCTGGCCTTCTTAGCATCCTGAAACTTTGGCTAAATATAAAAAGGATAAATCCATCTAGTTTATAGTGTTATGCTGAACTTCTCATTTAACACCCAATGATATATAGAAAGTTGAAGTAATGGAACTGTCAACCCTAGAAACAACTCTAGCTGAAACCACATTTTTCTTGCTTCGTTTCCTAGTTGCCATACTTATGGGGGGGGGAGGAAGACTTATGGAATGTAGAATGTTTTCCTCCAATGTGCCAAACATAACAACGATAAGGCTCCTGAGAACCAAGGCCAGATCAATGTGTCTTAGCAATGGCAGGAGGGAGTGCTGAGAAGTTCATCAGCTGCTTGGTTGGCTAACATGACCTGTGACACAAGGATGGTGGTGGACAGTATCTATTCTTTAATTATACCAAAGACGTGGGAATTATTCAGTGTTGGTTTTACCTTTGACCATGCTGGCATGATGTACCCAATAAACAGGATTTTTGAGGAAGCCAAGCCTCAGAGTCTTGAATTGGTTGGGAGCATTACTTGGAACCATGACAGTACAATATATTCTCAATCCTTCCCAAACAAATAAAACTATCATACTGCTACAGTATGATTCAGTCAGTGAAGCTTAGATGTATAAAGTAAATAGCCAAAGCAATTATATTAGCAGGATATCAAGAATTAACAGGAAGTGGTTCCCACTTTAAATTGAGAGATTGGGGACAAACTCCAGTAGTAACCCCATCATTGGCCCATTTTTCTTTCATTTCTTAGCACAATGTGAGGTTATTTATGCACAAAAGATTCCCTTGTATTGAATCATCCAATTTGTCCTCCTCTTCCAATGTTGTAAACACAGACTGCAGAAATATTCCAGTCTACTTGGAGATCCTGGGGATTGAATCAGGCACAATTTATATCCATAGCAAATGTGAGAGTGGGTGGAAAATTCATAGGAAACTTTGTAGAAAAGGGCACAGCTGACTAATGAAAAGAGTGAATTGGACAATTCTGCAGGATTTAACTGGAAATCCCACTTGTACAATGAATAGTTCCTTCAATGTGAATGGAAACCCTGCTGCATCCAAAGTAATAAGATGTGTATGTCAAGGTCTCATTCTGAGTAAATCTTTGAATTCATTCCTGATGTAGAACGTCCATGTTTGGGTTTTTATAATTTTATAATTTCGGAAGTGGTTTTCCCCCCCTTGTGATTGTAAAAGGAAAGATCTTCAATATTCATTTAAAGTAACATATTATACATTACTGTAATAATGATAATAAAAACAAAAGTGTGACACTCTTGCCATCTGAAAAATAACAAGGGATTGGGCACTGCATCTAAGAATGGGAAATAATAAACTAATATATTTTTGTAGTAAAAATATTATTTGCTCCCAGTATCAAATTCTCTATTAAAATGGGCAAGCTTTTGATGCTGAGAGATTTTGATCACTCAGAAACCATAGAGGACTGGGTGATGATTCAAACTGAGCAGGTTCAGGATTTGTTTGTTTTGTTTTGTTTTGTTTTGTTTTGGGGGGATACTTGTGGGTTTTCTTTGCTTTTTAAAAAAATGGTTATAACTTGGGAGAAAAAGAAGAGATCACAGAAACCAAGAAAAGGGAGGATTGAATCCCAATGCAATAACTAGGTCTTTAACCACACCAAAGCTTCTTAAAGGAGAAGGGAGAACAATGGGAGAATTACAGCAAAAATCTCTTACCTCCTTGAAAAAAATTAATTGGATACACAATGGCATGATATTTGTCTATGCTTAGTGATACTAAAATATATGTTGAGGCATACAAAAGTACAACCTAAAGCAGAAAGAAAGAAAAAATAATCATTGGTTACAGAAATGTCTGGAAGTTTTTTTATGCATAAACCAAGGGAATAATTATACTTTCTTTTATTGGGAGTAGCCAACTGAATTCAATATACTTTATGCTTTCATAACACAGAGAGCAATTTATGCATCTCTATTTAGACATCAGATCCATTATGCTTAATAGATCTTTCTCTGAAGGAAGTATATGCTTTAGAAATGTCTAATCTAGTGCTATCTAGACATGTTGAGGCTCTCAGTCCCAGAATTTCCCCTCAAGGATGCTAATTGGTACAACTGGTTGGGATTTCTATGAATTATAGCACCAATATATTTGGACAGAATCAAGTTGAGCAAAGTACTTATTTGGAAAGTTTGTTATCAGAAATGAACATAAAGTTGATGCACAGCCAAATCTATAATGTTAGGAACAGGCCATACATACATTATTAACGTATTAGATATCATCTATTATTATGGTGACAATCTGAAGGTTATCAGATTACCCATAAATTGTCTCTACAAAATATGCTTAAAATGGAAACTCTCACATCTGTTGCTATATAACAGAATATATTATTCTACTTTGTAGTCTGATACATTGATATTTATGAATGAAGAGCAAGAGTGTAACAATAAGAGGGAATAGTGTCAGAACAATACCAAAGTGACCTAAGGCTGACATTTTTGCAACTATGGAGAGTCAGTTTGGTTTAATGGTTAAACCACCATACGAGAAACCAGGAGACCATAAGTTCTAGTCGATCTTAGGCAGGAAAGTCGCCTGGATGAAAGTTTCTCACGGGAAAATAGGAGAAAGAAGGAATATATCTAGATATATAAACATTAGATATGTTTGCCATCTTGAATTATTTATAAAAATAATAAAGGTGGAATAAAACTCTAAAACAAGAAATCTGTGGAAGCACATTCACACTGCCATTGCATTTTCCTCTATTTCTCAGGCAAATACATGTTTTCAAAATCATTGTAAAGTTAAAATGCAACAATTCTAATGTTTATTGACTTAGTTTTTAAAAATTCATGTGTTCTGTTTTCAGTTATTTGAATTACTCTAAATCCTTTAGGAGAAAATTCTTTTTAAAATCAGAAGTTGTTTGTGTTTAATATAAATATAGGAAATGGCATCATAGAATTTCTTTTCTTGTTTTAGGTTTCTGAATGAACATAACAAAGAAGGAATGATTAATGAACATCAGCTTATAGAATACAGTTCTGCAATATAGCAGAATGTATAGTAATATATGGTAAAAGGTTTATTATGTTTTGTATTTTTAAAAAGTTTTTTTTTTCAAATGAGACATACTTTGTTGGCTAGAACATTTTTGTTCTTCCCATCTGTCCCCTATCCCATTATCCCAATTATAGAGTGATTAAATTTTTCACACTCGACAAACCATCACTTTGACACTTAGAGTACGATTTAGCTATTCTTGTACTGTATCTGCAGATATCAAATAATTCGGCCAACAAGATCAGGGGCCATGAAATCTCCAGTAAAGCACCAAATTATATCAGTCATTATATTTATAAGACCTGTAAAACAACCTGTTCAGAAGATTAGGCAATTAGAGAGGAATAGAAATATTTGAGAGTGCTTTACTATCACAATCACTAATTTTATTCTTCCCATTTTACAAATAGTGCTCACATTCTGGGGTGGTTAAGGTTCCTTCTCTTACCCTCTTTTAGAAAGACACATCTGGAAGGTATTTTTATATGCACTGCACATATGTCCTATTCCTATTGATTTAGTAGGACTTTTTCTGAGTAGCTACTATTGGATTGCATTCTTAAGATCTGCAACAGTGGCAGAAAAGAAAAGGAAAAGAAAGGACAGGAAAGGAAGGAAAGGAAAAGAAAAGAAAAGAAAAGCACTCCTGCTCAAAAAAATCCACCAATCTTAGGATAAACCAGCTGAAAATGTAGTAGGAATTTTGAACCACAGACAAATACCAGATGTTCCAAGGTAAATTTACAAAAAAAAACAAAACAAAAACAAAAACAAAAACCATGCTGTTTCATAAAGTATTACATACTGTTCTAACTCCTAATAATGATGCTATGTTAAACTGGAAAATAAGGATCAGTCATGCCTGAAAAATGAAAGGAAAGAAGAGCAACAAAAAGTAGTAATTTCAGTATGGACCTTGATAATCCCTGCTTGGATTCTGCCTTGGTGTTAAATAGCTGAAAATTATATTAACAGCTCAGTTATTGCCATTTTTAACCAATTCATAATTGCCAATAATAAGTCAGATGAACTAAAATTCTTTCCAGAGAAATTTGTGGTGAGTTCATAAGAAGCAGCATTTGGGGAGAATTTACAGAAGGAGAAGTTAAAGGAGACCTATCCCTGGTGGTTATTGAAACAAAAATGAACTGGATTGGGGCAAAGTAGGATGTGAAAGTAAAGCACAATAAAAAAACGGGGGGAAAAACTTTCTCCCTTCCTACATTCTGTTTCAAGGACCTCAAACTCCTGGCAGGAATATACTTGTATCCTAAGCCATTTAGTGTACTTGCAGTAACTTTATTGTGTCCTGTAAACAAATAATAAGTTACACTTTTCTGAAAATAAAATTAGTATAGACAAATGGCTTAAGAGAGGAATAAAATGGATTTTCTTATCAATATCTCATTATTGTTTTTTATAATATAATTTTTAATAATTTATAATATGACATAAAATAAGGCATTAACATCTACCCTCAACTTTTTAGTTTTTCATAATAATATAAACTAGTTATTTCTATAACAACAAATCTATCTAATTGGTAAAACCCAAAATCAAAGTTTCATTTTTTTCCACTTAAAACACAAAATCCAGAAGTGGTTTCCAAGTAGAAATAAAGATATTTGTGTTTTTTTCTTTAATCAAAACAGTCAATTTAGACATCTCTGCTAACTCCATCAGTTTTTGCAGCCATTTATCCATTGTGGGCATCAAGGTGACCTTCTTCTGTGCATAGAGTAGTCTTGCTGCTGTCAACATATATAACATCAGTTGCAGATTTTTTCCCAAGTCTTGTTCTATTAGACCCAAAAGAGAAGTCTATGGCTTTCTTTCTATATTCACTTTAAAAATTTTCTGTATTAAGATATGAATCCTACTCCAATATTTCTTTGCTTTATCACATGTCCACCATAAATGATAAAATGTCCCTTCTTTACATTTACATTTTCAACATTCATTTGAAATACCTTTATACATTCTTTTTTTTCCAAATCATTTTTTATTAAAAAAAATAAATAAATAAAACATACAAACATCATTCATTCAATCAAGTACAGGCAGTACATCGGTTGGTTTGCATCCCTAGTGCCCTCTCCTCTCTTCACAATATCACTACATATCCAAAATTTATTTATATAAAATATATCAGTTGTATCATCATTTAAAGTATTTCAACATTTATTTAAATATCACTATTTTTTATTATCTACCCAATGAAAAATAAATCCCATATCAAATAATATTGTTTTTCTTCCTGCTCTCTTATTTCAAATGTCAGTTTACTCATTTCGGCACAGTCCAACATTTTCCTAATAATTTCTTCATCTGTAGGTATCATTTCTTTCCAATTTTTAGCAAATTCAATTCTAGCTGCTGTTAGAAGATTCACAATTAAATACTGAAGTTCTTTGTTATATATTTCTGGTAAAATCCCTAATAAAAATATCTCTGGTTTAAAGTCTATGTGTCTCTTGGTCATTTTTTCCAACCACATGTGTATCTTAGTCCAATATCTCCTTGCTTCTAGACATGTCCACCACATGTGGTAATAAGGATTCTGGGGTCTGATGACATTTCCAACACGTCTCCGATTTGTTCTGGAACATTCTGGCGATTCTCGATGGGGATAAATGCCACCTGTAAAACATCTTATACAAATTTTCCTTATATGCTGTAGACATTGTCATTTTATAGTTATGAGACCACAATTTTTGCCATTTTTCTAAATCAATCCCATAACCAAAAATTTCCCCCCATGCTACCATCAATTCTTTAACTTGTTCTTCTTCCAGTTTTAACTCTAGCAAAAACCCATACAGCTTTTTAATAATATGATCATCAGCTCCCATTAAAATGTATTAAAATTAGTGAAAGCATTGTAAAACCCTTCTTGCTTACAATCTTCTCGATACCTAGAAAATATTTGCATATATGAAAACCAATCCATCTTAAATCCCTGTTCCTCTAGTTCCTGTTTTAATTTGAGTTCACCCTTTTCATCCAATAGTTCACTATACCTAATAGTTTGTTCCTTTCTAAACATTACAGGATAAGAAAAAGCCTCTGCTGTGGATATCCAAACAGGTATTTTCAAATAATAAAGTTTTTTAACCTTCTCCCAATTCAGCCATTAAGCTTCACATATTTGATGTCTTCTGAAATACCCTTGTATTTTTGTTCCTTTGTACCATAAGAAAGCATATCAACCCATCAACAAATTATGTCCCTCCAAATTTAATAGTCTAGTATTCCTCAGAGTTATCCATTCTTTCACCCACTTTAAACTTGCAGCTTGATAGTACCATTGGGCAGACCGAAACCCTCCCTTGATTTAGCATCTTGTAATACTTTAACTTTATTCTCGCCTTTTTCCTTTGCCATATATATCTTGTTATCATTTTATCTAAGTCTATAAAAAAATCTTTATTCAACTTGATTGGAATTGTCTGAAATAAATACAGGATTCTAGGCAAGACATTCATCTTAATGGTTGAAATCCTACCAATCAAAGACAATTGTAAATTGCCCCAACAACAAATCTTACCCTATCTGTTATTTAAGCTTGTTGTAATTGTTTTCTTTCAAAGCACTACATCATGGTGTTAAATGTATCCCCAAGTATTTCACTTTGTTTGTAATCTGCATTTTTGAAATCTCCAACAATTCTTCTTTCTGTTTTTTCAACATATTTTAGTCATTACTTTTGTTTTATCCTTGTTAATTTTCAAACCAGTTATTTTCCAAAATCTCCAATAATTTCTATTAATTTACTTATTGTTGTGAATGGTTCTTCAATAATAAAAACCAAATCATCTGCAAAAGCTTGGAGCTTGTATTCTTCCTTTCGAATCTTCATGCCCTTTATCTCTTTTTCTCCTCTGACATGTCTTTAAATCTTCTAATGTCAATATACGCAACGATGGGGATAAAGGACATCCTTGTCTCGTGCCTTTTTCTATTTCAATCGCATCCGTCAATTCTCCATTTATCATTACTTTTGCCGTTTGTTTACAGTAGATAGTAATGGCCTGTACAAATTTCCTCCCAAAGTCCATTCTTTCCATTTGAAGTGTCATAAACTGCCAATTAGCATTGTCAAAGGCTTTTTGCGCATCTAGAAAAACCAAAGCCCTCTGCTTTTCAGGGTGTGCTTCATAATACTCTAAAGTGTCCAAGATTATTCTTATGTTGTCCCTAATTTGTCTTTTTGGAAGAAATCAATTTTGATCCAAATGCATGAAATTATTTAAGTATCTCTTAAGTCTCTCTACCAATATTGAAGCAAAAATTTTGTAGTCCGAGTTTAACAAGGATATAGGTCTATAGTTTTTGATTTGTTGTGGGTCTGTATCTTCTTTATGAATCAAAGTAATATATCACGGCTGACTCTGGAAGATCATGTTACGACCGTGACCAGGGGGGCATTTGCCCAGATTCGTCTGGTGTGCCAGTTGCGCCCCTACCTGTACCGTGATGCCCTACGCACAGTCACTCATGCGCTCGTCACCTCCCAGATCGACTACTGCAATGTTCTCTACATGCCCCTGAAAACCACTCGGAGGCTTCAGCTGGTGCAGAATGCAGCTGCACGGGTAGTGATGGGAGTGTCCCGACACTCTCATGTTATACCCCCTCCCCCTGCAGGATCTGCATTGGCTACCAGTTGCCCTCCGGGTGAGATTCAAGGTGGTAATCACCTATAAAGCCCTACATGGCTTAGGCCCGGGGTATTTAGCAGACCATCTGTGGCCAGCGACAGCTCCCCATCACCCAGTTCCCATAGGGAGGGCCTCCTTGGGGTGCTGGCGACCCCTAGGGAGCAGGCCTTCTCTGTGGGCACACCTACCCTGTGGAATCAGCTCCCCCTGGGGCTCTGGGTGGCCCCTGACCTTCGTTCTTTCTGCTGTGGCCTTAAAACATGGCTATTTCGCCTAGCCAGCTTGGACTGAACAGGTTTTAGAGGGGATTTTAATGGTTTTTATAGTTTTATTGGGTATTTTTTAAAAAAATTGAATTCTGTGTGTTTTATTGTTGTGAGCTGCCCTGAGTCCTTTCGGAGATAGAGCGGCATATAAATCCAAATAATAAATAAATAAATAATAAATAAATAAATATATGCCTCTGTCCATGATTTCGGTATTTCCTTCTTTATCATCACTTCATTCATCACCTCCAGTAATGGGATGGTCAAAGGTTCTTGTAATGTTTTATAATATTCAGCTGGTAGGCCATCAGGCCCTGGTGCTTTGCCATTTTTTTGTTTCTTAATTGCTTCTATTAACTCCATCATCGTTATGTTTCTTTCCAACATCTCCTCAATATCTTTACTAATTTGAGGTAACTTTGCATCTTGTAAGTACTTGGACACTTCCTCCTCCTCTATTGTCTCTCTTTTATAAAGTTTTCTGTAAAACTCATGTATAATCTTTCCCATCTCTTTATGTCCAAATTTGCTTTCCCCTTGTTCATCAATAAGGTGTGTTATGTTCCCCAATTCTCTTTCTTTTTTCAATTTATATGCTAGCCATCTGCCTGGTTTATTCGCATTTTCAAAATAATTTTGTTTAGCACTTCTTATCTTCTGAGCCAGTTCTTCCTTCTCCAATAGATCCATTTTATGTTTTACTGTATTCATTTTAATTTTGACAATCTTCTTATGTGGATCATTCTGAAGTTCCTTCTCAAGTCTCTTATAATCGTTAGTCAGTGTTTCCAGTGTTAATCTTTTTTTTACATACTTTTTTCTTGTATAATCTATAATTTAGCAAATGCTTTCATTGTATCCCAGTGGATTTGTATAGATGTCTCATCTTTCTTGTTTTCCTTAAAGAAGAAGGCCAGTTCTCTTTCCATCTTCTGCACAAACTCTTGCTCTTTTAATATTGTATTATTTAAAGTCCATCTAGCTCTTCTTTTTTGTCCTTTCCAAGTTATCATCACCGGGTTATGATCCACCTATAAATTAGTTTCTATTTCCACATGTTCTATATTCAACAACAATTCCATTGTTGACCATATCATGTCTAACCTGGACCACGATAAATGTCTGTATATTGTTTCTTTCCTTTATTTCTTTCTCTCCATATATCTTTCATATTCATTTCCTCCATCATCTTAAAAAAGGACTTTGGCAATATTTTCCTACTGTGCTTTGTTACTTTATTCGTTTTGTAGTCCCAATTTTCCTCCACAATTCTATTAAAATCTCCCATCATGCATATGTTGTCATAATCCATTTCAATTACTTTATTGTGTAGTCTTCTATAAAAGTCACTTTGGTTTTCATTCGGAGCGTAAATTGCTATTAAAAGAATTTTTCTGTTATTATCGAGTATTTCCACCATCAAAATTCTTCCATCCAAATCTGAGTATTTATATTCTGCCAAAATTGTTTTTTAATATATATTACAACTCCTCTTTTTTTGTTTTGGGCTAGTGATGAAAAATTTTCCCCGAATTTTGGTTGTGTCATTAGGTATTCATGCTATTTTTAATATGTACTTCTTGTAGACATATTATATCAGCTTTTAATTTCTCTAATTTGTGAAATACTGTCTTTCTTTTGGTGGCTGAATTGAGTCCATTTATATTCATTGAGATTAATTTCCTCTCTTCCATCTTCATACTTTATATATAGGTTTTATTGCTCTAGTTGAGTTTATCTCACATTGTTCTCTTGGTTCAGTGTTTCCACCAACTGCTCCTTCAGTCGATTCAAGGATTATCAATTCTTCCTCAGTAAGTTTTAATGGGACTGCCGATTGGGATTCAACTTGGATTTCCGTGTCTTTTCCTTGAAAGAATTGATCATAAAATGCTCTTGCTTTGTCAATTGTATTCAACCTATATCTTTGAAATTGCCATGTAACAACCAGTCCTTCTGGGGTCAGCCACCTAAAGTTAATTTCTTTTTGAATCAAGATTTTGGTCAAGAATTGATATTCTCTTCTCAAGTCTCTGATTTTCCTTGGTATCTGTCTCAAGACCACAACTTCTTTTTCTTTATATTTCAAGCTTCTATCCCTTGCTGCTTGTAAGATTTGCATTCTGATCGATTTTTTAGTAAATCTTATGTGTACCTCTCTTGGCAGTTTATTGCGTATTTGGTGTAAACTTGATAAATATCATCAACCCCCTCCAACAACTTCTCTTTGGGGATTTCTAGAGCTTCAGCCAGCAATCCAATCATCACATCTGCCAGGTTTTCTCGTTTCTCTTCTTGCACATTTTGAAATCTTAGGTAAAATTCAGCTTTATCCATTTCCCAGCTGACTATCCTGCTGGCTTCAAGTTCAACCTCCCCCAGTCTATACTCAATTTCTTTCATTTTCTTTTCCTTTTGATCTTCTTTCTTCTCTAATTTAGAAAGTCTCTCATCATAGTACCTTTATACATTCTTGACAATTTATCTGGAGTTAAATACCAATGATACATCATCTTATAGAGATTTTCTTTTAAATGATAGTTTAATGTAAATTTTAAATCTTTATTCCACATATTCTCCCACTGTTCAAGCATTATATTATATCCAAAATTCCTTGCCCACTGAATCATATAATGCTTTACTTGTTCATTTTCCAGATTTAAACTCAATAACACTTTATAGCATTTAGCAATAATATGTTCATCACTACCACATAATAGAGTTTTCAATTCATTTTTAACGAAGTTAAACTCATGATTCTTTTTATCTAATTTAAATCTTTCTTTCAATTGTAAATATGTAAACCAATGAAAAGATGACCTTCTGATCAGGGGTGAAATCCAGCAGGCTCTGACAGGTTCTGGAGAACTGGAAGCGGAAAATTTGAGTAGTTCAGAGAACTGGCAAATGCCACCTCTGGCTGGCCCCAGAGTGGGGTGGGAATGAAGATTTTGCAATATCCTTCCCCTGGAGTGGGGTAGAAATGGAGATTTTGCAGTATCCTTCCCCTGCCACACCCACCAAGCCACGCCTACCAAGCCACACCACGCCCACCAAGCCATGCCCACAGAACCGGTAGTAAAAAAAAAATGGATTTCACCACTGCTTCTGATCCTAGCTCCTCCTTAGATTTGAGGGTAGGGTCCCCTGAGTTTAAAGATATTATTTTACTATAAGTCCACCAGTTCAGCCTCATCACCATTTCTTTTCTTTAAAAAAGCTTCCTGTGTGGAAACCCAAAGAGGCACCTTCGTGGAAAACCATGTTTTATATTTATTCCAAACTCTCAAAATAGCACATCTGACAAAATGATTATTGAAGTCAACATTTACTTTAACTTTGTCATACCATAAGCAACCATGCCAACCAAATCTTAATTCATGGCCTTGTAAGCCCAGTAGCCTCTTATTCTGAAGGTTCACCCATTCTTTTAACTAGACCAAACAGCAGGCATCAAAATACAATTTCAAATCTGGTAGTCCCAGATCTTCTCTTTCCTTAGCATCTTGCAGTAGTCTGTATCTAAGTCTTGGTTTTTTTCCCTTGCTATATAAACTTTGAGATATCCCTCTACCATTGTTTAAATGGAATATCAGTTGCAAGTATTGGTACTGTCTGAAACAAAAAAAAGCAACTTTGGTAAGACACTCATCTTAATTACAGAGATTCTGCCCAATAGTGATAACTGTAATTTATCCCATCTTAATAGGTCTTTTAAAATGTCATTCCAGACTTCCGGCGGTGACGTCAGCGTGTTAGGGACAAAAGGAACGGACCTCCGTTCTCCAAGTCCCTAATATCTCCGATTTAGGAGCCGATTTAGGCACTATTGACCTCAGAGAGGTCAATAGAAAAAAGGGGAAACTCCGAGGACCTCGGGGAGGACAGCAATCCCCTCGAAGGTTCAGGAAATCCCCCTTAATCCTGATCGGGGAAAAACCAGCCACCCTGGCTGGCCAGAAACGTTGACAGCTGACTAAGAGGGAAGCGAAAATCAAATAAAGAAGACTTCGGTGGAAAGATCGGGAAGAAAAAGAGCTCAAAAGGTATATTTACAACCCATAACGTGAGAATCGAAGGCGGAAGAAGATAAAACTCCAACTAAGAAGCGAACCTTCGCTAGACAAGCGGCGACTGAGAAATAAGCGGAGACGGCTTCCATCTTGACAGTGACAGCGCACAAATTAACAACCGGCGAAAGCGGAGGAAATCCAGGGGAAACCCAGGAGGAGAAAGTGATCCCAGAGAAACTTGGATTTTGAATATTTTGCTACAGAGGAGAGACGGAACTTAAGGAGAGAAAGGGATTAATTTGACTTTGCCCTTTGTGGAGGTGACAACGAGACAATTAACAAGCAGCCAATACCGGAAGAGAGAGCGGCAGAAAAACTCCGTTTAAAGTGGAAGCTAGTGACTTTTGGAGCTAAATCAAATCAACCTAAGCGGAATATTTTTCTTTGGACTTTTGGACTTTTGGACTTTGGATATTTGGAGGTTTGGACTTAGACATTGGGACTTGGATTATTTTATCCTTTACTTTTTTTTTCCTCTTTGTTGAAAGGTGGACACTCGGGAGTCTTGGAGCTTTGGTGGACATTGGACACTCAATCTAAAAGTATTGGGACATTAGACTCTGAACAATAAATAAGAAGGATACAAATTTGAAAAAAAGAGAGAAGAGAGTGATCCAGAAGAAGAATCAACTGTAAAGTATAATTAATTGTATTAAAAGCTGATAACAAATTAATGTTTAAGAAGCATAAAGGGCATTAATATTAAATGTACTGTTTGTGAAATCTCATATATAACCCTATATACTATATATATATAACTGTTAACTTAATTTCATATTTACTCTAAATATATATTTATACTTATCTTAGTGCTATATTTTATCTTGGTAGTTAAATATCATATTGTTTTGTATGTTTAGTTTTGAAAAATTATATTAGACAGATTAATTGAATCTAGGATTGAAATTAAGGGTAATTGATTTGATAAATAGTAATTAATAATAAATTTAAATAAGATAGTAAGTAATTAATTATAAGGATAGCTAACTGATGAATTGCTGAAGTATTAGACTTTTCCCTCACTCCCTCCCCTTATATTTCACCCCCATGTTTAGAGAGTAATATAGGCCAGATAGCCATCATGAATTGAAGAACTCTGTAAAATATTGAAAAGTGAAAAATAGAATTTATAGATAAACTTATATATAGACAGTGATAGTGTGACAAGGAAACTCATTTTAGTTGCTTATCTCCCTGGGATTACTGGGATTATTGAAAGCCACCAATCAAACATAAATACCAAAAGAAATAGAACAGCCCAAATAGTAATCAGTATATGAAATTCTGGGAGAAGATAATAAAAGAAATACAAATGGCAACTACAAGTTCAACAACAATTTCTAAGTTAAGTAAGAAAATACCATTAAGCCAGATGATACTCATGGCCTCCCCAGCACAACAAAAAACAGTTGAAACTACGGAAAAAGATAAAACAACTCCCACCCTTAGTATGCAAAACATTCACTCCATATTAACGATGATCCAGGAAGGAAGGAATAAAATGCAAGAGACCATGGCCTACAACCATGAGGAGACAAGGAAATATCACGAGGAACTTAGGATGGATGTGGGAGAGATAAAGGATAACATTAGGAACATGGATGAGAAGATAGGAAAGATACAACATAAAATAGAGGAAAATGAACAGAGGATTTATAAGGTGGAGGAGAGAATAGAACATACGAATAAGAGAATGGAGAAGATGGAATATAACCAAGCAGCCACAAATAAGGACCTAGAGGACACGGTATCATATCTTGAGATGGAGAAGGCATCCTTCTACTTAAGGTTTCAGAATGTAGAAGAGCAAAAGGAGGAGGACCTAGGAGAAATCATGACCGAGATACTTTCAGAAGTGACCCAGAGGGACAAGGAAGAGATACGAAGTGGAATAGATGAAATCTATAGAGTTCACACGAACTACGCCCGGAGAAATAAGTTATCAAAAGAAATACACATCAGATTTACAAAAAAATCTTTAAAAGAAGAGATCTATAGGAAGATGAGAGAGGATACAGCTATGTATAAGGGAAAAGAAATTTTAACCCTCAAACAGATACCAAAAAGGACAAGGGACCAAAGAAGGAACTACAACTTTCTAACGGCACAGTTGAATAAATTTAAAATAAAGTTCCGCTGGCTAATACCGGAGGGTCTACTAATCTCCTGGGAAGACAAAAAATACAGAATTGATAACATAGGAAAAGCACAGGACTTCTTTGACCAACACTTCGTGCTGGAGGAGGAGCAGGAGAGCAGAAAAGAAGAGGAACTTAAGAGGCAAGAGGAACAGCGGACAGAGAAAGAAGAAAGAGACCAAGAAGAGGGGAGAAAATTGGAAAGAGAAAGAATGGAGAGAGAGGGAGCGAGGGAAAAGACGCAAATGATTACTAGAAACAAAAAAAGACTGCAAACAACGGATAGATAAATAAGGAGAGATGGAAAAAGAACTAAAACTTATTTCAATCAATATAAACGGACTTAATTCACCAGCTAAAAGAAAACAGACATTTACAAAACTTCAAAAGCTAGAAATAGATATTATAACACTCCAAGAGGTACATATCAAAAGACAGCATCAAAAACTATTGGACAACCAAAGATTAGGAAGACTATATGCAGCTCTAGGAGACCAAAAAAAGAGAGGAGTCGTAATATATGTGAAGAAATACCTAAAAACAAAACAAATATATGCAGATACAGAAGGACGTTTCTTAATAATAGAAATACAAACAGGATCCAAAACAATATTATTAATATCCATATATGCACCCAACGGAAACCAAAATGACTTTTTTAAAAACAATATACACAATATAATTAAAGACCTGGAATACGAAACTATCTGTATGGTAGGAGATTTCAACGCAATCATGGACATAGAAAAAGACTATCGGAGTAATAAACAAAGTAAAACCAGAAAGAAAACTCTACCGGAACCTTTCAAAGACATGATCAACGAACTACACCTACATGACGTATGGAGAGAGGCAAACATGCAAACAAAACAGTATACATATTATTTGAACCCACACCAGTCATGGTCTAGGATCGACATGGCCTGGATGACTTCAGACCTCAGAGAGGAGGTAAAAAATATCGAAATAGCAGTGAACACCTGGGCAGATCATAACCCCATTAAAATAACATGGAAAGGCATCGAAAGCAAAGGAGGTGGATGATGGATACGGGAATAATAAAAGATAAGGAATATATACAGATGATTGAGAAAGAGGTTAAAATGTTCCTACAAATAAACACTAAAGAACAGACATCGCTTCAAAACCTTTGGGACACAATTAAAGCATACATAAGAGGTCTTACAATTGCGTATATGGCAAAAAATAAATAAAGAGAAACAACAGTCAAGGAATAAGTTGTTAGAAGAACTTAGAATATATGAATTAGAATTGCAGAAGGAGCCCCATAACAAAACAATAAAAGGAAAATTAAACCTTACTAAACATAAAATCAATCTGATTACCCAGACAGAAATCGCACAGAAAATCAAATTAGCAAAACAGAAACATTTTGAGCATGCAAACAAAACGGGGCGCTGGTTAGCGTATAAATTGAAAAAAGAAAAAGAAAGGAGAACAATATTTCAATTGCAGGACGAAACAGGACAAATATACCATACTAACCTAGACAAAAAATGTATAGTTAAAGATTTTTTTCAAAGTCTTTACAAGAAAGAAGAGATTCGGGATGAAGACATTAAGGAATACTTATGTAAAACAAACATCACAAAATTAGAGGAGTCCCACAGAGAAGCATTAAATAGACCAATTACAATGTCTGAGCTGGTGGAAGCAAGGAAAAAGCAAAAAAACAACAAGGTCCCAGGCCCGGATGGAATACCAACAGAGTTTTATAAAAACTGTCAAAATGCAATCGATGAACTGTTACTCCAAGTCCTCAATGATGCATTATTAGAAGCAGAAATTCCCAAAT
Organism: Pantherophis guttatus; assembly: GCF_059756535.1. Taxonomy (NCBI): domain Eukaryota; kingdom Metazoa; phylum Chordata; class Lepidosauria; order Squamata; family Colubridae; genus Pantherophis; species Pantherophis guttatus. The sequence goes on from NC_142066.1 coordinate 82,899,718, forward strand.
CCTGGACTGAAACCATTATTACACTTATCCCTAAAGAAGACACAGACCCCACACAAGTTAAAAATTATAGGCCGATCTCATTGCTCAATGTAGATTATAAACTCTTCATGTTGGTTATAACGCAAAGTCTGAAAACAATTATTCATAAATACATACATACAGATCAGAACGGTTTTGTTCCAAGAAGACAGATCAAAAATAACATAAGAACAATTATCAACGTCCTGGAATATTACGAGAAAAGAGTTGATAAACAAGCAGCCTTAATCTTCTTAGACGCACAAAAGGCCTTTGATAATCTAAATTGGAACTTCCTCATATTGCAACTAGAAACCATGGACTTTGGTGCTAAATTTTTACATATGATTAGAAGAGTATATTCCCTCCAAACGGCCAAAATTATGATTAATGGAGATATGACTGAAAATCTGGATATACAAAAGGGTGTGAGACAGGGCTGCCCTTTATCCCCACTATTGTTCATAATTTCATTGGAAATATTACTAAATGAAGTCAGGAAAGATGCCAAAATAAAAGGTTTGAGAACACGGAAAGAAGAGTATAAATTGCAAGCCTTCGCTGACAACGTGGTATTTATAATGGAGCAACCGGAAATAACAGGAACCAAACTTCTAGCGAAGATAGAGGAATATGGAAGAGTCGCAGGGCTTAAAATTAACAAACAAAAAACTAAAGTATTAACAAAGAATTTGACAAAGGTACAGGAGACAAAACTAGAAGACAAATTAGGAATACAAATTGTAAAGAGAATAAAGTATCTAGGAATCTGGCTTACTGCTAAAGCAATAACAATTAGAGAAGACAATTATAATAAATTAATGAAACAAATTAGAAAAGACCTGGAAACGTGGAACAAATTACAACTGTCATTCCTAGGGAAAATTGCATCCATAAAAATGAATATACTGCCTAGACTACTCTACCTTTTTCAAGTAACCCCAATCTGGCCAGGAAAGAACTTTTTTAAGGACCTTAATAAAATAATAACAAAATTTATCTGGAATGGGAAAAGGGCCAGAATCAAAATAAAGTGTATGCAAGATATTCGGGAAAAAGGAGGTTTAGGCCTACCGGACTGGGAGTTATATTATAAAGCAGCGTCGCTAAACTGGATAAGGGACTGGATAGACCTTAAGAATAAAAGAATGCTAGCACTAGAGGGCTTTGAATTACAACGCGGATGGCACGCCTTTCTGTGGGAGGGAAAGGACAAGCACCACGGATACTTCCAGCAACATATTATTAGAGAATCATTGTACAAATCATGGCAAGAGATTAGGAAACATTACACCAAGATTCCACGATGGCTATCGACAATGGAAGCACTAATATATCCCAATGCCATGGATATAGAGAAAATGAGGACTTATAAAGAATTACTAAACAGTGAAGGAGAATTACAAACAAGACAAGAATTACAAAATCAGGGTATAGACATTGATTGGTGGCCATACATGCAAATAGAATCAAGATATAAAACTGATCGGGCACAATTCGGATTCCAAAATGAACCAAATGAATTGGATAAAATATTACAAAGTACAGATGAGAAAACGATTACCAAAATTTATAAGTACCTATTAAAATACAAATTAGAAGAGGAGGTTGTCAAAGAGAATATGATAATATGGGCCAAAAATATAGGATATACTATTGAATAATAATAATAATAATAATAATAATAATAATAATAATAATAATAATAATAATAATAATAATAATTTTATTTCTATACCGCCCTTCTCCCGAAGGACTCAGGACGGTGTACAGCCTATTTAAAAACACAGACAAAACAATGATATAAAATTTAAAATAATTAAATAAGTGGCTCAAATTTAAAACCCCAATAAATTTAAATACCCCAATTTAAAACTATTGTGTTGATAGTCCGGCCTGGCGGAACAACAGGGTCTTCAATGCGCAGCGAAACACCCAGAGGTCGGAGATCTTACGAATTTCCGGGGGCAGTTCATTCCACAGGGCTGGGGCTCCCACAGAGAAGGCCCTCCCCCTGGGCGTCGCCAGCCGACATAACTTGGCTGATGGCACCCTGACGAGACCCTCTCTGTGGGAACGAACTGGTCGGTGGGAGGCTATTGGTGGCAGAAGACGGTCTCGGAGATACCCAGGTCCTATGCCATGGAGCGCTTTAAAGGTGGTAACCAACACCTTGAATCGCACCCGGAAGACCACCGGGAGCCAGTGCAGCTCGCGCAGGAGGGGTGTCACATGGGCATAACGGGTTGCGCCCATAACCACCCGCGCGGCCGCATTCTGGACCAGTTGGAGCCTCCGAGTGCTCTTCAAGGGGAGCCCCATGTAGAGAGCATTACAATAGTCCAAACGGGAAGTAACAAGGGCATGAGTGACCGTGCACAGGGCGTCCCGATCCAGAAAGGGCTGCAACTGGCGAATCAGGCGAACCTGATAAAAGGCCCCCCTGGCCACGGCCGTCATATGCTCTTCTAAAGACAGCCGCGCGTCCAGGAGGACACCCAGATTACGAGCCCTCTCCGTGGGGGGCAAAGATTCACCCCCAATAGTCAGCGATGGCACCTGCTGACTATATCGGGGCGCCGGAAGCCACAGCCTTGGAGGGGTTGAGTCTGAGCCTGTTCCTCCCCATCCAGACCCGCACGGCCTCCAGGCAGCGGGACATCACATCAAGGGCATCGTTGGGGTGGTCTGGGGTGGAGATGTACAGCTGAGTATCATCAGCGTACAGATGGCACTTCACCCCAAAACCACGGATGATCTCACCCAGCGGCTTCACATAAATGTTGAACAGGAGGGGCGAGAGGACCGATCCTTGCGGCACTCCCCATGCGAGACGCCTCGAGGTCGATCTCTGCCCCCCTGCCAACACGAACTGCGAGCGGTCGGAGAGGAAGGAGGAGAACCACCGCAAAACAGTGCCCCCTATTCCTAACCCTCTCAACCGCTGCAGCATGATACCATGGTCGATGGTATCAAAAGCCGCTGAGAGATCTAATAGGACTAGGACAGAGGAACAACCCCTGTCCCGAGCCCTCCAGAGATCATCCACCAACGCGACCAATGCCGTTTCTGTGCTGTACCCCTGCCTGAAGCCCGACTGGTACGGGTCTAGATAGATAGCTTCATCCAGGTGCCGGGGAAGTTGTCGTGCCACCACGCTCTCAACAACCTTCGCCACAAAACGAAGGTTGGAGACTGGACGATAGTTGGCTAATTCAGCCGGGTCCAGGGAAGGCTTCTTGAGGAGGGGCCTCACTACCGCCTCTTTCAAGGAAGCAGGAAAGGCACCCTCACCCAGAGAAGCACCTATAATCCCCTGGAGCCAGCCTCGTGTAACCTCCCGGGAGGCCAGTACCAACCAGGAGGGACACGGGTCCAATAAACACGTGGCGGCACTAATCTTACCCAGAACCCTGTCCACATCCTCGGGAGTCACAGGATCAAACTCCTCCCAGATAACATTCTCAAGACCTGCCCGGTCTCCTCCCGTGGACTCATCCAATCGGAGTCCAAGCCATCCCGAATCCGAGCGACTTTATTGTGCAGGAATTGCACAAAATCCTCAGCACGACCCTGCAAGGGATCTTCCCGCACTCCCCCCCCCGAAGAAGGGAGTGGGTCACCCTAAACAGGGCGGCTGGGCGGTTCTCTTCAGATGCGATAAGAGCGGAAAAATGGTTAGATTTTGCCGCTTTTATCGCCACTAGGTAGGTCTTGATATAAGACCTTACCTGTGTCTGGTCGGAATCGGATTGACTAGTCCTCCAAATGCTCTCTAGGCGTCTTTTCTGACGCTTCATCTCTCTCAGCTCCTCAGAGAACCAAGGAGCTAATTGAGATCGGCATCGGGTCAGAGGCCGCAAAGGCACGACGCGGTCCAAAGCTCCAGCGGCCGCCCTTTCCCAGGCGGCCACCAGCTCTTCAGTCGAGTCATGTGTTAGAGTCTCAGGAAATGGCCCAAGCTCCGTCAGGAACCTTTCGGGATCCATCAGGCGCCTGGGACGGAACCATCTGGTCGGTTCCGTCTCCCTGCGGTGGGGGCAGGCGGTAGGAAAGTCTAGTTGAAGGAGTGAATGATCTGTCCATGACAAGGGTTTAATATCTAGGTCCCCTCTACCAAGATCATTCAACCACTGACCAGAGATAAAAATCAGGTCCAGAGTGTGTCCCCCTATGTGAGTGGGGCCTTGAACTAACTGGGTCAGGTCCAAGGCCATCATGGAAGCCATGAACTCCCGAGCCACCTCTGACGCCTCACCTGCGGATGGGAGGTTGAAATCCCCCATGACAATAAGTCTGGGGGTATCGACCGCCACCCCGGCAATGACGTCGAGTAGCTCGGGCAGGGTCGCTGCCACGTGGCAGGGAGCCAGGAACGTAGTCAGCAAACCCATCTGCACCGCACGGCCCCACTTCACACAAAGGGACTCACATCCAGCTATCTGAGGAACAGTGGTCTCCCTCGGACAAAGACTCTCCCTAATGATCACCGCCACTCCCCCACCCCTCCCCTGGGCCCTTGGCTGATGAAATGCACGGAAACCTTGTGGGCACATCTCTACGAGGGGGACCCCCCCTCTTGGCCCAACCAGGTCTCCGTAATACCTGCCAGGCCTGCACCCCCCTCCAAAATAAGATCACAGATGAGGGGGGCCTTATTAACCACCGACCTGGCATTACATAACATCAGCCGCGGACCCTGGGCCTGAGGCTCTACACAACCCAGGACACGAGTCACGCATTGGGGGCCGGAGTGCGCAATCGCTCGGAGACAGCGCGTGCGCACCCCCAACACTTGATATGACCCCCTGCGCCCGTCATACCTGCCCCTCCCACTCATGATTTCAATTACACAGCCCTTTCTATCGTCCCCCTGCCCCCCAGTTAAATTTCCTTTCACGACCCCTCTGCTGCAGCTAACCAACCCATCATCCCGCACAGTCGCTATCTGGACCCCCCCAGGTCCACTTTTACAACCCCCACCCGTCCTCACGGGTCCCCTTAAAATTTTCCCTAAAAATTTAGCTAAAAAACCCCTCAGCCCCCTCTTTGCTGCATGCCATCTCTCGGGGTCCCAAAGCCCGTCATCAAGATAGGCCCTCGATAACGTGGAGGGCCAGGCCTGCGAGAGGGGGGAGTCTCGCAGCGCAAGAAGGTCGGTTTTTTGGAGCATCAACCGAACCAAAGATGGGAAAAGAAAAGCCAGTCTGGGAATCTGTCATAGTCCAAGGGATAACTGAGCATAAAGGTCACAAAATATCCATTTATAGGGCTGGACTCCACTGTCCTCTCACGACAGGGAGATGGTCCAATGTTCTTTTTCTCCAACAGAGGTTAATGGCCAACCATCCTCTCACGACGGCCGGTCCCGTTACAAAGTTGACGGGAGCAATGTTCTATCCTCTCTGTTGGGATGTGGAAAATCCCTCAGCTCTCTCAAATGGTGCACAGTCTCTCCTACCAGCGAGGGCGTGAGTGGAGCATAATAAGGGTCCAAAGTGTCCAAAGTGTAGATGTTAATAACGATGGTAATAATAAAGATGTTAATAAAGATGATAATAGACCCACGGGCACAAGATCTTCCTTGAGGTGAGAGTAGGAGTAGCGAGACAGGAAGCCCAATCCAGGGGTGGTTGGCCATTAAGGCCAACACCCACCCTTACCTGGGGGGAAAGGGGGGGGAGGAGAGGCCACCCGAGGCGACCAACCAACCAAACCATGGTCAGCCTCCCGTCTCTCCAGCCCAATCTCCCACTTATCCAATTGAATTGGATAAGTGGGAGAATCTGTGGAAGATAAATTACAAGATGACATTGTCTATACCCTACAAGGAAAACCTTTACAAAATTTTCTACCAATGGCACCTCCCACCGGCGCGCCTAGCCAAGATGTTCCCAAATACATCTCCGATGTGCTGGAAATGTAAATCACAGAAAGGGACATATTATCATCTCTGGTGGCTATGCCGAAGGGCAAAACAATACTGGCAACAAATTAAAACAATGATTGAAGAAATCACGAAACAAAAACTGGAAATGAGGCCGGAAACCTTTTTATTGGGAATAATCACAGCACAATATACCAAAGAAATAAAATATCTGATCATCCATATCCTCACAGCAGCACGTATACTCTTTGCCCAACATTGGAAATCTGAACAGTTACCCACAGAAGACAAAATAATAGCTAAAATTACAGAATGTGCAGAATTGGATAAGCTCACAAAAGAAATACAAGAGAAAGATGATACTGATTACTATTTAGTATGGCAAAGATGGTACAGCTGGCTGGAGGCAAAAATAGGAATATAAAGATGATTTTCGACTATTCAATAGAAATGTATAGAAGTAAATAAGGAGTCAACTATATATGTACATATATAACTAAGTAAGTAGGTGACTTTAGATATTGATACAAATAGAAATATGAAAAATAACCCACCGTTGTAATATCTTCTAAGAGTCAGTCATTGGACTAAATTGATGTGTGTTCGCTTTGTATGTTGTTTCAATGTATTTATGTTGGTTTTGTTTTTTTCTTTTTATTATTAATAAAAACCATTATATATATATAAAAAAAAAAAAATCCTGAAGAGAAATAAAAAAAAAATGTCATTCCAGAGAGGTACACAATTGTTTACACAAATCTTTCTCTTTAGTTTTTAGTTTTTAGTCCTTCTCCATAAATCCAGTTGCCACTTTCTTTAATGTTTGGAGATTGTTTTTGGAATTTTTTACTTGGGTTAAATCTCTAAGGTAAAAGTTGGAAGTTATCTCACCCAGTTTCACTGCTCTATCCATGGACCACTCCAGCACAAGATCTTAATGTCCCGGTTGTCCCAGCTTGTGACTGATCAAACTGGCCATCATCCCTGCTGCCATTTGGGAGAGCTTTCTTTGGATCAATGAGGAAATTGCAGTTTCCTCATGATCAATGAAGTGCCTCTCCTTCCTTCACCATCCCTCCAGGGTGACTTGACCCCATAGGGTCTCCCAACAAGCAGTTCCCAGCTGTATTCTCCAGCCGTTCCAGCTGTGACATCAACTAGAAGTCACTGTTTTCATTTTTCTTATAGCTTCTGATATTTCAAAGGTAGTTATTGAGTCATTCATAGGTTGTCTGAGTTTGTGAAATTTTTGGCAAGTGTTGTCTTAACAAATACTCATCTATTTTTGACTTATCTAACTCCTGCATTTTATACAAGTTAGAGTAAAAGTTATGAAACAATTTTTAATTTGCTTGTTATCAGTTATTACATTATTGCCTTCACAAATTTTTTCAATCAATCCCTTCTCCCTTTCCTTTTCTACTTGACAAGCCAACCATCTTCCTGGTTTATTTGCAAACTCAAAATGTCTTTGCTTCACATAATTCAATTTTACTTCTATTTCTTGAACTGTTAGTATAGGCAGTTGTTGGCAAAACAAATTGATTTGATGCAAAATTTTAGAGTCTATAGGTGCCTTTTGCAATTCGATTTCTTTCTGTCTAATTGTGTCCAATATCTTTTGCATCTTTTCCAGAGATTTTTCTTCTCCAGACGATATTGTATAAACTAACCCTCATAACTGCTTTACTAGCTTCCCAGACAGTTGCTAAATCTGTCCCTTTACCTAAGTTATTATCAAAACATTCATGTAGTTTCTTATTGCAATCCTTTACTATTCTCTCTCTCTTTTTGCAAAATGGATTCATTTAAACTCCATCTATAACTCAAACTCTTTTTTCTATATACCAGAACAATTGGATTATGGTCAGAGAAAAATTTAGGTAAGATATCAGCTTCCAAATTTCTAGTTGCTAAATTTTTAGAGGTCCATATCATCAATCCTTGAAAAGGATTTGTGTCTTTCTGAAAAAAAGGTATATTCTCTTGTGGTGCCATTTTTTTTGCCTCCATGAGTCAATAAGCGCTAAATTATCTATCATCTCAAAAAATTGTCTTTAGTGATTTACCCTGGGAGGGTTTGATCTCTTTAGGGGATGTTCTATCCCAAAGTGGTGAAGTCACTCCATTCCAATCCCCTAACATAAACCAATTTTCATATGAAAAAGGAAGAAGTTGGCCCATAAAATACTCAAAAAAATTACTTTTTCCCTCATTTGGCACATAAAGACCAATTACTATTGATTTTATTCCATTAAATTCAATTTCCACTATTATAAATCTGCCATAGTCATCTAGTAGAAGTAGCTTAGGTTTAAATTGGGATTTTATATAAAAAACCACTCCATTAATCTTTTTAAACCCAGCAGATATAAGTTCTTCTCCTAATCTTTTATTTATTAAATATTTGTCATCTTTTTTCTTAATATGTGTTTCTTTTTTAAAAAAAATATTTTTATTATACATTTTCTTTTATTATACATCACATTTCCAGTTTTGCAACGACAGTGTACTGGCTATATCAAGTCCTTTTAAAGTACAAATAGTATTATACACCCTGATTATAACCATTATTCTTGTAGTCATACAATCTAGTCTCTTTTAAATACATAATGTTCTACGTCATAGTTATAACCATTATTTTCATAGTTGTATCATAACACTCTATACATTTATCACTCTGTATGTTTTAATCTATAGTCGTGAACAATCAGATAGTGCTATTGCTTACGGTATATATTCTTTTTTTTTTTATTAAACTTTATTGAGGTATTCTTTTAAAAAAAAACAAACAAAAAGCAAAGGACAAAAACAAAAGAGAAATAAGAAGAAAAAACAAACAAACATTCAAACAATAACATAAAACAACATATACATAATATATTGAAAAGCTATATTATTACGGTATATATTCTTATATATATCTATATAACTGTATCTATTTCTATTTTGTTGATCTTCTTTCGTTATTAAGTTACTAATCTCTACAGCTGTTATCTAACCATTTGTACAATAAATCCCATGTTGAGTAATACTCAGATTCCTCTTTATCTTTAAGTTAACCTGTGCAATTCGGCACATTCTAATATTTTCTTTTACCTTTACATCTCTAGGTATACTTTCATTTTTCCAATTTTGTACATATGTGATTCTAGCTGCTGTTATTACATGTAACACTAAGTATGTGATTCTTTTATTGTATTTCCTGGATAGTATACCTAATAAGAATAGATCTATTTGTTGTGCTGTCATCTCTTTTAATCACCTTTTTTATCTTTGATTAATACTTTTTTACCGTTGGATAGGTCCACCACATATGATAGTAGGATCCTGGTACCTCTTTATATTTCCAACATTCTGGTGACATATATGGAACATTTTTGCCATTCTTTCTGGTTGCAAATGCCATCTATAAAACATTTTGTACAGGTTTTCTTTGTATGCCATTGACATTGTTAATTTGTAATTTCTTTCCCATAATTTTTGCCAATTATCTAATTCTATAGTGTAACCAAATTTTTTTGCCCATGCTATCATGGTTTCTTTTACATATTCGTCTTCCATTTTAAAGTTCAATAGGTAAGTATAAATTTTCTTTATTATTTTTTCATCTGTCTCTATCTTGTCCATTCTTGATTTCCTTATAAAATCCATAAATCTCTGGAACTTTCTTGTGTCTCATTTGTATTTGAATATGTGGCCACCAGTCCAAATCAATTCCCTGATTTTTTAATTCCTGTTTTAATTTTAAATCCCCTTGTTCCTTTAGTATATCTTTGTACCTTACAATTTTATCCAGATCTAAAACAGTAGGGTATATTAGCACTTCATTGTGGATGCTCAGACCGCTATTTTCATATAGTGATTCTGTTTGATTTTTTCCCATACTGACAACAGAGCCTTTCTTTCTTTTTTTTTATAAATTAAATAAATTTTTATTTGTTTAAAAGTACAAACAAAACAGAACTAGTGACAACAAAACATACAGAACAAAACATGTAAACAAAGATTTCAAATATACATTTTGTCAAATATATATTGTCAAATAAACAACAGTAATATATGTTCTTATTTGTGTTTTGACTCTTCCCTGTTTGATCTTACTCATATATCTATCTTTATGATTCATTGTTAATTTATGTTAGTGATTTATATTCCTGTTTCTGTAACTCCAATTATTCCCTATTCTTTTTTCCTTTTTCTATTTTTCAACCAGGTATACCACTTTTCCCATACTAGATAATAATCATGTTCCTCTTTATCTTGTAATTCTTTTGTAAGTCTGTCCATTTCTGCACATTCCATAATCTTATTAATTACTCTATCTTCTGTCAGTGTGTCACTATTCTTCCAATTTTGTGCAAAAATTATTCGTGCTGCTGTTAATATATGGATGATACTTTGGAAGTATCTATGTGGTTTACTTTCCTCGTACCATACAAATGCATGCCACCCCAATTATAAATCATACCCTTCCATCGTCAATATTCTTTTGTTCTTCAAATTTATCTACTCCTTCATCCTTGTGAGCACTGAGGCCTGATAATACAGCTCCCAGTCTGGTAGCCCAAATCCTCCCTTGTTTTTGGTATCTTGTAACATTTTCAGTTTGATTTTTTGTCTTGCCAGATGAACTTTAACATCAGTCTATTTAAATCTTCAAAAAACTTTTTTTCCTAATTTTATCGGAATTACTTGAAACAAGAATAACAATTTCGGTAGAATATTCATTTTTCTTGTAGTTATCCTTCGACCAATGACAGCTGTAAATTTTTCCATTTGTCCAGATCTGTCTTTATTTGCTGGATTAAATTAGTATAGTCTTCTTTAATGGATGTACATCTCATTGTTAGCCAAATTCCCAGGTATTTAACTTTTTTAGTTATCTGCATGTCCAACTTTTACATCAGTATGATTTTCTGTTTATTTGTAAGTGTCAATATCTTGGTCTTTTCCTTGTTTATTTTAAGTCCTGTCACTGCACTGAATTCTTCTATTTTCTTTATTAATTTGGGTCCTGTTTCTAGGGGTTCCTCCAAAATAAATACTAGGTCATCTGCAAAAGTTTGTACTTTGTATTGTTCTTTTTTTAACTTCAAACCTTTTATTTCTGGGTCTTGTCCGGTCTGTCTGAGTAAGATCTCTAGGGTTAGTATGAATAAAAGAGGAGATATTGGACATCATTGCCTTGTACTCTTGTTTATGTTAAAATTTTCTGTTTTTTCTCCGTTTACTATCACTTTTGCCGTTTGATTGGAATATATTGCTTGGATCATCTTCACAAGGTTTTCACCATAGTTCATGTTTTTTAACTGCAACATCATAAACTGCCAGTTCATGTTATCGAAGGCTTTTTGTGCATCCAGAAAGATCAATGCTAGCTGTTTTTTGGAGTGGACTTAGTATATTCCAATACGCTCATAATAATCCTCATGTTGTTTTTTTAATTGTCTTTTAGGTAGAAAACCATTCTGGTCAGGATATATGAATTCATTTAAAAATCTTTTTAATCTTTCTGAAAGTATAGAGGTGAATATTTTGTAATCTACATTAAGTAATGATATTGGACTGTAGTTTGTGGATCTGTGTCTTCCTTTGATATTAATGTAATGTATGCTTCTGTCCAGGTTTTGGGGAGTTTGGTCTTTGATAACGCTTCATTGTAGACCTCCAGCAATAAGGGTCCTAGTACCTTTTGTAAGCTTTTGTAAAGTTCTACGGGAAGCCGGTCTGGTCCAAATGTTTATTTTTTTGTCTTTTAATTGCTTCTGTTATTTCCATTGTCATTATTCTTTCATTTAACATTATTCTCACTGTGTCCGGTATTTCGGTTAGGCCAGCCTTTTCCAGATATTGTTTAGTTGTATTTTCTGATGTTTTTTCTTGACTGTACAGTTTCCTAAAGAATTCCTGGGTTATTTTCTTTTTGTCTTCATTCTGATGATGAAGGATTCCCTTTTTGTCTATCAGTTGGTGCATCATTTTCTTCTCTTTTTTCAACTTGTACGCTAACCATATACCTGGCTTATTCGCGTGTTCAAAAAAGTTTTGTTTTGCCATTTTAACTTTGTGTGCCATTTCATCTTGCACTGTTAAGTTCAATTTATGTTTTATTACATCACTGTTATCTTTTATCTTGTTTTCTTGTGGGTCCTTCTGCAATTCCATCTCTAGTCTTTTAAGCTCGTCTTCTAATATGTTTTGCTGTTGTTTCTTTTTCTTGCTTCTTCTTGCTATGTATGTTATCGCTAGTCCTCACATGTATGCTTTTGCCATATCCCAGACATTTTGCAGTGATGTTTCTTCTTTTCTATTTTCTTTAAGGAAAAATTCCATTTCTTTTTCCATCATTCATATGAACTCCTTGTCTTTTAGGATAGTTTGATTCATTGTCCATCTCCATGTCTTCTTTTGTCCCTTCCATATAACTTTTGTGGGATTGTGATCTGCCCATATGTTCATTGCTATCTCTACCTCTTGGACATCTGTTCTTATTCCTAATGTCATCCACACCACGATTTATGTCTGTTTAAGTACAATATGTATTGATTTACCTTTGGGTTTAGCTCTCTCCATACATCGTACAAGCCTATTTTTTGTGTCATTTCAGAGAAGGTTTTTTGCAGTGTTCTTCTTGCTTTTTTACTTCTTTTGCTGCTTCTGTAATCATTTTTAATGTCCACAATTGCATTGAAATCCCCTATTGTGCATATATTTTCATAGTCCATTTCGGTTATCTTTTTATGAAGTCTTTTGTAAAACTCTTCCTGCTTATTATTTGGAGCATATATTGCAATCAAGAGGGTTTGTTTCTGGTTTATTAATACCTCCATCATTAGTATTCTCCCTTCTTCATCTGTATATGCTTGTTTAGTTTTTAACTAATCTCTAATGTATAATGCTACCCCTCTTTTCTTTTAATGTGCTAGTGATGTGTACAATTTCCCAATTTTGGGATATTCCAATAGGTTAATGTGTTGCTTTTTAATATGCACTTCTTGAAGGCAGACTTTATCCAATTTTAATCTTTGTAGTTTTGTGAAGGTATTTTTTTTTTTATGGGGGAGTTCAATCCATTTATGTTAACAGATAACATCTTTACTTCCTCCTCCATCTTCTCACTTATATATAGTCTTACCCTTCTAGTTGTTCTTATCTCTCTCTGTCCTTTTGTTCTTGCACCTTCTTGTTCTGCCCGCTCCTTTTCTATCCTTACTTTTTCTTATTGCTCTGCAGCTTTTTCTTCTACTTGCAATTCATCTTGACTTTTACTTTCTATCTCCTCTCTGCTTTCCTGTTTTTCACTTGCAGTAAAATGGTGTTCAAAATATCCATGTGCTTTGTCTAAGGCAGTGGTGGCTAACCTTTTTGTCGTGTGCCAAACGTGCACACACGTGACAGCGCTCACACATGCCAGCATCCATAATGCAGTGTGTGCCCCCACTGTACATGCATGCATGACCTCCCACACTCCCCTGTGCATGCGACCTGCACTGTGTAGGTGTGCATCCCCATGCACATGCCTTAGCCCCCCACGTGCCCTTTTTGGGGCCTGGAAAGCCTCCTGCACCAACCTTTACCAGTCCAAACGGCCTGTTCCCCACTGAGAAACTGCAGTGTGACAGTTGCCACTGGGGGTGAGGGGGTGGTGGTGGTGAGGACAGGCAGGCCAGGGCTTCCCTCCCTGCCTGCCTGACCAGCCGGCTTGGGCGCACGGGCAGCATTTTTTAAATCTCAGCTGAGATACATTTTTTTCCTTTTTAGATGAGATTGTTTCACTTTGAAAATTTTATTCATCTGTTATTTTCAATACATGTGTGGATTGCAAACTATATCAAGAGGGCAACATCCAGATGTGCTAGAGGGATTAAAAAGAGAATTTGAACTCCTTGAACAAAGATCCAGCCTGACACCTCAGCAGAGCCCGAGTGGTACAAGTGGAGGCTGCTGAGTAGCAGGGAAAGGGAGCTAGGTTGTTACAAACCAGCAATCTCTTGGTCTGACTGCCTCAGCCGAATCTCTGCTCCCCAGGCTACCTTGGCAGTTTTGCGACTCCCCTGCCAGTCCACAGCCCACAGGCTTCCGCAGCCACTTGCCAGCCAGGCTTTCTATGGGCCACAGCCAGGCAGGGCCTACTGCTGCTTTCCCTTCACCTGGTGGGTTGGGGCACTTGAGCAACCCAGCTGCCTCATGCCAAGAACCATGTTGCCCCACCATGTTCACCTGGCTGACTGTGAGTCTTTTGGTGAGCCCGGCATGTGTTGCCAGGCCAGAGGGCAACTGGGGACCAGCCCGTTCCCTGGAGAGACAAAGCAGTGGCTGTTACCCGGCCAGTGGCAGCACTCTTGGCCCCACCACCTCGGTGGTGCCAAGTGCCAGCCAGGGAAGCCAGTGAGACACCTTGGTCTCCAAACCCACGGCCTCCACCACCCAGCCTGGGCTCCTCCCCACTGGGAGGCACAGGCCGAGAAAGTGCAGCTGGTGGGGCTCTGGTAAACCAGCAGCCAGTGGGGGGGGGCTGAGCAGCCTGCACAGGTGACCCCATGGCCATGGTCAAAGCGGGGCCAAGATGTCTCCCTTGGCTTGCTCCATCGGCTGCGTGAGTCTCCTGGGCTATGGGCATTGCCATCTCCCCCTGCAATGGCCAGAGAGCCCAGCTCAGCTAAGCTTGGATGGCAGCACAGCGGCGGATGTGGCAGGGCTCGGCCACACTGCCGGAAGTTGGGCCCATTGGCCAACCCCTTCAATGCCTACCACTGGCCGCTGGCTGAGCCAACAACGGGGAGGGAGCAGCAGGAGGAGCAGCTGGCTGCCCAGCCAGCAAATGCTGCCCATGTTTCCAAGCCAGCCAGTTGCTCTTGCCCTTCTCTCTGCAGCTGCCACTGCTGCTGCTCTTCTAGGTTGGTGGGGCAGCACAGAAAGAACACCGGAGACAGCGCGCCGGCTGGGAAGTGGTTGCGCTTCCTTGGCAGAAGTGGCAGGGGGGCTGTGTGGGGGCCGGCTGGCTCTTCTGGGGCAGCCAAGCTGGCCAGGTGCTCCTGACCAGCTGATGCCATGCAAGTAGCCCGCTCGAGCGGGGAGGGAGGAAAGCCCCAGCTCTGCTTCCCTAGGAAGCGATCACCGGGA